>NC_141675.1:13315171-14752671 GCF_028749965.1 Puma concolor
AACTCAACTTCTGCAAAATTCTCCCAATTTGAACAGGAGCTATTAGGAACTTTACAAGGGGATTCTATTCTAGGAGACGAGGGAAAACAAAACTAAACAGCACTCAGGGGAAGCCCTACTTTACATTTTGTAAAAGGGGCTAGAACCTGTTTCTTGCTCCATGGGAAATGAGATTCCTTTTCCAGATCTATCAGAAGTTTGCAAGGTTAAGAGGCAAAAGAAATCAAAAAGAAAAAGAATAATACCCAACGTAACCAGTGACCTCCAAGTTTCAGTCACTCCCTGGGAGAAGCTATATGCTGCTTTTAGTTTCTGCCTTCCTATCTTTTTCTGTTTCATAAAATGAAAAAATGATGATTTCCTGCGACTTACTATGAGTTTAATACAGAATCAACACCAGGAATGAGAATGCTAATCCTTTGGTTTGAAGTTTCAAGACTTGTACTGGAGGTGGAAGTCTTATTACACTTACAGTGGAAGATGCATGTTAGTCTAAAACAGAGAAAGGACTTAACAGGGCAACTGCATTTTAAGCCATGATTTACTCTCTGACTTAACATTTGTTTAAAAGTTGGACTGAAAGGGGGTATAGGGGAAAGAATAAAACCCATTCTTTGACTTACTGCTGATAGGCCATTTGACTTTAGCCAAAAACCAAATTCTTGATAGGAGGAATAAAAAACAAAAGTCGACAACACACCCGTGGATAGGTTCTTAGTTAGATAAAATATATTCAAAACCCAGCTATTTGATGGTACCCATCATCTTCAAAACTAACCCACTCATCATTAAAACATAACAACTTTATCAATTTTAGCTAGCAGCCTCCATGTGGAACTGTCACATATAAAGTATTCAGATGCATAGAACACCAGTTTAAACTAAGCTTTTGTCTGACAAAAAATAAGAAAAAAAAATTTTTGTACCATGACTTAGAGCACGGACGTTTGTTTGTATTCATTATCCCCGTTAATCCTTTAAGACGTGTTACAGATGAGGAGACTGAATCTCAGAGGAGTTAAATACTTTACCCTCATTATAACAGCTGGTCGATAAAGGAATATGAACTCAACTCTGCCTGGCTGTGAAATCTATGTACTTTCCATTCTGAATTTTTTCAAGCCTTTAAAGTAGAAGAAAGAAGACAGTTCACATCATGAAGGTGTGAATTACTTATTTCATCAATTCTAAAATGCACATTTCCCCCCCACATGTTAATGGCTCTGAAATTAATGCTCCTTACAGTAGCTGCCAGCCAGGTACAATCAGGGCAAAGCCATCATTGCATGCATATGAGCCTCAAAACACCCAGTGTGGGTGATACAGAAGAAAATGTCAGAGACATCAGTGGAGAATCCTTCTAAGGAATGTACATCACCAACATCCTTGATGGCACACGGGAGCCTTCTGTTTGGGGGAAAACATGGAGTATGACAATTCTTTTTGTTTGTTTGTTTGTTTATTTATTTATTTATTTATTTATTTTTATTATAATAAATTATAAATAATTTATAAATAATTTATAATAAATATAAATATAAATAAAATTTATATAAATATAAATTATAAATAATTTATAATAAATAATTTTATTTATTTATTTGTTTGTTTGTTTGTTTATTTTGAAAGAAAGAAAGCATGAGCAGAGGAGGGGCAGAGAGAGGAGCACAGAGGATCTGAAGCAGGTTCTGTACTGATAGCAGAGAGCCCAATTGGGGTTCAAACTCATGGACCACGAGATCATGACCAAAAGTCACTTTGGCCAAAGTCAGATGTTTAAGAGACTGAGCCACCCAGGTGCCCCTGGAGTATGACAATTCTTAATCATAAGGTTATTCAGAATCGGATTCTCATTTTGAAAAAACTGTTTAGGATTACTTCAACAGTTTAATTTACTTATATTTTGCTTTTTTATAAATGTGTACATATGATTTCAAAAATCATTTAGGTGAGAGTGGACACGCCTGTCGTGTTCCTGATCTCAGGGAAAAAGCTCTCAGTTTTTCCCCATTGAGGATGATGTTAGCTGTGGGCTTTTCATAAATGGCTTTTATGATGTTTAAGTATGTTCCTTCTATCCCGACTTTCTCGAGGGTTTTTATTAAGAAAGGATGCTGAATTTTGTCAAATGCTTTTCCTGCATCGATTGACAGGATCATATGGTTCTTATCTTTTCTTTTATTAATGTGATGTATCACATTGATTGATTTGCGAATGTTGAACCAGCCCTGCATCCCAGGAATGAATCCCGCTTGATCATGGTGAATAATTCTTTTTATATGCTGTTGAATTCGATTTGCTAGTATCTTACTGAGAATTTTTGCATCAGATGCTCAACGTCGCTCCTCATCAGGGAAATACAAATCAAAACCACACTCAGCTATCACCTCATGCCAGTCAGAGTGGCCAAAATGAACAAATCAGGAGACTATAGATGCTGGAGAGGATGTGGAGAAACGGGAACCCTCTTGCACTGTTGGTGGGAATGCAAACTGGTACAGCCGCTCTGGAAAACAGTGTGGAGGTTCCTCAAAAAATTAAAAATAGACCTACCCTATGACCCAGCAGTAGTACTGCTAGGAATTTACCCAAGGGATACAGGAGTACTGATGCATAGGGGCACTTGTACCCCAACGTTTATAGCAGCACTCTCAACAATAGCCAAATTATGGAAAGAGCCTAAATGTCCATCAACTGATGAATGGATAAAGAAATTGTGGTTTATATACACAATGGAGTACTACGTGGCAATGAGAAAGAATGAAATATGGCCCTTTGTAGCAACGTGGATGGAACTGGAGAGTGTTATGCTAAGTGAAATAAGCCATACAGAGAAAGACAGATACCATATGTGTTCACTCTTATGTGGTTCCTGAGAAACTTAACAGAAACCCATGGGGGAGGGGAAGGAAAAAAAAAAAGAGGTTAGAGTGGGAGAGAGCCAAAGCATAAGAGACTCTGAAAAAAAATGAGAACAAACTGAGGGTTGATGGGGGATGGGAGGGAGGGAAGGGTGGGTGATGGGTATTGAGGAGGACACCTGTTGGGATGAGCACTGGGTGTTGTATGGAAACCAATTTGACAATAAATTTCATATATTAAAAAAAATCATTTAGGTAAGTCTAAAAGACCTACATCAGAATATTCTATGCTATATGATCATGCTGCCATCTTAAAAGGTAATGTTTTTTCTTTCCTTGTGATATACAATAATTTATATTAAATTAAATAAAAAGATTATTCAGACCTTTTAAATCTTTTAAATAAGGAAAGTTGAGGGAAAGGTGGTTGGTAATGTACTCGTTTCAACTCTTGCTTGGGGCATCTGGTTGGCTCAATCAGTTAAATGTCCGACTTTGGCTCAGGTCACGATCTCATGGTTTGTGGGTTCGAGCCCTGTGTCGGGCTCTGTGCTGACAGCTCAGAGCCTGGAGCCTGCTTCGGACTCTGTGTCTCCCTCTCTCTCTGCCCTTTCCCCACTCACGCTCTGTCTCTGTCTTTCAAAAATAAATATTGAAAAAAATTAAACTCTTGTTTACCCTCTGATGGTTGGGGTATGACAAGTGCCAGGTCTCTAGAGAGCCCACGTACCTCTCTCAAGTTTACTATCACTGAGATCCATTACGAAGGGTGGGTAGAGACCACTAGTTTGAGGAGAGAATCACTGGCATATCCAGTTCCATGGGAGGAAAGTCTCTATCACTCCCTTTCTCTGGGGAAAAATGTTCCAGTTGCATTGACATTAACTGTGGAATCAACCCTTGTTTTACTATTGTCTTGACAAAAAACATGGACTCATGGAACAGCTGAGGCAGTCTCTCCATTTCAATAACACTGCTGAGCATTCATTAACCCAACTACAGTTGAGCTATGCTGGGAGTTCTCACTTATAAAATATCCATTACTCCCTCAACATCCCTCTGAAGCAAGGGCGAGTTCTAGGTTCTGCTTTGTTTCTGAACTCTACTATGTGAGGACCAGTGGTGAGTAAGACACAATTTCTAACTAGTAATTATGTAAATAAGCAAACAAGATAAATCATTATCTGCAGACAAACATACAGGAGAGACAATAATGGGTGCTCAGGAATGCTTTCTCTGGCTCCAAGGTTTAATCCCTTAATCTCAGTGCTGTAAGATTGGTTTCCTCACTCTACCACACTTGGTGATATTTACTAAACATTGGCACTTGCATCCAAATCTACTGATACTATAGATACTTTGTATTTTTTATTCCTCAAATTGATGTTACTATTACGTTTATATATTCCCACTGTATTGTTCAATGATTAGCAAAAGAGAGTGGTCAAAATACTATTCATGCTCTAACAATGAATCTGCTTGGCCACTACTTGGGATAAATAGTTATTTTCTAATGTTTCAGATGTAGGTCACCTGCAACAACTTATCCTCAAATTGTATCTTCCATGGGCTAGAAGAGCTAATTAAGAGAACGGAGAGAGTCTGATCACTTTTTGTTAAAATTCATAGTTTTCTACCCTAAAGCAAAAGTTTCTCTCTCACATTCTTTCTCCTTGGAATCACACACTAATTTTTGATAAAGGGGTGGACCAAAATTAGTCTTCCCATTTGACCAATGACCCTTGGAACTCACAGACATCAGCTGATTTGTCCAAGATCCAATAAGTAGCTAATGGCAAAGCTGTTCACCCTACGTGACAATGTAGCACACAAAGATATTCAATTTTGTTTCCAGATCAAGAAAGTTGCCATTATTTCCTCTTACATCAAATATCCAGGCCTATGTAGCCATGCAATACACACATCTTATTATATTTTGAAGGGCTTTTTGCTATTTTTTATCACTCAAATCTGTAATTAGGTGAATATTCTGAAAGTGCTCTTTTCCCAATGACTTCGGAGAGGGTGCGGGGGGCACATATGCCCAGGATGACTGTCTTATATATCAACAAATGAACTGGTTTATTGACCTTCTTAACACCTGGACAACATATTTGCCATTCTGGAAGAGTTTACACTTTGTCAATTAAGCAGGGATTATTGGCCATAGATCACAGAAAGCTGTCAAAGCTGATGAATGGTGGATCTACAAAGGCTTCACCAAGAAAAGATGTCTTATCAAACCGTCTTTCCCAAGGATGAAAGGTTTTGCTTAAGCTTGCTTTAAGTTGATTCCATGGCTCCATGGGGTCTTGTTACACCAACACCACAGAGATGTCAACAAAACTACTGTGTTTAGTAGTGTCAGAGTTGGCTTTCAATGCTGAGAAATGTAAATAATTTGTAGTCAATAGTCAAAGCCAAGGGAAAACCTGATAGGATCAAGAGATATATCACTTTCCCTAAAAAAATATCATACACCGAACATTCTTCAGGCATCAGAAGAATATGTTGATATGTATTTATACTTATATATTAGCTCTATGTATTCTTTTAAGTTGTTAAATGAAGATAAGAGGTACATAACTATGAAAAACACAAATGGACTCTAGCTTGGGGCACTTGGGTGGCTCACTTGGTTGAGCAACAAACTCTTGATTTCAGCTCAGGCCATGATCTCAGAGTTCATAGGATGGAGCTCTGTGCTGACAGCATGGAGCCTGTTTGGGATTCTCTCTCTCTCTCTCTCTCTCTCTCTCTCTCTCTCTCTGTCTGTCTTTGCCCTTCCCCTGCTCGTGCTTGTGCTCACTTGCTCTCTCTCTCTCTCTCTCTCTCTCTTACAATAAATAAATAAACTTAAAAAAAATGACTGTAGCTCTTTGGGACTCTCAACTTCGTATATTGTCCTTTACTCTTATCTCCCTCTCTGCCCAGTAATCAGAGAAAGAGTACAGAAGATAATGCTACAACACAGGAAGAGGAAGAGAAAGAAACTCTGGTTAATTAAAGACTAATAGATGTTCACAGGCCCTATTTTCAGGATATTCAAAAGTGAATTTTCAGTATTTTCAGGATTTCTAGCCCAAATGTGAAGGGAATAAGCAAAGGTATTTAACTCTTTATAGCCTTACTTTATACTACTAATTTTTTTTTTTTTTTAATTTGGAGGGGATTAGATTTCTCTATCACTGACCTAAGGAATAAAATTGTGAATAGATTGTTTGTAGTCCTATTTAAAATAGTTTAAAAATGCTTTCTGGAAACCATCATCTGAAATGATTACTATACGCATTGTGGCTGAAGTTTAACTGTGGCTCATCATACATGCTTAGTTGAGCATGTTTATAAGTAACTTGGGGTACACTCTGGAAGCTTTTTTAAAATGCGGGGTCACAGAGAAAAAAGTTAGACAGTGAGGTATCTTCTGGGACTCGAGGATTAAAACAAAACAGCCTACAATAATAGCCACACTGACTGCTTTGTTTCATAATTTAAGTGAACTACACTCTACAAAATTAATTTACCAGACATATCATATAAACTTATTTACTCATTCCAGCAGATAATTTGAGAAAATGTTGCAGTAACAGCCTGTAAAACTTGATCTTCATTCATATCCTATGGTCCATTGTCATCCAGCCACAAGTCTATCAGTCCATTGACATCTATTGTGAAGGAGGCATTTCACTTTCCAAAACAGTGATGAAGGGCATTTGGGTTATTTTTCTTCTATGTGAAGTTTTCACTGTTTCTTTCAAGCACAATCCATGTGCTTTCAGTGTAGCCCTTCAAAAAGTGACTAGTGTAACACAAAGAGTCATAGACGAAAGGAGGGAGAAGGAGAACTGTTTTTTAGGATGTCTATTCATTATCATAATGTTCAGTGCATATTTAATGGTGGTGTTTTTATTACATTATGACCAGCTTTAAATTAGTTATGTTAAAATAGTTTATTAACAAAACTCAGAATTCCTAAAATAGTAGATTATCCCATGAATCCTAACAGGAACTTTATAAAGTAGGGACTATTTTTTTTAACTCCATTTTACAGATGTGGACACCGAGGCCCAGAGAAATGAAGTAACTTGCCAAAGTTTCCACAATAAGTGGCAGAGCTGGAAAATAAATGTGGCTGTTCTGGCTCTATAATTTGTGTTTTACATCACTACCCATTGATTTTCCATGAATAATAATACTTTGATGGCATTGATTATTTATATAAGCTTTAGGTTCCCCCCTAGGCACTTGCTAAACTTTTATACCTTGGATGCTTCCATTCCACTGTGTGGGGCAGGAAGGTTAATAGGTTAATTTCATTGTACATATCATCTGGTAGTTGATTGTTCTACTGGATACTGGATTTGTGAGTCCAATTTTTAAAGCTGTCTCCCAAGATCTCTTGATTCATTTGTTTTATGAACTATATTTAGATTCATATTGGAAAAAGCTAATTGCACATGCACAGTCTCAAAAACATCACCTTGCCTTCCAGCTCTATTCTGATAATACACACTGCTCTCCCAGGCATGATCACATTATCCTATGTGCTGCTCTTACTTCACTGAATTATTACTCTCTAAAATTATATTGTATTCTTCTTTTTTTTTCAGGTTCTGTTTCCCCAGATATTAGCCCCATAAAAACAGAGACATTACTTGTCTTGTTCACCCAATCACCAATACCTTCTGCATGGTTCCTAAATCACAATAAATATTTATAGAAAGAATAAATGAATATATTTATTGATTTTTCCACAGACTATCAGAGCTAGAAAAGTTTAGAGAGCATCAGTTTCCTTTGTATCATAAACTAAGGAACTATGGTCTGATAAATAAAGAACATAAAGCCAAATCTTTGTTTTTATTTCATCTCTAGAAACTTGCACAGTGCCTGGCACAAGATAGGTGTTCTGTAAATGCATGCAGATTTTACTATGGCAGATCCCAGGCTAGATCAGGCATCCCAGCTTCAGGATTTGAGCTGACTCCATAAAGTACGTTTTCTATTTTTCACAAGTATGTGACGTCTTTTCAATCAGGATTTCCTCTCTTATCTGAGAGATTTTCTTTTTCTTGTAAAAATGGCATAACACTTATACGTTACTGCCTTGACAAAGTAGAATGCTTGAACCAGGCAACCTTCATTTTGGCCAAACCAAATATGATTTTCAGTATTAAGTTGTCAGGAGACTTTTCCAAAAGGTTGTAATTTGTCCTCCCAATTAACGGAGGTAAAACGCTAGTCACTTTTACTTAAGGGTTTAATAAAAAATACTATAGATACACACCTACTTTTTGTGTTTATCATTCTATTGATGACTTAAAGGACATCAGATTGAATCCACAGAGTTCATGACAGTCAAGAGCCCATGTTCCAACCCCACCTTACCCACAGATCCCTAAGCATCCTTCTGAAATGGATACAGTTTTCTAAAGTTCAACATTTATAATTGCATGAGTACCTATAGATTTATGTTTCTATCCCACCTTCCCCATGTTTTTGGAGTAGGTAGGAGTTTAAATTTCTACTCCACTATTTATTATATCAGCTACATTTAAATAAGTGGAATTAGCATGTTCTAATTCACCCAATAGAAACATAAAGAAGCAGTCATTTGTAGCAGAGACGTGAATAAATAACCCCATTAAGACTTAGCAAAATAAGGACAAGAGTTTCAGAGAGCTATACTGGCTTAATTCCCACATGGGCTTGCATTTTCCAGCAGCCCATAACAGTTATGGGTCCCCTGAATGTGACAGAAGCATGCTTAAAAATAAACAATATTAAAAATGAACAAATAAGGAGACTAGATGCTGGAGAGGAAGTGGAGAAACGGGAACCCTCTTGCGCTGTTGGAAGGAATGTAAACTGGTGCAACTGCTCTGGAAAACAGTGTGGAGTTTCCTCAAAAAATTAAAAATAGATCTACCCTATGACCCAGCAATAGCACTGCTAGGAATTTACCCAAGGGATACAGGAGTGCTGATGCATAGGGGCACTTGTACCCCAATGTTTATAGCAGCACTTTCAACAATAGCCAAATTACGGAAAGAGCCTAAATGTCCCATCGACTGACAAATGGATAAAGAAGTTGTGGTTTAAATATACAACGGAATACTACTCGGCAATGAGAAAGAATGAAATATGGCCTTTTGTAGCAATGTGGATGGAACTGGAGAATGTTATCTTAAGTAAAATAAGTCAGGCAGAGAAAGAGAAATACCATATGTGTTCACTCATATGTGGGTCCTGAGAAACTTAACAGAAGAGCAGGGGGGAGGGGAAGGGGAAAAAAAGTTACAGAGAGGGAGGGAAGCAAACCATAAGAGACTCTTTTTTTTTTTTTTTTTTTTTTTTTTAAATTTTTTTTTTTCCTTTTTTTTCAACGTTTTTATTTATTTTTCGGACAGAGAGAGACAGAGCATGAACGGGGGAGGGGCAGAGAGAGAGGGAGACACAGAATCGGAAACAGGCTCCAGGCTCCGAGCCATCAGCCCAGAGCCCGACGCGGGGCTCGAACCCATGGACCGTGAGATCGTGACCTGGCTGAAGTCGGACGCTTAACCGACTGCGCCACCCAGGCGCCCCCATAAGAGACTCTTAATACTGAGGACAAACTGAGGGTTGATGGAGGGTGGGGGAGGGGGAAAGTGGGTGATGGGCAGTGAGGAGGACACCTGTCGGAGCACCCAGTGCTCACTGGGTGTTGTATGGAAACAAATTTGACAATAAATTATACTAAAATAAAATAAAATAAAATAAAATAAAATAAAATAAAATAAAATCACTTGACTCCAGGAAATTACCATGCCAGTCTCACTCGTTATGAGTCAGGTAAAACTAAACTCTCTACTGGGAAAAACTGGTATTCACTATGTTTATAACCTGAGTTCTGGACAATTGCGTAACCGGAACCTACTCCTTAGGTTATAGAATGACCTGTTGAGTTTTTGCATCATCCTGGAGAAACCCCTTGGCCTCTTGTTTCTAAGGCCAACCTGAAAGTCTCACTAGGGTCAGTGCCTGAATTATATAGGTAGTCATGGCAGATACTTCCATAGTGAGGTCTGATACCATTGAGCCTCTTATTTCCTCTACTATATTCATTTATTTTTTTAATTTAAAAATAATTTTAATAATTTTTTAACTTGTAAAATAATACCCAGTTAATGTAGAAAATTGGAAAAATAAGAAATGTAAGAAGTGAACCTGATAGAATCACAGGTCAAATTTTCATATACATTCTTCCAGCATTTGAAATCCATGTACACATAAATGCACATGCAAGGATATATGTGTGTGATATACTTTATTACATTATGGGGCTCATGCTGTATATATACTTTATGTTCTATTTTTATGTAAATTACATGTGTGAAATTTTGCATTTATAACAACTTCATAGTATTTCATTTTATACATGTAATTTTGTTTTTTGTTCTTAATTTTTTTGATGTTTATTCACTTATTTTTGAGAGACAAAGAGACAGAGTGGAAATGGGGAAGGGGCAAAGAGAGAGGGAGACACAGAATCCGAAGTAGGCTCCAGGCTCTGAGCTGTCAGCACAGAGCCTGGCTCGGGGCTCAAATTCACAGACCCGAGCCAAAGTTGGATGCTTTACCAACTGAGCCACCCCGGTGCACATGTAATTTTGTTTTTAACCATTCATCTATCATTAACCTGTATCTCCATTAACAAAGAGAATGGCAGAGTTGAAAATAACATTTATACTATTGAAGAAATAAAAAAGGAGAGCACTCAAACAAAACAAACAGAAAAAGAAATAAGAGACTCTTAAATACAGAGAACAAACTGAGGGTTGATGGGGAGGGAGGGTGGAGGAGAGGGGGAAATGGGTGATGGGCATTGAGGAGGGCACTTGTCGGGATGAGAAGTAGGTGTTTTATGTAAGTAATGAACCACGGGAATCTACCCCCAAACCAAGAGCACACTGTATACAGTGTATGTTAGCCAATTTGACAATAAATTGTATCTAAAACAAAAGAAATTGGAATAAAAAAAAAGCAAAATTAAATTTTTTGTACTTGATAAACATATTGAGATATGAAAATAATTGATGTGTGTTTTACCACAATTTTAAAAATAATAAAATTCGTTCACCAAAGTATTTCTCTTTTTTCAAATTCTTTTTTTAATGTTTTATTTATTTTGGCGAGAGAGCTAGAAAATGAGCAGGGGAGGGGCAGAGAGAGACAGAGAGAGAGACAGAATCCAAAGCAGGCTCCAAGCTGTCAGCACAGAGCCCAATGTGGGGCTCGAACCCACAAATTGTGAGATCATGACCCGAACCGAAGTTGGACACTTAACTGATTGAGCCACCTTGGCGCCCCTCACCACAGTATTTCAATTGTGAGTAAAGACACCCAATTTAATTCCCTGAAATGATGACCTTTTTAATTTTTTTTTAAGTTTATTTACTTATTTTTGAGAGAGAGAGAGGAGGGGCAGAGAGAGAGGGAGACAGAGAATCCCAAGCAGCGCCATCAACTCAGAGGCCCATGCAGGGCTCGAACTCATGAACCATGAGATCATGACTTGAGCCAAAATCAAGAGCTGGTCACTTAACCAGCTGAGCCACCCAGGCGCCCCAATGACCTTCTTTTTTTAAAAAAATTTTTTTTTTCAACGTTTTATTTATTTTTGGGACAGAGAGAGACAGAGCATGAACGGGGGAGGGGCAGAGAGAGAGGGAGACACAGAATCGGAAACAGGCTCCAGGCTCTGAGCCATCAGCCCAGAGCCTGACGCGGGGCTCGAACTCACGGACCGCGAGATCGTGACCTGGCTGAAGTCGGACGCTTAACCGACTGCGCCACCCAGGCGCCCCCCCCAATGACCTTCTTAAAAAGAGCGAACCAGTTACCTTAGATTACTGAAAAAAGCAATCCAAGCAGCCAGGGTCTGGCTCCTAGGATGACTTATTAACTAACATCTCTAAGAAAAAAGTTAATTAAGCATCCTCTTCCTCCCTAAATGAAAGTTGTTGAAAGAATGCCAAAGATAACTTAGAAATTTGTTAAAGATAAAATTTTAATTAAGCCCCATTGTTTTAAATGTAGACATGGAAATTAACTATGCAAAGATAAGATACTTATAGATATTTTGTTATTAATTGATTTTTTACAGCATTTATATTGTAAACAATCCACCTCAGTTAACACCCTATGTCATATGAGCTTTACCTGAAATTATTTTAGATATGATTTAAGGTGACTGGCGACTGATAGCTGGCTTCAATGAAAAATGAGATGCCAAACATAAACTCGAACATGTGAAAGATCACCAGTACTGAAAGCTAAGACTTTTTCAAAAATCATACAAAGAAGTCGTTGGAAAATAGTCAATAACATGGAATATGTGACCTGAGTCCATGAAAAATGTGTTTTAATACCCTAGAAATACTAGTAAGGGGCATGTACATGGATGCCCATAAAAATACGAATGATGATATGCAAATCTAACTACTCAAGGGCCCAATTTAGAAGACAAAATGTCATGGTGGCCAAAGAGTGCATCATTAAATGCATTATTAAGTGGTATTTTCCAATTTTTCCATTTGTTTTCTGAAACTGTTAAATCTCTCTTCACCGTTATTTACCCTTATTTTTATTTATAGTAAAATTTTCTCAGAGCTCAAAAAGTTTATTTGCATCCAGCCAATTTTCATTTTCTAAGAACAAGTTCATAGACTTTGAGTAAATACAACTCAACATACCACAATTTCTTGAGAGCTTGAAATATTCAACAGATAATACCAGGGAGGCAAGAATAAATAGCCTTGCCAGCAATAACACTTCACTGTATTGGAACGTACCACATTCAGCAACTTATTTTTTTTTTTTTTTTAATTTTTTTTTTTTCAATGTTTATTTATTTTTGGGACAGAGAGAGACAGAGCATGAACGGGGGAGGGGCAGAGAGAGAGGGAGACACAGAATCGGAAACAGGCTCCAGGCTCTGAGCCATCAGCCCAGAGCCTGACGCGGGGCTCGAACTCACGGACCGCGAGATCGTGACCTGGCTGAAGTCGGACGCCAACCGACTGCACCACCCAGGCGCCCCTCAGCAACTTAATTTAAGTTGGGTATAACTTAGATCCTATCCAAAGGGGTTTGTTACAGGTGGTATGTTAATAATACAGTTAATAATACAGTTATAACACAGTATTATTAGTATTATTATAATACAGTATTATTAACAGGTGGTATGTTAATAATACAGTTAATAATACAGTTATAATACAGTATTATTAGTTAATAATACAGTCCAGGAGCAAAAACTCCCAATTAAGAAATCCTTCATCATGGAAATGTTGGAGTGTTCACTGAATTAAGTGAATTGCATTTGATAACTGTTGAAGGTTAACTAGAGCAATGTGCCCATTGTATAGATGGATATACTAAGGCCTGGTGAGACAAGAGACTGTCCCAAGGTCAGTAGAAAGTAGGTTCCTTCTATCCACTGCTTTCTCCACTGCCATACTGCCCACCTGGTCTTTATAAACATCTCCCAGGCTCATGCCTCTAACAACACGAGCAAAGCACAAAAGAAATAAGTGCATGGCCCTCCATCAAAACCCTACAAATACCATATCTAACATTGTGATTTAAGCAATCTACAACTATCCTTAATCCTAATAAGCACATCATAGTTTACTGAAGGAGTTTCTTTTATTTTTTCCTGTTCTTCCTTTTTTTTTTTAAGATTTTATTTTTAGGTTATCTCTGGACCCAAGGCAGGGCTCAAACTCACAACCCCAAGATCATGAGTTCCACACTGTACCAAGCCAGCCAGGTGCCCCTCCCTATCATTTTTTGAATATAATAAAAAAAATATTTATATGTGCATTTTTCTTCTCACAGGAAAACAAACAAACAAATTAAAGCACCATCCAGCTGCTTGCCATAGTCTGCAATGATAGGTATTTGCTAAAATTATTGTGGTATTTAAAAATGCTTGTTACGTTATCGGACATTCCTGATAGAAATCCCTAGAAACGAAAATATTTTTCGTATTATGCATCACATGAAAATAAGCCTTTATCTGTCTAAAAGCTGACTCTTTTGGACTAGAATATCTTAGACATCTCATCATTATGCCATCATCCAACTGCTGGTCACAAAAGACCAGGACTATTAAGAAATGACAGGGTAGGGGCGCCTGGGTGGCTCGGTCGGTTAAGCATCCGACTTCGGCTCAGGTCATGATCTCACGGTCCGTGAGTTCGAGCCCCGCGTCGGGCTCTGTGCTGACGGCTCAGAGCCTGGAGCCTGCTTCACATTCTGTGTCTCCCTCTCTCTCTGCCCCTCGCCTGTTCATGCTCTGTCTCTCTCTGTCTCAAAAATAAATAAACGTTAAAAAAAATTAAAAAAAAAAGAAATAACAGGGTAGAGGAATTTGGGCTTGGCTCTGTGGTATTTTTAAAGAATATATTTAATTTCCTAAATAGCTAAAAGATTCACATGCTTCAAAAATTCAAGACGTATTAGGAGGTGTTCTGTGGAAAGCCTCCCACTCCTGTCTCTCATTTCCCATCACCAAACAGGTGGCCAGTATATTTACAAAACAAAACAAAACAAAACAGGTGCCTGGGTGGCTTGGTTCATTGAGCTTCGGACTCTTGATTTTGGCTCATGTCATGATCCCAGGGCTGCGGGACTGAGCTCCGCATTAGACTCCATGCTGAGCATGAAGCTTGCTTGAGAGTCTTTCTCTCTCCGTCTGCCCCTCTCCCCAACTTGCGTGCTCTCTAAAAAAATTAATAAATTAAATAAAATAACTTTAAAGAGGCAAAAACCCAGAAAAACTTGTTAAGATGTTTACAGCATCATACAAGAAAATACAAATATATGCTCCCTGCTTTTTTATAACATAACAAATGGCTTGCATTATTTAAGGAGCGGATATATATACCCACATATACATACATCCATCCCCACTTATGACCACCTCAGGTAAGACATTAGAATGTTATTGGTAACCCAGAAACCGCTGTACTCTTTCCCCGTGATTACCTCTACACCTAAAGGTAGCACCTATTCTGATTTTCTCTCCTATAGCTTAGTTTTAACAATTTTTGGCTTCATGTTAAGTGAGATCATAGTCCACATCCCTTTTTTGTGTCTGACATCTTCTAACTTCACATACATGATCACATCTAATTATTAAATCAACTTTGTAATATTGACCATATCATCCCCCTTTTATAAATCACAACAACAAAGTTCAACAAGGTTGAGAGACCACAACACTAGTGTCAGGGCTGGGTCATCTCCAACATTAAGCCTGAGCTCTTGCGGGCAGTGGAGTCTTGCAGGAACATTCTTTCTCTTCTAGTCCTCCAATTTTTGGAAGGATTACCAGCGAGTGACCTTAATGTGGTTTTCCTCACTCACCTTCCTATCTTCCTTCAATGAGCCATCTATCCAACTTTCCACCCATCTAGTGACCTTGCTGCCTCTAACATGTATTGCAGTGAGAATAAAAGTGATTTTTGCGCCTGACAAATGTGCAGGGATCCATCTAGGAGTTAATATTTTTAAAAACTGAAACTTTCTGAAACTTCTCCACCTCTATATTTTCTCCATTTATCAGCTTGGATTTTGAATGATAAACCTAGGGTTTTTGTTTTGTTTTGTTTGGGCTTGGATTGGT
This sequence comes from Puma concolor, assembly GCF_028749965.1. Classification (NCBI taxonomy): domain Eukaryota; kingdom Metazoa; phylum Chordata; class Mammalia; order Carnivora; family Felidae; genus Puma; species Puma concolor. The sequence continues at coordinate 13,330,709 of NC_141675.1, forward strand.
CTGGCCTTTTGGCTTTACTATTACACAATCTAAATTTTAAATATTGTCTCTTCTATTTAATTGTTTCTAATTATTATTTTTAAATGTCTATTCATTTTTTGAGAGAGAGAGAGGGAGAGAGTGAGTGTGTGTGGGGGGGGGAGGGGCAGAGAGAGAGGGAGACAGAATTTGAAGCAGGCTCCAGGCTGTGAGCTGTCAACACAGAGCCTGACGCAGGGCTTGAACTCAGGAACTGTGAGATCATGACCTGAGCCAAAGTTGGATGCTTAACTGACTGAGCCACCCAGACACCCCAATCATTTCTAATTATTAAATGAACGTGGCCAGTTAACTATAAAATCTATTCTGTTTATTTCCCCAGGAATACAGAGAACAAGTATACTGATTTTAACAATCTCAAGGGAAACATAGCAGGTAAGCTTATTTTGGAATGGGGAAAGACATCATCAAGTGTGAATGTGCTGCAGGGACGGAACAGCTACGGAAGAGCACAAGGACACACGTCGGGGAGACAGAGGTGGCCAGTACCCTGACTCTGGAGGTGGCCTCACAGTTGTATGCACCTATCAGAATGCATCGATTTGTATATTTTCAACGGATTCCAATGGATTTGTTGTGCATAAACGATACCTCAATAAAGTTGACTTTCGAAAAGAAAACTGGAAGAGAAGATAACTGGCTTGATTTTTCTACACTCCCTCTCCCCCTCAACCACCTCTCATCTTCTCTTTGCGCTGTCTTGTCTCCTCACCATGTTCACACAGGAGAAACCTCAGCTCTAAGCGCTCAAGCCCGTTTTCCCCAGCCAAAGTTGCTTCAGTTCCTTAAACCCCTAATCTGAAAATCCACAAAGAAACTACTTATGGCCCATTTTGAAAATTATGGTTACCTTCTATCATTCTATAGCTTTTTATCATTAAAATAAGCAAAACATAAAGATACGACACAGACTTTTCATGTACCTGAGGAATTGATAAGAGAAAATAAAAATTGACTGTTGTTCTAGGAGTTTGTCACTTTCTGTTGACTATCTCTGGGTCACCTAGGAAATAGATTTTAGAATGACAGAACTCTGTGTTTGCTGCTGAAGATGGCAACGAGCTATATGTCCTCAATATATCTAATTTACAACAACACCTAGGGTTTGGATAAAACTTGTTATTAACTCCATGTGTGACCCACCATTGAACACTTGAACAATCAATCACTCCGGGCCTCAGTTTTCTCCCTTATAAATGAAGATCTGGGAATAAATGACCTATAATATCTTTAACTGCAATAAAAATAAATCCTTAAAAAATGCTGTGGCCCTGAAACATAGGCTCTTGGTCCGGCAATTCAAGGCTGACATTCTGTTCATCCAATATAATATTTGCTGTAGGAAAGTTCATATATTATATTTATCCTAAAAATGTCAAATATGTTAATTATTTTGTTTTATTTTATTTTATTTTATTTATTTTGAGATAAAGAGACAGAGAGCTGGGGAGGGGTAGAAGGAGAGGGAGAGACAATCTTAAGCAGACTCTGACATGGGGCTCAGTCTTACCACCGTGAGATCATGACCTGAGCTGAAATCAAGAGTTTAATGCCTAACACACTTGAGCCACCCAGGCACCTCAAATATGTTGATGTAAAGCTTTAATTTAAAATTAAGTTAATTTAGGGGCGCCTGGGTGGCGCAGTCGGTTAAGCGTCCGACTTCAGCCAGGTCACGATCTCGCGGTCCGGGAGTTCGAGCCCCGCGTCAGGCTCTGGGCTGATGGCTCAGAGTCTGGAGCCTGTTTCCGATTCTGTGTCTCCCTCTCTCTCTGCCCCTCCCCCGTTCATGCTCTGTCTCTCTCTGTCCCAAAAATAAATAAACGTTGAAAAAAAAAAATTAAAAAAAAAAAAATAAATAAAATAAAATTAAGTTAATTTAATATTATTTTTTATAATATTTGGACTTTGTTAATACAGATGTGTGCACACTATGCATATACATCATGGTAAAATCATAAATCTATAATTTAGTTAATATTTTCATTTCTGTTACCTTAGGCTTATCAGATACATTATTTAAAACATAAAACTTGATTTAAAATATATCTTGCTCTACTGCATTCTATCAATTATATGTATGAAAAGCCATCTATGCCACACATCATTTTTTAGTTTATTTTTTAATTTATTTAATTTTTTTAATGTTTATTGATTTTTGAGAGAGAGAGACAAAGATCATGAGTGGGAGAGGAGGAGAGAGAGAGGGAGCCACAGAATCCAAACCAGGCTCCAGGCTCTGAGCTGTCAGCACAGAGCCTGATGTGGGGCTCGAACCCACGAACTGCAAGATTGGGATCTGAGACAAAGTCTGACGCTTAACCGACTGAGCCACCCAGGTGCCCCAAGGTTTGTTTTAAATTGTAGTTTTTGTTGTTGCCAATGATGGTCCAGGTCTTTCATATAGATAATCTCATTTAATCTTTTTTTTAAAAATATTTGCTTATTTTGAGACAGAGAGAGAGAGAGAGAGAGAGAGAGAGAGAGAGAGAGAAGGAAGGAGAGAAGGAGGGGATGGGACAGAGAGGAGAGAGAGAATCCTAAGCAGGTTCCATGCTGTCACAGCAGTCTGACGTGGGGTTCGATCCCACAAACCATGAGATCATGACCTGAGCTGAGATCAAGAGTCAGATGCTTAGGCAACTGAGCCACCCAGGCACCACAATCTCATTTAATCTTGAAAAATTTCTATGACATAGATTTTATTATTATCCTCATTTTACTGTCAAGAAAGTCAAGCTCATGGAGGCTCTTAAAGTCTCAAGGTCACAGGCTTCAGACTTAGACTTTGAAGCAAAGTGATCTAATCCCAAGATCTGAGCAGCTCTCATCTTCCACAGCTGTTTGGAAAATCCATCTTTAATTGCTTTTGATTTCCATATCAGGTAGGACAATCCAGTCATGGAATATTACGGTGGCAATTGCCTCTAATTAGAACCATTTATCAAAATGTGGAAGGAAAATCTGGACTGGAGAAGAAGGTGGCAAAACTGACTCAGTTCAAGGTCAAAGTCGGTTATTAATGTTCAATGCCATTGGGTGCAATTATTAAATTTCCCTGAGATTCAGTTTTATTTTTAAACTGGGATTAGACAATTAGATCTCTAAAGTACATATCATCTCACAGAATGAGCAACTTCCCATTTGACCTAATACTTTACATGGGGAAATAATTTTGTCTGAGCATAGTGATATTCTGCCAGAGCCTTATATAATATTCATTCAAATAAATGCAAAGCATTTTTATTATTCAGAAAAAAAAGATCACTTTGAAATAGATCTATATCAAAGCCTCATTCATAGTTATTTTCTCAGAGCTTTGTATCAAACATTTGGCTGATTCACTTTTGCTGATATCCAGTATAGACATTTAAATGATGCCATCTTTTCAGAAATAAGGCATGAGCACAACCATGGAGCATTTCCCAACAGATAAACAAATAAACAAATACACTGATGATATTTCAACAGACCCAGTCTAATTGATAGGAAATTTAATTGTTGCTGACTAGGGCTTGCTATATGACCTGTGGGGCCCAGTGCAAAATTAATATAAAGGGCCCCTTGTTCAAAAATTGTTAAAACTTTCAAGATGGAGATAACAGGGTATTAATCATGCATGGGGCGCTACTAAGCATGAGGCCCAGTGTGATTACATATGTCTCACACCCGGTGAGTGTGAGTGTTGTTAGTGTTGGTGCTAACAAGGTGAGAAGAAGAGAATATGAAGTTAAAGTTGACTTGAGTCAAATTCCCTATCAATTGTAGTAACTATGTCATAAAACTAACCTGATCACTTTACTATAAATTTTAAAATAATATATTATGATTAGAAAAGTTGTTTGCAATAGTTTTTTTTTTTTTTTTTGTTTTTTTTTGTTTTTTTTTTTTTAGATTTCAGTGAAGTTGTATGTTTGGAAATGGCATTCTTCACTTCAGCCTTGGTTTATGGTATGTGACTACTGGTCAAAAAATTAAAAGCAATCACGTGCTACCAATTAAACCAATTTTGTGACTTCCAGTGTAGCTTCTGCTATTTGGGTCTCTTTCATAGTTTCTTTTTTTTTTTCCCCAGAGATCAGGCCCTAAAAAGTCTTCAAGATATCCCACCTTACATGACAGCTTCCATATTTGGGTGAAAAGAAATATGTGGCAAAAATTTTGTTTTATGTATTATGATAAACTACTAATATTTTTAATACATATGCCCATGGATCCGCTTCTATGCATTTATCCTATAGGTATAGTATTACAAGAACACAATCATACACAAAGATGCCATTATAACATTATTATTATATCACAAGACTGGAAAAAATATAATCATCAATAGAGAACTTACACATTAGTTATGGTATATCCATGATATAGAATTATACACAGTGATTTCAAACAAAGATTTATGTATACTAATATGACAATGTGTCCGAGATATATGCCCAAAAGAGTTGCAGACCAGTATCTACAGGTGTATATTTCATAAATATGAAAAAAAACATATGCACCTATTTATACACTTTTGAGATTTAAATAGACATTGTTATTATTCATAATAACAAAAATAATTAATGGTTAATTTCACATGCTTCTTCAATAAGATAGGTGCTTTTCTAAGCTTAAAATACCAGTGAATCCTCATAGCAACCCTAAAACATAGGTATTATAACCATTTTTATAATACAAAGGAGGAAATGAGAAAATTGAGGAGTAGAAAGGGTCAGTAACATGTTTAAGGTCACACAGCAGGTATGTGGGGCCCTGGAATTAGACTCCAGACCTTGCACCCATAACCCCTGAAATGTCCTATGTCTCAGGTGTGCATGCTGGGAAAGGTACACCTGTGTTTGGATATGCACAGAAAACGTCTGGATATATACACAGATGCTGTCAACAGTGATCACCTCTGGGTAAGGATGAGGAAGGAGGGCTTACTTTATGTTTCATAACTGATGGAACTTTCAATTTTGTATATGAAAATATACTCCCTAAAATATTTTTTAATGTGCAATATGTGCAAAACTTCTGGTCTTCTGGCCTGAAGCCTGAACTGCAGAAATTTGAAGTTGCCTATGAGAGCTTCTGCCCTCTAGTTTTAGCTGTTGAAAAGATTAACTTGGATTACAAACTTATAAAGATTGTTTGATTTGCTCAATAGTGGGGTTCTTCTGGTACCTATGATTGACTTTTTACTGCTTTGTAGAGAATGCAATTTCATAAAATACACATCAAACTCATCCAAATAACCAGTCATTTAGCAGTCTGTTTCGTGCACTCATGCATTCTGTCATGTACTGTGAGCAAAATACAGCCGAATTTGATCAGGCTGCTGTTTATAATTTAAGACAGAGACCTCTAAATGACTCCTTTTTGGTATGTTTCTGAAAAGGTCAGGCACTAACGTGTTTTACCAAATAAAACTCAGGTTTGAAGAATATGCCTTCTAAACTGATTTTTACTACCTGGACTGTAATAAGTTTTACAGGGCTTCTTTGTTAAATTGCCCTGACAATTTCCATTTCCAGTTGCTTCAATCATATTAACAGAAGGTAAAGTTCACAAATAGTAAAATATGTCACTGCACTGTGTTTGGATTTTCAGAAATAGATCACAAAGCTGACAAACACAGAAGACATAATGTTTGGCATTCCAATTCATGTTTGGTTGGCATATCTCATTTGGGGCAGGACAAGACGTCCTACCACAAACGGAAGTATCTCATTACTCAGGAAATAAAACATGTTTGGACCAAAGATTTGACAATTCCTATTAAATATATCAAAAGCATGATGGGATTTTTTTCCCCAAAGAAAAGCAAAAAGGTCAGGGATGTGGGGTAGAAAATATGTGTGTAGAAACATTTGTTCTTGTATAGTTTAAGAAATATATGTGTAGAATTCCACCAGAATGCTTGACTCGTTTACAGAATAATTTCTCCTCCCAAACTATGATGTCCTGCTCTATCCGTAGCTGTGCTATGCAAAAGTAGGAGCAGGTAGCATTTTCTAGGAAACTGAAGGAAGGCCAAATGATTTTTCCAAGTTCATTAATAGACTGACAATCTATTATTTATGTTATGAGTCACGATATATTTCTTGAGCCTTCATATACCAAACATGGGGCTAACATCATGGAGAGACCAGAAGAAAAGAGGCTATCATTTGACAGGATAATCATAGAAGGCTGAGAAGACTCAAGGACAGGACATACAACTGAACACAAGTAGAGGCAATGTCCCTCAAAGTGGTCCTGAAAGAAGTGTCATCGATGCAGAGATCTGAAAAACAGTTTTGCGTTACTTCACCACGGAGGGTAAGGGTAGGTGGGAGAACGAATTTTATACATAAGCCTGGACTTCAGAAAGAACATGACAAATTGTGGTGACTGCTGTATAAAATGTATTTCTTGTGGGCATTTAGCCTTCTATTACTCTGCCCCTGTTCTCTAGCTGATGTTTATGCATTAATCTGTCATATTCATTCTAGACTGTACATGTATTAATGATAGGGTCCACATGTGTCTTGTATCTGCTTTCGTCAGTTAATATTCCATATCCACCTTGGTGGCTGTCCTCAGATAAAGAAAATAAATCATCTAGAAAATATTTAAAATAATGTTTTTAAAAATAACTTTAGAATGGGCTTTGATCCAAAGTAAGTTTGAATTTTTTAAATTAACATGTCTACTTATGATTTGAAAAAAGCCAAATTTTTAGAGCTGCAAACATGCAAATAGATGAGGCCGAGTAAAGAGAAAAGCTCCACGTTCACCTCTGAGCAAATATGCACGAATAATCCTTAGACATATGCAAGGTTTTGAGAACAATTTGTTTACCTTTTTTGTGCTTATGTCCTGTCACATCTGATTTGAAAAAAACTTTTCACATACTGATGTTGACACATTATTTTCAGAATCTGAATTACCATGGCTTAATAAAAAATTTAAAAGTGCAGCATTCCTTCTACAAATCTCATTCATTCAGTCACCCATTAAGTCAATAAATACTTATTCATCATCTACTATGTGCCAGGTTTTTGCTAGCTACAGGAGCAACATCAGGCCCCTTTTCTGCCAGGGTCTGCAGAAAGTGAGATGTGAAATGCCGTGGGATTTCCACTGATGGTTACTGGCATGGTTTGTGAATGGTTGCAATGGTTGTTAACATACTGAAATGCTCCCATACTTCTTGAACAATAGTTTGTGACTGAACCACCGTACCCCATCCCTGCCAAGTGTACCCAGACTCCTAAAAGCTGGTACAGGTAAGAGGGCATCTGGGAGATCCTCTCTAGCGCTTTGGTTGGGGTCTGGACTCACTGGTCAGTGACAATGCCTTCTGGCAATTCAATATTGTGACTGTCACCCTTGCATACAACCCTAGTCATCCATCCAAACATAGTTTGAGATGCAAGCACTCCGTTATGCCAACAGTCTTCAGTGAATGCTGCATAAAAAGAATATGAATGAAACTTACAAAGAATACATAAAGCAAGCATTCTATTAGCAGACGAGAAGACTCCTGGCTGATTCTAACATTCTCCCCCACCAACAAGAAACTAGGAACAAAGACATAGACACACACACAAAATTTGCCACTAAGCACACTGGATTTCTATGGTGACTTGGGGAATACTTGGATCTGTTGCCTTTTACTTCTGGTTAAAGTGTCAGTTAAGCAGCGCTTCCCTCATCAGTTCTGGTGACTGTCTTCAGATGCCTGTTCTTGCCTTGACCACATTCTTCTCGTAGCCTCAGCAGCTTCACACAGTTTATGTAGACATCCAAAAATGTGTGCAACTTAGCTGAGTGACGCGCATAAGCAGAAGACAACATTCTTGTCGTCCAAACAATAGCATAACAGAAGCAAAACACCAAACCCAAGGAGATTAGCTTGAGAAGTTTTCCACAAAATTGTGTAGTCTTGACTTTGAGCAGCATATAACTCGGAAACAATCAAACTAAGAATGTAAGAAGAAATGTATCCTGCCTTATCCTTTAATCTCCTATGAGAAATTTTACTCTCAGTCTTTAAGGCTTTTTTTTGCTAGATAATTTTCAATTCTTTGATAGGAAAGACTTAAATTTGAGTTTAACTGGGGGTACTCTATCAAACTTACGAAAATGTTCCCACAAATATTAGAAAAGCTCCTAAAAAATAACCTCAGTCTGGATGGCCATTTTATGGGTATATACAAATTCTCAGTTATTAGAAGTAAATGGTTAAATATTTACAGGTAATATGATGTGATGTCTGGGATGTGTTCTGGTGGTATGAGGAAATTGAGAAAGGGCTTGGCTGAAATGAGATTGGCAGTAAGTAAAAGCTGAAGTTAGGTTATCGATGTGTTGAAGTTCCTTATGCTATGTTTGCCATTTTCTCTGCTTTTGTATATTTTTAAAATATTGTATAATAAGGTTAAAAATATAAAAACATATGTATATGCCTATATTTTTCCACAGAGCTTATCTTTTCCATAAAACCAGCAGCAAGACATTAATATAAGTGAATAATAAACTAAAACTTATAAGTAACATATTCAAAACAATTAATTGTTACAGATTTCAGTTTTCATATGATGTGATTGATAACTTCAGGCAAGGAATAATGTGGAAAAGAGGAGTAAGACATGGATTTTCTGCAAGTGAAGTAAAAAGGTAAAATGCTTAAATTTTCTATCTAGTAAATGTGTTTGGAAAAAAACAATAAAACAAACTTCAAAGTCCAGAACAGTAAAAATAGGCAATCCATTTTTTCCAATTTTGAGGTAAATAGAAGGTGACTTCAAAATTAAATTAAATTTTAAAAATTACTACTTTATCATTTACCTCTTTCTACTCATAAATATAGAAAATTTGTACTGAGTTGACAAAAAAAAAATTACGGTATTTTGGAAATATATCCAATACAGCAATTTTGGAATCCCAAACAGATGTTTGCCATTTTCCAACACATCTTAGCACACAGACTTTAATAGTCCATTTATGTTGAGTCAAGCTGTGAAAGAAATTTTTTCTTTTCCCTTTCAAATTATTTTACTAATTTATCTTGTATGATTTGCCTCTTGCTTGGATTGTATATTATAGAAACGTTGTGTTACTTGTGAATGAGTTCTGCTCTAAATTAATACAGTGGAGATTTTTCTTTCCCAATTTAGAGAAAAAAATTGCACATTGATGGACAGAATGCTTTCCCCCCACGTATTTTCCTTAAACATTGGCACTGGCAACATTTGTCTGCAAGTGAGCTCTAGAAGATGAAAGAATGAATAAACAAATAGAAAAGGAATAGTACAGAAAAACTCAGAAACAGATGTGAATGTTTAATCTGGCTGCTGGTTTTTCTCATGTCCACTTATGCCTGGTTATGATGTTAGATTGCATACGTAAAATATAGTCATATGTTCTGCTCATAAAATCAACCGTAGTTATTATAAAAAAAAATACACATGGCGGCTTTTCATAGATGCTTCGTACTTCAACAGTCTACGAACAGATTCCTATGATATGATCAAACCATCTCCAACTCCAGGTCTGATGCAAGATTCTACCTGTTACTGAAATCCTCTGGGATCTAGGAAGATTTATACTGATGTCCAAAAGAAGTTAAACTCACTCAAACACCCTCGAGGACTCCTTTGGTGTGCAGATGACCTGGCCAGAAATCTATCAGCTTGTAAGCCTGGTCCTGATCCACACCCATTTGCCTATCTATACCTCGTTGTGAATCAAGTTCCAACAATATGGTCTTTAACCATCAATACATGACCACCCAAAAGGAGTGCCGGAACACCACTGAGTTAATTTTGAACAAAAAGTAGGAGAAAGGGCAGTCATTCCTGTTCTAATTTATCAGTACACAACCCAAAGATGACGGAGGAAGATAACCCATAACCTCATAGTACTGGTGCATGATTTAACAAAATTCCTCCTCACCTATAAACTTTTAAACCTGAACCTTGTAAACTTTTCACCAAAGCTGGTATCTTAACTCCTAAGATACCTAAACACTGCCAAGCAGCAAAAAATGAAACCTGCCTTGTTTTATGTCCTAACAAAACGAGAAAGCGGGGCAAACAGCAAGACCATACAACTTACCTAAACTGCAAAACAGATCAGCTCCTAACTAGTTATTATGAAATCTTTGGAAGTGCAATGAGCATGTTAACAGTCGTAGAGTAAAAAGACATATATCATCGATGCCTGTACACTGGACGTTGCACATTATGCCCACCCATGAAAATAGAATTAGGGAGAATATTGAAAAAGGATCAAAAAGCTGCACTGGTTTTTTTTTCCCCCTGTAGCATCTGAACTTCCAAGACAGACACTCATGTTGTAGTCTCACTAGTTCATCAATTTGTGAGTCCACATTAGATTATCTTCCATTTTTACTGTCTCCATATTCTTCTTGGCTAACCCTTATTGTCTGCATCCAGTCTCAATCTAATTTCCTCTTCTATAAGGGTCTGCCATGAAATACATTGACGTACATAGGGGGTTTCTCAATCCACACTGTGATGTGGAATCACTGGTTTTAAGAGTAACATAGACCTTTTAGGAATTCACCTCATTAAGAATTCTGGAAAAGACAAAGAAATTCCTGTAAAAGTACACACTATTATTCCACAGATTGAAATGTACAACAATCTGGGAATGGAGTCTTGCCTCTATTTAAACACTGCATCCTTAAACTCGTGCACTGACCTTTTTACTATCAGGTCAGGTTAATGTCATCAACAATTAAACATTTGTAGTACTTTTCATTTTTTTCCCCTTTAGCTTAAAAATTTGTACTCTGCACAGGTGTTCCACTTAATTTACAACTTGTTTTTCAAATTGCATTTTAAAGAAGGAAAAGTAAATGAGGATAAACAATTTATAAGAAAATATAAGCAGAATATAAATGTTATGCTAAAAGTATTTAGAGAAGAAATAGAACCATAATCTTCAATGCAAATTATAAAAACTATAATAGGGAAGTTGTAATGTATACACTGAGGGAAAAGACCTCAGAATCAAGTCACCCACGTGAAACTAAAAGGGAAAGAAGGTCTTTATGAGGTTTGTTTTGCTTTATTTTGGGAGAGTATTTCAGTCTCACCAATATGCCAAAAGATATCTGAAAGCACTTGAATTTTAATTTATCATTATTTTCTATACTTTTTGAAAGACAGGCTGGTACACAAATGCCAATCCAATTTTGACTCCTCTAGTGATCTACCCCTGAGGGAAAACTAATGATCTCTAACTACTGAGACAGATCTTAAAAACATAGACAGGAATTTTCTGGGAAAATCCTAACATTCATAACAAATTACCCAGAAAAATCTTAATCATACATGATTTAAGAACTCTAATGGAAGGAATTTTTAGCGATCAAAATTGATTATTTGGACCCATTTGCAGGTACTGCAGTGTAATAAGTATTTTAATCAGTTGGTCTCTGCTTTTCGGCAGACTTAATTGTTCAACCTTTGCAAGAAAATTAACTTTCTTGGAGTCGTCCAACAAAAATGTGATGGCCCACCATGAGCAAAACTCTCAGGGAAGTATGGAGATGAATCAGACATAGACTCTGGCCCCTTGGAGAACATGGTCATAGGACTACAGTGAACAATGGAAGAGCTGAAGAGGCTTCAGGCCGAACTATGATAGAAACTCAAAAGGAAGGAGGTATGACACATTATTATTGTTAACTATGACATGTCATTGAATGTATTAAAATGTTAATTTGTTTCCAGTACATAACCATATAGTTCACTGTCATTTAATAAGGTGAAATATCGTAGATAAATAGTAGATAGGTGGATGGATAGGTACTATTTTATTGCCAACTACGATCAGAAAACGAATTGAGGACCATGAAATTAAGTGGGATTTTAAAAATGCAGTGATGACACTATGAAAACCTGGCATTATCATTCTAAATAAGGGTTTGCCAACCTCAACATGATTGACACTCTGAACCAGGCAATTCCTCGTTGTATGTGTGTGGATAGCAAGGGGTGGGGGTTTGGGAGATCTTCCATGCAATGTAGGCTGTTGAGCAGCATTCCTGGTCTATACCTACTTACCAGATACTAGTAGCAACCACAACCGTGACAACCAAAAATGTTGAAGCTGAGAACCACTGCTCTAAATCATCCTTCAAATGTGAATTTAGATGCCACTTCCTCCGGGAAAGGATTCCTGAGCATCCCAGATAAAATGTATTTTGCCTGCACTGTGTGTGTATACCTCTAGATGACTATACTTACGTACTTATATGTGCCTCCCTATACACCGTAAGTTTACTTTCACCTGGAATTGTGTTTTATTTACTGTCGGTTCTCCACACGTAAGGCACTCTACGCATATTTGTTGAGCAAATTAAGGAAGAAAAAAAGGTAGGTAACTGAACTGGCCAATGTAGTGAGGGAGGGCTCTTTCATGCTTCATAGGCTGCCAGGAGATGCCAGTAGCACCCCTTCCAGTAGTGGCAAAGATGTTTTCAGACATTTCCCAGTGGTCCATTGGGGGTAAACATGGCCTCTGGTTGAGAACCACTGCACTGAAAGATAGTACAGAGAAACAGTCACTGTTTAGTAAAGTTCAGTTGTGTTAAAGGAAAAATAAGTATTGGAATACTTTCATTACCTTACTCAATGGAAATAATTCAAATACAGTAATGGTTTTAGAGTCAGATATGAGATGGGATCCTGACATCATTTGGCTGTATGACTTTAATTAGGTTAAACTTTTTGAGCTTCAGTTTTTTTTTTTTTTTTCATTTACAAACCTAGGAAAATGATAACCACCATCTAGAGTTCTGTCACTCAGCAAATATTTATTATTCCCTGATACCTGCTGGACAGATGCTGTACTCAGTTCAGAAGGCACACAAGAGTGGGAAGAACTATTATAGTCTTTGCACTTATGAATCTTCTTCTCTAGAGTAGGAGAGGGACTGTATCCACAATCGCCTACCATATAAAATTTGAATTACAGATTGTGAACGATTCTATGAAGTTATACAAGATTCTATAAGAACATATAGAAAGAGCAGATGACCTAGACTGGGAAGTCATTAAGATTTCCCTGAGGAGCTGACACCTGAATTCTAGCTTGAGGGATATGTGAAAGCTAACTTTGAAAGGGGGGCAGGAGAAGAGCGGAGAAAGTAAATGAGGCAGCATGTGAAGGCACAATAGCACACAGCTGGCTGATGCTCTGTAGAAAACCAGTGACGCAAGCAATGGATTTTAAATAGTCAACACCATCACTGACAAAATTAACAGATAGCAGGAGGACATGAAGCAAACTGGCATCTGATTTCATATCTTTCTTACAACTAAATGCTATTCACAATTCATTATACAGAATTCTAACTAAGATATGTGACGATATTGTTAAAATAAAACTATCTTTTTGTAGTATAGAATATTGGTGCCTTGAACATTTTCATTTTCTGGGTATACAGTTTTCCATTGTATTGTATAGTATGGTTAAATTCATCAGTTAGGAAACAACATGGATTAGCACATAGTCCAGTTAATAAAGCCGTACTACTATTCCACTGTGCTGACAGTCCCTTAGAGAACCCTGCCATCAGTTACACAAATCATTTGGCCAGGAATGGAGCATTTACCATATGTATGAGTTACTAATTTCCTGGACATTATCAGCCATTAGCTGGTTTCCTGTGTCCCAGCAAATGTTGAGGTAAGTCTTGATTGCCAAGATTGCACATTTCAAACATTAATCCATGGACCATTTCCTTCATCTAAGATATACTAACATTCTATCTGTAGTTCTATTGTCAAGTACATATGAGAAAAGGCCAGAAAGTTCAAGTGAAGGGAAATGTGTAAAAAAGAAAAGCCAACAGTCTACTAGTGTAATTATGTGGGTGAAACTCTTTATTAAAATTTTGGGAATGTGTTTGGCTCCAGAGTGAGTACTATGGAACAGAACGAGTTACCAGGAAACTCCCACAAAGCATTTAGGGATTTCCTTACAACACAAAGTGTGTCCAAATGCACAACCATTGTCCTTCCTTTCCTTCCTGGTCTACAAGTATTGCTCTTTGACTAACTAGAATTTCCAAGTTGGGGAAAGAATACGCCTTATACATCTTAACGCTGCTCAGAACTTCCCTGCTATGTCACCACCACCTCTCCCTCTATTTTATCTTGGTGACCTCAAGACATTAAACAAAAATTAAAAGGTGAACTATCAGACAAAAAAGACCGAGAGTCTGAATCAAACAAGTGACCAGAGCATCATTACTTTTCGCTGTCAGTACCTGAATCGCTGACTTCTTTAATGGACAGGATACCATTACTAATTTATTTACAATTAGAAATTATTTGCACAGTGAAACATCTGAACAGTCTAATAAGGAGGTAGTCCGTGTTTACTATCGTGAGCGCTACTGACAATATGCTATTTAGGTGAAGAGCTGTTCTTAACTTTCAGCATTCATACAGAGACTTTACTATTTGTCCTTGGCATATCATTCCGTCACTCCAAATATTTTTGGATTCTCTTTATGTTCCCTTCTAGAACAAAAATCTGTCTCTAAATAGAGACTGTTCAATGACCTTCAAACTTTGACAAATGATGTCGTTCATTTAATCATAGACATCCATTTAGAACTTAATAGTTGACTGGCTATATTACAGGAGAGGGGGAGCAATTTCATAATTTCAAACATGTCATAACATACTTTTATCATGTTGAATCGCTACAAGGAATTATTTTCCTATCATAGCTAAATTCTGTCATGCAAACATCAGAATGATATTTTCTAGGTAAATATTTTCTAGTTCAAAAACACAGCATTGTGCAAAGATAATCTTCATATGTTTATGTATATTTACATATTTACATGCATTTGTTATATGTGACATATAACTGTGTCAAATGCATATATATGTTACATTAATTACATTATGCTATTAAGGCAGGCTCAATTGTCGCAATGAGTCCCTCATTAAAGAAGATTAATTTCATTTGCTTTTGATCAAGAGCTTTCTCATCATTATTCATGCTCTGACAATCCATTAACCAGGACATGTTCCCTGAGTACTCAGCTAGGTGAATTCTTTACAAATAACATTTGTTGTATATTTTTTGTTAGATATTGTCATTTTTTATTACAAAATAATCATTGTTCTTTCTAGAGAACTGGAAGACACAGGTGTGCTTACTGAAGAAAATAAAAATCACTGTATTGTCTATCTAGAAACAACCATGGATAAAATTTTAGTTTATTTCCCTTTTTTGGGGTATGTTTTTCTATGCAAACATAGGGTAATATTAATGATCATTTTCTACCTGGTTGGCCAGTTGGTACTATACTATAACTGTTTTTCTCTTAAGTTTAAATATGCTTCAGGAAACATCATTTCAGTGGATTTGTCATAACCTATCAAACTACTACTCTATAAAACCTATGTCTACCAGGATTATTCTTTCCTACCTGATATCATTCAAATTTTTCACACTTAAAATTTATGCTTAAATGTCCTCAGTCTGCATGCTGGATTTTTTAAAGCTAAGTATCTAGAAAGAAGTTCATAATTTAAACTCAACAAAGTAATTTCTGGAAAACTCAAATTCACATTTCAGCAATTTGGAACTTTACTGAAATATTATATTTTTGTTTTAATTAGTGCAAATTTCATAGTAAAAATGATATATTTTGCTTACATTTCTTTAATTACTAGTAATATTTATGATAATTTATAATGTTATTGGTCCTGTGTATTTCTTCATCTGTGACTTATTTGCTTGTATCTTTTCTTATTTATTATATAATATATATTATATTTGGGTTTTAGTATATTTTCTGAGTGATGTGTGTGTGTGTGTGTGTGTGTGTGTGTACATGAAGATATCAGCCTTTTGCACTTCAACTAGATAGTCTTTCTGTGGCTTCATTCAGAAGTATGAATATACAATTTTGTGGTCATACCTTCAACAATGAGTAACCATTATCCATTGTCTTTTGACTTTTAACCCTACGGTAAATATGTGAAGAGAGCTAATTTTTATTTCCTTTTCAGTTAACCAAGTGTTTCCCCCCCTGCTTTATAGACGTCTATACATTTTTGAAATTTATTTTGTTATTATTCCTTTTTATGTTTATGTATTCTTGAAAAAGAGAGACAGAATTACGTATTCTAGAGACAGAGACAGAGTGTGAGTGGGGGAGGAGCAGAGAAGGCAGGAGACACAGAAATGGAAGCAAGCTCCAGGCTCTGAGCTGTCAGCACAGAGCCTGTTGCGTGGCTCAAACTCTTGAACTGCGAGATCACGACCTGAGCCCAGGTTGGACGCTTAACCGACTGAGCCACCCAGGTGCCCCATACGTTTTTATTTTTAATTTTAGCTGTTTAAATTATGCCAAAACATCCTTAAATATACGTCTTTTCTTTTTGCTTGGAATTTGGTCAAACTTTCATGGAATATGTCCAACTTCCATGAAGGGACATACCAGCTCTGGAGAGTGGCTTCAGTTTACATATTTGGTTATTGCTTCCATCTCAGCTACCCTTATTTCTTCTTCTGGATGATATATCAGCTGTTATGTTGGATCTTTACTCTCTAGCCTGCATGTATAGCATATTCTCTCTATATATAATTTGACTCTTTTCTCCCCTGCAAGTTGAGAGAGCTTCATTAATCAGTTCTCAAGACACTGACTTGATTTTCTATGGTGTCACTTCTGCCCCGAAGTATCACCGATATAGAATTTAGTTCTGCAATGTGCTATTTTTTCTTCGTAATATTTCCTCAGTTCACTGTTTACTGTTCTTATCTTAATGTTTCTGGATTTTATCTTACTAAATATGCTCAAATTTGTTCCCTCCTTGTAGATTTGACTTCTTTTACAGCATCCTTGCATCCTCCAGAGAAGCTGATCACAAACACATGAACAGCTCAGATATTGCAGGTTTGGTTCCAGACCACTTCAGCAAAGTGAATACTGAAATCAAGCAAGTCAACTGATTTTTTTTTTTTTTTATTTCCCAGAGCATGTAAAAGTTAAATTCACACTACTCTGTAGTCTATTAAGTGTACAATAGCATTAGCCAAAAAACAAAAGCAATGTACACACCTTAATTAAAAATTACTTTATTACTAAAAAATGCTAACCATCATCTGACCTTCCAGCGAGGCTTTTGGCCAGGGAAGGGACTTGCCTCCATGTTGATGGCTGCTGGCTGATCCGGATGGTGGTTGCTGAACGTTAGGGTGGCTGTGGCACTTTCTTAAAAAATAAAGTTTGCCGCAACAATTTACTCTTGCTTTCATGAATAATTTCTCTGTAGTATGTGATGCTGTTTGATTGCATTGCACCCATACTAGAATGTCTTTCAAAATTGGGAGCAATCCTCTCAAATCCTGCCACTGCCTTATCAATTAAATTTATGTGATATTCCAAATCCTTTGTTGTCATTTCAAGAAACCACCGTCTTTGTTCATCCATAAAAAACAACTCATCCATTCAAGTTTTGTGAATGAGATTGCAGCCATTCAGTCCCATCTTCAGTCTCCACTTCTAATTCTAGGCCTCTTGCTGTTTCCACCACCTCTGCAGTAACTTTCCGCACTGCAGTCTTGAGCCACTCAAAGTTATCCGGGGGGTTGGAATCAGGAAATCATACTTTCGTAAATCAGTAGTTTATTTCCTGGGAGTTTAGAATACGTAGAGATTTTTGTGTGCCATATCCAATCCAAAGTCTTCCCTAACAGAATAAACTCTTACTTTATTTGATATTGTATCCTTAAAAAGGGGTGATATTTCCTACACTTCTGATTAGGGCTGCTTCTGAAGCCAGATCCCTAAGGATACATGAGTGGCTGTATTCCTAGCAGCACGCAAATTAATTTTTGAGTGATAAGGATTTCAGTGATGTCTATCACTTTACCAGCAATTTACCTTTGAATTATAAAATATCTTAGTCTAGAGGTTCCTGCGTTGCTCAGTTGGTTAAGCATCTGACTCCTGCTATCAGCTCAGGTCGTGATCTCATGACGTGTGAGATCAAGCCCCACATTGGGCTCTGCAGTGACAGCACAGAGCCTGCTGCGGATTCTCTCTTTCCTTCTCTCTCTCTTCTCCTCCCATGCTTGCTTTCTCTCTCAAAATAAATAAACATTAAAATTTTTTTAAAGAAAGAAAATATCTTAATCTAAATTTTACTTTGCACTGGACTTATCAAGCAGTTCTGTTTAGTTACCTTAAATGTGAACACCAGGAAAGACAGTTTATGTTTGACATATGAATATAATTTCCACATAGATCATAAAAGTTTAAAATCTTTCATCAGTGCAAGAAAAAAGGCTAAATGTTATTAATATAAGAAAATGAATCTTAGTATAGCTTCATCCAAGTTTATCTCCTTTATTGAAATGTGCAAAATTGCTTAAGTCATTTTTCCAGAGATGTTAAAAAAAAGAATTTCAATAGGAAAAGGAAGTCTATATTTATTTTGAATTTGATCATTTTTCTTAAGTTGAATATTCTTTTTGTTTGGAATACCTCTTAACATGGAAAAGGAGTAGATAGCTTTGCTTGCATAGGTTGGAATGTCAACTCCCACTGTTCTGGCCAAGGGACTCTGAATGCCATGGTGTGGTTGAATAATTCCAATAGTGGGTAAAATGTGTGTCCTGCAGGTGGAAAGGACCATCAAGCTGAACATGATGCCTAACTCATTCACAGCACTCAAATTTCCATTTTTTCTTCCAGTGAAATGCATTTGTGAATAGTTCCCATAAATGTCTAAGTGATACAAATCATAATGTAATAAATACAGGATGCACAGAAAGCCAGAGATCACAAAGACCTATCATTCAATTACGTTATTGTTTAGCTTTAGGCTCCATTTTTAAACAAAAGACAGACATGCCGTGGAGCTGTAAAACATTTTTTGTATTTATTGAGTAACTGCATGGAAAAATCATAGCTACTTGTGATAAGTAATCATCTTTTAAAAAGATATATGCTTAGTGGATATATATGGATGTAAATACACATATGCAATGTATACCCACTTCATTTAAGGCTTCTACAATGTAGGAGTTACTGATTTTCATTTTCCAATCCCTGATGTATGTTTTCTCAAGAAACAAAGATGTCTATCTTGTCCCATTACCAGTGCCACCAGCACCACCATTCCCCATCAGTAGTTGGAATGATTACCTTCAGCCATTTTGGGTGGGCTCAGGGATTACATTCTCCCAGATAATTGGTTAGGACTCAGTTGAAGAAATATCCCTCAGCAAAAGTTAGTTTGCAATCACAACAGTTTATCAGAAGTGAATTGTTACAATAACCTATACTGATTATTCATTCATTCAACAATGATGTATTAAGTTCCTACAATATAAATCAGGAACTCTAACACACACACACACACACACACACACACACACACACACACACACACCCTCTGTGTGTTCCTGATGGTGGTGAGAGTGAGTTTGGGTAGACAGCTACTGAGCACACAGAGAAAGCCAAACCCAAATCTGTGGGCCAAGAAGACACCACAAACTTGGGTTTCACCTACACTCTTGAGAAACCAAAAAGGAGTCTGTTAGCACCTAGGTTGGTGTGTTGTAGTTTCCAGAAGAGGCATACAAGCTTAAGAATTCTGCCACAAGAGGGAGCAAGAAGCATGGAGCAGGCATATTCAGAGAAAGTCTAAGGAAGCCTCAGAATCCCTAGCAGGGCTAATAAAAGGTATTTCCTCAGGTCAGTCAGTAAAGACTAGAGGAGATGATTGCCACTCCAAATTCAAGGAACATAAAAATCAAGGAAACATGACACCACCAAAGGATTACAATAGTCTTCCAAGATCTAACCCTAAAGATATGAAGATCTGCAATTTACCTGATAAAGAATTCAAAATAGCTGTTTTAGAGAAGCTCAATGAGCTACAAACACAAAATGATGGGGCACCTGTATGGTTCAGGCAGCTGAGCTCTGACTTCAGCTCAGGTCATGACCTCACAGTTCATGAGTTCAAGCCCCACATCAAGCTCATGGCTGTCAACACAGAACCTGCTTTGGATCCTCTGTCCCCCTCCCTCTTCCTCTCCCCCACTCATGCTTTCTCTCTCACAAATAAATAAAACATTAAAAAAAAACACACAGAAAGACAAAAAACAAAACACACACAAAAAGACAATTCAACAAAATCAGGAAAACAATAACTGAACAAAATGAGAAGTTTACAAAGAGATATAAATCATTAAACACAAACTACACAGAAATTCTGGAGATACAGAAAACAATGAATGAAGTGAAAAATTCAATAGAGAATACCAAGATCAGAATGGATCAAGTAGAAGAAAGAATATATAAAGTAGAAGACAGGACCTTTGAGATTTTCCAGTTGAAAGAGAAAAACAACATCAAAAAATAATAATAATGAATTTTTTAAAAAAGTGAGGGAGTATTTATGAACAATAGAAGACCATCAAAGAAACAATATGCAAATTATTGGAGTTCCAGAAGGAGAAGAGAGGGAGAAAGGGGCAGAGAGCTTATTTAAATAATGACTGAGGTCTTCCCAAATTTGAGGAGAGATTTGGATACAAGTTCAGGAAGCTCTTGGGCCCCAAACAAATGTAATTTAAAGTGATCTTCTCTAAGACACATTATAATGAAACTGTCTAAAATCAGAGACAATGAGAACCTTAAAAGCAGGTAGAAACAAAAGCTTGTAACTTATAAGGGATCCTCCATAAGATTATCAGTGGGTGTCTTAGCTTAAACCTTACAGGCCAGGAGAAAATGAGATGATATATTTAAAGTGCAGGGCAGAAAAAAAAAAGCCAACCAAGAATATTTTTTTTCTGATAAAATTTTCTTTCAGAAATGAGAGATTAAAACTTTCCCAGACAACATAAGCTTGAGGTAGTTCATCGCCATTAGACGTGCATTAAGAAATGCTAAAAGGAGTTATTCAACCTGAAATGAAAGGACACTAATTAGCAACATGAAAGCATGTTACTTTCACTGGTAAGTGAAATATGGTAGACAAGACACTGGTACACTTAAGTATACCGTCAAATTCAGAATACTTTAATATTGTAATATGGTGGTGTGTTAACCACTTAACTCTTTAAAGGTTAAAAAACACAATAATTAAAAATAATTGTAATATAAATACAAATATAATAATTTTTTAGTGAATACACAGTATCAAAAGAGGTAAATTGTGACACTAAAAGTATAAAAGGAGAGAAATAAACGATTGTTTATATGCAATCAAAATTAAGTTGTTATCAGTTTAAAATAGACTATCATATCTATGAGATGTTTTATGTAAGCTTCATGGTAACTACAAAACAAAGTACAAACACAAAAGATAAAGAGAAGATAATCAAAGTGTACCACTGCAGATAATCATCAAGGAAAGGCAGCAAGAGAGGAAGAAAGGAATATGGGAAGTATACAACAGCCAGAAAACAATGAAGATGATATTAGTTATGTCCATATGTTATCAATAATTATTTGAAATGTAAATGGGTCAAATTTTCCAATCAAAAGGCATAACGTGGCTGAATGGATTAAAATCGAGAGCCAGCTATAAGCTGACTATAAGAGATTCACTTCAGTTTTAAGAACACACATAAGCTGAAAGTGAAGTGATGAAAAAGACATTCAATGCAAGTGGAAATAAAAGGTGAGCAGGGACATCTATACTTACATCAGACAAAATAAACTTTAAATTAAAAATGGCAACAAGAGAAACTGTTAATTGAGACAAGGTCATTGTATAATGATAAAGGCATCAGTTCATCAAGTAGATACAACAATACAATAATAGTAGGGAACTTCATTATTCTACTTTCAACACCGGATAGATCATCTGGACAGATAATCAATAACGAAACTTCTGATTTAAAATATACCTTAGATCCAAAGGACCTAATAGACATATACAGAATACTCTACACAATAGCAGCAATATACATATCATTCTTAAGAACATACAGAACATTCTCCAGGATAGATCATATGACAGGTTACAAAATACACCTAAGAAAATTTAAAAAGGTTGAAATAATACTAAGTATCTTTTCCAACCATAATGTTATGAAAATAAAAATCAATAACAGGAGAAAAACTGGAAAATTCACAAATGTGTGGAGATTAAATAACATACTCCTGAACTATCAATAGGTCAAAAGAGAAATCAAAAAGGAAATAAAACATATCTATCTGTCTATCTATCTATCTACATCTCTCTCTCTCCCTCGCTCCCTCTTTCTTTCTCTCTCTATAAATGTATATATATAACCATGTATATATATATATATATATATATATATATACACATATATATATATACATATATATATTATTGTATATATATGTATAACCATATATAAATGCATATATATAACCATATATTTATAACCATATATATACATATATGTATATATATAAAACCATACACACACACACAATTTTGATGAAAGAAATTTAAAAAAACACAAATAAATGAAAAAATATCTCATGCTTATAAACAGAAATAATTAATGTTAAAATATCTACACACATATCTTGCAACAAAAAAAGGAGATAAACATACCAAAACTGGTATGGATGCAGTGGATGCAGCAAAAACAGTTCTAAGAAGTTTATATAAATGCCTACATTAAGAAAAAAGAAAAATCTCAAATAAACAACCTAACTTTACACCTCAGGGAACTAGAACAATAACAACAAAATAAACCTGAGTCAATCCAAGAAAAGAAAAAAACAACAGCAACAACAAAAACCAAGGCATATAGATGAAATAGAGACCAGAAAAGCAACAAAAAATATCAACAGTACTAGGAGCTAGCGTTTTAAGAAATATATAAACAAGATTGACAAACCTTTATCTATGAAAAAAAGAGACCCAATAAATAAAATAAGAAATGAAAGAGGGCACATCACACTTGGTACCACAGAAACACAAAAAAACATAAGATACTACTGTGAACAATTATATGCCAACAAACTGGGTAACCTAGAATAAGTGGATAAATTCCTAGAAACAACCAATCTGCCAAGACTGAATCAAAAAAAAAGAAAGAAAGAAAGAAAGAAAGAAAGAAAGAAAGAAAGAAAGAAAGAAAGAAAGAAAAGAGAAAGAAAAAGAAAAAAGAAAGTATGAACAGACCAGTAACAAGTAAGGAAACTGAATCAGTAATCAAAAATGTCCCAACACAGAAAAGCCCAGGGCCATATGGTTCCCCTGGTGAATTCTATCAAACACTTAAAGAATTACGGCCTAACCTTCTCAACTCTTCCAAAAATTTAAAGAGACAGGAACACCCCCAAACTCTTTACTAAGGCAGCATTACTCTGATACCAAACCCAGTATGAATTATGTAAGAGAAAGAAAACTATAGGCCAATAACCCCGATACATACGGATGTAAAAATTCTCAATAAAATGCTAGCAAACCAAACTGAACAGCACATTAAAAGAATCATACACCATAATCAAGGGGGATTTATCTTTGGTATGTAAGAATCGTAAATGTAATACACCACAATAATGGAATGAAAAATTCACACCATCATTTCAACAGTTGCAGAGAAAGCATTTGACAAAACAATATTCTTTTATAATATAAACTCTAAACAACATGGATATAGAAGGAATATTCCTCAACATAATAAAGGCCATAAATAAATGTAAGTTCACAGTTAACATCATATTTAATGGTGAAATGCTGAGGACTTTTCCTCTAATATCAGGAACAAGACAAGGATGCCAATTCTCACAAGTTTTATTCAACATAAACACTGGAATTTCTAGTCAGTAATTAGGCAAGAAAACGAAATAAAATGCATCTAAACTGGAAAAAAATAAGTAAAGCTGTCTCTGTTTACAGATGACATGATCCTATGTATAGAAAATCCTAAGGATTCCACTGAAAAGCTTTCAAACTAAAACAATTTCAGTAAAGTAGGTAGGATACAAAATCAACATACAGAAATTGGCTTTTCTATGCACTAACAATGAATTTTCTGAAAAATAAGGGAAACAATCCCATTCAGAGTAGCATCAAAAGGAATACAATACTGAGTAATAAATTTAACCCCCAAAATGAAAGATCTGTGGACACTGAGAGCTACAGCTTTGATGAAAGAAATTGAAGACACAAATAAATGAAAAACCATCCCATGCTTACAAACCGAAACAATTAATGTTAAAATATCCATACTACCCAAAGCCATCAATAAATTCAATGCAATCCCCGTCAAAATTCCAACGGTATTTTTCACAAAAATAGAAAAAAATCCAATAATCATATGGAACCACAAAAGACACTGAATAGTCAAAATAATCTTAAGAAAGAAACACAAATCTGGAGGAATCATACTTTCCGATTTTAACTATATTACAAAGCTATGGTTATCAGACAGTATAGTACTCACATCAAAATAAACACATACACCAGTGAAATAAATTCTAGAGCCCACAAATAAACACTAGCATTTAGTCTGATAATCTTTGACAAGGATCCAAGAATGCTCATTGGAGAAAGTACCTTCTCTTCAATAAATAGTGTTGGGAATATTGGATACTCACACGCAGAAGAATGAAATTGGATACCTATATTATGCCACTCATAAAAATTCACTTGAAATGGATTAAAGACTTAAACATAAATCCAGAAACCATAAGACTTAAAAATGGATATATGGGTTGTAAAAGCCCTCTTTACAATAAGGGGTTAATATCCAAAATATATAAGCACCTCATGTAACTCAACAGTAAAAGAAAAAAAAATACACTTTACTTAAAAAATGGACAGAAGAACTGAATAAACATGTTTTTCCAAAGAGAACATTAAAATGGCCAGGAGGTCCATGAAAAGATGCTTGACATCACTAATCATCTGGAAAATGCAAATCGAAACCTCATGAAATATTGCCTCACAAACGTTAACATGCCTCACATGTTAAAACAGCTATCATCAAACAGACGAATAATAACGAGTGTTGGCAAGGATGTGGAGAAAACCCTTGGGCACTGTTGGTGGGACTGTAAATTGGTGCAGCCACTACTTAAAATAGTATAGAGTTTCTTCAAAATAGTAAAACAATAGAACTACCATATATGATCCTGCAATCCCACTTCTGGGTATATATTCAAAGCTAATGAAGGCAGGATGACAAGAGATAGCTTCCCTTCCATGTCAATTGCAGCATGTACAATAGCAAAGGTATAAAAACAACCTATGTGTCCATGTATGAATGAATGGACAAAAGAGATATGGTGTATATATAAAATGGAATATTATTCTGCTGCGAGGAGAAAGGAAATCCTGCCATTTGTGACAAGTATAGAACTTGAGTGCATTTTGCTAAGTAAAATAAGTTCAGATGAAGAAAGACAAACACAATACGATATCATTTATATGTGGAATCTTAAAAAGCTGAATTCACAAAAACACAGCATAATGGTTGCCAAAGACTGGAGGTTGGGGGAAATGCCTCCAAATGTTGGTCAAAAGATACAGAATACCAGCTATAAGATAAGTAAGTTCTGGGAATCTAATGCAGGGCCTGGTGATTCTAGTTAATAATACTGCATGACATCCTTGGAAGTCTCTCAGAAGGTAGATCTCAAATGTCTTCACCACAAAAAAGAAATGGTAATTATGTGAGGTTATAGTGGTGTTAACTAATCGTACTGTGATAATCATTTTGCAATATATGAACGGATGAAGCCATAACATTTTACACCTTAAACTGACACAGGGCTTATATCTCAATAAAGCTGGGGGATAAAAAGAAATCGAATAGCCAAGCACCACTAGACTAGAGAGAAACATTAGCAGCTTTACAATTTTCTTTGATAGAACAAATCTTTGGAACCCAATAGGTTTGGGTTCAAATCTAGCATCACCATTGACAACCATTGTGAACTTGGGTCATCCCTTGTTTCTTCATCTGTAAAATGGAGATAATAATATCTACTTCACAGGATCCTAGTAAGGATTAAATAGTACAATAAGTATAAAAACACTTATCTTATTTACTAGCAGCAGGTAGAGGGTATTACTCTAAGTGAAATAAGTGAGACAGAGAAAGACAAATACCATATGATTTCACTTATATGTAAAATCAGAAACAACACAAACCAAAAAAGCAGACCCATAAATACAGAGAACAAACCGGTGGTTGACAGAGGGGATTAGGGCTGGAGGGTTGGGCAAAATGGATGAAGGGGACTGGGAGGTACAGGCTTCTAGTTATGGAATGAATAATTCATACACAGGAAAGGTTTAGTGTGGAGAATATGATTATATCAACGGTATTATAACAGTGCTGTATGGTGACAGACAGTAGCTACATGTGTGGTGAGCACAGCATGATATAAAGAGGTGTCCCGTCACTATATTGTACACCTGAAGCTGGTTTAACATTGCATGTCAACTATGCTTCAAAGAAAAGGAAAGAAATGCAATTTCCTTTACCCCATACGTGTTGTCTGTTTCCTTGCCTCTTTTAGAATAGACACAGTTAAAGGCCTTGCAGACAGTCCCACAGCACGCCAGTGGTAAATGCAGAAACAAGGTAGGTCACATCTGTCAGTACTGAGGGGGTTTCTCCACGCTGGGATGTTAAACCACTAAGAATAAACATATAACATGTATTTCTAACATTCAAATTCATGCAGTAATTTTCTTTAAGGTACGCTACAAAATAAGATAGAGAAAGCAGTTAGAGTCAGCTAGCCAGGGAAGCTTCCATCCCTTCTCAAGGTATTTTCATGTGGTAGGAGAATGGTGTAACACTCCTGGCCTTTTTCTTACTTGTTCACTTACTTAATACTCCCAGATGGGAGGAGTAATGATTTACCTGAATGGTGAGTTCAAGAGCAAGAACTCAGCAAGGGTGACTCATCTTCTCCCTCCATTCTCATGATCCAACAGACAACACATTCACTATATTCTTCTAGGTCTACTGCCATAACCCACCTTTATCCCTTTGCAGGGAAGCCCATACTTCTCCAGCACTTGCTGTAACTAGATGGGCTACATCTAATTTCGGCATTCACTATTTGAAGACTCATTTTTCTCATATACCTAAGCCACAGTTTCCTAATACAGTCCTTCCAGTAATTGAATCAATAGTTGTTTGTTTTTTTAATTTTGAGGTTCATTTATTTTTTTCAATGGGATCAGAATCTACATGGGGACAAGGTGATGCTTTTAATTAGGTCCCTTCAATCCACACCAATGCTGATCAGAGACAAGATCTTTTCCATCCAAATTTAAGAACAAAGGACTAAAGCCATGAAAGGAGATTGTTCATTATTACTTCTAAACAGTATATCAAGAAACGAGCCGTGGATTGTGATCAGCCTGTGGATACACTCTGTTCAGAGGTAGGACAAGAGTTGATATTCTTGCAAATTGAGGAGAACTTGTAGTCCACAGATACCCTGCAGTAAAATCGTATCTGGACGCCTGGTACAGACCTCGATTTACAACCCAAATTAAGGTAAATTTTTTCATTGATTTTTGTTTTTGTCAAATGCTAGGAAAGAAGGAAATTCTATTGGAGCACAAACCCACTGTTTCACCAAAGAAAATACAGTGGAGTCCTCGCAGAAGCACTGGGTAGCACCCACCACCTGATTATGTAAATCGTTTTGTAGAAGCTAATACAAATATTTAACTTCAGAGGATTCTACCTCAAAAACTTTAAATAATTAACAAATAGGATTAAGATCAACCCTGACAATTTCAATATTGGGTTTTGTATCTCTGCATTCAGCATTAGGATTTAAAAAAAAAAAAAAAAAAAGGAGCCAAGTTGTCATAGCCAACAAAGCAGACACTCACAAATATTTTACAGCCATGTAAAAGACCAACCGCTAGTATTTCTTTTACTGACAAGTTCAAAAATCTCCATCAGGAGGAAAATAATACTCTGTGTTTGTGACAGATGTTCTTCTGTTGGAAATGTCTTTCACAAGAGCATGTGACACAAAGATTCATTTTAGGAAATGACACAGACCAAGGTTTTCATTACATGGCATCAGTCATCCAAGAGTAATGAACTGTGTTAAAACCAACATTGGGCTGCCATTCTTTGGAATTACAGTTATTTAAAGAACATTTCATAACAGTGGTGTAGGGTATCTTGTCATATCTTTATATCCACCAGCACAACAGAACCACATGATGTGACGAAGTATTGAAGGAAATATGTACAGACTCAATTAGAATTTGGTTCTCATGGAAAATAACTTCTGAGAAATGCACCATTATTATAGATTGAAACTAGAGACTCCCACAAAACAAATAAAGGAGGAAGTAATGGTGATATATCCGACTCTTCCATTATTAAGAAGTGTGGGATAGAGATAACAAAGCCCAAACATGCCAGCTCGCTGAAAAGTCTGCTTTATTTTGAATTACTATAGAAAATTTTTTCATGAAAATCTCTTGTTATGAGATTATACTATAATTTGCTCTCTTCCTTTCTTTTTGATCTCTCTTCAGATACCACCTCATCAGAGAGATTTTCCCTGACCACTCTACTCAAAATGCGTCTCGACCCAACCTTCAACCACCATCCTCATCTCCTATATATTTAGTATCCTTAACCTCTTTTGATGGTCATAGAACCACTTCTTTCTAATCTATTGTAGCTCTTTGTTTATTTTCTGCCTTCTACCAGAAGAATGTGATCTTCATAAAATGTTGGTTCAATGCTATACCTTTAGTATGTAGAACAGCCTTGGTACATAGTAGGTGTTCAACATAAATGCACTGAAAAACTAAAAGAATTAAAGACATTTCTATCTAAATTATAGGCTATATCCCTTATCACCCTGAGAAATGTTTTGGATATGGACAAATGATAGTATATAGGCTTCTCTGATCCCCTGATTTGGTTGGAAAAACAAACAAAACAAAAATGCCTGGACATTATTCTTGGGATACTAGCATCCCCAGACAGCACTTGCCCATCATTATGTAATGTATTGATTGACTTTCCCACACGGTCTCAGGAAGCAACATCAACCATATTGGCTACTGAACTTGCCTTTAAACAATTACTCTCTCCTTCCCACATAAGAAGTTTTGAGAAGCTTCCTTGTTTGGCTGAATTATGTGTAGGCCTGACCCCACTGTAGGGACCCATGGACATCAAATAACCTGCTTACTCTCATATACCTAGAAATGGTAAAAGCAGAGGCTCTTAACAGGGCCTTTGATGCACAGGAGTCTGGCATGTGCCTGTGCTTTCATAAGAGTAGCTTTGGTTGATAACAACCCACATCATGAGGCTAGCAGTCAAACTTAAATTTTTTTTTTTCTAGAGTATTCTATAAAGTAGGCCTTCTTCCATTAACTAAAATTCTCCTATTAGAATATAACTGTTAGGGTTATGTAATAACCACAGGGGTAATGTATTTTCAACTAATTTTATGCATATACATATTTGAATTTACAGAATCATTTTCCTATATTGATTTTTTAATTTGTATCTCTCTTGATGTCAGATGAATAAAATTTCGTTAATTTTAATTTTTTTCCTTAAAGAGAACTACTATTAAGGTCATTGATTTATAGGAGAGAATTTCTTTCCTCTGATCCCAATCTAGTTCTCTGCCACAGTTGACATGGGATTTAAATACTATCCCTGATATGCTTAACATCCTCTTGGACACTTGGTCTCTTTTGTGATCACTTAGCTTTGATTTATTCTACATATCCCACAGTGATGGGAATCACCTTTGGTAATTGGAATGGCAGTGCTAAGAGCAGACCTGATAAAACCTTTTTTTAAAGGGCCTGAGGAAGGGGCGACTCCTTCTCTGTGGGCTATTCATTTAGAAAGAGATGTGCTCTGTTTACTTGAGTTTGAAATTGGTAGATAGAAAATAAGAAAGAGGCCTGCTAAACTTGAGATAACTCAAGGTTTGGCTGGTAATAATTGTTGACTGTTCAATATACATATTGGCTCTACAGAGCCATTCCAGAATCTCCAAATTTATGTCCAGGAAAACTCAGTTTCTAGAGCCATATAGCCCTCTAGTGAGGCCTCAGTGACACCAGGAGGAATAATGGACAAGAAAGATCTCTCTAGAAGGCAGACAGGGATTATAAGACTGGCTAACCAGTGAACTTACTGCACTGCAAAGCTAGAATTCTATTCCTGCCCCCAGTAATCAGCAATTGCAGCTGGTTACCCATTCTCTCTGTTCCCAAACAGTGGTCTTCCTTTAGTTTCATGTATCCTATTTTTTCTCTATTGTTGTATGCTGTGGGAGATGGGATAGATAACCTGTCTTTTAAGCTTATGAGTGCTAAGCCAGGAGAGGCAGCCGTGTCTGAGCCTGTTGGGGATGACGGCATCACCAGATGTGATTAGAGGATGAGGCTTTGAGGTATGCTCCTTTGAGGAAGGAATGAACACATGCTACCCAAAATGTATAAATGGGAAGAATGGTGTAATGGATGTTGGACAGCCAAAAAGATGAACTATTCTTAATTTTCTCTACTAGAGGCAACAAAGCTAAATTATTCATAATCCTAGGTTCTTTTGCAGCTAAGGAGAAACCATATGACTCAGTGTGGGCCATTATGATGTAAACACAAGTTCCTAAGTTAGGATTCTGGGAAAGCTTTTAAAAGGACCAAATCAGTCAGAATGATCCATCAGCTTCAGATTCTTTTGTTTTTCCTAGTTAAGATGGATAGCATATCTGGGCTTTAGAAACAACATATGCAGGGGTGCCTGGGTAGCTCAATTGCTTAAGCATCTAATTTCAGCTCAGGTCATGATCTCATGGGTTCATGGGTTCAAGCCCTGCATTGGGATCCATGCGGGCAATGTGGAGCCTGCTTGGGATTTCTCTCTCTCTCTCCCTCTCTCTCTCTCTCTCTCTCTCTCTCAAAAATAAACATCCTTGATCCTTGAGGGCACCCCAATGCATTTGCTCTTCATTGCCTATCTATGGCCTTCTTATTAATAAGAAAATAAACACCTACAAGGTTAAGCTATCCTTAGATGTTTTTGTTTCTCAGCTCTTTTTACGCTTACAGAGACACATTCCTTAGCCAATGATTTTCTTCTAAATACACTGAAGTTGGCAAGAACAGTAACAGCCAATATCCTTAATCCAGGGCAATCCAGTAGCAATCCCAGGAGAAGGACTAAATATTAAAAATCCAGAATAAGAAAGAAGTTTTATTCAACTTGATTCTCCAACACCTAGCACAGTGCCTGATACTTAGCAGGTAATAAAAATGTTTGCTGATGTTATTTATTTTATTTCCCAAAAAACTGTTTTATAATGACATACCACTTAAAGCAAACATTAGAATTCATAGAAGGTTCAGTAACAAATTTGAATTTAATGAATAACAACATTCATTGAATAATTAACATTTATTGAATTCTTAGTGTAATCTAAGCACTATGCTAAATTCTTTGTGTATTTTTTTTAATTAATTCTGACAGGCATCCTTAGTTCAATAATGTTAAGTATTATTATTAGAGAGTTTCAGAGATATTTAAATTATTTAGCCAAGGCCACACATTCAGGTGCTATCAGAGCCAAAATTCAAGGCCAAGTTTATCTCTCTCCAAACCTACACTCAACCACTATGTATTACTAGAATATTCTAAATCTGCTCTCTTCAAAGGAACATTTTCTTTGATCCCTAAAAACTCTTTTTGACAGAACAGCAAGTATACAGAAAATGTTAGTTTGTGTTAATGGCTATACATTATTAATCAATTACCACTTACTGGATGATTTATTGTTTGATTCTTCTTAGTTGACAAATCAGTTGAATTTTTCATATGCACACACTGGAATAAGTTAGCTAGAGCGATTCCCTTGGACAGCTTTGTGAACACTCCAGGTTGCTACTGGGAACCTAGATTATTTGTAGCCTTTTTGCTTTAAAATCCTAGAGTCTTTAAAATGTAGCACCACAACCTGCATGGTAGGATATTGATAGGAACAAGGATGCAGGAGGCGATTCAGTAGATACTTAAATGGCAAAAAATATAGTGCAAGTTTCACACACCCTGCGGACTGCAGGTTTATATGATAATAAATTATAGTTATCACCAGGACAAAGGGGAAAAAAAAAAGGCCATGAAATCCAATAGCTCAGTGAGAAATCTGCTAATACAGGTGGTCAAGCTTGTTCCATTTCATTGTCAAAGGGAGGCTATTTATTTGCTTCTGGGTAGTTAAATTACAGAGCCATTTACTGCTGAAAGTTTTCTAGTACGCAGATGTGGATCTAAGGCTCTGGGCTTTAGATTCAAAGTCTGAGAGAAAAATAGAGGAATAAGAATTTACTCCACAGACAGCATAATTGATAAGGGAGAAATCTTTCAGCAACTCCAGAAATAAAATAAGTGTTTTTAAACATTCTGATTGGAATCTCCTTACATTGAACATTGTACAGTGAACATCGGGGACAGGCTGAGGGTAAAAACGCTGGCTATAATGAATCACTTTTTAGAAGCTCTTTAAAATATATTCCCTTTGATAGCCTCCTATTTAGGTAAGAGGTCAGTGATTGGTGTACGTGTGTGTAAGAGAGAGTGAGATAGAGACAGAGATTCCTTGTGTACCAGAATGCTCAGAAACAAAGGGAAAATAGCCATGATGGCTCTTCAGTAGTTATAAAATCAATGCCAACTTTCTTTGCCTGTTGTGCAAGAGGATAGGGATTTTTATCCAACAAGTAACACCACACATACATTTATATATATTTTTCCCAGAACATTTCCAAAACTTGTTAGTCCATCAACAAAATAAATCAAAGATACTCCAATAACATTTTCCTCATAAGCATTTTTATAATGATTTTCTTGTCAGTTGCCTTTCAGTCTATCTGCCTGTCTCCAGCAACTATATTTTACCACTTGTTTCCTGGGTATTAGATTCCTTGCTTAAGTTGCCAGGTAACTTAACTCTTTGCCAAGTACCCCTTAAACCAAGACATGTATATATTTCCCTTATTAATTACAAATATTGATTTCATCCATCTTAGTTCATGAGCAAATTGGAAGCTCCAGGCACACTCTTGATGAGGAATATATTACACAGCAGAAAGAATTCAAATTCCAATTTATATAGCCTTGAAAAACAACTAATGTGTTGTAAGAGGGCTATGAGTCCACCAACATAATCTATGTGGAAAGTGACCTACAACCAAAGATTAACAGATATGAGTGGTATCAGCTTACTAAAAGATATCTGAAGACGAAGAAAACCATATACCCTACCTCTGGTTATCTCAGGTTGAAACTGAAAAATATTATAAGGGGATGTTAGCAGTCATAACAAGATCATAGGAGCGAAAATTTGATGACTTGGTCTTATGGGGATGGTTAATGGTAACTACATGAATTGGCCCCATACATGAATGTGGCCCAAATGCATTAGGTCTGAATTTCATGATCTGTTGGTTTTTTTAGCTGACTTTTGAAAATCCAGAGACAAATTAATTCAATAGCAGCAATCAAAAAATTATTTAAAAATTTTAGGTGCATGTGAATAAATCCAAAATGACCATTAATTGGAAGCAAATACGTAACAAGCATCTATATGCTATAAATAATTTTCTTAAACTTTTTATTTGAAAATAATCATAGATTTACATCAAAGTGTAAAGATATTATATGGAGATCCCATTCACTCTTTACCCAGTTCCCTCCAAGTTTATCTTACATAATTACAGCAAAATATCAAAACCAGAAAACTGACATCAATATGCGTGTATAGTTCTATGATATTTTAACATACATGTATAATATTCTTGTAATCACCACTGCAATTAGAATTCAAAACTATTTAAAATGATCGTATTTATTTTCTTGAGTATAAACATGCATTATGATTCCAGAGAGAAAGCTCCAGACTACTGTTTTACAAAACAACGAATGTGTATTGAAATTTATTAATATCTAGGAAATTGTTATCTAGTAAAGCTATACATAAAGGTCAAAGTGAAATTCTAACAATACAGACAATGTATGCTTTTTTAAAAAATGTTTATTTTTGAGAGAAAGAATGCAAGCAGGGGAGGGCAGAGAGAGAGAGGGAGACACAATCTGAAGCAGGCTCCAGGCTCTGAGCTGTGAGCACATAGCCCCATGCGGGGCTCAAACTCAGGAACCGTGAGATCATGACCAGAGCCAACTGGAGGCTCAACCAACTGAGCCGCCCAGGCACCCCCCAGACAATGTATGCTTTAACTGAACTCATTTCCTTGCATAGACCAGATAATCTCATGATTCAGCCATCAGCTGTCCCCAACATAACAGTAAATAATTTTTAGCACAGTTTAACAATGACAACTTGCTGAGAATTATACTACTCCCAAACTCTTCACTGATGAAAGCACTAGACACACACACACACACACACACACACGCTTCCTTTTTCAGGCAAAACAGAGCACTTTACAAGTGCCCTTAACGTGCTAATGAGGTCACCATAACAAAAGAGCATATTAATAAGTATACACAAAGAAACAATGAAATAAACCAGCCAGGATTTTCCAAACCAAACCTATTATAAGGCGCCTTGCCTTCCCTAACAACTAAATGTAATTCAAATCATTGCAAACTCCAGTTCTGATTCAGCTCACAGCCGTGGAGAAACAGACGATCACAAAAGAAAACAAAATCGAAACGCCAATCTTACCTTGGCCATCTGTGCCTGCACGCCATTTGCCTTGAGAGACGCTACTGCTTTCTGTGCGGCTGCAGGACTGTCAAAATCCACAAAACCGTACCCTGTGAAAGTACAACACCCCTTGTTAGTGCTGCATCTCTATCATACAGGGGGACGGTGTGTTTGTGGCCACACTTTCATTCGTAACTTCTGGAATAACCAGAAAGGCTCTCAAGCCATTGGCCTTCATATGTCAGGAGAGATACCACGATACCATTAAATGTAAAATTGTAAGTCTCTTATTTTCTGGAGATTGGGTATGCAGTCAGCCATCTGATTTGGGCTAATCAGACGAGTACGGTAATACATTATTTAACCATGACCCTCTTCAATGAATTTGCGGCAAGGACGAGGAGCACAAAATGCTGAAAACGACAGAAAAGTCTATGTCTGAAGTCAATTTTCAAAACCTCAAAAAAGCTCATGTTAATAAAAAGCCTCGATAGATCAGTTTATTCGAGTGATTACTCACAGCCTCTACAGTGCCTGGCACCCAGTAGACATTTAATATAATAAATGTATGTTGACTGTGTGAATGAATGAAGGTTGTGAATGCGAGTTACGGTCTCAACCCAGTTCCAGCTGATACATAAGCCCATGCTAACTCACCACAGAACCTTGTCTCACTTGATGACAACATCTTTTTATTTAAGTTTATTTATTTATTTTGAGAAAGAGAGAGAACAAGCAAGCGGGGGAGGGACAGAGAGAGAAAGGGAGAGAGAGAATCCCAAGCAGGCTCCACACTGTCAGCACAGAGTCTGATGTGGGGCTTGAACCCACAAACTGCAAGATCATGACCTGAGCCCAAATTAAGAGTCAGACACTTAACTGACTGAGCCACCCAGGTGCCCCTTGATGACATCTTAACTAAGACTTTTTCACTCTTAAGTGATGTGTGATTGAATAATTAAATAGTCAAGCTTCTTTTTTTTTTTAATATTTTTTAATGATTATTCTTTTTTTGAGAGACAGACAGAGCATGATTGGGGGAGGGCAGAGAGAGAGGGAGACACAGAATCAGAAGCAGGCTCCAGGGCTCTGAGCTGTCAGCACAGAACCCGATGTGGGGCTCGAACTCATGAACCATGAGACCATGACCTAGCCGAAGTTGGACGCTTAACCGACTGAGCCACCCAGGAGCCCGTCAAGCTTCTTTAAAAATAATTTAAACAGTGACCGGTGTCACATATTTGTTACTGAAGTATAATCTGAAAAAGGCACAGGAGTTCCCTCTACTGTTCTCTGCCCTTGTGCCTGTGTAAGTGCATATGCAGAGTGAGGCCAGGGGAATAGCTAGAATCAATGAAACAGAATCAATGGAAAGGCGATTCTGTAGGACCATAAACTAGCTGATATTAGTCTGGGGCTTTAGCCTAACTGTAATGTCAGCTGCCCTAATAACATCTCAAAATTAGAAAGCTCAAGCATGAGCATGAGGGCAGCTTTACCTGGCATGTCTAACAAGCCCATCATATGTATCCTCTTCTTATCTGTCAGTCACGGATTTGCTCTGCACTCTCATGCTTGTTCCCCAGAAGTCTGGAGGTGAGCAAGCCTAGTAACCAGCTCTGGGACCCACCCCGCCATCGCCAGAGAAGAGCGCAAGGGAATTCAATTACCAAGTTGTTTCTTTTAATTAACTTTTTAATTTTCTCCCCTCGAATCCCTGCTTCTTTTTCTCCCTCCCAGCATGGTATCCTAAAATGAACTTGTTACACAGCAGTGTACCATAAAATGCTCTTGAAAAGCTGGGCAGAGAAGCTGCGAAGTTTGTGTTTCTAATCCAAAGGGAAGCCCGCTCTGTAAGTACTGCTAATTCTTCTCTTCCCACAAAATTCAAACTATGTGAGTAATAGGAGTCTTGCCACCCACCAAGATGAGTCAGATAGGGGAAAATAAAAGCAGAAAGAGAAAGGGGGAGAAAAGAACAAAATAAGTCAAGAAGTAGGGTCAGGGGAGCAGAAGGTAAAACTAAAGTGTAGATATTATCTCTTATGTATCAATGTGTCGTGCTGGGTGGTTGACATGTTGATAACTGGTGAAATGATAACTTCATGTATCACTGGCCTTGTGCCTATTCATGATACATGAAGAAACAGAGGCTCAAGCCAAACGGCACAAATACCCACTAATTTCAAGCTGCCTCATTGCCAGGTCCAGGATTTGAAGTGAAGTCGTCATAAGCCCTTCCCAAATGCACCACACAATGAACTACTTTATAACCCCACTTTGCACACTCTTTAGAGTAGCCCCTGAAGCCTACCGGGAAGAGGACACAATTCTTGAAAATTCCTTGATTTTGAAGTTAGGACACAGAACAAAGCAGTGCCACAAGTGGTTTCAATGCAGTTCATTTAGTCCGTACATTTATTAATGGTTGAATTTCCAGCAGAACAGGCTAAGTGAAATTTGACAAGGCACCCCCTTCCACTACATGCTTGGGTCAGTTGTCCTTATCGATTCACATGCTCATTCTTTCATTCAATAATGAAATTCTGAGGTGCCTGGGTGGCTCAGTGGGTTGGGCATCTGACTCTTGATGTCAGCTCAGGTCATAATCTCACGGTTCATGGGGTCAAGCCCCACACTGGGCTCTGTGCTAACAGTATAGAGTCTGCTTGGGATTCTTTCTCTCTTTTCTCTCTCTGCCCCTCCCCTGTTCATAGGCTCTCTCTCTCTCTCTCTCTCTATTTATCTATGTCAAAATAAATAAATAGGTTAAAAATTTTAATTAAAAAATGAAATTCTATTTCAGGCACTTTCCCAGGTACATGAACACAGCAGTTAAAAAGAATGGCCCTACTTCTTGCCCTTGTGCATTTTTAGAGTTGAGAGATGAACAGGAAACAAATAGCCACACAAATGAATCTACAAGTACCAAACGGCAGAACTGTCTTGAAAGAAATGAAAGCATATAATACAGAATCTGACTACTGAGTGTTCATTATTGAAAGTCTTAGGGAAGCAGTGGCACAAAATGATTTGCATTTCTTAAAATATCCTGGCTGAAGACTGAGTTGTTGTGGGGAAGGTGGACAGCAAGAGTGTCATCGGGAGAAGAGTTAGGGGCTATTACAGCAACCCAGACAAATGGCGGCTGGTGATAAAATGGAGGGGATGAAATGGATGGTTTGAATTATATTTTGGAGGCAGAATTAGCAGGACTTGATGATAGCTTGGCCGGGCTGGAAGTAGGGGAGATATAGACGACAAGGATTACTACTGATTTTTTTGGCATAAGCCACTGGGTGGGTGGAGATGTGATTTACTGAAGTGGGGAGCCTGGAAGAGCATCCAACAGGGGAGAGGGAAAATTAAAATATCAGTTGAGTCAGAAATGTCTGTGAGACATCTAAGTAAAAATGTCAGAGAGCAGTTGGATATATTAGGCTAGTGCTCAGAAAAGAGGATAGGATTGGGGATATAAATTGGGAGGTCAACAGCATAAAGATGTGATTTATAGAGACGGAAAGAGACAAAAACGCCTAGTGTAAGTAGAAACCAAGGACCGAAGTTTGGAGCTTGAACAACTTCGGCATTTAGGTGTCAGGTGGGAACAAGAGATTGCAAAGGAGAATCAGAGAGGGAGAAGGGAATGAAAAGGGAAGAGGATGTCTCAAGGACAAGGGAAGAAGCCGTTCCAAGGAGAGAGAAATCAGCTGTCATGTGTCACTGACGGTGTAAGCGAGATGAGGGCTTGCAAATGTCCAGTGTGCTTAGGAACGTGGGAGTCATGATCATGATTTGCTTCAGGCAAGTGGTAGGGACTGAAGCCTGTTGGGTAGTTAAAGAGTAACAGCAAAGAGGGAGAGGGGGAGAGAGTGTTTGCAGGTCTCCTTGTTATCTTGCTAGGAAGGAGAATTAAGAGATGGTCAGCGAGAGGGTGATACAATGTCAAACGAGCTGTTTTGGTTTAAGATAGGAGATACCAAGGCTTTTAACCTTCGCTGCACACTAGAATCACCTTGAGAGATGAAAAAATATACTAGTGTCCATTTCTCACCCCCAGGAAAGTAAATCAATATCTTTGGTAATATGGCCCAGGTGTTTATATACACACACACTCACACACACACACACACACACACACACAGTGGTGCATGTGTGTACATGTATATGTGTGTTCCTCAGCTGATTTTAGTGGGAAGCCAGGGAACTACAGAGTATTCATTCAAGGCATTCAACAAATACTTATTTGTTGCACCCACTATGGGACTGTTCTTGGCAATTTCAGATCGGGATAGGAATGATCAAACAGAAAGCAAAAGATCAAAACTTCCGGAGGGCAAGAGGATAATTTATAGAATAATGTTGCTGGAAAGTGATGGAGTGAGAGAATCTAGAACATATGTGAAGTGCTGCCTTTACTAAAAGAGGGATCTTTTGGGCACCTGGGTGGCTCAGGTCCAACTCTTGGTTTCGGCTCAGGTCATGGTCTCATGGTTTGTGAGTTTGAGCCCCATGATGGGCTCTGTACTGCCAGTGCAGAGTCTGCTGGAGATCCTCTGTCTCTCTGTCTCTTTGCTCCTCCTCTGCTCACTCTTTCTCTCTCTCAAAAGAAATCAGTAAACATTAAATAAAAGAGGGATCCTTCCCTTTACTCATTGCAACTTGAAGGAAGAAATAAAAAAGATCACTCTTGGTTAATCGTTGTTACTTATTATATGTAGCCAGTCATTGGGACTGTACTTAACACATAGCGTGTGCTTCATAAATATTTGTTTAAGTGACTTAAAAGCATGTGTAAAAGATGCTAATAATTCACGGACTACAGTGGGAATTAACCAATTAAAATGTCTACTGATACATTTTGACTATAAAGGACAATATAATGCCAAGTGGTCCCAGTCTGGCTCGGCCATGCTCCCACCCAGCCAGGCAGCCGTGGTCTTCAGGACTCTGCACCTTGGTTCCAGCGTGGCTTCTCCTCTAGCTTCCTCCCCTTCTTTCCACCCCAACACATTACACACGATATGACAAAATCACAATGCTGATCTCCGGGGCTCAGCTCCAATCTAAACAGGAGAAATCTCTGTGAGGGTATGAGACACCTGAGCTTTCTCTGAATCAGGGAGGGAATGAGTGAACTTTTAGAAGAATGTGTTTGTAGAGCCATCTTACCCACAAGGAGACACAGTGGTGTCTTTGTAAAAAAACACCTCCTCTACAGAAGAGTCCACAACAATAGGGGTGCCCAGATCCCGTGACACAAAGTTATAAAGAAAGAATAAGCCACCAGATAGGAAATACTTCACTGAGGTATGTATTTTCCACACATACCTACTCAATTTAACTAATTAAAATGAAAAGTTAAGAGGTAAAAATGTCTCAAGCAATCCCGGAAAACACTCCGACTGTAGAAATACGCATCGCATTCCTGACGGCTCATACTCCGGGCGACCAGAAGAACAAAATAAAACGCAAGGTTGCTCCTAGAGAATCATGACGCATTTCCTACAAAAGAAAGCAACTTCAATTGGGTTTCAGTTTGCTTTCCTTACTGACAAGTCATCAAGCCTGGGACCCCTGCACCTATATGTGGAGAGGGGCAGGGTGAGGAGATGAGTTCAGCTCTAGCTAATAGCGCTTTGCGGTAACTGCTAACATCCTCCAGGAAACACTGGTGCATGGTCACCATCGGAAACTCCAGCCCAAGTGGCTGCAAGTGCACCAGTCTCACTCCCTCAATTACATAATTAAGCTTGGCAACAGGTTCAAATGAATTAAAGCCGAATGTGGTTGTTTTCTCCACACACCCTTGTCCTTGTTTTTCTTCCTTGTCGGGGGGGGAGAAGGCCAGCAGTTCTGCAATTAGCGGGAAGCAGAGCAGTGAGAAAGAACCAGCTCCATACTAATTAGGTCACTCGCCAAACGCACTCATTCCATTGGCAGATAGAATCAATGCTTTCCTGAAATGCTTTAAACTTGGTGTGTTAATTTAAAAGTTTTACTATTTTTATTGGTCTGCAAGCCCGGTGGCATAAGAAAAAAAAAGAAAAAAAAATGTTTATGTACACTCTTAGAAATTGTAACTGAGTTCTAGGAACAACGGATTGGCCCAGAGGGCTCTGGTTTCATTTCCTTCAGTGCATTTGTAGGCTACTTCTCTGTGACCTTTGCCATTCAACCAGACCGCTGTGTGGCAACCCATCTGAACGGTGTTAAAAGTCTCTTGACCATCTTCAACAGCCTATTTGTACTTCTCCGGTGCTGCCAGCTCTTTGAAGTTTCTGCTGCAACTGCTTACCTATCTATCAACACCGGGGTTGTACTTTCTAGGGGAGGGGGAGGGCAATGTTCAAACCAGAACTCCTGGTTCGGACCCATGGTGGCATCTCGCCAGCTGAGGGAGATTTGCTCTCAGAGTGAACCCTACGCCACATTTCACAACGTTTGCATTGCTCTTCCTCTTCAGAATGGCTGTCATGAAAGCCCACTTGAAACACAGATGGCTTGATGTAACACCCAACTTCTTTCAGAGATGATCCAGCTGTGAGTCAAATGCGATTTGTAAACGGAGTAAAAATCTAGGAACGTGTCTAGGCATTACACGTTCAAGTGAAGTCCTACTCAAATTTGACAGTGGAAATGTTTAAGAATTGCCCTCCCATAAATTCCCCCTCCTTCTGTTTAGACTTAATAATCTGCGGCTGTCGTGTCTGAGCTCAGAGCAGAAAACCTGAGCCTCAGGTAGGGAAGGTGAGCAGCAGGAAGGGAGGAATGCTTTGCAGGCTTCCTACGGGTCCTGTGGAGTCCAGGCTACCTCCTTGCCTCTGCATTTCTGCTAATTGCTCCTGCATCTCTAAAATGTTGAGTGATGGCTGAATGCCTTTCCTTTTATTGTGCTTCCTAAGTCACTGCATTATGTGATCAGAGAAGGGTAGCAGGGTAGCAGTGATGAATTCTTGACGACTTGTATACTTATAACACCAAACTAACCAGAGACCTCGGTCATTACTTCAGTATCTTCTTTGCAGCAATTGTATAATGAGGCAAGGGTTCTATGGAGGAACCATAATAGCCATTTGGCCAAACTCAGATGTGTGAAAACAAAGGCAAAAGATAAGTCCTGCTAGA
The DNA here is from genome assembly GCF_028749965.1 of Puma concolor. Lineage (NCBI taxonomy): Eukaryota > Metazoa > Chordata > Mammalia > Carnivora > Felidae > Puma > Puma concolor. Next base: position 13,372,566 of record NC_141675.1, read on the forward strand.
ATGCAAAAGCCAGCAACAAGAATGCTTATTTTGAGGGAAAGAAAATCTAAGTCATCAAAATCTGAAATCACCTATGCTTTGAAAACATCTTCAGAAAGTAATTTGGAATGATTTTTACACAGAAAAAAAAGCACGATGTGTACTTCCTCTGCAAAGGGCTGTGGCCCTCAGATATTTAGCAAATAGAGGTAAATAAGAAGGGAAATGGTGTCCTTTATACAGTAAACAGATTGCTTCACTACATTCCCCTGATGTTTGAGCTTAATTACCTAAACATTCTGATATTCCAGTGCCAGAAACACCAAAATGAGACATCAGTGTTTGGAGCAGGATTTACCGTTATGAGGAACATTTTTGAATCATGATGTGACTTTCCTGTTACTTAATTTACTAAACGTCTACTATGTGCAAGAGAGATAGCTCGCTAGATGCTGCAGAGAAAACAAAGACACTCTAATGAGGTCCCTCCCCGCAGGCAGTTCAACGGTCTAGTCGGGTAGATAAGGAAATTTAAATATCATAGAGAGTCTTCTTACACACAGAGGGTTATGTTAGGTGAGCCTGTGAAAAATGCCATGTTTTCCTTCAATATAGTATACGTGGTTTTGCATCTACAATTCTGCTCTTGGAGCTCAACGCCTGATTCAACACGCCCAAAGTCCTTCAATGAGTTGCGTGATGGTAAAATTACCCACATTCTAAATTTATCTATGTATGTATTATTCTACCTCTCTGTTGGGCATTTTTGTGCACAGCAGAAATGAATTAAGTTAAATACAAATGAATTATGGAGAGGGATTGGCACCACATAAAAAGTGAAAGAAAAATGCTAGTATTCGAACGTGGCAAATATTTCTTCCAGGTGGGGGCAAGCTCAGTACATTTTGTGCACAAATGACAAAAGGGAGCACCGGGAAAAGAAATTAGGTCCCACATGGCCTTTCCCAGCAGAATAGAACAATTATGAAGACTGACAAATTTAGGGAGCAAAGTACTTAGTAGTATGCCACTTAAAAATGGGACACTTTCTCATCCCATTTATGTTGCACAAAAAGTCTTATTAAACCAAACACAAATTCAAATCCCAAAACTCACTTCCCGACTCACCCCATTCAATTGATTTTTAAACAAGAGAAATTGCTTCTTTATACTGAATAAAGTCAAAATTAAGATCAGGATCATTTATGGGCTTAAAGAGATCGGTATGCTTTATTAAGATTAAAGAAACTCACTGATTTGCCGAGGTCTTCGACTAGACCAACCATTATTTTATTATAATATTGTAGAGATTAAGGAAGCAGTCTGCTTGGCTGCAAATGGGCAGATTAACCTCTGTGAATCATCTTGCAAAGTCTTCCTTTGCTAAGAGGCAGTGTTCAAGGATACACAGAAAATACATATCTTGTCTGAACCATTGGTCCTATGTGTCTCTGCGGTCAACAACAGCGGGAGGTACAAATGTGTATTGCAGTGTAGCTGCGGGAGCCAGCCAGGGTACTGGTAAAATAATTCCACTGAGTTTGTAACTATGATGGAAGCAAGCTGTAACTGAACACTCTAATTATAGCTCTACAATCCCAGTGCACAGTAGGATAGGCAAAACTAACTATGATTTCATTCCTGAGTGCCCATCCTGCCCTCCCTCTCCTTGCTCTGGTCCTATAGACATGTGGAACTATAGACTATTCCTCCATCAGAAGAGCAGAGATGATTGTCGGAGAATCCATGGGAGGACAATCCCAGGCCCCCAACCCGCAACCCCGAGGTGTTTCAATGCACACTTTCAATGGCTCCAGCTAATGGCCTAAGAAGCATGTGGGTAGTCTTTTACATCCTTCTACAACGGAGACATCACGTGACCCACAGCCATTCATCTTTAGAGGACAGATATTGTAGCACAACCATCCAGAAAGATGTATTAGGTAGCTTAGAGCAAAAAGGAAGGAAGAGTAAGTGAACCCTATATACAGGTCAACTGTCTTTAAGAAAAACATGTATTATCTACAAGTCTGTTTTTGTTACACTCGACATCTAGATATTCACTCCACCAACTTGTCATTTCATGTAAATTTCTGCACAAAGCCCGGCGTTCCTTTAACCATTCTTACTTTCCTGGGAAAGGCTCCATGTATGATTTCCTCCTCCCAAACCTTTGACAAAACTCACTTTGAAACCCTCAGGAAGCTTCTGTTTAACAAAACTCATGCATTTTCTAATTTATACCCACATTTTACTGGATGCAGTCTTCAGTCATGTGGTTATAGGCTTTATTCCAAATATTTTAAGTAAATGTCCATAAGTACTGTCCCTATCACTATGAGAAATGGTGTCTTTTACATCCTGTTAGACCCCAAATTACTTCTTTTCATCCCACCTGATGTAACAAATTACAATTCTAGTTTTGTATTCAAATTTTAAAAATAAAGAAACTTAGGTATATATATAAATGAGAGTAACAGAATGCATGGAGAAATAAAGAAAGAAAGAAAGAAAGAAAGAAAGAAAGAAAGAAAGAAAGAAAGAAAGAAAGAAAGAAAATCAAGCCAAACAAAATAGTATTCACTGAAATAAATGTAAATCCCTTTCTGCCTAGACCTTAGTGCTATGGTCTACCTTCCTGAGAAACTTTCTTATGATTCCTTCTGATGTTCTAACTTGAAATAGCCACCAAAAATAATTCTTGAGCTCTTACTATTATATGCATTAGAAGCACTTAGGGATTTATAGGGTAATAAAAATTATTCTTGCTATCAAAAATCATGAAACGAAAAATATTTGTAGTTAAGATTTTGTAAATGGCTCCCCAACTGTCCATTCCCCCCGCAAAAAAAAAAAAATAAATAAATAGTAGTGTTATTTTCTTCTAATTTTAAAAGTTATATAATTTTATTGAGGAAATTTCAGTCAATATGGAAAGAAATTAGCCATGACGCCACAGCTCAAAAATAAACAAACTGTTCATTTACTTTTTTTCTTTATTTTTAACCCAAGTGGTATCAGACTATGCAGTTTTATAATCTGCCTTTTTTTTTTCCCTCTTACTAATGCATGTGGCTACCTTTCCTGGTCAATATATATGGATTGTTATGATCCTGTTAATCTATTATTTTCAGCATCCAATTGCCTAGCTCTTTCTTAAAGATTTCTGAGCTTTACATAATGCCTTAGCCAACTGATTTGCAAAACTGATTTTATGCCAACATCTTGAAAGATTTTTAAAATTAATAAAATCAGAATAAGCAATACTCTTAAAGCCTCCTAGTCGTTAGTGACTTTTCCTGAGTTTTTTGTTTCTTTGAAAGTTACTTCAAAGAAACACCCTAAATGCACTGCAAACCAAAGATATCAGAAGCCAGTTAAATCAAATTCAAACAATGCCCTCCCGAAACACAGGAGTAGGAAGCCCACTTTCCTTCTCATCGCAATTAGGCTGGACTCATCTCAAAGGAATTTTGGAAACACATCGGTACCTTATGAGGCACAATTTCAGATCTGTGATTCAGAAAGGATGCCAAGAATTTGAATGGTCAAGCCATTATACTCATGATTGCTCATTTATTTAGAAGTTGAAAGTGAGTTTTTTTTTTTTTCTCAACAATGAAAGATATGTTTTCCCCCAGGAAATTTTACTGTAATATGAAAACTGGTATTCTGGCTGATGGCACCAACTCTCCTGTGTCCCTTTCATAGCTGGTGATCCATAACTTACAACTCAGGTCTCCTCTCTTAGAGACAGAACTCGCTTGAAGAGTTTTAGCTGCCTAAAGACAATGGGATTTCAATGATCCTAGGACATGCTGGTTAAATGAACTTTAGAGAACTGAGACCTGGATGGTTAAGTACAATGTCCTAACTAAGGTCAGGACCTGGTTCACTAGGGAAATGGCACTGTAAGCGGAGATCACAAAGGCTTTTCTTACTCTACCTGTGGTCTGTGGACGGGCAGCAATGACATCACTCGAGAGTTGGCGGAAATTCAGCATCGTTTGCCCACTGCCAATCTACTCAATCAGCCTCTACATTCTGACAAGATCTCCAGGTGATTATATGCACATTAAAGACTGAGACACCCTAGTCTCCAACCGGCCACTCCTCAGGTCTGGACTGCACCTCCTCTCCTTGTAAAATTGCAGGGAAGATGGGGATCTTCAAGTCATCTCTTCCAACCTGTATCTGGTCTGCCAATATCTGTACAGTCCTGTGCCAAGCGCTCTTCAGGCTCCACTGCACAGTGCTGATGTTAAGAAAAACACAGTCCCCAAGGTGGCTAACACTGGACAACTGTATTTAACAGAGAGAACTGTTCGGTGTGACTGAAGGACAATTATGCCAGCATCATACAGTCTAGGTTCAAATCTTATCTCTTCTGCTTTGAGAGCAAGGAGTCCAAAGGCACAGAACACTAAACCAAAATTAAGGGTAATAATAATATTACCTTAATTATATATTGGCTCTGGGCAATGAATGAATTCAAAGCTCCTGGCCTAGTGCCTAAGGCATCCTCTCTCTCTCCAACTCCCTCACCTTCTTAGATTGTGCTGAAACCAGGCACCCTGATGTAATCCACTGCCTTAACTGCATTCTAAGAGCCAAGCCATACAAGTGTATTCCCTTCTTCACGTAATAAATCTCAATGTTTTTAAAGACAGCAGTCTTTTCCTTGCTTGTATTTGCAAAATTAATATTTGGAAATGCAGGATAGGGGCTATTTTTACTTAATAGCCAATTTCAGAACAAGTACATGCCCTCCTTCTCTCTCTCTCTCCTTTATGTTTGTCCTTCAGAGATAGACCTAATTCTGTTTAGTTACAAAGTTCAAATTGGCCCTACATTAATATATCCCCTTAAAAAAGCAATGTTCATTTGAGGAAGCAGGTAGCCAATGTGAAGAGTGATTATACAATAAATGTATTATGCAAATTCCAGTGAACATTTTATGCACACTGGATAAAGAATCAAATTAAAGTCTCATAACCCTTGGAAAATTAGAGTTAGCAAGCACAGAGGTTGATTTGCCCTTGAACACAAAAACTGCTAAGAGCAGACATTCCCCCATCATTTCCACAAAACTGAACCATTTCTGAAGGTTTCAGATTAAAATAAGAAATCCCCTAGGAGTCATAAAAATCAGCTATTTTTAAAGAAATAATTTGGAGTTGCAATTTTAAAGTGTTATGAGTTGGAAGGAATTGGTGAACTTCTGTGTCATATTTTGAAAAGCTAATATTCCAGGGAACCGGCCAGTTGAGAACACGCAAAATTGCATAGGGAGAGGGGATGCGGGAAGGGGAGAAAAGGCTTCTCGAGAATCTGCACAGGAGGGCTGATTTACAGAGCTTTCCCTATAAGAGCCCAAGAGTGGCAGTTATGCGATAGACCACTATGCTCCTTCGATTTTCCTTCACTCGAGGTAATAATGGGACATAATAGCTGCCTTCCTATTACACTGTCGTGTCCACTTCTTTGCGGCTTGCCAACACTGATTCTACCGCTGGCCTCTCTACAGAGAAATAATGGACCATTAAGAAGGAAAATGCAGAGAGGGTCTGTACAGCACTTTCCTATTGGAGAACAGAGAAACTATCACAAGCATTTCACTAAATCAATAAGCAAGTATAGGTGTGAAGGAGGTAGGTCGAAAACCCATTTTGCCCCCAATTTTTACACATGGAGTCAGGATGTGGGCTCCAGTGCCAAGAAGTCTCCATTCATTCATCAACCTCTGGAAATCAATGTTGTTTCCTGTTCATCCTTTTCGGGCACCAGGCAGGATGTAAATATGAAAATAGTGCTATTGATTTAACAAGTGCTCAGTGAGGTCCTTTTATGAGTCCTGAGTGAGGTAGATGCTTTGGGGGGGGGGGGGCGGAGAAAAAGACAAATGAGACACAGATTCTCTCCTCAGGGAATATGTGAGCCCAAGGAGAAACAGCCAGCCTAACACTGAGACGCTCATTAAAGGCTGTACATGGTGTGCTTGTCACAAGCACCAAAACCTATAGTGCATAACGTGATGGTAGAAGGAAAGCTTATGTCTGAGTCAGGGAGAGATGACAGAGAAGACAAATTTGAACTTCTTAAAAACCGTTCTTTTTTTTTTTCTTACTTTATAACTTTTTAATCAACTTTATTAAAGTATAATGTACACATAATAAATGCCCATTTCAGTGTCCTGTTTGATGAATTTTGCAAATATAGTCACTGTAGAATAACAATCAAGATATGGAACCCCTTTATTCCCACCCCCAGAGCCCCTCATGCCCCTTTAGGGTCACCTCCCCTTGCAGCTCCTAGGCCCCAGCAACCACTCATCTGCTTCCTGATGAATTTTATGGATGCATCTGTTTTTTCTAGAATCTCATACAAATGGAAACATTTTTCTCTTTTTTTTTTTCTGTTTTTGTTTTTTTGCTTAGCATGATGATGAAAGGGAAATGGCATCCTACTTTGAGCAAAGACTTAAAGGCAGGTAAAGGGTAAGTTTGAGAACTTAGCAAGGACATCTAATAGAGACCAAAGAGCAATTTATAAGGAGATGTGTGAAATAATAAGGGACAGATAACATGACCGGACCATGTATTATGTAGAACTTTTGAACAATTTTATATCAAAGCTCATGTGACCCTCCTGCTCCCTCACTATACTCCAGCTACGCTGCCTCAGGATTGTTGTACCTGCTGTTTCCTCCTACTGGGATATCTGACCATCTTCCAGACTGTATAGAAGCTGGATTCTCTCTCCCCTCCATTAGTCTCTATCAATAGATGTTCCTAATGTCCTTCATTGTACTGGGCACAATCTGTAGGTTAATTCATTTGTTTATAAGATGATTGTGTTTTATCCCAATGGACTGTCAGGACCAAGATAATAGAGAACTGAATGATTTTGCTCAGAACTGGACAGATGAGCACTGGACAGGTGACACTTTATGGCTCATATTAGACACTGAAAGAGTGAGTGAGTGAATGAGTAAATTCATAACAAAAACTTCTGCTTTTATCCATTCACATACAAAACTTTACGCATTGTAACTCACATAACTCCTTTTTAAAATTTTTTTTTAAAGTTTGTTTATTTTTGAGACAGAAAGAGAGAGACAGAAGGCAAGTGGGGGGCGGGGTGCAGAAAGAGAGGGAGACACAGAATCTGAAGCAGGTTCCCCGGGGCTTGAACTCATGAACCACGAGATCATGACCTGGCTGAAGTTGGACACTTAAGCTACTGAGCCACCCAGGCGCCCCCAAATCACACGAGTCTTTTTGACAAACAGTTCTTCACCCCTCTTCTCCTAAAATTCCCTTTCATTATTACACAATTTAAGAAGCAAGACAGAGTTTTGTAAATTTGCAACACCAACCCTAACATCGCAACACTGGCCTGATTTGTGTTTATGCACTTGTGAGGGGGACAAGGAGGCAAAGTATTTAACTTCCAGAGAGACCTGCAAGATGTTGGATGTAAAAGGTCACCATGACTAAAAAATTAGTAATTGTTACCTTAATGAGGCAGGATTCTCTTTTGTCACTACGTCAAATGTGCACTGAAAACAAGGATGGCGAGTGTTTGGGTGTTAATGCTTTGGCTGTTTTTGAGGAATTGGAGTTGTATGCTATAGGGTTTTAAGGTGAGGTTGGCACAGCACGGTTTTCAGATCAATAAATGACTTTGTGTCAAGGGCCTGCTGGTTGCTTGTCTAGTTTATTGTGACTTAACAAAAGAGCTCGGGAACAATATTGCTCAGCAAAAGAAAAAAAAAATTAGGGGAGCTGATGGCTCATCCAAAAGCGACAGAAAAATCCAAGATCAACTATGTTCACAAAGGAGTGCAGTCGAGAGAATGCCAGGACTCTTTAGTGGAACAGGGTAATTGCAAAAGTAGCGAAATCACGGTTTTCAAGTCATACGTTTAGAAACTTGACCTTGGAAATGTTTTCAAACACACAAGGATTCACAAACAGTGACACAAGCCAGTGTTTTGATTTGTTTTTTTCTGACACAGGAATACCACACTAATAACTCATTTTCTATACCCTTCTGAAAGCTCTCCTTTCACTCTCCCCTAGGGTCTTTTAGCCATTTACCAAATACCACATACAAGAAAATAAATGTTTTGACATGTAATTTAAGTTTCATTCCCCAAAACTGCTGGTGAGGGGAGAATAAATGTCCATCTTCTTCATTTTATGTTAGTATCTTCTGCTGATGAACAGGAAGCTTGGAACTCCTCCTGGGGTTGAAATACAAATTGAAAAAAAAAAAAAAAAAGATTGGCCTAAGAGAGTTTGCTTTTTTTTCCTTATGAAGAAGGAAAGGATGAAAATAATAATCATCATAATCGTCATCATCGTCATCATAAGATTCAGGGAAAATCCTGATACCCAAAGCATCCTCTTCTGGGAAGAAAGCAGCAGACTTTCAGTAACACCAGATATTTTGAGATTGATTTTTTTTAAAGATATTCCTTTCTTGGAAATTATAGAGGTGACCTGTATCTAGGCCCAAGCTGATGGCATTGTCTTTCCAGAAGCTGACAAGCCTTAAGCTGACGCATCATTACAACAGGATGATTTCCATCCTGAAAAATAAGGCGGGGCTGCTGAGTACTAGTTCAGCAATTTTCCTGATAAGTTTCTGTAAGGTGTTTTCAAAGTTCTGGCTTAGAGTAGACAGAATAGTCCATTATCCAAAATATCAATATAAATAATTTGCATAGTACTAAAAACAAAAGCATCATATTCTACGCTGTGCACTAAATTTTTTCACACTTTATATCATTGAGATCTCATAGTAGCTTTGTAAGTTAGGTACCCTTACTCCAGTTTTGAATACGAGGCAGTCTAGTCTCCACTGAAATGTTCTCATTGTAACACACCATGAATTGAGTCAGCGTTGTCAAGGTATACAGCTGGTATTTAGGGATAGAGGCTCCTCCTGTGTTAACAAGGAACAAAGACGTAAGAACTTCCATACTGATATATCCTGGCTGAGAGTTCAGATAGGTGTTGGTTCACTCCCGGGTTCTCACCACCTGCAACACTGCCTAAAATGTAACAATGATCAAAAACTACTGGTTGAATGAATGAATTAATGAATGGCCTTTAAAAGGGTGAGGGATAGACCCAGGACTGTCACCAGTCTAGGAGTGCTCTTGGGAATAGGAGATACCAGAGATTATGGTAGAAAAAGCAGTCCTCTACAATGATCTCCTTTTCTTTTCCTTTTTTAAAAAAATTTTTAATGTTTACTTATTTTTGAGAGATAAAAAGACAGAGTGCAAGCAGGGGAGGGGCAGAGAGAGAGGGAGACAAAGAATCCAAAGCAGGATCCAGGCTCTGAGCTGTCAGCACAGAGCCTGATGTGGGGCTTGAACTCACAAACTGCAAGATCATAAACAGAGCCAAAGACGCTCAACCAACTGAGCCACCCAGGAGCCCCTATGATTATCTCCTTTCCTAGAGGTTTCTATATCATCTCACAGGTCAGTATCACAAGAGACCTGGTCCTGCACTATCTGTCTTGGATCAAACCGTGAATCAACAACCTTATCAACACTTTGACTTTGTTTCTTCTACCTCCCCCTGCCCCAGCCCACACACACCCCTTTTAAAAAGGCTTTTCTTCCAGACATGTATTTGTCCTTCAGTCCTTTAAGTTACATTTTTAAGCCCAATACACAAAGAAACTATCTAGGTGGGTGGTTGATCTCTGAAGAGTGGCTTCCCCTGAAGGAACCATATTTGTAAAATAAGATGATTTTCCCTAGTGACTGATTTGGTGTTTTGCTCAAAGGTGACGCACACTCATGCTGGATGATAATGGGTCAGAAGAGGACTGAGCTAAGCTGTGATTATGTGCACAACGTACGATCTATGGAGAAAGTAAAATGGTGGTAACAACAGACCCTCCCCGTAAGGAAATAAAACCAAAGGTAGATCTTCAACACATCTAACAGTATACTCGGAGTCTATACGCAAAGAAAGCTTATGCCAAGTAGTATAAGGTGAGTTGGAAGGAAAAGAAATAGTTCCTTGGTTGTGTGGACAGAAAGAGAGCAAGTGGTTAAGGTGAGTTTCTGGAACATCCCCCGTAGGTGTAAGTCATCACATTACACAGGTCACTCTGTACTGAAGCTGTCATGGCTTCTTCCTTACAGACCAATGGCCCACGTAATAGAGTCAGCCCAGAGATGTTATCTCTTTAGGTTACACAGTCTTAACTATATATCTATATATCTGTACCTATATCTATATCTATATATAGATAGATAGATTTCATTGCAATTGATTTAATGTTTGAAATTATTTAACTCAATTCAAATTTGAGAAACTTCAGATAAGAACATGATCTCAGCCTCTGTTTAACAATCACAAGATTGGGTGGCAACGGGTCCATGTGAAAACAGCTGACTGTCATCGAGTAGGAGATGCTACTTTTGGTCTGGTCACGATTGCATCAGTTTGCCATAGTGCCCATCTACCCACACTTACTTCCGTTTCTTGCCTGGAGGACCCCTGGCCAGTGCAAACAAACAAAAATTAGACCCAAAGCTGGATTTCTCTACTTTTTTAACGTTTATTTATTTTTGAGAGAGAAAGAGGGAGAGGGACAGAGAGAGAGAGCACGAGTGCAGGAGGGGCAGAGAGAAAGGGAGTCACATAATCCGAAGCAGGCTCCGGGCTCTAAGCCGTCAGCACAGACCCCGATGTGGAGCTTGAACTCATGAGCCGTGAGATCACGACCTGAGCCAAAGTCAGATGCTTAACCGACTGAGCTACCCAGGCACCCCCCAAAGCTGGATTTCTGATAATCTAACGCTCGCAGCTCTGAAACCTGAGAGTTACAAGATAATGGAATAATAGTCAAGGAAAAAAAAATTACACAGGCTTCTCTCCGTTGTCACTGAATAATACACTATCTTCCCCATACACTGGGCCAGGCTGTTTTCTAGGAATATGTGTATGTGGATTTCAACTTCATGTCCAAATATATGTCACAGAGAAACAACTAGCAGAGCAGTTCGGTTACGCACTTGAACTCACGCCAAATGGTTTGGTGTCAAATCCTGGTACTTAGTCTCCATATCTCCATGTCCTCATTGGAAAATGGGAATAATTCATAGCGGATTGCAATGATTAAACGATTTAATGCATGTAAATCACTTAAGACAGTGTCTGGAACACTGTTAAGTGCTATACTTTAAAATAAACAGTTTTATTATTATTTCTTGTCAGTAAAAACCTCAGATAACTTTTGATTAAAAACCATACTTTTAGTTACTTTAGCCGTTACAAAAAAGAGTGTCCCCAAATAAATGCTGCTTATGTGACTTCAAGGGATCAAACCAGTGTTTCTATACGAAGAATAAACAGCCATGGTTAATTAAATTCTATTCTCTTCTAAGTCACTAAAAGATTCATCTACAGTGTAAACCTAATGGGGCTATGTTTCATTTTCTGTTTATCAAAGGAAAATAGGAATGTTTTTAAAGTATTTTTTATTTTTTTATTTTTGTTAAGTTTATATATTTTGAGAGAGAGAAAGAGCACTAGCAGGGGAGGGGCAGAGATACAGGGAGAGAGAGAGTCCCAAGCAGGCTCCCTGCTGTCAGTGCAGAGCCCAACATAGGGCTTGATCTGAGGAACCATGAGATCATGACCTGAGATGAACTCAAGAGTCAGACGCGTAGGAGAAAGAGGATCTCTTTTGCACTGCTGGTGGCAATGCAAACTGGTGCAGCCACTCTGGAAAAGAGTGTGGAGGTTCCTCAAAAAATTAAAAATAGAACTACCCTACGACCCAGCAATTGCACTATGAGGTATTTACCCAAGGGATATGGGTATGCCGTTTTGAAGGGGCACATGCACCCCAATGTTTATAGCAGCACTAGCAACAATAGCCAAAGTACGGAAAGAGCCCGAATGTCCATCAATGGATGAATGGATAAAGAAGATGTGGTATACTCTCACCACTGTTGTTTAACATAGTGTTGGAAGTCCTAGCATCAGCAATCAGACAACAAAATGAAATCAAAGGCATCTAAACTGGCAAAGATGAAGTCAAACTTTAACTTTTCAGAGATGACATGATACCCTACATGGAAAACTTGACAGACTCCACCAAAAGTCTGCTAGAAGTGATACATGAATTCAGCAAAGTCGCAGGGTACAAAATTAATGTACAGAAATCAGTTGCATTTTTATACACCAATAATGAAGCAACAGAAAGAGAAATAAAGAAACTGATCCCATTCACAACTGCACCAAGCCATAAAATACCTAGGAATAAACGTAACCAAAGAAGTAAAAGATCTGTATGCTGAAAACTATAGAAAGCTTATGAAGGAAATTGAAGAAGATACAAAGAAGCGGGAAAATATTCCATGCTCAAGGATTGGAAGAACAAATATTGTCAATACTACCCAAAGCAATCTACACATTCAATGCAATCCCACCCAATCAAAATTGCACTAGCATTTTTCTCAAAGCTACAACAAATAATCCTAAAATCCGTATGGAACCACAAGATTCTGAATAGCCAAAGTAATATTGAAGAAGAAAACCAAAGTGGGAGGTATCACAATCCCAGACTTTAGCCTCTACTACAAAGCTGTAATCATTAAGACAGTATGGTATTGGCACAAAAACAGACACACAGACCAATGGAATAGAATAGAGACCCCAGAATTGGACCCACAAATGTATGTCCAACTAATCTTTGACAAAGCAGGAAAGAGTATCCAATGGAAAAAAGACAGTCTCTTTAACAAACAGTGCTGGGAGAACTGGACAGTAACATGCAGAAGGATGAAACTAGACCACTTTCTTACACCATTCACAAAAACAAACTCAAAATGGATGAAGGACCTGAATGTGAGACAGGAAACCATCAAAACCCTAGAGGAGAAAGCAGGAAAAAACCTCTCTGACCTCAGCCGCACCAGTTTCTTACTTGACACATCTCCAAAGGCAAGGGAATTACAAGCAAAAATGAACTACTGGGACCTCATCAAGGTAAAAAGCTTCTGCACTTCAAAGGAAATAATCAACAAAACTAAAAGGCAACCGAGGGAATGGGAAAAGACATTTGCAAATGACATATCGGATAAAGAGCTAGTATCTAAAATCTATAAAGAACTCACCAAACTCCGCACCCGAAAAACAAATAATCCAATGAAGATATGGTCAGAAGACATGAATAGACACTTTTCCAAAGAAGACATCCAGATGGCACAGACACATGAAAAGATGTTCAATGTCACTCATCATCAGGTAAATACAAATCAAAACCACACCTCACACTAGTTAAGTCGCTAAAATGAACAAATCCAGAGACTGTAGAGTATGGCAAGGATGTGGAGAAACAGGAATCCACTTGCACTGCTGGTGGGAATGCAAACAGGTGCAGTCACTCTGGAAAATATTGTGGAGGTTCCTCAAAAAATTAAAAATAGAACTACCCTATGACCCAGCAATAGCACCGCTAGGAATTTACCCAAGGGACACAGGAGTGCTGATGCATAGGGGCACATGTACCCCCATGTTTATAGCAGCATTTTCAACAATAGCCAAATTATGGAAAGAGCCTAAATGTCCATCAACGGACAAATGGATAAATAAGATGTGGTTTATATATACAATGGAATACTACTTGGCAATGAGAAAGAATGAAATCTGGCCATTCACAGTGACTTGGATGGAAATGGAGGGTATGCTAAGTGAAATAAGTTAGACAGAGAAAGACACATACCATATGTTTTCACTCATATGTGGATCTTGAGAAACTTAACAGAAGCCCATGGGGAAGGGGGAAAAAAGTTACAGAGAGGGAGGGAGGCAAACCAAAAGAGACTCTTAAGGACTCAGAACAGACTGAGGGTTGTTGGTGGGTGGGGGAGAGGGGAAAGTGGATGATGGGCATGGAGGAGGGCACTTGTTGGAATAAGCACCAGGTGTTGTATGGAAACCAATTTGACAAATTATACTTAAAAAAATAAAAAAAATAAAGTGATAAAGTAATAAAAAAAGATGTGGGGTGTATGTGTGTATATATGTATGTATGTATACATATATATACACACACATACATACAATGGAGTATTACTCAGAAATCCAAAAGAATGAAATCTTGCCATTTGCAGCTACATGGATGGAACTAGAGGGTACTACACTAAGCGAAATTAGTCAGTGAAAGACAAGTATCATATGACTTCACTCATATGCGGACTTTAAGATACAAAACAGAGTGAACATAAGGGAAGGGAAGCAAAACCAATATAAAAAGAGGAAGGGGGACAAAACATAAGAGACTCTTAAATATGGAAAACAGAGAGTTGCTGGAGGGGTGGTGGGAGGGGGGATGGGCCAAATGGGTAAGGGGCATCAAGGAATCTACTCCTGAAATCACTGTTGCACTACATGCTAACTTGGATGTAAATTAAAAAATAAATAATTTTTTAAAAAAGAGAGATGCTTAACCAACTGAGCCACACAGGGATCCCTAAAGTGTTCTGATTTTTTGAAACATAGCATCCCATATTAAAATATTTGGTTTTCATCAACTCATTGTGAAGGAAATGCTTGCACTCATTAAGACATTTTAAAAATATAGTTCATATAATAAAATGACCATCTTTAATTCCAGTCACCATAGGGGGCCTTCTCTTTCAAAATCATAGCATCTTTTAATTCTACTATATGTTCCTAAACAAACTATTTTGGGGCACTTGCTATATATGCATTTTACAATCTTCACATGAAGATAACGAATTTAAATTCTATTAATGATTTCTTCCTTATTTCAGAGACTTTTATTTCATGTTTCATCTTGGTGATGTATGTATGTGTGCTGGGAAGCTTGCTGTTCACATGTGAGTACCTTCCATACTATTTTCATTGTGAAGTTATCAAGTATTTGCAGTTATTTTTGCATATTTTTGTGTAGCTCATATAGTTGAAAATCAACACTCATGAGAAATTCTATGATCTAACGTAAGAATGGGATGGAAGGGAGCCTTTACAGTAGAAAAAAAGAAAAAAAAAGATTCTTTGGCAGAGAAAATAATTAATTATAAAATTCCAGATGGGCTCTTCCTTTTGGCATATACTATTTGTTTGGAAATGCAGTGTCATCAACTTTCAAAAGGCAGAAAACTCCATCTGGTATTTGTATGTTTCTGTGAGAGGATGCTTGGGTTCTTTCATTGTCAGTTTTCACCCACACTGAACGAAATTCTCACTCTTAGCTATACAGTCATCTATGAAAAGTGACTTGAATCTTTTTGAAGCCTGAAATAAATGAGGAAGTGGTGAATTAATAGCGGGCTGAGATCGGACCCTGTAAAATAAAATACCTGTACACATCACCAAGTGCCTTTCTCCCAGTAGGCACTTCATTTTGCGAGCAAGAAGAGAGAGAATCCCAAGCAGGCTCCACAGCCCAACACAGGGCCCAACCACAGGGTTCGTTGCCATGACCTGAGTCGAAATCTAGAAGCAAGCACTCCATCGACTGAGTCACTCCAGCATCTCCCCTAGTAGGCACTTCCATTTTTTTTTAATTTTTTTTTAATTTTTTAACATTTATTTATTTTTGAGACAGAGAGAGACAGAGCATGAACGGGGGAGGGTCAGAAAGAGAGAGGGAGACACAGAATCCGAAACAGGCTCCAGGCTCTGAGCGGTCAGCACAGAGCCCGAGGCGGGGCTCGAACTCACGGACCGCGAGATCATGACCTGAGCCGAAGTCGGACGCTCAACCGACTGAGCCACCGAGGCGCACCTAGTAGGCACTTTTAAAGTTTGCTCAGGAATACTTAAGGAATGAGAAGTGTAACTACATATAAATAAAGATGCTAATGGCCTTTGTGAAGGAAACCCTTAGTTTAGGTTCACCAACAGGAAAATATTAATAAATAAGTATTCAATATGTATGAGCCAATGATTCACTGATTTATTGGTTGCATTCATTCATTCATTCAAAAAATGTCAAAGAGTAGCTGACACAATTGTATGGGCTCCTTATTCTGGATTTTCTGCAAAGTTTTATGGACACATAAGTTTGGAAAATAATGTAATGAGGAATATTTAACATTGAGACTTTTCAGAGCCTTTAAAATGCTAATGTGAATCATCAGATTTTAACAAATGATAGATGTGATGAAAGCTTCCATGGTATAATGACAGAAGAATTCACAGATGGCATTTGACTCAACAGAATGGGGGAATTGATAGGAACTGCACTGAAGATGCAACATTTGAACTAGGTATTCAGGAGAAATTATTTTCCTTTTCCTCAATTAGTTATTAATTAATATTAATCAACTACCGCATGCTCATTTAGAAAATTCAGAAAGTTCAGGGCACCTGGGTGGCTCAGTCAGCTTCATCCAGCTTCGGCTCAGGTCATGATCTCGCAGTTGGTGAGTTCGATCCCCACGTGGTCCAGCACAGAGCCCACTTCAGGTCCTCTGCCCCACCCCCCTTTCTCTCTGCACCTCCCCCACTTGTGTGCACGCGCGCTCTCTCTCTCAAAAATAAACAAGCATTAAAAAAATTTAAAAGGAAAATACTGTAAGTTATAAAGATGAAAATTTTAAAAAGTAACTATTAAGGATATGGTCTAGAGATAATCACTATAACTATTTTTGGACTTCCTGTCATGGTTTATTTGACATCGCTGTCTCTCTTTTTAAACATAATTCTTCTTATAGTTAAAGAACATGGTACATAAAGTCTTATGTGAGGACTAATCTGAAATATCGGGATTTTTTGATAGCACTATAATAACTCTCAAAAATATTATTTCAGTAGATACAGCTATGTAATCATTCCACTGTAGATGAACAATTGTGTTATTTTCCTTCCAGAATATTAGTTAATATAAAACAGGGGTTCTGAATGTGTGGTTCCTAGACCAGCCACATTAGCATCACTTAGCAAATTATCAGAACCCATCCCAGACCTACTGAACCAGAAACTCCATGGAAAGAGCCCCTCATATAAATAATTTGGATTATTATACCTTTATGTCAGTCTTTGCATCTAGTCGGGATCAACATTTTTATGTCTATACACAGTTCATTTCAGTTTATAAAAATTCACACTGTTATACACTCAGTGTCTAACATGCTAGACACATAGCAGGAGCTTATATCTGTTAAATAATGAATTAAACAATAGCTTTTCTACATTTGCTTCACCATCCTTTGGACTTTTGTGATGCCAGTAATTCTATGATGCCCAATTAATACCAATCCTTTTATTTTTTTTTAATTTTTTTAACGTTTATTTATTTTTGAGACAGAGAGAGAGACAGAGCATGAATGGGGGAGGGGCAGAGAGAGAGGAAGACACAGAATCAGAAGCAGGCTCCAGGCTCTGGGCCATCAGCCCAGAGCCTGACGCGGGGCTCGAACTCACGGACCGCGAGATCGTGACCTGAGCCGAAGTCAGACGCTTAACCAACTGAGCCACCCAGGCGCCCCAATACCAATCCTTTTAGAGATAACTTGGATATTTCTTCCAGGATGCTTGTCATCCTTTTTCTTTATAATTAAAAACACATATATATAAAATCAGGATATGTGTCTCATTCTCCTTTGGATAGTTTTGCCTAGATCATGGCAGACGCCTGCCATCTTTGCCCTCCCTTTTCTCTCAAACCCCCAGATTTGGAGAAAGGTTCTTCACTTGTGTCTTTCATTATTATCTTTGTTCCAAATAATCTAGTGTCCTTCAAAAACACTTATAATTGTTTATTGTATCTCTTTCATTTGTCCTGTATATCTGTCATTTCCTTTGATATCACTTTCTTGTGTTTTTCTTTGTGCTATTAGGGTGCGCGCGCGTGCGCGTTTGTGTGTGTGTGCGCGCGCGTACGCGCGCGGAGGGGCTGACTCCAATGTGATTTTAATTCTGCAATTCTTGTTCTTGTCTCTGTGCGTCTGTCCTTTATCTCACCGAGCTCCCATTTCATCCTAGCTTGTTGCCTTGGCCTCACATCCTGTCCTCTTTTCATTTCATCCTGTTGCCCCTTCATCTCAGCTTATTCTATTTTGTGGCTTTCTTTTCCTGTTTACCAAAGGCAATGTCTTCTTAAATCAGATTAAGTATGACAAATAGTCTTCTAAATTTTTTCTGGTTCCCGTTATAAATAGCGTCCAAAGGTCTGCTCTTCCTCCTGTCTTCACGATATTATTCCCCTTCATTTTGTGATGGGATGGCTGTTGTGGGTTACTTTCTTTTCCCTACTTACCCAAAACAAGAAGCAAATTACCCAGAGCTTGCACTGATAACTAGAGTTAGTGAATTTCCCTTGGTTCACAATGATTCTTTAACTAACTGGGTTACAAATCCAGTCAGGCCCATACGTGGATTGTAGCTGGACAACCCCAATGTCTAACAGTTTGTGTGGCTGTCCTGGGCAGAGGTCAGTACTTTCACCTCTCTGTTGTTTATGGAGTCTCTGAACCAAGAAAACACAGTAAAATCTGCAGTTCCTCGTATGTCTTCTCCCTATGTCTCCCTTTCCATCTTCCTACAGACAGCATCTTACTTAAGGGAACTAGACTTCCAGACAGGGCTTGGGCTCAGCAGGTCTTTTTACATCTTTGAACTGTGATTGTTCCTTGTGTGTAGAAAGAACAAGGTTGGCAGAAATGATCACAGTGCCTTGGGTACCTTCAAACACAAGAGCTGCACAGGTAGCCTGGTTTTGCTATTCCTATAAATCTTATTTACTGGAACTGTATGCCATTTCAGGTTCTTGGGAATGTTCTGTTTCATTATGCTTATCCCTCTCAGGGCATATTTGCACAGATAGAAAATTTATTAACCCAGAATATATCTTTAAAAAGTTGACTACAGGAAAGAGATACTTTATGCAACAACACTATTTTTGGCTTCCCTAGAAGTACACTTCAGGACAAGTATTTATATGAAAGTCATTTATTAAGCAAATGCTCCCAGAACAACCTGTTTTGGAGTTACAGAAGCAGGCAGCAGAGAAGAAGCAAATCAAGGGTATGATTTTAGACAAAGTTTCATGAAGAAGAGCTTCAACCTAACTTTGCAGATGGACAGGGAATGTATGTCACACCTCAGAGTTGTCCCAACCCACGCACGTGAATTGGGTTTTCATATTCAGGCAGCAAAGGGTCACTGGGTATCTGGCGGAAGGGAGCAGCACTTTGGCTCTCTGCACCTGTACGCAAAGTAGCATTGTAGCTGAGGGCAGTCCCAGGAAGAAGGGTCCCAGATACTAGCAGTCGGAAATAAGCATCCCCCTGGGGAGAGGTGTGAGAACAGATAAAAGAAAGGCAAGGGCTTCTGTGCAGAGAACTTGACAGGGTCCATCTAAACACCTTGCTTTTTACTGTTTACTCCCTTACCTCTACCCACCCCACCCCCCACCTCCAGAGGCAGTGAAAGCTAATTACACTGACGGAAAAGTTGTTAACTCCTGCCGCAAACTATCAAGTAACAGTGCATTGATTAAAAAATGGTTCTCAGGTATAATTTTGTCCTCTAAAAGCAGAAAACATTTACCCGGTCATAAGCTTATTCTTTACGTAAGTTTATAGTAGTGGACAGACTACTTCTGATTGTGGCAGAATAATAAAACTCACCCTCCAAAATTCCTAATGTAGCCAATCACTTTCCATATGTCTTCAAACTAAAACATGTTTTCACAAGTGATATATTTCTTTTTAACATTTATTTATGCTTGAGAGACAGAGAGAGACAGTCCATGAGCAGGGGAAGGGCAGAGAGAGAGGGAGACACAGAATCTGAAGCAGGTTCCAGGCTCTGAGCCATCAGCACAGAGCCCGACGCGGGGCTCGAACTCACGGACCGCGAGATCATGACCTGAGCCGAAGTCGGAAGCTTCACTGACTGAGCCACCCAGGCGCACCTACCAGTGATACATTTCAAATGCAATCCGGTTTGACGGTTCTTATTGTTTATCGAGTACTTGGTTTAGCTTTAGCCGTAATAGCTAGTGTGTAAGAATTACTATTATTACATTACTTCCGAAAAAGATTTTAGAAAATATGTCTTGTTCTTTTTTTTTTTTTTTAATTTTTTTTTTCAACATTTATTTATTTTTGGGACAGAGAGAGACAGAGCATGAACGGGGGAGGGGCAGAGAGAGAGGGAGACACAGAATCGGAAACACGCTCCAGGCTCTGAGCCATCAGCCCAGAGCCTGACGCGGGGCTCGAACTCACGGACCGCGAGATCGTGACCTGGCTGAAGTCGGACACTTAACCGACGGCGCCACCCAGGCGCCCCTGTCTTGTTCTTTTAAACAAAGCATGTTTTTAGAGCAGTGACTCATACATAAGTCTGGAATCTAAGTGGTACAGTAACAACAGCCTGGTGTCCTGTTGTATGCCTGAGTGAGGACAAGGGTAAGCGCAATCCAAGAAAGGAGGCAATGGGAGTGGGCATCGAATCCCTCCCTAGACTGAGAAAAACAGTGTTAAAACGCAGAGTGGCATCTAAAAAGCCCTTGATTGCTCATACAAGTGGGGATGTTTCAATAGGCTCAGTAAATGAATGCAGAATATTCCAAAGTGTTCTAATTCCTCCTGATCCCCAAATAGACAGGCAACTTGGCCTATGTGTTTCATCTGGGTTTGGAGTTCCAGATCTGGGTTTGGAGTTCCAGGTCTGGGTTTTGCTTCTCTGTTTATAGATAGAGGAAGAAAACATGAGAAGATCGTGCTGACCCACTCACTGTCTTTTCAAGGTTTGAGAAAAAAAGTCACTTGGAGGGTCTGTCTAGTCTCCTTTGTGGAATGTCACTTGGTGGGAACTTAATTGTTCTATATGTAGTGCAGATGCATTGACTTGTAATCACCAAATGCTATACTTTATTCACAACCAGACTGGGAACTCAAAAGCGCAGATTGGGAGGAACTCAGCACTGATTCACCCATCTTGCCTAAAGTAGGCTCCAATTTGTATTTGTTGGATAAATGGATAATTTGAAATAGATCTTAATCTTTAATAACCCCAGGCCTAACACCCTGCAGGATGATTGCATATACATGAATTAAGAAGAAATGAAGGAAAGAACAAAGAAATTAAATAATAACTTAATAAATTTTCCTTAAACTAGTGCCGTATCTAACTAGAGCACAAGTCCCCTGTCTATCTCTCCAACCAATACATTTTTCATGTTAATGCCAATGACTTCTTCTGAAGCACTAACATAATGATGGTATTCTTCTGTTCAAAAGCACCTTTTTACTTACAGAAGAATTCAAACTTTTTAACATGGATGCCAAACTCCTGGAAAATGTGACTCTAAATTATCTTTTCCATCACCTCTTCATCTCCTATAAGCCACTGTAGCAGATGACTCATGGTTTCTTATGTCTGTAATTACTTCTACATCCCCTTTTCTTTTGGCTCAAAATTCTCTGATCATCTTTTTCCCTTGTATAAATTTTACTCACCTTGCAAAGCCTAGCTTAAAATCTTCCTCCTCTATGAATCTTTCCCTCCTACACAGTTAGAAATAATCACTCCTGTCTCAGCTCTACCATATCACTGGCCACGTTTTATTATGTGGCCACTCATTTATATGACTGTGCCTCACTTCCACTGAGGCACAGATTGAGTATTATCATTGTTATATATGCCCTTTACTCTAATATGAGCCAGCATTGACTGCTACTGTTTACTGAATTGATTTTCTGAGTTTAGAGTTTTAAAATTTATAATATGATTTGATAGGGAAAATCTGGAAACAGGTTGAAAGTCAAATAATAAGAGAATGGTTAAGCAATTTAGAATAGAGCAACTCACTGGAATGTAATCTTGTGTTTCTATTAAAATTATAATTGTGAAAGTTAGTAGCCACCTGAAAATGTTTAGGCTATAACGCCGAGTTAAACAAAAAATAATGAAAAACATGTATGTACCATAAATGTGTCTATGGAAAATACATCTGCATATTAAGAAGGATAATAAAGCAATTAGAAAAACTACAACTGATACCTTAGCATGCAATAATGAGATGTACATTTAAAACCCCCTTTATTTTTCTTATAATGACAGTTATGCCTTGGAAATGAAAACAAAACAAAACAAAAACTCATAACGAGCTAGGCTTGGTAGAAGGTTAAAATAATTATAAAATGTTCAAACATTACAAACTCACAAACTCAGGGACTGTATGTACAGTATAATGGGATGACAAGCTGAAACGTCAAAATTCACACAGTGGATTTTTCAGGCTATGAGGAGGCAAGTGCCTGGGGGGATAATGTTCTTTTTCATTGTGTTGACCAGTTCACTTGATATTCTAAGAAAATTGCTCTACGTTGTTTTCCATCTGAGCACGGAATATCTATATTAAAGCACATTAAGACACTGGTAACAGCTGACAATGTTACTAGTATATATGTACACATGTTAGTTGTAGTGATGGGCCACTAGATGTCCCCTTCAGGACTGCGGGGCTCACTTCCCTCACTGAAGTTCGTGGCAGCCGGCTGCCAGATGAGTCCACCTCTAGGCAGCACCCGTAGCCCAAAACAGCCACCCCTGGCCCAAGGTCATACCACCACCCCCACCAGAGCAGCAGCCTGCATTCAGACTCCTCAGTGTGAAAGGATGTAAAAAGGCCTGGTCCCCTCTCCCCAAACTGAGACAACCTGGAAAACCATTCCAACTCGAGAGCTTCCCAGGAGATCAAGGTGTCATCAAGGTCTGGTAACAACCCAACTTCTCCTTCTGCTTGTTCCTCCTTCCTTCACTCCCTACTACTGTTGACACCAAGGGGAGTCCCCAGTGAACTTCTGCCCACAAATCTCCACCTCATAGCCTCTTTCCAGAAAGCATGACCTAAGGCAACTTTTTTGTAATTAATTCTGGGGCGCCTGGGTGACTCACTTGGTTGAGCATTCGACTTTGGCTCAGGTCATGATCTCACAGTTTGTAGTTCTGAGCACCGTGTTGGGTTCTGTGCTGACCATTCAGATCCTGGAGCCTGCGTTGGATTCTGTGTCTCCCTCTCACTCTGCCCCTTCCCTGCTCACTCGCTCTCTCTCTCTCTCTCTCTCTCTCTCTCAAAAAAAAAATTAAATAAAAAATAAAATGTTATAAGTAATTCTGTCTAAAACCTAGAACGTTGAAAATAATCAGATATAGGAAAAAAAGTGAGGTATTCTTCGGTAATTTGTAAATAAAATCAATGTTTCTTTCATATTTTCTAAGAACTTACGTGTGAAAGCACAGCGGGTGCCAAGCATTTCACAGATATTAATATGCTCAATGTTCATCATAACCCTATGGGGCTGATACTGTTCCCTCATCAGTCTTTTCTGCAGTTGAAAACCTAAGCCCTAGACAGTGACTTAACCTGCCTGAGGTGACACCACTAGTTAGTGGTAGAACAAGGTTTGGGACTCAAGGGTATGTAACTGCCATGTGCTGTTTCTCTCCAGAGTGCAGTGCCCCAAGAAATAACACGCAAAGAGAACACTCAGATTTCACATTCCCATTTGGTATCCTGACCACCTAGACATAAACAAAACTCTTCAGTTCTGAGGTAGTAAAGCACTGTGATTTTTTTCCCCTTTTCTTCAGATGATACCCAATAAAAATTGTGGGCAATAAGTGACTCAAAAGAAAAACCATGAGGATAACACTACTGCTATTCACTGTTTGCTTAAAGATGGTAATTGTTGCCTCTTATCACCAACTAACTTCATTCGCATTGTGTTTTAAAGAGAAATAAAAAGATTCCTGTGCACGCTTCAGAGATTGCCAAAATCAGGTGAAAAGAAGACGAGGCCATTTTCAGAGTCATCCTGGAGGGAAGATTCTAGACTACAAAGAGTATTTTTTTTTTAACGTTTATTTATTTTTGAGACGGAGAGAGACAGAGCATGAACGGGGGAGGGTCAGAGAGAGAGGGAGACACAGAATCTGAAACAGGCTCCAGGCTCTGAGCAGTCAGCACAGAGCCCGACGCGGGGCTCGAACTCACGGACAGTGAGATCGTGACCTGAGCCGAAGTCGGACGCTTAACCGACTGAGCCACCCAGGCGCCCCTACAAAGAGTATTTTTAAAAAATGTCTTTTTTTTTCTTTTTGGCGAATGCTTTGTCCTGCCTTGACTATGGCTGCCTACTCAGAAAGGGCGAGTGTAGCAATTTAGATCTTACAGCAAACCTCTTGAGACTTTGAAATAATAACTACAGCCTCCAAAAAGGGCAGGAATGTGAAACATGGAGATAACATGGTCCCAAGCACAGAAATATGTTTTCCTTGTGATGTTCTGACCAGACTTGTCCACCAACCCTCACAAGAGTAAACATTCCTTTCACTACCCAAAGCCATGCTGGGCTGTGTCAAGATTTTCATTTTCAATTTCAATATTCAGAATGCCATCAATTAGCCCCTGAAATATAACTATAGTTTGGCATCCAAGGATAACAGAAAAATTGCCAGGTAGTGTTTCCTTTTTTAAGCATTTAAGGGCCTGAACAATGTTTTATTTGTAGATATTGCAAATATATCTCATTAAATCAAATGACAGTTGGGTCAGCAGGTGCAGCAGGTACTGGATATGGAGTAGTGAATGAGAACCAAAAGCTTTCTGTCTTTCTTTTCCAGGAGCAAGAAGCCTATTTTTACAGCGGTATGTATATCTTTCAAGATGTCTGTGATGAGAATTCCTTTTCTATTCGTATTTGCTGAATGTTTCTAGAAAAGAAATAGATTTGTATGCTTCTTCAGATTGAAATTGTTGGGTTACTTTTTAATTTTTTGCAAAGTAAAAGGTGCTTTTCTTTCTCTTCCAAGCTGTCTCCTATTATCCCTCACGTGATTCAGTAACAACTACATATATCCCCTGCAAAGAAACTCACTGCTTACAAATTACTGAATTCACAACAAATATACAAGGTAAAAAATTAAATATAATCAAGACTGGTTATTTTCTTTATCCCTATACTATCTTTGTAGTTTTTAAAAGAAATTATTTTTTAATATTTATTTTTGAGAGAGAGACAGAGACAGAGAGACAGAGAGAACATGAGCAGAGGAGGGACAGAGAGACAGGGAGACACAGAATTGGAAGCTGGCTCCAGGCTCTGAGCTGTCAGCAAAGAGTCCAACACAGGGCTCGAACTCACGAGCCTTCAAGCCCTGATACCATGATCTGAGCCAAAGTCAGCCACTTAATAAACTGAGTTAGCCAGGCACATCTGCAATTTTTTTTTAAAATCAACCTCCCTTCTGGCAACTACCAGTTGTTCTCTGTATTTAAGACGCTTTCTGTCTTATCTGTTTGATCATTTGTTTTTAGAACCCACATTTAAGTGAAATTATATGATATTTGTTTTTCTGTATCGTATTTCACTTAATACCCTTCAGGTCCATCCATGTTGTTGGAAATGGCAAGATATCATTCTTACGGTTCAGCCATATTCCATATATATATATATATATATATATATATATATATATATATATACACACACACACACACACGTATATATACATATGCATACACATACATATATACATACATATACATACATACATATACGTATACATATATATGATAAAGGTGTGATCTATCACATCTTTATCCATTTGTCTTTCAATGGACACTTGGGTTGCTTCCATATCTAGGCTACTGTAAATAATGCTGTAATAAACATAGGGGTGAATGTATCTTTTCAAATTAGAATTTTCATATTCTTTGATAAATACCTAGTAGCAGAATTATGGGATCATATGGTACTTCTATTTTTAATTTTTTGAGGAAATTCCCTACTGTTTTCCACAGTGGCTGCAACAATTTACATTCCCACCAAGAGTGCACTAGGGTTCCTTTTGCTCCATTTTCCTTGCCAACACTTTCTATTTCTTATCTTTTTTGATACTAGCCATGCTGACTGGCATGAAGAGATACCAACATTGTGGTTTCGATTTGCATTTCCCTAATGATTAGTGATATCTTCATGATTTTTAAGGTATATATCCAAAAGTTCCAGAAACTTTGGATTTCCTAAATCTGATAAGACCACCCCCATTTTTCTTACAGCTGGTAGCATAAACTATTAATATAATATGGGGATTTGCCATCTACTTTTGCAGGCTATAAATGATCACTCTTGACAAATTTACCTACAATGCATGATGCTCTTTCTCCCAAGGTTTCTAATCATCTTCATAGCATATCAAGTGTCAATCTAAAATTAAGTCCTCTTTTTAATAAGAGAACAGTAGAGATGATGAACAAACCTTGAGAGATTTATATTACAATCAAAGTGTGATCAGCAGAGTGATCTCTGGCTTTCTTATCTCCAATGTAGTATTTATACCATTTGCCCATGAAATGCCCAATCATTTTCCCTCAGCCTGTGTATTCAACTTTTAGTTTGGATTCCATTCCCAACATGCCACATCTAGTGGAAGAGCTTGTTTCTTCCTTTAAATGCACACAGCCCTTCCAGACCTTTCTGCTGCTAGGTAATCACTCTCTTCCCTTTACTAATGTACAAGTATCATTGGGTGAATGGAATGTTGACCTTTAGCGGTCACCAATTATCCATGATCTATCCTTAATTCCCAGTGTCCACTGCAGTCAGACTGATACCATGTGACCTGTTCTGGCCAATAGACTATGAGCAGCAGTGATATATATTGCTTCCAGGCCAAAGAAGATAAAGTGCCAGTATTACCTTCCCATTATTCCCCCCTCTTGGCTGCTGTCACCTTGGAAGACACTTGCTGAAATGTGTAGGGCTTCCAGATAAAATATAGGACTCCCATTTAAAGTCAAATTTCAGAAAGACAGCAAACAATTTATAATGGAAGCATGTCCCCAATATTGTAGGGGATATACTTATTGTAAGAATTATTATTATACAAAATTATGATGCTATTATACTGTAATACTACCCACTTTATACCAGTATCATATTTATTATACAAAAGTATTATACATTATGTGGTAGATTATATTACTATACTATTCGCATATTGAAAACACATACTATATTATACTAATTTGTTTTATTTTTTTTTTAATTTTTTTTTCAACATTTTTTATTTACTTTTGGGACAGAGAGAGACAGAGCATGAACGGGGGAGGGGCAGAGAGAGAGGGAGACACAGAATCGGAAACAGGCTCCAGGCTCCGAGCCATCAGCCCAGAGCCTGATGCGGGGCTCGAACTCACGGACCGCGAGATCATGACCTGGCTGAAGTCGGACGCTTAACCGACTGCGCCACCCAGGCGCCCCACTAATCTGTTTTAAACATTGAACTTCAGATTAAAATCAAATACTTTTTTACTGTAACTATGTGCCAAGTATTGTCTGGGACATCCTTGTCCAAACAAAAGTATCTAGCTGAAATTCAAATTTAACTGAGCATTCTCTCTTTTATGCTAAATCTGGCAACCTGATGAAATACAACATCACAAAGTTGAGGGACGCTTGATCTCTGATTTACTAGGTGAAAGAGAGGGTCTGCTGATCTGCCTCAGACCATGTTGGTGGGAAATTAATGGTCTCCAAGCTTAATTGCACCAAGATTAGGGATGTAAATGTCATTGCTACAAATCCTAGGCTCTCCTGGTCCTACAGCACCAGTAGAACATAAAGTTTGAAAGGGGGTATGAGACTAGATATTAGAAAGCTCAACTGGTAAGGGAGATGTTTTTATTTGACTCCAATGTGTTTGGCAAGCAGTGAATATTTAGGGTACAGACACCACCAGAGCTTTGCTATTTGCGTGTGTGTGTGTGTGTGTGTGTGTGCGCGTGTGTGTGTGTGCATGTGCACGCCAATGGATAAGATAGAACAAGCACCAGTACAGAATAAGCAATAGGATAAGAGAGTAGGATGTAATACGAATGCTGTCAGAGAACTTGGTTGTTGGGCCAATAAAGCTAGAGACATGATTTTAGTACCTAAAATCCAAGAATCATATATTGGACTTTTTTTCTCCATGGCCTAATACAGGTACCAGGCTTGGTAAACATTTCATTCATTACTGCTAACTTGAAATATTTTTTGACTGTTTTGAAATATTTTTCCTGGTTGATGTTTGTAAAAATCAATCCAACGGCATTCTCTTTTTCTCTGTGACCTAAAGTAACCAGGCCAAATCTGCCTTTTGCTCTACTTTGCTTCTTCTCTAAAACCAAGGACCAATACATTCCTTCTCCCTAAATCTTGTATCTGCCAGATCCCACTGAGAGCCACCAAGAGGTGCAAATTTTAGCTGTGGGAAAGGAAGAACAAGGAAAAAGTGAGGAGGAGGAAAACAGAAAATGAAAAAAAAAAAGAAATGTGAGTATTCATACAGATGCTGCAGTCGAGGAGCGGATGGGATGGAAAGAAAACAGAACAGAAGCAGGAAGAAAAAGGGAAGTTTTGCCCCACGTACACATCTTTGTTTCCCTAATCACTCCTTTGGCAATTTATATCCAACAGGAAGAACTTGCTCAAATATGAAATGACTGACTCTCATCCAGCAGCTTTCATGTATGAGAGGTTTGCTATGAAAATAATAATCGTCGGCCAAGACCTTCCATATCCATAAACATCCGATGTTCTAGAGCTTGGCTACTGTCTTTTCTGGTTCTCGCTGGCGCCAACCTCATGTAAATAATTTGCTTAGTAAACTAGGAGGATTTTTTCCTTTCTAGAGTGGTTACAGAATGGGGAATAAGATGCCGGCAGGGGGCAAGGGGTAGTTACGTGCACTGGAGTACTTGTAGTTCTGATACCAGATGGCAACTTTGGAAGCAGACAGGTGACCCTTGTCTGACGTGATACAGTTTTTCCTTTTTCTTATAAAGTTTTGGAAAACTTATAAGAACCTCTTTTTTTTTCCCTTCATTAACTTTTTATTACTGGATCTCTTTCTTGAGAAAAAATTCAGTCATCAAACAATCTTATCTAACAACCATGAGTCAAATGGGACTGACTCTACTCTAGCAGATGGGTATTAACTACTCTCTGCAAGGGTTCAGACTCAAATAAATGCCAAGTAATTTCTTGAAAATGTATATTATTTTCAATTATTCTTTTTAAATTGGTCATTTTTGTGTCTTGTATTTGTGGCCAGTGGAACTCTGAATTTAAAAAAAAAGGGGGGCACTTGGGTGGCTCAGTCGGTTAAGTAACCGACTTCGGCTCAGGCCATGATCTTGTGGTTTGTGGGTTCGAGCCCTGCGTCAGGCTCTGGGCTGACAGCTCAGAACCCAGAGCCTGCTTTGGATTCTGTGTCACCCTCTCTGTCCATCCCCCCACTCATGCTCACTCTCTCTCTCTCTCTCTCTCTCTCAAAAATAAATAAATAAAAATTAAAAAACAAAACTCAGCAATAATGATAATTTTATATATGTGTATATCAGAAGTAGACAGTTTTATATTTCTTTCTTTGCTAATGGAATTTATAATATGAGGGGATGATACTATTTACATTTCAACTGTTATTGCAAATGACTTATGGGAGAAGAATGATAGACCAACTGCTCAGAATCTTGTTGAAAATGAAAAGCAGCAAGTCATTACCATTACTGATCAATAGGGAAATATAAATCGTCACCCACAGTAACTGAATGACTTTCTGAATGGCAATGAAGATGAAGAAGGGAAAATTCTGTGCAAAATGTAAATGGGGTAGGGCACTAATAAAGATAAAATTTAATGAGGTAATGACATCTAAACAAAGTATACTTTGTTATTATTTGAAGGTGTTTTCTAAGATTTCTAGATACAGGCAGTACCTTCTGAAATTATAAACTTGTTACCATCAATTATCTCTGATTCAGGTAGGAAAGAGGTGTCAAAGTCTCCTAGGACACCCTCAGTTCCATGGAGAAAGAGTGTACTTCAGTGAAAGAAACATTTATTTCCCGTTATCTAAGCAGAGAGCCCTGCCTGTACCCCAGCCTGATGCCATTCAGGACTAGCGAAACCACATCTACCCGAAGTCACCACCATTGTGCCGCTGGCCCAGATACATATTTACGTTTTGTAAAAAGTTAGTTCAGCCTTTCAAAAAGCCATTTTTTTTCCTTCCTGAAATGGAAGGTAGGCACATCAGTTTGTCTGTCTGAGTGACTGACTGATGGAGGTACACACGAGAAGTGGTACAGGGCGGACTGTTTTGCATACTGCATCTTTACCATTGTTCGGGCATGCTTTTCTCATAACGTAGTGTCAGACAGCTGGGGAGGCTACATAGCAAGTTCAGTGAGGCAGCAGGGCGAGATGATTAGATCACAATCTATCTGAGTTCGAATCCTAGCTCTGCCCCACACTAGCAGTGAACCCTTTGGCAGTGCACTTGATCTTTCTATGCCTCAACTACTTTGTCCGTAAATGAATGATAACGAATAATAAGAGTACCTTTTAGGATTGGCATGGCATTAAATGAACATATATATACATGTATATGCCACCAAGGGGTTCCAGCAACATGCTAAGCACCAAATAAAGCCCTTTCTAAAAAGTTGCTAATGTTTTCTGTCAGTGTGTTTTATTCTGGTAGAATTCGTTGCTACCTATGGGACAAAGCTCTCCTTAGGAAAACTGACATTTTGGACAGACAGAATGCAGTGATAAAAAGTGTTCATAATGAGAATATAATTTTATAGCTTAAATAGAAAAACTAGGGAGGACCACAGATCTGGGGATTTGGACTTCCAAGCTCCTCTCTTCCCCCAAAAACTCAATTCATAAGTTATCTTAGAATATTATACAGCAAACTTGTAAAATACATCCTTCTCCAAGAAAGACAAAAACAACAACAACAAAAACACAAAACAAAACAAAAAAACCCTCTTGATTGGCAGTGATCATAATGGTGTCCAGAGACAAGAAGAAGTTTTGGTGTTTTTTCGGACAAGCTAAGATAAGCCCGGATTATAATGTTAAATACAGCAAGCTACTCCTTTATAAGTGAGTGTGGACAGTTATGGATATCTTCAAATCAGCTGCAATGCCTATTTCTTTGAGCTTCTGAGAGTCTGAATCTCCCCTATAAAAACTAAACTGATTGCATTAGAGGATTTATAAGGATATACAATATTTTAAGATTTTATTAGAAGTATCTAGTCCATCATAATTGAATAATCTTTTTTGTATTACACTTTTTTTTTTTTTACAAATTGTAACACCTTTGCTGTTTTTATTCTGATCATGAAAGCAATACGCTAAAATGCAAAAACATCAGAGAGTACTAAGAAAATGAAATTTCTTCTATTCTCGTTATTTAAAGATAGCATCAAGTACAGAATCACATCATACTTAATGTTTTATAGTTTCTTTGTTCTCCAATTAGCAAGGTATTATGGATATCATACCACGTCAGTACAAAGAAACACATGATATCATTTTAGTGGTTAATATCTCACTGTAGTATCTTACTCTATGGACAAACTATAATGAACATATAGTTTATTTCCTATTGAAAGGCTTATAATCTGTTGCCCCTTTTATGCTATCAAATACAAGTTACAATAAATATCCTTGAAGATAATATATTTATAGATTTTTCCAAATATTCCCTTAGGATAAATTACCAGAAGTGAGAAGTCAGTGTCAAAGGCCAAGGACTTTCATAAAGTCTTTTGATATGGCCTAAAAATTGCCCCCAAGGGGTTGTATCAGTTAACAAACCACCAGTACATATAATCAGAGGTCAGCAAACTACAGCCATGGATCAAATCCCACCCACTGCCTGCTTTTGTAAATGAAAATTTTATTGGAACACAAGCATATGCATCAGTATAGACCACAAAACAGGCCCTTTATAGAAAATGTTTACCAACCACTGATATAGACCATTGTTTTGCCATGATGGGCTATCATCAAACACATACACACACACAGATACACACTATTTTCCTCCTTTTCCCTAATATAAAAATATTCTCGTCAGTGGGATTTTTGGTAATAGGAGAGCACTGTCAATCTTACACAAAATTGTGAAAACTTAGCCTAATATCTTTGTTTTCTGGACAATGGAAATTCACAGAGTATGCCTGAAGCAAGTAATGGAATATAATTACTGCTGTGATCAACTCAGGTGCTTGGACTCCCACTTAAGCGATCTTTCTACTACATCCAAATGGTTCAAAAAAGAAAAGAAAAACTTGTGAGATAAGAACATTCAAGGGAGTTTTTCTACTGAAAACGCAAACTTGTTAGATTTTTCCTTTTTTTAATTTTTTTTTACATTTATTTATTTTTGAGAAACAGAGTGAGACAAAGCGTGAGCAGGGGAAGGGAAGAGAGAGAAGGAGATAAAGAATCTGAAGCAGGCTCCAGGCTCTGAGCAAGCGGTCAGCCCAGAGCCTGATGCGGGGCTCGAACCCACCAACTGTGAGATCATGACCTGAGCCAAAGTCCTATGCTCAACCGACTGAGCCACCCAGGCACCCCTCAAACTTGTTAGATTTTTCAAGAGAGCGTGAAGCAACTCTACTTGATCATTAGTGAAAGAAAATTCATACAGTTTCTAATGAATTAATACATGACCTCCAAGATCTTACTGTTCCTCTATTTTCCTCTATTTTCTTTTCTTTCCAGTACTCTTTCTGCTTTCCACTACTTTATGTGATTTGAAGCTATGACAAAAATAATACTGAATTAATGATCTTTAACCTCCTGCCTTTTACAGTCTGGTTGGAATATTAAGTTACAGTGTAAGACAGCATTTCATTGATTTTTTCTTCCTCCTTGGCACACTGTGTTAGGGCTACAATGGTAACTTGGCTGATAACTCTCTTAGCATATTATATATATACACATACACGATGGTATATATACCATTAAAAATATATATATATATATATTATACCATTTATATATATATTATACCATTTATATATATATTATACCATTTATATATATATATATACCATTAATATGTGTATTATACCATTAATATATATTAGCATATTATGTATATATATATCTTATAAAAAGTATTCACTGTTTTCATAATGATCATCAAAAATAAGCTATTATCAATAAGATGGTGAATTTGACATTTTTTAACATAATAAAAGTTGATATTTTTCCACAAGTTATCCCAACAATTATATCTCACTTGTTTTAATAACTGTGTATATCTTCTATTTTAAAAAGTATTACTACTTCTCTAGAAAATACAGAAGAGTCTGAAAAATGAGTATGTTACAGTTTCTTTAAAAAGTGCATTACAGAACACATCTGAAGTAGTATATTGCAACATTTACTGTGACAAGGCAGAGAATTAACTAATTGATTAGGGGTCCTTTTATTTATTTGGTAAACACAAATTGTCATATCATATGTGATTTCTTTTCCAAACATTTTCCCAACAGAACAATCTAAACGAATTCTAATACTATGGTTTTTATTAGCCACTTTTTCTTGTTTCAGTTTTGTCTTCTGTTGTTCCCTCCAGTTAAGTTCAGAAAATGTAAACCTTTGCCCAGTATGTGCAGCAGGACTCGGGTTTATCTTTGAATAATAACACTCACGTCTGATCCAGAACTTGACAAACAGGCCTCTCAGAGATCAAGGAGAAACATGGTTTTCAATCTGTTTGTTGCCTTTCCCCCTTGTGGTGGGCTCTCCCCTCTGGAAATTTTCCCCTCAGGAAATTTTCCCTCCTTCAAAGATGGGACACTGTTCAGAAGGTTCTTTCACACAGTGAACATACTGAGGCATTATCATTTCTCTTAAACTTAAGTCATTTTAAAATATTTTTATTGCTTCTGAAAACTCATATGGACTATTAAATTTTACCTTTACCAAGGAGAGGGAACAGTGTTTTATAGATTACTTAAGAGATTCTCTGATCTTTTTTACAAAAAGCAAGAAAAGAAGCTTGTCTTTGCCATAGATGCCCCAGGGGGATGCTAAAATAACAGGAATGGAGAATTATTCAAACTTTACAACTGTCAGCCAACCTAGAAATGGCTCAACACTTATTAGAGGGAACAGGGTAGTTAACAGGGAGAAACTGTCATCTCTCTTGCCATTTAAAAACTGGGGGTGTTAATTCCTGATTCGGGGCAAAGAACACCACCTACTTGTTAGAATAAGTGACAGGCAGTTGGGTACGTGAGACTGTACTTTAGAGAGAGATCTGAGCTTGGAATACATTTTTGAGAGTTTTTCACAAATAGTTGGTACTTAGAGCCTTATTTTATATTCATTCGGTGCTTAAGAGCATGCAATTTAGGCCCATCCACCTAAGGCAGTTAGAGGTGGCACCAGGGGTAAACCCGGTTAGGCCATGTTCATGTCCCTGAAAGCCTCACAGTGGCTGTGCAGTCTTCTGTCTGTTTCTCAGCTCATTTCGCTGAGATCATGTGTAAGCGCAGGCAATTGAGTGAAGATGAGTTGCAAGCATTTGCATGAGAGTAATAATGCAATTTGGTAGAGTAGGGAAACACGTCTGAGAAACTTCACAGATTGTGAGGAAATTGATCCCTATGCCAAATGGAGATGAGCCCAAGGCGGCATCTCTGCTCCTTCTGAAAGAAATATTAGGGGTATGCACGGAAGTTTTCTGCTCCCGGGCATCAGCCCAGGCCCATGGCCACGTGTCAGTGCCACCATTCAGAGTACTGGCATGAGGAGGTAAATCCAACCTGCCAGGATACAATTCCAGGTCACAGTTCTGCTTGCTAATTAAGGCCAGTAACTTAACTTCTCCAGCCTTGGTTTTCTCATCTGTAAAGTGGGGATCATTATCTATGTTGGAGAGCTAGGACAGAGCTACACTGAGATCATGTATATAAAGCCTTGCTCCCAGAGGGCAACACAGATTAAGAGCATGGGTAAATGTGAGCTACGAGGAGAACTGGTAGAGGCATTCTAGATACTACTCAGTATGTCACAAACACAACAGAAAGATTAGGTGCAACTACTGATTGTTAACAAATGTTGAACAGAGTCTTACAGAGTGGAGGCAAATGAAAAGAAAGTAAATTCACTGCCTAATGGAGGCTTCAATAAAGGTGACACATAACCAAATTAAAGCAAGAAAGTTTCTGCGGTTATACATACCAGAGAAAAATACAAGATTTATGTTTTCCCTGCACTTTGTATATGGGAAGCATTTATTCTTGTTTCAAGTCATTTTATCTTTAAGGAATAGATGGGATATTGGATCCCATATACTATATTTTTATAGTATAAAAATACTAGGAAGTAGAGACAAAAGCAAGATGTTAAGGACGATTTAGTTGAACTGAAAGCTAAAACATAAAGATATTTTGTAGTTAATTTAAAACAATTTAGGGACAGTTTTTTTTTTTTTTTAAGAAAACATTAATGTTTATCTTTATTTTCGAGACAGAGAGTGAGCACGAGCAGGTGAGGGGCAAAGAGAGAGGGAGACACAGAATCTGAAGCAGGCTCCAGGCTCTGAGCCATCAGCACAGAGCCCGATGCAGGGCTCGAACCCATGAACCACGAGATCATGACCTGAGCCGAAGTCGGACGCTTAACTGACTGAACCACCCAGGTGCTCCAAGGGGCAGTTTTTAAAATGTCTTTCATTTTCACTGTGAATGAAACCCAAAGAAAGGGACAGACTATTAATGAAGAGATATCTAGGTGAGACGCAGAGGAGCACTTGAAAGATGAGTGTTGCTAAACCTTTGACCAACCCTCCAGGGAAGAAGATGAAAATTTCCTTCCCTAGAACTCGTTTAAGGAATAAACAGTTACCTCTTGTGAATAATTCCAAAGTAAACTTGGAAGGGAAAAAAAAGACAAAAAACCTGTGATTGTCTTTTAATGACTATAACTGAATATTCAAGTATTTGAGAATTTTAATGACTCTGAACTTTGTGCATGTGGGGCACTCCCAACATCTTGGCAGTCTTTAATAACGCTTGGAGAAAATAGAATAACATTTCACCTTTACAGAACACAGTGAAAGCCAGCAATTAAGTCAAAAGGAGCTCCAAGGAACTACAGACAAGGCACAGAGTTCATGTATAAAAACCAATCCAGGTACTTGATACCTAGACGACCAGATTGTATTTATTCTTATTTTACTCACAGGTAAAAATTAGCTTGGTTATCCGATCTTTTAAATTCCTGAGCACATTAGATGTAACAAATTAAAAGAAGCTAAAGATGCCACAGGGTTAGAAAAAGGAGCAGTGTGACTCACAATTCCAAATGCACAGGGGGCTGAGTCTACTTGTGTAGGACAAACATTCTAGGGGCCACAGAAAGCCCCAGAGTTAACACTGCATTAAAGCAGAATGAAGTCTCACATCCTAACTTCCTAAAAGAGTTATTTTTATGTGGCACAGTCACCTTAAATAAGAAAGAAAGGGTACAATCCAATCTGAGAAAGATTTTCATCATGAATAGGTACTTTTATGTTTTAAGAAACAATAGCATGTTTTGTTTTCAAAAGGGTAGACCCTCAGCTTTGGAAACCCCCGTATCCATTATAACTCATTTCCTCCAAGTTCCCAAGTAACTACAGTATTGGCTGCAAAATGGAACTACCTGAATCAGGAGTCCAGATTTCTGTCATAATTTCTGTGAATATTCCATTCATTCATTTGTGTATCTTATTCCTCTATTATGTAACCTAAAATTTGTGACTGGTGGGAAAGGAAGCATAAAAAGTGAGGAAAATGTTGCTTTCATCTTTAGCATCAATGTTTGAGATGGTACGGTGATGATCTTAGCTATTTTAAATATATTTTGTCTGGGGCTCCCGGGTGGCTCAGTGGGTTGAGCGTCCGACTTCGGCTCAGGTCATGATCTTGCGGTTGGTGAGTTCAAGCCCCACACGGGGCTCTGGGCTGACAGCTCAGAGCCTGGAGCCTGCTTTGGATTTTGGGACTCTCTCTCTCTCTCTCTCTCTCTCTGACCCTAAATCTACTCTCTCTCTCTTTCAAAAATAAACATTTTAAAAATTAAAAAATAAGTAAAAAAATAAATATATTTTCTCATGTAATCTCAATAACCTTGTAATTTAGCATTCTTATTTTATAAATAAGAATAATAATAAAAACCTTGATAGTCATGGAGGTCACAGAACATAACCAAGGACACACAGCTGGGTATGAGTCCAGGTTGGCTTGACATAGTACTACCTGCATTCCAGACAGCAGCTGCCTTTACTGACCATAAGGACTAAGTCAACCAAAGTGAACCACTGGCTGCTTATTACCCACTCTTTATAATAGGATGGCATTTGTAATGTTAATACTGAAAAAATCCAAAGCCTGTAATGTGGAAACATAAATCTACCCCTAGTACTGTTTTTCAGGACCAAATTCAAACACACTAGCTTCTAAGCCACTCTTATTAAATAAAGAACACATATTTCAGAATTTTCTGCCAGGAAACACTTTGGCCTCTCCTGAGCAACTTCCTCAGTTGTAATAAGGATAGAGATGTTTCTTATTTATGTTCCTTTTTTGTTCGGGTTACCAGGAAGCTGGGCATTCAATAATAGTATATATTTCCTTCAACTTGCTGTCAATGCTGGTGGTTTTCTAGTATTGTATTCATTGTAAAGCCAATGTTTTGGAAAGTTGCCTCAACTCTTCTGTGGGAAAATCCAGGTTTTAATAAATTGTACAAAGGCTGAAACAATTTATAAATGTGTTTATGTATGTGATGGCAACATAAACCCTCTGGTATTTAGTTGATTATCTGTGCATCCACATTTATCTTTATTCAATGTTCCTCAAGTAAAATCCAATGGAAGTCTATAGTGTTTTTCTCTGATATGTGATGAACTGCCCAACAACGTGAATATACATTACATTGAAAGCATATACATAAGGTCAATATGATGGGTACAGGCTACTTCCCAAGTATCACAGAATTATTTGCCCTCTGATATCCAACAGTTGTAAAACTTGGTTACACACACACACACGCATGTGCACATACCCCATAGAAAGACTGAAAACCTTGCCAGTACACTGTGTTAATAGTCAGTCATGACTTAACAATGTGAGGAGGAATGAAGACAGTTCAAACTCAGACTATCAAGAGACAGAATTTGTTTTCATCCTCATGGATGGTTCTATCCTCATGGATCCTAAGTGGTTCTTGTGAAGACAGCACAAGCCTTTCTTGAAACAACTTTCATCCAAGCAATTCCATTTAAGGTGTTTGGGTAACTCCTTAGGAGTCCATGGTATTTGCCAGCATAGACGGATTTGAAATCGTTATTGCCAAGGTGGCAGATTTGAAAATTAGAATGTCTTTCTATTAAAATACTACTCTTCTCCAACTAAAATAAAAGAGTATCTCATCTACTCAAGAGAATTTTGGGCCAAAGTTAGGGTCCCAAACAAGCCATTTCAAATTTCATTCTAAAATCATGTCTGCAGCCCATTCTGCTAACATAAATATATTTTCAAATTGGGAAAAAGAGAAATTATCTGCAAAAGTTGTAATGGGAGTAGCAATTCAGTGATAAGTAACTTACATGCTTCACCTTTTTACTAGAAAAATGATCTTTTAGCCACATTCCCCCATGTGCTGGGTTTGTCTTTCTTATTTCTTATCCCATTCCTCTTCAGCAAAATATCTAGAAATATGCTTTCCTTTATTGATACAATAACCAATCAAAATCTAACTGGAAAAAATATATTTGGAAATTTTTGAAAGCTCCCATTCCTTGTGTTGGCAAGAAAGAAAGCACACATTATAGTAAATATAAAATAATAATTCTTATTTTCCTTTTCCTCACCTTGTAGTAGTATTATGGATTACATGTTTGGGTTCTCCTAAAATTCATAAGTCAAATCCCTAACTCCCTATGGGATGGTTTTAGGAAACAGGGCCTTTGGGAGATAATTAGGTTTAGATGAGGTCATAAGGGCAGGGTCCTCATAATGGGAATCACTGTCCTTACAAGTAGAGAAAGAGATGGGCAAGGTCTCTCTGCCATTGGAGGATTAACCAGAAGACAGCTGCCTGCGAAAGAGGGCCCTCCCCAGACACCAAATCTGCCTGCACCCTGATCTTGAGTTTCCCAGCTTCCAGAGACATGAGACATAAATGTTCGTGGTTTAAGCCACCCAGTCTATGGGATTTTTGTTATAGCAGCCCAAACTGACAAGGACAAATACCCCCTCAAGAACCAACAGTTTGTGAAAGTATTAGTACACTATCTTGAAAGTCATTTTAAACTATATCTCTGAGATACACTGACCAACAGTTTTAGGTCCAGCCCAACCTGCCTATTTCTGGTTATCACCTGCATTCTGGGAGAAACTGCTTTTGTCATCCTAAGTGGTAGGAGAGACAGGCACAGAATGTGACAATTCATTTTCTCTCTCTTTCTATTTACAATTTAGGGTGGTGTTACAGTGAAATAATTAATTGACCTGCCCAGAGAACGAATAAATCACACACTCAATATGCTGCTTGGGATTTGCAGCTCATTTCTGCAGGACTGCTGTGCGGCGTGGCTAACGTATGAGGTCGGTAAGCTCTTCTGACATGTCTCCAAGTCTTCCTGAGCTCTTGCAAGGTTATGGTGGTGAAATATGACAGAGATCGCGGCACAATTACAATAGCATATGTTCCACATCAGTAACCAACGGAACAGAACGCATAACTACAACAAAACAGATACAAGTATTGCAAATGATGAGGAAGGTAAAGAGAAGCAATCTTAATAATTACTCAGCAATACCATAAAGGGATGCTTGGCACATGCTGTGTATGTGTGGAACATGCATCTCCACCAAGAGATTCTTGGCATTGCCTTTATCAGATGGTGTCTATTTGGGAAAGTAACACAAATCAGAAAGAGATTTGAGACTATCCACCAGGCTAACTTTCCAGGCCTTTTTACTTCTCCTTGTTTAGAAGTTCAGAGATCATTCCTTGGCAAGACTATATATGTCTAGCTAATTCTGTAAAGTTTCAAAGCTTCAGATGAGAGTTAAAGAGGTATAAGATTAGTGTACTTCGAGACTATCAGGACACCTCTTTGTTACTTATTCTCAAATGTACGTAATCAAATGTTACTGGCGCATCAAACCAACAGACTATGTAGAGACCAGAAGTAGATAGCTTTGCTAGTAAGAGGAAACTAATTCTCATAGGATCCTTGCTTGAATTTTAAATCAGCCTGTGACATGCGTCATGCAGTCCAAACCCACTGTGATGAATACTTCTTGATCAGTTGAAATTCAACTGCGATTTATAAGCAATAAAAAGAGAGCAATGACATCAACCATTGATCTCATACTTAAATGCCTTATTAGATACACATCTGTTTTATGGGTCTCACAAATTCTTAATGACTAGAGTATCAAGGGGAAGTCTGTAGAAGGGACTGTGATATAGACCAGAATTTTGCTCTGATGACTCTGGATATGATGAACCTCCATTATCCTGAACTTCCAGAGACCTCCAAAGAGTAGAAAACATTAATCAGGAGAACTGCATATCCAAAGGGCAAAATAAACTTAACTGGAGATGACAATTAGCCCCTTTTTAACCAAAGTCAAAGAATTTTGACAGTGGCATGTAATGGAAAACTTTTACTGGAAGTGATCTTACAATTTATCAAATGAAATTATAGAAGGATGCATTTACAATCTCATGCAAATTGTCAAGATCAAAAGAATCGTTAAATGGCATTTCTAAAATCTATCATGATTGAGTTGTCACCATCTCGGGCACACACATGTCTTTGCTATATAAAGACAAAGTGTTTTGCTGCTTTAATTCAGAATTGCTCTCAAAACCCCTATGGGAAATGATCAAAACCCTATGAACCCCTTTGACAATGGAATGTCCTTAATAGAGAACCACTAGGTAAATTACCTCACAAGTTGTGCGCTAATTTGTCTCATTATATGCAGCCAGTTTCATTCATAGGAATAAAAATCACCTTTGATATTTAGTTTGGTGGTTACCATAAACTCAGCAGCTACCATAAATGATCATATTGACTGGAGTTCTGTTTTCTCAATTTGTGCTGAGCTTTCTTTTCTTCAAATGCTTTCATTTAATCAGTCGTCCCTCTCATCAAATAACTTTAAACTAGTTATTGTGTTACAGTTATAATTCTTGACCAACTTTGCCTGATGACATGAGTGGATAATATATCAGCTTTTCTGCTAATAGCTGTGGAACCATACTCAAATGTTGATGGATAATCAAGGCTACTTTAAAGTATAATTAATATGACACCATCCAGAAATATCTGCTAAATATCTTCATGATCCCAGAGGTTAAACAATTCTAACAAAATCTACAAATCTGAAACTGGCCACTTTACTTTGTTTTAGTTTAGTTTAGTTTAGATATTTATCTTGAAAGACACAGAGACCACGAACAGGAAGGGGCAGAGAAAGAATCCCAAGCAGGCTCTGTTCTGTCAGTGCAGAGCCCTATATGGGCCCTCAATTCCACAAACTGTGAGACAATGACCTAAGCTGAATTCAAGAGTCAGATGCCCAACTGACTGAGCCACCCAGGCACCCCTGAAACTGGCCATTTTAAATCTCATAATGCCAATTTGAGGTGCAGAGAATCTCTAGAGAACCTTTTCTTACATTCAACAGATGTGGACTATCCCCCACCGCTGACATGTCTATAAGAAAGGCATTTTTTTGTTTTCTTCCTTATTACAGAGTATGAATTTGTATATAATTACAGAATGAAATATTTATTTAAACAATGAAGTAAACATGTGGCCTTGCTTCACTTACAAGGCAAATGTGAAGGAAAAACTATTTCTTAGTTGCCGAATTTTGGAGGCACAGGCATCTAGCCAGCCCCTCCTTTCTCTGTGAAGAAACTTCAGATTTCTTGTTTAAGCATAATAGGAGTTTCTGGGGCACCTGGGTGGCCCAGTCGGTTGGGCAAGTGACTTCAGCTTGGGTCATGATCTTGTACTCCATTGAGTTCAAGCCCCATGTCAGGCTCTATGCTGACAGTTCAGAGCCTGGAGCCTACTTCGGATTCTGTCTCCCTCTCTCTGTCCCTCCCCAACTCACACTCTATCAAAAATAAAATAAAAAAACATAAAAAAAAAACTTTTTATTTTTTTTTTAATTTTTTTTCAACGTTTATTTATTTTTGGGACAGAGAGAGACAGAGCATGAACAGGGGAGGGGCAGAGAGAGAGGGAGACACAGAATCTGAAACAGGCTCCAGGCTCTGAGCCATCAGCCCAGAGCCTGACGCGAGCTCGAACTCATGGACCGCGAGATCGTGACCTGGCTGAAGTCGGACGCTTAACCGACTGCGCCACCCAGGCGCCCCAAAAAAAACTTTTTAAAAAAAATAATAAGAATTTCATGGGGGCGCCTGAGTGGCTCAGTGAGTTGAATGACATACTTCAGCTCAGGTCATGATCTCGTGGTTCATGAGTTCGAGCCCCACACTGGGATCTCATCACGGAGCCCGCTTCAGATCCCCCTCTCTCTCTGCCTCTCACCCACCCCCTTTCAAAATTAAAAAAAAAAAAAAAAAACATTAAAAAAAAAAAAAGAACTGACTGAATTTCAAAGTAGAATGTGCTTATTGGTGAAGGCTTGCTTATTAGCATATTGCTGGGACATGGTCTTTTCCCCCAAACTGCTGAAAACAAAGACAACTATGTCCTTTAGAAACATTTGCTGCATCTACAGGTGGCAGGTGATACTATGTGTAGATGAAGCATAAGGTAGTAGGATAAATAAGGAACTAAACTCATCAAGTTCCAAGAACATCAGCCTGGACTCATTTCTTAATTTGAGCCCTGGTGCTTCATTACGCTTGCATTTACATTTCCATCAATAAAATGAACATGAAAATATAACACATTTAGGAATAACTTAAGGAATGACCCATAATGTTGATCAAGAAACACTTGGTAAATATTTGCTAGGCTTTTTAATCACAGGACATTTGATGCTCGGCAGAATGAACAGATTAGAAACAGATTTTCTTACTCTCCATAGCAAGAACTGAGCATAAGTATAAACTGCAAAAGGGATATTTAATATATAATAGGAGTTAAAAATAACTGCATTAAAATGAAACTGACAAGAGGATATGTAATCCAACCATACAGGCCTAAATGCTTCTGGCTTGTGATGACTTCATGATTGATTGGTATAAAACAGAACCATTTAAAAACTCAAAATAAGAAAAAGGTACCTGAGAGAAAAGTAATCGCCACAAGCCTTTGAGGTAGTAATTTTTCAAATGAAGTATAAATAGAAATCCTAAAAGTCAGAAAGCAAAGTTGCATAGGCATCCAGTGGCTCAGTCCATGCAAAATATATTTTAGGATCCAAGCGTCTCTGATTTTTGTCACTGCACAGAGTGAGAATTAGAAGGGCATACACACACATGTGCTTTATTACGTGCTGTGAGAGTGATTTTGGTGTGTTTGCACTATCAGTTATTTTAATTTCTTTGAGAATCAGGTCTCACGCTGATTTCTTAAGAGCTTGGGAATTTTTCTCAATTTAAATTTCATGAAGATCCATAGTACGTACAATAGGCGCAGGGGCTCTAGTGCTGGGAAGCAGGAAGTCTGGACCTCCACTCACATAGATCCCCCAGACTTAGAATGGCACCTAAGGCATCTCTATTGAATCCTGGTAGTTCAAGGGGCTTTTGTCCTAGAAAGAGCACTGGGTAATAATAGATCTGTGGAAGTATATGTATATATAGCCACACATGCATATATAGC
Source organism: Puma concolor (assembly GCF_028749965.1). Classification (NCBI taxonomy): domain Eukaryota; kingdom Metazoa; phylum Chordata; class Mammalia; order Carnivora; family Felidae; genus Puma; species Puma concolor. The sequence continues at coordinate 13,416,257 of NC_141675.1, forward strand.
CTTTCAGTCTAATTTTCATTTTGTAGATAAGGAAAATGAAAGCTGAAAGTTAGTACTTCAAAATCAAAAAATAATCATCAATAATGAGAGAGAAGGAAAAAGCTAATAGCTGAACTATCAATCGATACTATGCTAATTCCAGTTTCCTAAGACTCAAAATGGCACTCTTTCTGTTATTCCCAGGAACAGCGTAAACAGACTGAAGACCAAAATAGTTGACCAGGCTTCCAGGACAATGTACAAGTAATGGAAAAAGAGGGAGAATACTAGGGAATTGCTACGTGACCAAAAGCAGTATACAGTGATCTCCAAATGAGCTAGCCAAGTGTAGTCCAGACTCTAGTGGTCCAAGTTCTATTTTTGTTCTTAAAGTTTGTGTTCAAATTTGATAAATGCTGAGAGAGACAGAGGATTAGCATCGTATTCATTACCAGGACAACTTGCTGCACAAACACAGAATTACCTTTTCCTTGCTGCCTCAGCAAGAACGCTTGAGATGCCCAAACACCAAGGGAAGGGCGTTTATTAGCAACAAAAACATCAGAAGCCGCAACAGCAGACATGTGGAACATTAGTGTCTCTTACTCTATAAATATCCTTGCTACAAAATTCAGCTCTGAAACAGATCACAAGGTTTTCTTTTCAAATTACATTATTTATGTCTCCTCATAAATGAAGTGGAAAATAGAACAAATGAGGAACAAAAAAACGTATCCCTTTGTGCAAGCATAAAGGTGAGCAGTATCACTGTGCGTCTGTAGTTTAAATACAGTGAGATGAAAACAATCCAGGTCAGCTCATGCTGGAAGCCTATCTTCTGCAGTATAAGAACGGATTAGAGCTTCTCAAATTGTAATGGGTATACAGTCACATAGGGATCTTGTTAAAATGCAAATTCTGAGTCTGTAGATTAGGTTTGGGACTGAGATTTTATATTTCTGGACACAGTCTTAGATGACGCTGATGTTGCTGTTTTGTAGACTGCATGGGGACAAGGGATGGTGACAAAATATGTGATACCTTCCCTCAATGGGATGGCATGGTTAAATTTTTTGTTTGTTTGTTTTTTTAGTTCTCAAAATTTAAACTTTGTGTTCTGCAAGCATATAAAGAACCCTAGGAAAAGTAAACTTTTAAGCTCTACAGAGTAAAAAAAGAAACATTCTGATCTAACCATTTAGATTCCATTTTTTGGACTAACAAGACACTTTATTTTAGGATTAGGGATACATTCATTGAGATCAGATCATTAAAGAATTTTCATAAAGCATTTCCCAAAATCATCTGTGTCTAGCCAAATTATTTCATAATTTTTCATATTTCAAAATTATCAATTTTCTATGAATAGGATCAAAATATTTTAATTTTAACATTATGGAAAATATTTACTGGATAAGTTATTTTTAATGCAAATTTTACAAATTATATATATACACACATACATGTATTCCATAAAACATTTTATCACTGTGAATATTCTTTTGTGGTTATTACTTCAATACATCCAAATTTGGGGGATGAAAATTTTATAATTTTGAATTGGCTCTACATTATTTGATTCTTCTAGAAAGATTATGATGTTCTATTTTAGCTTTTGTCAGAGTCAATTGTGTTGATTAAATTCTACACAAATATTTACGGTAAATTTTATAGAAGACAAGGATTTGCATTCATTTTTGCAGAACAAATGGCCAAAGAGGGGAAAGACACTGCATCTGGGAACACAATAAGGTTAGCTTGGAATCCATGAACTCTGAGGAAAGGAAGATTTGGAGAGTTAAGAAGAAAAATTAAATTTTAAGAGCATGTAGGGCAAGGGGAGCTTTAGCAGAGGGTAAGGAAATACTGGAAGCCAATAAAGATGTTGGAATGAAGAAAAAAAAACTTTACTTATTATCCAACAAACATACCCTCTACCCTACATAGAGTATCAGTAACTGAATTCAGTTCTCCATTCACCTAGTGTGTAAGTTCTTTTTCAGATATTACCTTTTCTTTCTTCATAAATACCCATCAGCATTCGTGAAGGGTTAATGGAATGCTATATACACCGTCATGCATTTCATTTACTCACAAAATCTCATAACTTCACAATGACAGTATTTATCATTGTGCTTCTAGTCCTAAAATAAAATAAAATAAAATAAAATAAAATAAAATAAAATAAAATAAAATAAAACAAAAGTAAAATAATAAAATAAAATAAAATAAAATAAAATAAAATAAAATAAAACAAAAAAAAATAAAATAAAATAAAAACATTTCCATTTTTTTTATGAAATACATTTAGGGAATTCATCCTTAGACCTCACTGAGTTACCCGCATGTATAATAATCATGATGTTCAACTAATGTTCCCCATTAAAATGCCTTATATGAACATTGAGAAAAAGCAGGCACTTATTGGGATTAGCAATGGATGTTGTATGTAAGCCAATTTGACAATTAACAATATTAAAAAATAAAAATAAAATAAAGTAGGGGCACCTGGGTGGCTCAGTTGGTTAAGCATCCGACTTCGGCTCAGGTCGTGACCTCGCGGTCTGTGAGTTCGAGCCCCATGTCAGGCTCTGTGCTGACAGCTCAGAACTGGAGCCTGCTTCTGATTCTGTGTCTCCCTCTCTCTGACCCTCCCCCGTTCATGCTCTGTCTCCCTCTGTGTCAAAAATAAACGTTAAAAATTTTTTTAAATAAAAAGTAAAATATAAATAAATAAATAAATAAGAGAATAAAAGGCAATACCAAAATAAAATAAAATAAAATAAAATAAAATAGAAAAAAAGAAAATAGGTCACTATATGCTGTATTTTTAATTAAAAAAAAAAAAAAAAGAAAAGGTGTATGGGAAGTATACTACACTCTGCATATCTTCCTGACTCCTGTTGATGCTGTCTTCATAAAAGAAAAGTTCTTTTTTGGATTCATATTAACAAGGCAGCTAAAATAATAAGATGCACTTCCATGGTTTCTTGCATCTTCAAAAAAAATAAATAAAGTTGTGACTTAATAAAAAATTAAATGTATGCAAATTAGTGGTCATCTGTTTCCTCCTTTCTTCCTAAAATTTGGCATCTCTCCATTGCTCTTCACTCACACAGTCATAACTTATACGTGTGTTATTTCCAGCACAGTCATTATTTGGAAGATTAGATCCTGTGAAAGAAAGGCACCAGTCGTGATATGGCTTCAAAGTTTTCTATCCCAGAGCATATATTCACTGGTATAAGGAAGTGCCTTAGATCAATCTACAGTCTCATGAGCTCATGTTTTTCCACTCTCATCATCAATTCTAAACTATGAGTAGCAACTTAATTCCAGATTCTTTTTTTTTAAATTTTCTCAAAAACAACATGAGGGCAAATGACTACTTTACCACCAAAACTCTCTCTGAAGAGCAATTTTCCAAAGTTATCAGACATTTTCAGTACGGTCCTCTATCATAGGGTGGTTTTGTGTCTCCAAACCAAAAACACTTGAATTGGAAAACAAATTTTAGGGTCAGCATGAAATGTTTCTGAAAATCACAAGTGTATGATGATTACAAAAATGCTATTGATAATGATCTTGAGGTTAGGGGAAGTCTAAATGACCAACCCCTTAATACCATAAATACTTGAATAATGTGTGTTACTGTAGTTGGTATAAATTTTTAGGATATAGAATACCATATATAACATTTAAAAGAAAGATACGTGTGAAATTTATTTGAATTTTTGAAAGTTTCAGAAATGGTTAATATTTCTTAATTACTTGTCCTGATTTGTTTATGCTGCAATTTGCAATAATGATTGTGAAAACAAGCAACAGTGCTTGAGTGTTTGAAGAGAAAGAGAGAGTGAGAGAGCGTGCGTGCCCGCGAAGGGAAGGGGAAGGGGAAGGGGCAGAGAGGAGAGGAGAGGAGAGGGAGGGAGGAAGAAGAAAGACACTGAAAATTTAACAGGAAGATCATACTTGATATTTCTATGGGGAAGTTCTAGTCACAAATCAGGTAATGTCTTTATGTTAAATCAAAATAATGGTCAATGATTGTTATTTCTTTGAGTGACATTTTGCCAAATAAGAACCAACAGTTAAGAAAGGTGCTAAAACCCTAGGGTTCTAGATGCATGTAGACTTTTAAGTGGAAACTGTGATCTTGTGCACACTGAACACCAATCCCCCAGTTTCCTGGGTGGCACTGATTGGGCTGGACAAAATTTCAAACCTAGATTCACTGCAAATATCTGAGTTCAGGTCAAGTGCTCCCTGAGTCTGCCACTTAATTCACCTGTCAGCACAACATACTAGATCTGAAAACAGTGCTCTAAATCCAACTTTAGGACTTGTTTAAAAGGGCTTTGATAGATTTGTACCAACCACAGTAACATACATGATTCAGATGTCAATATATGGAAGAGGCTGATCACTCAGACCATCCCTGACCTCAAGGAACATTATCAAATGGAATTTTCTTATTTTTTTTTTTTATTTTTTAATGCTTATTTATTTTTGAGACAGAGAGAGACAGACAGACAGAGCGTGAGCAGGGGAGGGGCAGAGAGTGAGGGAGACACAGAATCTGAAGCAGGTTCCAGGCTCCGAGCTGTCAGCACAGAGCCTGACGCAGGGCCCGAACCCACAAACCGTGAGATCATGACCTGAGCCAAAGTCAGACGCTTAACCGACTGAGCCACCCAGGCACCACTCAAATAGCATTTTCATGATAATTTTACATGTTTAATTTTCATAAGCATTTTATACTTACCCCAGGATTTGTTTCCCACTCAAGTTAGGAGTATCGTTGATGGAAGCAAAGAGTGTAATTGTGCCTTTTAGTATTGTGGCTTTGGTATTACCTAGCGGAGTTCTCATTTAAGTACCTACTTCCCCCATCTTTTTTTTTTTTTTTTTTTAACTTTCCTACTGATACCATTTGAGAAACAATGATATCAGTCACTGGATCACCTGGCCTTCAAATCCTTCCAGGTCAGCTGGTCAGCAGCAAAAGTTCTCCCTTTGTTCTACAGGTCAAAAAAATGCCCTGTACTTCTCTACAAACAGGTATGATAAAAATGTACTTATTGATACATTTAAAGTATTATTATATGTATTTTATTCCATTTTGGACATCACCTGTTAAGAGGACCCTGGCAACCTAGAGCCCATTAGTAAAACAGTAATCATTATTGTTGAAAAATTTGGAAACTAGGCAAGAGGAAGAATGGTAGAAAAATCTACTTAGCATGACTAGAGAGAAGAATAAAAGAGGGACAAGCAGGAGGGATGAAAGGGAGAGAATGAGAGAGACAGAAAAACAGAGAAGTGGAGGGAGGGAGGAAGAGGATGGGATGGGGAATACGTTAGCTCCGTCAAACATCAGAAAGGTCATGTTAGACCTATTCTGTTTGCTCTAAAGAAAAAAAAAAGTCTAAGTGTGAAAATTACAAGAAGGCCAAGTTCAGCTGTCCAACAAGTCTTGCGAAAGTGACATGGCTACTGCTGAAAATATTTAAGAGGCTGGTTGGAAAACCTTCCTCAGGACTGGTCAGAAGATGCATTCCTAGTAGTGGGTCTGGGCCAGATCACTGCTTTTCCAACTTTAATTTGCACATGAAACCCACTGGGGGTCTCCTTAAAATGCAGATTCCTTCTAAAAGGTCTGAGGTGGGGCCTAAGATTGAGTATTTCTAACAAGCTCCCAGCTGATGCCCACACCACTCCTCCCTGGAAGACATTTTGACTAGTGAGGGACCCGATGATCCTTGAGGTGTCGACCCACCGGAAATAGGAGCATTTCCTCAGCCAGGCAGTGAAATAAAGAAACCCACAAGTCAAGAGTTAGCTACACCGCATGCTCAAATTTCATTGATAAAATAACTAAACCGCCCTGTCTTTTTAGCGGCGGAAAATAGCTGGAAAACAACACTTGAGAGATAATAGCATAAGCACTGGGATAATGATACTAAAATGCCCTCAAAGAAAACTGGCAGCCGTTCCTGATTCATACCCAGCATAGACAAGTGTGAGGAGCTTGAAACCAAATGTCACCGCTAATACTGAAATTGGACCCTGCCAGCTAATAGCATGTTCACACAAGCCAGTGTTTAGGGGACAAAGATTGAAGATTGAGGAACTCCTTTGATGAGACAAGGATCAGGATATGTTGTATCATCGAGCCATAGTGGGAGTGGAATTGCACACCAATACACTGAGCTGTTCTGTCTTCCTTTTGACCTTTGGACTCAAGCAAACCCAAAAAGGAAGAGAGAATTGGCATTTTGGTTGCATCTCCTGCTACTTTTAATCAGCTGCAAGATTTTGCTGCCCTTGAGAACACTGCCTCCTATTCTGTGCGAATAGCTTGACCAGGGGCCAGCTGAAAGGCTGTCACTCGGTCAACAGGAAGTGGATGTGGACAAAAGGTCCAAGTTTAGGAATGCCTCTCTGGATTTTATTTTGATATAGAGCCTCGTCCAGCTCCGTCCTTGCGGCCAGAGCCAGAATAAAAATGCGCTCACGGACTAACTGTGGGCTTTTTAAAAATATTTTTTAAAGTCACAGCCCCCAAAACACATACACAAAAACCCAACAAGAAGAAAAACAAGAATGCAAGAAGGGAATATGAATGAATTCCTTAACTAAATGTGCTTGTTAAGTACATTTACAATACATGTTTATTAATATTTTGCTCCCTGAAAGAAATTCATTCTTCAGATATTTTCTTCTACTCTCTGTGGTCACATGAGGCCATTCTGAAGCATTTTAAGGGAACCGCTCATATCTCACAGTCCAAAATGTTTTGTGAAATCAGTGTATACCATGTGCATTTTAAAAGAGCATCACCACCCCTTACTCACTGTAAGGAGCAGCCACGTTTCCTTTATGTCTGTATGCTTTCATGTTGTAAACCACTGAGTTTCACTGAAACCTGTGTAGGCTTTGTGGCTAGACAGAAACAAGTTCAAATCCTCTTTCTGCCACTTGCTGGGTGTGGTCCAGGAGGCTGAGCTCCCGTGTGCTGGAATTGGATGTGATAACAGGGGAAAAGAATACCCTAAACTCTGGGTTGCCCTTCTAGGCTGTGTTGAACATCTGAGTTGTTCCATTTCTATGCAAATAATCCCTCTGTAGGTACTGCCTAGAGGTATTTACTTTTTCTTAACGGGACCTTGATTTTCTAACATGTTGAGTCTTATGAAACAGGTAAGACTAGGTTGTGTGAAGATGGAGATAAAAAACATTCCGAACTGACTACACGCCCAAAGTAGATGAAATAACTCATGACCTTAAACTTTCATCAAAGAGATCAACACGAGGTATATTTGGTAAGCACACAAGGTTGGCTGCATCAGCCTTATGTATCTGGGTTGTTAGAAGGTTCTGGGGCTAGCCTATCTGGACTTAAGTTCTGATTCTGTCACTTCTGATTGTAGCTTATCCCACTTAGACTCTGGCTCAGTCCTTTACTGATTGTGTGCCTCTCCTCACCTCATGAGATGAGTTTCCTCATCTGAAACGTGGGGATAATAATAGCACTAGTGTTACAGTGAGGATAAATGAGTTAATCTACAGAAGGAGCTGAGAATGGGGCTCAGAACAAAGCAAGAGTCCCACAGTTTTTTATTCCATTTAAAACAGCAAAGAAATTTGTCAGCACATGTTTACACATCATGGACTCAATATTCTGGCACTTCAGTTCAATAAGGAAGCTTAAAACCATGAAGAGGGAGATTGTTCATAGGAATGCAAGCTTGCTGAGGGCTGGAGCTGTGGCTAGACAGATTACTGCTGTATTTCCAGAACCTAGCACATGCCGGACTCAGGGCAGGAGACCACTATGAAGAAGTGAACGAGCAGAGATCCAGGAGCTATGTTTTGCTGACTTCCAAAGAGGGAAAAGACCAATCAAAGCTCGAATTTTCAGATTCCGACAAATAATTAAGTAACAAGAAACAATAAGAAATATACTAAAAAATATCAGGAAGGCATAGGATTATAACATCTACGTATGAATTAGGCACTATTCTAGCTTCTGAGGCTGCTACAGTGAACAATTTTGGCATCATGTAGCTATCTGCTAGTTGCAAAGACGAAAAATTGATATGTGCTACTTGAAACAATTTAAAATATTAAGTACAACAAAATAAAATAGAATGCCAATGTTACAAAAATAATAAAGTGGGGTAAGAGTGAGAAAGTGACAGACTGTTATGTTAGATAATAATGTCACAGGATGGCCTCTTGAAGACATGACATTTGAGGAGAGACCTGAACATAGTCAGGAGAGACCCCAGAGCCTCCCTGGGGAAAGTGCACTGCAGGCAGACGAAAGTTAAGATTAGTTTTGATATGAACCTTGACCTTAGCAGGTAATACATTGTGATTCCTTCCCAATTTAGAGGTCTATGACATAAGATTCTTTAACCTCACTGAACAAAATTAAACACCAATGAGTTCTGATGGAAATACAAAAGGACAGAGTACATGCATTTTGCAATCACAAAGAAATTAGCACTTAGTGTGTTTTGCTGAGAAATAACAATAAAGCATAATATACCGTTCATGTTACTCTGTGCACAGTACGTACGTATTCTCTGAACTGGGGGAACTAATCCTCCCAGAAGTGTTTATCAAATTAAACTACTACTTTGACCGACATAAAGATATACTCTAGTTTTTCTCGGCTTAGGTTGCCTAAGTTTGTTTTGCATAAATCTTTACAACTTTTATTCAGCCTTCTGTGCTAATGGTATTTATTTGCCTCCTTGGAAATATCTTCTGCAAGATAAAGCAGATAAAAATTAGGATTTCCCTAGGTGTGGGAAATCAGTACTGTCCAACGGAAACACAGTTCATGCCACAAATGTAATTTAAATTTTTTTTTTTTTAAACGTTTATTTATTTTTTTGGGACAGAGAGAGACAGAGCATGAACGGGGGAGGGGCAGAGAGAGAGGGAGACACAGAATCAGAAACAGGCTCCAGGCTCTGAGCCATCAGCCCAGAGCCCGACGCGGGGCTCGAACTCACGGACCGCGAGATCGTGACCTAGCTGAAGTCGGACGCTTAACCGACTGCGCCACCCAGGCGCCCCCACAAATGTAATTTAAAAATTTCCAGCAGCCACATTAAGAACTGTAAAAGAAACAGGTGAAATTACTTTGATATATTTTCTTTAAACCAATTTATCCAAAATATTATCATTTTAACATGTAGTTAATATTAAAATTGTTAATGAGATGTTTTGCATTATTTTTTATTACAAAACCTGGTGTGCATTTTATACTCACATCTATTTTATACTCCCATATTTCAAGCACTCAGAATATACACTTAACTTAAGGCTACTTCACTAGGTCTAGATCATGACTAGGTGGCCACAGAATGAAAGTGACATCTTCATATTGGGACTAGGTGGCCAAATTTAGGGGGGGAAAAAAAGGTTGTCCAATTAAGTTTAGATTTCAGGTAAGCCATAAAGAATAATTATATTGAACATTTTTATACTAAAAAACACTTACACGGAGCATACTTGTACTAAAAATCTATGTTATTCATTTGAAGTTTGAATTTAATCGGAGCGCTTGTGTTTTATCTGGTAACTCTAATCAAAACAGAAAGGTAAAGATTTTGACCACAAACTCAATAAATCACAGAAAAAGTTATCCTGAGATAAAAAACAATGACCAAACTTTAAAATGCTGTTGTAAAACTTCCATTATTATATCAATACAGCAATTTGAATGTATTTTGGAGGAAAAATTTGGGTGCCAGTTTGAGATTTCAGCCATCCAAGCTACCCTATCTGATCTAGTTGACAGGAAGTTTGAGAGCAAAGGAGGAAATAGGCAGATAGGATTCAAGCAGCCAAAAAACAGCCAGCCTGACAGTCGAACCAGACTGGAGTTCTGTTGATTCACACTCTCATCTGAGGAGAATGACATAGTACTGAGTCATTTTCAAACTGTGGCCCTTACCTAAGGGGTGACAGAAGTTCTTGAGGGGCTGGGAAGCAAGAGGCATATAGATTCTTCACCAAGTCTTCAAATTATGGTACTCCATTTTTATTTGTTTCAGATACATGTTCATCTAATATTTTATCATATAAAAAGGTTTAAAAATCAATAGTTTCTAAGAACATTCCTCAATTTCAGAATTCTATCGTGGTGCTTAGATTAAACATGTATACGTGCTTTCAAATTATTTATGTGGCACAAACACAGTAACAATAGTGTTCGTGGTCACCTAGGTGGATCAGTTCGTTGAATACCTGACTTGGGCTCAGGTCATGATCTTGTGGTTCGAGCCCCGCATGGGGCTCTGTGCTGACAGCTCAGAGCCTGGAGCCTGCTTCAGATTCTGTGTCTCCTTCTCTCTCTGTCCCTCCCCTGCTCACACTTTGTCTCACTCTGTTTCTCAAAAATAAATAAATGTAAAAAAAAAAATATTTTAAATAAAAAAAAAGTAACATTAGCGTTCATAGCAAATCAAAGAAAAAGTTCTCATAGAATAGTTTCCTTTTTGTTGTCTTCCTCCAGTCTCTTTCCTTGTGCATGTAAGTATCATCATTGCAGAAATGCATTTATTCTCATTTTTTACTTAATATTATATCATGAGAATTTTCCCAAGATGCAAATGTCCTCACCATCATTACGGTATGCTAGTATTCCATTCCATAAAAAAATTTTTCCTTTAAATTTCTTTTTTGGGGAGGCTGCTTCCCAGTATTCACTTATGACTTTCACATCTACGCATTTGAAAAAAACACAAAAAAAATCTGTGTATTTTTGCCTACTCAACATCTTTTCTCTGACACTAGATCTCTGAAATTCAACAGCCCTCAATGCAAAACTGGGGAGCCTTTCTAATAGTGTTCTTCTCTTTGTTCCTTTTGCTTCAAAACGAGTGAGCCAAGACAGGTGTCCAGGACAGAAACCTGGAGGTCATTCTAGACACCCACTTCTCTACCTTCCTATCCTCTACCCATCCTTGCCATCACCGGACTTGGTCAAACTTACCTCACACTTCTTGAATCTCTTAAATCTTCTTTATTCACATAGCCCCTCCCTGATTCCACCCTCATCATTTCTCACATATACTAATACTTCTTCTCTTGGATTAGTTTCTGTTCCAAGATTTGTCCCCAGCAGTGTAAAGGCCAAGGTAAAATATCTGTGGAGTCTTGCAACATATGGACAAATTGCTTCCTAGAGGAATTGTACCAATTTACATTGCAACTATCAATGGGAGGTGTGACAATTTTATTGAAACGCAGTCAGTTCAGGCTATTATTTGGCGGGGGGGGGGGAGGTTGGGGGGACACAGACATATATGTAAGCCCACTGCTCCCTTCCCATCTCTGTACTGCAGTCCCTCAGCAGCTTTGCTAACATAGGTATCACTATCATTTTCCGTTTGTTATCTGCTGTTTTTGTGAATAAAATCTTTACGGGAGAACTGAATACTTTATTTGTCGAGACACAATTAAAATGTCATCTTTCCCACCTTATCATACACAGTGGATAAGTGGACTCCAGCCTTCAGCAAATTGCAAACTGTGAACAAGCTTACCAAATCTTACCAATTTTGAAAGATGAACAAACACAAGTGTTGAAGTGTGTCGACAAGATGAAAATGGTCACTTAAATTTACACATTTCCCACCAGGGTGAAAAGAGAGTTGCTAATTTACCCTGAAAACTATAAATGTTTTCATATTTTCTTCTGTTAAGGATGCATCTTTAATAATGGCCTTCTTTTACTATGGAAGAGGTCAAGAAGACATATCTGTACACATTTATTAACAATGGAAACCTTTTGTGTTTTTCCTGAGGCATTTTCATTATCTGTATGTGTTCATGCATGGAACTGGCTAATGTATAGCCTAAACTAAGGAATGGACACAGCAGTTAGATATCTAGGAGATCTATGACATCAGCCCAATATCATGACGACAACTCATAAAAGAGTTGTTCTGTTTTTAAAATTCACTTCTAAGTGGCAGTGGGTCCACATAGGAAACCTGGATATGTCCTTAGTATTTCTCCAAAATGAACCACAAGGAATCTGCCTGAGTCCTTGAGAGTGTTGGAGCCAGCCTCACCCAATGGTCTATGCCTGGTAAGTGTCAGATGCATAATGGTCATCAAATATATACTTGTGGGTGCATGAATGAAAGCCCTGTTCTCAGAGAGAGAAGAGAGGCCACCGCTCTTTTTAAAATGTAGGCACTGCAACATACTGCTACTAATGTACAACAGGCTTTTTCCCTTTTACTTACTCCCAGATGCTCTGTAAGTTACAGTTTTGCAAAAGCTACAAGAATGGATATTTAAAACAAAACAAAACAAAACAAAACTAGGCCATGTAGAAGGATTCTCAGAAACGAGAACTAAAGCATAAGTTTCAATGTTTTCACTGAGAGCTTTACTCATGGTATGTGTCAATGTTCCCTTGAGGTGTCTTATCCTCAAATACCATTTTTGTTTTTTAGTAGATTTTAGAAGTGCTCTGACTTCTGTGTAACCTCTTCTCTTGATGCAGCTGGTCCCGGCAAGAATATGAAACCAACATACACACAAAGGTAAGAAGTACATGTGTCAGTATGTTCAGGTTTTCAACAACTACTGAATATGAACAGTGATCTAATTGCTAACCCGGTGTCTTCTCTGTAGTCTTGAGTCTTGTTAAGTTACTTAACACCATCAACTGTTTCTTTTAAAAATGCTACCCCTTTACCTTTTAGGACGTCCTGCCCTGTCCATTCTTCTGGGTTTTCTGCTTGCCCTTAAACACTCCCTCTCCTTAGTCTTCTGCGATGTGCCACCCCATATTTTTTCCTTCAGTGATTTAACCAGCTTCTGTGGTTTAGATGATCCTGACCCTCATATTATCATCTTCTGACCTTTAGGTCTATTATACCAACTTAGCATTTTTTTTTTTTTTACAGGATGTCCTAATGGTATGCCAAACTCAGTATATCCTGAATCAGATGCATTATTTTGTCCATCAAAATGACTTGCCTTTATTCCCCATCTCATTTAAAACCACCATCAGCGACCCAATTGCCAAAGTCGAAAACTACAGTCTTCATTGATCCCTGCCCTCTCCCAGCCCACCTCATCTGATTGGTGCCCAGGTCTTCCTGATTCTCATTTTTAACATGTGTCTCCATTTTACCTTTTCTACTCGCAAAGCCCTCTGTCCATGTCCTCTTAAACTCTCATACAGACAGCTGCAATATCTACTTTGACAGAATTCTCTTCCTACCAGCACTCTATTTTAGTAATGGTTGGCAATGTGCCCAGCTATGAAAACTGCAATTTCCAGCCTCACCTGAGTATCATGAACCCATGACTGTGTTACAGTTTAGGGCCCATGATATATAAGTGGAACACTCTTGAACAAGGCCACATTCAACTACCACTCGTCTTTTGCCCCTTAGCCTCCTTGCATTCTTCCTGCCTGGAATGCAAATGTAACGTTAACTTGGAGCAGCCATCTGAAACCACAGGCAGAAGAAGGCATGAAGATAAAAGGCACACACTAAGGACAGGTGAGCTCTAAGTCCCTAAATGATGGAGTTGCCATATTGGCTTAACTACCTGCCTTCAGTCTCTGTATGCTACAAGGAAAAATACTTTCAGTCACTGCTCAGCATTTTTAGCTGTTATGCTAACAGAGGAATGCAAAGTAAAGGGTTCATCCTCTTCGCCCACATCGCTTTCCTACTCCTCTGTCATTCCCAATTTCCCGTGATAGAATTGACTTTTCAAAACATAGCTCCGACTGCATTATTCTCGTCTGCCTATGAATCTCTCCTGGATTCCCATTGGCTTTGGAGTATGCTCTTTAGTCTGGCTTTTATTCAAGAAACTGCACAATAACACCTGAGCTTGCATTTCAGGCTGTATGGCTTACCGTTCCCATACACGCAGGCCCTGTACTTTTAAGCCATCAGAAAATGCCATGCATGTCTACAGCTTTCTGCCTCTGTCATGCCCTCTCCTCTTCTAGGTAAATCTTTTTTTCTTGCCATCTCTCCTACATAAAGTTCCATTCATCCTTTAGAGTCGAGCTCAAGTATCACCTCCTCTCTGAAACATTCCTCTGTGCTTTTTCCAAACTTAACAGTTAAAAGCATACATTGTGGCACTACATGACACAGGCTCTGTAAGTTAGAGACTGAATGATCTCAAGGGGTATCCTCATCTGTGAAATTCCAGTAACCTTGACACCTACCTCATAGAGTCGCTGGGAGGGTTAAACGAGTTAAGACATGTGGAGTCATTAGAAGAAGATTTGACATGCATAAAGTGCTCACTTGTCATTAGATATTACTATTAGATATTAAGCTCATGGTATCTTTCAGTTATACGTATAAAAATAAAGTTTTAGTTTATATATATATAATACTACATATAAAGGCAATAGTGTATTTGAAAGCAAATATATATTTACATATTATATATAAAATCAAATATAGTTTTAGAATGTGTGTGTGTGGACACACACACACACACACACACACCCCTTCCCTATTTCTTATCCCTAGTGCCAAACATGGGTTCTATCAAAAATAGGTATTTGACGAATGTTGGATCAAATCAAATTACTGTACAGTGAACAAGTATTATGCATAAATCCCATTCAGTGTAAACGTCAGGACACTAAGGTTCGTGTTAATGTGCTGTATATGCTAAATTAGAAGACTATTACACATTCCCATCAAATCCAAGACTTCTGAAAAGAAAACCATGAAGATAGAGGGGCAACCACCTCCACAAAACTATGAGTGACTTTAGGTTGGTATAGAATAAAGTTAATCACAGCAACAGAGCCTCCAGCTTGCATGACTTCCCATGAAGCAGATACGATACAGGGGAAAACATTTGTAGTAGAACACAGAATTGTGTCTATTCCCACTCTTTCAACAGTTTTTAATTCAGAGAACAATCCTGGAATTTTTCAAGAGTGTAATAATCACTCTCCTCCCTATCGTGTGTACCCCACCACTATGACGTGCTGCCCATTCTTGCCTGCTTCATTCGATCATTTAGCGCTTCCAGACATGGCGGGCACCATGTTAGGCACCAGAAATACACAGATGAATAAAATCCTAAAGGCTAAGGAAGGTAGCTGAGGGCATATAACATTTTAGAATGATGAATACCATTCTTGTCCCCCCAGGGAAAGAGCATGATTGTGTCAAAGAAAGTTACAGGTGTTGGATTTTGAAGCCACATCCAAGCATTTTATTTTTCTCAAATATGGAAAAGAAAGGAAAGAAGAAAAGTGTGGAATGAAATTAGGAAAGGAAGAAAGCATTTTTATACACTTGACTGTGAGATTTTATTTCAAATGGAAGGCAATGAAAAGGGGAAAACAAGTGGTGTCTCAAAGAGAAGTTTTGCAGGCACCCTGCACTCTTCTCCCACAAACTCTGTCTCCTTCTCCCAAAAGAAAAGGAAGAACAATATATAGAAGTTACTAGAAGAACCAAAGAAATCCTGGCAGGGTAATTAATGAATGCCAGGTCAGTCACCCATGTGAAAAAATAAAATGTGGCAAGAAATCATGGCTTTGTCAAGAACTTTGAGGTTTTTAGACTGGAAGCAATTTGTACAATGACTATTTTGACCATACAACTTCCTAATCTCAGTTCCCATAAAGTCTGGGTGGGGGCCAACTGGAATGGTTCGTCTCAGCTGCACAGATATCGTCCACAGAGGAAATAAAAGGATTTTAAACATTGGAGTCATTTCCTTTGGTTCTTAGCTCTTTGAGGGGAAAAAAAATCCTTTTGGTCAGTGATATCTCCAGCTCAATTCCTGCAGCCTAGCTTAGAAAAATAAGAAAATCTGTTCCCTGAAACACTTTCCAATCAGACAAGTACAGGTCTCAACTCAAAACATTTAAGTTCAATAAAAGACTTTGCTTTGCCAGAGGGTTCTAGGAAGACTAACGCCTTTTTAAGGTTCAGACTGCTCTCTAATGAGTTACATAAAAATCCGCAACCAGTGTAAATGTCAAATGTGAAAGGATGTGTTCAGGAGAGAGACCTGTATAATCAAATCTCGAGTCGCTCCTTTGGAACTGCTGCTGAGGGGTCTCGGTGAAAATAATAGGGCCCATTTATGACACACAGCACAAATGGTAATAGCAAGTTACCTCTCAAGTGGAACCTTAGCAGCTTTGGAATGGTTACCTGAATGTGTTGAGAGCAGAAAAGCAGCACTTTCCAAATATATCCTCCAGCTAAGGACTTTTGGAACTGCTGCAAAGATTATAAAGAAAAGATGGATTGTCAGAATACTCCTCTGCTCATGTATGTGTGTGTGTGTGTGTGTGTGTGTGTGTGTGTATTCATATACACATGTGTGTGAATATACACACACACACACACACACACACACACACACACACACACACACACACATATATGTATTCTAAATGCCAAAGCTGGAGACCCAGCACCCACAATATGGCTCACATGCCACAGAATTTGAAATATTAGACAGTGTTTGTCCAAGATCAATCTACAAGGAACAGGAAGTATTCTAGCTGTCCCCACCACTGCTTTTGTTTGGTTTACTTTGTTCTTGTTTTTATTTTCCCGGCAAGGTCCTTGGTATTAATTCTCAACTCTTTGGATCAGTTTCTTGGTGAAAAGGGACTTTACAGCAGCCTGGGACAAATATAAGTGGAAACGTAAATAAATAGAAGTATATCTATATCTTGAGATCAAATCTTCAAGTTTTAAGACTGTTGAGGTCACTTATTCCAGGAATATTTGTGGAGAGGCTTACAGATTTTAATGATTAAATTTAAGAAGGACTCATGCATTATTAGAGTCTCTAGATAATGATTTAATTCCAACTGCAATGCCAGGTGAATCAAAATTCTCATTACAACCCACCACATACTGCAGCTAAAGAATAAATTGCTTTTATCAACCCTTCTCAAATGCTCATATCCCAAACTTGGACATATGTGGTACATTTATTTATTAACCAGCGTAATATAACAATGGCAAAGCAGTCCTCCACTTCTTAAATAATCCTGAGGACTATCTGTGGAGAGATAGGGAAGACAATCCTTCCATGAGGTGGATTTTCCCATTTTCTTCTTTCTCTTGCCTTTTATTTTTAATCAATCTGAATGAACAGTTAGAAATTATATGAAAAGGGAAGCCTTTGCTAACTCTATCAGAAACATCCAATGTTTCTGAAACCAAAAAAAAAAAAAAAAAAAAGAAAAAAGAAAAATATTACTACCATAACATAAGAATTTTAATTGCATATAAATTTAAACCAAATGTTACTGGAAAAGTTCACCTTTTACTTTCCAACTTCTGCTCTCCAAGGAATTCCAAACTCAGGAGCACAGTGTCAGCAAAGTGACTCTGAACATGAACAGATATGAAATTTCTGTTTTCAGTTAGTCTTGTGACACATGTGTTTTTATTCTTTCCTAAGACACAGTGGGACCCCTCAACTTTTAAGTCATAATATGAAAATCCCATTTTGTTATTATTCTTATAAACGGTGAAATGATTGAGCAATATTCTCCAAGTAAGGGCAAACTGGGTGTTATTCTTTATGTATGATGGTCTTATGAGCAGGGCCCATAATTTCTACTTTTTTTTGCCTACCGATTCAAACTCTTTTTCCATGTTTCCCTTTATAACCAACAGCAGACATTAGCAAAGTGTTGGGCTAAATATAGTGTCAAAGTCTTTTGACATGGGATAGTCAGTAGACCAAACACAGAGACTCACAGAGGCACCAGTTCTCAGTAAAAACTGTTTTTCACATACGCCATAACACTAAATATGACAGTCACGCAAAATACCCAAGCACAGAACTAATTTTCTGCTGTCTTCTGTTCACACACAACAATGCATTATTTGAATCACTGTTAAATTTGACAGTCAAACTTATTTTTAGAAACCAATTTTTGACTTTAATCAACTCTCTGTCTCTCTTGAAAGACTTTCTCCTTTGTCATTAACCAAAAGGAACCTCTAATTTTTTTCCTAATAAAATGTTTATGAAATACATAGAATAAATCCTGGAACATAGTGGGAGCTCAGTGTCTCGTGGTTCTAAACAACAAGAGAAATGCATGGTGTCTGCTAATAATTTTTCAGGAAAGAATACAGAGGGTGTTCTGGGGTGAGGGGATGGATTGAGTAAAGACCCCTGGGTGGTGTAAGCATGATATGTTGGAGAGAAAGTCACTGACCTGCTTGGCATTAAAGGTAACTGTTGAAACAAAATGAACAATACTGTGGGTTGATCCATATTATGGAGGTTCTTTAAACCCATACTGAGGAATTCAGACTTAATAGAGAATGGAATAACAAGTCACAGACAGGTTTGAACCAGGTAAGGGACACGATTAAGCACTGTTGAAAAAAGGCGATGAATCTGCCAGAGAACCGAGTCCAAATGTTCTTACCAAGAGCTCCTGCTTACTGCAGCTGTTTGATAAATGGCTACAATTTGTCCCAGTTTCTAATCACAACCCAAATCACATACATGATGCTTTCTTGGGACTACATCCATGTAGTGAGAACCTAAGATGTGGTTAAGCCATTCGTTATTTTATTCTTCCAGACATTCCCTGGATAACTATTTCAGGTTTCAAGCATGTGCTAAGCATAAGTGAACCAGGAATGAACAAGATACAGTCTTTAACTGTTTTCCCTTTCTTTTTAAGAGAGAAAGAGCACAGGCACCCACAAGAGTGGGGGGAGGGGGAGAATCCCAAGCAAGCTCCACACTCATCTCACGACCATGAGATCGTGACCTAGGTCAAAATTAAGAGTCAGATGCTTAATTGACTGAACCACCCAGGCACCCCTTTATTTTTTTTCCCTGAAAAAGTATATAATTTTTTAAAAGTGTTTATTTCTCAGGGGAGGGGAGGGATGGGGCAGAGAGAGGGACACAGAATCCGAAGCAGGCTCTAGGCTCCAGGCCATCAGCACAGAGCCCAACGAGGGGCTTGAACCCCCCCAACCGCAAGATCATGACCTGAGACAGAGTCGGATGCTTAACTGACTGAGCCACCCAGGCACCCCAGGAAGTATATAATTCTTGCTCTTGATAGGCCCATGACCTAAAAGGAACAAGAAAAAGAAAAATCACTGGTCATATCCAGTCTGTTAAGTGCTGGCTGGAATGTTTTGGAGAACAAAGAGTGTTATTGAGGGATACGGAGAAAGAATACTTGAGTCAGCTTGGGCAGGGGTGGGGGCGGGAAGACGGCTCTGAAGACTAAGTGTTTATCAGCCCAGTCTTACAAGTCAAGGAAGAGCACAGAAATGGCACAGGAGAAGGAGGACATACGAGACATTAAGTGGTCAGGCTCTAAAACAAAGCAAACCTGAATTCATATCCCCTATTTGCTATTTTATACTTGTGGGGACTGAGACAACTTTCTCGTCTCTCACGTCTATAAAATGGGGAGATCATTATAACAGTTTGAAATAACACTGCCATAATGCTTCTAAAGCTCTTAGCATAATTTCTGCACATGTACGTGCTCAATAAATGCCAGGCTGTATTATTAGATGGGGGAGGGGTGGTGGTAGAGGATGTTTCAAGCAAAGGGAATAGGTGCCTCAGCGCCTTTACATGGGGCATGTAAACCGGTGCGGCTGGACATGTAGAAAGAGATGAGAATTGACCGGGGCCATCAGTGTGGCCACATGGGTTGGTCACTGTACATCTACAGGAGTTCTGCTCACAAGGACTACAATGTGAATGTTCCAGCAGTCCCAGAGTTGTACAGGGCTCACATCATCCAAAAACCGTACTAGCCTTTGTGTTAGAGACTAGAGGACAGGCCAGATCATAAAAGGCCTTTATTCTATGATAAGTAATTAGAAGTTCTGTCAGTTTGTCATCTCATTGCAAATGATACAGACCTCAAAATTGACACACGTGACTGAATTTTAGTGAAGATGTACATCTTTAAGTTTTCTCATTTTTAAATAAATGAGTGTTTTTTTCTTTTGCATTTCAATACTGTTAAATTATGCTCACACTGCTCATTTTTGTAGACAGCACAATTCCTCTTTAAATATGGGGATTCAGAAATCAATATATAATCATATATAATCTATAACCATAGTTCCATGATTCCTTCAAGTCCTTAGCTTTCTGAATGCACTGTTTTTATAGAATTCTGTTCAGATATTTAATACAATTTTGTAATTTACTTTTATTTATTGATTGATTTTGTTATCCTTTAATGGATTAATTGAGAAATACTAACTAGTCCTTATGATTTGCTAGGCCTTGGTTTTGTAGTTATAGTGAAGTATGTTTACTCCCTTGAGAAAGTCACAGTCCAGAGAAGACATAAATGTCACCAATAATTATATCTATCAAGCAAAAATATCTTCAGTAGTGGTCAGACATCATGTTTTGACCTAATTGTTACCAGAGCATACATAGATTTTTCTACTTTTCTTTTTCCCCAATTAACATCATACTGCACGCTCAAAATAGTATTTCTTTGATAAAAAAAATGATAAGATTAAGTTTGTTTGCTCAAAGGGTTGGGAAGGTTAGTGACTCTTGAAATGTAGTCATAAAAAAAAAAAAAACACACGTTTGCTTTTAAATGAATCTAATAAAAAAGAGGCATCTCCACTGCCCCTCTAAATTAATTTTTTTTCTGGGTTGAAATCTCATGGGCAAATGATCGATAATTTCACCAATTATCAATAACTTCCACTTTGTTTGGGTTCGTGTTCTATGGCTTAAAAAGATCCTAAGGTTCTGTGCACTTTAAGTGGGCTTCTGCTCCCTGAACCAAGGACACAGTAAGTCTTAGTGACGCACGTATTACCCAGGAGGTCATTTTTTTCCCTGCTGGCTGGGACAGCGCCGACGTATGTGTGGCCTGGATAAAACATCAGGCTAGTTTCTGGCTAAAGCGAGGGAAGCATTTCCTCTCTAAACTTAGAGACCAAGTTTGTACTTCTGGAGTGTATCTGAAGGTCATAGCCTCTGTGTTTCCACATGTGTGCAGTCGGCTAATGAGGGCTGGGAATTCTGAACACAACCATCTACAAATTGTTTAGAGAACAAAGCCCAGATGAAACCATTTGCCACACACAGAGCTTCAGGTAACGTTTTGCCTCTTGAGTTAAATCTCAATGAGAAAGCTTTACGTGCCTTTCCCATTGTTTGTCCAAAAAATTCAAGGAGCTGGCAATGTCAAAGCAAAGTGGTAACCATGGAGGAACATGGATGCCAAGCCCTAAAGGATGTTCTAGTTTCCACTGCATAAGGAATTCATAGCCGCCTAGTGATAACAAACTTCAGATTGAAAAGAAATCCAACAAAACATACTCATGTCCTAAGAGTCACTTAATTTTGATTACAAATATAAAATGGCTGCCTTGCTGTTACACTACATCCTACAAAAATCCCATCAATGAAAACAGACCAAATGCAGATGACGCTGCTGGAGAAGTAAAATAATTCTCTCAATGGTCCCAGTAATGAGGACTTAGTTATAAGATCAGCATCTGGAAGTAGAACATCACGCCTGAGACACATAATTCTCAGGGACTAGGCAAGAAAGAAATGGGAGTCAGAGTCTAAACATTGTAACAATTCCAAGTCAACACTTGGGCAAGGGATTCTAGAGTGAAGTCAAGGGAGTAAAGCATGTGCCTAAATAGTGCTGTTCATGAAACTAAACACAGATGCTTCAAGTTTCTTTAAAACACAAGGGAATGAAAGAGCAGGCAACCTTTGGGTTGGAGTGAGAAGCTTTAAGGCAACTTGGGACAATAGAAAACTATGTGGCTGGGGGAAGAACCTTTTGAGAAAAACCAGACTGAAAGAGGAAAAACTGACAAAGGCATGTGTGTGTTTTGCAGCAAGATCTGGTTTGTGGATAAATGCAAAACATTCAAAGCTTTTTTGATCAACCTTTTAGAATCCAAATAAGAAATTAGTTGTTTGTCCCTGGGTTCATCCATCAAGGAGATAATGACCCCAAAACACTGTCCACAGCTAAGTGCAAACTATTTAAAGGAAAGAGGGGAGGCTGCGTAAGTAATTGGGATGGAGTAGCCTCTTCAGAGGTCTTAACCTTATCCTCATGAGCAAACACAGGAGGCAAGCCAAACAGAACTTAAATATGATGAAAGAGAGCATTTGCTGTGAAACTCTACCACATAGGCTCCTCAAGGAAGCACACGGCTCATTCTGAACCCCGCAAGGAAGGGGGATTGTCAACCACACTTTGTCTTCCTACCACCGCCCATGATCCTGTGATCTTTTCCCACTTAAAACTGATTAAACTGCTGCTCACTTGAAAGTTAACACAGGTAAAAAGGCTAGACATTTGTCAATATAACTTAAGTGCAAAATTGAAGTTAACAGAAAGCCATACTCAAAATAAAAAAAAAATGGAATGAAACAAAACGATCAAACTATTTTCAAAAGACGCCTGTGCTTTCAAGGCACGGTCTGCACACTCTTTTACAGCTATTGTTAGTAAGTGACAAAACAGAGCGAGAGCCCCCAGTCAATACTGTTTACAGTGGGATCGAACTGGATGGGTAAAAGGTGTTGCGTGTTTTGTTTTCATTTTTTTTTCAAACTGTCCACCTTTACACAAAATCAAAACATTGTCCCTGTGTCTACCTGTCATTGATAACATCCAGGACCATGTACTGGAGTCTTACTTATGGGGATTTATTTTAAAGTAGGGAGAGCCAATAATGGAGGGCTAGACTTTGACCAACTTGTATTTCGAGGCTGTAGAACGTTGGGAAAGTTCTTCAGTATCTCCAGGTGTGCTTCCTCATCAGCTCAATGGGCACAGCAATAATTCTTGGAGTTATTTGATACCCATGCAAGGAGGCATAAGCTGTTGAAAGTTGAAGAATGTGCATGCCTTCAGGGGCCCCAACAGGTACATGAGTGAGTGAGGGGAGCTGGTTTTAAGACAATTAACAGTGCTTTAGCTTCTACTAAATGTAAGAAAGGATTCACATCTAAGTATTCTTAAGCAGCGTCATAGCTAAACATTCCTTTAGACAAATTTACTCTTTCAATGAATGATAGGAATGTTCAAAGAGACTTACAGACTCCAGTATGCTCAACTACCATTTGACCCAGTCTGAGTTGCACAGCATATTAGTATACATATATCTTCTGCCCCCATAACCACTGCTTACCCTATTTCTGAGGACCCTAAAGCTCGTCATCAACTCATCCCCCCAGCTCACTGTGGTGAGTAAGCAGGTCTTTTCTCCTGGGCAAACAAGTCAAAGACACCATTCCTGACCCTTACTTTTAGAATGATCTTTTTGCTTTGTTTTGCTTTGTCTTGGTTCTTTGGTGTGTTTATTTGGTTCACTGATTGATTGGTTGGTCACTAGGTTGGTGGAAAATAGGTTGAGGAGTTTACTTCCATTGCTTAAGGGAATTCAGATGGGAAAGATTAAAAAGTGGCCAAAGGCTGATAGGCCTGATAGCCTTTGATGCTACAAAAGACTACAGTGTAACAGAGGTACTAAAAGGCTTCCTCCCCAGAATGATAAACTATGTTCTGGTTTTCCACAGGTCTGTATTTCTCCCAGCTCATGTACCACACTGGTTTTTTTATCGTCTACAAAAGGTCCCTTGTAAACTGAAATCACCTTATCTGGAAAGCTATACTCTGTATACTTTAAAGAAAATTTCCTTAACAAGAACAGGGTCGAAGAATTGGCTCTCGTCTAGAAACTTGGGGAAGACAGAGAAGAATGATAGGCTGAACGGAACGACATGGAATATAAATAAGATATATGCAGTAGTAATAGGGGTGCCTGGGTGGCTCAGTTGGTTCAACAACTGACTCTCGATCTCAGCTCAGAGATCTTGTGAGTTTGAGTCCAACATCAGGCTCTGTGCTGATGGCATGAAGCCTGCTTGGGATTCTGTTTCTCCTTCTCTCTGTCCCTTCCCTGCTTGTGCGCTCTTGCTCTCTCTCTCTCTCTCTCTCTCTCTCTCTCACAATAAATAAATAAACGTTAAAAAATATTTAGTTGTATTAATAGTTGACATGAATAGTTCACAATTGGTGGCAATACAATGATGCAAAGTATAAATGTTATTTTTTTACACAGATTTCAAATCTATACATAATCAATGCTTGAACTTGATATCAAACCTTTTATTTGATAACTGCATATGCAGAGCTAACTCAGTATGACTTGTCTTACATTATCCTCCCACAGTAGAGAAAAACCACAAAGAACGTGACCACTATCTAAGGCATAACAGCTTCCCTAGGACTTCTTTGGTTTATGTAACATAGTGGATGCTTAGTTACATACGAATATAGTGATTTCACTTCAAGCTTCTTTTAGTGAAATTACATTCTATTAAATTTACACTTTATGGCAAATCTTTAGATAATGGTTTTTAACATTCTCTTAGGGATGTAAGTATCTCTTAAATATTTTGCCTCCGTCTCCACACACACAAGCACACAGATGTAAGGACATGCATGTGTAACTACGTATATATAATAAATAAATAAGTAAATACATTAATATATAATAACATGTATGGGTGTACATCCATTTCACCTGGAGTTATTCTCATTTGATTCAAAACAATGATTAGACGTTGAAATAGACTTTCATACGAGAAATTTTGGCTTCTTAAGTTTTTCTTTAGTCAGGAAAAAATTTGCAAACCATTTATCTGATAAGGGGTTAATAGTCCAAATATATAACAAACTCATTCAACTCAGAAACACACAAAGAACCCTATTAAAAAATGGGCAAAGGATCCGAAATTTTTTTTTCCAAAGAAGACACACAAATGGTCAACAAGTATATGAAAAGATGCTCAGCATCACTAACCATCACAGCAATACAAGTCAAAACCACAATGAGATATCACCTCACACCTGTCAGAGCACCTGTATCAAAAAGATAAGATATAACGAATGCTGATGAGGATGTAGATAAAAGGAACCCCTACATGTTTTGGGGGGAAATGTAATTTAGCACAGCCATTACAAAAAGTAGCGTGGAGGTTCTTCAAAAAGTAAAAACAGAGCTATTGTATGATCTAGCAATCCCTCTTCTGGGTGTGTGTCCAAAGGTTATGTAACCAGTACCTCAAAGAGACAGCTGCAACCCATGTTCACTGTGGCATTATTCACAACAGCCAAAATATGAAAAATACCTTAAGTGTTCATCAACAAATGAATAAAGAAACTGTAGTATACAAATACAATGGAATATTATTCAGCCTTAAAAATAGAAGACATCTTGCCATTTGTAACAACACAGATGAATCTGGAGGACATTATGCTAAATGAAATAAGCTAGCCACGCAAAGAAAAAGCAAAGAAAACAATGATCTCACTTGTATGAGGAATCTAAAAACGCCAAATATTTAGGGGCAGAGAGCGATTATCAGAGACAAAACATTGGGGGAAATGGGAGATGTTTGTCTAGGGGTACAAAGCGGCTGCTGTGTAGGAATAACGTGTCTAGAGATCTAATGTACAGCATAATGATCATAGTTAATACAGTACTGAATATTGGAAAATTTGTAAGTAGACTTCAGGCGATCTCTTCACACACACACACAAAATTACTATGTGAGGAGATGATATGTTAATTAGCTTGACATAGTAATTGGTTTACTACATATAGGTCAAATCATCATAGTGTCAAATGGATATATACACTTTTTATTTTGAAAAATAAAATTAAGGGCACCTGGATGGCTCAGTCAGTTAAGCGTCTAACTTTGGCTCAGCTCCTGATCTCACGATTCATGAGTTTGAGCCCCGGGTCAGGCTCTCTGCTGTCAGCACAGAGCCCACTTTGAATCCTTGGTCTCCCTTTCTCTCTGCCCCTCCCGCACCTCAAAAATTAATATTTTAAAAAATAATAATAAATAAAATTGAAAAAGTTTCCTCTAGTCAAATCAGTAGCGATTTCATCATCTGTTTTTAATGAAAATATACAGAATTAGCCATCATTTCTTTAAATGTGATATATGAAATTAAAGATTTTCCGATCCTTAACCCCTTGTCACTCAAAAATACCTCATGAAATCTCTTGAGAAACTTTTTAATAGTATTGTTTTAAAAAGCCTCTAAATTCACCTCACAAAACTCTCTTTTTGAGAAAAACATTTTTCCTTTCATTCATTCCTTCAATGATAAGGTATACTTTCCACTTCACTTATCTATTGTAATAGAAGTACCCCAAAGACATAAATTCCAAGGTGCCTCAGAGTATGTTTCTCTTGGAATTTTATCACGGGACTTCGGTACAGTCTCAAATGTGGTTATTTTCCACATCGTCCTTAAGCCCAAAGCTCAGTATGTTCTTTAACATTGCTTCCCTCAAATCTTCTGTTTCAGCTCCTGCTTTTCACGTAGTGGACAAGCCCTGAGAATGTAAACAGCTGTGATATCAGCAACATCTTATTATTTCTTCTTGAGAGAAACTGTATCTTTGTCAGTATCATAGGGAGGTATTCCAAAGATGCTTGGTGAACACAGGTTTCTTCCAAAGGGCTGACGTAAGCTGAATGGCCAATAGGTCTACCTGGATGTCTAGTAATTAAAATGAGCTGCCCTTTTCCTAAGAGAAGTAGTTCAAATTAAATGCAGACCCGGCCTTTCCTCTCATTCCACAGCACGGGAGGAAAAGACGCCAGTGTTGAAAATGATCATATGAAATAGAGACATTGTATCACCAACATTTTACAGATGAAGAGACATTTGAGCTGACTTAGAGCCACTCGCAGAACCGTAATAAATGATACGTTCACCTTTCAAATTCAGTTTGCGTTTTTAGAGTTTTTGGATTTTCTTTTTAGCCATATGCATAAGTTTTTCTCTTTCATACCCCAGGGTTCTCATTTCTTTACTAAAGGAGAGAGAAAAAAATAGCTATTTTAATAGCAACATGAATAACCAATGAGTCAATAAGAACAGTGACAAGGATCAAATCAGATGATGATTGACCTTACCCTAAATTAAATATGTCTTCACTGTGATTTCAAAGCTAAGAAAGCAAGGATCTTTAGGTTTTTTTTTTTTTTTTTTCTTTTTACCTCTGAACTTGTGACATAATGGAGTGAACAACATAACAAAGGGTAAATAAAGAACCTATTTTTTTCAGGGTTTTTTTTCAGAACCTGTTCAACTCAGAATGAATTCCACCACCTGCTACTGTGTCAGAATGTGTTTGTCCTCAAAGACATAAGGTTTGTAGGCCTTGAAAAATCCTAAGGACTATCATATAGCCACTACCAAAATGTATGAAAGAAACATCCTTTAAGTACTTACACTTTCTGCTATGAACAAAGCCAGGCTCAATAAATATGTGTTAATTCACAAAATACACATTCCTTGAACATTTTAAAGGTACTCAGAATTGCATTAAATTATGTAAGATATGTAGCAGCTCTAGACAGTACGGTTCCAATGAGAAGAAATCCGAGTCCAAGGCCACAAGAAAACTTACCTGATGTACCCGATACATTACAAACATGGTTCCACATAACTGTGAAAAATACTTTTTTCATTGTAAGGTAACTTCATTTGACAACTGAGGAAACGGATGTTTAGAAATGTTATGTAACTTGTCCATGAGAACTAAAATTACTACTTGGAGATTTTCTCAGTATATACCTCATTTGGAAAAATCCCTCAAGAACTAAGTGGGGTTTCTTTTGGAAGACCTACGTATTTTGAAATCCTATATTTATTTATAGGGTATTACAAGCTTACATTTATTTTAATAAACTGGACAAACACATATATTTTCCATTATAGATTATATTTTGCACATTATTTAAAATATATTACCATTTTTTTATTTTCCATATCCTTAGGAAATCATTGAATGAAAACAGAAATTCAAATAAGGGATAATTCCACCTCATAAAATAAATATTCTCAGTTAAAATGCTTACTTTAAAGAGTAACTCTAGGAAATCTGTGTATGGGTATGCCTTTGGTACCCCTGTTTTTTTTTTCTTTTCTTTCAGAACTATAGAACATATAACCCTCCATGTTTATTCTTTCCATTGATGCAACATGAAAAGCTCTCAAAGAGAAAGTCTCTGGAATCTAAGTAACTACTCTGAACTGTACTATTTCCTCAATAACTTAGCAACAGAAAATAAGTACTGTGAGAACCCTGAGGAGTTTTATAATCTAGACTATAATTGTAAAAACAAGAGTGATTAGATTGCATAAGATCTTTGACTCCAGATTTTGCTTAGAGGTGATAGTATTGTAAAGTGTTTAAGTAGGAGGGAAAGAGTCTGCTGAGAACTTCTTGAGAAGGTTAACTGAGGAAGAAATAACTGACACAGACTAGCAGAGGTAAAAAAAAAAAAAGAGTATTTTATGTTATTAACAAAAGTCAATTTCTAAACATAGGGAATGAAACACAGAAGCAGAAAAGCAAATAGAATATCTGAACAAAAGGATTTCTGTTAAGTTAAAAAGTATGGATTAGTAAAAGTCATGTTCAGGCTATGGGAGGAAGCAATAGGACTGCACCATTTTACACTGAAGCCATTTTAAACTTCACAAAAAAATGTTAATTTTTTTTTTGCCAATAATGTAATTTCTGCATGTGCAAAGAATTAGGAAAGTAGGTTATAGTATTAAATGCTGCCAAAAATAATTTTATACTTAAAACAGTAGGATTACCCACTGTATTTAGTATCTGTGGATAGTTTTTCTTTTGCCTACTATGTATATTAACAGTGATTACAAGCAAATGCTGAGTAAATAGACAGCTATAAAAGACCTTTGAAGAAACGTGTAGTTGTATGACTCCCAAATATAAGATAAATATATATTTTGCTTTTCATTATTTCAAAGACTTCTTACACAGAATAAAAACAATAATAACAATGTAATAATAATAATAATAATAATAATAATAATAATAATACAGAACTCTCTAAAATACTTAATCTGTTGAATTGAAAATGACAGGATTGGAAGGATTATTTTTAATAGGAGAAAACATCTTTAGTTTTGTTGTCTACATAAGCTAGAGACAACAAATGGAGACCATTTACCTTCAAAGACGTTATTCTTTCCAAACTATGGCTGTAACACTATAAAAATGGGGATTTTCTCAAAAGAGGTCCAGGACGAAAATGTCACGCAAAACGTACCTACAGGGTGATTCTAAGTAAACTTGAGGTACTGACTGAAGTTAGTAAAGTTTCTACACAAACCAACCTTTTCTGAAATGAAAACAAAAGTCAACATCAATACCAAATGAATGTTTATATATATTGTCAATGCCAATATATGTTTATATATTGATTACCTGTGATTGGTAGTAAAATTAATACTGGAATAAATTAAACTTCACAAAAGAAGCTCAGGGAAATATCACACATTTCATTTTCCAAGGGAAATGCAGTTGTCTAAATACAGCTGATTTTGTCTTTTTTTTTTTTTTTGTAACCTAATCCTATTATTTGAAAATTGAATAAATGTGTTTTTCAAGTCATTTTGCTTCATGGGCTTCCTGCTCAGTAGACTGTGAGCCCACCTAGGGGAGGTGCCTATTCCTCTCAAAATGTAATTCCTTAGTCTCATACATTTCACAGAACATTTATTTTAGTTTGCACTGATTTGTGGAGATAACAGGTACTAGAAATGAGACTTTCCAAAGTGTTTAGTTTCTTCCTTTACTTGCTTTGTTTCTATGTGGACAAGCCCAGGGTAGGTATGCTATTTTCTGGAAAGCAAATAGTTCCATTTACACATATACCTTCTACCCAGGTGCATGTCCATAGACAGAGGCCGCCTCACACCCTAAAATGACTTTACACAAAAATATGACAATATATAATATCTCCTCCTTCCTCCAGGTTCATCGGATTTAATACAGAAATCCATACTTCCCTCACTCGCTATATAAAAACTCCCTGTCAGTGAATAAGGAAGTAAAGTAAATGATAAATAAATTGAATATTTCCAAATCTGTCCAAGAATATGGCCTTATACTCAGTTACATAGAAATGTGTTTTTTTTTTAATGTGTAACACAGCCATGAATCTAGAACTGCCAAATGGATTCATTCACACCCCTCCTTGAAACCATTTAAGATGGTTCTATCCCTCTCTATAAAATTAGCAGAGCATGCAGAATTATTTTTCTTACACAAGAAATAACAATTTATGATTCCATTTAATAAAGAATGAATGATGTCCTCCATGGGTGAGTTCAGAACTTTTAGATACTTGTCTTCAACTTTGATTTTAAGGGCCCAATGAAATGTTAAAGGCAACATAAGCTTCCATAAACATAATTCAACCAGCTTGTGACAACAAAGGCAGAAGGGAGTATTTCAAACTCTTAGAAGTTGGTGTGCTTGGCACAGGCTACCTACACTTATATCCTATGGCTATTAGGCCTGGAAACTTTCTATGGAATATCCATTACTCATTCCCTCTGCTCTGAACACATAGCCTGTCAGAAAAAATGGTGTGGGGAGGGGTTCAGAGGAAACCAAACTTAAAAAGCAGGAAAAGGCAGAGACAAGTAAATTCATTGAAGATTTACACCATGTTTTCAATGGCTTCCTTCATTTAATTTTCCATGACTTTTTAAATTAGCAAATATACTTGACCCGGAGGGAAACACAGGGAGGAAAACAGAAGAACAAACAAACAAATAAACAAACAAACAAAGCCCTGCAAATCTCTGTGACTTGTACAATAGCTCTTATTTGGTCCTTGCATTTGAGTATCTGAATGAACTGTGGTCTGCTTTTCATTACTCTCCATCTGGAGCTGTTGCCTGCTTTGTTCAGCAATTTCTGGTCATTTTGGCCTGACGGTGACTGTTGTGTTTTATGTTGCCATATTTTACAGAATGAAAGCTGCCACAGCCACCACCCAAGAAAGAACAATCTTGAAAACGAGAGGTTATGTTGAAAGGGTTCTCCTTGACCCCTTCTGGAATAGAGAGTAAGCACGATTCTCTGGGCCTGCCTACTGTTTGTAACTTCAGGGTGTGAGTGGGATACAAGTAGGGAACAAAAGCCTTTCTTTCAGATACTAAGATAGGGTAAGCATCTAACATTGGGCTAATATATCAAGGTTCATTTGGATGCTTTTTCTTTTCATCTCCAAGGAGACTGGGGCATTTACTTCCTCACACCCCACTAAATACTAACTTGCATGTAAATATGCTGCTTGTGTAACAGCTCGTGAAAAATTGAACTCATATCATATCTTTAAAAGCAAAAATAAATAAATCCTGTCTTCCTAATATTTGGTTTTAATTGCATAGCCTTAGTCTGGAGGCAAAGTTGCAAATGATTCGGAAGGAAGTATCTCAGAGAAGACCAAATCCAATTTGCATTCTCTAATGACAAGCTCCATGCTGTTAGTGATTTTGTTTGAAAAAGCCACCTCATCCTTTCCATCTCCTTCCTTGAGAAAGCCATGGTCAAGAAGAACTCAATTTCTGCGCATTATGAAAAACAAAAACAAAAACAAAAACCATAGCATTCTCTCCCCATCCATTGCTATTATCATCTGACATTATTTTACAAAAAACAAAGAAACATATAGTCGTAGGCTACTAGTAATTCACAAAAAGAACTATCAAATATATATAACTGAAACCAGATCATTGTTTCCAAGAGTTGTTTTTTGTTTGTTTTGTTTGTTTTGCCTGAAAAGGCAACAAATTTGGAGAAACATAAAATAATAACCTATCACCCATATTCCCACCACCTTAAGACATTTTTTTTTTACTATTTCTAGTATTTCATACCACAGCTGACACCAGGTATTGTTGAGTGCTATCCATGTATACCTCATTTAATCATCAACTCAGGCCCTATTATTATCATCATTTTATAGATGGGGAATTGAGGCACCCAGCAAAGTTGAGTCATTTACCACAGGTGGCACAGCTACTAAGTGGAGAGGCGGTGTTCAAAGCAGGCCCTGGCTTCCCCACAGACATAAAGATAAGGAATACTTAGTCTCAAATATTTACTTTGCTCCATATTTATTTTACACATTATTTTGTATTCCTCCATATTCATGTAACTTCCTATAATCACTATGCTCATAATCTGACATAGTTTAAGTCTTCCTTCCTATCGTTGTAATGCTTGGATCAGTTGTATATGCTCCATAAGCTAGAATTGGGAGGTTGCCTATATTTGTCCCAAGATAGAGAATGAAAGAGGGCCAAGCACGTGCATATTTATACATTCTTTAAAAATCTGTTTGAATACAATATGTGGGACAACAGTCTCCTTGTAATTACTAGTATCAATAATATTCCCTTTATCGTTCTTTCAACACTGACTTTTTTTTTTTTAATTTTTTTTTTCAACGTTTATTTATTTTTGGGACAGAGAGAGACAGAGCATGAATGGGGGAGGGGCAGAGAGAGAGAGGGAGACACAGAATCGGAAACAGGCTCCAGGCTCTGAGCCATCAGCCCAGAGCCTGACGCGGGGCTCGAACTCACGGACCGCGAGATCGTGACCTGGCTGAAGTCGGACGCTTAACCGACTGCGCCACCCAGGCGCCCCGTCAACACTGACTTTTTAAAAAGACTCCACCAATTTCCGATGATACCAGTGAAGACGGGTGAACCAGGCACACAGGAAGCAGAATTGGAAGGCCTGCGTGAAATAACCTCGGCTTCCTGAGTGCATATAAGCTATCATTACTTTCATTTGCACGCTCCCAACTGTTTCCTAACTCACCCTGAGGACACTGCTCCTTTGTAGCCCTGTCGACTTTTCTTTTTCCTTCTAATACCTCTTCTCCCAGTGGATTATAGTGAGGAGTCCTCCTTGTTCCTATGTCCATCTGGTTTCCCTCCTACCTAAATCTCCAGTTTAGAATCCTCTATCACAAAATTTTATAACCAGTGAATCTTCATTTTCACTATGGTCTACAGATGCCCAGTATCATTGCTCACACCTTCTGGTTTACTTTCCCCAAAACTATGCCTGCTTCAATTCTTGGCGATTTCAATAAATATTTAGATGGTTGTTTCAACGTCTCGTTTATTCAGTTCTTTGAACTGCTCAACGATGTCACATCTTCCTCCCAACCTCAGAAATGTGCTCCCACGTTATCATTAACAACTATAAATAATTTTCCAGAAATATAATTGCTGCCTCTTCCCAACTGCATGTAGTTTGTATGGGTGACCATTTCAAGGGCCAGAAAGGAATACTCTAAATAGGACTCAGAATACCATTAAAATAGTATTTTACCTCAAACATGAAAGTGACAGTAGTATCTTTCTGACCATGAGTGCTTAACTTTTAGGATACCAACCTCCACGTGCTTGATGAAGGTTGTAATTCAGAATCCCTACTGTTAACCCACAGACTCCAAATGCTGAGGCCAGAAAAGGCAACTGGAGACTTCTATCCATATTATGTATAATGACCATACATTAACGTCACCTTTTTCACACCACCCTCAAGGCAAAAGGTCTAATAGCCCTCTGACCTCCCATGAAGTCATTTTTAGCTGCCCTTTTATTAAATGATCTTCCTAGGTGGTTCCATGGTTCCCTCTTCCTTCCTTCCTTTCTCTCTCCTTTTCCTCCCTCCCTCCCTCCCTCCTTCATCTCCTTCTGTATTTATTAGTGCTTATTATGAGACCAGGAGTCCCCAGACTACTTTTTAAATGCATATCACAATGAATAAGAATATTTTGTATCAGCAAACCCAAAATTCACACATTTATATGTATAAAACATATGCATTTGTAAAATTAACTACTATGTTCTACACCACACAGAGAAAGTTGATCTAAAAACAAAGAGAGATATATTCTAACATTTCCTTCTAGCATCCCCAGCTGAGAGTTTAGCATTGCTCTACAACACCTCACTTTGAAGATAAACTTTCTAGATTACACAGGTCCTGTCTTCATTGAGTTTAAGTCTCTTTGGAGGAAGAGACAGAGAATGAGGGAAAAAGAATTAAATAAGTAGTTACAAGAAAATGTGGACAGGGGTGTTAGGAGTTTCCATTCTAGTTATGTGGGTCTGCTCAACTACATTCTGAAACTCTTTCTTTCAAACACAGACCTTTCCCATGCCCATCCATTCTGACTTGCCTTTATAAACTTTATTCCCCCAAAAGGAATCTCCGCCTCCTCCTCTCACAGTTTTTTATGTATATCTCCAATATAGATACCTCCGTTATACTTTCAGGTACTTTAGGCTGATACGCTGACTCTAATAAGTGTGTTACGATTCGTTTCTTCATTTTCTTGTTGGTTTCCTTTTCAAATTGAACCATTAGATGACAGAAACCATATCTTACTATTTTTCGTCTTGTAGTAGCTAAGCACCTAGCACATTTGTGACTTTACGGGGGACGTGGAATGCTGTTTGTTTGTTTGTTTTTTAATTGCTGAATAGAACCTGAATACTGTCACCCAGATAGGCTGGGAAATATCTTCAGTGTATGAGTGCCTATTCCTAAAACATATGCACATTATATCTGTATGTGAAATAGGGGCAGTGTTTAGAATGATCATGGCTCTACCATACTTCTGGTATTATAAGAAAGACTGGATTACAGGAACAACAAATAACATATGTTACAAGAAGCATTCCAATTTCCTAGTAAGAACTGAGTCATGCGAGAGAGACCATACAGATTTCACAAATAATATAAAATGCAACTCATGAAAGAGTATGGGATTCCCAGACATGAGGAGACATGAGTCACAGATATAGTCAAATAACTTCAGAAATGTTTGCAGGGGAGAAAAAAGCCTTAATAAGATACCAACTCAGATCCCGAGAGATGCTGACAGCAGAAGCTTAGACACAATGGGCCCATCAGTAAATTCATTCCTAGTCAACCAATGTCACTAAAGCTTTAAGGAACAGATAAATTAAAACGTGCTTTGCATGGGGAAGTTCTCCCCAGAGTTCCTCATTTTTATATAGGAAATCAATTTGCATCACTGATGATATCATTCAAATCAGACAACCCCAAGTTGTTAAGAGGTAATTTAGTTTTACGCTGAAGCAATTTGATACTTGTTCTGATTTGTGATTTTCATTTTGTTTGTTAATGAAAAAAATTAATGAACAATGTTACTAGAAATACGACTCATCAAAGCCTTGGCATTATTAAAGAGGTTTGCCATATTCGTTACATCGTGATCATTGTGCAGCTGGTGTCTGGACTTCTGCCTTAAAGGAGACATCAATGGAACAGGCTAGGCAAGAGCCCAGGGTATAGATGCCCTTACACATACCTTTGCACTGATTTGTGTTTTTGTCCAGAATTGCCTTTGTGGATACAATTTTTCCATACCTGACAAAGAGAGAGAGAGAGAGAAATTCCATGTTATTATAGCCCAATGAAGACGCTTAAAATACCTTAAAGAACGTCGGTGCACACACAATTGAGCAGGAATAAACCAAGAAAACAAGCACTGTACTCCCATTTCACACCTGGATGATCACTTTTCACCAGTTCTTCTTTATAACTTGAGAATGTGCTTCCCTACGTAATCACTGGGTTGAGCCTTCAAAAATAAACCTGTCAGCCTGTCATAGGTGGCTGAAAGGGGGTTGTATGTGATTGTGATCAAAGTAAATCACACTGTGGATTGCTGGAGAAAAGCACAGACCTTGGCCCCAGCTTGAACAGGGCTTACATCCAGCTCTGGCACTCACCTAGCGTTGTAACACTGAGCAGTTCAACACAACTTCTCCAAACTGTTTTTTTTTTTTTTTTTTTTTTTCATCTGTAAAAATGAGAATTGTAATACTTCCCTTACAGGATTTGGGAGAGGGTTATATTGAAAGATTAAGAGTTTCTAGCAGTGCTCCTAAGATAAATAGGATTTTTTTTGTTACTAAAAATATATAGTGTGAGTTGAGACTAAAGACTGAATTTTGAACTCTCAATACCTGCCACCATATGTAATAGGAGCTCAATAAATGTTTGCTATAAACAAATGAATGATACAGGTAATCCAATGGTACTTCATACAACAATGAAGTTTCTACCAGAAATACATATAAGCATATTCATTATCCTATCATCTCTTGCAGAAGACCTAGTTTAGGTTTCGTTTTTTAAAAGGTGGTTAATATGGAGAATGAAATTCAATCTCTTTAAGCCTGTTTCCTGAGGCATAAATGATAGAACCAAAGAAGATGGCTTCTAAAAGCCTGCCTTTCTTTAGGATTCTATGAAGGATGCTTCTCAATAATCATACTAACATGGAGAAATTATAATGCAAATTTAAGCAACAAGTTTACTAACTACTCATTCTCATGTTCAAGATTTCAGCCATGTCACAAAATATTTGGCAAGTTTTCTTGTAATTCTGTGTTCCTAAGCAAGTGTGAGAATATATGACAAATAGTAAATATCCCATGGAGTAATAAACTAGGTTCCCCCTCACCACTGTGTCTTTTGCATTTATAATCCCCTCTTATTAGGTCATTAACTCCTCGCAGTATTTTGGTGGTTATTTACTAATATTCTAGTGTTGATAATGTCATTGTACTAGAAATGTCTTTGCCTCTTTTCTTTCCCCCAGATGTTTTGACCAAGGATGAATTGAGGGTCCTCCAGAAATTTACAGAATTAATTTCATTATGAAAGCAATACTGCTGATAGCTTTGAAAATCATTCCAATAGGAGCCAACCTATTAACAGGTCATACTAGGAACTAGAATATACTTAGATGAAGGCGTCTGAGATAATTCCCACCAGTCACTTCCATGCTCGCGGTTAAAGTCAGCCAGACTGGCATGAAGCTGTCCAATAATGAACTGAATAGATCCTGTCATCATAATCCTGACATTTCAGCTACCACTGCATTTTCTACACCACTACAACTATAACTCTATAGTTAACTAAATCAAAGAGAGCATGGCTGAGAGTATCTACTACTATTTTGTAGATATAGAAAGTATAGTCTACGAAATCAGTAATTTGATCAAAATCACATAACTTGTGAAAGGGAGGGAACTGAATATGGGATTCTTAAAATGGGTGCAGTGCTTAACTATTATATCATCTGCCTCCAAAACAGAGAAGCTACATATATTGACTTTTCTAGTTTAATCAACCTTCATGTTTTTGAGAATCCGGGTATTAGACTCCAAGGCAATAGTGGTTAATACGTTGTGGCGACAAACCGCCAAGGCTCACATCTCAGTCCAGCCTGGATATATCTGATTGGCTAAGTAAGCCTTAGGTGTGCTTTGTATCATTTCTCTATAATTCTATAAATCCATTTATTTAAACATTCATTTAGACTATTATGTAAAATGATGTACATCTACGTATAAATATATAAAATGATTACAATAGTATCTAGGGTTGTTTTCAGGGTTAGGCAAGGTTTACTTAAATGAGGATAACGGTGGCTGGCACAGAATAAGTGCTCATTAAGTATTAGCTCTTCTTACAATTATTTCCTCCCTGTTATCTGCTACATAACAATGTCTCTAGTCCTTGGCATTCTCTGACGTTGATAAGAAATGGAAGGGGTTAAAATTCTGTCCCAAA
Organism: Puma concolor; assembly: GCF_028749965.1. NCBI lineage: Eukaryota > Metazoa > Chordata > Mammalia > Carnivora > Felidae > Puma > Puma concolor. Next base: position 13,453,819 of record NC_141675.1, read on the forward strand.
TGACAGCTTAAAACATTACTACGTAGACTGTCAAAATCTTACACTAAGAAATTTGGCAGGTAAAATTATTTACTAAAAAAGTAATTTACATTTACCCTTTATATTGTTATTTTTAACGTTAGGGATGACATTACTATGTTCTCACTGTACTTAACCATACAAATACCCCTACAGGTTTAAAGCTTTTGTGTGTTTGGTATGTATTCCTGAAATGTCTATTACTTCAAGTCTATTATGTTTTTTAAAGTTTATTTATTTATTTTGAGAGAGAAAGAGAGAGAGAAAGAGAGCAAGTGAAGTGCAGAGAGGGAAAGAAAGAATCCCAGGCAGACTCCACACCGTCAGCACAGAGCCCGACTCGGGGCTCGATCTCACAAACCATGAGATCATGACCTGAGCTGAGATCAAGAGTCAGGTACTTAACTGACTGAGTCACCCAGGCACCCCATGCCTATTATTATGCGAGCCCGCTTCCTCCAAAATTCCTCATCTTCCAACTGGCCACCCTCCCCCCACCCCCCAACCACCAACCAACACAGTCTCTCCTTCATGTTGTATTTTAGCCCAAGAATTTCTCTTTTGGGAAAATAACCAGTAAAATAGTGTCATATTTGAACTGTCTTTCAATCCACAAGGGTTCAAGGTATCTATAACTGCACCTACTAATGACAATAATGCTCGCTAAACTTAGGCTATTCGGGCAAGCAAACATTTGCAAGATTACACATATCTTTGTGTAGAAAACAAAAAGGGAGAAGAAAGGGAACATTTGCTGAAACTTTGTTCCCACACAAAGCACCATTAATACAGTATGGAAGAAGTAAAAACCAGAGGAAGAAAAAGAATTTAGAACATTTATAACCATCTCACATCAGGCACACAAACCCTTAAGACAAAAATACTTCTTAATTGGTTTCTAAAGCTACTCCTGAAAATTTTATATATGAAGTACCTTCCAAATTAAAATTTAGCTCTCTCTTTTAAAAAGGAAATTAAAAATTACTGTATCTCATAGTGAATTACATCTCCCAATGGGACTTTTAGCCTATGGTGTGCATACTGTCCTAGTATAACAATATTACTTGGATGTCTTTCTTTTCCTTCATTAAATGTAGAATATGTAAAAAAAAAAAAAAATAGCTATCTTTTTTTACAACCAAGAAGGAAAAGAAAAAGAAAAGAAATTATTTCTCATGGAAAGCATCTGTGAGTATTTAAAAAAAAAAAATGTTTATTTTTGAGAGAGTGTGTGTCAGCAGGGGAGGGGCAGAGAGAGAGGGAGACACAGAATCCGAAGCGGGCTCCAGGCTCTGAGCTGTCAGCACAGAACCCTATGTGGGGCTTGAACTCACGAACTGCAAGATCATGACTCGAGCCGAAGTCAGACGCTTAACCGAATGAGCTGCCCAGGCGCCCCTAAAGCAACATTTTCCTAAAACGAAATTTTATGTCCCAGTATGCATTATAATATTACTGTAAACGCAAAGTCACTCACTCACACACACACACATACACATCAAAAAGCAAATTACACTATTTCTTGATTTCCCTATTCCTAATTACGCTCCAGGCGAGGCTTTCGATAGCGCCAAATCTCGAAACAATAGGACACAACTGAGCATATCTGACTCAGCCACTAACCTGAATAGAGCTAAAGGTATGTCATTCCTTGGCTCAGTTACAGGATTCTGCATTAACAATTATTTCACAAAGCTGGGATATGCTTTAAACAACAAGAGAAGGTATTTAATGGGCCATTGGTTCCAGTTCGTGTTTGAACTCTCACGATGACAAACAGGTACTTTCTGCATGACTGGTGCTGTATTCTCCATGCTCTGCAAAGTCAACATCTGACGGAGGTAAATAAAGTGTAGACATTTTTTTTTAAGACCCAAACCACCGTAAACAGAAAAGCCACCAATGTACTATACCTGTGAAGAATTCTATTCAACTTTTCTTCCTGATCTTTTGTCAAAGTAACTAATGGACTACAGTAAAAACTGCTGTATAGACTAATGATACATTTTTACACACTCTGAAGAAAAAGACCTATGTCTGCGGCAAAAGGTATTTCCAAAAGTAAATTATTTCATTTATTTCCTCTTCCTCTTCTTTGGGTTTAGAGAAGACTGTTAGTATTCATAAAGTCTTTCTTTATGACATCCCTGAGTAGAAAGCAGAATCTGGTATACAGAGAAAAATATTATTTACCTAGAATTATTATAAAAATTTTAATTTGTAAAATTAAGTTATTTTTTAAATATAAATTATATTTTAAAATATAAAGGAATTACATCTCTAGAAAGAGGCTATTTCAAGAAGATGCCTGGAAATAGACAGCTGAGCACTGACACCATGTGCCTTCTGGCTCCAGAAGCTTTCAGACAAATCCGATCCATTTTTCCATGCTTTCATTTCATACAGCTAGAAGAGATACAAGGTTATCCACAGTCAACTTCCTCCAGGGGGTTCAACTTCTTGAGGGAAGCACATAAACGAAGTGAGCACATTCAGTATCTTCTCTTGGCCAATGTGTGAAGCCCCTAATTCACGGTGCTAGGATGCTTTTGGACATAAGATATGTGACTCCATACAATAATATCTGCATATTCAACAGGTATCGTGAGTGCCCACACATTCTCCAAATCCAGCCATGTCCCAAGGAACATGTTCTTTCTATTCTAAGAGGACTCTGTAAAACAGTAGTCATTCCACAGTAACTGTCCCCTGATTGTATTTTATGTATTCATAACTGAGTGTTATGTATTTATGTGTGTGTTGTCTATTAACTCACTTTTACTATAGCTTGTCAACCCAAGTTTTACATTTAATTTTTTAAAGAATACTCAATTCTTTCTGGCATCTACTCTTATTCTTAAACAGCATTTGGGTCAAACTATTTGTTGATACACTTGATTATTCCACAGGCAACCCTAATTTGAACTAATAGCATTTTTTATTTTCCAAAGTTGAAAAGAAAATAGAGCTATTATGGGTCTACTCTTCGTGCATTATGAAGACATCAAATTGGTGGGATCTTTCTGTAAAGAATTTATTTTTAAATCCTTTTGCTGAATCACCCACTGTGTATATTAATTCAAAAAAATACAGGCAAAGACTGAAAATAGAGTCTCCACAGTCAATTAACTCCAAGCTAACTCATTTTTCACATGCCTTCTGTATTGATACCAGACTCGAAAAAGGTACCGCATTTATTTAATGGATGAAACATTATCCTTTCAGAAAATGTGGCTGTTTGTCTACTTCTTGATGGTTCATTCATTATTTGGCATTTAGGGATGCTAATGGAGTATATCTATGGCTTTAGGGATCCAGGAGGAATGTGGTGGGGCTATGCATTTGATGGGCCACGTCAACCAGGCTTCATCTACAAAAGAAGTCCACAACTCAATAATATTCTGAAGCCTTAGAAAGTTCAATCTACCATTGAGAGGCCAATGCCAGCAATAACTGAGTTAGGCTGAACTATGTCCCCTCAAAACTCATGTGTTGAAGTCTTAACCCCCAGTACCACAGAATGTAACCCGTATTTAGACAGAGAGCCTTTAAAGATATAATTAAGGCAAAGCAAGGTCATTTGGGTATCCTATGACTGGTATCCTCATAGATTAGGACAAAGATAGGCACAAAGGAGAGACCACGTGAGGACAAAGGGAAAAGATGGCCATTTGTAAGCCAAAGGAGAGAGCCTTGAAAGAAACAACCCACCAACATCTGGATCTCCTACTTCTCACTTCCAGAATTGAGAAAACAAATTTCTGTCATTTAAGCCACGCAGTGTGTAGTATTTTGTTACGGTAGCCCCAGAAAATTTATATAATAATGTCTTCTCCAAACCCTGGAAAGCTTTGGAAAAGGCTTGAAATGAGAATATTTAGACCACTCTACTCCTTTAAAGTCCTTCGCTCAATGATTTTTGTAGTTGGTCCCTCCAACTAACCTAACACTTCAAACTCTTTGTCACCCAACATACGTGTGGATAACAGAGGCCAAGAAGTATCCCAACATCAGCTAGTGCAGGGAACTAATAATCTAGAACCCGGTTCTTGGCCTTGTAGTCTGGGCATTCTTCTCCTCCCCTCCCTTCCCCAACCCAGAGATAATAAAATTCCTGCTTGAATCATGGATTTCACAAGTCCATTGTGCAAACTAAAACGTCATTTATTAACTAATAACTTGAGAATAACACATTACAAAGAACACAAAATAAGACTTTCTAGCTGGGAAAACTGAAGAAAACTTCTCAGAGGAGGAAGTGTTTAAAGAAAGGGCAATGCTTTGGCAATCAAGCTTTTTATACTTCTTAGGGATAATAAAAGCAATTCTAAAAAAAGAGTTTTAATTTCTACATCAGTGTATTATTTAGTAAATTACTATTTTCACACTACAAACAGTTTCACCAAAATTCTATGGCTACAACACTACATTTACAATCTGACCGACTCTAACACAATGGTCCTAAAGGAAGGTTAACATGCACCAGAGTTTCTTGGAGGGCTTATTAACACAGACACTGCTGGCACCACTCCCCAAAATACTGATTCAGTAGGTACAAGATGGGTCTAAAGAATCCGCATTTCTAACAATCCCAGGTGACGCCAGGTGATGCCAATACAACTAGACAGTCTTTTGAAAACCACCACTTCAAGAGAATGGCACACTAACAGCAAAGCACGCGTGGTTTATTCTCTGCAAGACTCCAGAGACTAAGGGAGCTTTCTGCAGACATGGAAAATGACTTTCAAAACTGCAAACATTTGCTTTTGATAAAATGATAGCCCATGTTTAAAAGACAGAACAAAATTTTTTCAGCGTTTTTGCTTATATACATATATATGTATACGTATAACACACACACACACACACACACACACACACACACACACACATACATATTTGGAATTTTTTCAGGTACTTTTTAGAAAGAAGGTCCAAAGAAAACACATGGGAAATGTCTATGTTAACTCTCTTCCTTCACTTAAAATAACTAGTGGCTAATCAGTAGTTTGATTGAATTACAGTGCTAATTTAGTAAGAGAACTGGCAGATAATGATTAGAACTGTTTAGTGCTTTTGCTCATTAATTACAAATGGTTGTAAACCCAGAAAAGATATACCAGACCAACAATGAATACTTTCAAATTCTAAAATAAAACAAAACAAAATCATTAAGCTTCTGGTTCTTAGAGTTAGTAACTCTTGCACAATGCTTCAGATGACATATTTACATTAAATATTTAGGGTATATACCCTACCTTCTTGGTGAAAACTTGTGAAAAAGTGGTTTCCATGCAAGCAGGATGGAAATGACATCTTTTGGGTACTTTCGGCAACCGATCATAGCACATTTCAGCATGTTTAACATCCTTTAACATTTGATCTGCTAATGTGGAAAGACAATGGGCTTTTGTCTAATTAATACGGACTTGAATATGAACTCCACCACCCATATGATGTGGAAAAAATTGCTCAATGGTTCTGCCCCTCAGTTTTCCTGATCTGTATAACACAATCACTAATATCTGCTTTTAATAGTGACTGTAAAGATGAAATAAAGTAGTATTAACATTCCTAGTACAATGTGTGCATGTTGACATTCCTTCTGTTCCCTTACTGAATCCTGCTTTCTGCTTTGTTACCTACATACTTACTGTATAGCATAAAAACGATAACTTGGATAACATCTCTCTGGGTGTTTTGTGCACTTTTGTTGTTGATTCAAGGGAACTCTATGCCACATGTGGGGCACAAACTCAGGACCCTGTAATCAAGAGTCACATGCTGTACTGACCGAGCCATCCAGGTGCCCCTTGGATACTCTCTCTTGACTCTTTGATAAAGCCAACATGGTCAGGTTAAATGCTTGCTGAAGCCCCCTTAGGAAGCACATGTGTTAGCATTCATATGGCTTGTCATTTATATTCTGAGTCAATTCACAATTTCTTCTTCACTTGCTCATTCTCCTCCTGGCAATACCTAATGACTTGCTTCACCCACACTCCAGTCCCAGCCGTGTCAATGCTGCCTCCATTCCCTCCTCAAAGGCTTTGCCTTCTAACCTTCCCACCATTGTACTTAGTCTACCACCCCTTAACCTTGGCATTCCCTGCTTGTCACTGCTGTTAGCTCCTAGTTTGTTCATGTGCAGTTGACTGTGAACAGTACTCCACTCCTTGTGCTATTTTGTCTTCAAGAACTCAATCCAAGTCACAAGGTCTTCTCTATGTGGTTTTTAGATTTGAGATTTTAAATACCTCCTTTATCAGAACAAAAGCCGTCTTGTCAGGAATTTGGGGGTTCCCCTTTAAAACCTCTCTTGGGGCACCTGGGTGGCTCAGTCGGTTGGGCGTCCGACTTCAGCTCAGGTCACGATCTTGCGGTCCGTGAGTTCGAGCCCCGCGTTGGGCTCTGTGCTGACAGCTCGGAGCCTGGAGCCTGTTTCAGATTCTGTGTCTCCCTCTCTCTTTGCCCCTCCCCTGCTCATGCTCTGTCTCTCTCTGTCTCAAAAATAAATAACGTTTAAAAAATTTGTTTTTTAAATAAATAAATAAAAATAAATAAATAAAACCTCTCTAATTTTCATCCCGATGTGTTCTATCTGGTTGACACTCATTTCTGTAGCACCTTCAATGGGTCAGCCCCTGTTCTGAGCTCTTTAGATATATCCACTCTTGTCGATCATCACGACAGCCTCATGAGATAGACTCTACCACTACCTATGGTTTATAGATGAGGACACAGAGACAGAGACACCTAAGTAACTTCTCCAAGGTCACATGACTAGGAAGCAGCAAAAGCAGAATCAAATCCCAGGCAGCCTGACGTCAGAGCACACAGTCTGCCAACACTTCAATCTGCTGTCTCTCAGTTCCAGTGCTTCCTATCCTCTCTCAAGATAGCCTCACTCCTCCTGTTCTCTCCTCCAACTCCCATTCATCCCTGCCACACCTTTCTCTGGCCTGTTTCCCTATATATCACCTATGTTTTCTGAAACTCAACCTTCTTCCAGAGCCAAGGCTCTTTCTCCTCTGCCTTCCCTTGAACATTTGCAGATCCTCTCCTTCTACATACAGGCTATAATCAGGTTTCTCTCTTTGCATTTCTTGCCAGACTTTTCTGAAATGATTGCTCTGCTCGTGCTACCTCTTTCTGTTAATTATCTAATTTTTTTTTTTACTTAACTCCTAAATACTGGCTTTTATCTACTGAGACAGAACTTTGAAAACTAACTAGTAACTTCTTAATAAATAAAATTACTGTTATCATCATCCTTGACTTCTCACTATCATTTAGCTTTGGGGGGGGGCGGATATAATTTAGCCCTCTTAAATACCTTCCTCTTGAAATATTCGTTTCTTGGGTCCAATGCATTACATTGACTTGGTTCTTATCTTCTTTTCTTGCAGACAGTTATCCCTTGATTTACCTTCTTCACTTTCTCCCTCTCCCACTCCAGGTTCCTAAAAGTGGGTGTACCTCATGCTTACCCCTCAGCCTACTTGTATTTTGGTGCTACAGTATACGCTGCGCTGGTAATTCTCAAAAATAGCATGCATCAGAATAGTCTGTATGGCTTCTTATAACTCTGGGCCCCAACGTCAGAGTTTCCAATTCAGCTTCTCTGGAATTGTGTGCGATCAGGCACAAGAATTTGAATGTCTTAACACTGAAACCTCAGCAGAGACTCTCCAATTAGAGCCATTTGATTTTCCCCGTTGGGTGTTAAATGGTCATCTCAAATGACACAACATATTCTGTTTTCTCCCTACTCTGAAAACATTTCTAGGGAAGAAGCAAGTGACGTAGCAAACTGTTCACAGGGTAGAGATTACAGAGAACTGGAGATCTCTAGCCCAGGATGAAGGAGCATCTGTTTTTCATCTGCAGCCATTGTTACCATGAAGGAGTATGATCCTGATGCTGCTAAGCTTCCTGATTTTTTTTGAAAGTAACCTGGATTTTCTAGCAAAATTTTTCAAAGTTTAAGTCTCAGCGTTTTTGTAGAAACAATGTGAAAGCCAAATAAAACTGCTCTTGTAGATAGACTTGAACCTGAAGACCATCACTTTGTGATGTTGGCACCCATGTCTTCCAGCCTCTCCTCTCTCTGAATAACACAGGCCCTTCAAGGGTAAACTGCACGTTCTGACTTTCTGGTCTACTGGCTTTTTTTCCCAAATCTGAATAGTTGTGCTCACAGCCAGTATATAATCACATCATCATCATCATCATCATCACCTCCACCATTATTTATTATTACTATTATTTTACTGTTGTGTGACATAATCTTCTTGTTCTCTATGAGATTGTCTCTTTAACCAGACCTTGATTTTTCAGGGGTCAGGCTTCTCTGATCGTCTTTAAAATACCCAGTGTAGGGGCGCCTGGGTGGCGCAGTCGGTTAAGCATCCGACTTCAGCCAGGTCACGATCTCGCGGTCCGGGAGTTCGAGCCCCGCGTCAAGCTCTGGGCTGATGGCTCAGAGCCTGGAGCCTGTTTCCGATTCTGTGTCTCCCTCTCTCTCTGCCCCTCCCCCGTTCATGCTCTGTCTCTCTCTGTCCCAAAAATAAATAAATGTTGAAAAAAACAATTTTTTTAAAAAAAAATAAAATACCCAGTGTAGAGCTTGATGCATAATAATCCTCTCTGAAAAATCTGTTGATTTTTAAGTCACTTTTACGGAACTGCCAGTGTTTTTCTACATCAGAAACACCAATGAATGACGGGACTACCCTTATACACAAACACGTATGTTTCTGCCATCAGTTGAGCACCTGCTACATGCCAGCCACTACACAGAATATATTAGCTATTTTATTCTGAATTCTCACAACTACCTAAGAAGTCAATATTAGTATTCTGATTTTTTAAAGATGAAAAGAGAAGGTAGATGTATTAAGCTACTTGCTCAAGCAGACACAGCTATTGAATTATACTGATTACATTTAAATTCAGGTGCATTTGGCTATAAAACCCTTACTCTTTCCTTGATATCGCACTGTCATCAATACATAATGAACAAGCCTGGATACGAGTCGGTCCTCTGGCCCGCCAAAGGGCCACAAAAAGATTTTTAAGTCTTTTGCAGATGTTGGACATGATTAGTCCCCTGAATGGCGGAAGAATGACCCACATTCACTGGAAATAGTATAGCTGGACATTCATCATTGATTGTTAAAACTCATTTCCAAAGAAACCTATTCCTTAAAGAAGCTTGTGACTTCACAGCATGTAGAATGTTCTAGTAGGACTGTGAATCTAGTATCAACTGAATGCACAATGAAAAACAGCATCACAGCAAAATTTTGCTGTTTGGGAAAGATATCGAACCACAGATTCTGAAAATTCTGGCATTATCTAAGCCCTCAATAGTATAAGAGAAAACCGTATCAGATGTGCAGCATATGTAACCATTTTGAGGGCCATATTTCAGAAGCAGTGGAGTTGAGCTGTTGAGAGCACACTCTTGGTTTCCACGGTATCCCCTGGTACCAAAGAATGTAATCAGGTTCTCAGAGAAATTTCGTGATGGTGCTGATTGCTATTAAAGTAGTAATTCCCAATCCTGCCATCGTCACTTAGCTTCATTCTAATTCCCTCTTAGGTTTTCTGTGTCACTACCCTCACCCTCCTCATCGCAACTTGTGTGACATCTTTCTTATGCCTATTCTCTCTTCCCCAAACAGCTAATTTCAATTTTGGTTATAATCCAACAGACATTGAGCATATTCATATTAGCCAGTGCACTCTATCAGCAATTGTGTTAATGACAAAAATACAAAATGCATTGTATTGTTCTACACTGTAACTCATCCTGTCCTGATATTGAGGATGAGTTACTCATGGGTAGAGAATAGGTCTTACTCATTTTCTATCCCTGGCCTTACACACAGAACTCACTCACTAAGTGTTTGGTAGGTGAGTAAACAAATGACTGAATACTGCAGATCCAACATCAGATAAGACAGTCAGGATGGCAATGGGAATCAAGTTTATCTGGGCAGAGATATATCTCCCACTTCTCACGTGGCAAAGTATATATCCAACTGATGATGCTACATCACGTTTTATATCTTATGTTCAGCACATTCACTGCCTCTCATTCAAAAAGAGAGTGGGCTGTAACATCACTCAGGAGCCAAACTAAGACCTAGTTTTAAAGTCTTTACTGTAAAGTGTTTTATGGCACTATATTATTTGAAATCTACAAAGAGACCCGAAGAAGAAAGTGACATAAAATACTGAGAGACAAATTTCATATAGTACAGCAGCTGCTGTAAGGTTTTAATGGATACACAGTTTTTACTCTTGGAATGAGGAAGTGCCTAATACAGGGGACTCCATAGCAGTTCCCAGGGAGATTTGTCCGTAGAAGAATGATAGTCTTGAGCTGTCTGTGGAATCTTTCTGAGCTTCATCACTTTCAAAAATGCATTTCTGTGATTAAGTAATACAAGATTTCCACTGCGTCATTTAAAAAAATCAGAACTCACAATGGGAAAAATGGACAAAACCATACAATGTAGAAAGAAGTGGGGCGAGGAAGGTAATTTTTTTTAAAGCTCACAAATACACAAAGCAGAAAAGATGAGAATCAAGCCCAACTTTCAAGTAATTCTCTTATCCTTAATTCTAAACACTTATCAAACAAAATACCCAAGTGGATAGGAACACAGCCTTTTTTTGTCAACACATCCATCTCTGCATTAAGTTGTGAGAAGTATATTGGACTAAGCGGCTCTGTGTCACTCTCCAAGATTCAGACTCTGTGGATCAATAGCAGGAAGCCCACTGTCCAATGGATATTCAAATAATTGATAACATAAATCAGTGGTGCTGTCCAATTACCTATGAGAGGATTATGTGCCTTATAGATTCTCTGTATTATCCATAGCACTTTTTAAATTATATGTAATATACATCTAACTAGCACATCAGGTAAGTGGGAAGACGTAATAAAAGAATGCATGCTAAGCCTTTTATCTTAGTGAAAAGCTTACAGTAGATATTCAAAAACAGTACTTGCTGGGTGATGATCAGTCTCTCAATTATTTAACAGTCAGAAAATTCAGACTGATGTTATAAATAGATTCCAAAAAAACATAATTAAGAAAGTGAGTAGATGGCAAACTTTGTTTAATTCAGTGACTTCTGGTTCATTTGTCGTAACCCTTCTCACTCTTACTGCAAATGTACACAGACACACAGCCCTGAGTGCCTGCCTTTCATTCCACTGGGGAAATGTTTTGCATGAGAAAGAACACACCTATGGCACTTGAGAAGGTCGTGGGCTAAAGGGAAGACACAAGAAAAAATCAGCTATTCGTCATATGAGCAATGGTTACAGATGTGTATTACATAATAAGAATTCACCTTGATGTATATACACAGACAAGATGTGATATATTCTGCTCAGGAGGTGGCCGCCTCTTCACTTGTCTTAAAGTTAACTACTGGTAAGCCAAAGTAAAAGTCGATACATTTAGATGGCATGTATTTTTCATATGCATGAGAATATAATTGGTTCCACTTTTCTTAACACTAAATGTAATGAAAAGCCACATTTCACGCCCGTAAACCTGAAATTCTATTAATAGTCTTCAGCCCACCCCTCACCTGAGTACTGACATTTTAATAAGTTGATTATTTTCTCCATTTTAGAGGGAATATATCTCATAAAGTCCGATTTGGAAAATGTAGGAAAAAAATAGAAAGATGGAAATTATTCATTATTTCAACACACAAACACTCTATTTGTTAATATCCTTTTCTATATACATTTGTTCTGATTTATGTGTTTCATATAACCAATCAACTTATATAATCTTATACTCGGCACTGAGACTTTTAAGGACTTTCTATATGATTTTTAAGAATAAACAATGTATTTAACATAAAAATCCTTTCACTACTGTTAGAAAATGTTAACCACATCAGCCACACACAAACAAGTAGGCATGAAAACTAGCGGTGATCCTCACTGGGTGGTTTGTCATTTACATACTTAAAAAGGAATCTTTATTATCACCAACTCATCCATTAATTACCTTATTTCTTCAGTGACTAGTTACCAAGTACCAAACAATACCCTCAGGAATGTAAAGGTGACAGCTCATTTACTGCATTTCTATTCTCTTGGTTTTGTTTCAAGTGTAAGTATCATCATTCCAATGTATGTTCCCATAATGAGAAACTTTGAAAGAATGAAAGTGTGGGCAGCTGACAGCTCCTAACGAAAACGTCTATCGGCTATTGTAGAATTAGTACTGCTACAGGTATCTTTTGAGCTAACATTCACTGTTCCCTCCTAGAAATTGCATGTTTCTCCAAAAAATAGCATTAGAAAGCACAGAGAACTGTGTTTTGCGTACGTGTGTGTATACAGGGGTCCCTTTCTACAGCCTCAACAGCGAGGTCACATAGAAGGATGTAATCTTGTTTGAGATATCAGTAGTATTTCTATTTAAAGTTGGTGATACACTGGGGCGCCTGGGTGGCGCAGTCGGTTAAGCGTCCGACTTCAGCCAGGTCACGATCTCGCGGTCCGTGAGTTCGAGCCCCGCGTCAGGCTCTGGGCTGATGGCTCGGAGCCTGGAGCCTGGAGCCTGTTTCCGATTCTGTGTCTCCCTCTCTGTCTGCCCCTCCCCCGTTCATGCTCTGTCTCTCTCTGTCTCAAAAAATAAATAAAAAACGTTGAAAAAAAATTTAAAAAAATTAAAATAAAGTTGGTGATACACTGAGAGTTCATTCACCGCACATAAGTCACATGTCTTTGAAAGATGCAGAGGTAGGGGCGCCTGGGTGGCTCAGTCGGTTAAGCGTCCGACTTCAGCCAGGTCACGATCTCGCGGTCCGTGAGTTCGAGCCCCGCGTCGGGCTCTGGGCTGATGGCTCGGAGCCTGGAGCCTGTTTCCGATTCTGTGTCTCCCTCTCTCTCTGCCCCTCCCCCGTTCATGCTCTGTCTCTCTCTGTCCCAAAAATAAAATAAAAACGTTGAAAAAAAATTTTTTAAAAAAAAAAGAAAGATGCAGAGGAATCTTTGACACTTTGGAACTTCAAATTCCTATTACATGGCAGCTGAGTATTTTGAAGAATTTACTACAAATTACATTTTAAAAAACAAGCAGACACTTTAAAAACTGAAAATACACATCATTTTCGACATCATTTTCCATATTGTACTCAAAGATTTAAGTTTGGGAGAGCCTGGGTGGCTCAGCTGGTTAAGCGTCGGACTTCAGCTCGGGTCATGATCTCACAGTTCGTGAGTTATAGCCCCGCAGTCAGGTTCTGTGCTGACAGCTCGGAGCCTGGAGCCTGCTTCGGATTCTGTTGTCTCCCTCCCTCTATGCCCCTCCCCTACCTGTGCTCTGTCTCTCTCTCTCTCTCAAAAATGAAAAAAATAAACATTATATAAAAAAAAACTTGTAGTTAGTCATGGATAATTTTTTTTTTTAGATTTTAGTGTTTATATCCATATACCGTCTTGCTTTGTGTTACATTTGTTACAGTTCATAATACTGAGTTTATTATAATTCAAATTAAAAGTAAATTATATACTATATATAATTATATATATTATATAATAATTATAATAATTATATACATAATATAATATATTATAATTATATATCAACTAAAATTATATATGTGATTGTTATATGTTATGTATAACATATATATGTATATGTATATACATATGTATATATATACATATGTATATATATTTATATGTTATGTTATATGTTAACTTAGGTAAATATATTAATAAGTATATGAATGAATATTGAATATGTGAAAGATGATTTATAACATGTAAAAGATGGAAATGTTTTTTAGATGAATATAAATCATGGGATTAAGAAATTAATTATTATCTCATTTATTTGTTCATTTTTAATTTAAATCCAAGTTAGTTAACATGTGTGTAATAACGATTTCAGGAATAGAATTTAATGATTTATCACTTACGTTTAACACCGAGCGCTCATCCTAACAAGGGTCCTCCTTAATGCCCATCGCCCATTTAGCCCATCTCCCAACCCAACACCCCATCAGCAACCCTCAGTTTGTTCTCTGTATTTAAGAGTCCCTTAAGGTTGGTTTCCCTCTCTGTTTGTATATTATTTTTGCTTCCCTTGCCCTATGTTCATCTGCTTTGTTTCTCAAATTGCACGAGTGAAATCACATATGTGTCTTTCTCTGACTTATTTTCCTTAACACAATATGATCTAGTTCTATCCATGTTGTTGCAAATGGCAAGATTTCATTCTTTTTGATCACTAATATTCCATTGTATATTTAAGAAATTATTAGGGGGACCAGGGTGGTTCAGCTGATTAAGTGTCTGACTCTCAGTTTCTGCTCAGGTCATGATCTCATGGTTTTGTGAGTTCAAGTTCCATGTCGGGCTCTGCACTGACAGTGTAGAGCCTGCTTGAGATCCTCTTTTCTCCCTCTCTATCCTCCCTGCTGCTCACGCTGTCTCTGTCTCTGTCAAAACATAAACTTAAAAAAATTTTTTTAAAGAAATCATTAGTTGTAATTGTGAAAAATCTTGCTTGCCTCTCTCTAGCCCCATTTTCTACACTTTCCTTCATAAATATCCCTACTGTATATTCTGTGATAAAATATCCCTTGCTTTTCTCTATTGTTTTAACATACACATATCATGTATATCATTTAGTTTTGTTCATGTTAGAACTTTACTTAAATGAATCATAGTTCACATATATTACTTCAACTTGCTTATTTTCACTTAACATTTTCTTTTTTTTTTTCTTTGAGAGAGAGGGGGGGAGAGAGAGAGAGAGAGAGAGACAGACAGACAGACAGACAGACATAGAATCTGAAGCAGGCTCCAGGCTCTGAGCTGTCAGCACAGAGCCTGACGCGGGGCTCGAACCCATGAACTGATCTGAGCTGAAGTCGATGCTTAATCGACTGAGGCTCCCAGGTGCCCCAAGATTTTCCTTTCTTTTTCTCACTTAACATTTTAAATTATTAATTTAACTATGTTGTTGCAAGGGACTGTGATTCTTTTGTTTTCACTAGTTTACAGTGTTCCTTTGAATAAATAGGTAATAATTTGTTTATCAGAGGACCTGTCCATTTTTGCTTAGGCTTATCTATACACATCTTTTTATGTTTGCCATTAAAAACACTGCTGTTATTAGTGGTTTCACATCTATTTCCTGGTGCGAACATGCAGCAGTTTTGTGCGGCTCTATGCTCAGGAGGGGGATTGCAGTGACATGCAGAATACATGTTGTTTCCCAAAAGTGTGTATCACCAGAACAGCAGGTTCTTCACAATCTTACCAACATTTAATGGTGTAGACTTCTGTAACATTTCCTAAACAAGTGAGAAAATATTATCACTCTTTGTAAGATTTCCAAATTTTACGGGTTACTAAACAATGCATTAATGAAACTTGATGGGCAAATGTAAATTAGGCAAAATTTCCAGGCATACCTTTTCCACTCTTTGTGAGAATCAACATGCTGTAACTTTACTGAGTCATGAATCAGTTCCAATACATGGTATTATTTTTTAGGAGAGGTAATGTTTCTAATGTTATATCCTATTATGTCCCTATAATTCACCACGCTTTGAAGCAGAATCTCGGAACTGTCTGTATGTATGTGTAACTTTAAATATATACAGGCTAGAATAGCAACTGAAAATAACATGATCTAGGGAGCATCCATGTTTCCAAATACTTGTTCCTTAGAAGGTTCTGTCCACATAAGATTTGGGTCATTCTAAGGCAATTTACATTAGGTCTGGAGAAAATGGTTCTAGCCCAGAAAACGGACTCCATATGAAATAAACTAAATAAATAATTGAAATAACTCAAATAATAAGCATTCAACAGTCAAAATAAAACTGTGTTTCCTGGTGTTGCCATAGAGACAAAATTAAGAGCTGAAGTAAATGTTTCTCTTATTTCAAGTCATTTCTCAAATACTACATAAGCTATTATAGTTCTGTCTACACAGGAAAGCCCAAACCCAAGTCCTACAAAGTTATTGTATGGCACCGAGTACTCAGGATCAGCCACTTAACTTATTCCAGATTAGGTGAACATCACACGATGTTTCCCCAAGTGTAATGTCTATATAAAAAGTTGAGCCTTCCCGGAGGGAACATATGGGTATTGTGTACGGTTATCTAAACAAGCTTATGTTCTCTCAAGCCACAAGCCTTCTGGGGGATCTGCCACCACAAGAGTCAGAGGACCTGAAGAGCTTTGGGTTTGTCCTTCCTTTTCGAAGGATGGAAAATTTGGAGAACATCAACAATGTAGCATGTAAACTGCTGGCAAACCCATCAATTCACTGTAAAACCACAAAATCAACAAAAGCAGTCCGATTTACGGGCTCTTTCATGACCTTCAAGTCACTTCCACTGTCGTATACATCTCTGTATTATACACACACGGGACTACGTTAATGTGGAGCAAAAGAGACAGCTGAAAGTACTAACAGCATTCCTTGAAAGGTTCAAGTTTAGTTAAAAGGCAAAGAAATTAAACATTATTGATTCCTCTACCCTGACAAAATGCCTAATAAACTGTCAGTTCCTTAAGTTAATAGTATCATATCTGTGTGTATTTCTTTAAGCCCAACTTTTCCACCTCAAAAGATGTTACATGGTTAGATCTCATGCTTTATGACCTTGCTATTCAAAGTGCAGCCTATGGAGCACAGACTCGTCACCTTGGAGTTTCCTAAAAATGCAGAATTTGAAGCCCTACCCCAGAACTACTGATTTAGAATCTACATGTTAGCAAGATCCCCAGGGATCTCCTATGCACATCACTGTCATAAACCCACTGTTTTGAGACCCGCGCCCCCACACACGGCATGCGATTCCATACGTTTTTGTTGAAACTAAGAGCTACAAGAAATTAACTTTGTATTCAGAGTCCAGATAAATCTCAAGTTGATCAAACTCTGCATTTGCCAATGTTAACTAGCTTAAAGATAGGTTGGAACTTTACGGGAAGCTCCTGCTTTCCTCTTCTTTCGCAAGACTGTGTACAGCTTTCAGCTGATACGTTCTCGCGGTCTATAGCCAATACATGCAGATGATGCACGGTATGCCAGAATTTAAGTAATAGGCACTTGGGTCTCATCTGGGGAATTCTGTACTATATGCAGGGGAAAGAAAAGCCTGACTTCAAGAATGTGAGAACTCTTCAGAAATTTAACTATACATTTTTCACTTTGCCTAAAATGTACCCATGGCCTTTGGTCAAACAATTTCAGAGGAATCTCGTGGAAATGGGATATGTGTTATCAAGTCTAAATCAACGCCAGTCTTAGGTAAGTAAAGGCTTAGGGACATTGAGCCAAATTTCTCTGGCACCCTATAGTAGTATCAGTAAATACAATGGCAATCAAACAATTAAGCAAACATTCAAACTGCACAGAGAGTTAAAATTACAGTGCAATTGTTACCTAAATCACACATTAAGAAAAAAAGAAAAAAACAAGACCAACCATGTCTATATATAAACAGTGCTTTAATTTGTTATTGTGCTGAGCTCCATGTGTGTGCCTTGCGTCTGACAAGCCGTTCAGCCTCCTGCTTTCTTAAGTAGGTTTTACTGTTAAATTACGGCTAGAATTAACCAACATGCCAGTACACCATGATATTAATCTCCCAAGTATTCAATCACTTAACAATAGCATCATTATTCTAGAGAACTCTGCTTATTCACTGTTTGTGCATGTTTTCAGATGTTTCATTAAGAGCAATTTTATTTCAATAGAATTCAAAAACTGTGCAAATGAATGATCTAAAAAAAAAAAAGAGAGCCTTAAATATTTAATCTTCCAAAAGGAGGTCAAAAAAAAAAAAGAGGATAATCAAATAATTACTAGGTTGGTGAAATCAAATAATTATTTAAAATTAAAGTGTTCTGGAGAGTTCATGGAAGGGGCACTGGAAGGAGAATGTGAGATGTGGAGGCTGACCTCTGCTTTTCAAGAGAAATCACCAACTTCCAGGTATGTGTCCCGTCAGCTGCCATAATTCAGCTGTGGTTGCAATAATAGTGTTGTGTCTCCTTCTTATGACATATCTACAGCCCTTAATTGGCATTGGTGTGCAGAAATAAGTATAATCAGTGTATCAGAAATGGCTTTCTCTTCAGACTACTGATTTTGATAGTTCATTAGAAGTATTTCTCAAGAGGCATTCATATTGAATTTTGACTTCCAGAATGACCACAAAGGAACAGTTACAGGCAGTGAGTGAGGTCCTGTGGTGAAGTCACGCTGATCCCTGAATTATATCCAAAAGTCGTGAGCCCAGTGTTTCCAGGACCTGCTGCTTACACAGCTGTTTAGACGGCCCAGGGCAAACCAGAAAGACCAACTCTTTTTCTCCTAGGCAATTTTGCCATAATGTGCGCGGATCCAAATTGGGATGGATTTTAGGAACAAAATAACAAAGCATATATGTAAACTACCCTTCGCGTGATTTCAAAATCTGTATGGCTGAAAGAATACTTAAAGAAAGGTTAGAAAGTCAATAACGTGAAAAAAAATAAATTAAAAAAAATTAAAAGTCAGTAATATGAGCTAGTTGCTTTGGAAAAATAAGTATTCTGAATAGCAATGACTCTGTCTTTGAAAACATTTTTTCAAACTTTACATAAAATATGCCAATGAAAGAGATTTGTCACTATATAGATGTCTGAGCCTATAAATACAAAGTGTATATTTTGAAAGGCCTCCAGGCTCGAGGGGCTCACTAACTATGCAGGAAAAAAAAGATTCAAAGGATATGCACATTCTCCGCTATGTTGATCCCAAATCATAAAGCCTTTTAAAAAGATAAATGGAGACCACCTAACAGGCCAGGGATAATAGAAGCCATTTCTCTGGAGGAACAGGTTAATTAATTATTATTAGTTATTTAAGTGCTATAGTGTTCCCATCTCTAAGTATACACTTGCATGTTAGAAACAGTTATTAAAATGTATTGCCAAACTACTAATTGTCAAGCGTCATACCAAGAAGCTGGCATGGTTGTCACCAACAAATCCACTTGCTGACATTTATGTCTTATATTCACGTGACTTCAACTGTGACTTTTCAGAAAGCAGGAAAAAGAAATGGCTGGCTTTGTATTTTCCACTCCCTATCTCTAAAGCCCTTTGTGTGATCTCCATGTATCTTGTAGAGAATGGAAATTATGCTAGATAGGTAAATGAAAGTGTTTATCATCATCATGTTTATCATTTACTATTTATCTGTGCTTTCATAACTATATATCTGGCTTCTTCTATGTTCCCATCATTGTCCTGGGATACAGAAATGAATCAGACTTGAGCTCTATCTCCAAAGTGCTTACCAACTAAAGCAGGATCACAGACACAAAAGTAAATCAGCCCAATGTTGCGTTAGTGGTACACACGTGGTTAAGACTGAAGTGCACGGAATGACATATCGTCATGCAACAGGGCAGGCATGGGTGTTATCTATGCTGGGAGCTAGTAATGGGCTGGGGATGAACTGAGGGAGACAGGTATCACAGGCTTCCCAGAGGAAATGGCACTTAAGCTCCATCTCAGGGATGTACATATTCATTTTCTACCCAATGAATAACATTCCACCGGTGATGTTCATCAACAGCCTGTGGACCTAGTAGTCATAAAAAACCGGTACTCATTAATGGCGGCCATAGAAGATAGACACACACAAAGAAGTTTCATGACAAAGGTCCTGGCTTTAGATTGCTTCTAGTTCTGTTGAGGGGTGACCATGGCCTCCAACAATTCATTGGACACCCCAGTCAGGATGATTATCTGGTCTTCTTCAAACTCAATTTTGTTATTTTTTTAAATGTTTATTTATTTTTAAGAGAGACAGACAGACAGACAGAGAGCAAGTGGGGAAAGAGTAGACAGGGAGGGAGACACAGAATCCAAAGCAGGCACCAGGCTCTGAGCTATCAGCACAGAGCCTGATGCGGGGCTCAAACTCACAAACTGCGAGATCATGACCTGAGGCAAATTCAGATGCTTAAACAACTGAACCACCCAGTTGCCCCTACAATTTTGTTATTTTAAAGGAGAGGGTAGAGGTGCTGGGAAGCAGAGGAGAGCGACCTTCAGCCTAAACTCTACTATCTTGAGCAAACTGTTCTTCTGACAGCTTGAACCAAAACAAACATCTTGCAGTTGACCACTCACCCACCTTAGAAGGGGGGTTAGAGACCTGTCCATTGTTTTTCACCCATTCAGGGCCTCACCTCCTGTGTCCCATCCTGACTATAACCATAGACTTACTCAGTTTTCTTCATCTTTCTTTATATCTTTATATGTTAGAAATTCTTAGAGTCCAGGGGAGTGATCAGGCTGATTTCCTCCTCAATTGTGGTCCATTTTCACACAAGTTATTTAAGGGCTGTAAGTGTCCAAGAAGCAATAAGATCACTATAGACTTTTGAGGGTCTCAAATACCTCAATTACGCATTATGTAGAAAACGTTTCACTGGTCAATGAGGGGACCTGGCTGGCTGTCAATTCTGCAATGTACTTTCCCATGTGGAATGTAAGGTGGGGCAGCATCTTGTCCCTTAAGAATACTTACAGCAACAGAACACTCTATTTACTTTGCTTGCCTAACTTCCACAAGATGGCATAATGCAGTGTGCAAATAAAATAACATTTTGGGTGATACGGAATAAAAGAGGATGAAGTACATCGAGTCTTCAATGCCAACCAGAGAATTTCTAAGTAATGAGGGTGTCCACTTCTACTCACGTGACCCTGGACTAACACTAAGTGTCCCAGCTCTTGTGACCTAGAGGGGGAGTTTCTGTAATTCAGAAATATAATTCAGAAATTCACTCTGTCAGCGAGGCCCTTCTCTGAGGTTCCCCACGCCCGCCACTCCAGCTTAAGTGAACTCTCAGAATACTCTGTGCTTTTCCTCCATAGTTTCTAGTAGCTTCGTGTCCCCTCCTTCATTAGACTTAAAGATTCACAGGGACATCATCATATCTATACTGGTGTCCTTGATATCTCAACACCTAGCACAGCACCAGTCACATAATAAGCATTTGCTAAGAATTTCTCGAGTCTATATCTAAAAATCTGTAGCTATTGGGGAAAAAAAAGGTTAACTTTGAAATTGCAATCTTAGTTGTCTGAAGTCATTTTGTGTTTCTACGCAAAAGCAATAATCAAAGAGCTCTCGTTGGTAAATCCATCCTTCTAGCTTATAGATTTATCATCCTCAACAACCTAACTGTGGTAGCAATCCATGATTATACATTTTGGCACAGCATCAAAAAGTAGCTTTACTGATACTGCTAAATTAAGAGAAACAGGGATGAAGTAGGTGTTATATCCATCCCAAGGGCTGGGTGACATTGGGAAAAGCAGAACAAGTGGCATTATCCCAGAAATAACATTTAAGAAGCAGCCAAGAAAAGTGAGATGTAGCAGATCTACAGCTAAAGACAGGCATCTGCCAATAATTGCGTCTAGACTGCCCAGAAAGCTTAATGAATGGGCAACAGAAGTAAATGAGAATAGGATATACCACCCAATTAGGAGGTGATACATGATACTGTATGAGCACAAAAGTAACCAGAGATTTATCAGTAAGTATTTGGAATTAACAAGATTAAATGAATAAATAGCATAGTTTGAAGACAACTTCTCCCAAAAGGAGGCACACAATCTAAAGTTGATGTGAACACCACTGAGACAGGATCTGTAGAGAAATGGGATTTAACTGAACAAATGAAGCTGTAATTCAGAAATAAGATTAACAGTGGTAATTAGGACAGAATCTTCCTGGAGTGTAATTCTTTATATTTTATCATGCACTTTAATCATCCAGTCTCATAATATATTATCACTCCGTTTTCAAGAGAAAGAAATAGATACTTCGAAATTTAATTTGCCCAAAATTCACAAGGCTAATACGTGGCAGATCTGAAATCAAAAGCCTAGACTCCCTTTTATATTGAAGCTTCCTGTTGTCACAACTCCAAATATTAAGGATTCACAAATATTTCACAGCATAGAGCAACATTTCCTACTTCTATATACATTATCTCAAAAGCTCCTCCTGCACAACGTTGCAATAGGACCGAGGTGTATGCTTTCCAAATCCTTGTGTATCAAAGCTTGTTTCTGCAATTGTAATAGCTTCTTAACACTTTGAAACTGCGTGAAACTAGGGATGTCATTTTGTTGTTGTTGTCATTGGTGTTCCTGTCTGCATCATAAGCGTGTCCTGGAGAGAGGGGCTATGGCATGGGAAGGTTGCTGAAGATCTGGAAAGGTAAATCCGAATGAGGCTTTGGATTTCAGGAAGGAAGATGAGAAGACAGAGAAAGGAATGGATGTGATGGCCAAGCATCCCTCTCTGAAAGCAGAGACAGCTTTCAGAGGGTTGGGGAATCCCTACAAACATCAAGCATAATATACAATGAAAGGGTTCTATAGAGGAGTGGAGGGCACCTGTTGGGATGAGCACCGGGTATTGTATGGAAACCAATTTGACAATAAATTATATTTAATATAAAAAATAAAAAAAATAAAGGAGCCCTCGGATGATTCTCAGTTAAAACAAGAAGTCCATGAAAGGAAGAAGAGAGAACTGGATGTTACAGAGAAACAACAGCAATACAATGAGAACATCAAGATAGGACATCTGCCGGAAACTTCAGGAGTCCCATTGGAGATGATCGATAAGAAGCACCATTTCTGGACTATTTTGCATTGGGGTTCTCGGTTAGGGAAAATCAACTTTGGACTGGAGAAGTTGGATTGAACTGATGGCGAGATCATAAAAGGAAGATGAGACTACTGAGGATAAGTCCTCTCCCAGATGAATTAAGCGATAACAGGGAGAATAAAACAGAATGACCACTGCTAAGAGAGTTATTTAAAATGGAGCTATGAGGACATTGAGGAGGTGGGACTGAGGCACATCGTCTGTCTCAAATTCTTGGAATTTTTGCTGCTCTCAGCTAAAAGCCAAAGCATCTGCTATTACACATAAACAGACTTTCTTCCTGACATTAGCCCTAGCAACCAATTACATACAGACCAGTGTAACTGTAGCCATACCAGCACCAATCACCTTTTCTTCAAGCAATTTATGCGAATCCCCTCCTTCCTCTACAAAAATTCTAACCTTCTGTCTCTCCCTGGAGCACTTTTTTTTTTTTTAGGTTAGTCAAATCTATGTCTCCGGGATTGCAATCCCTAGAATCCCAAATAAATGCACATATTTTATTTCACAGCTTGCAGTTTTGTCTTTCACTGGTTGACAGGTCCATTCAGGGAACAGGTGTTAGGAAACTAAGGTGGGCCAGGTGCTCTCAGAGGTCAACCAATATAAATGAGTTAACTCCTGGGAATCACATACTGTTTCTGTAAGTCCTTACAAAGTTTATGTCTCTAACCCTGATCTCCCCTTCCAGCACTATGCCCAGTTCACCAACTGTCTCCCATGTGGTGAGTAGAAACGATTAAAACTTTCTATTTGCATTTAGCTTGAGTTAAAAATATAAAAGGAATTAAGCATCACTAACTACAGTAAGCATCACCAAACATTTACTATGTAGACGGATACCCAGCTCCTCTCTCAGTTCTTATGTAAGTTATTCAAGTGTCACCTAGGGCAGTGGTACCTCAGAGTGGGCTCCATAGATCAGCAGTGGCAGAATTCAGGGGCCCATTAAAGCTGCAATTCATGGGAGTCTTGGGTGGCTTAATCCGGCTCTTGATTTCAGCTCAGGTCATGATCTCACAGTTTGTGAGATCAAGTCCCACATTAAGCTCTGTGCTGACAGGGTGGAGCCTGCTTAGGTATTCTCTCCCTGTCTCTCTCTCTTTCAAAATAAATAAATAAACATGAAAAAATTTAATGCAATTCATATCAGGGAGCTCAATCAGTTAACTTGATTTTTTGAACTCACAGTTCGTGGGATCAAGCCCTGCTAACAGCACAGATTCTCTCTCTACCTCTCTCTGTCCCTCCCCCTCAAAACAAAGAAACGTCTTTTAAATTCAATTCATATTAAATTTGTGAGGCAATTTCTCCTACCCCAGACTTTCTGAATCAGAATCTGGGGAAGGGGCAGGAAAAAAAAATGGGACATAACAATCTTTTTAAGAAATTCTCCAGGTGATTATTAAACACACAAAGAAGCATTTACTTAAGGTATGTGAAGTCTCCTGTGGGAATATATCATTTATATTTCATTTTATTCTGATTCATATTAGGAAATCGTTTTAATCTGGGTTCAGTATATGCAGAAATACAGATATACAAATACATGAACACACACCTGCAATAAACCTTTCAGGAAATAAAATGGTTACTATGTGTAAAACACTCTGATATGTTGTATTCTGTTCTATTCTATTCTGTTCTGTTCTATTCTATTCTATTCTATTCTAATTGTTACCCATCTGACTGATCTCAGAATCCCTTGATTGTAACTAGCACATTGGAAAATACTATTCTATTGTGTATACTCAGAAAAGACTTTGGGACAGTGGACAGACTTCTACCAATAGTGTACTGATTTTATTTGGCCGGGAGAAAAGACCCAAGGGCACTGACAATTACCTTGTTGCATTTGCGAGGTTGTTATCCTAAAGAAGAATTAGTTTTGTGCTGTATGGCAAATGTATTTTGATTTGTTACAAGAAAACACCTCATAAACAATGAGGGTTGATCAACAGTGACATGATATATATCATGAGGCAGTGAGCTCATCTCATTAGAAATGCTCAAGCTAAGCTATGGACCACTTGGCAGTTGGGTTTCAGATGGAACTCAAGCTTTAGAAAATCCTTTTCACTTAAACGTGTTTTAATGCCCACTCAAACCCTGTGATTCCATGGTTCTTTCAATTCTGGATTCTTGCTTTGCATGAACACATTTCTGATCTAAATTTTTTCTACTGCACTTACTCAAAGGGCCTGCATGACAGAAATGAAATGCACCTAAGGCAGACATGTCTGAAGTTAGAAACGGTACACTTCGCAGTTAGCACACTGCTGTGATTATTCCCTTCCCTTTGGCTCCCCTCTCACCTCTACAGTCTTCATGGCCTGGGTGGTTGCTCTAATCACTTTTTGTTCCCAGCACCTATCACAGCATCTTAAACATGCCTGGCAATCAGCAGAAACTTTCTGAATTAGTTAAAGACTGAATGAATGAACATCTCTCATGATGATAAGCGCTGTGCCCAGGAAGCAGAGGACAGTTTATAAGAATATAATTTGCCTTTATGGCATCCTAAACAGATAGGTAACAGATAATGCTAGTCCTTACTTTTTTTTTAGGTGAACGTTACATGTTCATGTAATTGTTCAGCTGGTAGTAGGACAAAAAGAGAATACAAATCAAGTCTTCAAATGCTAAACGAGCTCTGCCTGATGGCACTCCTGATGAGAAGTATTCTCATGGCTAATAGTATTGCATGATATGGTATGTAATTAAACCATAAAAGCATGTGGGGAGGGACGGCGGTGAAGTTTAAGCCAAACAACCCAACTTTGTCAATTTACTTATTAAAGATAATGAATAAAAGATGATGGGGGTTTATCAACGGACTTTGGAAAATGGCCGGCATATAACAGGCTGTGAATAACTCATTGGTCTGTGGGAACAAATGACTTGTGAGCTCCACCTACACATCCCGGCAATCTCCACCACCCTGTGTGCCTGGTCGTGAATCCATTCGATTTATATGGCAAATACAGAGTGGTAAATAAGATACAGTCTTTGCATGAAAGGAGCTTACATTCTAGTTGGAGGGGAGGGCAATAATTTAAATATGTAATTGTAGAGGTGCCTGGGTGGCTTAGTAGGTTAAGCGTCCAGCTCTTGGTTTCAGCTCAGGTCATGATCTCAGGGTTTCATGGGTTCAGGCCCGCATCAGGCTCTGTGCTGGTAGCACAGACCTTGCTCGGGATTCTCTCTCTCCCCCTCTCTGTGCCCCTCCCACAGTCATGATGTCTCTGACTCTCTCAAAATAAATAAGCAAGCTTTAGAGGTACCTGGGTGGCTCAGTCAATTAAGCGACCAACTTCAGCTCAGGTCATGATCTCACAGTTCGTGACTTTGAGCCTTGCATCAGGCGCTATGCTGACAGCTCAGAGCCTGGAGCCTGCTTCAGATTCTGTGTCTTCCTCTCTCTCTGCCTCTCTCTCTCTTTCTCTCAAAAATAAATAAAAACATTAAAAAATTAAAAATAAATAAACTTAAAAATTTTTTTAAAGATTTAATTGTAATACAATATGGGTTAATTAGTTAAGGACTAAGTATAGGATCCTATCCAAAAATTCAGAAAGCCATCTTGTCTAATCTGAGAGGAATCAGGAAGGTCTTTTTAGGCAAACTGTGATGTAGACTGGTACCCGAACTGGTGGGTAGAGCTCACCTAGGTAGGAGGGTGAGGGGGTAGGGAGAGTATTCCAGGCAGAAGTAGCAGCAGATATAAAAGTCTGGAGGCAAAAGATGCCGTGGCAATTATAGTAGGTAAGTTTATTAATGTTAAAATAGCGAGTGCACGGTGACAGGTGCTAAGAGTAAGGCTGGAGAAGAAAATGGAGAATCTAGTTGATGCTGAGGGGCCTTTAAGACATACAAGGACAGTAGGACTACTTGAAGGGCTCTTGGCTTACAGGTGACATTATCTGGGTCACATGATGTGAAGCTAATAGTAACTGCAATGTGGAGTACAGACTAAAGGGTCTTTGTTAAAGGCACAGGGAACAATCAAGAGGTCTATTCAGTAAGAGACAGCAGGACCCTGGTTGAAGACAGTAGTAGGGAGGATGAAGGACAGAGGATGGACAAACTGAGGAGAAATGCAGGAGGTAGACATGACAGGGCTTGGCAACTGACTGGATGTGGAGGTGGAAAAAGATGAGGAGTTAAGCATGTCTCCCTCTGGTTTGAGTGAGTCGATCTACCTCTATGCCAACATACACCGTATGCTGCACCCACGAGTGAACCTGGGCTGCAGTGTGGCCTTACGGGTGCCCTGTGATGGCCCATTCACAGTGCTGCCTCATCGTAACACGAGGCCATCTCAAAAGGTATTTTCCAGGGGTTGCCTGGGTGGCTCAGTCAGTTAAGTGACCGACTTCAGCTCAGGTCATGATCTCACAGCTTGTGAGTTCAAGCCCCACATCCGGCTCTGTGCTGACAGCTGGGAGCCTGAAGCCTGCTTTGGATTCTGTGTCTCCCTCTCTCTGTTCCTCCCCCACTTGCATTCTCTCTCTCTCTCTGTCAAAAATAAAAAAGGATTAAAAAATTTGTATTTAAAAAATTTTTAAAAATTAAAAAAAAAAGATATTTCCCAGGTCTACTCATCTGATTACATCTTTTCCACACTATTCTGTCTTTGTCACTCTTGTATAAGAGTTGTTTATATACTTGTTTTCTTTTTCTTGTGAGAAATTTTTTTTAATTTTTTGAAATAAAGGTTTATTTATTTTTGAGAGAGAGAGAGAGAGAGAGAAAGAGAGAGAGCATGAGCAAGGGAGGGGCAGAGAGGGGAGGGGCAGAGAGAGAAGAGGAGAGAAAGAATCCCAAGCAGGCTCCACACTCTGAGCACAGAACCCAACACGGGGCTCGATCCCAAGACCATGAGCTCGTGACTTGAGGTGAAATCAGGAGGCAGATTCTCAACCAACTGAACCACCTAGGCAGTTGTGACAGCTCTTGTGAGAACTCTCAAGCTCTACTTTCTTAGCAAGTTTCAAATAGGCAATACAATATGATTAATCATAGTCACCATGCTGCACATTACATCCCTATGGTTTATAACTGCGGGTTTTTGCCTTTTGAGCCCCGTCACCCATTTCACCAACATACACTTGCTAAACTCCTGTGCTAGGCCTCCCTTTACTCCTGTATTTTTAGGGCTATGGCAGGACATTTGCCTTGCCAGCTATTTCTTCAATCACTTTCCACACACAAACACTTGGTTTTTTAATTGAAAATACTTAAAGATGCAAGAGCTTAATTTTTTTTCTGAGTTTTCTCAAATACTTATGCATGCACACATGTTTGAGTAATGTCTTGGAAGTACAACACCTATTTTTTTTTCTATTAGAAAAAATCTATTAGTGGGAAAATGGTCATTACATTCCTATGAATCTTAATGAATGCATCCTTCTGGTACTGTTCATAATCCCACATAGGATGAATAAAAAGATGCATGTACTATAACCAGTGGTACGCAGAGGATTGGATAAATTGCACAGGGAAGTTCCCCAGAGTGAATTAGCATCAATAATACATGAATATCTATATTCTATTCTGAGTCAAGCTCATTGCTGCTACTGAAAATCTATTGTGCAGATAGTTGTGCTCAGGATGTGCCTTTATGCATCCAATACTTTATTTTTAGTTAATATTGCATTAACTTCTGTATTAGAGCAGATTATAGGGGGTGTGGAGTATCTTCTGGAAAATGCATTTTTTGTGAAAATGGTCTCATTTTTCTTTTCCGAATTAAACACTCAAGATAAATATGGAGTGCTTTGGCTGCCACATAATTTTAAAATAAGATCTACTTCAAATAAAAATTCCTAATCACTACTTATAAAACACTCCACAGAAACTATTTTTTCTAATTCTATACCCTACCACACACCCAATTTGGATTAAACAAAATGGTGACTATAATATTAAATATTCATGATACACATATAGCTGATCCTCATTATTCATAGATTCTGTATTTGTGAATTTGCCCACTCACTGAAATTTATTTCGGACTGGGGCACCTGGGTGGCTCAGTCCATTAAGCGTCAGACATCGGCTCAGGTCATGATCTCACAGTTCATGAGTTCGAGCCCCACGTGGGGCTCTGGGCTGACAGCCCAGAGCCTGCTTTGGAGTCTGTGTTTCCCTCTCTCTCTGCCCCTCCCCCACTCAAACACTGTCTCTGTCTCTCAAAAATGAATAAACATTAAAAAAATTTTAAGATAATAAACATTGAAAATTTTTTTAAAAATGAGGGGAGGCCTCCAAGTCAACACTTGTACAGATTTTATGGTCATTGACGAATATGTGCAATGAGGTAAAAATGCATGTTCTCAGCTGACGTTGAACAATGCTATGTTCTGCCTTCTTGTTTCAGCTGTCATACTGTAAACAAGGGTCCTTTTGGCGGTCTATTTAGTACCACATTTTTTTTTTTGCCATTTACAATGACCCCCAAGCGTAGCGCTGAAGTGTTCTGTAGTGTCCCTAAGTGCAAGAAGGCTACAATGTGCTGTTAAAATAAAATAAAATTGGAAGCCAGGCTTGAAAATCCCCCAAAGCAGACAAAACCATTTGAGCCATGTAAGCAAAACTAAAGCTAGCTTATTTCATGAAAATGAGTGTAACGTAGGTTACTTCTTTATAAAAGAAACTTAAGCCATCTTCCTAAAAATGGTGTAAGATAATCACTTGTAACCAATCCCCTGCCATCTGGAAAACCCCACTGTATTAACCAATCACTGTAAAGGTTAAATGACTTCCTCATTTTCACTTTATAAGCCATCCTATAATGTCATGCTTCTGAGCTTCATATCAGTTTCGAATTTGAAAGCTCCCAGTTTGTGAACTATTCTTATATGCATAATAAACTCCTACTAAATACGGTTTTACTGATCTGGTGGTTTAATTTTGCTATTTCTGGATTCTTGACAGTGTCTTGTAGAAAAAAAATGTGTGTTGGAAAACCTTTATTCAGGCATGAGTTATAGTGCTATTGCCCACGAGCTCAATGTTTTCATGAATGATGTTATGTATTAAATAGGTGTCTTTAAACAGAAACCTACATAAAACAAGGCTATGTATCGATAGGTCGATGATGAAAATGTTGTGATCAGAGTTTCACAGAAACCTAACTCTGTATTAGGAGCAATGGTTAAATATTTGCTAATTTGGTGCTCACAGTGACGTTATGGAAATAACTACCACAAATACCAAGAATCAACAATACTTTCGCATCTGGAAACTTAAAAAAAAATTCTTGCTGTAAATGGTGATAATTTCACTTCACTGTATAATTTAATGTCACTGAAATTAAAAATACATACAAATACAGAAAAGAAATAGTTCTCCCTTCTGAGTGCTCCCTTCAGAATCTAGCAGGAGAGATGACTAGCTATACACGAACTAGAACACAGGGTGGTAAATGTGATAATCAACGCCTAAACAAGGTGAAGTAGGGATATAGACACACGCCGTGGCAAATAATTTTGTGATAATTGGGGAAAGGATACGGAATGCATGATGCACTGTATTTGAGCTGGTTTCTTAGGTGTGAGGGGAGTTCAGCAGATAGATTAGGAAGGCGATGGGGAGAATGAAGTTTCCAACACAAATTATCCAATTGTGACATCGCGAACCAAAATGCCCAACTGACAATGTGTTATTTTGATGACTGAAATGGGTCTCTCAATAAGAAACGCCATTGTATCTATTAATATGAAATTATTTTTTGAGTTAAATATTCATTAGTTAAACTATTAACAGATTTCTCCTTTATACTAGGTACATGAACTTATTACTTCGCCTGTGAACCACACAGCCCTGAGGACCGTGGTACATGGTGAGTTTCAACAACATTGATTTTTGGATAAAAGACCAAATAAGGAAAAAAAAAAAGTCAGTGGACCTGATAAAAAATAAAAACAAAAGGGGAAAAAAATTCAGAGTCACAGTATAACATTGGCACTATGTCCTATTCTATTTACTTCATCTACATTAAGCGATACACATGCTAATCATATACCTGATTCCAGAAAGTGATCAAATGTTAGGAATAAAAGACAAGCTTCATAGAAAGTATCCTGTTGGTACTTGTCCTGTGTGGTGAGGCGGGAATCCCAGCAATTAAACACAATGGAGTCCTTGTTCCTCTGTGCCAATATTTTTAATAGATCCACCATTGTAGTATACTTCAACTTTCCCCGGGAGAAATCACAGGCATCCTTTGAAAGATGCTGAGAATTACCCGATGGCTATGTTCAAATTTTCAGACTTCGTTTTGAACCATTCTGAATAGCTCTCCAACTTCCAGGGAATCAACATGGAGGGCACAGCGCTGCAAACTGCATCATGGTGTCTGTTAGAGAACAGTGGGAAAATGATCTTGCCAGAGTCCCTTCTCCCCACTCCCACCACAACAAAAGAAGAAGGATGAGTGCTTTCCAAATATGCTGCGCCCAACTCCTGCTAACTCAGTTTAAATTCATCAGCAGCTGCAGCAAACTTGCAGATGGTGCCAGACCCCAGGAGGGGAACACCTACCGGGAGACGGGGCCTCTTGAAAAGCTGTGCTCTCTCCTGTCCAATAGCCTAACATCAAACTATTCTCAAGGTCCAGAAGTTCTGGCAGAAGAGAGTGAAAAAGCCCAAGGAAGGGATTTTTTTTTCCACTTTGGAAACGCAGAGAATATTTAGTAAGACCCTGCTCACCCATTGCTAATGTTATTATACTCGTTGATTATGGCTGTATCTCCTGGGCCAGTTTCTCCTCCCTCTCACCTCCTCCCGCCTGTTTCCTCTTGACAAGTTTGCTCACCAGGCCCCTCAGTCTTCGTGATTTTCACAAAGGACAGCACAAAATAGATGCCAGCGGGGCCAAAGGCAGACGCCAGGAGGCTGTCACTTCTTCGCCCCTGGCTTGAGTGGAATGCCAGCAGCTCCTATTGATTCTGCTGTCTTCCAGCCAGCCTCCAGTGAAAGCATGCCCCGGCCAGTGCCCCCGCCGAGACGGTCACAGCTGCCAAGTGTTCCTTCAGCTTTAGGTGGTCTATAAGCATCCCACTCCAGCCAGACACCATAGCTCAGGACGCAGGCAGGACAATCTGCTGGAGATCACTCTTGCCAGGGCAAAGCCCATCGTGAGGCGCGGAGGGAACGGAGCCAGAACGAGCCTCCAGGGTTCAGTCGCTAACTGGGTTGGAGGATCTGGCACCAGAGTCAAGGCCCTAGGCACGCTGCTCAGATTCACTGCAATAACCAGCTGCTTGTCTGGCTGCTTGTTGCCAAAGAGCAATCTTGGCGTCTAGCCATCGAGCTGGCACCACGACGGAAATGCTACAGTTCAATAGTTTTCACCAGGCTGTGCCAACCCAGAGATACAGAGCA
The DNA here is from genome assembly GCF_028749965.1 of Puma concolor. Lineage (NCBI taxonomy): Eukaryota > Metazoa > Chordata > Mammalia > Carnivora > Felidae > Puma > Puma concolor. The sequence continues at coordinate 13,486,002 of NC_141675.1, forward strand.
CTTCCCTGCCTAAGATCCATTCCAATGGTATCTACTTCCTGTGAAGGTTTCCGTCTGAGTTTTCCTTGCCCGAGTGGAGCGAGAGCATTCCAGAGAAAATGGCTGAAAAGCAAATGCCACATACTAACATTTCTCTTCCAAATGAGTTAAAAGTAAAACATTTGAGATTAGCTAAATGTTCTGTCCCTAAAACAGCTGCCCTTATCCCTGAGGATAAGCAAGCAAGAGAAGCAGTAGGGATTCCAGAGCGTTCAGTGTAAACGCCATGATTATGAAGATTTTCTCCCATTTGTAAACATGTTAATAGCAAAATTGCATGTACTGAGTTGCTGCATATCCGGGAATCCTTTAAAACGTATACAGGCATACGTAGGAGACATTGCAGGCTTGGTCTCAGAACACTGCAATAAAATGAATATCACAATTAAGTGAGTCAAATGGATTTTTTGGTTTCCCGGTGTATATAGAAGTTATGTTTACACCATACCGTAGCGTACGAAGCGTGCAACACCATTAAGTCTAAAACCAATGTACACACCTTAAATTTTAAAAAAATGATCACTGGGGCGCCTGGGTGGCGCAGTCGGTTGAGCGTCCGACTTCAGCCAGGTCACGATCTCGCGGTCGGTGAGTTCGAGCCCCGCGTCGGGCTCTGGGCTGATGGCTCAGAGCCTGGAGCCTGTTTCCGATTCTGTGTCTCCCTCTCTCTCTGCCCCTCACCCGTTCATGCTCTGTCTCTCTCTGTCCGAAAAATAAATAAATGTTGAAAAAAAAATTAAAAAAAAAATGATCACTAAAAAATGCTGCCATCATCATCTGAGCTTTCAGCAGGCATAATCTTTATGCTGGTGGAGGGTCTGGCCCCAGTGTTGAGGGCTACAGACTGATCGGAGTGGCGGTTGCTGAAGGCTGGGAGACTGTGGCGATTTCTAAAAATAAGACATCGATGAAGTTTATTGCATTCCTTTCAGGAATGATTTCTCTGTAGCATGTGGTACTGTTTGGCAGTATTTCACCAACAGTAGAACTTCCGTCAAATTCGGAGTCATTGGTCTCAAACTCTGCTGCTGCTTTGTCAACTAGGTTTATGCGCTCTTCTAAATCTTCTGTTGTCATTTCAACAATCTTCATAGCATCTTCACCAGGAGCAGTTTCCATGTCAAGAAACCACTTTCTCTGCTCATCCATGAGAAGGACTTCTTATCCTTTCATATCGTATCATCAGATTGCAGCCATTCAGTCCCCATCTTCAGGCTCCACTTCTAATTCTGATTCTCTTGCTGTTTCCACCACATCTGCAGTGACTTCTGCCGTTAAAGTCATTCGTGCTGACTGGAATCGGCTTCTTCTAAACTCTTGTTAATGTTGATATTTTGACTTCTTCCCATGAATCACAAATGTTCTTAACGTCATCTAACATGGTGAATCTTTTCTGGAAGGTTTTCAAGTTACTTCGCCCAGATCTGTCAGAGGAATCACTATCTACGGCACCTGCTGTCTTATGAAACGTATTTCTTAAATAATAGGACTTGAAAGTTGAAATTACTCCATGAGCCATGGGCTGCAGAATACATGTCATGTTAGCAGGCATTTAAACAACATCATCTTACTGTACATCTCCATCAGAGTTCTTTGGTGACCAGATGTACTGTCAATAAGCAGTACTATTTTGAAAGGAGTCATTTTTTCTGAGCAGTAGGTCTCAACAGTGGCCTTAAAATATTCAGCAAACCATGTCAAAAACAGATGTGCTGTCATCCGGACTGTGTTGTTCCATTTCTAGAGAACAGGCATAGGAGATTCAGCATCATTCTTAAAGGCACTAGGATTTTCAGAATGGCCAAGGAGCACTGGCTTTCACTTAAAGCCACCAGCTGTATTAGTCCCTAATGAGACTGTCCTTTGAGGCTTTGAATCTAGTCATTGACTTCTCCTCTGCAGCTAAAAAAGTCCTAGATAATGCTAGGTCCAATGGTCCAAGATAAGGCTGTGTCCTCCACACTGAAAATCTGTTGTCTAACGCAGCCATCTTCATGAATGATCTGAGCTAGACCTTCTGGATCACTTGCTGCAGCTTCTACATCAGCACTTACTCTTTCCCCTTGCATTTTCTTGCCATGGAGACAGCTTCTTTCCTTACACCTTATACACCACCCTCTCCTAGCTTCACATTTTTCTTCTGAGGCTTCCTCACCTCTCTCAACCAACAAAGTATTGAAGAGAGTGAGCACCTTGCTCTAGATTAGGCTTTGGCTTAGGGGATAATGTTATGGCTGGTTTGATCTTCTATCTAGACCACTGAGACTTTCTCCTTATCGGGCAGAAGGCTATTTTGTTTTCTTATTATTTGTGTGTTCACTGGAGTAGCACTTTGAATTCAAGAACTTTTCCTTTGCATTCACAACTTGGCTAACTGTGAGGTGCAGGAGGCCCAACTTTTACCTGTCTCGGCTTTCAACTTGCTTTCCTCACTAAGCTGAATCGCTGCTAGTTTTGATTTAAAGTGAGAGACAAGTGATTCTCCCTTTCACTTGAACACTTGAAGGCCACCATAGCATTATTAATGAGACTAATTTCAATATTGTTGTGTCTCGGGGATTAGAGAGGCCCAAGGAAAGGGAAAGAAACAGGGGAGTGACCAGTGGGCGGAGCAGTCAGAACACACATGACATTTATCCACGAAATTTGCTGCCTTATATGGGTGAGCCACCCATGTGCCCCAAAGTGAAGCAAAATAAAACGAGGTATGCTTGTACCAATGTTTAAAAACATTTTCAGACTATATAAACTTCAACAAGAAAAAAAAAATGAGCATTCAAGCTTAGTTTCAAAATTTTGCATCCATGTTAGCAGCTCCTGAGAACCTTAATTAAGAACCCGGCTCTACCTTTAGACTTCTTCTGTTTAATTTAAAATAGTTGATTTGAGCTACTCCCTCAAGAAGTGCCAATGCATTTTTCTCTCCATTTCACTGCGTGTTTACCACCTGTTTTTGTAAACTACAACCTAAATCTTTATTGGAGAGTCAAACAAACAAAGGTCATAGAATGTGGTGACACGTAAATGATGACTAATTCCTTTGGCTGAATAGCCGGTTTCTTCTCTCCAGCTCTCCTGGACTGGTTTCAATTTTTGCACAAAATATATGGAAAAACATTTGGAGTTTACTCACCCATTGTGTTACTAATACTGGCTGATGGGCACTCTCAGGGTCAGAAAACTTAATTGTTCAGTATGTTGACATTTGGAATCATAGAGCTCCCTTTTTCCAGCTGTTGTAAGAAATCTGATCTTTGGCATAGATTTTATAGAAATTGTTGATTCTAGGTAACAGAATAAACTCTATGAGGATGTCCATTATTAGAGCCAATGTCAAGGGCTCTAAATATAGGAGGCAGCTAATAAGCCACCAGCCTATCTAATGTTATTTTCTTCGCATTGGTCCAGATTGCAGGAAAGCATATCTAAGCTTTGTCTGTTTTGGACTGATCCACATACCCCTGAGGGTTGTTGCCCACGAGATAGACAACAGAGAGGTAAGTAAGTTGAAATTCAAGTAGGAGGGACACTTTCCATTAGGGAACTAAATATTGTGCAAATCACGGTCAACGGCTATTAGCACCTTGCAGAAGAAAATCCCCGAGTCTGCCTGACGCCATGCATAAAGTACAACTTGACATCCTGTAAACATAAGCACACCTGGATTCAGAAAATATGTTCTCTAAAAAACTCATGGTCTAATTTGTCTTTGTTGGCCCAAATATATGTCTCATAACACTATGCAGTTGAAGATTTTCCCCCCTTTTTCAAGGGGATCAAGCAAATTGTACTTCCACACTTGTGAGTCATATCATGATTCTTTCACAACATTCACATAGGATATGTTGCAACAACATGACTGGTCTTTTGTCTGTTCACTCTCTTCTGATGTCCTTTATTGCTTTGTTGTTGTTGCTGTTATTTTTAAAAAATCCAAAGAGGGGAGCTAGCACTGATTTTTGCCAGTACCTAAGACGATATCCTATAAGAATTTCTTTGTTTCACCTTCTTTGCCATCAGCTACACCCCTCCAACTGCCTGGCTCAGCATTTTGCAGTTATGAGAAGGTCAGTCTTACAGTTTTAATATTCAAATGAGTATTAACACAAATTAGCTATTCTGAAGTTTGATTCTATAGAATGCAATTTCTTCCAATTCTGTCTTAAGAGGTGAAAATTATACGAGGTTAGGATGTAAGGAGGATTCATTCACAGTGCCTGGAAATTTGTCCCAACAGTGAACACTTCATGCCACAAATTCTTAGAAGCCACTTGACATGTGTCAGGAATCGAGCTAAATGTTAGGGAAACAATGGTGAAGAAGATACATTCCCACTCCCAAGGAAATTACAGTCTCCCAACATAAAATGTTAATAAGCATATAGATGCAGTGTGTTTATGTGTGTGGGGGGAAATATGTGTTGATGTCTACTGGATTTGGAAAATTAGCCACATTTCCAATTTGCCCCACCATTTTTTCCATACATATTAAGTACATGTTTTCCATATCATTTTTTAATTTGATTTTTTTATATTTGTTTCCTATTTGCACCATGGTTTAGGCTTAGGGCATCTATCTTTCACCAAGTTCTAAAATTACCTCTATGAATGAGGCATCGGGAACAAAAGATGAGTAATATATTTGCAGCAATTTCCCTGTTTTAACAATTAGTATTAATACCAAGCGGTCTTTTGCACAAAGGCAACATAGGACTTTGAATTTAGGTGAAAACGCTGTCATTAAAATCCAGGTAAAATTGAATGTCATACTCGAAAAGACAAATCTACTTGCTAAGTAAAGACCGATTAATGCTTTGGTACATACTGTTCCTTAGCAGAAAGCAGGGCTCTCAGAAAAATGGAAATCAAACCATTATGTGTTTTATAACAGAAGGAGTCTGGAGGTCATAACGCCAGAGGGGCAACTGAGGCTCAGGCAGATAAAGGAACTTGCTAAGCCATGGAGCTCTTTGGTGACAGCCAGGAAGAGAGAGACTTCAGGTCTCCCAATTCCCAGCTGCTGCACTAATGGCCAATTCTTGGCAATGTTTATCTGGACCAAATTCATGCCTTTCAAATATATTCTTGACCATTCCTTGTGGGCCATTTGGGACCCAAGGAGAAGGGTAAGCACCCTTGAGTTGAGAATCTCCCTCCTTGGGCATGCTGGGCAGACACTAAGCTTGCAGCAGCTTTTTTCTTTTTGGCCCTGTCTGGGGGGGCTGTGCTTCCCCCAGCTACTCTCAGTTTGCCGAGAAAACTCTCAATTGAGGGAAATAGCATGACATATGCTACTAGCACTTCTGTCAACACAGGGATGTGAAATTGGAATTCTACAATGACTGTGGTAAAAAAAAAAAAAATGAAATGGAGCACATCAGAAACCTGAATCCTGTGTCATGTTGCACTGAGCATAGCCTCTCAAACTGTCACACTGGTACCAAAAAACAGGTGCATGCGATGCGAGATATAGTCAGAAGTTTTCTGCAATAGAACACCTATCTTTGAGCTATGTTGCGATAAAGTTTAACCCTCTTGCCTTATACTAAGACAACGGCCCTTTTAGTATTAAAATGAACTTCTGAAAAGCATGTGCTAGTGATACTAAATGTATGCCATTAGGTCTATGTGCCAGTAAATAACAGGAAGCAGGCCTTTTGTTTCGTATCATTCACTGTTTGACAAGATCAGGGGTGCCTGGGTGGCCCAGCCGATTAAGCATCCAACTTCTGCTCAGGTCACGATCCCGTAGTCCATGAGTTCGAGCCCCTCATCAGGTTCTGTGCCAACAGCTCAGAGCCTAGAGCCTGCTTCTGATCCTCTGTCTCCCTCTCTCTGTACCCTTCCCCCACTGACACTCTGTCTCTCTCTCTCTCTCTCAAAAATAAAATAAAAACATAAAAAAATAAATAAATAAAATTCAAAGCTGTTAATGCCTTGTAGACCAATCTTCCTCTATTTGTTATTTAACTGCTTTTCTAAATCTGAAAGTCTGGGAATTATATGATTCTACCTGGAACACTTGGCATTTCCACAGCGAGAGTTGGAAGGTACAAAACTATATTAAACAGCATTTATATCACTGACAATCAGGAAACAGTAACTTCCATTTGAAACACATTTTTATACGTTCAGATACTTTATCATAATTTGTCTGAAGAGTTTTTCATACTTTATTTAAAAACGAAGGGGTGTCTACGTGGCTCAGTCAGGTGAGCATCCGACTCTGGATTTTGGTTCAGGTCATGATCTCAGTGCTGTGGGATTAAGCCCTGTGTCGGGCTCTATGCAGAGCATAGAACCTGCTTAAGATTCTCTCTCTCCCTCTGTCTCCCTTCCCCACTTGCCCTCCCATTGTCTCTCTCTCTCTCATAAAAAAATAATAATAATTAATGAAAATAAAATAAAATAAAATAAAATAAAATAAAATAAAATAAAATAAAATAAAAATGGAGAAAGGATACTAACACAAACAAACTGCATTTGCTGACGTGTTTCCCTCCAAATGAGACACTCGACACTATTTAAATAACTATTATGCACCAGTTGTACATTATAGGTATGTTGCTTTGGCAGATTTTTCCAAGTCATTAATTAATTTTGCTGCAGCGGCTCTGAAAGTCATTCCTTCAAGCCCACTGACAGGCATTTCTGAGACTAAAGTTGGCAATGTTTTGGTGTCACTAAGAAATGGTGTGGAAATAATTTTCCTCCTCTCCCTACATCCGTAGGCATTGGACTGACACCCAAGTTCTAGAGCAAGTTTTGAGAAAAGGGGTCTGGTTCTACGATGATGTGTTTATTCCAATAGTGATACAAGACAAAGAGGGAGAGAGTAGGCTCTACGGCCCAGGTCTCACTTCCCATTTGGTCACTTGTAGGATATGCCAGTAGTTACACAGAGCTTCAGATGACCTTATGTCTCTGTGCTTCAGTGCCCTTTGCTGCAGAAGACAATAACAGTAGCTCATTGGAGATGGAAGAGGCTGGTGATTAAATTGAATACTTGCACACGGCAGTTTGATTTTCCTGGAACTGAGGGGTTCCCAGGATGTGGGACTTTTCATGCTGAAACTGGGAAAGTCCTGGACAAGCCACAAACAGCTAGTCACTCTACCTGCAAAGTGCTCGTTAACAATATATGTTACGGAACACTCACAAATGTCAGCTCTCACTATAATGGTTGCTCTTTTCACTGGAATTCAGATATGCCATGAATGCGAGTGCATTCATCTTCCACAGAATTAGCGTGAAGTTGTAACCTAATAAATACGACCCTTTTGCTTTAGAGTTCGAGAAAACAGAGTCACATCCAGAGGCCGAGAACCAAGCACTGACTATTTATGTGAAGGCCCTCAGCAAATCCCTTTCCACTCAGACAAAATGATCCTGACACGAAAGCATTCCCAGGAAATATGCTTCCTTTCCCTGTCTCAGAGGTGCCATTCATAATTAGTGCGAGATGAGTCCTCTTTTCAATTTTGAGATTAGGGAAGCCTTTTATAGTTCCCTGATAACCTTGTTTCTAGTTCTTGCTTGAACCGCTTACAGCCTTTGTCTGGTTTGTGGTCATGACAGTACCATAAGGACACTTTATCCAATAAAGCACACAGGTAAGTGTAGCGATCGCAGAGGTCACTGCGTGACTGTGGCATCCTTTTATGTTGAGACATGCAGATCATCTATAGATGACACCTCTGGCTTGCCCAGTAATGTCAAAGCATGAATCAGTAAAACAGGTCAGCTCTTTATCTTAAACTTGGTTGTCTTCCCAAGATTCCTGTGCAAGAATCAGCAAGGCTCCATTTTGCAGGTAAGGAATCAATGTCAGGCTCCATGCCTTCGAAAACTCTTGTAGAGAGGACAGCAATTACCAAAACAAAGGTCTATCCTGAGTAATGAAGGCAATTGCGTTTACATAGGTAAAGTCTAGAAGTAAGGAACCACACAACACCAGAACCGGAAAAAACAAACAAACAAACCCACCCAAAAAACGTGGGAGAGTATGTTGTTATATAAAATTTTAGTACAGAGCTGGAAATCATTTCAACAAAATGACCACCAGCTTTACACAAATGTCCACATTCTGGGAGCAAAATCGATTTCAGTTTATATTGGGAAAGTTCTCGTATGGCTAGCACTCACTGAGTGCCTTTTCTATACTAGGCTTTATTTTAATGCTTTCTGTGTATTACCTCACCCAATTCTCTCCACAATGCTAAAAGGGAGGTGCCATTGTTAGATCCGTCTTATAGAAAGATAAACCGAGGAACAGAGAAGTAGTGTAACTTCTCCTGAGACACATACCTAATAAATGGCAGATTTGAGACTTGAACCCTGAGTGGTTCCTCATAATCATGTAAAGAGAACAAAGCTACTTATACAGACAACTAAAACAACAGGCTTTCTGTATTTTCTGAGAAAGAAGTCAACCTACATCAAGTTTGACATGTAAGAATGGTTCAGTAATTGATATCATTTAAGCATCTATCTCCCCGATTCTAAATTTAGTGTGGATATTTAAATAAATAGAGGTTGTTAGTAAACGAAAAACAATATTTAAAAATTATTTAATAGAAGCACTGAGGAAAGACTTTTTAAATATATAATGTGTAAGAAAATTTAGTTGATAAGAACTGATTCAAGCTACACCAAATTCAACTTGTTGATTTTCAGCAATTAAGTCTAAGTGATATCAGAATACCATTCATATGGACACATTGACTGAGATGATCAAATATGTTTTAAACCACTTCATTACATTCAAAAGCTAAAATGCTTGGCATCAATTTGAATTGAAACTTTCCATTTTATTTTTTAAAATATATTATTATGCACTACAACTATGTGTTTTAAAATCTGTTTTGCAGTATACTTTAATTTTCACCATTTAGAGCTTAAGTGGCATATATTTACCCTCATATTGTGAATGTTTATAGTATAAATACACCACTAAACAATGAATAGCAATGATAATACAAAATACTGCATGATAATAAAAGGATTCACTGTTACAGAGAGATAAATAAGACAGGAATAATGTAAAAACTAAAATAGGTGCTTTGTTTGGATACAGACTCCTTAAAATTACAAGTGAGCTCCACTTAATTTAGCCCTAATACATATAAATATGAATGACAGAATTTTTTTCTCACTGTATAAGTGAATAACAACTAGCATTTATTAAGGGTTCAATATGTATCAGTCACTAATAGACTCAAATGGGCTAAATGATTTGACCAAACTTTCACACCTCATAAAAGGCTAACTAGAACCCACAACTGATTCAAAATTCTCTGTTACTCTCATGGTATGATGCTACCTCCTTGCTTTCTTAGTGATTTCAAGTTGTGAATTGTGTAGCATATGTTTATATTTTTAAAAGCTTTTGGGATAATGGAAATATTTTACATCATGACTAGTGTGGCAACTACATAGGTGCATATATTTGTCAAAACTCATCAAATCCTGCACGTAAAATGAATGTATTTAATGTTATTTCTCAATAATGTTGATTGAAAAACTAAAACAACAAATCTACTTACAAAAAATTTAGGGGCATATTTATGATGTCATATACTCGTTCATCAAGAAGACACCACGATGCTAGAGATGTAATGAATATGATAACGGGTAAAAAGAAAAAAGTTTTTTTTTTCAAATGCTCTAAGAATAACTTGTAATGATCACTTACTTGCAATCATGATTAAATGACATATACAGATCATACTATTGCCAATTTTCAAATGACTCGCTGTCACTTTTAAATGTGACAAATACACAGGTATGCTTTGCGTGTTTTTTATCAAGACCCTCTAATATTGTGCCCCCAAAAGTCATGGGTTGCAAAAAGAAACCTGCAGAAAGACTCCAGAGCCAAAAAGAAAAAAAAATCAGCAAACAGCAAACACCATTCAGTGAGCCCAGATTACTTTGCATTAGGTATGGAATTAGCAGTCAGTGGCACACTATGATCTGCTTGACAGCTGGAACCTGGTGGCTGAGGCAAGAATAAATGGTTATTTCCTGCAGCACTATTGAGTGAGTAAGCACAGTATTGATCCTTATTTGGTTCCTTAAATGCATGTGACTCAAGTTATCCTGAGGCTTCCCTCCAAAACTCTCCTTGGGATCCAGACAATAAAAGAGCTTGTTATTGGAAACCTTTCTTCTTTCACTCTGGTGGAACAATTTGGAATGCAGTATCTGAGGGGAACGCTGCTTTCTCTGTCTCTCACCATGAACTTAAAGTCTACCTTAGAACAAGTTTCATAATGGAAGTCCAATACAATCAGGAAAGGAGGAAGAAGGAGAGAGAAAGAGAGTTAGAAGCAGATAGAATAAATCACAAGATGACTATTTAGGTATAGTTTGGGCACGAAGGAGTAAAAGGCATTGTTATTTGTAAGGATTGTCAGGTAATGACCCTGGAGAAAGGACCACCAAGTAGCTTTCATCTTTAACTCCCCAACAAAGACCACCCTGCTCAAGCTTGCCAATGCCTCGATGTTGCCAAATCCAAATGTGACTTCTCTGTGGGTACATTTTTAACATCTCAATAGTATTCAAGAGCCTTGATTGTTCTGCATTCTTGAAATACTTTCTTTCCCCAGTTTCTAGATCACACTCTCCTGCTTTCCTGGTTTTCCTTGATATCATTGCTTATTCTTTTATAAACTCTTTTTTGGCTTCTCCCCCCTCAGAATCTCAGAATGTTGAGTTGTATGACCATTTTTCTTGCTGTGGACATACCCTGTGTATGAATCCTGGTTAAGAGAAGAACTATTAAACCAAACTCCTTTATTTAAATCCTGAACTTGCCAACTAGCAGCCGAGTAACACTGGGAAAGTCACTTAACTTCTTTGTGTCACTGGCTTCTCACCTATAAAATGGGGGTTGTCATAACGGATAAGTGATTTAACACATGTAATATGAAGTATTTACATGTAACCTACTTAGAATAATGTTTAGCACATATTAGGCACTATATGGTTAACATTAGCATATGTTTAAATGCCACTTATAATGCTTATGGCTCCCAGTCTATATTTCTTACTCTAACCTCTGCTTTGAAAACTAGTCATCTATCAAACTACCAACTTGTATCTCATTTTCTTTTGTTTTCTTTTTCTTTTTTTTTTTTTTTTTTTTTTTTTTTTTTGTCTAACAAGATCTCAAAAATAACAAGATTGGGAACCCTTGACTTCTATTCACCCAAAATTGTTCCTTCCACAATCCTCCACATTTTATGAAATGGCCCTGTACCTTTTTTTTAGATGTGAAAGCCAAAACTTGAGGAATTATTCCTAATTTCTGTTCCTCTAACCACCCTGCCATATCAGTAACTTCTAGAATCAGAAACTTCTATCAAAATCATCTCCAGAATATATCCCAAGCCCGTCACTTCTAACTTCCTCCATCACAATGATTCTACTCCAAGCCATCACTGTCTCCTGCTTGAACTTCCACAATGACCTCCTTGCTTATTTGCTGGCCTCTTCCCTCCTAAGCCCATGAAATCCATTCTTTACAGAGTAGCCAGAATAACTTTGCAAAATAATAATAATAACAACAATAACAAATAATAATAAATTAAGACAAAATCCAATTTCCACACTCTGCTTAGAAAATCTTACTGATTTAGCCCCGGAGTGCCTTTTTTGCTTCATCGTACCGTCCTTACCTCCCTTAATCATTGTTCTTTTGCTATTATGATCTTCATGTTCCCTGAATACACCAAGCTCATTTCCACCTTGGGACTTTTGTACAAGCTTAAATCTATCTGTAATGCCCTTCCTTCTAAATATCATATGCCTGGCTCCTTCTTGAAATTGAGAGTTCATCTTAAAGACATTACCCAGTCTATAATAACCTCGCAGTCATTACTTACAATCTCCTTTTCATGGCATTTCAACCTTCTTTTCATGGTATATTCTAATGTTTTCTTCTTTAGTTAATCGATTTATTTTTTATGTTTTTAATGTTTATTCATGTTTGAGAAGGAGATAGTGCAAGTGGGGCGGGGGAGGGGGGAGCAGAGAGAGAGGGAGACACACAATCTGAAGCAGCCTCCAGGCTCTGAGCTGTCAGCACAGAGCCTGAAACAGGGCTCAAACTCACAAACCTTGAGATCATGACCTGAGGCAGAGTTAGATGCCTTAACTGAGTCACCCAGGCGCCCCTAATTATTCATTTATTATTCTCTCCATCACAATGTAAGCTCTATGCAGATATTTCACCAGTCCTTAAGTTATCTGCAGTGCCTGGCACATAGATGGCATTCAATAAATACCTTTGGGCTAATGAGTAAATAAGCCTTGGCAGTAGTGAAGCAGAAGAGGTGTTGGATGTCATAAACACCAAGCAATTGAAATCTATGTATTTTGGCAACTATTTCTAGGTTGAAGAAAGGAGTAACTTTAAGATCTTTTTCTCTTTCTTTATTTTGTCTTTTTTTTTTTTTTAAATCTAAACGACTGGGTGGATGGTGGTGCCATTCACAGACAAAGGGAATCCTGAAGAAGGAACAAGTCTAAGAATAATCATCTTTGGACAATGAGTTTGACAGCTCTTGTAATACAAACTTGGAATCTTTCAGAAATAATGAGATATGGATGTAGGACTAAGAGAAGAATCCATGGGCTGGAGATGTAGATTTCATAATCATCAGAATAGCTGAAGTTATTTAAGTAGACTTTTTAAGACAAGAAAAGAGGGGGTCCAATCTCTGAAAAACAGAAAAAATTTAAGACAGATGAAGAGAATTTGGAAAGAAGAATCTCCAAAAGATAAGAGAAGACCCAAGAAAGAGGAATATGATAGCCAAGGAGGAAGACCATTTCACAAATAAAAGAGAGGTAAACAGAGTTAAATAACAGAGAAATCAAATAAGGTAAGGAGTAAAAAAAAGTCAGCCATACTTGACAATTAGAATATCAATGGGCAAACTGAAAACCTAGATGCCACCTGAGCTTGCCAAAGTCCTGCCCTTAAATTCCAAGTCCCTCAGAATTTCAGGCACTCATCACGATATCTGCCTTGAATTCTAATTCTCCCAGAGCTCCAGGCCATTACTTGGCCACCCAGAAGGAGTTAATCATACCCTTCCCCATCCCCAGCTTTTTGGTGCTGATACCAACAGAGTAACCTATGTTAACTGGTGCTCTCAATGGTTTCATTCTTGTTTTTATTTCCCCTGTTTCCAGGATAAATAGGAAAAAGTATTATCAGATATCAGCTATTTAAATAAATATTTTAGAAGAATCATGGACATTCAGCAGAATCTTCTTCATCCAAAGTAATAAAAAATAAAATAGTAATAAAAAAATAATGAAAAAGTGGTCAATGAATCAGTGGGACCATAATTTCCAGGATGCCCCCAAAATGCTATAAGATGTACTAGACATGTTCTATAACATATAGACTATAGTCATCAAGAAAAACGTAAATATATAGAAGCTAATAACATGAGTCAAAAGAGGAAGAGTTCCTTAATCCTCAGTTAAATGCAAATGTTATTAAAAAATGGAATGTTAAAGAAACGTTTGACAATAAAAATCGTGTGAAGAAGGAAAGGGATGTCCTTCCAAAGACATTCTTATTTTATTTATTTTATTTTTTGCTTCAGAAAGAGACAGCGCCAGTGAGGGGAGGGGGACAGAGGGAGAGACAGAGAATCTTAAGCAGGCTCCATGCTCAGCACTGACAGAGCTCAACGTGGGGTTCAATCCCACAACCTTGGGATCAGGACCTGAGCCAAAATCAAAAGCCAGTCACTCAACTGACTGAGCCACCCAAGTGCCCCCCTCCAAGGACATTCTTTAATGTGCTCATAGATCCCCATTTCAGGGCTTGACTTTCCATGCATAAATCTAAAACAAAAAAAAAAATCTCATTTTTAATTGGAAAATCCAATTCGCTCCAAAATTATCTTAACAAAACTTATTTTTAAGTCTTCTAGTTAAATGAAAAAAAAAATTGGTGGCTCCTATGAAATTTCTAGAATCTATGCAAGTCAGAGTAAGGGAATTAAAATAGAAGATTAAAGTATATTCTTTTTATTAGCATGATTTACTCCAGGGGTTTCCAAACTTTGCTACATTGTAGAATTACCTGAGCAGACTTTTAAATTTTTTTAATGTCTATTTATTTATTTTGATAGAGAGCAAGTGCCCAAGAGCATGGGAGGGGCAGAAAGAGAGGGAGAAAGAGAAAGAATCCCAAGTAGACCCCACACTACCAGCTCAGGAGTGGGGCTCAAACTCATGAACCATGAGGTTATTATGACCTGTGCTGAAATCAAGAGTCAGACGCTTAATTGACTGAGCCACCCAGGTGCCCCTACCTGAACAGACTTTTAAAAATCTCAGTATCTAAGCGGACTATCTAAATCTAAGTATCTAACTTAGTATCATGAATTAAATCAGAATCCCTGAGGGTGAGATCCAGGCGGTAGTATTTTTCTAAAGCTCCTCCAGGGATACTCACGGGCAGCCATGGATGTGAGAACTGGAGACTTATGCCACCCTCGTTCTCATTAAATGAATGTTTACGTGGTGGCGAGGAAGAGCTGGGTTTGAATGCTGGTGGCTCTGTAAATTTGGACAATAAGGCTCCTAACCATTTTGAGCCTGAGTTTACTCAACTATTACTCGGTAATTATTGCTCTCACTTCATAAAGCTATTTTGAGCATTAAATGAGGTAATATTAAAAACGTACAGTGTGTATGTAGTACACAATAAATGTTGTCTATATGTAAACAATTCCTTATTAATGATAATTGTCTATTAATTACAAACCAAATCCTATGTCTGGTTCAGAAAGCATAGTTGGCAAATATAATTGTACATAAGCCTGAATTAATATATGCAGCTAAGTTTCAGATCTCTGCTGAGTCAATTCAGACATCTACTTTGGACCTTAAAGGCACTCTCTCATTTAAATTACACAAAGGAGGGTTCAAAGATCCTCAAATTCACTTCATACTCACACCTGCCACCATACAGATTTACGACGCCTCAAAAGCAGCTGCGTAATTTGAGTCTGGCTTTCAGGAAAAAGCTACTAATAAATTTCCTTGGGTCTTATTAGAGGGAACTTTTAAATCTTCATTGACACGGTAAGAAAGGACTAAAAAAAAAAATGTCCACTCACATTTTTCTTATTTACTCCGTTACTCTGAAGTGCATGATGATTGTTTTCCTTTAGTTGTATCTGCACAGTTTGACAGATTTCTGTGACAAGGTTACTTTCAAATTGATAAAAGGTTTGATTGTGTCGGTGCATTTGTCAAAACTGTCTGACACCATGTATAATGGACTCTGCACCCGGAGCCCGGACGACACTGGAGTCTGCTCTAACTGTTCAGCGTTTTCCGCACACACCGTAACGAGACATCCAACAGGGTTGGGTGAAAGTCGGGGAGATTAGCTTGGGCAGACCCTCAGCTCTTGAGCTCCAACACTCCCACTTTGTTCTCCTGGCTTTTCATTCCGGGCATTTCCGCTCTCTGGTTAAATGCTAAAGTGACATTTACAGCTTCATTGTAAAGGGAGCAATGCGAGGGTGTCATAGCTTTAGCAAAGAACGTTTACAGAGAAAAATGAAGGGCAGGAAAGCAGACTCCCTGGTCTTCTGGTGATGATTAGAAATACATGCGCGCCTACCCAAGAGTTTCCCTCCTTTCCCTTCATTCTAGTGGCCTTACCAAGAGCAGGCTCACTTTATAACAGAAGAACAATTCACTCGATGTGCGCACAGTGTTGTCATTAACAGATCAGTTAATGATGTAGAAGTGGGGGCGATGGACAGCCATTGATCAAAAATCGGGCAATGCATTGATCAAAATTTCTGAGTCGAGGATGATTAAAGATATTGTATAAGTGGAAAATATAAATACATCATGATTTTTTTTTCCATTTAAAATTCTGTTTATTATGTTAAATGTGGTTTTATTTTTTTTAAGAACAATTTCACTGTGTTTCAAGGGCATTGTTTACAATTGTATCATAGAAGGTGCCAATTTTTTGAGAGAGGAAATATAGCTTAAAATGCAAAAATGATTATATCACCAAAATTTTATTTGGTCCAAAAGTTGTGATGCTCTCTCTTGCTCACTTGCTCACTTGCTCAGTCTCCTAAGCCAACTCTACCTTTTCCTATTTCCATCTCCTCCTCCTGAAATAAGCGTAAAGGGCATATAATCCAAGTATTCCACACATGATCTCCAGCAGATAATCCATCCCATGAATATAATTGCATAATTAATAGAAGTTTTTGGTTGCCATTATATTTGCCTTTAGTGCTCTTACTACTGCAGCCCTTAAATGCTTAATAGTATGTTGATGATACATTCATGACTAGGTAAGCAAAAGAGATTAGCTGAAAGTCACAGATGTGGGTCTTCTGTGCCACTTCACTGTTTCTTTCAGAGTTCATTTGATTAATTGTCTCTCAAGTCCTTGTTTTTTAACAAAAAAGTAAATGCATACGAAAACAGGCATCTTTCACCATACATAACTGTTCTACCGTCACCATTACTGATTCTCACACTTTCTTCTCTGACTATAAATCATTCTTCTTCCACCTTGCGTTCCAACTATTCCTACTACGATCATCCCCTGATCTCATGAGATGCCTTCTTTCCACTCTGTACTTGGCAGTTTTTTGAAACAAAAATCTAAGTCACCTTCCTGTTTATGAAAGTTCAATGTTTCCTTCCGTTGCTCTTCATATAAAATAAATTTCCTAACATGATCCAGAAAGAAATCACCTTATCCCAGATTTCCACATTTCCAGCTCATTTTGCCCTATACTCGGCCTCCCCCTCTGTTATAACTCCACGGGCTTTTTTTTTTCAGCCCTTTTTCTTGCCATGCTCCCTCTACCCGTTCGTTCTACAGACATGAGGCTCTTTCTCCTGGAATGCTCTTATCTTCTTTCCTCATCTAGTAAAACCTATTCCTCCTTCTGATCTTACCTCAATGGTCACTTCCTTGGAGAGTCCTTTGCTCACTGCCATAACTAGGACAGATCCCATGTGACAAACACTCTTGGTTCCATGCTCCTCTCTTTTCTTGAATTTATGCTTGCAATTTTATATCAAATCTATGCTTATTTAATTGATGTCTATTTTCCCTAGTAAAATATAAGCTCTGCTAAAGCAAGGCCTTTGTCTAAATGTACCCACCACTGAATCTTTAGCACAGTATCTGGCATGCAGCACAGGTGCTCTGTAACTATTTCTTGATTGAGAACACAATAGAGTTCTTTGAGATTTCTTAAGATAAAGACATTACAGCCTTTAACTATAGTATCTCCTATAAGACACACAATGCAATGTATTCATTTAAAACAACTAGAGGGGCGCCTGGGTGGCTCAGTCAGTGGAGCGTCTGACTTCGGATCAGGTCATGATCTCGCAGTTCGTGTGTTCAGGCTCTGTACTGACAGCTCAGAGCCTAGAGCCTCCTTCAGATTCTGTGTCTCTGTCTCTCTCTGTGTCCCTCCCCCACTCATGCTCTGTCACTCTGTCTCTCAAAAATGACTAAATGTTAAAAAAAAAATTTTAAAATAAAACATAACTAGAGAGTTCCCATGTAGCGAAATCATTTTGCAGTCTTGTCTTCTTTTCTTTCATTTTACTTGTGATCCGAACATAGGAGCTTTGATGATGTATGTGAATGGAATCCCATAATAGGAATTTGCTCTCAGATTATACATTGAGATGTAATGTAATTTCTTTTCTTTAATACTATTTTTTTTTTTGCTGCTCGTCAGTATTAATATGGATGCTGTACTCTGATACCAGATAATTCACTATATCTATGCTCATTTTTGGTATATCTCTGTTTTATCTATTCTTTTATTACTATAGATATTAACAAATATTGCATGTCCTATATTATAAGGAAAAAACTCTAAAAGTACTTCTACCTTCATAATAATAAACATGGAAAACTGATCTTCATGGCAAATTCATGTAAATAAGTGAATATTATCTATTTGTAGGTGAAATCATTGTAAAGTGTTGGGATGAGTAATAGGAACATAAAATGATCTGAATCTTTAGAAGAGTGCTAACATAAAGTACCAATGACTGGATGCCTGGGTGGCTCAATGGGTTGAGCATCCAACTCTTGGTTTTGGCTCAGGTCATCATCTCACATTTTGTGGGATCGAGCCCTGCATCAGGCTCCAAGCTGGTAGTTCAGAGCCTGTTTGAGATTCTCTCCCTCCTTCTCTCTCTCTTTGCCCTCCCCCCACTGCCTCTCTCACTCTCTCTCTCTCTCCCTCTCTCTCTCAAATAAAATAAATTTTTAAAAAATAATTTAAAAAAATACTAATGACCGGGACACCTGGGTGGCTCAGTCAGTTAAGCATCCAACATCGGCTCAGGTCATGATATCATGGTTCAAGCCCCGGGTTAGGCTCTGTGCTGACAGCTCAGAGCCTGAAGCGTGCTTCAGATTCTGTGTCTCCCTTTCTTTCTGCTCCTCCCCCACTCAGGCTCTCTCTCTGTCTCTCAAAATTAAATAAACATTAAAAATATTTAAAGAAAAAAAAAGGGGGGGCTCCTGGGTGGCTCAGTCGGTTGAGCGTCCGACTTCGGCTCAGGTCATGATCTCACAGTTGGTGAGTTCGAGCCCCATGACGGGCTCTGTGATGACCACTCGGAGTCTGGAGCCTGCTTTGGATTCTGTGTCTCCCTCTCTCTCTGCTCCTCCCCTGCTCACACTCTGTCTCTCTCTCAAAAGTAAAAATAAAGATTAAAAAAAAATTTAATACATGTGTATATTAAAAAAGAAATACTAATGGCCAATGCGAGAGACCAACTCTACAAGAGAGGAAAAGGGATTTTACAAGTGACCTGCATGGATCTCTTACCACAGGTGTCCCTACACATCAGGCCATACCGATACAGCTGAATCGACTCGGGCTGTGACCCTGCCAAAACTATAAAAGGGGATTAGTGAGAGAGAGAGAAGTATCCAGGAGCACATTGTACCACTAAATAATAATGAGGATCTCAACGAAATATCAGAATTTTAGCATGAAAGAAGCTTAAAGCATTATCAAGTGGAAACCCATTATTTTATACATAAGGGAAACCAATATTAGGGTGAAAACAAGCCATGAGTCCAAGGCCACACCCTCAGCTGATGGCAGAACCAGGGCTGAAAACCTGATCTCTTGGTGCACAGCTATTGCCATTGTATTGTGTGGCTTGATCACATCAGTTCCTCAAAATTCTCTAGGAAAAATAATCTGAGCAATAAACTCCAGGTCCAGACCACTTCAGTAACTGTAGAACCCACAGACACGTTTATAATAACAACAGCATGGGTCCAATCTTATTACCCAGCAAAAACTAACATGAACAAGTAACCAGTACCCTCTGTGCTCTTAGCCTTCTCTAAATTTCTCACATGCACGTAAGAACATTAACACAACTTCTTTCCTCAAAAATAACCTCTCTGTGTCACTAAATCTCTTTCCTGAGTTCAAAACACCAATGCAGGCTGGGGCACCCAGGTGGCTCAGCGGGTTGAGCATCCGACTCTCGATTTCAGCCCAGGTCATGATCTCATGGTTTGTGTGTCTGAGCGCCACATCAGGTTCTGTGCCTGCTTGGGATGCTCTTTCCCTCTCTTTCCGCTCCTACTCCACTCACATGCTCCCCCTCTCTCTCCCAAAATAAATAAACTTGAAAACAACAACACCAAAACCACCAATACTGGTTTTTAGGTAACACTTCCATTTATCTATTTCTGGCAACATTCTATCAAATGTGGACACTGACACAGACATCTGTAGTATAATGCTACATCAGTGGTATGTTCGTAAGCCAGCTCTCCGAAAACATAATATACAATTAAAAATCTTATTTCTAGGGCTTATTGGTTCTTCTGATGTAGATATGCCCGTCATGGCTGTCTTCAAGCCACTGAGTCTATAACACATCACACACAGAATTCCTGAATATTTAACAATTGACTCTAATGCACCAAAGGCAGTACCGGCATGCCACTGGAAGTACAGGGACACCTACAGATAGTCAAAGTCAACCTACTCTCTTGTAAGAGGAGACTGAGGCTCAGAGAGTAAATGACTTGCCCCCAGATCACACAGTGGCTGAGTGGGCTTTAATACACAGGATTCTACCTCAGCTACCTTCATAAATTAAGTGAAACTTTCCGTATTAGACATAGTCAGTGGTTTTCATATTATTGAAGAAAGAAGTGCTTCTCAAAAGTAAGCAGCATATGGGGCACCTGGGTGGCTCAGTCGGTTGAGCATCTGACTTCGGCTCAGGTCAGGATCTCGCCGTTCAAGGGTTTGAGCCCCGCGTTGGGGCTCAGAGCCTGGAGCCTGTTTCAGATTCTGTCTCCCTCTCTCTGCCCCTTCCCCGCTCATGCTCTGTCTCTCTCTGTCTCTCATAAATGAATAAACGTTAAAATTTTTAAAAAGAAAAAAAAAAAAGTAAGCAGCATCAACAATGCCAGAGAGACTGTTAGAAATGCATATTTTTAGTCTCCACCCCAGGCCTACGGAATCTTTACCTTTATCTTTATCTGTCTGTGCTTCACTAAACTCTTTGAGTGATAGGGAGCAATGAGAAAAAAATCTTCCTTAAATCCATCAATATTCTTTTTGTAAATGAGATCCCAATAAGAGTCAAAGATAATAGCTATCCCTTTTCCTATCAGCATCCTTTAAGAGATACTTCTGAAGGTTTTAACATAAAGACCACAATCTTTCGCATTTACAGAGTCCTTACTCTTCAAAAGAGTTTAGATTTTTCTAACAACAGGAAAAAGTTGAATTATTTGCCTTCCAATTCTCCACCCCAACCTTTTACTGATCAAAGCCTAACCTACATTTCTATGCCTTAGCCCTAGCACATTCGTTTTGCTTACACAACTCCCTTTAAATATTTATTTGTCAAAGTTTGCTCCACCCCGTCACAAATCGAGGTAGTCAACAGCAAAACGGCTCTCCCACTGTAATCTACATATTGCTTTGCCAATTGATTATCCAGTTATGTATTTGTGTTTTGGTTTATCAGCCACTTCCTGGTGTTTTGCTATTTGTTCCCAACCTTCGGATCCAGAACAAAGACAAATAAATACCGTCTGCTTTGTTTTCCTCTTCCAATATTTTAGAGGTTGGAAAATTTACAAAATAAATATCCTCTCAACCTTCTTGTAAAAGCATTGCAAAAGAGAAAAAGAAGAATTGAGTAACAGTTTCCCAAATTTAAAAATACCCAGCTAAGGCACACTCAAATGACCAACAGCTGTACTGATATTACTTGAAAAATAATCATACAGCAATCTACAAATACAGGTCCATGAGTTGTAATTCAGTGTCCCTTATTAATTTTATTTGGAGGGCACACATAAATATGTGTATTCTATTTGCACAGAAGACTGTTAATAACCTAAATGTTCGTAGATAATAGATTAACAAAAACACTTTGGAAGGGCATGTTCGTCACTGCCACATTTCCTAGCAAATCCAAAACTACTTGGTGAGTATGGTTCATGGCCTTGGTGGGAAATAGCTTCACTGGATGTGGAAGTGGATGTTTTCAAGGAAACCAAAGTACTAGTTTTATAATTCCCCAATTACCTGGTCCTGGCTGAACTTCTATTTACTGAGAACTGGCCAGAAAAGCTTTGCAACACAGGAGGAGGCAACCATCCTGAAAGCAACTGTTTCTAAATTTTCAAGATTGCCTTCGCTAATACTTGCACCCCCAAAAGCAGCTACCTTTATGAGATTCGTTACTGATCCCACCAGCCACATGGGGTCTGCTTGCTCGTCATCTTTTCGGTCAATACATGCATATGGGCCAGCACTCCCAGGTACATCTGCTCAGGGACCTCCACCCCGCCCCTAACGGAAAGAACACCAGCTCCATTCGTTAACATCAGCTGGACTTAGATCTCAAACTTAAGTCCCATTTGCACGGTGGAGTCTACCTCACTGAGGCACCAATAAAGGGGTGTACTGAGCGCAATACCGAGTCCTGTGTGGACTGAGCCCACGTGAGCCAGCGCGGAGGAGAGGAGCGGCGCGGAGAGCAGAGGGCACTTACGGTTGGCACAGCTTGATTAGGTCCTGGTCAGTGGTGCCTGGAGGAAGGCCTCGAATGTACAGGTTGGTTTTACTCAACTGTTCCCCGCTGCTGTTGCTGCTGCTGTTGTTGCTGCTGCTGTTTGTGCTGGGGCTGGGAGGTGCCATGGGGTGGGGAGCTGGTGCATAGGACTGCTGGAAACAGAAAAGGCTGTTACTGGAAAAACAAAGCCAGCACCTATTCACAGGCCAGCAGCGCAGCCCGAAAGCAATGCAGGCTTCTCGGCCTCTCTGATCCACACATGCACACGCATTTTTATATCACTACCCTGTACGCTTCTGAGAACATCATTCCCCCCACTCTGGCCCTGCACTTGGATCGGCATAAGTTAGCCCTAAATGGGGCAGAAAGAAGTTCCCAGGTGCTCCTGACAGTGGCATATGCCTTCTGAATCAGTCCCCTGTGATTTTCCTTAGAGGTGTAAACTCACACGTTACCTCCCTCCCCACGAGAAGAACGTAGTTTGCTCTTGGCACCAAAGCTCTGCCCCTAGCTCACCTTTAAGGAGCCACACGTCTTTGCTTTGTCTCCACTCCTTGTCCCCTCCTCTCCAAAACACAAAACCGAAACCAAACAAACAAAAAACTGCCTCATATTGTTGTCCTCCCCTTCACTCTCCAATATAATTCCTGACACACAGGAATCACTCTATGAATAGCGAATCTAGGAAGGGCCAAACGGACGGATGAATGGACCTCATCCCTTTCTACCACTCCCAAATCTGCTTCTTCATGGCGAACGTCCTGTGTTTTGCGATACTGAGCCGCCATTCTCTCGATGCAGTCAAGATCCCCTTTAGGTTACTCTAGTCGAGGGTCTCAATCCAGGAACTACTGACAACTTGGGATAATTCTTTGCTGTGGGGCCTTTTGTTCATTACACTGTACGTCCTACATTGTTCATTGTAGGATGGTAGCACTAACCTTGTCCTTTACCCACCAGATTCTAGTAGCAGCCATCCCCTAGTTGTGACAACCAAAATTTCTCCACACACTGCCAAGTGTCCCCGGGGAAAGAACCACTGCTCTCCCCCAGTAGAAAATCACTGCTCTAACTTGTCAAACTATTTTATAACAAAATAAAATGATAAAATGATCCCTAGCAACTGAGAATATACAATGTGAATATACGTGCCAGAATTAGTAGACACGGTGCTCATTATATACTTCATTTCTTTGTCAAATGGGCCTATCTTCACAAGTTCTTAAATTACACAGACTGAGTTTGCATTCCTGCTGTGTCTCTTACTGGCTGTGTGACCTTTAGATGGTGCCTTCACCTCTCTAAGACTCAACATTCTCATTAATATGAGGAGGATAAAAATACTACTCTCAGTAGTATGTCACAGGGTCTCTATATAAATTCAATGAGCTAATGTAAACAAAATGGTTCCTGGAAATTAGAAAGTGCAAAATAAATGTTAGCAAAAACAAAAATGCCAGAGTAACAACAATGATAACATTTGTAGCTCATATCTGTCTTGCCAGTAACGTTACGCTATATAACTATCCCAGATATTCTCAGTTGTAACCTAGAATGTTACCTAAAGGTAACACCTATTAAGATTCCATTGGGGAGATTTTGGGCTGAGTTTTAACCTGAAGACACATTAGCTGTTCTATCAGGGGTGAAGGTGTGTATTTAACAGATGGCAAGTAGATGCTTAAGAAATACTTAGTCTACAACATATACAGTACAAATTGAATGAACACAGCACTTAGCCTACAGTGATAAAAGGCCAAGTTTTAGCAGCACCAGCCTTGTTTCTTGCTATAATAACTCAGTCTTACACTTTTCAGAATGATCAGATTTGCCCCAGTCCATATTTCCAAGTGGCTACAAGACAATGCCTCTTAGCTACAACATGTCAAATGAAACTCATTATCTCTGCCTTCTCACCTCCCAAGTCCCCACCCCAGACACCCAGCACAATGACCCCATTTCTCTCTGGTGTTGCTGACATCCATCTAGCCCCCATGCTAGAAGCCTTGGGGTCAGCTTCACTTGTTCTTTAATTCTAAATCTCGAAATACAGTCAGCTACCAAATTTTTGCACAAGTTTCTAGAAGCATCCTTTCCTCTGAATTCTCACTGCCTCCTAGGCTGGGATCTGGTCCACCTTGTGGATCCACCATATCCACCATCTGGCCCATGCTTTCCTCTTAGGGAGGAAAGTGGAGGAAGAATAAGACAGACGGTCAAATGCAAAGGCACACTGGTCTAGAGTATCCTGGGCAGTTCCTTTAAGGAATGGGGAGGTGGGACAGAACCCAGAGCCTCCTTCTTTGAAACAAACATTTCAAGTAAACATTAGGTATTACTTAATCAGCTACCAACATTTTTAATGTGGGATTTTACAACAAATTACACAGGAGAATACTTTCTGTTCCCAATGTTTGAAAAAAATGACATACATCCATTGCCTTTTGGAATTTAATATCTGCATAAAGCTGCATGAAGTTTCTTGGCTGGCATGAAAAACTAGTCCGCCTTGACCTAAGAAATCCATTTCGCTCCGTGGACACCCCATAACACTTAAGCTCTATCTCTTTACATGCCCTGCACTTAGTAGGTTTTAACACATCCCTGCTAAAGTAATGCCCTGGTCCCTGTACCTCCCAATGGGACAGATGAGATTTATCTTTCACTTCCCGCATGTGCTTTATTTTCTTAAATTTCGCAGGGCTTTTTAAAAGCTGTTTGTTACCACTTTCACCTCCCCTCTCTCCAAATTCTTTGAATTCCATTCTGTACTCAGGCTTCTTTTAAAATGAGGCTTTGTTAAAAGCAGTTTTCCCCATGGCATAGCTTTTAAAACTATCAGGGAGCCAAAATAAAATCACATCTTCAGCTTTATGTATCATAGATCTGACGGACCAGCTCAGACTGAGTCCCTGAATGATCAAATAAGAAATTTTCATCTATAGGATGGTCAATATGTGTTTACTTAATTGTCCACCCCCCCCCCCACCCTCCATAGCCAGAATATCATTTAGTAAATTGCATGGTGCTTAAAACAATAAATGTGCCCTCCAAAGTGCCCAATGTATTTACTAGGAAAAAAAAATGAAACAGTCAAAAGCAAATCAAAGCTGGGACGACTATAGGCTACTTGTATGCATGGAAATGAGGTATATAATTTACAAATAGAGATCCAAACACCAGCCTGTTGTGGAGAAATGATGTATTTCAAAAGCCCTTTGAAAAAAATTACACAATCAAAAGGGGTTATCTGTGTCATATTCTTGTTTGTGAATTCTAGAAGTTCTGCTGAGGGGCACCTGGGTGGCTCTGTCAGTGAAGCATCCACCTTCAGCTCAGGTCATGATCCCACCATCCGTGAGTTCGAGCCCTGCGTCGGGCTCTGTGCTGACAGCTCGGAGCTGGAACCTGCTTCAGGTTCTGTATCTCCCTCTCTCTGACCCTACCCTGTTCATGCTCTGTCTCTCTCTTCTCAAAAATAAATAAACATTAAAAAAAATTTGTTTAGAAGTTCTGCTGAAAGAGGCAGACTTTCTCAGTGTTATTGAACCAATCAATCCAGAGATTTTAAGACGGAATGCCTACATTCTCACTTCTCCTTAATATTTCATTTATCTGCTGATGATATGCTGAATGAATCAGGTAGTGGTTTGCGCTGTAAATCATCCTTTGGTTTTAAGAATTATAAATTCCCTCCTCTCCTCCCACTTTGCAAACACACATCTTTTAATCAACAAAACATTGGCAGAAGTCTCCCGGAATGTCTGACAAATGCACAGGCCTAAATGAATTAATTTGTGAAAAGCAAAAGCAATGTTGTGTGCCCTGGTACCAGAGACAAATGACCACACTACAGCATCTTTACAAAAAAAAAAAAAAAAAAAAAAAAGGAGCAATAATCTTTAGAGGTGAATGGGTCACAGCAACCACTTTCCTAATTAAAAGTGGCTCTGATTCCGTCCTCGATTCTTTGTCTTCAAATGGATTTGGGGTTTTATCATTGATCAGCTTTTAAATCATTTTGAGGCACCCAGGAAGAAATGTTTAAATGTTAGTAAAAAAAAAGAATTTATTTTCCCTCAGATAAAATGGACTTTGCTATATTGCTCAAAGTCATACTTTATAAATCCTATTTAGGAGCGGTGAGGACTTACAGTCCAGGGTTACTGAACACTGTTACACGGTGCCGTAGCAGGGCAGGGAGCTGCTATGAATCTGCAGTGTCAGCTTGGTTAGAACCAGTGAAAACAGCAGATTTTCAGAAGAGGACCTTCAGATGGCACTCTGATGGAGGAGGGAGATAGGATCTCTCTTGAACCTGCACACGCTTGGCAAATACGCAGAGTTTCCTCAGGTGTTTATTCATGGTCTGTTGGGACCATGGTCTGCTGGGAGGGTCTGTTAAGTATCATGGGATGGGGGTTGAAAATCTCTAAACCACATGTTGGGGCTCCTACATCAGTGGATCAGTACCCAGTGCTTTCTTTGGGCAACTAAACCAAATGACTTGACATCCATTTTAGAAGATAACGATTCTAATAATTATAGGTAACATTTGTTGCGTGCTTCCTAATAGGCATTGTATATAACCGCCCAATGAGGCAAACAATATTCTTCTCAAACATAAACGAGAAAACCAAAGTGCAAAATGGACAGATGACCTTCTCAAGGTCACACAGTGGGAGCCCCACTTTGACCCTAGAAAGTTGGACTCCAGGGGCCATGCAGCCCCTACCAGCACAACAGAACTTCACCTATTAATGACATGGGCACCAACACAAATGGCTTTTTTGCCATCAGCTTTGGAAGAAGGCACGAACAAAAGCTCTCCTGCATCCAAGTATACGGGGGAGAAATCGAACAAGGATGGTAAACAGCATCTAGTCAAAATGGAGGTTAATAAGGCCTTTCCTCTATCAGAATTTAAATGAAGTCCATCTTAAAATTTAATGTCAAAGCAAGGTGATGAGTTTTTCAAATAACATCAAACAAATGGGTTCCTTGGTCAAGATTCAGGGGATGTTATCTGATAACAGGAAAATGAACCGGCTTGCAAATCATCCTACAACAGCTGATTCATTTAGTGTGCTTTGTTAATATGCATCATTTTTCAAGTTTGAAAAGTGAATCAACCGGGTCCTTCTACATTCTTCTAAAATGTGTGATTTGTGTATATAGGTTTGGATGGAGGTTGATTTTGCTTTTGACCCATACATATTTTGGAGGTAAACTGGAGAGGGATATGAGTTGTAGTTTTATTTTTCTCTTTTTTTTTCCCCAATTTTATTTTAACAGAAAGTGTTTGATACGTTCAATAAATGCTGTTCACATTTCAAGAGGGTAAAGTAAATCATTAAAAATCATCTTTTATACAGTATGAAACATATTAGCTGAACATGTCTGAAGGCAGGGATGTAATATACACACACCAGCCAGACCATCTTAAGCCAGGGTCACTACTGACATTTTGAACGAGGTAATTCCTTGTCGTGGGGCTATATTGTGCATTGTAGGATATTGAACAGCACCCCTGTCCTTTGCTACTAGATGGCAGGTGTACTACCCTCCCCCCAGGGTGTGGCCACTCAAAATGTTTCCAGGTATTGTCAAATGTCCTCTGAGGGTAAAAGTGTGCCTGGTTGGCAATCACTGCCTTAAACGGATCCAGCCCCTCTCCTTGAAAAACGAATACCAGCACAGGACCCGGAAATGGAATAATAATAATAACTCAATGGCCTACAACCTACTGCATTGAAAAACCACATCTACTGACCCAAGTTCAACTTCTTATCCCCAAGTATATACGGCACTCATCTCTGCGTGCCTCTGCCCTCCGTCACTAAGACATTGGTACGCCGCATTTCATTTGCAGCAGACGAGGTCTGAAACACGCTTCTTCCTCTTATTGAAAACATAACTCTTTTACAAAGAGAATTTAAAATATTTTTTGCATGCAATTCCCGTTGGCTGGGAATCACAGGGCCTTGATGCCAAACTGCAGTCAATTCTATTCCCGGCATCTGGTTGCTGGCAGGATCCTGAAGCAGTTGGTCTGGTGGTTTTTTGGAGTAGCTTTGGACTCCCTCACACAGCAGTCTGTTCTGCTGATGGTCTCCCCAATTTGTTTTTATTCATCTCCAGTGCAACAGAATTTGTACTCTTTTATCCACTCAAGGGTAAAGCCCTGGATAAAGTCTCCCATGGGACCGACATGCCAAGTCTTTTACTATCCAAAAATGAATACAAACCACATTCCTGTCTTAAATCATACATTATTTAGCCTGCACGTACACATGCAATCCATTGCTCGGTGGATTAACACTGCTGCAGGCTATTGAATTCCTCTCCCAGACAGTATAATTTCTACATAACCTTGCTTCTGCACACCTCGCCTCTAGTGGGAACACAATACGAGCAAGTAGACACGGCAAGAGTTTCAGCAGTCACTGGAGTGCCTATCATAGCCTTAAATGAGGATGTGTGTATTGTCTATGCAAGCAATAATCAATGCAGCTAAATTAATATATAAGGCAAGACATGCAATTTTAGCCATGGTTTCATGAACCACATATATTGACGCTTTGTGGTTTTATGCTGGACAATTGCCCCTCCATTGGTCTAGAATACAATTATAGAAAACAATGGTTCCAATTCCACCTTTCATAACAGAGTTTGGTGAAAACCTGCCCCACTTCTCTTTTCCTACCCACGGATCAGACATGGAAATGAGCAATAAGGGACAAGACTCCTCACAAAAGGCAATCATTTGCATATTCTCTGTTAACAGTTTCTGGTAATAGCCACTGTCAACAGTGGTGGTGCGGTGTTTAAGAGCTCCACATTGCCCTCTGAGAATCCTGCTCTACCCCTAACTAGGCACTTAAACCTCTAGTCACGGGTAAAACAGGAATTTCGATGATCTCACCTAAGACTGTTGTGAGGCTTTCATATATAAATTACACATAAAATATTTAGCATCATGCCTGACACAGAGTCAATACTCAATAAATACTTGTTGATCTTATCATTTTCATCAGCACCATCATGAGGCAGATCCTTAAAAGAAACACTACTCTCTCAATCCTACTTGGAGTAATTTACCTTTAAGGGGTGCTGCCAGAGTCAATCATTGATTTTTTAAGCATGGGAGCCACTATTCTTGAGAAGAAACTATGTCACCAGAACTGTGGTTTGTCATTTTCATCAAGAACCAAAAAGTAATAACTAAGCACTGATGAAACAATCATTGTGGATTGAAAGGCTAATTAGTTTCAAGGTATTTCCAAATCACTACTGAGGTATTATTAAAATTCTGTTAGGATGAGATTCACTTTTGCTGTAAATATTAGTTTTTAAAAACCTCAGCAGATTGCATAATCACACATCGCTCTGTGCTATTTACAAATAGGATTAATCTAAAGTCATTGAATTCCATTCAGAGGTTTAAATATTAAATGACATTTTAAAATTCATGGTACTTGCAAACACAAGTAAACTAGTTATTGTTCATTACAAGCACCTATAAACCAATTTCATTAACAAATTTACAAGCTACAGGAGAGTGGCTGCTATAAATGATGCCACTGGCCTTTTATAAAGATTGCTCAGTTCTCCAAATGCCAGTGACATCTGGTCTTTGCTCCTATCCATCTTTTAATTTGGCCAACTCGTGATCTCTTTAAGGAAAAATAAACAAAATTAAAATATACTCAAAATTTAGCTCAAAATATAGCTCAAAATTTGGGCTACTTACACCATTCATGTAAAAGTTCAAGTTCAACACTTAGAAAATAATCCCAAACAGCTCATGATTCCAGTATTAATAAGGATTGATTCCTCATGCAAAAAAAATAAATAAATAAAATAAGCCATGATTGGTACCCAAGGTGGAGATTACAATGGCATACCACAAATAGTAATGGTTAGAATTCCCCAGAAATATCAAAGTGACTGTAAACCCTGGATGGGGCCTCTGTTCTGTTTGTCCCAGGAATGTCTCCGAGATCAACTCAAACACTTCCTTTTGTAATGAGCTAGAATCACCAGGACAAGACTGGAAATCCAGAACAGGTCATAACTGCTTGTGGAGATCTCTAGGATAGCCAATGGTCAGCAACTCCCATTCCTAATGCAATCAGAGATAAAGAGGAGATCTTACAGTCCAACAATTACACTCGGGTCACATTCTTGTGCCTTACATGTTTACTTAATTTTTTCATTTAGTTTTTCCCCATAATCTCTATTTTGACTATTTTCTTAGTTTTTTGCAATACTCTATGCTTCATAATCCAATAATGTTTCCCTAAAACTATGATCAGTAATATCACCAACAATTAGTTGTCCTAACTGTATCATGTATGCTATCCAAAACAGAGAAGCACAATTCATACAACTTAAAGGGCACCACTGCAAGATAGGTGGACCTCGTACTTTATTGCGACTAAATGAACACTCTCAAAATTTCCTTCTTCAGTCAATGAAAACAGATATAATGAACCATTTCCACTCATTCCACTTGACCACTTTCCATATAAACCAATCAAATGACCGGGTTGGTTACTAGTAGCTAATGGGTGATAGAAATGAAGCATTTTGTTTCAAACCATGTGTAGCAATAATTGCTATCAATGATGGAAGGCCATCCGGAACATCAAATGGCATTAAGGCTCTTTTGATACACTAAATGATTCTGTCCAATTAAATCAGAATTCACTTTTTCTGAAAGTAAATCCATGTTGACTTAAGAGCAACTCAATAATAGGATAAAGAACAAGTGCAGTAAACCCTTATTCCTTTATTGAGGCTTTCCTACTGCTTCCAAAATATCTCTTCAGTCCCTATCTCACCCTGTTTTCCTCGATTTCCCAGGGCTCACTCACATTCCTTGCCACACCATGCTCCTATCTGAATCTATGCCTTATTTTGTCTTCCTCCCTTCACTTAGAATGCCTAGTCTGCATTCTTATACCTTATTCTAGGGTGACTCTAAAATGTATCTTATAAACTGGGGTACTTTGGAGAGCAAAATAGGGAGATGTTGATAATTATATCAGGACACAAGGAATCAAATGAGACCGTCCAAAGAAACTTAGAACATATGGTCATTTATGATTATTTTCTATGTATCTAAATCTCACATATTCATCTAGAGTCACCTGAAGTTCCACCCCATTTTGTAGCATTTCCTGTTATTATTTTAGACCTATTTAATTTACCCATCTTCTTCGTTTCTATATAATTAAATATCCACAGAAGGTTATAAAATATTTAACAAGAATAGCAATGACTGATGTATAATGAATATATAATATACATGAGGCATTGTTCTAAGAACTTTATATTAATTGATTTATACTTTTGGAGGTATGTATATGGCTACCCCCATATTGAAGATGAGAATACAGAGTTTCAATGACCTTTAAAGGTTGTTCAGCTACTCCGTGACAAATTCAGCGCCTGAAGTAAGGCAGTCTTTACTCCGGTTAATTCCAGATTTAACTCTAAATATGTGCAATCCAATATGGTAGCCACCTGTCCCACATAACTATTTAAATTTAAATATAATTGATGTGAATTAATTAAAATTTTAAAACTTCAGTTCCTCAGTAATACTAACCATGTTTTAAGTGTTCAAAAACACGTAGCTACTGGGGCACCTGGGTGGCTCGGTTGGTTAAGCGTCTAACTCTTGATTTCAGCTGAGGTCAGTATCTCACCTCTCATGAGATGAGCCCAACATCAGCGTGGAACCTGCCTAGGATTCCCTCTTTCCTCTCTCTCTGCCCCTCCCCATGCTTACACACTCTCTTGTTCTCAAAATACATAAATAAACATTAAAAAATAAAAAAAAGACATGTGGCTACTAGCTACTATATTGGACAGGAAGACAGAACATCATCGCATAAAGTTCAATTGCACAGACCTGATGTAGCTCATTCTTACAGTTACCAGGCATCATCTCCCCAGACTATACTGTACATCTACAGTACCTAAATGTGTTGAGCAAAATAATGGTCATGATTTCTGTGCTGCTATTCAGAGGTTGTTTTTTTGTTGTTGTTGTTGTTGTTTTTAAGTGCGATTAATCTCCTTTCAGTAGAGAACATATTTAAGTTTTTTCTCCTTCAGGAGTGGGTCTTGATTTTGGCATATAAAATCTATCAACTGATAGCTTCTTTGACCAAAAGTAGAAATTATTAAAAGATATTCCCAGAAAGTAAAATATAATGTGTGGGAAGAACAAGATGTGGTTCATTTGTTTTTAATCAAAACCAAAGTTTCATCTGTATTATAAAATTTCTTAATCTCAAGGAAGAGAAGCAACAGAGATAAACTGCTGCTAGAGATTCAATGTCTCTGTCTTTGGGATTCAAGCTTCGTGCTTGGGAGGAAGTTCTGCATTTTTAATACATCATCTACTTTACCTACATATCCTAAAAGAATAGCACCCTTACTAACCACATAGTATGCTATGCTACCAATCTTATTTCTCTCTAAACTGAACCGGGGGGGGGGGGGGGAGGAGAATGCTTTCTTACAGTGAACTACAGAGGCAATTCAGCAAATTCATAAACAATAA
The DNA here is from genome assembly GCF_028749965.1 of Puma concolor. Lineage (NCBI taxonomy): Eukaryota > Metazoa > Chordata > Mammalia > Carnivora > Felidae > Puma > Puma concolor. The sequence continues at coordinate 13,518,744 of NC_141675.1, forward strand.
CCTATATTCCATGACATAAAATAGTTATGTTGTTTTATTAGCCAATGCATTCATATTTTATTGATGTAGCAAAATTAAGTGTAAACAGAACCTATGCCTCAAAAGTCCTAAATCTAAGAAATTTGGACTATAAAACACAATAATTTCCTCGAGAAGACAATGTTGGGACACAGATCAAAAATGCAACAGCAATTAATACAAGCAAAATAATTGCTTCATTATAAAAACTGGAAGGAGCACTTGCACAGATAATTTTCTGGGAATATAATTTCAACATTTATTGTGTTTGGGGCTATGAGATGATAACTATGAGAATAAATTAATGCTCAAGTTCACCCAAAGTGATCCTATAATAAATGAATATTAGGCATTTTATATTGTTAACTAATTTATTATAATTTTCAAATCAGAAACGCATGAGATGTTTATACATTCAAACTTCTATTTGTAACCTGTATGGAGACTCCCTTTTCCAGTATATTTTAAGTCAGTCTGCCATGTACCTTAGAGAATGTTAAAAAATTATACAGACATATCCAATTTCTAGTGCATCCTCTTTGTTTTGTGATTACTGGAGATTCATTTTGCCTAGTGATAGTTTCCGTAATCAAGGAAATGAAGTATCCATAAGAAGACAGTACTGCTTTTCCTTCTCCAAATTACTCTTATTCTTTTTAAATAAGTGACTGAAAGTTCAGAGACTGGCAAATAGAGGGCATCTGCCCGTGATTACTACGCTCTCCAAAGGCCCAAGAAGAAGAAGGAAGTATTATTACTGCATAGTGACTAAGAGCATAAATTCTGAAGCCATTCCACCCAGGGTCAAATCCTGCTTTACTACTTTTTTCTCCATATGGCCTTGGCCAAGTTCCCTAAACACTTCTGCCTCAGTCTCCTCATCTGTGAAACTAGGGATAATAACTATCTCAGAAGACTGTTAGACATTTCAAATGAATGCTTATGTATAAAGCACTGAGAATAAAGCCAGGCACACAATAAGCTCTCTAAGGGTGCTTACAATTATAATTATATAAATTCTAAAGCATTTTACAATAACCATTGTTATCATGAACAATAATGCTTTTTTGAAGAAGAGGAAATTTTGGTTGGTCTACTGAATGACCTAGCAAACTCTGGTTTGCCTAGTGTAAAATCTTGCACTCCAAAGTAAAGAGTCCATCGATGCTTGTCAAACTGCAACTCTCTGGGTTGAAAAATCAAGAAATGCCATTCTTCCATGAGATATTAGGCTCATGGTTAGTACTATTTGAGCTACTGACACTGATTGCCTTCAGATAAACTGATGAGAAGACTAATAGAAGAACTTTTTAAGACACACAGAAACTTTCACAAGGGAAGTCATTCTTAGCATAAACAAATTCTAGGAAAATAACTACAGATTGTGAAAGTACTTATTAAAAAAGACATATGTGATTGCCAGTGGAACCAGCTTATATCAGTGAAATAACACGCTGACTACTAAATGTCCATGTGCTTAACTGAATCGACTTTTACATACAGAAAATAAACTATACTAATTTCATAGCTTCTAACTCTAAAAATAATTAGGTTTTTAAAAATTGTTGCCCTGCAAGGATATTTTGTAGGTAAACAATTACTTAAACCATTTATTTAAGTTTAATTACCTCCCTAATTTCTAATAAGTTGTATGATATGTGCCCTAGGGTAACTGAAACAAATAGTCTATAGAATAAAAATGGGATAGTCATACATGTATATATTCCAAGGTATTTACTACACATCTCCAATATTCCAGAAAATTATTTTGTTTTGTTTCGGTCTGGAAAATGTTATGTATACTTTAGCAAACAGACAGGAAAGCCTTTTCTAAAGTATAACCACTAAAAGAGTTTTCTAGGAGAGACCATTCCTCTGCTTCCTCAAGAGAAGACAAGAGTTTGTTCTATTCAGTAGAGCAAATTGGCTGGGGTGGGGGATCAAAACAGAAAACTCTCTTGGAATTAGTGCTGATATTCCAGTTCTCTGAGGAAAAAACAAAATCCAAAGCTCTGATGTATAACTTTGCTGATCTTTGTCATGTGACTACTCCTATAGGGGCTGATTTTAACCTACTAACATTTCAACAACCAGCTCACAACATTTCTGAGAATTTAGTGAGCGTCTCTCACACCAGCCACCTCAAGCACCCTACTGCATCACAAAATGGATGTGACCTTAGTTGAAATATTATTTAATGCTCCCAACATCCCAGAAGACATAAACAAAGGAAAGAGTTTCTTTGCCTGAGTAGTAAAGAAGCTAAGAATGCCCTGGGAAAACAGAAAACAAATTTCCTGATGTCTCTGTCGCAGCTGCTAGGACCAGAGAACAAACACCATGTGGGAGGGAGTATGTGGGCAGAATGTGTGGACTGCTTTAGGAAATCTCCATGATCTAATGGAAGAACAGTAAAGGAAACAGAAGAACTTCTGGAAGGAAAAATAGGACTCAAAGAGAACCTTTTCGTTCATTAGCCAATAAAGAACTTCTTAAAAAGAAAGTATCTTTATGTCGTCATTCCTTGAGGTACAAACACTCCGGGTCTACTTTAAACTCTTTGAGGGCAGAACATTAACAACATGGATTTGATCATATCTTTACTACAATCACAACAGAAACATGTAAGAAACTAAACTATGCATCCTCATCAAAGCAAAAAGCATAGCATTAACTAGTAATGATAAAAGCTGTCTCCGTGAAATCATCATATCAAAAGTTTTATTAACATATAAATGTCATATATATGTATATGATTTAAAAATAAATATGCCATCACTCTACTTAAAACAAACATCAAATAGAACCCAAAATTTCAGCTGATAATGGGGAAACAAATTGTTCAAGTTTATAAAACATGCACAATGTAGCAAAAGCCTAGAATTACAGCTCCTTATAGATTTGGAAATGGAGAAAAAACAGTTTTTTTTTTTTTTCTATACATAGACTTCCTAAAGCTGCTGGCTTTAAGAATTTCCATCCAGTGGAACTGGAGGGTATTATGCTAAGTGAAATAAGTCAGTCAGAGAAAGGCACATATAATGATTTCACTCAAATGTGGAATTTGAGAAACTTAACAGACGATCATAGGGGAAGGGTAAGACAAATAGATAAAAACAGCGAAGGAGGCAAACCATAAGAGACTCTTAAATACAGAGAACAAACTGAGGGTTGATCATGTTGGGGAGTGGGGAAAACAGATGATAGGCATTAAGGAGTGCACTTGTTGGGATGAGCACTGGATATTGTATGTAAGTGATGAATCACTGGAATCTACTCCTGAAGCCAAGACTATACTGTATGTTAGCTAACTTGAGAATAAATTTAAGATGATGATGATGATGATGATGATAATAATAATAAATTTCCATCCAAAATTTTGACTTAAAGGAAGGATCTAATTAAAGTCATATTATACCAAAGAAAGACCAAAAACTTCTAATTTTTGATAGCTAATACAAATTTAATCCATACTCCAACATGTGTAAAACAGAACTTAGAATTCATCGTGTAAATTCAACAGTAACATATAAAACGAAATATTATATGAGAAATGTTTTCAAAGAAAATATCCAGTGACAATTACTCCATAAACTCCTTAAGAAACAAAATTAGAGGAATAATGAGGCAGATGACAGTAGCATAAAGTTCTCGGCACAAACAATTGAAAGATAGAAAGCAAAGACACAGAAACTTGGTATGCACAAAAATGTGGTCTATATGTACGTCTATTAAGTATGAAAGGGGCACCTGGGTAGTTCAGTTGGCTAGGCGCCCATCTTTGGCTCAGGTCATGATACGGTTCATGAGTTCGAACCCGCTTTGGGCTCTGTGCTGACAGTTCAGAGCCTGGAGTCTGCTTCGAATTCTGGGTCTCCCTCTCTCTCTCTTCCCCTCCCCAATTGCTCATGCTCTCTCTCTCTCTCTCTCAAAAATAAACATTAAAAAAAAATTAAGTATAAGAGAAAAGAGTACCTGGGTCCAATGCTAATTCTTATGAGAATGTCACTTTCTTTTACTGTAGGCTATGTTCTTCATAATAGGTAAAAAAAAAAAAAAAAAAAAAAAAACCAATATATTTTATTACTCAGAGTGATTAAGTGTCAGAATAAATAGAGTTGTGGAATGGTCAAATTTTGCACCCAGAGTTTTCCAAGCTAATAAATGGAATTAATTTGATTGCTTTTTCTTGTGGTTTTCAGAAATCAGTAATAATAGAGATAAAAATGAGAAAAGGGACTGATAACATGGAACTTTTCGTACCAGCATTGTGACTTATGCTTTACCAGTAAACTCATTTTTTGGAGTGGGGATATTATTTATCCAGTGAAAACAGGCATCCATTGGTGTTATGTTCTGATTTCAACAGAGGAAGGTAAAGATTCTCAAAATGTAGGCTACACCACAGTGGCAGAACTCCTTACTATCCAGTAGCTCCCAGTGTGAGCATAAAGAAACATGAGATCCCACCCCTAGCACACCCACACCTGCCCAGAAGCACTGTTTAGAGGATTGTAATATTCTACAATGTTGACTGTCTATGCACTCTGAGGCTGGCTAAGTTATGTGCAAAGGCACTTTCCTTTTATTTATTTGCATTCCACTAGTCATTAATTTAAATCAGTATCAAGGCTTTTGGCAAGGCCAGTTAGCGTCATATGTTGGTAATCTGAGACAGACAGACACATCTCTAATCTTGGTCAATGTTTCTATTGTGGACACAACCTTCGATCTTGTGTGAAGACAGAGATAATGACAAAACAACAACAACACATGTTTGGCACTTGTTTTCACTTGATTAGAAGGCTGAAAATGGCATGAGTCAATGAGTTCCATTTGCTTTCAGCTCCTTATTACTCTCCGGCAGGTCAAATAAAGATATGACTTGTTTATGAATCAAATACAAAATAAAGATTATGTCCGTAGCTGATACATCAGTTCTTGTGACCAATCAATATCCCCATATCGTATCCCTACCTAATCTTACTGATTATTAGTTATTGAAGACATGGAGAAATTGGGAAAATTAGAAAATTTTCACTGACAATCCAAGTGTGTTCATTATATAAACTTAAATTTCAGAGAGGGCTCTTCCTGTGAACTAGAACACATCTTATATGTTCCTTTATAAAACTGAATAAAAATAATTATTAAACATTTTTTTGCTGGCAATGAAATATTGATATCTGACAGTCAATTCCTCTCCACAAGCAGTAATTCTAGATCTTTTGTGTACTTCTGAAAATATTTTTCTCAATGAAACTAGTTATAATTCCTGAAATTTTCCAAATGGAATGTTACATATTGACATCTTCCTGACTTTGGTATATAGTCTACTGTGTTTGGACTTGAACCACAGATCTCGGATCTGAACCAGTCTTCAAGTTCTACTTCAACATATTTCTCAAATTCTATGCTATGCAGAAAACTGAACATTCTTTTCATTTTTTATTTTTAATTAACATTTGATTGATATGCAATGGTACATTGGTTTCAGGTCTAAGAAGGATTCTTGATGAGAGAATACTAAGACAGTCCACTAATATATAAGCCACAAAGATATTCCCTAATTACAATAACTGGAGAATTAGAATATCATAGAGCTAAATGATGGAAGATAAAAAGTCTGAACACCACGAAAGATGACAGTAACAGATGCTTTCTTAGTCTGTTGGGACTCCTAGAACAAAGTACACTACAGACCGGGTGGCTTATAACAAGAGAATTTTATATTATTGCACAGTTATGGAGGCTGCAAGTCCAAGATCAGGGTGCCAGCACGGTCAGGTGAGAGTACTCTTCCAGTCCCCAGATTTCTCATTGTATCCTCACATAACGAAAGGGACAAGGAGGCTCTATGTGGTTGGTGTCTTTTATAACAGTACTGATCTCTTTCAGAAGGGTTCCACTCTCAAGATCTGAGCATCTCCCAACGCAACACCCCCCTCAGTACTATCACCTTGTGCATTAGGATTTCACCACACGAGTTTCTCATGGGACACAAACATTCAGACTGCATCTGAGGCTTAAGTCCAACATGATCTGCGTGAGGCCATGCGGGGCCAGAGGTTACGATCATGGACTTCATGAAAATTAACATCTGCCCTCCAGCATAGGGACAGATCCAGGTTTTGCAAGGTTTTGCAAAACTTACACAATTTGAGGACTTCATTAAAAAAAGAATAAAATTTATGAATATAAAATAGCTACAAAACTGAATATTTATTTAGAATGAAAAGAGGGGTGCCTGGGTGGCTCAGTCGGTTAAGCGGCCGACTTTGGCTCAGGTCATGATCTCATGGTCCATGAGTTCGAGCCCCGCGTCGGGCTCTGTGCTGACAGCTCAGAGCCTGGAGCCTGTTTCGGATTCTGTGTCTCCCTCTCTCTGACCCTCCCCCATTCATGCTCTGTCTCTCTCTGTCTCAAAAATAAATAAACGTTAAAAAAAAATTTAGAATGAAAAGAGAAGTAGCAAGAAGTCACCAATTTTAAAAGCTGATAACACAAATATCAAAAAGATGCTGAAAATAACAATATTAACTTCCCAACACACTTCAAAAAAACTTTCCCTCTTTATTTTTGCCTCCATACTCTTTGATTGCCTCATCATATGGCAGCAGTTTCATTATATTTTCTGTAGAGAGAATGAAAAATTCTGTGTGCCCTCTAGTGCTTGATAGAAATGTATTTTTTTACTGATAACTTAGGACACTTTTCAGTTTTCCAACTCATTAATGGTAATGGTTTCTAAATTGTTAAGATAGGAATTTGGGGACTAAAAATCAGGAAGAATTTTGCATAGGCTTGTCTGTTGCTTTAGATCTTGTAAATCTTTTTTCTCCTACTTCCCATATACTTCCAGTGTTGGGCACGAGAGGCCACACGCCTATCACCATAGGACCTTGTGACAGCATGTTCCTGCCACAATGCCCGAGTCATCAGTACAGCGGGCAGCCTGAGCTTTCGTGGAAACCATTCTTACCACAAAACAGCTAGTGACAATACAAACACGTATCTCATTAGATCCAGACTACATGCATCTTCCACCACCGGCTGACAAAAGGGAAAGTGCAAATGGGGAAGCCAAAGTGGAAAAGGACAAGGGTCTTAACCAGCTGTGACTAAAATAGCTTTCTCTCTCAAAATTCCCAAACCTGTTTCACCATATGAACACACTGTTAGGCAATGGAGGAACATGGCTTTTGTGGGGGTTAAAGTTATACAATTTGGATGGTGGGTCACGGGCCATTTTTAAGCAGAAGACTACAAGATAAAGATACAAAGTTAGATAGAGAATCACTGAAAGGCTGGAGGAAAGGAGGATCCCCAAAGTTTAAATTTAATCAGCTTCCAGGCGAACCTACTGCCTTTGACTCCTTAGCCCACCTTTCCAGCCACGCCCCCACCTCTACCCTATCCCAACAGGTGATCTCCCGTTTTCACAGGCAAGTACCTTCTATGGTCATCTGCACCCATGCTTTTCCACTTGCTATTCTTTCTGCCTACTTGTAGTCCACGTACCCCGGTATCCTTTTCTGGACACTTTTCCCGATGCCTCACTGAGCTGACGAGCACCATCAAGTGTGGCCCCAGGTCTCGGCATGGACATTTCCCCGTACGTTATGCCTTGCATGTTCAACTTGAATTTAGCTGTCATTTTTCACAGATCAATTGTGCATTGGTGACTTAACATCTGGATACATCTGTTTTTTTTTATTTTCATGGCTCTGTCTCATTCAGGCACCAAGTCCCACTTATGCTTCCTTCTCAGTGTCTCACGCATCTGTCTTTTCCATTCATTTCACTGTTTCTATTCTTGTCTGGGAGCACTTCACTTCACATATGGACTAATGTAGCAGTCTCCAAATTGTGTTTCCTGTTCCCATATTCCAAATACTCTGATCTATCCTGCATGCAAGCCGTAGCTTTATCTTCCTAAAACAAAAATTAATCTTCACACTTCATCCCCATGTTAAAAACAAAAACAAAAACAACAAAAAAAGGAAAATCCTGAAAGGCTCTTCATAGTCCAAAGATCATTTCCTTAGACTGACATCCAAGGGCTATAGATCATTTTCACAAAGTCTCCTTGACCATTAGCACACAAAAATATAAATTTGTCTTTCCAAATGTTCACAAATTTTCCTGTCTTGTGTTTGCAAACCATATCACTTTATTTTTGCAAATTTAACATGATGTGATGCTTTTTGCTGAAAAGAGAAACTACTGCTCTCTGCACATCCGAGTACCTATTAGTCAATAAAGAATTTCATTTCCAAATTGCCAATTTCTACAGCTTGCTTGTTTTTCACCAAAAATTCCAACACAACTGGGCACTTATGAGAGCCCCGTTGAGGAATATCATCTCCAAGGGTAGATATATATTTGCATAATTTACATTTACAAAGTTGCCAGCTATACACATCTTCATTAAGCAGGAGAATGCTCCAGTGTGACCGCTTACATCTAAATGGCCTGGGAATTGTCCTCCTCAGCATTCATCAGCCGTCCCCTCATTTTATTCTATTAGGAGGGAAGGAAGAGCAATGCAGACTGATCAATGTGCCAGTGAGTTTTATGGCTGTATTTTAGAATGACCTATATTAAAGGAGTTAGGCAAACGTAAGAGAAATTTACTGCTCACAGGATAATGGCTCTCTGTAGCGTAAGGGTTTCTCAAACATGGCATATGCTTGCTTTATTTATACCCCGATGCTTGACTGATCATCTTTCTCATATTTTGCCTTACTTTTGAAAGCACGGATTCCCTTGCCTTATTGATCTCTTTATACCCTTATCATTTTTCCCCTGAGTTATTTGGCATGATGACAGTAGTGCGTCGCCAAGGCTGATTTAACATCATCTCCCAAGTATGCAGCACTGAACTCAGAGTCGAATATTTTAAGGCTGAAACATGTAACACATCTGTCAGGCAATGGTACAAATACAGTCACTTGTCAGAACTAATGAATGAGGTAATCCAGAGTATGGATAAATAGCAAGAAGATGGAAGATGCTAGAAGCTATGGTTCGCCAAAAAGCATTTCTGAGTAATTACATTATTTGAGGAAGAATGATGTTTCTTTGTTTTCAGTTCTAACTCATTTTTGCTCCCGCAGCAGACCTTGGTGGTAATACCTAGAGAATGCAAAGTGCAGTAAGAAGCAGAGTCAGCGATTCACACGACAGTGGGGAAAGTGGGTGGCCCTTTGACTGTGGTCTATCTCATAGGAACGATATATTTCTCCCTACTATTTTGTAAACCTGGCTTAACCAGGTAGTGCCTCTGCACTTGCTTACAGTCCAGTCTGTGTTCATCTTTGCAAAAACCCCATTATCGGATGGGACCAGTCACAGGATAAACCCAAAGAGTACAGGGATGTTTCAACAATGATGAGGAAGGGACCAAGGCTGCCAGTCAAAAGTAGCTCACCTTAAAATCTTTAAAGCATTATCAACAAAGAGAAAAGAATGTCCCAAAGGTGGTTCTTCATATGGGGTGTATGGATGTCCATTCCCGAAGGGGGAAAGGTGTGGATGTATAGATAGGTCTAGCTGCGTGTAATTACAGAAGAGAGGACAGCATAGCCGCCTGTGAGGACAAAGGTTAAATGAGGGGAACGGAGGGAAAAGGACCATGTCCCTGATGCACACATTGATTATTCTAATGGGAAGGAAGTGCCCAACTTTACACAGGATCCCCTCAGTTATTTATAACCGGGGGTGCGACATTTTATGCAATGATTAAGTCCCAAGAATGGGCCTTGCACACCCAACTGCCTTCATCAGGAAGCGGAGATGAAACTCTGACACCGAGGACCCAAGATAAAAATGATCTGGAAGTCCTTCCAAGTACCATCTCAATAAAACTTACCACTAACCTCAATGAACCCTGCATTTCCCTAGAGTCCTACTGTACTGCTATTCCCACTACCGCTTTTGATATCGCAGGTGACACCAGTGTGACTACATACAAACAAAACGCTACTTAGACACATTTGAGTCTGTAAATCTTTATTAGGATATGAACACACTTCATACTGGTACTCTTTCCAAGACTCGACTGGATTTCTCCTGATTTTTCAGCGGCAACTCATTCTCCAACAAGAGGAGAGAAATCATGTCAGTGTTCAGACAGGCCACTGAGCCTCTTCCCTGCAATCTAACCTAATAGTGGGATTTGAGAATGTTCTGATAAGGGCATTTCACACAAAAAAGGAATCTACTGCGTCCTGATCTATGCTGTTGCACTATATGGTATGCCCTCCTCCTGGTTTCCCAGTAGCAAAACCTATTTATTCTGACTCAAATTTCACCTCCTCTGAGAAACCTTTATCACAGGCAGATTTATCTCCTCCCTGCTCAAGGCTCTAGGGGACATTTTCCTCATGCCTCTGCTGATGATAAATATTTTGTGTAATATTTCATCCTTCAGTAGCTGTTTCCACCCCTGGCATGCTGGAGAGTTGAGGACAGGGTGTGCAAAGAGGCACCCCCTCTGATCCTCAGCACTTACATATATACTTACGACAAGTCTTTCATTTGGTACTTAATAATTTGCTGGATGTTGAATGTTACCGTAAGTATCTTGTCAACAATGATTATTCTTGAGAGATCCAGGGATAATCCAGAAATTGAACCCCTAATTATATTCTTAGTTTTAGTAGATAAATGTGTGTTGCATTATGTGGTTGTGAAAACATGGCAACTTGAGGAGAGGTTATACTTGCCTTTCCACTCATGAGACCCTGCACTGAGAACAGAGAAAGGGAGCTATGGAAAATACAACTCCTCTTTTCTTCTTCTGTAGCTCTCTGCCAAATATCTGCTAGCCTGCTGCTTACAGCCACAGCCACAGCAGCTGGGCTACCCCAAAAGAAGTAAGCCTGATGGCTTATGGAAATATATTTGCTCATCACTAGCTAAGGAGAACACACTTACTTTTTTTCAAACATAGGACAGTCATATATGTCTACCAAAACTGATGCAAGTGAACTTCATATTTCAGGTCTCCTATACAGGTACAAAGTAAACTTTGCATGCTACAGAAATACAGAAGTGAAGAGTGATTATAAGATTTTTGCAGATACATGTAAATAAAGGTCTTGTCTATTATAAACTAAGTTTATATATATTTGGCTTCAATTTTTATTTGCCAATCAACTTTGAGACTTAAAATTTTTTTAATCTTGATTTTCATCAGGGTATGGAATAACTGCTACCAAATAGTCGCTCAACTATTTCGGTAAATAATTTGTTTCTTAGTATCACTTCCTTTGATGGCTATGGAACACGCATAGGCATTTCTTTTTGCTTCAGATCAGATTTGTGTCTTTGAAACAATAAAAATTCCAATCAATTCAGTTGCTATTTGCGAATGGTGATGGAAAGGATCCATTCTTTGCTGGAAAAGAAATATATTTGTAGCAAATAGCCACCAACTCTAGTAGAGAAAATTATTTGCACACTGAACAGGGAAGCTGCCAAAGCGAAGAACAGAGCATCTGCTGTGGACAAGGGTATAATTATCTTGCTCTTCCAAATACCGTTGGGCATAAAAAGTTTTACTCTCTCTCTGGCAAGATGCTCTTCTCAGACTTTTAACAAAACACTATTAGCAAATAATAACTAGTCTGGAAGTCCTGTCAATGACAACAGTACGTCTTTTGGACCCTCTCCTGAAAAATAGAAAACAGGGTCTATCTGATAAAATGGTGAACCCTTCAAGTGTCAAAAGGATCATAAACATCAGCTCCATCCTGTCGAAAACCTTTCATATACCTACATACGTTGTTTGCCACAGACTTGAGAACTTTTCAAAAGAAGAAATGCTTTATCCTTCTGGTTCTAGATTATAATTTATTGCACATTTCTATGAACTATTTTCTGTTCCTTAGTGTTTGCTTTTCACGTGTATTGTGATATTCATTACTTTTATGCCACCTTACTTTCATCTAAAAGAAATAGAAGTAGATCTTTCTGGTAGACCAGAGGGATGAAAGAAATCTGTTTTTGATGAACAGATATCATTATCAAGGAATGGCTGCTCTTCAGATTCTGTTGCTGCCACTTCTAACTTTCCCCTTGGGGGTTTCAACCTGTGATGGGCAAGAGACTTGAATCTACTCTCAAAACTGTCAAAGAAACGGAGGTTGGACTTCCATTCCCAATTACTTGCATGCATTTGTTGTGTTGTCTTCTTTTAAAAAGAAGGAGGGGATAGGAATCACGAAGCTATTTCCAACAAAGGCCCTTAATAGGCAGGCCTGCTAAAACAACACCATGCCATGGTCTTTTCCAAAACTTTCCAGCAGCTATCAGCAACAGCTGACAAGCTCCAGCTAATTTAAAACTGTACATTCTCTCCCAAGAAGACCAGACCACACACACAGTATTGAAAAACACCCAGTGAATACCATAATTTCCCCAACAGTGGGCTCGTCATGTTCCGTCTTCTGTGCTTAAAAAATAATGTAACCTTTTATTGATAATGAAAGTTTTACCAACTATTTGAATGGTAGTCTTAACATTTTATTCTTTGGGAGCACAGGGAAGTAGAGATCAAATATTAACGTCAATAAAAGAAGCAGAAGTGACAACTTCCTCCAAGGTTAGTGGTACCAGACACTGGCACAAATTCATCCATCTGGGTGTCTCAAGGACATATTCCCACATGAGAATCCAAGAGGGAAAGTGTCACAGAACTGACAGATGGGCTTCCCTTGCCTAGATCATCCTAATGGAGCTTTGAGGCAATTTGCATACTAGCTGTCAGTGACACAGGTGTGTGTCAAGGACTTAAGAGAGGCTAAGAGCAACCTTATAGAGGATACAGCTTCATGACCAATACATGCTTGCGTTTGTTTGTTCAGGCTGATAGGTGATATCTGTTAAGAAGCCTGTAGTTTAATGGCAGCACTGTTGATTTTTGGTTTTTTTTCGTTTTTCTTTTTCCTTCTGAGTTACAGTCTATAGCAGTTCAGCGTAGGTACAAACTAGAATAATTTTCATCCCAATAAGAGATTAATACTGGAGTCCTGCTCTTTGTATTGGTGAATCACACCCAAAATAGCATTCACATGCATTCAATTTTCATTACATGTACATTAAAAATATTGGCTTGATTCTGGTCTTATGGTTAAAGATTTAAATGTTGAAATGTTGACAGCTGCCTGCCTCTATCATAATCTCACTATCTGAAATGAAGAAAACAGTGGCTGCCAAAGCCAATGTAAACACTCCTGCTGCTCATCATATTCTGGAAAATTTCACCTGTCCCCTAATCCTACAACCCACCAATGGCTGTGCATTGAATCCTGAAGCTAATTAATTAATTAAAGTAGCAATGCATTACGTGTCAAATATATCATGCTCTTGCAACTTGCCCCTTTGACCTTGACCACATAAATTATCTGCCACTTTGGTAGGCAGGCACATTGGTAGCTCCAAATGAGCCACAGCTTCTGTAATTTATACTCCACTACAGTGCCCTCCTTTATTAGCTCCAAATTTGCTGTAAGACTTGCTTTGACCAACAGATATCCACAAGTTTGCAACAAGCGGATATTGATGACCACTTGTACACTGGGGCTTATTTTCTTGAGATGCTCCTTCTTGGAACCCAGCCACCATGCTGTAAGGAAATGATCTCAACAGCATAATTTCTTGAAGTTGATTTATCCAGGTGAGCTTTAGGACGATAACCTGTACCCAACGTAAATAAGACTGTGCTAAGCATTAGGATTGAAACGTGCAATTTCAGTCACAGAATGTCCTACAAGACAGAGAGACTAGCTGGAGAGGCCCTGCAGGATTAGACACCATAGGGAGAAAGAGGCCACGTAGAGGAGAACTGATGTGCCCCAACTGAGCTGCCCCCACAAAGCTCTCACATAAATGGGGCTGGACAAGTGAATGTAGCTGGTACCATGTAGAGCAGAAGGTCTGCTAGGTCAGTGGAGAGAATCATGACATTATTCAGTAAGCCAACAGCTAAATAAATAAATGATTAATCATGATTATTTTAGCCACTTTGTTATCTATTGCGACTTGTTATGCAGAAATAGGTAAGCGAAATAGTCACTTTAAAAACTGCAACAGTCATGTGAGGAGATACTGATGGACAGCTAACTAACTTGCTATGTGACATTGAATCTGCCAAAGGCTGTTTTCTCCTCTAGACTATGAACAAGGTGAACCAGATGACCACAAACTTCCTTCCAACTCCAAGACTCTATTTCATTCTGTAGTGGGATTAGAATAAAGCTTGGTAGTGACCTGACTGCAATAATAAACCAATTATATGACACTACACCCTGAGAAGAAGGGTTTTAGGTGGCCGCCATGGTCTAACATAAACCTACCATGTTAAAAACAAAAACAAAAAAACATTCTTTGTTAAAAAAGGCTTCTAGCTCAGCCTCATCATAGCTGGGCACTTTGATGAAGACTTTTCAACTCTGCATTGTGTATATCCTGAAGAAGAATAAGAAAAAAAACCACACACATGATTGTTTAGTATAGCGATTACATGATATGATGCGATGAATGCTTTTCAAGAGCTAGGAGCTGCTCTTATAAATTCATTGCACGATTCAGAAAGAAAAGCAATAAAAATATAATGTATTATGATGATATCAGAGACCTGTACCTATTTACACATATAAGACTGCTAAGGTCATGGGGTAATTTAAATACCATTATCAAATGTTCACTCTGTACCAATTAAGGACCAAGAATAAGGTTACGCTTGCTTCTTAAGCTTGGGAGGTTTTTTCTGAAACCATCACTTTTATAGTGTGTGTGGTGTGTCACACACTGTTGCAAACATTTTACAGGTGAGAAAACAGAGGCATAGAGAAGATTAAATGCATCGTTGGCATGTGGCCGAGCTGGTCGCACAGTACAGGCAGGCTGGCTCCAGACTCTGTATTCTTTCCGTAAACACACCGCTTTGACCCATAGCAGAAATAAACCCAGGGTCTTCTTGTTACTTGAACCAAATTCTGACCAGGTGAGCTAATTACTATGAGAGTTGTATTAAAAGAGTCAACAAATTATATCAGAAACTCCGTTGGGATAGGAAGGTATCACAGAGAGAAAACTCAAAGACCAACTTAAGTCAGAACAAGTCTCTAATTGCAATAGTTACTAAACAGAAACCTTTCATTTACTCAGCATTCAAAAAGTCAGCAAGAAGGACTGCTTTCCTCCAAGTTCTTCAATGTCTCTTCTTTCCATTAATAATGTGAACTGTCCTCTTATCGCCTGATTTAGAATGTTTATACAAACACACCCGCACAGAATCCTAACAACATAACTTCATTATGTGGATTGGTCCACATCGGCTTGGGGGACACTGATCTGTGTTAACTGCAAGGAAGGCTATTTCAGCCACAGAAATAGGACTCAAGTGGGCCATTTCAACCACAGAAGCCAGTGAGATGCCCAAGTCGAACTCAAGCATTTCTAGGGTGAAAACAAAGAAGGTTTGTTGGAATGTTTAAGTGCCTGGCTAAATGGTTGGACCCTAAAAGTATCTTCGTAGATTCTTTGATTCTACATAACTTAATCACATTTAGGTAAGTATATTGCATCTACCCATATTAAGATTCTTCAGTGCTGCAAAACTCGATCAAATTATGGTAAGTATATTGTATCTGTCTATACTAAGATGCTTTGACTATGCATATTTTAATCAAATTAGGATGAGTATATTGATGAGCAAAATTGCCCCAAATCTTCTGCCACAAAGCACAATCATAAAGAACGAAGGTCCTGGAAACTGCTGAGGTTTGCATACGTGTTTCCTCAAGATCCTGTGAGGACCTTGAGGGGAAGTTATTGAACATCTCTGAGACTCAGTTTCCAAGCCTGAAAAGTGAGGGTAACTACTATACCAGGCTTCTTAGGGCTGTTGTGATGGCTGAGTGAATTCAGTGGAGGCAAACCACTTGAAAAGGTTTCTCGTATCAAGTGTATGGTAATTATGAGTCATGGTTATCATTTGTACTGTACTTGTTTATAAATTTATTATTGGACTGCATTAAAATCTACATCAGTTCTACAAAATGTACCAGGCAGTTTTTGCATGTGAGAGCTTCAACTTCAAGACACTGCGCATCAGATCAGCATGTGTCCGTGTTTCATAAAGATGATTTTAAAATGGTGATCGAACTTAGAATGTTCAGTCCTTTCTTCCTTGCCAAAAGAAGCCTGACTATAGATAAAGGATTATAATAATGACAGCAAATCTGATTTTTGTATTCAAAAATTCTGCTCATTTTAGCTATAACTCCACTACTTAAATGAAAAGAAGTGGGGTTTCAAAGGATGAGAATGAATTACTAGAATTACTATAGAAATTAGACACTGTCTACTGTCTACTGCCCAACAGAAAGTAGACAGTCAATGAAAAGTTAAAATTCTGTTGCATAAGACAAGATTATTAAGCTACAACAGTGTGTGTGGGTGTGTGTGTACACACAGATAGGATTTTCTCAACATGGCTGAGGGTCTAGTTGACGGCTAAAAACAATAGTTGCTAATGCCAAGCCCAGTGTTGGCTCATGACATGTTTATGATAAATATTTGTCGAAATATTGAATGACAAGGCAAGGGGGTAGAATTTAACAAATCAAGAACAAGTAATGTTTGGCTTGGTTATTCGGAGGGAATTGTGATGTGACTTAATGAGCCAGACCACCTTTTATTAGGACACAGAAAGGGGCTTTGGGTTGTCATTTCAAAAGTCTCACGGTTTGAAAAGAATACATTGTTCTGTGTCAGTTTTAAAGATTACAATCACAGCTTTTAGCACAGATTTCATTTTTTATAATAATCTCCTTAAAAATCACTGAAAATATCACCCCATCGTGTAATTTGTTTCTTTCACACTGATGGCACTCCTACTGTTTAAAACTAATTGCTTTTTTACATTATCTTAAGGTCAGGCTCAACAGAATGAATTTGGAGATAACATAACTGTGAGCCACAACTGTTTAGCACACCAAGAGGAGATCACAATGCAGAAAGAATGTCTCCTTCAGAAAGGCACCAAAGATAACTACTTTAATTTGCCTCTAGGCAAACATCAGAATGACTGACAGTATAACTTGAAGGTTTGCTAAACATAATCTGGGTGTTTATTTGCATCTCTCCGGAAGATAGTCTAGAAATTACTTTTTATATTTTTTATTCAACAACTAACAAGGATATACAGCATGGGAAAATTCTTGTCTGTGTACAGTTGGATTTTTTGTGGCTGATATTCAAGGACTATTTTAATCTATATAATACACCTCTTTCAAGATGGCAAATAAGTTCAAAAGTCATGCAATATCTTCACCTTTTCCCAATACTGGCTAGTCAGAAAGTCAAAACAACAGTCTATTGTCCAAATTAATACTAGGTCACCAGGTGCACCTTGAATGACTGCAAATAGAGCCCAAACAGCTGAATTTTCCCCACTGTTGTAGGTGACAGACGAAGCAAATACTTGAACAAGAACCAGACAATTTGCAGACTGAGCTAAGTAAGATGTGTTTCAGCAAGTATGTGTGTGTGTGTGTGTGCGTGTGTGTGTGCGAGTGTGGAACTCATTACTCAAATTAGTACATACTCCACCTTACCCAAGAAATCTTATGACCACATGTGTGGCAAATGGTACTTACAATATAGTATATAGCACAATGATGATTACTATGAAAATGATGTGTCCTGCCTGATTTGCCATAAAATTAATTCTTAAAAAGCAGACAAGAGTATTTATGAATTCAGATGTTTGGGCTGGAAATTTTTCTTAAAGTCATTTAAGAATGAGGAATTCTTCAAAGCATGACCTGGCAAATAAATTTTCTGTGATTTTTTTTTTTTTAACATAGGCACAGGATCATACATGAAGTCTGGAAGTTAGCGTCCAAGGATATAAACAATGGTTTGGTTCTCCGCAGTATCTGTCTTCTCAGGGAAACTTCTGACAATCTTGAATTCTTAGAAACAGCATGGGGGCTTCCAAATAACTTATTCATGAAGAACACTGACTTTCCCATTAAGATCTAACTTTCTTTTGAGAATAACTTTCTAAAATCCATGACGACCTGCATTTTGGTCCTAGAATTTAAAACACGTTCTTGAAACATAAACCCCCAGGCACAAAATGACTAAGCACAATCATTTACCCATGGTTATTGTGACTTGTAACTCTAGATAAATGCTTCTTCCATTTCTACTTTTATTATCATTCATTAACATTCAGAGAGGGTAAGGGAATGGGGAGTCGTCTAGCATTACAACCATTCCACAGTCAAACAGATATCCAAGACCACAATATTTAACAACTTTTGCAGTTACATTTTTGTTGCCATCTGGTGGGCATATATTTTTTCACTACAAGTATGGGGGGCAGAAGAGAAAGCTAACGTATCTACTTTGCAAGTATTTTGACATCTTCAGAACTGGCCTATTTGTACTCAATACACATAGCTCTGTTAGCGAAGCAAATTGAAGATTTATCACTCATGGTTGGCCTGACAACCCATCATCACTGTACCACCTAGAGCACTTGGGGCCACAAGGCGCACGGGGATTGGAGGTGGGGGGAATCACCAGAATGTCTAGAGCTACCGAGGCAGTGGCATCCCTCTTTACAGTAGCTGTTAAAGACACGTCACTACTCTGGAAATAGTGCTGCAATTATGTGACAACTTTGCAAAACTATAGCCTGTAAACCCTCAGATAAAATATGGCCTTCACTCATCTATAGAAGTGGAGCCTAACACAGATCATTTCAGATGGTGGACTGTACATTTGACAAAGGTCTCCTAAGTTTTAAAAAGAAATTATTATCAAAATAAGGTTGCGAGCAGAGAATTTCAGCAATCTGATATGTCCCCACTTTCTTTTATCAGTGGGGCAAAGAATGTCCAAGAGGTAAAATCACCATCCTCCAAAAGAACAACAGAGTGCTCTAAATCAGGGTTACTCAGTATGGTCTGCGTACTGGGTGTCAATCTGCAAACTGTGACCGGTCAACCACAAGGTCAACTGCAGAAATTGGGAAAGGAACTTAATCATTTAAAAAAAATTTTTTTGAAGTTTATTTATTTTCGAGAGAGAGCACAAGTGGGGGAGGGGCAGAGAGCGGGAAATAGAATCCAAGCAGCCTCCAGGCTGTGAGCTGTCAGCACAGAGCCCAAAGCGGGGCTTGAACTCACAAGCTGTGAGATCCTGACCCGAGCCTAAGTCGGATGCTTAACGGACTGAGCCACCTAGGCACCCTGGAACTTAAACATTTTTAGGCCAGTCTGACACTGCCCCAATATCCAACTGTCTAATTTTATACTAGACAAAAGTTATTGGTCTGCAAGGGATCGATCTCCGTCTAAGAGTGGCTGAGAAGCATTGCTGGAAATTGCCCCTCTTAACCCCAGGGTATTGGTCTCTCAGCTACACCTTCATGTTCTTCACCCTGACCTAATCTATGATGGCACTGCATAATCCAGTTAGGGAGAATGTCATCTCAGACACAGATTTAGGTCAGTAGAAAAGAAACAAAAAGTGAATTCACATTTCTATTACCAAGAAGTTTCATAGGGAAAGGAAAAGTCACTGAGCATTTTGGGAACTACATAGCACTATCTCAGGGACAGATTTTTATACTTTAATTTTTTTTATTATTTATTATTTTCCCAAATTAGGGGCAAAGCTAAAAACTTGTTTCCCTATTAATAAAAATCTTTAATCTTGTATCTGTGATGAGATTTTGACACCGATAGAAAAAGGGAAACGAAAAATGATGGTTTTTCCTTAACTTCAGTTGTAGTTCATTTTCACATCTACTTCATTGGCCTTCCGGAGAATTTACACCGACCACCCCACTGCCTTAAAACAGAGCTTTCAACAACCCTGAAATGCCCTTCCAGAAATCCCATCACCTCTTCAAGTCTGCCCTTCCCTGTGAGGCCCACAATGCCTTGGGACTCAGGTTAGAGATGCAGTACTTATAAGTAAGGATTTGTAAATCCTGGATTAGTCTCTCCCAGCTCAGGTAACCAAGGCGATGGGAAGACGGGAAGACGGTAAAGGTGGCTACTTGAGTAGCTCGAATCCATCTATCTAAATGCAGATCTGGTTTGGGTACCGCACGATATTGCCCCCCTTAAGCCTCACCTCAACTCAAAGTGACAGTACGCTCCACATATTTGGCTGAAAACAAGCAGATCATAAATAGGAGACCAGTATCTTTTGGGAAAAGAAAGGCACCCATCAAGGTCATGCGCATTTATTTATTTATTTTTTTGACCTCACCTCCTAAACCTTAGTTGAGGCATGGCCAGACACTTTCCCGCCAGGACAAGGAAATATATCTGAATACAGCTGCAGTTCTTAGAACTATAGGAAAGTGGACACGCATGCTTGCTTCTTTGAATTTCTAACTTTGCAATCTTTTATTCAACTTGGGACAGGTCATATCTGATTGATTTATCACCAAAAGCTCAATCACCTCTCCCTTTTATCCCCCTATCTTAAAACATTAGAGAAGCCTCTTACACTTTCTGTCATTGCTCAGGGCCTTGTACAGATTAAATGCACAGTAAATAAACAGCATTTTGGCTCACATATGATCTTCTAGTGTCTTTGGTCTCCCTGTGTTTGATCTGCTGAGTTACTTTGTGCCAGTAAACTCTAGGTCATCACCACAGCCCTCAGTCTGAATTCTTTATGGACCCAGCTTGAATATTCTCTGGTGTAAAGTTCTGGGCCACAAAATGAAAACTTCATAGAGGTCTGTCCTTCCTCTTGAAAAACATAAAATCGAATCCCAGTCCCAAATCAGTAAAGAGGTTACATTGTTGAAGTCAGTACAAGGTATACAGAAGGTCTCTCCAAAATCTTCAGCTCTTCGGCCAATTATGATTCTACTCTAGAATACTGTGAAATCAAAGCAGAAAACATTTACAAGATCTGAGAAGATCGATATCGCTAACTCACTGCCATCGCTATTAGAAAATAAAAAAGACAGTCAAAGCACATCTCAAAACTACTATATGATGTTACTCACACTTTTGGTTGTGTTGGAGAAACCTACATCACTGCTTAATGTGTTCATTCAACGAACACTTACTGAACACAAACTCTCCGCAGGGAATAGAAAAATAAATAAGACACAACCTCTTGAAATATTCTGACTGATTTCAAGGATAGGTGATTGAGCTGTTTGTATGTTTGGCTTAATATGTGGTTCTGTGAAGTCTTCAGTATGACCTTGAATTCTGTTAGCTATTCCAGATGGGCTCTCTCTTCATTCATTAGAGTAATTTTTCCTACATCCCTCTCTCTTAACCTGAGGGCAAGATGTTTACTATTTTTTTCACACATATATCTATATATCACTATAGGCTTTTGTTGTTGTTGTTGCTATTGCCAGTGCAAAAGTCAACCCTGTGGCATAAAATAAACAACCGAAAGTAACAGTAATGCACATGTCTCAACAACTAATACACAGCAGCTTGGTGTCTGTGCTGTTATCTAAATTACAGTATAGGCAGCTTTGCTAATGTCCTTGACGTTTAAAATGCTTTACTCTGGGGCAACCTGTTCAAAGCTGTCTTTCTCAGAGGTAATTTCCCTTTTCCAGTTTAAAAAAATTAACCATCACGCCAAGACCACGTAGCGGCTGTGTGAACACTGACAATGATAAAACCTTAGTACGAGGGTTTTTCGCTTAAGGAAGCTTCTCTGTTTAACAAAGTTCAAGGAAAAGTAAATGCAAGTTCATTTGAGGTATAAGCAGTAGTTGAAAGGAAGGCAGACTTCAATCCCTAATCTTCATTCAGAACTTCACACTGATGCCAGTCTACAGATCTGTGTCCCTTTATGACACCCAAGTCATTACCGCTATTTAAATGAAAACCACATCATCTTGCCGTATCTTTTCTCCTTAAAACTTGCTCGGGGTTTAAATAAGCAGTAGTAAACAAAAGCGATATTCCTTCCTACAGCTCTGCACCAACGAAGGGATCAAATATCTTCTCATGATGAAAAGGTTCATTGTTCTGAAACCCCCCACCCTTCTCACAAACTTTAGACTGAAAAGGTAAATACAATCAATGTAGGACACACTACTCAGATTACATTTTTCTTTTGGAGAGATAGACATACTAGTTAACTTCATTTATCAATGATCTGATGGAATCTTACTAAACTATATTCATACCATGTTAAATGATGGAACATAAAATTCTTAATTATAATTTACATGGGCTGTTTTTGACAATGAGTGACAGCTATTTCTGGAAACTTCTATTTATTTATATCTAATTCAGTCTATTGTTCACAACAGGTTTTATTTTTAGAGCATTTTAGGTTCATTGCAAAACTGGGCAGAAAGTGCAGGTAATTCCCACTTAGCTCCTTCCCATGCACACCCACAACCTCCACCGCTATCAATATCCTGCACCACAGCGGTTTATTTGTTACAATCAATGAACTACACTGACATGTCATGATCTCCTAAAGCCCATCGTCTACATTTGAGCTCACTCTTGGTGTGGTACATGTGGATTTTGACAAATGTATAATGATGTATATCCACCACTGCAGTGTCATACACAAGAGTTTCACTGCCCTAAAAAATCATCTGTATTCCACCTACATTCCTATATTCTGTGTTCATTCCTTCCTCCCTACTGGAAACCACCGATCTTTTTACTGCCTTCTTAGTTTTCCTTTTCCAAAATATCATATAATCGGAATCATATCGCATAATTGGCTTTTCAGCTTGGCTTCTATCACTTGTTAATATACATTTAAGTTTCCCCCAAGTTTTTTCATGACTTGATAACTCATTTATTCTTAACACTGAATATTCCACTGTCTGGATGCATCACAGTTTACTTATTCATTCACCTACCAAAAGACATCTTAATTGCTTCTGAGCTTTGGAAATTATGAATGAGACTGCTACAAGCATTTTTGTATTTCATGTATTCACTTACGTTTTCATTTAACTTTATTTTTCTTAATTAGCCTTCCATTATAGATCCTGTCATTATTTTTGGCAGTGCCTTATTGATTTCAGGTTCCTTAACTGTAATTCATGAAATGCTTCAAATACTGGTAACATTTACCTTCTACAGCATAAAGAAATGGCGAACTGTTAGAACTAATGAACAAATTCAGTAGAGTTGCAAGATACAAATTAACGTACAAAAAGCAGTTGCACTTCTGCACACTAACGAGGAAAGAGCTGAAAGAGGAATAAAGAAAACAGTTCCATTGACAATCACATTGCAAACAATAAAATACTTAAGGATGAATTTAACCAAGGAGGTGACAGATCTCTACACTGAATACTGACACTGATGAAAAAAAGTTGACAAAAATAAATGGAAAGACAGCTCATGTTCCTGAGTTGGAAGAATTAATATTCATAAAATACCCATACTACCCAAAAATATCTGCAGAGTCATTGCTATCACTATCAAAATTACAAAGGTATGTTTTACAGAAACATATATATATATATATATATATATATATATATATATATACACACACACACATATATATATATACACACACATACACACACACATATATATATACACACATATAACATTGTATATGCATATAACATTATATATATACATATACGTGTATATATGTATATATATACACGTATATGTATATATGTGTATACACACACACACACACACACACACACACACACACATAATCCTATAATTTGTGTGTGTAACCATGAAAGACCCTGAAGGGCCAAATCAATCTTGAGAAAGAACAAAGCTGAAGGCATCACATTTCCTGATTTCAAACTATACTTCAAGCTATACCAATCAAAACAATATGGTACCAAGGAGCCTGGATGGCTCAGTCAGTTAAGCGTCCAACTCTTGATTTTGGCTCAGGTTAGGATCTCACAGTGGTGAGACTGAGCCCCATGTTGGACTCTGTACTGAGTGTGGAGCCTGCTTGGGATTCTCTCTGTCTCTTTCTCTGTGTCTTTCAAAAATAAATAAATAAAACCTAAAAAC
Organism: Puma concolor; assembly: GCF_028749965.1. Classification (NCBI taxonomy): domain Eukaryota; kingdom Metazoa; phylum Chordata; class Mammalia; order Carnivora; family Felidae; genus Puma; species Puma concolor. The sequence continues at coordinate 13,542,815 of NC_141675.1, forward strand.
AAAAACAAAACAGTATCATACATTAAAAGAGAGACATGGATAATGAAACAGAATAAAGATCCCAGAAATAAATCCATGCATGTATGGTTGACTAATATTTGATAAGGGAATTAAGCGTACTCAATGGAAAAGAGACCATCTTTTCAATAAATGGTGCTGGAAAACTAGATATTCACATGCAAAAGAATGAAATTAGACCTTCATCTTGTACTACTCACAAAAAATTAACTCAAAATGAGTTAAAGACTTAAATGTAAGACCTTAAATTCTAAACTCCTATAAGAAAACACGGGGAAAAAACTTCCTTGATACTTGGGAATAATTTTCTGGATATGACACCAGAGGCACAGGCAACAAAAAGAAAAACAAGCGAGTGGACTACATCAAACTAAAAAGCTTCTATATAGAAAAACAAAGAAAAAAGTCAACAAAATGAAGAGGCAATGTAAGTAATGGGACAAAAATATTTTTAAACCACGTATCAGATAAGGATTACTATCCAAAATATATAAAGAACTCATATAGCTCAATAACAACAACAAAAAATTAAAAATGGGTAAAGGACTTGAAAACACATTTTTTCCAAAGAAGACATGCAACTAGCCCTCAAGAACATGAAAAGCTGCCCAACAACACTAAGCTACTCATCAAAAGCTAAGATCAAGTTACTCATCAGTTGAGATCAAGAGTTGCAAACATAGCTCACTCTCATTCCCTCATTCTATTTGCCCTGCTTCTTCTCTAAGAGCAATACTGATTAAATCAATATCTCATTCCCAAACCTTCAGTGGTCTCCAACTATACAATGAATTGCATAGATCTTTTCTTACCTTGGGATTCACTGATTCTCTAAACTTCCCAGTACACTACTCTCGTGTTTATAGTCTGTACTCCATGGTCCAGGCAATGGAGCCTTAGGATTCATTGGAGCCTTCTTCTCCCTTAGGAATTCAGGATCTTCCTCCTCTTATTTCTCACCATCACCCTCACCACTTCCCTCTGTAAAACTTGCACACATTCACCAAGACCCATCTTAAATTAGAAAAACAACCTACATGAATGGAGAATAATTCCCTAGTCTGGCTGAGCAAATATGGGCCTTCAGCTTGTTCATCCCGATACACGCTTGTTCCATTTGGGGCTACTGATTATTTCCACCTTGTCTAAAATCAACTAGTGTACTTTTCCCAATTGCCACTCAATTGTAAGCCCTTTTACGGCAGATGCTTTGCTTTTAGTTTGTTTTACAGATTTTTTTTCTTAATTTTTTTTGGTGGCTAAACACACATGACATAAAATGTGTCCTTCTAACAATTTTTTAAACATGTTTATTTTAAGAGGGACAGAGAGCGTGTGTGAGCAGGGGAGGGGTAGAGAGAGAGGGAGAAAGAGAATTCTAAGTACGCTTCGTGCTGTAAACACAGAGCCTGACATGGGGCTCTGTGGACCAGGAGATCCTGTGGACCAGGAGACCATGGCCTGAGGTGAAATCAAGAGTTGGAAGCTCGACCAACGGAGCCACACAGGCACCTCCTACCATTCTAACTATTTTTAAGTGTACAACTTTTTGGCCTTAAATACATTCACATTGCAATCCAACTATCAGTGCCATTCATCCCAGAACTTTTTCATGATCCCAAGCAGGAATTCTGTACCCATTATACAATTAATCCTCATTCCCCTTCCTGCCAGCCCCTGGTAACCAGTATTCTACTGATGGTATCTGTAAACTTGATTACTGTAGGTACCTTATATAAATAGAATCATATATTTGTATTTTTTTAAAATGTTTATTTATTTTGAGAGAGAGAGAGAGAAAGAGAGAGAGGGCATGAGCGAGCATGAGCAGGGGAGGGGCAGACAGACAGGGAGACAGAAAATCCCAAGGAGGCTCTGTGCTGTCAGCATGGAGCCCAATATGGGCTCGATTTGGGGAACCATGAGATCATGACCTGAAGCAAAAATAAAACTCAGATGCTCAACCAACTGAGCCACCCAGGTACCCCAATATTTGTCTTTTTGCATCTATTTTATTTCACATAGCATAATATCTTCAAGATTCACCCATGTTGTAGCTTGTGTCAGAATTCCCTTTGAACTTAGTTGATAGCACCTAAGGATTCCTTGAACTCAATTCAACTATTTACCTCAAAATTAAATAAAGACAACATTTGATTGTCTTAGTAGCTTATCAAGCTTTTTTCCCTAGAAGGGATGGAAAACAAATATTAAAAATTATTATTTATTGCTGTAGCTGAACATTCTGCTTGGTGCAACACCTTTCTGATTCCACATTCACAAAAACGTGTGCTATACTTTTGCTCTATTTCTCTCAAGCCTGAACACAACAACTTACATAGTGTTCAACCCTCAGACTCTTTCCCCCTTTATAAACTATCCAACGCAATTATTATTTTATGTGTATATAATATATATTCATATATATATATATATATATATAATTTTTCCTCACTCTTCTCTTGGGCCATGTGGCAAAGACAGTTGGTTAGCTGATTCAGTCACCATCCTTCATCCTACTTCTCTCCCTGCCTAGCAGCCTTGTAGCTAGGAGTGGCTTTGGGACAGTTCTGGCCAACAAGACATAATTGGAAATTGGCTGTCTGAGTATTTGGGAAAAAAAAAAATCTAACTTTTCTAATCAAGGTAATAGAGTCAGCTGGCTCACATAATTGGATTTTGTTCCTTTCCCTTTGGCTTTAGTGAGGCCTTGACCATGGGCAGGATGCAGGTCACTGATGTAATCAGGGCATGATGCCTGGAGTTTCTGCAGCTATTTTGAGACCATGTGGCTAAAGCCAACATGTTATGGGTGTCTCAAACTTTTGAGCATCTACTCACTCCAAGAGTGCTTCTCTTAGCCTTCTTTTTTTATAAAAGATAAATAAACCTCAATTTGTAAACCTCTGACAGATTTTCTTTCACTCATATCTAAGAGATTTTATTTCTTAGTCAAGATGCTCAGTTAAACTGTACCTAAGCAAACAAATGCAAGAAACAGATTTTTGTTAAAACCACTTTCGAATGCAAGTGCTTTACTAGAAAATTATTACTGATATGAACCTGTGAGATGGAAATATATGTAGATGATGTGTATATATACATGTTTATGTGTATGCCTTAATGTATATCTAATGTGTGTGTGTGTGTGTGTCTGTGTGTGTGTGTGTAGTGTGTGTGTGTGTGTGTGTGTGTGTGTGTGTGTGTGTGTGTGTGTGTGGAGAGGGCGGGGGGTGGGGTGGAGAATGTAGGACTACAGCTGTTTGAGATTTGGGCTCTGTTTATTTGTTCCAAGTGATTACAACCCTGTAATTTAAGAAAGGAAGTTAATAGTTTTGAGGACAAGGAAAGGGGATGAGGCCAGACTAGAAGAAGAGAGGAGGCTTGATATAGGAAGAAACGATTTTCCAAGTTGGCATTCAGCCAGGAACACTGCCTAGACTGGCAGGCTGGGAGCCCAGGGAACGGAAACGCCTTTCTGAGGAGAGCTACAAAGTGAATCATACTCTCAACAAACATTTCCCAGATGTACAGCAGAAAATCGTAACAAAAACACCGAAGCCGTCCACTTCAAAGCTGAGTTCCCAGAGCCTAAATCACATTCTCTCCTTTATAAGTGTCCTCCTGCATGTCAACGCACCATAAAAAAATAGACCAGTGAAGATTCACAGTTCTTGGTTTTATTCATGCCATGTAAACATTTCTCCGGTCACTTGACACTTGCAGCACATGGCATTCTGGGAAGATAGGGGGCTTTTAAGCACTCAGAACACTATTTTACCACTTACCCATCTTGACAGCATTGCCAGAAGTCCTAGTCACAAACTGTCATGATGGGCAAGGACCATGTGTTTTGGCTGGAATCCTGCCAACAGGAAAGATCTGAGAAAGATCTTTTCATCTCAAATTCAGAAGAATTTTCAAATAAAAAAATAATAATTCTGGCTTTTGCCAACCCAAGATCTGGTTATTATCAGCTAAAAGATGATCTTATTTAGAGTGACAGCTAGAACACGGTTCTAAGGAGTGCAGTTGATGAGGCCTGGCTCACGGGTACCTCACTGGCTACTTCTCGAGACTAGCGAGACTAGCCTCACTTGTCCAGGAGCTCCTGCACACAAATCCTGTCCATCTGCTTCCTAATGCAAAAGAGCTCATGAAAAACTATCTTGCAGTTGGAGAATGAACCCCCTCCCCCCCAACGACTGAAATGAAGCAAGTAACATTTCTGACTAAAACAACATTAATATCACATGGGACAGCATGCTAGTCACTGTAGGGGTTGTTTAACCTGTGTAATCTCATTCTAATCAACAAATCCTCAGAGTTGGGATTGTCTTTACCTCCATTTGATGGATGAGGGGTCTCTGGTTCAGAGAGGTTGACTTACGATGCTTAACCCAGCTGGTAAGTGGTGAAGATGGGATTTAAACTCAGGTCCATTATGTCTAAAGACTCTCTACTCTCACTAAAGGAACTAAGAGAACTGATGTATACAATTCCCCCCAAGGCCATGGGGAGATTTAAAAACAATCTCTCCCACATCCTCCCTCCTCACCACAGTTTGAGCACTTGGCCATCAGGGAAGCATTTCAACTATTTATTCTGTCACTCAACCCACAGCACGACCCTGTAGCTATGGGATTGCATGCTTCTAGCTCTCTTGTGGCTCAAGTGGAGAAAAGCTTGGAAGAAAAGATCTCAAAGAGGTGGGTGAGGGCAGAAGGGGGGTAACAAGGGTGGAGAAAGGAGAGGAAAAGGGAGACAAGTAAGGGAGAAGAGTTTGAGCATGGCTGTCTTCAGTGATCTCTTGTTTCTCTTGAGGACGAAAGTTCATGTTACTCCCTCATTCCAAAGTAGCCGAGGCCAACTACTGCACTGAACCCATGGCCTATAGATGGGAAATGTGGCGGAGAACCTTCAATACAGTTACCATTTAAGATCAAGGCCAACTTTTATGGTGGCATCCTCACAAATTGGAGATTTACTCTAGTTTACAGAAAAGAACCTTGGCGTATTAAGAAAACAATACCATCAGTCTTTAAAAGTGAATACATTCAACTGTAAACCATGGACATTTTTCTTAAAGAGTGCTATACTCTGAGCACTTAAGCAGCTTCTAAGACCATATAACAACCAAAATCTTAGTAAATGGGCACTTTGCATCCAACACACAAACGCATAACATGCCAAGTCAATCTGGCAATTGTGTATATAAACATGCATTTAAAAAGCATCAGTTGGTTAACTCTGTATTCCTCCCCTTATAAAGTGATTTGAAGTGCATATTGAATTTGTGTTTCTAACACATATGGGGCCCAGACATTTGAAAATGAACTTTGCACAATTTCATTATTAAACACTCAGCAGGCTTCAAAGACAACTGCATTTCATTAATAATAAATAATAAAAAATGAAAACGCAGTAAAATATTAACATATCAAACACCTCCGTATTGCTATTTTTATGCACAAAACATCTTACCTTCCCAAGAGACTAAGTCCCTGCCTGATTGTAAGTTAGGCATTTAGCAAAGAAAATAAACTCTTTCAGAAGAGTCAAGAAGTCTCAACTACGGCACTAAATGGTAATCTAGAGCTCCCTTATTATTATTTTTTTTTTTTTACTATCTTATTTGGAAATACAGTACTTCCAAACACAGAAAGGGAGCAAAAATAGTACTAAGAGTATCCACAAATACCCTTATCCTTTCCTGAGCTTTATCGGTTACGTTTTTTCCTGTTTGCTTTAAAATGGCTATTCTCTCTGCCTCTATCTGTCCATCTATTTATCTGTCTCAAAACATTTTTTTTTTCTCAATCATCGCAGGATAAATTGCCCCTAAAACCTTCTGTGTGACTTTAAGAATAGGGCATTCTCCTATATGACTACAGCATACTAGATCCCACACCGATACAGTACTTTTATCCAGAGCCAGTATTCTGATGCTGCTGTTTGACCACATGGCATGCAGAGCATTTTCCCACGGTACAGGAGCCTGTAGCTGTGCATTTAACTGTCCTCTTTCGCCTCCTTTCACTTGGAACTTTACTTTGGCCTTTTTATTTTTTTTCTTTTTGTCATTCATGACATTGACACTTTTGAAAGACAGTTGCTTTGTTTTGTTTTAAAAGTGATCTTTATTTTGGATTCATCTGATGTTTCCTTGTGATTAATTTCAGCTAATACATCATGCCTGGCTGGAACATACGTGCGTGATATTGTGTCCTTCTCAGGGTATCACATCCACAGGTACGTGATGTCCACTTTGCCCACATTGGCCATGTTGATCATCCAGCCAATGTGTTGGCTGATTTTTCCATTGTATAGTTACTATGCTGTTGTTGTTGTTGTTGTTGTTTTTTAGCTTACAACAAATAATCTATGAAAAATCATAATCACGCATCAAAATTTCTTCCCTAGATTTAGTATCTCTTGATACTTCTTTACTTTGATCTCAATATGATGATTTTCTCATTCTCGTTTCCCTCCATGTTGACCCCATTAGTTGTCTCATTATTTATGTAAAAAAAAAAAAACACAGTGCAGGAATCATTTAGTAGGAGTTTGATCATAGACAAGTCACTGATGTCAGAATCTATGTTTTAACATTAAAATAATATCAATGATTTTTTTAGAAAATGAAAATGGCACATGAATGTACATTTGAAAGTAGAATATTTTATAAAAATATAAGGTGTTATTAAATATAAACATACATTTATATGTTCCTGGTTGTTACAACAATGGGAAATGTCACAGCACTTTCTAGTTTTAAGGGCACTTTGGCATAAGTTAACTTATTTTCACCTAATGAGAATGCTGAGAATTAGGTAAAACAGGTATTACCCCCATTTTACAGATGAGGATTTGACCCTAAGTGTTTGTGACTTCTGACTCGGTGTTTTTCCCATATCCTACATGCCTTTATACAAAAACCTCTCTCTCTCTCTCTCTCTCTCTCTCTCTCACACACACACACACATACACACACACACGCGCGCGCGCGCACGCTCACTCACTCACTCACATACACTCAGATCCACATTTATGTATTTATTGCTAATATATGAGCAATAACTAATTCCAGAAGCCTGGTATGGAACAGTTCCAAGGGTGGCTAGGGAAAATTATGGTAGATTGTGACCAACCATAGAGAGGAGTGGGACTCTAGGATAACTGGATCCTGATACTTTTCACATTTGAATTAGAAAAGAGCACTGAGGATTTGAAAGAATTGTGCATTCTTTACACGCAGACCCCCAGCTCTACATACAACTGGACAGAGAATACTGAAGATGGGAGGGGGGGATTGAGAGCAGAGGTGGGAGGGGCAGTTTGTAAGTTATAAAAGGGTGGTCTGAGTAGACTTGATTAAAAAGGTAACATCTGAACAAAACCTTGAAGGAGGTGTGGTTCTCTAAGGGAAGAGCATTTCAGACAGACGGAATAGCCAGTGCAAAAGAACTGAAGTAAGGCCATGTCTGAGGATCAGCAAGGCGGCCACTGAAAAGTAACAGGAGATGAAGTCAAAGAGACAAGAGGTGGGGACATGATTATGAAGGGCCTCAGAGGACAAGGCGAGGACTACAGGCAGTCATCAAAGGGTTTGGGGTGTAGAAGTCACATGATCTGACTTACACTTGAATAGAGTCAATAGCATTGATGTTTTTGTTCTCTACTGGTCTTGTTAAATATGATAGTATTAACCGAGTATCTGGGTAGCTCATCATACAGCAACCCTTCTTATTTTCTCCTTATCCTATGATTTCCATTCCATAATTAATTTACTTTTTTGTGTGTATACATGTGTACATGTGTGAAATGTGAAATATATACCTCTTAAACCAACTCTACCTGAACTCTTCAATCCTTCAACTTTCTCTGCTGTTTCACCCATAGTAATTTCAACAGGCCCACTCCTTGTCTATATTACATTATAGTCTATTTATTTACATATTGGTGTCATATCCTAGATCATGAGTTCCTTGAAGGTAGTCCCAAGCACCTTTTAATTCTCAGAATCCAACAGCTTCTAGGTCCAAACTAGGTCTCTGTAATGTTGAGTGAATGACTACACAGAGAGATAGGATATGTTCACACAGTATATTATAAACTATGGAAAAGATTCTTTTCTGCTAAGAGTTAGATAAAAATATATCAACATTACCAAAAAACAAAACAAAACATACAACCAGATTGTTTTTGAGCACTGTCACTGAAAAATGCTAAATTTTAAATCAACTTTCAGGTTTCTACAAAGGAAAGAAATTTTTCAAGTGAAATATTTTAAAAGGTTCACCTCTTCTGAGGCAGCATTAGATGTAAAGTGACAGGGAGCTTAATACATCCCCTTATACATATTTTCACATAAATATATACATTGGAAGCTTACAGTTCAAAGTGTCATGATAAAAAAAAAGTGACTCATATCCTCGGGATGCTGGACTGTTTCATGCCCATCTGAGAACTGTGCTTCAAAGATGTAGTTTCACCTCTGTGATGTCGTTTTCACACATAAACCAGCAAAAGTTTACTCATTGTTAAAGAAATCTGTGGAAATAATGGCTCCTTCAAAAAAAGGAGGGGAAAAAAGTCAGCAGAGTGCATTAGACCCTTTGCTTTGGAACAACAATTATAATATGGAAAAGAGAAAGTTCCTTTACGGTTTCTCTGCAGACACTGCCATTTTGCAACTGTGTGACAGTCAACTGCAGTAAAGTGATGCCGGGCATGACATTTTTCAACTTCGGTAAAGGTTCAAGCAGATTCTCTCCTGCTACCCTTGTCATCCAGACATGCAGTAATGACTGATCACGTTGAGGCAACTAACATTATGTAACCTTACTCCCACTGTAGTGTCATGGTTTGTTGTTTACAATGTTTTGTTATCTGTAATTTTAATAGATAACTCAGAAGAATACCATCTACTAGGCAAGATTTAAAAGCTTTAAGGAGGATACATTATTAAATTATAATGAGTAGTAAATGTGATTAAATTACATTTAACTTATTCATAAATTCACTTTGCAAATACCTTGTAAATATTTATTGGCTGACTCCTATAATCCAGGCACTAACATAAGAAGTGCGATACAAGGATGAAAGACACAAAATCTACTTTCGTGATTGATACTTTCCAACTACTTGAAATAGAAAATTAACCAAAAACAAGATAACTTCTGATATGGTAATTCACATTTCTATCTGATTATGTCAAAGATTATAGTCCACTTAATCGTTTCTTTACTTTTCTCTTTATTTTCTTAATTCAACCCCGTTTATCACAGTTGTAACTCATTTATTATGCTAAACATCAGTCCCATAGCTATTCTTCTCATTTAACTGTCAATGGGTAGCACAATGCCATTACTTTACATTTCTATAGATAGTTTTATTAAAAAAATAATTTTCCATATGTATATGTTATACCTATATATTCTATATGTAATTTAAAATTCTATGTAACATAGAATTCTATGTTATGTATAGAACATATTGTATACTTGACATATATTTCTCCCCGCTTCTTACTGTTACTCTCTTATTTCAAATAGGTCTTCCACAAAATGTAATTTCCTTAAGGGGATAACTTCATAGAAGTTCTCTCCTTTACAATTCCCAGAAACAACAGACTCTAACAGTCTGACACTGATAAGTCACTGAACATTTCTGCTCTAAGGGTCCTCAATCGCCCTATTTTGTTCACCCCACTTTATAACTAAGAAAGCAGGGAATGTAAAGTTGAAGTGAACATCTTTTTCCAAGGACCTGAACCCTAACTCTCCCTCCCCAAGCCCTTCCCATAGAATATTCGCAAATATAATTTGGGTCACTCACTGACATCGGACTTAAACAGCATTCCAAGAAAAGCCCTGTGGCCACAGCTAACATGATATCAACAGCAATGATAGCTTTTGTGTCTGTGTCTCTCCCCATTTCTTCTGATCTTTCAATAGATCACCTGCCTTTGCCATACTTGTACTGAATAATAATGTTTCACCGGTTATAATCCAAAGAAGTTTTAATAAATATTATGAGGTTGGATGGCATGACAGAAACTCAGAAGGTTAATCAGAAGGTTTAGGAAATTCTGATTTAAAGGGATTTCAGCAGAGATTTTTACTGAAGTACCTTTGAGAACCTATGACATACTAATATACCCTTACTCCCCAAAAAGGTTGTGTAAGTTGTACTCTATAGATTCAAAGGCATGACGTTTTCACCCCTATGAAAACACCTTTAATATGGAGATGCTTCCATTAATTGAATCATGGCGTATGTGTTGATAATATTACAATCAATATTGTCCATATTACAATCAATACCATCTTCGAGTTAATAAAATACATTACCAGACGAGGTCTCTGCCTCGCTTATTTGACTGATTTTTTTTTTAATCACAAAACAATTCTTTAAATATGTGGCAACAGAACATATTTTGGGAAATATTGTGTAAAAACCAGATTTCCCAAATCTATTTATTTTAGAAGAATGACATTCCATTCGGAATTTGGAAATCCCCAAGCTATCAAGCAAGGCTGGAGAAGTGGGAGCAAAGGGATTTTTGCAATCTTCAATTTTCAAAAGAATTTCTGAAATCTCCATGGCTTTATTACTCATTCAGAACAGAATCTGATATAAAGCCTTGCAAACATAAATCCAAACTTTACTTTTCAGCAGGGGTGGTACCAAGGGACCATTCTTATAGGAGTCCTTTATGATCTCTCCATCTCCAAGAGCACTCCCAGTGCCCAGTAAGACCTACCAAAGCCATTGCAAACACACTGTCTCCATAAAGACAGTGTGCCAGGCACTCGCCATAGCAATTGTCTACCTCCTTCTTCCGCCAGGATCAGACTCAAACTCCCACCCCCATTTCCACGACTCAGTTCTGGAGCCTTTATTTACTTATTTTTTTAATATATGAAATTTATTGTCAAATTGGTTTCCATACAACACCCAGTGCTCATCCCAAAAGATGCCCTCCTCAATGCCCATCACCCACCCTCCCCTCCCTCTCACCCCCCATCAACGCTCAGTTTGTTCTCAGTTTTTAAGAGTCTCTTATGCTTTGGCTCTCTCCCACTCTAACCTCTCTTTTTTTGGAGCCTTTAAAAGTAAGGACTCAACCTCCCCATGGTGTGGCCCCAAAACAGCACGAAACCAAACAAAACCACCATCTTCATTCAGTAGACAGGCATGGAGACTGCAACCACCCAAAAAGGCCGGGGATTATCGTTCCTGTTTTATTTGGGACCACTTTTCTAGTCCTCACCAGTGTCTGTCACTGTAGAGAACTTTAGAACCAAGAAAGACACATATGCTAAGCTTCTCTATCACTACCCAATTCAATGTAAAACTCACATACTGAGTAGACTGAAGATGCTGAATCAAGGTAGTGAGGGGGACTGCCATGCCTGGCAATCTGGCCAAGGAGTCAGAATATACTTACGGGCACCCAGTCCATAAATAAATTATGCCTGAGGATGTTTGGAGGGCTGTGTGCGTCCCTCAGCAGTTCAGTCAATAGGACAAAGCACTCATTCAGGTACTTAAACACCAGTGCACAGACAGCAAATGCAGAGTCAAGTGCAGCTCTGTAGCCAAAGAGTCACCTTCCCCACGCTGATTTCTTTCTTATTGAATTTGTAAACTTATCAGGGATTGGGATCACTGTTGCAGAGATCTCAAAAGTATGCTGTTTTAAGACAAAAATTAAAAATCCACGTTAATGGTAAGGAAGGGAAATGAGGACTCATGGCCGGGGAACATACCTGGGCAATCAGAGGGCAAGGACAGACAGTGAGAGCTGGATCTTTCAGCAATTTTTTTTTTTTTTTGGTCTACAGGGAGAGTCAAAGTGATTCTGTTATTATCACTTTACCATTGTTCCTGAGGTAGGAGAATTCTCCAAAAGGATTCAATTAAATGACACTTTTAAATAAACAATAATAATAATAATCAAGAGAGGATTTCATTTTTCATTAAGTGCTATCCCCTCTACCCAAGCGCTCTCAAATGCTCAGGCCAGGACTGTGGGGAACTGCCTAAAGATGAGTCTGCATTAAAGAGAAGGAGACATTTAGTCCATATGCTTTTTCTGTAGGGACAAAGTGATATCTTGTTGCCATAGACAATTTTTGCCACCCCACAGACTGGGAGGAGCAGGGGACACAAAATGGTGTTTACTCAATGCTTGAATTCTCTACTTACGGTATTTCTTTAATTGGCCTTCCTCAAAAGCAAACCATGGTTAAATATTGCAGTAATGAAAAAGACAAATAGTCAAATCTAAGCTCAAATACTTGTTATTCATTCAACAAATATTTATTGTGCACCTGCTATGTGCCATGTGTTCTTTTAGGTGCTAAAATCCAGCAATGAACAAAGCATGTAAGTGTGCTCCTTCTTGAAGCTTATATGCTATTGCCAAGAATCAGATAATAAATTATCTATTTAGCTGCTTACCTACCTACCTAACAGAATAAGGTATATGGAAAGTTAGGAGTAGAGAGAAAGGTGGTGTATATACTATTATACACATATATACCTTATATATATTTGAAATATATACACATACACATATAAGTATGTGTGTGTGTGTATATATTTATAAATATGTAAGTATATGTGTATATGTATGCATATAGGGTATAGTTTGGTTGTAAAAGTTCTCTCCAATGGGGTAACATTCCATCAGAGACCTGAAGGAATAAACAGATAACTGGGGGTGTGGTGGCAAGAGGGTGTGATCATGGTCCTCTTAGCACAAGGCGTATGGTGTGGCTACGGTGAATTAGTTAAGACAGAAGAAGGCAAGGCAGAAAAGTAGTAGGACTTCATAGATGTTTATAAAAACTTTTGCTTTTACTTTGAAAGAGATGAGAAACTTTCAAAAAGCTTGAAGCAGAAAAATTACATTAACTGATATATATTTTTAAAGGTTTACTCTGGGTGCAGCGTGAACAGGCCATAGGGAGGCAGGGATATAAGCAAGGTATTAGTTTAAAAGGTATTGTAATGGGGTGCTTAGGTGGCTCTGTTGGTTAAGTGTCCGACTTTGGCTCAGGTCATGATCTCATGGTTCGTGGGTTCGAGCCCCGCATCAGGCTCTGTGCTGACAGCTCAAGCCTGGAGCCTGCTTCGGATTCTGTGTCTCCCTCTCTCTGCCCCTCCCCTGCTCGCACTCTGTCTCTCTTTCTCACTCAAAAATAAACATTAAAAAAAATGTTTTAAGGTAGTATAATAATATAGGCAAGGGATTACTTTGGTTTGAACTGGGGTTTTAGAGGTGGAAATGGTGGGAAATGGTTAAGGAGAGCCATAGGTATTTGCTGATTAATTGTATATAACATGTGAGGGGGGAAAAATACAAAGAGGAATCAAGGTTGTACCTGAGTCAACTAGAAGGACAGAGTTGCCCATTATTGGGATGTTAAGGACGGAAGGCAAAGCAAGTTTGAGGGGAAAATAATGACTTGTTTTGAACATGTTAACTCTGGAACTCCTATTTCGTATCTAAAATGCTGGTTTTCCATTTCCTTAGAAAGCCTGGAGGTTAGTTGAAAGGTCAAGCTTAGCAATATAAACTTTGGAATAAGCAAGATACAGAGGATATTTAAAGATGTGGATTTTGATGAGCGTTTAAGGAAGTGAGTGGAGGTAACGATACCCAGAGATCCTAGGACCGAGCTCTGGGGTCTGCTAAGACTGAAATAAGGCAAACCAGCCAGGGCAATCGAGAAGAGGCAGCTGGAGGGCTAGCAGGGGCACAGAAAGAACTGTGCCTCACAATCCTAGTTTTAAGAAAGAAGGGTTGGCCATGTGTGTCAAATGTTGCCAAGAATTAAAAGTAAAATGAGAAATGGGAATGGTCCATCAGACTGGGCAACAGGAGATCATTGGCAACACTGACAGGATGTGTTCTGTTGGGATAGTAGGGATGTAAACATGGGGGGTGCCTTCACCAAAGCAGGAAGAGGGCAAGTGGAAACAGTGATAAGCTGATGCAGTAGGCAATTTTGTTTTCAAATGGGGCAGAGATCAGGCAGTCACTCAAAGGAAATGGAAGTCAAGAGCTTTCCCCTTTTTTCTTTCCTCTCAGGATGAGAAATATTATAGCATGTTTGTGCGGTGACCGGAATGTAACTCCATTGGAGGATTGTGGTCATAGCATTTTTAAAGTTTTCTTTTGTTCGCTTCTGTTTTCAAAAAGCAAGCAAAGTTATCAGCTGGGTAAATATGGAGGAGAGAGGAGAGACAATGTACAAGCTGGGGAGCAAGAGACCAGGGAAATCTAATAGGTTACGTAGTAGCACTAAAGGCTCATTTGAGGTGACAGTGAGTGGTCATGAATGTAAAGTGAGACCAGTCAGCATGGTAGAGTATCTTTTCTCCAGCAGGTTCAGTTGTGTGTGTGTGTGTGTGTGTGTGTGTGTGTGTGTGTGTGTGTACACACGCATGCGCATGCACAGGTTAAAACAGAGAGAGAGAGAGAGAATGAGAGAGAGGATTAGGATTTTATTAGCGTAGTTCAAAGGAGGGAAAGTGGGACAAGGATGTTTATGTAAGTATGCAAAAGAGTAAGAATGGTTTTCCATGAAAGCTAAGCACAGCATGGATGGATGTGGGGACATGAAGAGAATAAGCAACAAGAAAAAGAAAGCAAAAGAAAAGATGAAAAATGCAATGACTCATAGTTCTTAATGAAATCTGAAAAAAAAAAAAAAGTGTTGGAATCAGAATACCCAAAGTTATGAGTTGGAAAACAGGAAGAAAGGACCCATGACAAGGACCCCTGAAATTGGCCTTATGGAGGGTTTTAGTAACTGGTAATGATAAGGTCCAGGATATGGCCATTGAATGGGTAGCTAAGGTAGAATAAAGAATAAATAAATAAGGTAGAATAAAGAAAAAAAAAATAAGGTAGAATAAAGAAGGAAATTGTTGGAGGACAAGATGGCAAGGAACTGAGAAGCCAAGTACTAAAATCATCAAGACTATAACAGGGCTCATAGGGGATCCAGTGAGTGATCTGGAAATGAAGGGTAGTAACTAAAGAATGGAGAGGTATGGAGAGTAGTGGGGGATATGGTTTGAAGATCTGATCGACTCAAAAATGAGGTTTCTACAGTACAGGGAGCAAGAGTGATCTGAAAATGGCAGCAAGGAAGGTGCCTGGGCACCAGTGGGGGCTGCTCCCCAATTTGAAGTGGCTTGGGGAAGCAGTGTCTTCTGAGATATTCAAGTTTGAATTTGAGCAAGAAAGGGAAATTAAGAGTTCAAGAAAAGTTTGAGGAGGGGCGCCTGGGTGGTTCAGTCAGTTAAGCTTCTGACTCTTGATTTTGGCTCAGGTCATGACCTCATGGTCATGAGATGGAGCCCTGAGTCTCGCTGAACATGGAGACTGCTTAAGATTCCGTCCTCCCCCCCGCCCCCCAACACCTCTCTCCTCTCTCTGATCATGCTCTGTCTTGGAAGGAAAGAAAAGAAACAAAGGAAACAAAAGAAGGAAGGAAGGAAGGAAGGAAGGAAGGAAGGAAGGAAGGAAGGAAGGAAGGAAGGAGAAAGAAAGAAAGAAAGAAAGAAAGAAAGAAAGAAAGAAAGAAGGAAGGAAGGAAGGAGAAAGAAAGAAAGAAAGAAAGAAAGAAAGAAAGAAAGAAAGAAAGAAAGAAAGAAAGAAAGAAAGAAAGAAGGAAGGAAGGAAGGAAGGAAGGAAGGAAGGAAGGAAGGAAGGAAGGAAAGAAAGAAAGAAAGAAAGAAAGAAAGAAAGAAAGAAAGAAAGAAAGAAAGAAAGAAAAAAGCTTAAGGATAAAAGCAATATTGTATATGACTGTGAGTTCCAGAGGACAAAGCCAGGATCTGAGTGTTAACCAGACAGTCTTGGGCGGCTTGCAGTAATGGGATTAGCCCTGAAGTTCTGCTGGGCATTAAAAACAACTGTGGTCATTCGAACATGTGTTCAGGGATAACACACTGCCAAAAACAAAACAACAACAACAACAACAACAAAAAAAAAACAACAACAACTAGCTTATTTGTCTCCAAAAGGAGAGTGTCTTCTGATCACTGTCTTCCTTGATGGCAAGCACTATATACCATCAGCCAATGCTGATCTAACCACTCACTTAAGAGTATTTATTATTTAGACTTCACCTCTTTCCCTCCCTGTCACATACAGGACACAGGAAGCCGACTGTCAGAGCTGGGGAGGTTTGTTTTCCAATACATTGCTTTCAGATTTTTTTCTTTTTCTTTTTTTTCTTTTTTTTTTTTTTTTTTTTTAACCTCAGGAGTTATAAGATCATTTTTCTCCGCTTCAAGAGCACTGACTTGGACAGCTGGAATTGTGGTGACAAGGAACGTACGCTAATACTTTTTCATTTAACCAGAACAAGGTAATCTGAGCCAACTAAAAAGCATTTCTCTCCTCCCTGCACACAACACGGAAGAATGTCAGGGGCCCCTGGGAGTAAGGATGCTTTCTGCCCAGTGGTCGGGGGAGGAAGGAAACTGCCTATTGGTTTTCCAGCTCTAAATCTCTGGAATGCTCAAATCTCTTTTCAGACTTTCTCATTTAGACTCGGACACCAACACAGACTCACACTTGCTATATTCACAGGGTGAAAGCATCGAATTATCATCCTTGGTAGCAAAAGTTCTCTCCCCACTTATTGAGACGGGTCGTTCAATAAAAAGTTCTGGACCAGAAAGCAGTAGTCGTGGGGCTCTCTTTTACTACCCTACCCTCCTTCAAATCCTGTCACATCTTATTCAATATGTCTGGAGTCTTTCTGGCTTATCTGTTTTGGTGGATGTGTTTTTACTTTTCAAGCAAAGTGAGAATTCCCTCTTTGCACGTAGATACTTCTCCATTGTAATTTTATAGTTACCAACCATCTCAGGGTGACAGTTTACTTCAAAGTCTGGTGGGTTTCAAAACAGTTAACATGTGTTAGTCTTTCACTGTGGACTAAGAAACATGCATTTATCTTATGCGATCCTTCCAGTAAGTCTAAAAGGTAAGTAATGATATTTCCCACATATTATGTCCCCAGGATCATACAGTTAGTAAGTAACACGGTGAAGACTTGAACTTGGGTAGTCTGATGCCTGATCACACAGACTCTTGGCTGCTATGATTCACTACCAGATATTGGTCTAGACGCCACATAATAAAGCTGATTAAGACAACCAACCTAAAGGAGCTCAGGGTGTAGTACGGATTTAGATATTTTATACGAACAATATCATCCCACCCCTTGACTCTTCAGTGCATATCTGCACATAACAGGTTGAGTCTGAATCACAATAAATTTAACTAGCTGTCTGCCTTGATTTTAAAAACACATCTGTAGGCTGAGAGGGACCCTTCTCGACAAATCAATTTACAAGTGTCATAGAAGAAAGATCATGTTACGGGGATAACTTTCTACGGCTTTTTCCCCCCATCTTCTAGGGTGAAGTGGCATGCACAAACATGGAGAGCCAAAGATGTGCATCCAGAATCAGAGGAAGACCAGAGCAGGGCAGCTTACACACTGTAGCTATTTCCACACAAAACCACCAGCTGTGAGAAAAGCCTGGCCTATTCCCGGAAAAGTAATACTTCCACTTATGTTTCAATTGTTACTGATACACACAAAACTGAAACTAAAACACAAGTTTACTTTTTTTGTGGAACAAAAGCAGTAAAACCTATCTGGGCAGAGATTAGCTTCCCATTGTAGGTAGCATCCTAAAAATAAAACGCATTGCTAGTTTTTAATATGTTTGCATCTTTTAGTGCTTTCTTGAGAGAGAGAGCGAGAGAGAGAGCACATATGTGCACACATGAGAGCAAGCGAATGAGAGAGGAGAGAGAGAATCCCAAGCAGGATTTGTGCTATTAGCACAGAGCCCAACGCAGGGCTTGATCTCATGGTTTGTGCGATCATGACCTGAGCCGATATCAAGAGTTGGACGCTTAACCTACAGAGCCACCCAGACACCCCAAAATGTATTGACATTCTGACAGAATATATCATCTGTGACATTTTAGCCCTGAAGATTGCTCACGGGGCCTGCAAGGCACAAGTAGAAGCAAAGACATACTTCACTAAGCCATTCCCCTTGACAAACACACCTTATACCTTACATAAGATGACAGACTTCCTCCATTTTGTTTTGTTTTCTAACCAGTTGGGTCACTAATAATGTGTTTGGATGAGTGTGTATGTTTTTTCATTGATCAAACACAGATTTTGTTAGCTTAATTACATAGAGTTAGTAAAAGGGATGAGAAAAATAACACAATGCTTTCTATCTAGACTCTATATTAAAATTGTAAAGAATGCTTTTGTGATAGTTTGTTTAAATGGTGGTAGTATAGAAAGGGGGTATAGATGGGAAAAAGCCCTGAATTACCACATATATAGAGTCTACAGTAAAATTACAAAGATATTTTAGTAGTTCCATTGTAATTTAAGTACTACCTTCTCAAGGCAAAACAGTGTATTATTTCTAGAACCTCAATGACCACAGCAGTCATCCAATAAAAGTCGTTTGAATTTCAGTGCTCCTAAGAGTTAACAGAAGAATTTTTAACACTTCAGAGAAGACCTTCTCTTCTACCATACACAGTGGGCAAACTTCTTAACTGAGGCATTTAGGCGAAGCAGCAAAAGACAACTTGCAACCTTGAAGGTGCAGGAAGTAGTATTGAGGAAGAAATAAAATACAAACTCAGACTTTTAACACATACGTGGTTATATGGGTGAGACCATCCGTGTCATTGTAGAGCAATTACTTCTGTATCCCTATTTACTGACCATGAAACAAACGACTGAAAACAAATGTCCTCTATTGGAATAAGTTGGTAGTTTATTTGAAAAGAAATTCATTGTTTTGACTACAACAACATGAAAACTAAATATCTTCCAAAAAATTCCACATTTTCCTTCTGTGTGCAACTAGTATGTGGAATCATCTCAACTTTTGGAGTATTGTAAGCCTTCGGAATGTCTTTATCAGGGCTCTGATTTCATTCAAAATTGAAAGGGAATGCTCATCTAGTAACAATATTCACTTACGGTTTTTTTATGAGAAATTTTTCTGATTCTCCATTGGGAAGAAAGGAGGGAGGGAGGGAAAGAGAGAAAGAGAGAGGGTGGGGGAGGGAGGTTTCTCTTACTTGGACCGTGGACACTGTTTTGTTTAAGAAAGGGAGAGGAATCTGGTCTCAGAGCCCACACAGAATACCAAACACATGAGGTGACTTGATAACAACAAAGACAAAAATGGACACATCACTCCCACCCAGGTACCACATGTCTGATACGTGGTCCAAAGAAAGTCAACTGCTGAGTAAAAAGATACATCTCTCCAGTTAGAACAAGGGAGAGAGATATGATTTAAGGGTTATATTGGATTAAAAGATAAAGATTTCTGGACAAGGTGCTGCTGGCACTGATTTGCTACATAAAATTAAAAAAAAAAAAAAAGAACAAAAACATTACTTCAGTTCCTTTCATACTTTTTTCAAAATAACACATCTCCCTGTCCCCAACCCCATGGAGGTGACATTATGAGAATCCATTCAAACCTCATTGTCAATCCCATTTCTCCACACTGGTAGGTTGTGGCTAGAAGACTCAGTTACTGTCTTCGTAGAGAGAGAAAGGCAGTGCATACTAATGGTCCAACTGACACCATGTTCAAGTCTTCTAGCCCACTTGACCAGATATGAAGTCGGTAGGTATTTACACTTATCCCACCTTGCTTCTCCCATAGACTCACAATGTCTAGAGGTGTTGCAAGATGGCAGCAGGAAAGTGACCGTCATACTATGGAACCCAAAGGGCTACTTGGCAGTGTTAGCAGAGAGCAGGAGGTCAAATGACCTCTTCCCCTTATGGACCTTTCTCTCACACTTACTTCCTTCACAGTCCCAAGAGGTAAGACACAAGGCAAATGACAAATGACACTTTGTGCATATGATGTATCATGTGGAATATCAAGAGACAAGGGAGAGGAGATTTACTACCTTGTGTCATCTCTGGAAGCACAGCATATGGTTCAGGGCTGTGCTTTTGGCACTATCTGAGGTGAAGGACCATCTCCCTCCCAATCCATCATGGGTCGGTGTGTGGTCCTACAGTTCACGGCTCATACACGGCTCGTATCGCATGCAATTCCACCCCACTTTCACAACACTCAGACGGGTCTGTACTTTGTTCAATGAGACATGACCACTGACACGACCGACTTGTTCTCAATTTCTGTATTTATTGCATACCAGTGAGAAGCAGTTCACTGCCTGGCATCACATGGTGGAGACAATGGGATTTGGAGTCCCAATGGCCTGACTTAATCTCAGCTCCATTGCTTACTTACTAATGTGTGTGACCTGGGCGATTTACTTCACTCCTCTGTGCCTCAGTTTCCTCATCTGTGAAATGGTGACAAAAACAATACTTACTCTATCAGGTTGTTGTGAGAATTAAAATGAGTTAAAATATGCAAAGCTGCTAGAACAATACCAAGCACAACGTAACCACTGTATTAGATTTTATTTTTATGAGGCCATTTTAAGCCAGAACCCAGCTAGCTTTGCAGCCTGTATACCTCAAAATGTGTAGAGCAACGTGTAACAGAAAATGTCAGCATTCCTTGTCATTTGTCAGAATAAACCACAGTTCTGATGAGCTAGCATGTTTTCAAAAGCGTAAGTACAAGATATTGTTGAAATTAATTCTACACACACACACACACACACACACACACACACACACACACACACGGGTGTCATTCCTCTACCAAAAACCCAGCTGATTCCCAGTATTCAACAGTCTGTAGCTTTGCTGAATGGCCCCGCGTGATATTACGCCCACTACTTATATGGGGCCTCTTACCCAGTATGTAAATACCCGCCCCTCTGCTCTCCGTTCAGGTCCTCAGACCCTTTTGATCTATCTCTCTATGAGAAGTGCCCTTCTCTGGATTCTGTAAGACTAATTCTTTCTATTTCTCCTGGTCTGAACGAAAGCTCGTCTCTTCATAGTGCCCTCCCTTGACTACACTGCACGAAGTCCCTCTCATGTTGAAGTTATTTATTTATGTGTCGTGTGTCTACCTCAGTGTAGTCTAACAATGGCCACAGTCTTTACTGCTGAATGCCATATCCAGCTTGACACCTGGCAAGCAGTCAATATTCAATAAATACGTGTTGAATCAATGACGTACATTTCTCTATGAGTCCAAAATAAAATCTAATAATCTTCTTTTTATCATTTTTCCACGTCACTCTCTTCTCCACCTTCAAAAACACATTTCTCTGGTTCAGTCATTCATCGAGCATTTACTGCATTACAGGCACCTATCGCGACTCTCAGGTGCAAGGGGACAGAATGAGACACTGGGCCACTGCTCTTAAAAACTGGAAAATGAAGTAATGAACAAATAACTCTTACAAAATATGTCATGTGCTATTGTGAGGGACCATGTTTGTACGTGTGTGTGTGTGTGTGTGTGTTTGTGTGTGTGTGTGTGATGTTCAGGAAACAGAGGAAAACACAGGGAACAGAAGAAGGAATTTTAGCCTGGTGCATTCACAGAAGGCTATAAATGTGAGATTGAACCTGCAGAGTAGTCTGTAGGTAGACAAGATGGAGGGGATACTCTGGAGGTAAGAGAAAGCTGAGCCACCAAACCTGTTTTAAAGAAATCATAAAATCAAATGAGAGATCTTATTCTAAATCCCAAATGAGCTAATCTGGAAAATGAATTTTATACATTGCTACGTAAATGCGTTTTGATTTTGCACATTTTCTCTTTTTGTTTTAATGTTGATGTCCTGCTTAATGGCGAAAAATGAGATTAGAAAAAATTATTTAAGAGTTTTATTTAAATTTTGCTTTTACAAAGACAGAAGCTACAACCAAATTAGATCCGCAAGTAAAAAGAATATATATCAGGAGAAAACTTACTTATGTTAAAAATAATCATCTGAACATATGCATTTGCATGTTTATCACCTTTCTTTGTAACAGCTAGTGCCCCTTGCCTAATCAGTAAAGTATAAACAATACTTTACAGCTGAAGGTTGATACACTTTTCAAAATTATCTCATCAACATTATCTCACTTAATCCTCACAATAACCCTGTGAGATAGACAGATAGGTACTTTAATCTCTATTTCATAGACATGTCAGCTGAGAAAGAAATGTTAAGGGACTTGTCCAAAGCTGCAAAGCTAGTTAGACGCAGCTTAGAGATAAAATCTCAGAGATCTCTCCACTATAACTTTTGGCTTTCCCTGGCAACCCACACCCCAAAAGGAAAATCAGGACTTCTGTGTACTGGGGTTATAATATTTAAAATGGGATCAATCTATAAAACACTAATCAAAAATACATATAGGGAGAGTCGCTTTTCACGTAGTAAGTTACTTGCTGAAAGACCAGACTTTAAATACTCTGGTACCACATTTAGGAATACCTCCACTCTCTTGCTAATGATTAGAGTGAAGCCGTTAACACATACGATTCCGAAAATGAACACTTAACCCAGTGGAGTGACCGTAGGTCATTTTGCTCCATACCTGTCTTGGTGGAGTTGACTCTGGTGCAGGGCAGGGGGGGTGACCGCCCCAGCTGCTGTGATTGGTTGGTTGTGAGGTGAACACATAGAACACACATGCTCCAAGCCAGGTCAGTGACACTCCTCCTGGGGCCTTTACTGAAACTATTGGGAAAGAGTCCCTCTCTGTTCTGCTTGCCTCTGAGGATTATGCAACCCTGAAGCTGGGCAGTCAACATGAGGTGAGGGAGGAATAGCTAAGAAAGTAAATACAGGTGAGTCATGCAGGAAGCCAGGTAACAACAGGAAGAGGCTACTGACAGGGAGGTGGAAAGCAAAAGTAAATCTTAGCTTTTCCTGGACCTGTAGCTTGCAACCGTGTCTCCATATTAGTATCAGTGGAGAGCCTTAAAAGCTCCCAATGCCCAGGCTTCACCCCAGACCGATTGGATCAACCTTTGCTTCTATTCATGTTCCTGTTCACGTCCATGTTCAGCACAACTGACGAGTAGTGGTGCCCCGACGTCCTCTGGCTTTGGCAGAGGTCTGCTGCTAGAGTAGGAGTTGTTCATTAACCACCAAGAAATGAAGGCACTAAGAAAGAAGCCAGTGGAGAATAGGTAAACAGACTGATTTTAGCACGTAGGGTGCAGGGTGTAGCGCTAGGGTGTAAATCTTGATTTAACACCTTGTGCCTTTTTAACTGGTCCTGTGAAACCTTGCAGGTCACCGCAACTTCTGCTGTTTTGCATGTGGATGGGAGTACGGGCAGTCGAAGTGGTGACTGGGAAGCCAGTTTCGAGCTACCAACGTCACATCACAGAATACAAAACATACAAGTAACTTCAAGAGCATAGGTAACAGCAAAACAGTAAAATGGAGCTGTAAATTTTGAGTATTTCCGTGTTTTAAAATATAATTCATTTAATTACAGGTTTCTACAATACCATTTTTAATAATGACTGTGCTTAAAATCCAGCTTCAAAAATTCCTGGAAATTTTTCAATCCGGCTCTCACAAGCCAGTTGGAATTATCTATAGGATACCACAATCTACAACTTAACAGAGGGATTCTCATTAGAAAGCAACTCACATTTACCAAAGGGCTATTTATGTAGACGGTGAACGACCCACCTCCACAACTTGGTATCTTGTTCTTGTTAACTTCTGCCACTTTGGATTGGTTGTTACACTCAAATGTTTACACCCTATCGCTATCAAATGGAGGGAAGTCAAAGTAGTTAGAGCCCCGAGACTCATATATTCTCCCTTCCCTGCACACCCATTGGTGTCCCATCCAGCAATAGACCCTGTTTCCCAGCAAACGTGCACAGCATTCTAGGTTCTTTGCCCCTGTGCCTTGTGTCCAATGCTCCAATGCTGACCGCCCACCCAAAAGCAGAATTTTTGTCTTCCACATTCCCTAGGCAAGAAACTAATATACCATTTGATTTGCATCATTGTGCCTCCAGCCCCAAACATTCCACAGTCATTTTTAATGCTAAAAAGGCTTTGATTACTTCTGAGAACACTACCCACCCCTATTCTACCCTTTTCAAACAGCAAAGCCTAGAATTTCATTTCCTGCAAACAGGCACTCAGAAACCAGCTAGATGAATATCAAAGTGCATTCCCCTAAATGACGAGCCCGCTTTCCAAAAGGATCCCTCAAGGCTCAATTACTTGCCACTTCTTTGCTTGGTTTCATATGTTAGCATTCCTTCCCAGTCTCTAGCGCAAATCATAAGGACCTTAACCACTGATAACAGTCTGCAAACAGAGAAAGTGATCATTACCATTTCTTTAACCAACACCAAGGGTTTCCTTCCCACAAAGTCTGGGGGCCAAGTCTGACTCTTGTTTCCCTTTTACATCTTTTAGTTAATTGCTTCAATTTGTTCCATTACCATTCACTTTCTTTTAGTAAATCACAATTATTCATCACATATGTGCAGCCAGGAGGTCGGGGAGAATACCCAGCTGGTAATATTGGGAAGCCAGATTTTCTTTTAGGGGGAGAATGATGCTTGGCATGACCCAACGTTGTAGTCCCTCTATTTTCCCCCCGCTTTCAGAAGCTGATCCTACCCAGAGTAATCGTGCTGAGAATTCGTTGGATAGCATATGATCATTGGGTTCTGGAAGCAAACTGTCAGAAGGAATTCAAGATTAACACACAAGGGGGCCATGACATCACCACCACATGCATGTGGCTTCCAGATAGGATCTCTAATATGAGAAACCCCATACGCCGATCCACAAAGTAATTCCAAGCATCCTGCTCTATGAAATTAAGAATTCAGAGACAGTTACATATGCCAATGCCTTGGTATTAGTCTCACTAATTTTTAAAATTTATATTTAGGTGTACTAAGGTATAAACGCGAAATAGAGCTAACATAATTGAGCACTTAGTATATTTTGGGCACTGTTCTAATGACTTTAAGTGCATTTTTTTTTCCTCACTGAAACATCACAATAAGGCTGTGAGATAGGTTCTGTAGCCATTTCTATTTTATAGATAGGTAGACTTGAATACAAATCTTTTTTGTCTTTGTTTTTTTGCAATGATAATTCCAGGCAGAACAGACATCTCAATTAATGGTTTCTCTTTTCCCAACCCAAAAGAAAGATGTGCTTGGTCCGTCAGAGACATTTAGTATTAGAGGATCGACAGTAAAATTGAGAATGAGACACAGAAATCCAATACTTAAAACACACTGCAATTAAAAACACAAATAGGATTATTTCATTGCTTATCAGTTCATGAAGACATCAGGAATTAGAGATGTCCACAAAGCCATATTTTATTTTATTTTCTTACAATAGTTTCCAACTTAGATTTCTGAAATATTCCTGTTTGATTGTTCACTAGATACTGTCTTCTTGATCAGAAGGATTCCATACTGATACTTTAGCTAACTTATTACAAACAAAAACAGTCAATAATTCATAAAGCTCCTTTCTTACAAAGAAAAATATTTATTTTTTTCTCCCAAAGTAAAAGCAATATTTTGGTAAGTGTTCACAATTAACTATAATACGACTGTATCTGTATATTAGTGGTAGTCACTGGAAGGCTGTACGTATTTCTATGGTCTCCCTACTCCTCACTATATGTATTTTGACTGTGGTTTTCACTCTGTGATCTAGAATGGTGATCTGTTAATCCCTCACACCTAAGAGAACATCGACACAGGTTTGTTACTTACAAGTTGAAAGGATTAATAAGTGAAGAAGGAAGCAAGGAATCTTTTAAAGGGGATGAAGCTATGAAAAAGTAATTCAAAATGGTCTTTTTGTACTTAGAACTGATCAAAACATTGCCTAGGTCTGCAAGCTCTGGTTTAGTCACATTTGCTGGCTTGACTGCCTCTCACCTCCAGAGTATTATCTCCAGCTTCATTCTGGACCTTTTCTGCAAGAACTAGATTAGATGCAAAGCCTTCCTTGAATCCAGTGTGATAAAATTATTTGTCCCATCCCCTCTCATGCTCTCTCTCTCTCTCATATGCACTCACACATTTGTGCGCACGTTCACACAAACAGCTGGTAACATCACTATCGTGTTTTAATATGGTTATTTGTGCATGCTATCTATCACTCAGTTCCCTCAAAGCAATGACCATGTATTTGCTCCCTCAAAAAGCATGTATGTGTTTCCAACATAATTTTTCAGATAGATATTCAAATCCCATCTTGGTGAATAAACTCGCCTGGCGTTATTACACACACATTTCTGCTCTCTCAACACCAGTGAATGCCCCCACCCATTGGAAAAACCAATCAAATGTCTCTGTTTCCATTTCAAAGATGAACTATGTAAACTCACCTGTACCTGCCTTTCCTGCCAGTCTACAAGCCCCCTCCCCTGAGTCATCCAAGTAAACCCTCCCAACCCTAAAACACTAAGTATGTTGAAACCATTCTTAGGTTGGTTGACAGGAACACAGGTGTAGGTGAACCATTCTATGAGAGAAGACCATTCCCACTCCACATACAAAACACCAGCGTTTTCTCAAAGAACTGTAAGGACACGGCATCTGGGGAATGCCGATTTAGCTCCTTGCTAGAGCTCTGAGCAAACAAAGGTAGCAGAAAAACAAAAACATGAAAATGGTATCAGCAATTATGGCATTCAGACATTTGTATACCTCTCTTTTAAAATGTCAGCTTCTCCTGACAGCTGGATCCAGCCACTGGAGGTAAGAAATGTTTCTATTTGTGAATCCCTCCAGCCTCTGCCATGTAGGACGACTTCAAACAGCCATCAGTAAACAACATTCTCATCACTCCCACCCAGACTGAATTCTAATCAAGGTCTTTTAAATGCCGTTGAACAAATCTATATACTATGGATTGTTTCTTGTATGCCTCTGGCCAAATGCTATTCACTGGGTCATTTATTATTTTTAGAAAACCAAACAATCCACACTAATAGTATAAAGTATAGCACATCTAGAAGCAGGGTCCAGGCATCCTTGGTGATTTAATAATAGAACTGAAAGAAGCTTTTAATTATTCCTCCTCTGGTGATTTATTAGACAGTCTGAATCTAGGGCTCGCATGAGTGGAAGGGCCAGGTTTATATCACCATTAACCAATAGGAAGGATCGCGTCTGAACATGCCTTAAAAGCCAAGTGCTAAAATTCAAGGCGAATGTATAGTTGAGTCCAAAGAGAACTAAAATATGGAAATTAAAAGCCCAACCAGTTATCAAAAGCAATATGTCTACCAAAAGACAGGAATCGTAAAGCAGGTTATTGCACCTGAAAATGAATGTCCAACCTGAACAGCACTTTTGATAAGTGTTCATCATGTAAATTGTAAGTGAAGACATGAGATGCAGGGTCAATTATGACTCCACACAAAACAGGTTCATAGGCTCAACAAAGACCAGTTGAAATCCACAAATGATGCCATAATCTACTTGCCCTCTCTTGAGAAAAGTCCATCAGGAAGGTAATAGAGGAAATAGTAGACAACTTGGCTTTTCAAGTTCTTTACGTCTGTAGACGAGTCAATTTTAAAACGACTTCCCAGAACCACATGTCATAAGGCTTGTCTATCCGTCATCCCTGAATGTATGAAAGGAAAACCACAAAGTCATTTCTCTGGGCTATTTGTTAGAGAGACATAATTTTAGGCTTCAAGAAAATGACATCCGAGAAAAAAAGCTGGAGCTCGTGTCTTCATTGTATCTTCAGATTAATTAAGCCAGAGCCTTGGAGGTTTGGAACTGAAATTTCAGACCAGCTGCTTTTTTACTGAAAACAAGTTATCTCTATAAATCAGGGTTGAAATTGTGAAATGCGATAGGAAGGGCTGCCTTTACAGTCCTCACTGTCACCATTTGGGGACGACTTTACTGAACACAAAGAAGAATTTCACCTACATTTGTTCCCAGGTCCAATAATCCATTCCATACTAGCCCCCCCCCCCATATTTGTCTCTTTCTTGTCACTAAGTTCTGGATTCAGGGGCTCTCTTCTACCAGTTGCCCCTCTATGGCCACCTTCCTTGATGTTACCCCAGCCGTCACCAAGGAAATTTCAACAGTTCCGTTAATTAACCCAACCTTTTTCTTTATTGCTCCCTCTCCCCTCCCTACCTTCAACCAGTATGTGTGTGTATGCACACGTGCGTACATGTGCGTGTTTATTAAGGAGGGATAATATGGGTTAGGGACAGTGGCTTAGAACATTTGTGAAATTGAAAAAAAAAACTAATACAAATTGGAGATGTCACAGATTCAAGAAATTTAAACTTAAAATGAAACTTTCATTTTCATTAACAGCATTTCCTAAACTTCCATTTTTCAGTAGTGATGTGAATGATAGCTCAGACCGCAACTTTCAGATTTCAGGAATTCATTCCACAAGTATTTATTAAGCTCCTCTGAGGTGCCAGGCATTGTACTAGGCAATGGGGATAAAGTAATAATAAATGTGCTCCCCAGCTGTAACTCCAGAGAACATAAATCAACCTGCTCTACTGTTAGCGTTCCACATTTCAATAATAGCCGTTCCATCCTTCTGGGTAAACAGGCCAACTACTAATAATAGAGTCTGCTAGTCCACAGAGTTGAACTGGTATCACTCCACACACCCATACACAGACCTAGGTGGTCTTTTTCACCAAATGACACCATGTTAGGCTCCTGTCTACCTTGTAATGGCAAGGTAGTTCAGGCTGAAACCTTCCTCTCTCAATAAAGTTAACTAAATGGATGGCACAGATAAGTCCCACATCTATATATAAACATTTCGGGGTGAGCTAGGTGAGGGCAATCAGGAGTACATTTGTCTTGATGAGCACTCAGCAATGTATGAAATTGTTGAATCAGTATATTGTATACCTGAAGTGAATACAGCACTGTATGTTAACTACACTGGAATTAAAATCAAAATAAATACTAAACTGATTCTTAAAAACAGACATTTTGCAATTCTCTAACGCAAGCTCCAAATCCAAAAGAAAGATGCAGCACTGAGTCTCTTATTTTCATCAAAGTTGACATCTTGATCGTTATTTTATGTGTTTTATGGGTTTCCATATCATCCTCAATTTTTTTTTCACTTATTGACTTGGAACAGAGGAAGAAAGCATAATAAAGTGCATTATTGTCCTTCCTGGTTAGTAATAATCTGGTTGTAGAGACAGTGCTTGACTGTCTTTAATTTTTCTCATTTCACAAAAAAATATTTGATTAAGAATGGAGGACGATTGTTTGCCTTTACAAAGATAGCCTTATCTTTCCTTCTAAGAGACATATATGTTCTTTATAGGAAAAAAAAAAAAAAAAAGGAAAACCTAGGAAGTCAGAAAGAAACAAAAGACAGTTATATTCCTATCAAGCAAATACAACCACATTAAAAAAAAATGTGTATACTGTAAGTTTTCCTATACTTTACTTATTGGTAAATTAAATAGCATTTTCCCTGAGTATAAAGATAATACATGTTAATAACAGAATATCTGCAATATAGGAAATTTTATAAAACATAAATACATGATCTTATTCTAGCAGTGTTAATATTTTGATGCACTCCCTTTCCACATCACTAGACATGTTTTTCTCTCCTCTCTCTTCTGTCTCTCTCCTTTCTCTCTTTCACACACACATACACATTGTATATCGTTTTCTTAACATATCACAATTGTTTCTCAGGTTGCTAAATGGCTTTCTTGCACCTACACTTTAGTGAGATCTTGTATTTCATCATATAGATGTAAACTAACAGACTGCTTACATATCTTATTACAATAAGATAAAATCATTTACCTATTGTAATTATTGATCAGATAAATATCACTTTTCCTTTGAATTTACATTATAAGTTTATTCATAAAATGAAATGCCACATCAAATTTTTAAAGTATGGTGAAGACTCGTAAGGATCATACATTCAACTCAGGAATAATGTTTACACAATTGTTGCCACAGGATATATACAAATTTATAGTCTTTTTCTCTTTTAGATTTTTCATGTGTTTCAAGTACCATTTTATTTTCTGTACAATATTTCTCCCACTGTTGAATATCTGGGTTACCAATTAACCTTCACAATTGTTTTGATTACTTGATCAAGGATCAAAATGCTTTTCTAGTAAAATCTGACTTCTGTTTTTATTTTTAAGGTTGTAGATAAGGAAATAATGGCAAAGATACCATCAAAAAGTGACAGAGCTCAGCTGCATAAAAGATAAAAGAACGCAGAGGAGTCTAATTTTATTTGTGTCAAAATAGTTGGTTTGCTATGGGGTGTTTAGAAAATTTTTGTCCCCCAAAATACTCAATTTCCTCCCATTGAGTTCAGAAACAAACTTTGAGGACATCTTTCATTAGACTCCCAAGGGGTTTTTGTTTTGTTTTTGTTTACTATTTCTCACATAGATCAATATAGATCTATGTGATCAGGTAATGCCTTCATTCAATGATAATAAAATTGTCACCTAAATAAACTTATTTTTAAATGATTTTCATATTTAAGGAAATAAACCTAACTTCACCAACATTTTTATAGAGTAAAATGTCCCAAATTTCACCTGTCCCAAGTTTAGATGCAAACTACAGTGCAGAATGTTCTTAAAACTGAACCAATTGGTGGTTCACAACTCTTATTTCCTATCCTCTGTCCTAAAATTGTCATCTGATAAGAACCGATCCACAACTTGCAAAAATGAAGGAGACAGCATTCAAGAACTGGAGAAAAGTCTAGGGAAATGATGGGTTCATGAAGTTTAGAAAAAAATACAGGGAACTAGTGAGTAGGAAATTTAGCAGCTAATTTGTTCAGTTTGTTTTTTTTTTTTTTTAATTTTTTTTTTCAACGTTTATTTATTTTTGGGACAGAGAGAGACAGAGCATGAACGGGCGAGGGGCAGAGAGAGAGGGAGACACAGAATCGGAAACAGGCTCCAGGCTCTGAGCCATCAGCCCAGAGCCCAACGCGGGGCTCGAACTCACGGACCGCGAGATCGTGACCTGGCTGAAGTCGGACGCTTAACCGACTGCGCCACCCAGGCGCCCCTGTTCAGTTTGTTTTTTATTTGTTCTGGGTTCCGCTCAATTCAGGAACAGATAAAATACAGTAGATGGTCCATATATGTAAAGACAGATGTGAAGGAGAAAGTTTTGAAAGGAAGCCCATGGCAATAGACACGGCATCCTATGGAGAAATAAAGGAAAGGCAGAGAGAGGTAGGTAAGACATAGAATATCTTTGCTAAAGGTACAGGCGAGAAGGAAACAGCATATAAAGAAAATGAACACAAAGAAATACTATGACTTTTTGTTTCATATTTATTGCCTTTAGGTGTGATATTCTTTCTCTAATTTTAGTCCAGAATTATTTTTGAAGATCTACATGTTTATCACCACTTTTAAGTATTGTGTTTGGGTTTGTTTTTTCCTTTGATACAAAGAGGGGGATTCACCCAATCTAATAATATCTGAATAATAGGAAAATGCTTTATTATGTTAAATTTCTAAACTGAGTATCAGGGGCGCCTGGGTGGCTCAGTTGGTTAAGCGGCCAACTTCGACTCAGGTCATGATCTCACGGTCGGTGAGTTCGAGCCCCTCGACGGGCTCTGTGCTGACAGCTCGGAGCCTGGAGCCTGTTTCAGATTCTGTGTCTCCCTCACTCTCTGACCCTCCCCCGTTCATGCTCTGTCTCTCTCTGTCTCAAAAATAAATAGACGTTAAAAAAAATAATAAATAAATAAATAAATAAATAAATAAATAAATAAATAAATAAACAAACAAACTGAATATCAACTTCTTAAAATGTTTAAAGCAATATATACAACAATATGCCTTTCCTGAATCTTTTTGATGACTTTATTCAAAACAAAAAAAAGAGCTCAATAGGAAGTTTATATATTACTGTTTTCTGAAGCCTTCCTCACAAATATTGTTTCATTTGGTGTGGCCAAAGCCTTTTCCTAAATCTCTCTGCTTGAAAATTGTAATTTAATGCAATTATTTCCATACATATAAATAGGCTCTGTTAGATGATCTTGATATTGGTATTAATGGAAGCTGGAGTCAGATTCTAATACAAAATATCAAAAAGTATTTTATGTGATCTTCCATTTTAGCCCTCGTGAAGTCTATTTTCATTAATTAGGTCTTATCTTTTCACTGAGCTCTTAGAAATTGAGAATAAGTAGGACTGTGTAGAGCTATTGCAATCCAAACTCCACAAATTATTTTAGGCATCAGTGACTCCATGAACTCATTATGCTGGCAAAACTTTGGAGGAAGGAATAGGTCGACAATCCCAATACTTCAAGCTACAAGAAAATGGAAAAAGCATAAAAGGAATATGCACCTGAAGCTTAGAAAGCCTGCGTACAGAGAAGTTTAATTTATTATTCTAATGACTTGCACAGCATGAGACTCTCACCAGGAGACACACGTCTGTGCATCTAATAAGGCTGCAGAGATTGGGCTATTCCTGAAGGACTCTCATGGCTGTTTCCAGAGCATCCTTTCATAGATGGGAAAATATAAAGTATGTGAAAAAGGCTCAAGACAGATACTATCCATGCTGTTTTGCTGCTAGCTACCTACACATATACTCGCCTCAAATGAAGCCAATTTTGGCCAGCAAGCTCCAATTAAAATATTTTGGTTTGTTTTTACTAAATGCTTCTTAGTAGTTTGCTATTGAGGCATGAAAACTCCTAGGTATGACTGGAAAGGGCTGCTTAGTTACAATATATAACTAGGTCTGCAACAAATAGATCCCTCAAAGTTTGTCCTTCTCTATTTTATCATGCTCTCCCGAATCCTGCTTCTTCTCCAAGTTATTGCCAAAGCTTCTATGTGGCTGAAAATGTTTGTGGCATACACCCATCAATCTAATCTTTTATACAATAACATGATCATTGTATACGCATTGTTTTTCAGCGTTTCTTTGTCACTCAATGATGTGCCTGAGATTTTTAAATATCATATATGTAGCTGTATCACATTTAACCATTCCCCTCCAGTTTGGACATTGAGTGGTTTCCAACATGCCTACAATCCCTGTTTGTACATCATTTTGTACACGTGGACATAAATCCTAACAGAAATGCTGAACCTAAGATATGTAAATTTAAATTTTTGATGGGTATTTCCAAATGATCATCCAAAAAAGCTTTTCTGAAATAGATTTAATACTATATGAGAGTAACCATATCTGCTCAACATTTCCGACATTAGGTGATATAGATCTTATTTTTTCATACACTTGCTAACAACAACAAAAAAGATTTCTCGTTGTTTTTCAACTGGAACTTAATTTTGTGATAGTACGTGAATAGTTTCATTAAATAGAGAAGCTTCAATCACCCTTTTTACACTTTGATGTTTTACAATCCCTGAGTTAGAGAACTTCTATTTATATTATATTAAATACTTATCAGGTCTCGTTAATATTTTTGTGATTATTTGCAATGAAGATACTGGTCCACAAAGTAGCAAACCAAATAAAGAATCATCTATTTCTAATTCTTCCTAGATTTATTTCTGAACAAATGTATTATAAATTAAACATGTTGTATCACACTCCTTCTGAATTAAGTAGTAAGTTGTCTCAGGGATTATAGTGAAGTACTCCCTAGGTTAAGGCCAGAGCAGAAGGACAGGTCAAGTTCAATCAAAAAGGCCTAGAGGGTAAAGGCATAAATCAGAATTGGATGCTGAAGCCATTATCAGAAGTTTGAAACAGATCTGTATCCAGGCCAAGACAGCTTTAAGGACAGGTGAGAGTGAGAACAAGTTTCTATGTGACTCAAAGGAATCATTTACTTATGACTTTGTACACAGTAGGATCTCAAAAAATATTGATGATGGGACTGACATCCCAAATGGAGCTCTACCCAAAGGGCTAAAGAACTGTAGTATATTGGAGTTGCTCCTTATCTGGGAGTAAATTCTAAAGTCAGTATTATAGCACAGATAGAGTCACACTTAACACTTAAATACTGTACCCCATTTGCACAGCACAGTATATAAATGGTTTAATATAGAAAGTAAGCTGCAGCATTTTGTAAATAACCATATGGGATAAAATTATGACTATACCCACTGTTTTTTTTCCTCCTTTTGAAACTGGGCATTTATATGTAAATACTCATGTATAAGATTTTGCAAAGGCTGCACCCAATGTAAAGCCAACCTTTTAAAATAAATTTTCAAACCAAACAACATTCAACATTTCTTGAATATATTATTTAGTCCTCCCAGCAGCTTAATACAGTAAGTGCTATGATTAACTCCCTATTTACAGGTGATAAAAATGGAGTCTCTTATCACATTGAAGGTCTTAGGTATCTAAACACATGTACCTACTCACTGACACACACACACACACACACACACACACACACACACACCTTTCCCAATAAGCCTTATTCATTATGTAAACTTGAGACTGATCACATGAATATGCACAAATTACCAAGGTTTTAAAGAGCCATCATCCTTGAGAAAGGTTAATTCACTTAACAATTACGGTGACCATGCTATTTTACTATGTACATGCAGCAACAATACTCAGGACAATCATGCATGCTTATTTAATACAATGAAAGTTACTACAGTCACATTTTGGCTAGTCTTGACAAGTGGAAGGAGGTTAACCAAGCATTCTGAAACTAAAAGATACTATTATTTCTTCAGAGAGTTCACTGGCCCAATAAACTCCCTTAAGAAAATATTCTCTTGAAGGATTATTATGATGTAATTGCTTGACAGCTGGGTGCCACAGAATCTGCCATTGGGACAACAAAACCTAGAGTAAAACTATTTTTCCCAGCACTACTTAATGGAGAGGGTTATGAAACCATAGCACACAGTAGGCATTCAAGAGAAAGACAATGCAACAGAGCTGGGAGAAACTGTTGGTGTGAGACCTGTTTCTCAAGAATAATCTTAAAACACCCTTACATGTCTGTAACACTCCTTCACTTGTGAATTCAACTTGCACTGGTCTTAATTCATCAGGACTTTTCTCTGGATGATGTACCTACCATGTCACCAACTGGTGGACCTTACAAAAAAAAAAAAAAGTAATTGTGATCACAGTTCTTTCTAGTAACTTCTGCCTTTAGGAGGTTCATATGAAGTTCGAGGACAGTAAAACTAAGCTTTTGTGATAGATATCATCTCAGTGCTTGTTGCAGGGTAAGAGTGGGGTCACCGGCTAACGACGGGGGTGGGGGGGATATGGGAAATTTCTGACAGTTTAGAACTGTTCTATATCTTGGCTGAAGTGGTAGTTATGGGTATCTTTGGGTAGTTATTTATCAAAAGTCATTGAACTGCACACTTAAGATTTGTGCTTTTTTGTTTAATGCAAATTATCCTTCAACGTTAATTTCCATCAAGATTTTTTTTCTTTGGGGAAAAAAAGGAATTGCCATTTATCCAAATGTTGCTATGATGAGTAGTGTTTTCTTTTTTTGTTTCTGGGATATGACAAACATGCACTCAAGTTTCCTAATTAGACAAGTGTAATCAGTGATGGCTAGAGCTCCCCACCCCCCACCCCCCGTAAGAGTTACCTTGTTTGGCTGAATGAGTGAGTGGGGTGTTAGGATGCTCCACGTTATTAAGAAATTCTAAAATGCACTGATGACAACTGTGAACTGAGCAGTGTTCCATATGAAACACAAGGCTGTTTTTCTGTATTGCTTTTCCTTAACCAAACTTCTTCATATTCTCAAAGTTTATTATGAAACTTATGTATTAGGGAGGCATAAGAAAAGTATTACAGAGACAAAATTTTACTTTAATTTAAAAAAACAACAACAACCACCACCATATGTATCCCCTGTTCCATGCCAGGCATTTTATATCACTGGGAATAGAAAGGTAGACAAGATCAGCATGGCTCTTTATTCAGAACGTATGCGGTCTGGCAGGAGCCCCTGACATTAAATGAGTGATTACAGCACAGAGGTGAAGAATGAGATGGAACCATTGCGGATGACAGTATAGGCCCTGGAACCACACTGCCTGGTTCAAATCCTGGTTTGCACTTACAAGCACAGCCTTGGACAAGTTGCTTAAATGCCTTGTGCCTCCAGTTTCCATCTGAAAATGGAATGGATGATAAGTGTCTGTTTCATAAAGTTCTGTAAGTTAAGTAAGGTGATATTTTTAAAGTTCATGGAACACAGTCTGACAGACAGTAAGTGCTATGCAAGTAACAGAGACACATGTGGCCGCCAAAGGGAAGCATAATTGGCCACCACTGGCATTGCCTAAATAAGCATGACCCAGGCAAGAGTGCGTCCTCTTGGTCAGTGCCCACTCTGCCAGTATCCTGATGATGACAATGAATGCATCCTGAATACGGAGCCAGACACTGTTCAAGTAGCATTATCTGTCCCTTTTGTGTTACGTCTATACAAGTCCCTAAAAGCTTGACTCTGTATAGATATAGATATAGATAATATAGATACAGATGATAGAGACATAAATATAGATAAATAGATAGAGAAAGACCAAGTAGGAACAGAAAAACACACAGAGACAAAGACACAGAAAGAGATAAAAAGATCTGTGTGAACATGAAAAACAAGGACACGGTCTGCTTTGAGAGCCATAGTTCATACCACAAATGAACAAAATTTTATTAAGGCATGAATTTTTGTGGGCATAAAATACTTGTGGAAATTAACACACACACACATATACACACATATATGTATAAATACATATATATATATATATATATATATATATATATATATATATATATTTACCCACACCTATGTAGAATTAAAGAGAAGAAGCAAATGTTTCAATGTGTGGGTATTTCCTAATTTTTTTAAATTTCCTAATTCTATAGTCTGGATAATAACA
The DNA here is from genome assembly GCF_028749965.1 of Puma concolor. NCBI lineage: Eukaryota > Metazoa > Chordata > Mammalia > Carnivora > Felidae > Puma > Puma concolor. The sequence continues at coordinate 13,579,762 of NC_141675.1, forward strand.
TCAAGAAAAGTGGAAAATGACAATGGTTAGTCAACAAATTGTAAGAGCAATTTTAAGAATAATTGTGTAAGAAAATTTTCCATTAAGTAAAAATCAGTAACACAAACAAAACAAAGAAACAAACAAAAAGCAAATGAAACTCCCTCTCACTCCTACTGGAGATTAGAATTACTGGAGATGCATCTGGACCGAATGTTAATTGGTGTACGCATTGCCTAATGTGATTTCCAATGCCACAGAGTCAGATGAAGAAATCACCCATTTCTAAAGGATTTTTGGCTCACACCTAAAATAATGCTGCATAGGTCTATCAATGAGATTTGGCTAATAATAAACTGAATAGGTATTAAATTATAAGAGTTGTTCTCTCTCTTTCCTGGTTTATAATTTTATCTCCTAGAAGTCTACATGCCCTTTGGTAGAAACTTCCAAGCAATCATTAATTATGTTGTTTTAAAACACTATTGGCTGTTTTGGGTTTCTTAAGTTGTGATATATTAGAATCCCATTACCAAAATCATCAAGAGAAAAATACATAACTCTGTTTGATTTGCTATACAGAAATTCCATGATGAATAATTAAAACATTCCCACCAGGACTTCTGGTTTCAAATGGCAGAATGAAGCATGATTTCAAAATTTTCCTTCCCACAAACCTAATTATAGTAAGTGAAGGAAGGAGCAGAAATGCCCAGCTGCATTCAAGCAAAGAAAGAAGCTGATGGCCATTTAAGAAATAAATGCTTCTCCGTATCTATACTTCTTAATATATAAAAAGGCACATAATTCAATTCCAATATTGATGATACTAAAATAACCTCAATAATATAAATATCTACTTCCTGTATACCAATACACCACACACGCACACACACACACACAGCCCAAGTCAAATGCCATCGTCACTGTTAACAGAGAAACAAGAATTGGTCACATTACAATCAAGAATATAAGAATAAGGGGCATCTAGGTAGCTCAGTCGGTTAAGTATCGACTCTTGATTTGGGGTCAGGTCATGATCTCAAGGTCGTGAGATGGAGTCCCATGTTGAGCTCCATGCTGACAGCACAGAGCCTGCTTGAGATTCTCACTCCCTCTTCTCTACCTCTTCTCTGTGAGTGCCATGCGTGCTCTCTCCCTCTCTCAAATAAACATTAAAAAAAAAAGAATGTAACAAGAATGTGCTATAATTTTATACTGCTTTGAAGGTATTATATCATGTAATCAAATAAGAGAAAGATAATGTTATAAAAACAGAATATCAGGAGACATTTATCATGAATCTTAGGTGATACAATTATTCCTGAAGAAAATCTAAGACTATCAGTTTTAAAATATATTAGGAACACTGAGATAATTCTGTAAGGGAGTGATACATAAAATTATCACTTCAATGTAGAAAATATATGAAGAAAGAAAATAATTTCTACTAGTAAGCAAAAATATTAAATATTTGATATAAATCTAAGAAACTCATATTGCTATGTGCAAAAAATTTAAAATTCTATCACACACAAAGCATATTTTGGTGAATAAATAGATAGGCTATGCACTATAAAAGGCACACATGATAGTATAAAAAGGTCAAATTGTCCAAATTAATCTATAAATACAATGCAGTCAATTAAAATACCCATAAAATAATGTGTGTATGTCTATGAAAATGGACAAAGTGTTCATCTTTAAAAAAAGACAAAAAGACTTGAAGAAAATTTTTGGAAATAAAGATTAAAGATGGGAGAATAGCCCTAAGTGGTGCATAACTAATTACAAAATGATAATTACTAAAATGTATTTTGGAGGAAGAAGAAATGGATTTATAGTATATGGAATAAAATTAGAAAAATTCTGGAATATAACCAAAACATATGTAAACTAAATCCATGATACAACTACATTTCAAATCACTGCAGAAACAAGAATTATGCAATAATTCATCTTGGGACTATAGGCCAGCTGATTATATTTTTTAAATTATATATACTTTTTAAAATTACATATTCGCACAAGAATGTGTATACATATCATACATATGGAATTGTATGTATATATGTATCTTACCCCTTACCCTTAAATATAAAAGTAAATGTAAAAAGCCTAGAAGGTGGGCTAAATTTATTCACAATCTTGGTTTTAAGAAGATCGTAAAAACCTAGAAGGCTCAGAAGAAAAAAAAATGTTAATATTTTACTACACAAATATTTTAAAGTTCTGTTTGGCAAAAATGTCATAAAATCATGATGCTTAAAACAAATTGGGAGAGTGTATACAATGCTATTCAGATACTGATGTTATTTCCTTAATTTACAAAGAATTCAAGAAGGTCAATAGAAGACGTAGAATCCAAAACAAAAAATCTGTGAAGAACAATAAGATTCTAGAAAAAATACACACATGATGGATAACTGTAATTTCACCTCCTTCATAATGAAAGAAATATATAACAAAAAAATGAGGTCATATATTTCATAGTTCAGATTGGCAAAATCTGAAGACTGCTGGAAGTTCAGCAGTCAAAATGCTAGCGAGGTTATGAGAAAACACAGACTCAAATACTGGTTAAAGTATAAATGTGTGCATCATTTCTCACGGGCAACTTGGCTATCTCTACAAACAACAAAACTCAGGGTTCTTTTAATCTGGTATTAAAACTCTTAGGTACTTATCCTTAGGTTCATAAAGATACATGCATAATAATGTTCATCAACCATTGTTTCTAATAGCAATAAAAGCACCCAGCTTTTATGTATGTAGTAGTATGACTGACTACATATCATGTCATATCATCATTATAATCTTATATCCTATCTCAACAATAAAAAATACACTATTGCTATTAAAAATAATGGGATATACCTGTAAGAAAAAGGTAAAGAAAGGTAAAGATGTACGGCAAAGAGGAAAGAATTCAAGTAAGTTGGTATCTGCATATCTATGATGATAACTTTATATAAAAAATGTAAATATAAACATGTATATAGTATTCCCTGGGAGAACAGGCAAGAACTGTTAAAAGTAGACAGATTTGGAAAAAGGAAACAGGATCAAAGATGTTTTCACTTTCCTTTCCTAGCTTTCCATACTACAATGGCCTCAACATGCACATGTATTTTGGTTTTGTTTTATCTTATTTGCTGTTTTGTTTTTCAAAAGGTATCATATTCACATGGATCATGGCCCATTATTGTTCCTCTTTATATATTATAAATATAATTATGTACATATAATTATAAATATAAATATATAATATTTATATATTATATTCCATAATATTAAACAAAAAACATACTAGTTATTGTGTTTCAAGTTATTTCTCCAAATAATCAATAATCATCCAAAAGAAACTAAACTACTCTGCATATGTGATAATAAGTTTCATCCTAGAGGAGACCATAAACTTTGTCCTAGGATCAGAGGGTTTTAGTTCTACCCCTCCTTATGGTCCCTGTACCATCTACTACAATACCTTACATCCATAAGATAGGGGAATTTCGTCAAATGAAGACATTTGAAGATAGAATTGTTTTCATTTATTTTATATGAAATAAATTCATTTAAATTTACCTATAGAATTTTCTGTTCCATGTACATGTATCCAGACCTAGAAACATTTGTGAATAAATTGGCCATCTCTGAAGTGAACCAATCCTAACTTAATGGATGGTTCAATTTATAAAAATAAATAAGCAACTCTATTAACTAATAAGAATATTCATCCCTTCATTCTTAGCCACAGTTTTATAATGACAATTAGTTTTAAATCCCCTTACTTTTGGGGCGCCTGGGTGGCGCAGTCGGTTAAGCGTCCGACTTCAGCCAGGTCACGATCTCGCGGTCCGTGAGTTCGAGCCCTGCATCGGGCTCTGGGCTGATGGCTCAGAGCCTGGAGCCTGTTTCCGATTCTGTGTCTCCCTCTCTCTCTGCCCCTCCCCCGTTCATGCTCTGTCTCTCTGTCTCAAAAATAAATAAAACGTTAAAAAAAAAAATCCCCTTACTTTTAAAAATATTTAAAATGAACAGCTAGAATCATAGAAATAAATAGGAATTCACTGGGTAGATTCACAAAGAGAATGGAATAATATAAAGTTCTGAAGGCTATTAGAATTTAAATCATTTGTAACAGTACGTTAAATTCGATTTTTTGAACAGAAATACCAGGATACAATGGATAGTAGAGAGCTAAGTAAGTCATAAGGCTCATTCAAGGCATTTGCAAAATGTCAGATAGCTTGACAGAAAGCTGGCCAGCTGGCCTCAGTTGTACGTTGAGGGTTTAAAAATGGTGCTGGCCAAGGAAGCAGACATGGAAGAAGGACTTATGGCAAAGATGGGTTTGGAGAACGTTGTTCTGTGCTTCCCCCTCAACTCAAGTAAAGAGAGACGAGCTTGAGAAGCACCCCTCAAGAGCTCAGTGTGCTCCCTCTGAGACAGCAGGGCCAAATAGACTGCTTGGTACTATTCAGGAACTTCAGAGGACACAGTGCACAGCTGATAAGCTGCTCTGGGCACAGAGCGAGCGTGTGGGTACATTGGGATTGACCCGTACACTGACTTCGTTAAAACCCAGGATGAGCGTCTTCCCTGGACAAGATGACAGTTACAGAGAAGACAAATTGAAAGGCAGGCTGAAGCATATGTGTCTCCTGACCAGGAGGACCACTGGGAGACTAATGAGACTCTTAAGAAGAGAATTTACAGACTGCACCCCTTGGGGGCAAAGGAGGGAGAAGACAGCTGGAGAAGAATGTATCCTTAATGTCACAGTCATGCTTTCCAACATTCATAGCAGAAGCCTCTGAAGACACAAAGAACGTACTCAAATAAGAAAGAGAGTTGGTAAGAGAATGGAAGGCCACCTCGAGGCAGAGATCAATTAAGATCCCCTCCCCTTCCTTTTCTCACCTCTCCCCTTCCCCCTCTCTCATTTTGACAGGAGGGCAGAGTCAGAAATGAGAGTCCACAGGCTGAGGGAGGAGGTGAACTCCTGGGGGAGAACGACAGACAGGTACACCACGTTTCTCTCCCTACTGTCAAGAGTGCATTCTGCGGTAGACTGGAGCTAGAGGAAGGGCTGCGACTTAATGTTAATCTGCATTTTTATTAAAGATTGATTATTGGATGGAAACTGCACATTCTCATGTCTGAAACCAGCCTCCATTTGCTACTTAAAGTCAATCCTGCATCCCTGGGACCTCAATTAGGAGGATATTGGAGCTCCGAGAGTTTAAGATTTTTCGTTTTTGCCAATTGCTACTTATTAATGAAAGCTGAAACTATAAAACTATATGTCCATTATTGTTTTGTACCTCTTTTGAAAAATAAAGAGTGATTTGATTTGACTTTTTTTTTCATAAAGGAGTGGAGTCAAGAGTGTAAAGTTCCCACGGCCTTAGGTCTACCACAAATATGCACTGCTATAATAAAGCCTGTTGATGAACTGCATAAATTAACTTTCATTTTCTGAGACAGTAAATGCAGTGTTTTGTCTGACTATATGCACCAGGAACAATGCAGCATTTTATAGCATTCCTTTTATGCATCACCCCACTTGCATATTATTAATATTTCTTGACTTGATTAAAAGTCTTGGAAATGATTTTGCCTGAAATATTGTAGTTCAATATTCCCTTTGGGGAATTAGTTTCAGCCTTAATTAGCTTAATTGACAAGGCAACTGAAAGACTTCAAATAAGAGGAAAACAAGAATACTGAGGGGGAAAAAAAAACCCAAAACTTTATTTATAAAGAGACCCTGCAACTCACGGTACCGCGAGTATGCACAAATCCGGAACACTCACATATTGTTGTTTAGTTCATTACATTTCACATTTACTGTCAATCTTACCCGGTGCAGTTGTGTTTTTTTTTTCCTAAAATGTTTTGAGTAAGTTATTATCATGATCACTAACTTTCATAAGGCCAGCATCATCTTAAATAAATGTTTCTGTTCTTTACATGGCTAGAAATTTATCACAAACGTTTGTATCCTCTCCTTCTTGAGGGTGGCTATCAGAACGTCTGGAGAAATAAACTGAAAATTTAATTCTGTCCCCACCCTGTACTCTTCCCAAAGTAAACCATTTGAATTGTAATTCCATCCACCCTAGCTTTGGACTTGGTTCATGAATTTCGGAGGTAAAATCTTTGTCACAGCCTTGGGAACTGTGTGGAATCCACATAATTTACTATTTCCTGTGATTCGTCAAAATGCCATTCTTCCCATGAGGCCATTTTTTCTCTTTCATGAACGAACACACACACACACACACACACACACACACACACACACACAAACCATAGATAACTTTAATTATCAAGAATATACAAGATAGACTATAATTTAAAAGGATTACAAGTGTGTTTAGTTTTATTAAATTAAAACAAACATGTTCTTAGACTACCTTTTCCCTATTAATTTTAGTTTGCATCCTGCATGCCACAAATGGAATCGATTTATTAAGTATCTAAAAATTACAGGCCTAGAATGAGTGCACTTACATACCCATATCTGTCACTTGAAGGACACTAACTTGAAGGACATTATACTTGAAAGTGCTAGAAAGTTAACTTCTGCTTCATAAAAAAAAAAAAAAAAATCTGAAAGAATTCCAGATTTTATTTTAAAAAGAAAATGAAGTAAATTGCAGGAATTGGCATGATGTTTATGGCTTCCCCACTTTCCATCTCTCTCATCACCCTCCAGAGTCCTCATATTTCCTTTTGGGCACCAACGGAATTCCCAACATTCTTGGTGAAACTCCTTTTTCATGTAGCTGAAGGCATTAACTGAAAATCTACCACTAGGCTTTATGGAACACAAAGAAAAGGAAAATCTGAAATATGGCAAGAACTTCTTTTTCGTATACTCTTAGTTAGAAAGTTAGTCAACAGCTATTGAGATGTGAGGTTTGCAGGCCAAAGGAATGCTTATACGAAAAGCTTTCTTTATACACTAAGAGTGCCAACTCTACAATATCAAATATTCGCTTTTCTGGAAGCTAAGGAAAATTTTAACCAAGTTGCCTATACAGAAAGGCCCGAAAATATGCCCCTGCCGAGGTTTGTAAATAATCTTAAATCTGACTGATCCGTGATAATTCAGATGCTCTGGACCTGTAAGATTTGATTGCCTTTCCTAGAATTCACAGGACATCAGAAATGGTCAACGAAACCGAAGCACAGACTGGAAACAAAACGTCATGGTCTTATCTTTTTGCCATGGTCAAAAGCATCATTTAGCTGCTTCAGCACACACACAAATATTGAGCCCCTACTATGTGTTAGGTCTTCTGCTGGTGTTTCTATGTGCTTGTGTTCCCCTAAAGTAGCAACAAGCAAGTAAATACACGGTCCTTTGGATTGAGAATTAATTTACATTAATATGAGAAACTTCTTGGGGCAGCTGGGGGTGCTCAGTCAGTTGAGTGTGCAACATGGGCTCAGGTCATGATCTTAAGGTTCCTGGGTTCGAGCCCCGTGTCTGGCTCTGTGCTGACAGTTTGCACAGAGCCTGGAGCCTGCTTCAGATTCTGTTTCCTTCTCTCTCTGCCCCTCCCCCACTGGTGCTCTCATTCTCTCAAAAATAAATAAATGTAAAAAAAAATTTTTTTTAAATATGGGAAACTCCAGGTGTGCACAAATTTGTTTCTGAAACATGGCTGTGCCCATAATCCCACTCAGCAAATTTGCAAAATAGGTGTAGGTAAGAGGCCTAAAGATTTACAAAAAAACCATCAATATAAACGTAACTCATAGTTTTCAACTCTGTACTAACCTTTCTATAAAAGAATGACCCAATTTTAACTGACACCTTCACTTTTCCAACTTCTATAACAAAAAGCTGGCTTCCCCTGGCTGTGTGTATGGTCTGAGGGTACGACCAAACCATTTCTTCTAATTAGTTTGAAACACTTTTCTTACTCCAAATTAATCATTTTAACTATGCCATCAACATCTGTGTCAGAACTTCAATCAAACCTCTTTCCTTAATGGTCTCCTCTCTGGCCATGGATTGTCAGCCTGTCCCTTAAAATGTCAGACCCACGCATAAGTCTGATGATATGCATTTTCAAGGAGACAACTGACTAAGTTGCATTAGAGCATGCGGAGCTTTACATTTGGATGAGAAAACCACATGCAAGTCAAGTAAAACACACAGATGAAAAGAGCTGTCTCCTATGAAAGGGATTCCTATGGAGGGAGGCATTTGATGTCTTTCAGAGGAATCCCCATAAAAGCAATAGGAGAAATCCAGGTTTTAGGGAAAGCATAACTGAAGGCCAAAAAGCTAGACAGAAAGAGCCTTCCTTCAAAAATGTTAGACTATAAGACTTCCTGTTGCCAGACATTCCTCACTCAAGAAAATTTAAATCTATAGCATTTCTGCGACAGAGTAGATAAAACCGTGCGTTTTCACGAGACGATTTATTCATCCTCGGTCTTTCTGTTCCTCTCAAAAGGAAAATTATAGACAAGACTGTCAGGTAGAATTCACTGGACAAAGCATGCAAATTGCAGCCCATTCGTTCATGAGATCATTTAAAATAATAAAGGAAGTCCAGATGAATGAGGAGACCCCAGGCAATAGCTCACTTCCACCATAACTAACAAGTTGGCCTTGAAGGAGAATAGTACAGCCGTAATTTAACTTCAGGGTCTTTAACAAGACAAATATTGCTGCCATCACACTTGGCTAAGTGGTGTTTGCAGGATGGTTGAAATTCGACATTTGATAATTAACCATCTTAGTGCCCTTTGAGAAAAGACTTGTTGGAGTTGAAACTCCCGAAGAAAAATCTGCAGGTGCTGAGCCAGGACTTCAGAGACAGCAGCCACTGAGGGTGTCTGCGTTTTCTGGAGAAGTCCTTTAAGGAGAGATTGCAAAATAATCTATTGTATTCATTTCCTCTGTGATTAAATGTTGACGAATTTAAATTAGCCTTTTTTGGGGAGGAGAAAAAGGGAAACACATGCATGAAAATTGTTGGCTAAAGTGACTTCCAGAGAAGCAACAATCACCATCTCAATTTCCACACCCTGTGGTTTAGGTGCCAAATACAGGCAGCATATACAAAAGAGAAATGTTACCTTTCTAATGGGTAGCCTGGTCGCACATAATAGCTAATTGATTTTGGACTGCATTTAAGACATTAGCCTCAACAAAGGGAATACCATTTATAGACACAATAGTCCTTATGAAACTAAAAATAGTAGCTATGATTGGGAACTTGCTCTCTACCAGCAGTTCCCAAAAGGAGTCTCAGAATTGCTGAACTGAAACAGAAACAAGGACAATTTCAGTTTGCCCTGTTTAGTTAAGGGAAATCTAAGTTTTTAGGAGAAAGTGTCTGTTATATTTTCTAGGAATCAAACAATTGCTATTGTGTGATAAAGCGCTACAGACCACAGTGTGTTGTGATAGTATGCAAAGCTATTTAGCACTCCATGGGGCCTAGCACAGTACCTGGTTCCCAGCATGCCTTCAAAAATAATGGATGGTAAAAATGAAAAGAAAACACTTCCATTTACAAATATGAGGGCATTTGGTTTCTTCGCTCTAATGGAAGGAAGGAGCAAAGAACAAATGAAAGAGAGGGAAGGAGGAAAGAAGGGAAAGAGGAAGGACAAAAGGAAGAGGCAGAGGAAAAGAGGACGGAAGAAAGAAAACGTGATTACTTCTGTCTGAGATCAGTACTGGCAGTAACAGATTTGGATAGGAAGAGACCTGGGTTCACCTTCCAGCTTTTCCACCCATCATTGCGTGACCTTGGGCAAGTACGTTTAACTGCACACTCCCCATGCCCTTGTCTGTGAAGTGGGGGCATAGCTTATGTATGGTTGCAGTACTGTTCTGAGTAAGTGCATCATTGTAGTAAACAACAAAAACACTGGAGACAAAAGGACCTGTGTGCAGGCCTGTTCTGCTAGGTATTATAGTAAAGGAGGGAATGGAAAGGATGGTCTCACTTAAAATCTAGGCTCTGGCACTTACCAGCTGTGACCTAAGGATCCGAGGTGGGAGAAAAGTTAAATTTATACCCCTATAACTGATTCTTTGTTTTGTGAAAGAACCGTTAAAAATAGAGGTGTTTTTGAGGAACAATGAGTTAGTACCAGCCTTCTCTGCTGCTTTCAATTCACCAACATCCCTACCAAGAGGTAAATGATATTCCAATGGGGGAGAAAAAAAAAATCAGTATCCGTTTTTGAAGGGAGGAAAGCTTTTTCTCTGACTTGATACAGTGTACAAAAGAAAAATTCTTTCATAAAAAAGAGGAAAATACTAGTCATCCACTTAAGAGAAACTATAAAATATTAGAGAGGTAAAAGAAACTTTCGTGTGCTAAATTTATTTTACAAGTTCCTAAACTCACTCACTGAGACTACAACACTGAAGATTTTAAATTGCATTGTTCTTCTTTGTCAATGAACGTGGTTTATTTAAGCTTAGCAACATTTATCAGTATTCCTGTGACTAGACTTCAGCAGGAAACACATGGTTTCTGTAGAAAATTGACTACATTTTAGGAGAAAAAGAAGCCTCAAAACACATCTTTTATGTTCATTTCCAAAAGACAGTTCGGTCAGACCAAAATCATAACCTCTATCGGACTCACTACATATTCGTAAGTTGTGTTTAAGTGTTACTTGACCAGATAAAAAAAAATATGGATGCAAGCATACGAATGAATCTAGTTACATCTACAGATGCAAACTTTTCACCATTTCAGAAATTGGTCTCCTGAATAGCAACTACATGAGAAACCAGTTGCACTAAAATTCTTCCCTAACAGCCCAGCTTTTAAAATAGCGTAAACATGTAATACATAACATTCATCTGATTAAAATCTCAAGTCTCCACTTTAACACAAGCCAGTAAATCAACTTTTCCACAAGTCAATTAGCCCAACAAAATTTTTTACTGAGTTTCCAACACTTTCTTTACCTTACAAACTCAGGCTTCTTATATTAGAAATTTACAGTGAGAAGGAGCTTGTGGGGGATCTCCAACTGTTCCTCAAATGCATAAACTATTTCTACAGTGTGTAAAAAGTGCCTGATTGAGTCACAATTTGCAATTTTTTTTGTTTGTTTATTTTTAGGAGAGAGAGAGCAAGTGAGCTGGGAAGAGGCAGAGAGAGAGAGACCCAAGCACTCTCCACGCCCAGCATGGACAGAGCCCTATGTGAGCCTCAATCCCACAACCCTTGGATCATGACCTGAGCCGAAATCAAGAGTCAAACACTTAACCGTCTGAGCAACCCAGGTGCCCCTACAATTTACAAATTTTAACGTACACTTACCTACGCAGTTGGCCAAAATAAGAGTAGAATGTAAGGTTCAAGGTTATCATATTTTTGACAACTATGGAAATAAATTCCTCACACATTTGGTTATATCTCAGGCATACAGCTCATCAATCCATTGTGTTTTTGTGATATAAATCTTAAGTTAGCTATTGATTGCACGGTGATCGTTAAAGATATACTTTCAAAAATACTTTTTTTCAATGATTTCTAATTTTCAATACTTTATACGAATAGGAATGAAACTGAAGCACAGACTAACAACAATGGATAAGGCACAAGTAAGTGAATTTTTCTTTGCACATTCCAAATCCAAAAATAAATCTAAAAATATACTAACACCAATAAAAGATTCACCATTTTCTATCCATTGGAAATTGCTTACAAAGTTGATTTTACAATGGTCAGCTTCTCACTATACCTGTGAGTGGTAGGGAGAACTAGGTCTCAAATCCCCTAAGTCATGGGGATAAGCCACTAAGTCAGCTGGCAAAGAAGCCAAGCATCTATTTTGTGTTCACATTTGAAGCCTCCATTCTTGAAAATGACTCAGAATTCAGCACAGTCTCTTCTCATTTTATTACTGTGAAAATGTATCTCTCTATCACACCAGAAATTATTATTACTTTCAAGTTCTTAAGAATCACCAGCTACCCTAACTGTAATCCCAAGAATTCTATCTAACCAAACACATGGTATTTTATGAAGGTTAAACAAGACGGTTGAAGTTACAGAGAAATGAGGTGGGGGGACAGAAATATCTCTTTGGTTTTAATCCAATTAAATGAAATTCAGTTAGCTGTTTTTGTCATGGTCCCTACAATGAAGAGCTGAGTTCTACTTTAGTTTACTTCCTTGTTTGAGGGTAGTAATTATTTTAGATGGTGGGAGTTGAAAAAACACTAATTGTATACACATTAAATAGGTAGAGACTTATACAGAATTATAAACTACTTAAGATGGATGTATTCTGCTACTTACTTAAGGGTAGTAACAGGAGGGGGAGGCAAGGAGAGCTTTCATCGTCTAGGGCCATAACAAAGCTAGCGTCATGTTTGCAACATTCTAGTCTCTGACGGATTCCTGAAGAACTGAGCAAGCTCGGGCAAGTCACTTCACCTCCTTGAACTTGGCCAACCTGGGCATTTATTGCATGGCTTACTAAATATAAAAGAGGAGGGACTTAAAGGGATAATAGAATAGAAACACTTAGAAAACTTCAAAATGTTTTACTTGGGATGGTAGGGTGGTATGGAAAAGAGTATGTATTTTAGAATCAATACAGACCTTCATTCAAACACTCCAATGAGTGAAAATGGGCAACATAACAATTTCATGGAATCTCTTTCTTTGAAAAAATGTTAATAATAGCTACTTTAAAGAGCTGTTGAAAAGCAAATGAGAGAACATATGAAACATTTTCATTCTCTGGTATTTCTTTTATGAAATTACTAGTTCTAAACTTAATGGCTTATATCAAAAGTGAAATATTTCACTGCTTATTTATTTACTTTAAACATGCCTGTGTACAAAAGCACTATCATTCTGTCTGTTTGTTTATTTATTTTCCCCTAATGAGCCAAAGGATTATTGCTAGTGGTGACCTCTTCTATTCACTGCAAGAGTAGCAGGGCACTTATGACAATGATATCTCACAGGTGGCAAAATAATAAAACATAGAAGAATATGATCAAATAAAAACAAGAATATGATTTAAAAACATCAAATAAGGATAGCTTTTCATCTATTCAAAAATGATTCATCTTACTCTATTTTGTCGAAAAGACATCAATAATACAAGATGATCAAAAACACAAAATGTACTTCATTTGCTATTATTTCTGTTATGCCACTTAAAACACTGATACAATTATCTCACTAAGGAAAACAAAAACAAAAACAAAAACAAAAAAAACAAAGCACATAAAGGAAATGGGAGATAGTTGACATGTCCTAAAAAGTAGAGTTGGTTTTAGGAGATTTTGTGATAAGATCAGCTTTGTCTCGATATGATAGATTCAGGCAAAAGGTATGCCTTTCTTCCCAAAACATTGACTTTTGAACAGAAGAAAAGAATTGGCATTTTGCCAAATCTCACTAGTACAAACTTAGGAGTTAATGTCAGAAAGAATGAATACGAAGAAGAGTCAGATTTTGAGACACATTCAACTTTCAATTTCTTTGGCCAAGAGAGAAGGTATTTCTTCCATTCTCAAAATTGCCTTTTAAATCAAGAGAGAATTGGAATACGTGATGTTGAAAAATCTCATTCTGTCATAAGACAGCACTCCAGTGGTGAGGCACAGTAGTCAAAAAAAAGGGGGGGGCATATTTTGGAAAAATTAGTAAGGGGAAGGCAGCCTTCATGGGCTTGAGGCTTATGCATGAGGCTCCTTACTTATAAAAGATGCCCCCTTTGGTTGCACTGTCTGCTTCTGCCATCTAGAAATTCTTAGCAATTTCTTTTTTTATTAAGTTTCTTTATTTATTTTTAGAGAGACAGTGTGAGTAGGTGAGGGGCAGAGAGAGAGAAAGAGAAAGAATCCAGAGCAGTCCCCGTGCTGTCAGCACAGAGCCCAATGCAGGGCTCAAGCCCACAAAACTGTGAAATCACGACCTGAGCTGAAATGAAGAGTCAGACGCTCAACCGACTGAGCCACTCAGGTGCCCCTAGAAATTCTTAGCAATTTCTGGACAAGAGGTCTTACATCATCATTTTGCACTGCACCCTTGAAATTATGTAACCAGTCCTGGGGGAAGACAGATAAACTCTGTGAAATCTGTTCCTACATGCGGTTGATGTTCCTCTAAGGATGAGGCCCATCACGTGGAGAAACACTGCTTTGACAGAAGAAATCTGTCAGTAAAGACGTGTCCTCAGCAAAGATGCAAGATAACGTCTATGTCCAGCCCTGTCTCATCTCTCTGCACCATCTCGTGCCTCAGTGGTCATCTTCTTAGGTGCTCTTATTTTCCTCTTCCCAGCAAGCCACAAAATGTGTGTCTCACCCTCCCTCCCACTCAGCATAATGTGAAATCAGAGCTCTGTACTATTCTGTGATTCTAAGTCAACAGTTCATACTTTCTCAAGGCATTTCTGCTTTAGGTCTTCCTCTAATTTATTCATTTCTCCCCCTCACTGTAAAAGGAATTTTTGGCATCTATGATTTGTCAGGAACATATTATTTTAGATAGAGGCTTTTTCTAGAATTCTTGGAACTATAGCTGGGAGGCAATTTTTTATTTAATACCATTAAATAAAATGGTATTAATGGTGCCCCCCCCCCACCACCACCACAGTAGAAAGATGTGCCTTTCCTGACATTATCCTGTTCTTTTTAAAAAAAAGTGCTGGGGCGCCTGGGTGGCGCAGTCGGTTAAGCGTCCGACTTCAGCCAGGTCACGATCTCGCGGTCCGTGAGTTCGAGCCCCGCATCAGGCTCTGGGCTGATGGCTCAGAGCCTGGAGCCTGTTTCCGATTCTGTGTCTCCCTCTCTCTGTGCCCCTCCCCCGTTCATGCTCTGTCTCTCTCTGTCCCAAAAATAAATAAACGTTGAAAAAAAAAAAAAATTTAAAAAAAAGTGCTAAGGTTTACTTAAGGCCAATCTATTGCGTGGTGAGGCTAAGAGTTAAATAACAGCCATGAAGCTCCCCTCTCCCATTGCTTAATAATCATGATTAACGGCTCTGCAACATAGCGTTCTCCAGCCATTTTTGGGCAACCAAAGATCAGAAACGCAGATCAGAAATTCTGCATCTGTGACGACCTGCAGCCACTTCCAGGCACTCACATCACACAGGAAACACTGACAAAGACAACAAGTGATCTCTTATTAGGCATACTCCAAAGCCCTTGCCCCCAAGATTTTTCCATTTGCAAATGCCATTTGTCTTAGTCTTTCTTCAGCCAGACAAGGATAATGACGTGAATTTAGTGTTGGTGAAAAGGGAATTCAGGTCTAGAGCTGGAGGAACGAGGCCCCCCTACTTATCTCTGGAAGAATTATAGCAGGGGCTATGAAAGCAGGCTCCCCCAACTAACTCATCCTGTTCCACACTCTTGCTCAGGAGGGATCATAGGCAGGGAGAGAACAACCAGAGTGAAAGGATGGAGGAGGCTTCCAACCTCCAATGGCTGACCTCTCAGTGGGGCATGCCAACAAAGATGCCAATTAGTAGTAAGTGTGGCAGAGACAAGCAGGGGAGGCAAGCATTCGAAATTAAGCAAGGAAAACACTCTCTGAGAGTCATATCTAAATTGATAATGTTAGGCTGCTGATCCACAAAGAGGTGACAAAGTCAGCTGTGAACTACACTGGAAGTGTAGACTAATGGCTGATACAGTGGTTATTTAATGACTATATATTTAAAGTGCATTAAGTATGCAAAAACAAAAATCTAAGCTATCTATGTAATAAGGGAAGAAGGAAGAATACCAGGCAAGCAGGCTGGCTGTATCTTGTAATAGTATATTCTACATAAAGAAACCAACAAGTTATTTTATTTTATTTTATTTTATTTTATTTTATTTTATTTTATTTTATTTTATTTTATTTTATTTTATTTTTATTTATTTTATTTTATTTTATTTTATTTTATTTTATTTTATTTTATTTTATTTTATTTTATTTTATATATAGAGAGAAAGAGAGCAAGAACACAAGTGGAGGAGGGACACAGGGAGAGAGGGAGAGAGAGACTCTCAAGCAGGCTCCAAATCCAGTACAGAGCCCAACATGGGGCTCAATCTCATGAACCGCGAGATTATGACCTGAGCCAAAATCAAGAGTTGAACACTCAAGAAACCAGCGACTTTTTTTTTTAATGTTTATTTTTGAGAGGCGGGGTGGGGGAGAGACAGAGAGAGACAGTGTGAGTGAAGGAGGGACAGAGAGAGAGGGAGACACAGAATCGGAAGCAGGCTCCGGAAGCTGACACACGTCAGCTCTGAGCTGTCAGCACAGAGCCCGACACAGGACTCGAACTCACACACCGTGAGATCATGACCCGAGAGGAAGTCGGAGCTTAACCAACTGAGCCACACAGGGGCCCCAAGAAACCAGCACCTTTTAAATATTAGTGTACGTCAGAATTAGCTGGAGAGCTTTGAAAACACAGGTTGCTAGGCCTCACTAACGGTTTCTGATTCCCTAGGTATGAGAAAGAGTCTGAGAATTTGCTTCTCTCACGCATTCCCAGATAATGCTGAAGCGACCAGTCTGGAGACTTCACCTTAAGAACCACTACTCTAAACCTTTCTAGAAGAGACTCTTCTCTAGTTTGCCGAGGCTGCAGTATTCGACTGCCAATTACTCTTTTTTTGTGCCTCACGTGGTGCCAGTCTGTAAAATATGAAAAATTTTGTTTGCTTTTCTAAAATTCACAGATGAAGCATAAAATACATTCTAAGACTCATTTATGATATTTAAGATGCTGGGTTGAGATTCTGTATTTTAGCTGGCATATAGAAATGAATGGAAACCAAAGATAAAATAGAGGTAAAGCTTGTTCAAAAAGCTTCCAGAGGGCCAATCACTAGGCAGATATAAGGTGGAAGGACCTTAGGTTTTGACCTATAGGTTTTGTTCCCAGCTCCTTCCACCTTTAAGTGGCCCTAGGGCTTGAGCCTATTACCGAATACTGGGGGGCCTCGCTTTTCTCATCTCAAAAATGGGGAGGCCAAAATACAAGACCTAAGTTCCTTCCACATGTACCATTCTAAAGTAGGTCATCGGGCAGACCGTGGAGCTGTCTGTCTTTCAAATAGCTAGTTCTTTCCTAAAGGGACTGATCAGGTACTATTTTGTATCATAAATGTAATTTAGAAAAGATCCACCTTGCAAAATATGCCCCTTAACTATGATCCTGGAAACACAAAGCACTGTTAGAGACACTCGGTATTGTGAGGTTGCTTTGTGTTTGTGCCTTAGATTTACAAGGTGGTTTTACCATTACATCAGCACTTGGTTCTATGCAGCTGCATACAGCATCAGAACACACACACAAATCTAAAACACAATGTTCTCTAGCATATTCCTAAGGACTATAGATCACTTGGGCCACACAAGTGACCATTTCCCTAATAGGAAAAATAGTTTTGATCAGCTGGGAGACTGTTTCCACCTATTTTTTATCCGCTATTCCTAGGATATATGCTAGACGGCCGTTAATACTGTGATAACGTCTTCATTAATATATAAACACCTCTGTAAATGTCTAGCAACTTTACAATTTTAAGAATGTAACAATAAAATTGTAGCAGTTTTCAAAAACACAATTTCAGGTCTTCTAAAACTCTATGCTTTAAAACAGCAAATAGTGTTAGAAGGCTAGGGAAAGGAAGAAGGTACACAGGATCTTAGCTTAATTTTTTTCTAATTATTTAACTATAGATTTGGCCAAAAAGATCAAGATTGTGCTGCCTTTTCCTCGCTAAGAGTGAACACACACAGAGGCCAAGTAGATACTTCCAGGCCTGGGTTGTGGTATCTTTGCTAGTATTTATCAGCCAGTTCACCTTCTGCAATTTGCTAAACTTTCTGAGCTTCAGTTTTCCCAGCATACAGTGACTTATAACTTCTTTATAGGACTAAATGGGAAGATGCATATAAAGTTACTCCCGTGATGCCCAACAGTTGGGCAGTTGTTGTTTAGTAAGTTATAGGAGTGGTTATACTTCTTAGAAGGGCTCAGCTCTTCCTAGAAGGCGGTCCTCCGGTCTGGGACTAAAGTCCTTGCCATCCAGGCCTGGTTGCACTTCAGGCTGTGAACATGACCTCACAGGCTGGCTGTGTGTTTCTTCCCATAAAACTGCATAAGCAAAATCAGCATTGACGTGTGTCAGCAGACCTTGATTGCCCACTTCATTTGGATTTTTGTATTTGAGTTTGACGTGAAGGTTGACTTTTGAAAAGGGTGGTGCCTTGCTAACAGACACAAGTGCTATATTATATTTTGGATCCGAAAGCATCCTTCAGCAAAACAGGCTGTACATGCACACAAAAGTATATCGACTCTTAAGCCTGAAAAAATTAACAGAAAGCCTGTTTCAAACTGTGCTTACTGCACCAAACATGAAGAAACTGTCAAAATATTTTTTCTTCCTTGTTTGAGCACTATTTTTAGATGGTTTTTGAATAGAGAACACATATTTGTTAAAGACGCCGAATTCATTCCAGATGAAGGCTTCACTATGAAGTTACGGGATGCAAAAGATCTGGTTTTCCTTTGTTAAGAAAAACCAGAAAGGCTGATCAGCTGAAAAATCAAGGTTAGCCAAGCCCAGGCCTAAGAACCTCCATGAATATTTTATAATAATTTTAATACATTTTGAACAGAGCTCCCTTCAAAAATAAAACAGAATAAAAAACAAAATCAAAAGGGCAGGCAAGAGGAGGCAAGGAGGAAGGGAGGGGGGAGTTGAAAGGAGTGAGGGGAGGAAGAGAGGGAGAGGGAGAGAGAGGGGGTGAGGAAGAGAGGGGAGAAGGAAGGGAGGAAGGAGCAGAGAGAGAGCAGAGAGGAGGACGCAGGGAGAAAGGGAGAGGGGAAGGGGAGGAGGGAGAGGGAGAAGTCTTCACAAATTTCACGAATGTACTTTTTGGTCTCTTTTGACTCTATTTAAAGCCTTCCCCCAGGAAAATGCACCTCCCTGTGGAGCTCTGAGTTGGGTAGCTGCATGGCTCTGCCTTTGGAATGCTCACACTTCAGACGTGACAGACGTTGTACAATGAATGGGCAGTCCCAGAGTTACGAGTTTCTCCCACATACCAAATACATTAAGTAGCAGTGGAGTGCTTGGAAGAAGTTTGGCACGGGGCCACTCTGTAACAGGAACTTGCTTGGCAAAGAGCGGCTTTAAGCACATTTGCTGTGTGCATATTTCTAGCAATTTCTCTCCCTTCTAGCCCCTTGAAACTGACATGGGTGGGCCAGTTTTTTTGAGGATGTCCACCGCTGAACAAAATGCAAAAGCCAGACCTTCTCGAATTTGCTACACGGGCTCCCTCCACAATACCTGCTAACTGATTCTCCCCCTGCTCGGGCCAACATGCATTATATGGGTACATACCACATGCGATTCTCCTGTGTGGTGAGCCGAGCCTTAAAACATCATATTAGTAAGCATTATCATTGGAGGTTAAATCAAAATATGATTGCCAAAAGGAGGTAACCCTATTCTGCTCTATCACAAAAACTGGCAAAATCAGATAGGTGAGGCTTTTGTGGGAAGAATGCAAGCATCTACAACCCTGATCGAGTAGTCTAATTGTAGCAGTTAACCATTAAAAAAAAATGTCAAACATAACTGAGAAGCAGACTTATTTTCCAGTTTATTAACAGCAAGAAAAGGCAGACCTATAGTCAGGAGGATAATGCTTGCTATTAAAACGTAACTGATGAATGTTACAAAAAGAAAGAGTATTTGTCATGAAACAATGCTTCCATTGTAAAACAATTCCAACCTATGCATGAAAGATTCCAAACGCTAGTACAGCATTCAATTTGATACTGGAGTTTTATCATATTATTTCATGCGAAGAAGAATTATATACTCAATCTGTCTGACAGCCTTGCATATAAAGAACAGTTTCTGCATGACAAACGCGGTGAGCTTATTAAGTTACCAATATACTGCCAAGCCATATTGTCTCAGCGACAGCAGACCCAAAATATTTTCAAATGATTGTTTAAAAGGGCAATGCGGGAAAAGCTCGAACAACCACATGTTCCGACTTTAATAAGAGTCACAATTGCAGGAACATTTACCTTATATCTAATTAGAACAAATCATCCCTAAGCCTCATTTAGCCCATATTTAGTCTGTCACAGACTTTTATTTTTTGAGATAGCTGGAAATATTAGTTTTTGATTTATCATCCACTGCCTCACAGCTGCAAAAAACAAAAACAAAAACAAAACAAAAAACAGAACCAATAACAAAAACAAAAGCAAAACACTATTAAAGTGGATATAAAAAACAGGCTGCTCTTTCTTTCTTAAAAATACAGAGACATGAGAGTCATCACAAACTTTCTCATATGACGGATTAAAAAAACTGTTAAATCATGCAAAAGATGACTTTAAGAAAATATTTAATCAAAATTAGGAACAGAAAGCAATCCAAGCAGACCAGCCTCCAGATTTTCTCATGTGAGCTTGAAGACATCATTACTTTCAATCTCGGAATGAATGAAAGCCACTAAATTATATTTGCATTACAAACAGGAATTGTGAAAAGCCTGGATAATAATTATCCTAACAAAAACAAAAGGATGGGACAACAGGGACTCTACTATTAGTATTAGTAATGAGGACACTGTGAAGGAACACTTACTAGGTGTCCTGTCCTATGTATTTGTATGCTATGCCCGGACTATGGACTTAGGCATTTTCAATATAATTGTTCTTATTTTCATTCTCACAATAACTCTCTAATATAGTCCCATTGCACAAATGAGAATAATGCACAGAAGTGCACAATTTGCTCAAGGTCATGGGGCTTGTAGATACAGATCCAGGTCTCTCTGATTACAGAAGCACTGAGCTCTTCGCTGCTCTTTTGCCGTATTTCCCAGCTCCACTGGATAAAGGGAAGTTTTCCTCATGTAAAGGAAAACTAAATAGGGTTGTCAGACTACCCTATGAAGAGCTGTCAGTTATATCAAAGATCATAGCCTAATCACACTAAAATAACAAAGACTACTTTGCTTCTCTGTTCTTATTCAACAGCTATGTGAGGGACACTGGACTTAGTCACGAGAATCACTCTTTGTTGAAGATTTTAAGATTCACCCACCCCATTTGCCAGGGAAATTGCAAACAGAGGACAGGGACTATCGGTCAACTGCTTTAAGTGTAGCTTCATTACAAATTTAAGAGTTAAATTTTCCAGTAGATTGAAAGTAGTTTTGTTCTGTTTTGATTGCCCTCCTTGTGTTGAGAAAGAATGAGTGCATGTAACAGAATTGTTTTTTAATGAATCTTTTCTATGTCGCCCTCTGACTTCTTTAAGTCACTTACCCCCAATGAATATTACATGTGCTGACACTGTGTTCTATTGTCACTGCTCCTTAATTGGGTAGAAAACCTTAAATGAGTCCTAGATGTCAATGGCCACTGACTATCTCACCTTCGGGCGAAAGAATAAAGGAAATGATCTACCAGGTAGTGTCATTCCACGAAAGGGACAGACAACCGATTTAAAGATACACCGTCTTACACTTTTAGAGTTTGCCAAGACTGTTGCCTTCATTTCTCTCAGATATAAAAGTAGTATATGCAAATATTACTGTACATATAGATTAAAAAGTTTTTAATTGTTTATTTATATTTGAGAGAGACAGAGTGTGAGTGAGGGAGGGGCAGAGAGAAAGAGAGGGAGACACAGAATCTGAAGCAGGTTCCAGGCTCTCAGCTGGCAGCAAAGAGCTGATGCGGGGCTCGAACTCACAGAGTTGTAAGATCATGACCTGAGCCGAAGTCAGATGCTCAACAGACCAAGCCACCCAGGCACCCCTACTATACATGTAGATTATATACTCACACACATATACAAATTTAAGAGGATAACAAACTGAAAAATAAAATACACGGTGGGGTACCTGGGTGGCTCAGTTGGCTAAGCATCTGTCTCTTGATTTTGGCTCAGGTCATGATCTCACAGTTAGTGAGTTCAAGTCCCGCATGGGGCTCTACACTGACAGCACTGAGATTGCTTGGAATTCTCTCCCTCCCTCTCTTTCTGCCCCTTCACTGCTTGCCCTTTCTCTCTCTCTCTCTCTCAAATAAATAAATATTAAAGAAAATAATTTTTTTTAAAAAGTACTGCTCATTTGGTAAAAGGTTAGGGTCTCCTGTTACTGAAATGTTTTGATATTTATTTACTGTTATAAAAATTTTCTAGGGGCGCCTGGGTGGCGCAGTCGGTTAAGCGTCCGACTTCAGCCAGGTCACGATCTCGCGGTCCGTGAGTTCGAGCCCCGTGTCGGGCTCTGGGCTGATGGCTCAGAGCCTGGAGCCTGTTTCCGATTCTGTGTCTCCCTCTCTCTCTGCCCCTCCCCCGTTCATGCTCTGTCTCTCTCTGTCCCAAAAATAAATAAATGTTGAAAAAAAAAATTTTTTAAAAAAAAATTTTCTATATTTTAGAGAGGAGCTAAGAAATTAATAACAAGCAAAAGCATATGCTAGTCTATCAGGGTATGACATCATCTTAGAACAATGTCATTATTTAAT
This sequence comes from Puma concolor, assembly GCF_028749965.1. Lineage (NCBI taxonomy): Eukaryota > Metazoa > Chordata > Mammalia > Carnivora > Felidae > Puma > Puma concolor. The sequence continues at coordinate 13,602,300 of NC_141675.1, forward strand.
TATACTTGGAATTCTCATTTCAAAGTCAGCCTGCTAATGATTGCAGGAACATGCAACATAAATACAACTTCCCAATTTATTTTTCAGTGTTATCAATTATGTATGTGGAAAATAGGTTTTTGTACTCACAAAAAATAAGGTACCATATATGTCTGATCCTTGTTTTCTTTATTCACTATTAATTGGAAAAAAATTATGGAGCACCAACTGTATGCAAGGCATATGTACACAGAGTGTAACTGGATGTTTCAGATATTCATTTAAAGCATTTAGAATGGAAGAAGACATGGACACTACAATGAGTATGTTCTTCTAATTTCAGTAATAGCTTCTGGAACATTCATGACCACATTCATGACCAGGCAAGCTGTCCTTGGTGCCCCTAAGGCTAATTCAACATTACATTCAGATCAGCTTTCATTCTTAGGAAGATATTCACTTCTAAGATAAAATCAGTTACTCAGTTAATATTCCCAAAGTATTTGAGAGACACATACCCACAAAAGACGAGAAAATATGTTCCATTTGTGGATAAAGACCCAGGGGAAAAAGCAAAAGGAGCTGAGAGGGTGATCATGACTCGTTCTTGTTTTATCCCCAAATGCATCGCTTTCTTTCTACTTTGCCACTGGTCCATGATTATTCTGACATTCTGGTCAGTTACTGGCTTGGGGATATAAATTTTATTGGGCTTACAAGAGATAAATCAGTATTTCAGGAACTGAGTTGAATAAACTGAAAAAGAAAAGTGGCTAATCAAAGCAAACTGACCATAAGTACTCCACCACAAACATAGATGTACTTAAGTCCTTTTATCAGGAGGCAGCAAGCCTGGGGCTTGCTTAGACAGCTCTGGAGAAGAAGACACCATGCAAGTGGCTTGTCAGGGGTTCTGATAACCAGGTCATACCCAAAGAATTCACAGTCTACTTGGAGAGACAGATTCTGTAATTGGAGCAAGAACACAATACCGAGCCTGTGTTCTAATGAACAATAAGCTGATTCCAGAAGAAACACAAAAGTGACGTAGCACTTGAGGAAAACACGATAGATAGATTAGATAGATAGGCAGATAGATAGATAGATAGATAGATAGATAGATAGATAGATAGATAGGTAGATAGGAGCCACTTGGGTTTTGACTACCCAAAGTAAGCTTTGTGATTTCAGAAAACTCAAAGCAATATTACGGAAAAGCCCCTTTCAATCTTGGAACAAAACTTAGGCTTATCACAAGAAAAGCATCTAATGGACATTTAACCACATGAGGCTGAGGAGTCTGACTACCACATTCTGGGTAGGTCACAGAAGAAGGACTGATGCCTTGAGTCTGATTCCTTACAAGCCAAGTCCAAGATGAGGATGGGCAAGATATATCAAAGTGCTCCCAGGATAAACTGATAAGGGCTTGGGGGTGGGGGCATAACAGGGAAGGGGGAAAGGCCAAGCAAGAATACTTTTTCTAGTGAAGCACTAAGGAGGTAGCTTCAGTTTGATCCCACCGGGGAACTACAGACTGCAAGACGCATGTTTAAGTTCATCTCAACCTAAAGCCAAAGAGCTGGGCTTTCAACACACATCAGAGAAGACATGAACTCCTAGGCACCTCAGCTCTCCCACTGCCCAAAAGCAATCTTCTGAAGAGAGTCCCAAGTTCTGGCCAGCACAAGCAAAGCATCTAGAGACTGGGTAATGGGTGCTCAGGAATGGTAAAAGGAAGTCAAGGACATATGGGTACAGTGCCAACAATGCGTAGTACACAGACCGATGAAAAATGGGTGAGGATGCTCCTTATCCAATCAGCATGCCCAGTTTTCTTCCGGGTCAACTCCTGGACCACGGCCTCCTAGGCCAGATCCATCCAACACCCTTGTTGCAACAGTAGTGAAAACATGCCAAGATAGCCCCCGGATCATTGCATTAATCTAAAATGTTACAATTAGAGCACGTAGGAAGAGATTCTTCTATTGGCTGCGAAATTCATATGTCTGCAAAGCAATTTCATCCCAGTGGCACAAGCAATTCAATCACCACCCCGGTGCTGCAGATTTAATAGCTTAATTTTCTATGGACTGACAACGTCCATCCTAACAAGCCCCTTGCGGAATGCCTCAGGACAAGGCTGAACAACACATCATTTGGTGCTGTGTGCTTACATAATTATTCCTCCTCCAGAAGCGTTTCACAGGGTGGGCAGGGGAGAATGAGTTAGCAGGGGAAACTTAGGCGCTGCTTCAATATTTAGAGAACATAAGGTATTATTATAGGATTAATAAGCAAGGCTAGTTCAGCAATAGGGAAGGCTGCCAAGGGAGGCTGTGGAATTGCTATCACTGGAGATAATGAAGGCTGAGAATAGATACCCACCCAGAATGGATTTTATAGACAATAACAATCTATCCCACCATTCTAGAAAAGTGGATGCACTATGTGTTTCACTGTAGATCTCCTTCCAGCCCAAATGATTTCATAAATTAGATAAAGCGGTTTAGTTTAAAATATTACTTATTAAGTATTACTTATTCCAAAGTGTACCCAGCACAAGAGTGGTTGAACGCAGAAGCTATTGAGTGACAAACATAACTGGAATTATAAGCCACACCGGCACCTATAAACAAACGCCCACTCTGAAAACAGGGCAATGAGAAACCAGGAAGGCAGATTTTTACAGTGGAGAAATAGAGACCAAAATACCACATTGTGATAGACTTGAACTTCAGGTATTCCGGGCCTGAATAAGCAACAGTTGTTAAGTGTTGAGTTTGTGCTTTGTTCAAACACTGCCTGATGTCTATGATGTGCAGACTTTTAGCTCTGACTGCCTAGTCTATATTCTGATGATAGTGTCTAGGGACGCCATCGAGGATGATGAATCTCACAAAGATTAGAACAGTTACTTAGGGTGAGTTGTTCTAGAAGTTGGAAGAATGAAGACATTTTTAAGGTATCCTGTGAATGTGACAAGGGGTTCAATTTTTCCAGATCTAGTCATGGTTTCCTTAGGTCAGAAACAAAATTTTTAAATTTCCATGAGAGTAGAGGACCAACTCATTACTCAGATGCTGTGTCTGTGGTTAATTAGGAATTATGCCTGCTCAGGACATGGCACACTGAAACACTTAATTTTCCTTGAATTAGTGAATTGAGACAATAATAAATCTGCCTAGTCAATACGGTGCAGGGCCGCTGGACAAGGGCAGGGCACAGGAAAAGAAATTTCTCTAAACCTTGTCCAGTTTGCTATGATGCTATTCTGTGATCCAACTCTGAATACATTATTTCTTCTGGTTTCTTTCTAAGTCTTTTAATAAATCCTCTTGCTGGGGTACAAATTCTGTGGTTTTCACTGCATATACATTGGACACATGTTGACTATAGAATCTGCCATGATTTTTAAATTTTACATTCTGATATTAGAGAAACACCATAAATTACTGGAACCTCTGAAACACATGGCTGTCCAAATTTTAATCGGATATTAAATTGGAGAATTGGAGAATTGGAGAATCGCATATACATTTTAAAGCCCGTATGCTTACACTCGTATATGGTTCCTGAAGATGTGGGCGTGGCTATGGTCTTGAAACCAGAAATCACTCTCTTCAAAAACCTAGAGAAATTTTAACTGAATTTAAATGGAAAATATATATAATAGCTTAAGGAATTAGAAACCAAAACCACTTATGTTACCCACATACTGGCAATGAATAATTTACTTTTCAGAATAATGAAATAATATTGATTTGAATTTCAGAAAATTGATAAAATCATGACCTAGTACACATTTAATAAAGATACCCAGAATGCTAAACTATAGGCCAAAATGAGTATTTGTGGATCCGAATAGTCTCACATTTTTCAAAAACATTTATTCAGTTGCTCTTATGTCTAAAACATTATATTAGGAATTGAGGATACAGTAGTGAGTTGAAGACTGTCCTCAGCTGGACGGGCTTTTGTATTGCTGAGAAATGCAGACTAAGCAAATAACCATGTAAAGAAATGTGAATTCACTTGAAATTGTGACAAGGAAGCAATGTCTGAGCACCTTCCCGGAAGGTGGGGAGCTGACCCAGCCAAGGAGATCAGGAAAGGCTTGTATGAAGAAGGGAGGGCTAAAGAGAGATTAGAAAGATAAACAGAAGCTAACATAGTGAAGAAAGGAGAGAATACTTTTTAGGCCATGAGGCATTAGCTGCCAATACACTTACCTAGAGGCTGGGAAAAGAAGGATACCTTCCAGAGCTCTTAAGTCTTTTAACTATTGCACGGGGCCTGTGGAAAGCAACAGATCAACCCTAATTCTGGGATAAAGAACTGGGTGGTGAGGAAGGGTGGAATTTAAAAGGAATTGCATAATACTAAATGTATTTGTGTTGTTTATCCTCGTAAGCTTCTTCATTTCAGCGTATACACACATCTACGGTAAATAGAGACCTAGCACTTCCAACAAATAATCACCATTTCATCTTTCCTAAAGACTTTTCATGTCAACCTTCAAAGTCATGCCCACTGTCATATACTCCTGGTTTCAATGGAAAATTTGCTCATTTTCTAAAACTAATGGACAATAGCCAAAGATTTTACAGTATGACTAAACCACTGGAGAGTGCTACATTGCTTGAATGGAGGGGCACTCTGAAAAGAGTTGAAGGGCACTGCTCTGTATGTGGCCATTAGCAAGACATATGATGTTATAATAGACTAAACCAGAGTAGGTCCCACTAAGTTAGCACACTGCTAAATGATGCCATTTTCTTCTCTTCTTTGATCGTGAATAATCATTTATTGATAAAAGAAAAAGGAAAACACCCAACAGCTAAGATGCAGGGACTAATAGTGCATTCTCTCACCCTCTAAAAAGCACTCCAAAGTGATGAATAACAGTTCTTTGGTGCTAATTGGTTCTGTTTCTCTGGAGAACCCTGGCTACTACAGGATGAATTTACCCAGGAGTAACATGATCCAAACTGCCTTGTAGAAAGATAAATTTGGTAGCAATGAGGACGTTAGACCCAGAAGGAAAGCCTGGAATTCAGAGTGACTTCTCAAAACAATACTATAATCCCAGGAGCAGATTATGAGGGCTTCATCTACAGCTATGTGCAAAGGTAATAAAGCTTGGATGGAAAGGTAATTCAGGAATAGAATTGTCACACCTCACATCTTGTCACCAAGGTGGCCCAGGAGAACGAATGAAAGCAGACTCCGAGGGTTTCAACAGCACAGAAGAGGAAGGTAATAATAGTTTAAGGGTCTAAGAGCTCAGGCAAACTGGTATTGGAGTTTCAATGCCTTAACAAAGGTAAACATTCTACTGAAATATATGAAATTGCCAACAGTCAATGTTTTTTGTTCATCAAAATGAAACTTTTACATGGTTCAAACCATAAGCAACTAATACGTGAGAAGGACACCCATGATTTTGGATAAATTATAGCAGTTGTGTCAATTCTTTGTTCTTTCTTTTTTCTTTTCTTTCTTTCTTTTTTTTTTTTTTTTAGCACTTAATGGATCAGTGGTTTTCCTTCATTGACTCTGAGTTTGACTTTTGAGGATGATATTATCATATTTAATTTTTTGCATGGATAATATATTAACATATTTTTTAAAATTTAATAAATCTAGGGGCGCCTGGGTGGCGCAGTCGGTTAAGCGTCCGACTTCAGCCAGGTCACGATCTCGCGGTCCGTGAGTTCGAGCCCCGTGTCGGGCTCTGGGCTGATGGCTCAGAGCCTGGAGCCTGTTTCCGATTCTGTGTCTCCCTCTCTCTCTGCCCCTCCCCCGTTCATGCTCTGTCTCTCTCTGTCCCAAAAGTAAATAAACGTTGAAAAAAAAAAAATTTAAAATTTAATAAATCTGAAAAGGTACAGCACTGAAATCTTCTCTCACTATTTCTCAGGCCATCCGCCCCCTGACACTCGTGAGCAACTTCCTGTGTTTCCTACACAAATTTCTTTGTTTATTTACTAGTTACAATTAAAAAGCAAAAAATAGAAACTTACCACCCCACCACCACCAACCCATTTTTCTCCCCAAAAGGAAATATAAAGTACAAACTGTTCTGCACTTTCCTTCTTTTCACTTGACAAAACGTCTTGGAGATATTTCCAGATTAATACATCAAGTGCTTCCAAATTATTTTCTGTAGCTGCACTGTGTTCCATTATATGGACATGCCATGGTTTATTCAGCATGTCCCCACTGATGGACGTGTGAGTGGTTCACAACCTGCTGTTGCGACCAGCAATGATACAATCCACCGTCACTGGCATGTGTCCTTTCACCTGTGTGCAATTAGATGTGTGGGCTAAACCCCACCCACCCAGCCACCCCCCAAGCTGAGATCCAGTTGTTATAACAGAAAAGAAATGAAAATAGAGGAAAACTCAGAACAGATTCTTAAAACGTGAGAAAGAAAAGAAAAAGAAGGGGATAATGTGAAGAAAGCAGGCGGGCAGACTAGGACACAGGAAAAGAAGGAAGGAGTGAGAAATGAGGAAAAAGAAGAAAAGAATGAAGAGAGGGAAAACCTCTTGACCTCTGTGAGACAGTAGAAGGGAAGTGATTAGACCGTAGTGCAGGGGTGGGGGGTGGCTAAAGAGAGGGCACGTGGGAAACTCAGGGAGCTCTACAATGCTGGCAGTACATAACAAGGAAGTGACTCTTCCTGTCCAAACAATCCTATCCACTACAGCAACACAGAAGACAGAAGTTCCGAGGCTAAAAATACAGCAGGCATCTCTGCACAGAGCCCAGGACGTGGCCATTCCAAGTTATTCAGCACGTGAGACACAGAGGGAAGAAGCCACGTGTTTTGAAAAAGAACCAAATGCGGAAAAAGAACCAAATGCGTACAAAGCCCTGGTGCTTGAGGCAAATGTAAACAGTATTAGTCAAAACTGTGCATCATCTATAAATAGTTATAAAGCCTTAACTCTAAGAAGCTCTCAAGAGCAACTGCAAGTTGAAAAGGGACACACATGGGATCCGAGAAGTAAAGAAGAATCCCGACCGGACCAAAATGCTGTGCCTCCCTGTTCGAACACACTGACCGATGGTTCCAACTGGCTCCCACCTGAGGAAGATGAAAGGCTGAAGTCAGTGTTCATGACTTACTTTTAGAAGTGCACTGAAGTCCATCACATAGTAAAATCTATGTTATTCCCACTTCAGCGGGTTTCTTTGCCCTCTTAATCAAGTCCAGAGTTAAAAATTAAAACAAAAATTAAGAAAATAAATCTCTAAGTATTGAGAAGGAGAGTGATTTATCTTGCAGTGAAATTATTTTCACACAGAGTAGGCAAATCCAAGGAAACGGGCCCCATTTCAGAACCCTGTTTCAACAAGGGAAATGCCTGACTGGGTGTGCTATTTTATTGGCTTTGATAGTGTTTTCCGAAAAAGCCTACAACTGCATACTGCCTGAAAAAGCTCATTTTGTGCCTGAAGTTGTTGCTAGGCTTACATGGAAGTCATGGGGGATATGATTAAAAAAAAAAAAAAAAAAAAAGGAGTCGGATGATATTGAGAGATGCTAAATAGGTGATTTGTAAACTTTCACGTGGAACTCATCCGTCAAAGAAGGGGCACACACTTCAGAAGAGAAGGGGGGAAGAAAGGAGCCAAGAACACAACAGACACGTTACATATGGCCTCTGACTCTGTTTCTTTCTATCGTTAATTTTACTCCACATGCTGAAGCTAAACGTGCATTTCAAGTCATGTAAAGATCAGGATAATACAAGTAATATAGAAGACAAATCTCAGCATTTCCCAACTTCCACTTACTCCAGTCACAAGTTGGCCAAATTATCAACAGTGCTCTGTCTCCAAATTCAAGAGATTAAAGGAAAAATATGACCTGGTGTACGGCTTTCTATTCCCTATGGTAATTGTAGATGATTCTGTCATTGCAAATTCTATTATATTATGTGCTCCTATTACAAAAATCAATTTAGTATGGAAAAAAAGAAACTGAGGTATATTTCTGTTTTTATTTAGAATAAAAATAATTTAGACATAAACCATTCTTCTATTGTCATGATAATCACCAACACACATGAAACATCTGATATCAGGGCAGCACCCCCAAAAATGGAGATTTCACAAGTGACATTCTGTCGGAGCCTCATTCTTTCTTGACTTGCTCTTGACATTAACAGCACCAACTTCTGCTCGGTGCTAAAGGATAAGACTAGAATATGATGTTCTCCATGGTGATGCCAAGTCCAGTTCTTGGCACACTGGATGCATTCAACTAACATCTATTAGGCAAACGGATGACTTCTAGCAAGAAACATCAAAAACACAATCTTCAAACAATGGGCTGCTCCAGAGTTGTAGGTAACCCCACAAATTCTCTACTCTATTCAGCCTATGGCATAGGGGTGCTACTCTATTTAACATAAGTAGCTAAAGAGCTCACTGCAATCATTTTTAAACCCTCTCCGTGGTTTGGGGTTTAAGTACTTACTAATGCTCACAGAAATTAACTTCAAGGAGCTGTCTACAAATCTTTTGCATATAGTGGCGGTTCCTTATTTATTTCCTGAAATAGAGAAAACGGCATCTGGGACGCGGCCATTGTTTTTTTACACACATGAAAAATTATTAGCATGGCAACTGAATTTATATCAACTGGGTAGTTTAAGAGAATTGCAGTCAAGAACAGCAAGACTAAGATTTTCTGTTCACAAAGTGAACTCCTTAGATTGACCAGATCTATTTGAATGATAAAGAATGAACTTCTGAAGCATGTCTATGACACATTAAGTGATAAAAGTTCCAGAATATTACACTATTTTAAAGCATTCAAAGTGAGGGTAGCTTAATTAGAATTCACATATTTATATGTAAATAAAGAAAACTTTATTTAAAAAAAGCAAAGAAATAGAAAACATTTTCAGTAGATTATAAACCTTTTAACTTCTCATATCCTTTGGGCTTTGTTATGGTGTCTAGTTCTTGGTGGAGATACAGTAAATTTTGGTTGACCCATAAAAGGAAGGAGTTACAAAAAAAGGAAAGGAAGGAAGAAAAATAGAAAAGAACAGAAAACACTTCACAGAGGGGTATCCTGTAGAGAATTCTATAAAACTCTAACCATAGTGCCTACAGAAATCACTGTTAATTATTTTCCCACTTATTCATCATGTGTTCCTGGGCATTCTTGTCATTAACACCACTATTGGAATCCTTTATAATGTCTAATTTCTAAAAATCAATAAAATGCAAATAAACCAATGTATTAAGCAGTTTTTCTTCTTAATACGCAAACACTTAGAACCACTAAGTATTACTGAATAAAGGGGTACAGTGTTTAGAAAAGGAGAGACAAATAATTCGGGCTCCATTGGGTGTAGTCCTAAGCTGAACACCTCTAGCCAGCTTGGTTGTTTTGACCCTCATAACTGTATAAACTGCTTTCATTTTGAGTCATGTAACTGATTATGTGTATTTGTGATGGAGCGCAAGTTAAAAGGCAGGAAGCATATGGAACACTGATGTTGAAATACAATTTGCGTTCATCTTACATAATACATCAAGACTATTCTAGCATTTCATAGTCAATTGTAAGAAGAAAAAAAAATACACGTTGACCTATTTCCAATTAGGTCTTCACTTACAAGGGATAAAAACCTACACATGCCAGCAACATGTAACAACCAGAGAAAGCTCACAACCTGAAATTAACACCTTATCTCAGCACTTAGAAACAACTTCGGAGGGGGGCCTAGGTGGCTCCATTGGTTAAGCATCTGACTCTTGATTTCAGCTCAGGTCATGATATCATGGTTCGTGGGATCAAGCCCTAAGTCAGGCTCCGCACTGACAGTGCGAAGCCTGCTTGAGATTTTCTCCCTCCTCTCTGTCTGCCCCTCCCTCTCAAAATAAATAAATAAACACCGACAAAAGAAATAACATACAAAAATTACATAATTTAGCTACACAAAGCACACTGTAATCTGAAATCTTCTTGTGGTCAAATTATTATTATATTATCATATTTTTCCCACATACAATTCTTACAAAGTTAACTCTGCGGTAAACGGACAGGGTAAATCATTTGTCAAATAGGAAACAGTAATGAATACTACCGTAAATGTTATTTCATTTTCTTACGCACTAGGCAATAATGTAAAAATAATTACTTTTAATTCCTAAGGAAGTTCTAAGGGTTAAATATTTCAGTGCAAAGGACTATTACATAATAAAAGTTTGGGAAACATTTGTCTGGTACAATAAAACTTAATGCAAAGGGACTATCTGGAGGCTTCTTAGGTTGTAAATGAAGGAAAAGCTTTAGGGAATTCTGTCTTCAGATTCCTGCCCCATCATTCGGCATCTGAGTTGGCTAAGTACTTTCAATACTAACTCCATCTATCCCTCCAAATTTCCTGGCACTGCAGGGCAAAAGACAAAGCTCAAAGACTTTCCCAAGATCTTAAAAATAAAAACCACTGGAGACAAGATCCATATTCTATCCTTCCTAACTTCAAAGTCTATTCTTTTCAATATGCCACATTCTATTTACCTCACCTTTCTGTGAAAGGATATTTTCATTTGGCATTCCAGTATCTCTCAGTAGCTTTGAAAATAAAAACTGCATTTATTCTAACTCTTAATTCATAACTAAAAACAATATCCTTTCTCCAATGCCTTTCTGGGAAGTCTGATCTGCCTGAATAGCAAAGCCATGGCATTGCTAATAAGCAGCTAACATAAAATAGAAAATCAACCTGCTAGCAAATGCTTCCTTTAAAAATATTTCTCTGTAAGTGAATAAAATTCTCTTTGATTATTATTTCTAGGGATTAAACATCTCCAAGTGATGCATGGTCTATCTGCATTTTTCTCTCTGTGACAGCCTAAATGCCTCCATTTATGCACCTTAGAATGTTTCTAAGAAGGAAGATTATCCAGTTTATTAAACAATGAATGGCTCCTTTCACCTTTGGAAAGAATGTTTTGTTTTGTTTTGTTTTGTTTTGTTTTGTTTTGTTTTGTTTTTTTAATGAAAGTCCCTGAGACCGACTGCAAGGAGTTTGGCTTTTAAGAGTTAAAATAAGACCAGGCATTCTGAACCTTTCAGAGAACTCAATTTATAAAATCCTCCTGTTTTGTAGAAACTCTGCCCCTTCTCACCCAATCAACTGTGGTCTCATCTGAAAGGATCCCGGCATCTTGTACAAATGTGATCTAGATACATGACTGGAGGTCTCACGTGAGAAAGCATAATCCCAATCCATGGACGTATAGGAAAGGTCTTGATGAAGTAAGTTTGTTACCTCCTTTTACAGAGGAGAGACTCAAGTTCAGAAAGTCTGGATGACTTGGGTCCAATCTCAAAGACTGTTCTGGTCAGTACCAGGTTTAAAACCCGAGTCTCCAGAATCTCAAAACACATGTGTTCCCCCCACCCCCCCGCCCACCATGTGCTTGTCAGAATATTAGTGCAGGAGGTTTAAGAGCACAGGGTTTTGATGGGGAGAGGGTATGTACTGGCTGAGTCATCACATCCTCCACCTCCCTGACAGCATCTCTACCTCTTTTCATACATAACTGAACTAGTATAGATGAAAACAAAGTTGTTCCTAAGAACTAGGCAGGCTGAGCAGGCTCCCAGAACTCAAGAGGGGAAATACAATCGAAATGAGATAAAGAATAAGATATTCTCTTACCAGTAGGTATATGAATTATATTTAGGGAGAAAGCCTGCCTTTACATTGAAGGTCATTTCCCCAACGCCATCAAATGCCCCAAATGAAGGAAGAGTTTTGTGTCTGTATGCCATGGGGTCAGCATGATGCCAGGATGCTCTGGATGGGCCGGGTGAATCCTTCCCTTAACCTACACCACTTAGTTCCACGCTATGGTGTCACATTCTCAGCTTAGCATCTCAACCTTTTGGGATCTGGCCTCTGGTTCTACCCTTAACTTCAACACCTACCACCTACCCCTCAGCTGCCTTCAAGCCATGCTGAAATATTTGTCATTACGCAAAATACCTTGTGATGTTTCACGACTCCTGGACTTTTCACAGGTTACAATGTTCTCATTGCTTCTTTAACTAGTAATCCCGCTTGTTCGTCAAAATTCAGTCTAAATATGGCTTCCTCCAGGGGATTTTCCCTGAATCTGATTTTGATGCCCTTATGCTCTCCCAGCATTCTGTTCATGCTTCTATTATAGCACTGATAAAAATGTAATGTAATCATTGATTTGCATATTTATTACTTACTATAAGCCTCTGGAGGTTTGAGATCTTGTCTCACTCAACTTTGTATCCCTGGCACGTCGCACAAGACCTGGCCCATGGTCCGTGCTCAATAAATGATAAATGTGTGAAGGAATTAATGAAATGCCAAAAGACAGCAGTTACCCCATGACTTCCTACATCGGTTGTGACTTTGGGCAAATCACAAACTCTATCTGATCATCCAAAAGTAATCACTCAGAACTAATTGTTAATCAGTGTCAGGGGACAGCATATTTCATGGAAAAGAGTTCTTGCATTTGATGAGTTAAAACAATGACCACCTTGCACTTTGAGGTCTTTAAAAAAGTAAGACATCAGCCAGTTGATGCATAAGGCCGACCACTTTTTTCTTATGCAATATGTGTCCCTCTCTGTATTACTACTGCTTACAGTATCCAGGGTAGGGTTTTTGGCACCTTCGTGTGACAGCGTTTCAACTTGTAACTCATGTCCAAGTGAACTCAGCTCCTGTATGCCTAGTTCACAAGATTCCTGATCATCTATTTTATAAACCTAAGAAAAAGTTAGCTAAATTAAGCCATGAGGGCTTATTTTAAGATGGGTACTGCAAAAAAGGCAAACTTGTCTTTGAAATATAGTAAAGGTACCAAATTGTTATGACTGTCACAAAGGCCTGATTTTTCCAGTTGGATTGACATGAACAAGAGAAAAAACAGGAAATTAATACTGAAGGCTTGCTGGACAATAGAAAAGCATTTAACAGGATCCCAAATGGGGTAATTTGATCTGTCCCATTATTATCTTGTATGAACCTACAAATCAGAACAGGAAAAGGAATTCTTGAAAAAAAAATTAACTAAGATGAAATTGGATATTGCATTCATCACGGAAATTCAACTATAAAGAGGTTAAAGCTGTCCTGTAAACTCCAGATAAAAGGCTCATAACTCATTTCCACTGGAGGGTAATAAGACAAGCTGTTCTTTCCATGAGTGGATGGAACAAGTATAGTCTTGTACGAAGAAAACTAAAGGTGAGTACAACATTCCTCTGCTACCTCTCTGGAAGATGAACTATGTAGTTTAAGTGATGTGACACCACTGTTCCTTGACCTTTTATAGTCAGTAGGGAGAAGGATTTCTTCTCAAATCTTTAGATTGCAAATATGTAATCCCTTTCACATTGTATAATTTGTTCTATTCCTGAATCATCGTGTCTAGTTACCTTTATTTTCATGTGTCTGTGTGGGGGGGGGGTGGGGGGAGGGAGTGTATTCTAGATATTTACTGATTCTTGTCTCTTCTTTGTAATTAACAATAGTTTGTATATGTTTTGGCCCTATGGCTTCTGAATTGTTGCAAATTCATTATGCATCTCTTAGCCTATCATGCCAAGGATAAAATGAGTGGGATTTTCAACTATAGATGATTTACAGCTCTTAGGTTCAGATAAAGCCTAAAACCAGAGAAAGAGACTGAATAAAACTCATCATGCTACTACAGATCTACTAAAGAGATTCAGGAAACACAATGAAATATAAGGGTAAAACAATTTACAGATTTCCTTCACCAGATTGTGCTTGCTTTCAGAATACATCATTGTTCAGAGCTATGATAGCTTAGTTTGGGGGGCCAAAAGCAAATTAGCAACTCAGATAAACCTTTTTATTTGAAAGATTTTTTTAAAGTTTATTTATTTACCTTTGAGAGAGAGTGTGCACATGAGCAGAGGAGGGGCAGGGAGAGAGGGAAAGCGAATCCCAAGCAGACTCTGTGCTGTCAGTACAGAACCCAGGGCAGGGCTCCATCCCATGACCACGACATCATGACCTGAGCTAAAATCAAGAGTCTGACACTTAAACAACTGAGCCACCCAGGCACTCTTCACATAAACCTTTTTAATATCTTTTTTTTAATGTTTATTTTTTCTGAGAGAGAGAGAGAGAGTGCAAGAGAGAGTGGGGGAGGGGCAGAGAGAGAGGGAGACACAGAATCCAAAGCTGGCTCCAGGCTCTGAGCTGTCAGTTTGTCATGGGGCTCAAACTCACAGACTGTGACATCATGACCTAAGTCAAAGTCTGATGCTTAACTGACTGAGCCACCTAGGAGCCCCCATAAACCTTTTTTAGACAAGAATAAATGTCACAGTACTCAAACTGGATGGGCTTTCTTTTTGACCTAACATATATCTATCTAGAATTTTTCATCTTGTACTGGGTTTTTTCTACTCTTTTTATCTCTAAAAACCATTGTGGAAAAAAAATGAATGAATTTCAAAGAATCAACTAAATAGGGCACATGAGCCAGGGAGTGATCAAAGTATAAAAGTGTACACCAAATTAGTCTTAAATTTTGTTTTGGTGTGTGAATATATCCAGTATTTATTATTCATATTAGGACCACTAAAATTTTTACAGGTAATAATGGTATTAGTATTTTTCATTCATTCAACATGTATCTCTTGGGTCAAAGGAATTAAAGCTTAAGTCACATGCAAGCCTCATTTCCGAGAAGCATAAAGTTCAGAAGAGAAGATTTTTAAAGTTCATAATAGCTATTAAATCATGTGACTCAAAATCCAGTGGTCAGTAAAATACGGCCCAGGGGCTGATCACCTATGTTTATGAAGGTAATTTTATCAGGACACAGCTGTGGCCATTTGTTTAGGTATTATCTCTGGCTACCTTTACAGTACCAGAGCAGAACTGAGTATAGCGGAAAGTCTACGTCCATCAAATCCAAAATTTTAGCTACTCCTTTACAGGAAAGGTGACCCCTGGTGAAGGTGATAATAACCACCATTATAGGTTAAGATAAAATGACAAGACAGTTCATAAAAAGATTATTTACTTCTTTTTTTTCCTTCCTCCCTCCCCCTCTCTCTCCCTCTCTCCCTCTCTCTCTCTTTCTTAGTATGCTCCAAACCCAGTACAGAGCCCAGCACGAGATTTGAACTCACAACCCTGAGATCAAGACCTGAGCTTAGATCAAGAGTCAGATGTTTAACTGACTGAGCCTCCCAGGAACCTCAAGGATCACTTATTTCTTTACCAGTGAGGTGTCATTTGAGATGAACCTTGAATTAGGGGTGAGGATTTTGACCGACAGAATCACTGAGAGTAGCAATCTCAAATAAAAAAAGAGTTAGGTGAAAGACATACATACAAGATATACTGCCATAGTTAGAAAACATCAGGTTGTACAGCTTGATTACACGATGAGCTAAAGGAAGTAAATTCTAATGGAAGTCACATTTCTGGTATCCAGCTCATTCATACCAGCACAGCCATGCCAGTTGTTTATGACTAAAGTCAGTGGTCACAGCACCATTTCTGAGGGCTTGTCACCAGTTCTTAAATATTGTGAATATCACTCCTGGTTTTACATATCAAAACCTATGAGATGCAGCCAACAGAGTCTTCAAAGGAAAATTTATATTTAAAATCAATTTCTCATAAATAATAACATAAAGATATAGCATTCATCTCAATAAACTAGAAAAAGAACATCAAAATGAACCCAAAGGACCCTCACACACTGTGGGAAAGTATGACAGAAAGAGGGGGGAGGGGAATACATTTATGTTGATCTACAGAAATGGAAGTATCCCTTTGACTCAGCAATTCTGCTCCTAAAATTTGATTCCGTGGACATGCTCCTACACATGCAGCAAAATACAGTGACCAATGTGTTCACTGCAATGTGTTTGTATAATCAAAATTGGAAACAATCTTTTTATTCACCAAGTTTAATGCCTAACAATACATCATGATTCTACAATACTGTAAATTTAAGAATAGTTATGTAGATTCACATGTTCTTGTAAGAAAAGGATATTGATAATATAGGGTAGAAAAAGTAAGCTATTGAGCAGTATCTATGGCCTTACCACAGTTCTCGTAAACATCGTACTTTTGTATATATATGTAACTCAATGTGTGTGTGTGTGTGTGTGTATGTGTGTGCATACATGTGAAAGGGAGAAGTAAATATGATGATGATGATGATGATGAAGTTTAGAAGTACATACTGAAGTGTTAAGAATGGTTGACCATAGGGGCGCCTGGGTGGCGCAGTCGGTTAAGCGTCCGACTTCAGCCAGGTCACGTTCTCGCGGTCTGTGAGTTCGAGCCCCGCATCAGGCTCTGGGCTGATGGCTCAGGGCCTGGAGCCTGTTTCCCATTCTGTGTCTCCCTCTCTCTCTGCCCCACCCCCATTCATGCTCTGTCTCTCTCTGTCCCAAAAATAAATAAAAAACGTTGAAAAAAAAAATTAAAAAAAAGAATGGTTGACCATAAACAATCCACAACAGCCAAAGCAATCTTGAGCGAAAAGAACAAAGCTGGAGGCATCACACTACCTGATTTCAAAATATATTACAAAGTTATAGTAACCAAAACACCATGGTTCTATCGTAAAAGCAGACACCGAGGCAAATGGCACAGAATTGAGATCCCAGGAACAAATTCACCCATTTATGATCAATTGATCTTTGACAAAGGTACCAAGAGCATACAATGGGGAAAGGACAGTCTCCTCAATAAATGGTGCTGGAGAAAATGGAAAATAGACCCTTATCTCACAAGATATACACAGGTCAACTGAAAATGGATTTAAAACTTAAATGTAAGAAAATTGTGAAGCTACTAGTAGAAAATATAGGGAGCTTGACATTAATCCGGGCAAGGATTTTTTGGATATAATCTGAAAGGCATCTGCACAAGAACAAAAGTAGAAGACTGGGATTTCATCAAACTTTTAGCTTTTGCACAGCAAAGGAAGGAACAAGGTGAAGAGGCAGCCTATGGAATGGGAGAAAATGTTTGCAAATCACATATCTGATAGTTAATATGCAAAATATGTAAGAAACTCAAACAACTCCAATAGCCAGTAACCTGATTAAAAAATAGGCAAAGGATCTGAATAGATATTTATCAAAGAAGACACAAAAATGACCAAAGGTATATAAAAAATACTCAACATTATTAATCATCAGAGAAAGGCAAATCAAAACCACAGCGAGATATCACACCTCAAGATAACCCGTGTTGGTGAGGATGTGGATAAGAGGGAACTCTAGTACACTGTTGGTGGGAATACAAATTAGTAGCCACTATGGAAAACATAGAGGCTACTCAAAAAATTAAAAATAGAATTCCCATATGATTCAACAATCCCACTTCTGGGCATATAATTAATCAATTGATCAATTGATCAACTTGATATCCTTTTTAATTTTTTTTTGAGTATAGTTGATACTCAATGTTGCATTCAGGTGTACAATACAGTGATTTAACATGTCTATATGTATATGTTATACTATGCTTACTGCAAATGCAGTTACCACCTGTCACCATACAACACTATCACAATATTAATAATTATATGCCCTATGCTGTACCTTTTAGTCCCATGACTTATTCATTCCATCTGCAGTCCCATGTCCACTGCAGAATTATTCACAATAGCCATGATATTTCTAAGTGACCATAAACATAGGAATGGACAAAGAAAATATGGTGTGTGTGTGTGTATATATATATATATATATATACATATATATATATATATATACATAAATATATATATATATGTATGTATACATATACACAAAGAAATATTATTGAGACTTTAAAAAGAAGGTAATTCAGTCATTTGCAGCAACATGGATGACCCTGGAAGACATCATGCCACTTGAAGTAGTCAAATATTTATTTGAAAGATGTATCAGGGGCACCTGGGTAGCTCAGTCAGTTAAGCATCTCACTCTTGATTTTGGCTCAGGTTATGATCTCAGGGTCATGGGACTGAGCCCCTCCCTTAATGGGCTCCATGCAGGGTTTAGAGCTTGCTTAGGATTCTTTTTCCTCTCCCCCTGCCCCTCCCCAGCTCTCACACGCATACTCCCTCTCAAAAAAAAAAAAAAAATAGAGAAATCATTTTATGATCTCATCTATAAGTGGAATCTAAAAAAGTCAAATTCATAGAATCAGAGAGAAGAATGGTGGTTTCTAGGGCTGGGAGGTGGGGCAAGTAAGAAGATGTTAGTCAAAAGGTATAAAGTTTTGATTATGCAGGATGAATAAGTTCTGGGGATCTCGTTTACAGCATGGCAATGACAGTTAACAATATTGTGTTGTTTACAATATTAAATCAATATTGTGTTGATTAAAATATTGTGTGTATTTAAAATTTGCTGAAAGAATAATATCTTAAATATTCTCACCACGAACACACACACACACACACACCACTTACACACAATTATAACAATGTGAGGTGGTGAATATGTTAATTAGCTTGATTGTGGTAATCATTTCACAATGTCTATCAAAACATCATTTTGTACACTGTAAATAAATACTTTTGTCCATTATATTTCAAAAAATATGGGGAATAAAAAGGATAAATACTACCTTTGGGTAGTAGAGTTGGAGTGAGGAGCATTTTGACGTTTTATTCTATATATTTCTGTTTGATTTCTTTTCAACCAGGATATTACTCTTTCGTAAGATAGATCGACAACGCTACAAGAACATCTCTGAACATATACCTCTCTAGATACAGGCCAATTAGATGAAGGGGTATGAACACATTAAGTTTATTGACAAATAATGCCACATTGCTTTTCAATAGTATAAACAGAGATTAATTTATATGTTTTCTTGCTCAAGTCAAATTTCAAGTTTGATTCCAGCAAGAGCTATGATTAGACCAGGAATGGTCACGCTCCTCAGCCTCAAAGCTTCAGACTATAAATATTCAAGCTTTCTCTTTGTGATTGCAGGCACTGAGAATTTTTCCCAATCCTGGATTCCCCAGAGTCAAATGAGATAGAGGATCCAATGCTCTTCTGGCATATTTCTTACTGATTTCATATGCTAGCTACCAGCATCACCTGACCACGCAAAAGCATACAGCTTTTATTATTAGTGGCACTTTAGGAAAGAACAAGTCTAATTCAGAAAAAATCATGTTTGATACATGAAGTTAGGGTTAAAATAATTCCTCCAGTTCATAAAACTCATTTTGAAATAAAAGTTGGATGTGAATTTAAAGTTGAGGTCCCTGACAAGCAACTTCCCGGCAGGCTTTGAGGATACCATGTCTGGTCCCTGCTCCCCCCCCCCCCCGCCCCCCCACCTCTATGCACCCTGGGGGAGAAAGCAGAATGCAGTGCTGAAACACAGTGTGGTAACTAAACCAAGGTCAGGGCCCTAGTCTCCAGACTCTTAAGAAACAACTTTATCCTCTAGATACCTTTCAAGAACCTCATCCTATAGCGGAGTGGTAGAAATCATGGACTCCAGAACCACATTAACTCCCTAAGTCTCCTGCCTTGTAGCTCTGGGATCTTGGAAAAGCTACTTATACTCTCTGTATCTCAATCTCGTCATTTGTCAAAGGAGGATACTAATAGCATAGTAAACCCTTGTCATATCATTTTAAACAGGATCTGAATACTCAATCCCATAAAATATGAGAATGGATTATTGTGAGATTAATGAAATGACCAGAGTTAGCTGCCTGGCTAAGAGTTCCAAGGATCCTGGAAACAACTACCAGTCATACTACGTACTACTGAATCTGTAGTATACAGTATCATGGGATTTTACCATCAAGCAACTATGAAGACTGAGTTAATATATAAAATACCTAGAACAGAGTCTAGCACTAAGTAGCCAATACATATAATGCTGGCTATTATCACTGTGACTGCATCTGTCTCTACTGTGACCCCCACGGGGCCACTGCTACAACACCACAAAACAGACAAAACCAAAGGAAGAGAATTTCCCAATGATCGAGCAGCAAGACGATGATAAAAAGTAACAGCAAAGTGATTTCCACGTATTTGTTCAAGGGTAATCCCTTTAGGTTGTCCTGACTACTCTTTACTCATCCTGAATTCTCCCCTTGCCAAAAGCTGTCAACAAATAAACTCCAGGAGGGAACAGGGCCAAGATGTGAGGCTGGCATTCAAAAGAGATTGGACTTACATTAAGCATGCTATCCATCTATAAACCTATCACCTGCTTAGGACACACTGCCTGCTCTAGAGACGAAAGCTATTTTTCCAGCAGACATCATACCGTTTTAACAAAATATCGTCGACCTGAAGTTTATGTACCGTAAGCTGTCGAATATTATTCCTGTGAAGGGGCTTTAGGATTCCTGAGGAGAGAAAAGTATTGCATGTGGCTAGCAAATTTGAGAGGTGGCAGTGGTTCACATCATCCTTATTAATGCCATGACATTTAACGTGACACTGTTGAAAGTAAATCTTGTCATCACAGACACCAGTGACCTGTTCCTCAACTTTCCATGTTCAAGGCAGGAGTCCCAGACTGGAATTTGGAAAAGCTGGCCACCCAGAGCTTTCACGGCATGGACATGAAAACGAGTCTTGGCCAATCTAGCTGTTGTGGAATTAACTTCATTCATCTACTGGAGGCAGCAGTTTCATAACACCATGGCAGAAAGAGAAAGACATCAGGGCTGAGGGCAGGGAGGGCTTTTATGTGTTTCCTACCTCTGTCTTATTGTGCACTAAACAAGACCAGATGTTTCAACAAAGAACTGAAACCAGAGTCATACTGCGTTTGATTTGTGGGACCACCCTTACTTGAAATGCCAGCTCATCATTCCAAGGTTTGAAAAATGATGTGCATGAAAAGTGAGATAAGAAATGTTGAACATTCCTTCAAAAAAGTAATTAATTATACCATCCACAGATGGTAAGAAAATGCCTTCCAGGTCGGCATTGAGAAATGCAGCGATTACTTGCCAAAGGGTTAGAACCAGGGCGTATTCTCTCATCCCTCCCATGCGTCTGTCCTGGAACCACGGGGTAGATGAGAATGGCATGGGAGGAATAGTGAGGTTAAGGGAAAAAGCAGAAGTGAACCCACAACAGCCAAGAGACAGAGTAGATCAAAAGCAAGAGATTTGGGGATTATCTAAAGTGTCCATGGTTTCCAGGGAATAGCAGTTCGGCAAAAGGTCAATACAGGGAGTCACAGCAAATGCACGCCTCGTTTATGGGAAGTCAACCCTGTGCTTGTAGATATGCTGGTGTGGGGGAAAGATAAAGAAGGAGAGAGAAGGGAAAAAGGAAAAGAGAGAAAGGGGTTGACGGAGATGGAGGGACAGAAAGAGAGATGTGGAAATATACAGGGAAAGAGAAAAGATAGATACAAAGGCAGAGAGAAAGAATTAGAGAACAGGATAGAAAAGAATGAGGAAAAACCAGTGATTTGAATTTGTGGTCATCTCCTAGGGCCACCACCATTCCACTAATGAATTGAGCTCTCATCAATTCTTGATTTTCAAATTGTTGAAATTTGAATTTGCCTTCCCCTGGTCATTCCTTTTATGTCTCTGTGTCTATGTTAAGCTGAAAGCAGTTCAAGTTTTTAAAAATAGAACACTTACTTTAAAAATTTTTTTTTTTAAAAAGTTTTTTGGCTCCTAAATATAAGTTAATTACTTTAGCTTACATTCAACCAAAGAAATAGAATGCTGGAGAGGGGGGAAAAAAAGATAACTGGCTGTTTTGGATTTTAAATTCCTGATAATCGCCTTATAATTAAGAATATAACAGTGGAGGTATTATTCTGCAGAAGACTATGTGGTCACAAAGTTTGGGAAATGGAGGGTTCATCAAATTTAAACAGGTTTCCTACCTTCAGATTTTCTTAAAGCCCCAAGTATAGCAATGGGCACTGGGTTCTCCACAATGTAGATAAACAATACAGTTTTTCCCAAACTGACTTGATCAGAGAGTCCTTCCTTTTTCAAAGTACACCTCACAGCACAAGTGTATTGTGGAACAATACACTTTAGAAACCTCTCATCCAATTCAAGCCCTCCTGTTTCCTCTATTCATGCCTTCTGCCAGCCAGATGTATATGCCATGATTAAGCAAATCTCCCCAAATGTATGTTTCATTGCAGTGTTTCCATGTTTATTGCTCTATAGTGGCTGCCAATGGTCTACAACTGTGAATCCCAAACTTTCCCCAAACACGTGAATTAAATGGCCACCCCAGGCATGTATGCCATATTTATTCTCTGGTTCCACATATCTCCTGGCACGACACCAACTTCCTTTGGTGGTTAGTCTATCATAATAGGAGATGCACATTTGGAATAGCAAGTACTTATTCCCCAATCTAGCAGTCAGTGTCCATTACAATCAGACCTCAGCCCACTTTTCTGTCCTGTATCCTTCCTTCCTTGATGCCTGGCTATGGAGCATAAAGCAGTCTACAGAAACTGTTATTGCATTCTTCAAACCCAGACTGATCAGAGATCTCCATTTAAGTTAAGAGAAGAGAGACATATTAGAAAATGGGAGAATGACATTCTCCTGCCACAGATCTCTACAGATAATAAGAGAACCTAACGACAGCCTCCAATCTGTTTGCATACAAAAGATAATGTCTAGCTTTGCTTATTAGCTCTGTTCATCAACCAGCACCATGCCCAGCAGCCCATTAACCTAGGAATCAGGGATATAATGTGAAAAGGAATGGGGGCACCTGGGGACCTTAATCGGGTAAGCCTCCGACTTTGGCTTAGGTCATGATCTCACAGTTCACGAGTTCAAGCCCCTCATCCGGCTCTCTGCTGTTAGTGCAGAGCCCATTTCGGATCCTCTGTTCCCCTCTTTGTCTGGCCCTCCCCTGCTTGTGCTTGCTTGCTCTCCCGCGCGCTCACTCGCTCTCTCTCTCTCTCTCTCTCAAGAATAAACATTTAAAACGAAAAAAAAAAAACAGAAAAGGAATGACTATATCTTGGACCACAGAAAAGGCAGCGCTCAGGAGTGATAACACAATGGCACCGTGGATATAGGACATCAGACACTGATTTGGACTCGCTGGGAGTTGGCCTAGTGGAAACTAAAAGGTTTTATGTTTTGTTTCAGTTTGCTTTGCTTTGCCTCACTCTTTATCTAACGACAAAAACTCAGTGGAGAGAAAACACTAGTTAATGTACATAAGAAAAATAGAATAACACATGACCTTCAGAGCCATAAACATAAATAAATATGCCAGATGCTCTTCCTCCAAGTGCTACAAGACAGGTAAGATTTCCTCACATCCATTTACCCCAAGGAGTCCATCTTGAGTGATTTTCCCTCCAGCTTTAGCCTAATAACAATGAGGGAAGGTGTGGCTGGGGGGAATGACTCCTAGCTCTCCTTTGTTTCATGTTCCCAGGAAGAGAAAATCTTCCCACAAAACAAACAAATAAATCGTAATGTTAAAATGTTCACACACAAATATGGTTTATAGGCCTTTCATTCTTCACCATCATCTTTAGAATTTCATGAAAAATCAAAGGCTTTGAGAAAAATACAGAAGCTTAAAATCTTGGAGTTGAGGGCATTTGAGAATTTCAGTGGAAAGCATCCAATTCCACTGCATGCGTTTCCTGTGCATTTAGTAATAGTTTCCTCGGTTTCAAAATTCCTTAATTATTGGAACTATAAAGCATGAAGTTCTTCTAGGAAGAAAAATTTGCCTTGCCTCTCCAGATGTGACCTCTCCCAGGCCCCCCTGGCTCGCTCACAGAAGATGACCTACTTTATTGAGATTAAAGTTTTCAGACATGATCCATTTCCACTTCATCCCAATGCAAAATTTATCTTTGTCCTCATCTGCCCTTTTTTTCCTCCTTTCTTGTAGGAAGAAACGGTTATGGATTAGGTTTTCTAAGGCCAATTGTCTCACCTGTGCCCTTGATCTGTTCAGTATCTGCCACCTGAACCCAGGATATATGTTTATGGCTTCCCTTGCCCACCTCCGAACAACTCCAATCCTTCACTGCTGCCTCTTCCTTGGACTGAGACCACATATACACTCAAGCCTCCCTACTTCAAAATCACCTTCCCTCAGTTATGTTATTCCACATTAGTATCTGCCCATCTCCTAATTTTCAACCTCAAACTTCTAGAAAGAGTGGCCCATACCAGTGCCTCCGGTTCCTCAGCTCCCACTACATTTCCAAACGCTGCTTCACCTGTCCTCTATCTGAAACTATTTTCCTGAAGGTCAACAATGACCTCAAGTTCCTAAGAGCCATGCATTTTTTTTCTCGGACTTCAAATACCTTAAAGTCTTTCCAGGGCATAAAATCACTAAATACTTCTCTGGTTTTGATATTTCATATTCCCTTTGCTATCATAATACTCATTTATGTTTCTTCCATACCTCTGACCAATTCTTGTTCTTTCACTGACTGTCTCCTTAATATTCCCTAGGATTCTGTTCCTGATTTTTTTTTTTCTATCTCTACAATTTCCATTCTAATCTTGTGTCTTTCTTCTAAAAGTGATGCTGATCATTCCCAAATACTAGCAAAACGATGATACCCACAGTACCTACCTTATAAGGCTGTAGTAGAGATTTAATGAGTCAGTACAGTACAGTACAAAACCCTCAAAAAAGTGCTAGTGTTTTCTGGTTTTGCTGGTTTTGATATCATTAAATCTGAATCTTTATTCCAGATCTTTATTGTGATCCCCTATACAAATCTCCAACAGACGTATAGGCAACTACAGACCAACAAACACTTCCAAATTCAATTTCAAAATGTAACTCACTGTCACGTTCCCGCAGCTTTTACTTCCTCTTTCAGGTGAGGATGTCCCATCTTCAGTGTTATCGCAGAATGAAGCATTGGACACACCTTCGAAACCTCTCCGTCCTTAGCCTCATTAATCGAACTACCACCCAGTTTCTGCTAATGCTACCTCTACAATATTCTTTACTTTCAGTAAAATTTCCCAAACCCAGAAGTTCATGACGTGTTACCTCGGTTACTTCTATAACCTCGGACCTGACCTCCTCCTGCTTCCCAGCTCTGTCTTTAGTATCTCCACCCTAATCAATACTAAAATTAACTGTTCAAAACCACTGCCTAATTATATCACATATATGGAAGAAAAGATTATAGCTCATGATCTTCATGAAAACATACCACAGTCGTTACCAAGGCATTCAAGGTGTTGTAGATTCCTGACCAAACTTTCTCATTTTTCTCCACCCTATTTTCCACCACTATGTTCTATTTCTCTCTAGTGCATACTTTTCAACTGCAGACTTCTGACCAAACCATGCCTTCAGACATTGCCACGCAATTCCATAGATTCTTTAAAATACATCTCAAATAACATGCCCTCCATGAAGATTTCACCAATGCTTCCAGACGGACAGACTCACTAATCTCTGGACCTGGTGGGTTTCTGTACCTACTGTAGGGCTAAACAGATCCTACATAATATACTCCTGTCTTAAATCCCTTCCTAAATTATATACTGATGTCTTATTTAGTAATTCTTCCCCTTTATTCATTCAGTGTTGCCTGAGTGCTTTCTATGTATCAGACATTAAGATAGACTCTAGAAATGCAATGGGAAAAGAACTCTTCTCCTCCAATAAACCAGCCTTTTCGACTTAGCAGAGTGCTTGGTACATGGCAAGGAGTGAACACAAATGTGTAAAATGGAATTTTCCCTAACATCACAGGTGAAATAAAGGCACCATGAATTCAAACACTTCTCCAATTATCTATTACAAGTTAGAATTCTATCAGGAGATGAACTCAACATTTATCAGTTTTAAATATTCATTCCAGTTGCTAGAACATACAGTCTCACAACTATAAAAAAAAAAGTTTTATATGACTTAATAGTTTTAGAAAAGTGCTTTCACACAAAAACTTGGGTTTCCTATATATAGGCTTACATTTTTAAAACAGCAAAGGATCTGATAAATTTTGAGGAAATTGAAGTCAAAGGCAAAGTGTGAGTTGCAATTTTCTTGATTCACATAATTTACCTATTTCTGCACTTAATGACTTATCCATTCACTTATTGATTTAGTCATCTAACAGAGTGTATTTAATCTGTAACAGTAAATATATTATGTGAATAATAAGAGTACTCATCAACCAATTGTTGATTTGTATTCTTTTTCTATACTCCCAGAAATTACAGACAAACAATTAATTTACAAAAGCTTTTATCCTCTACATTAGTAGAATGAAACTACCAGATTATTGTAATACTCTTCTTCCCCATAGAGGGCATGCTCCTCGTTCAGTCGTCTTAAAATCCCAAAACCAAAGAGCCATTGTCTACTTGTTTAGCACACTACATGTGGTTTCTTATCTGTTCTGCTCACGCTTCAACTTTGCACTGAATATCAGAGTCCCAAGGATCACAAATAGTGCACTATGATGAGTCACCTAAATCCTCTTGGGTTTCCTTGCTCATTCCCAGCAAAGACCTGACCTCCAGAAAACCCTCTCCCGATATAGACCACCACCATCCTAGCACGCGAAGATGTAGGCCCTACTTTATAAATAGAGAATCCCATGCCTACTGGTTGTCACACCAGCTGTACAGGAATTACTCAAAATATGACTAATACGCATGTAATGATAATTGCTTCTACATGATGCAAAAATATTTATGCCGGAGAAAGCTTGACCTTCCTCCAATCCTCCACTTCTGATTTCCTCAGATAATCCACAATGCATTGATCATTTCTCTGACCAGTTGTAGAAAGGATACTAATGCAGTTGGGGGCATCTGGGAAGGGGAAGGGAGTGAAGATAGAAAGGAGAGGATGTGTCAAGGCTGCCTGTCTGATGAATGAGATGGAGAGAGTAAAGGCAGAACCAGCAGGCATTTTAAACAGGGTTTACAAATGTAACCGTAAATATGTTTTTCTAACTGAGTTTACTCACAGTTGTATGTTGCTTTTTTCCTTCATTTAACAAATCAAACTAAAATGTGGCCTCTTGCTTCCCCCCCTTGACTATGTACTATACGGGCAACAAAATGACTAAGACTCAATGAAGGACAATGAATGCCCTTTGATAAGCAACTGAACCAAAACCATACCCCAACAGGAGATTGCTTTTCCAATAAGCACTGGGGTGCAATTACGAAGGCGAGGGAGAATGTTTGCTGGACTGGCAAAATCAGATATCCACGCCATGCAAACTTCAAAGCGGAGCTTTGTAAAGGTCTAAGGGAAGAGCCAAGAAATAAGTGTCAAACAATATATGGGCAGAGGAGAGGGTGCGTATGTGTGTGTGTCATTGCTTCTTCGTGTGTCTTTTGAACAACTGATTAAAGCTCCCTGTTTGGTTCAGGTTCATGCTTCCTTCTGACTGCTCTGACTACTGAGCTCCAGCGGGACCCGAACTCTGGATCTCTACGTGTTACTGTTTTGATAAATTCCTTCAGATGCTTTTAAAATGAAGTGCAAAATTTCCCCCAAACAATTTCTTTTGAAAAACCACTTTACTTAAAGAGAACATGGGTAATTCATTTCAGGTCCCACCCATCCACTGGTAGAATGGAAATCTAGAGACAACTTTAAGGATCAAAGGTGAACACACTGTTTGATCTCATGCTCAGCTAAACTGCTGGTGCTTCCTGTAAAACTATGAGGATTTCAAGGCTGTGGCAGGCATAGCTAGCAATTACCAATGTCTTCCTGGTGAAAAAAAGTAGGTGAAGCTGGCCCATGTATGTGAGGTAAGGGTATGCTGTTGTTATCAGAAACAAAGGAAGCATGATCTTGGTATATTCTGGCGCAGAAACTGGGAGAACAGAGCCAGATACAGAAATAATCCTGAGAAGCAGCTTGTTACTCACTCAACAAATATTTATTGAGCACCTACTATGTGCCAAGCATTGTTCTGTGTTCTGGGGATACAGCAGAGAACAAGATAGGCCAGGTCACTGTTCTTGTATCATTACATTTTAAGAGAAAAGTCAGATAGTAAACAAATAAGAAAGAACACTATATAAATATCTATATCTCTATATCTAGATGTGTAAATATAGAGATGTGGATATTTATTTATTTATCTCTATCCAGTAATGTTAAGAGCTCTGTGAATTGCAGGGAATTAAAACAAGGTGAAGCAATGGAACTCCACTGGGGGATGCTTTTCAACTGAGTGGGCAGCAAACACATTTAAGCTGGGATCTGAAAAATAAGAAGAAACCATTCATGGTAAGATTGGGCAGGATGAGAGGGGCGGATCGAGGCAAAGGCAACAGCTCTTGCCAAGGTCTTGGCATGTTGGAACAATAGAAACAAGGCCATTGTGGCTGGAATATGAGAGGGTGAGAGGGAGAGTGGTGGAGATGAGGTCATAGTTTGGGCAGGGGCCAAGTGGGTGGTGTGTAATAAGGGCAGTCTGTAAAGGGTGAGTTGAGATGATGTTTCAAGAAGCAGCCACTGAAGATGTGCATTAAGATAGTAGGAAAACCAAGACAGATAAGTCAGTGAAAAGGCAGATGTGGGAAGTTGGGGAGTAAGGTAAGGGAGGGTTTCAGGTTACTGGGCTATAGCAGAAGATTAGATTTCAGCTAGGAGGAAGAGGATGGATACGGACATTGCTAAGGATCCAGGACCTTACCATGAAACAGCAGAGAGTGCCCAGGGACCAGTAATGTTGGGCAGGGCAAATGACTAGTTGGTGAGCAGGGGTAAGGGGCAAGATCTACAAAGACTTGGGAGCAACATGGCCGTCTAGAGGTGGCCTTGCAGGGAGTGCCAGGGCATTGCCAGTGCTCATAATCAGATTTCCACAACTCGTACTTGGATGGCTAATTTATTTCTGGGATCTTCCAAGTCATGAGCTAGAGCTGTAATAGCCCTCTTACATTTCTCAAGATTGGGGTAGACCTTTGACTACCGGATTGTGATCTCAGCGGCTCCAACTGCAAAAAGTTGAAGAAGGCAGAGGCACGGCTAAAAAGTGGGGAATCCAGACATATTCTCCTAGTTATAAAAAAGTTTTTTTTTTTAATTTTGATTCCAGTACGGTTAACACACAGTGTTTCAGGCATACAATATAGTGTTTCAGTGATTCTATACATTACTCAGTGTTCATCATGATAATCCCAATCATCCATTTCACCCATTCCCCACCACCTCCCCTCTGGTAACCATTGATTTGTTTTAAATTCATCTTTGCTTACACTCTTACCACCCATTCTAAATATCAGTTTAATTTATAACATACTCCTTAAGATTCACTGCCAATACTCAAGTATATACCAAGCCCTGTATATCAGGCAAGTTGCATACATTTTTCCCTAACTCTTGCAACCAACTCTTTTAGAGAAGAAATAACTAAACCCCAAAAATGACAGTAAATTATTAGAGTCAAGTTTTTATAATCATTTTTTCCCATTATATCAGACAATACATAAAAGCAAACAAATGTCGAGAGTTCCCTATGAAAAGGAATAAAAACTTTCTTGATTCCCTTTTGTTAATTAATGAATATTCGAGTGTATGTTTTCAAATGTATGGCTCCCATGCAATAGGTCCACAATCCGTTCAACCTTATTTAGTGCTCTGATACATATTTTCCCTCTGATATGTTCTTAAGAATATATTCACGTCAACAGGATTTACTCTTTGAGGTTTTTATCACCAGGTGTCATCCTGTGCTACAAAGGTTAAAAAGAGAAATTCAATGAAAGGGAAGTTCACTTTTAAAGTTAAGCAAAACAGACAGGTTTTATAATGCAGATATACATTTCTTAAATTGAACTAAGAAAGGGTCCTAGAGGTTAAGGCTTGATGGATCTTCACTCTAACATTAGCACCTGAACCCAGGGGCAAGCACCACACTTCAGACTAAGATCACAAAGGAGAAACACCCCACCAGGCTGTGAAATATTTCTGAACAGTGAACCTAGCCTTTTGAATCATGTCAATTGCCAGGTTCAAGAGACAGTCTGATTCCAATGGAAGGTTATGGCCTCAACTTCACAATGAAAGGTCTGGCCCTGATGACTTCAAAGTTCCTTTCGGTTCTATACAATTCTCTAGTTCTGTTTCCTAGTGAATGAGCAAATGAACAGCAGGTAAAATGCTCAGAAAAGCAGATGTGTCTCCATTTAGGCAGGGACATTGGCTGTTTACAGGACCCACCATTTGACTGTCTTGGTGGGTTTATGGTGGTCCGTGTTGTTCCCCCAGCTCTGCAGATTCAAGAGCTGGGCTTTCCCAGCACACAGGGACATGACCAGTATCCTGGAAAGAGACTCTACCTAACCAACCCACATAAGGATACATGAGAAGGCTAATTTATCAATAGACAACAGATAGTCTTATGATTTACATGTTCACATTTTGCAGAAATAAAAATACAAGAAGTTTGCTAATAAAAATGCCAATTAAAAAAAGGGGGGAAATGGACAGAAAAAAGGAGTCTCCAGACCAGCATGAGGTATGATGAAGAATCCCAATCACGTAGCAAGAGATCCCTTGTCTACTGGCAAACCAAGTTTGTTTTTCAGGATTCAAAGTTCCTCTCCCTTGGACAGGGGAGCTCACATCTGATACTTCTTTTCTCTCTTTCCTTCCTTTCTTCCTTCCTTTTTCTTTCTTTTATTTTACACATTCTTTCTTTAGAGCACTTGAAAAATCACCAATTAAACTAGCTATTCATATACTCATGGAATATATTGTTTTTCAGCATGTACCGTTAAAATCAGTGAATTTTCAGTCTCCTAAGGCAAGCTAATTTCTCTTTTTGCCACGATCCGGGGACAACACACTCTGTTCCCACCACTATCATGAAAGTCCGACACCAGTCTCAAGAGAGGTAAGCCACAAAAACAAATTTAATTATTTAAATTAGACGCAAATTAAAATCTAGATAAATGGCTATGTAGTAGACAGCAATAATCAAAAAAGCCACCATCACTAAATTCCAGTGGAGTACTTGGTGATGTAGTTGGATGCGTCTTTGTGTAAAGAGCCTCATGGAAAATGAAAACGGCCTTAAAGTCATGTTTCCTAGAACAGTATTATTTAACCTGTGCTTTGCAGATGGGTCGTACCAGCATTCCTGTGGAGATCATAAGAAATGTTTCTTGGGCCCCACCCCAAACCTATTGAGACAGAACCTCAAAACAATACAAACAAAAACCAAACAAACAAAAGAAGACAACATAAATCAGTGTCTTAACAAGTCCTCCAGAGGATTCTTACGCATGCTAACGTTTGAGAACCAGCGCCCTAAAATACAGCTCAGGGAAGAAACCCCATATTAAATAATCAATTGGTCAAATAAACATACATACATACATACATACATAAATGGAAATCAATCGTAGAAACAAGCACAGAAACAAATGAAACATATCCAACAGTCTCACTCTTTCTAAGTAAATCTTTGCAAAAATGGGACCACACAAAAGGGTCACTGGGACAAAACAGGAAGTGTGTGGCACAGGGCAATTACATGAAAAGATAAAATGACACCTGGAAAAGACAACTTCAGACCTCAAGATAGGTTAAGTTTCTGTGAGCCCAGTACTATAAACTCTCTGAGCTTTGTCAGTCAAATATTCTTGCTAGCAACTAATTCTTTTCTTAACACTTGAAAGAGCCCCATCATGCCGAAGATGGTCTTAAACCGTAAGTAGGAAACACAGGGCACAGACAGGATGGGAGAACGCAGCTCTCTCTCTGTCATCCCCCTCCACAATGATGCTTTGTCTTCACTCTGGGGGACCTCATCCACACTTACCACTCCAAATGTCACCTTCATGTAGATGACACTTAAATGTGTTTGCCATAGGATTCACATCTTGCTTTACTTCTTTCTCCTTGCCTAAAGCACATCTTCATAGGGGTGTCCCACTGTCACCTCAAAGGTATCATATTTGAAACAAGATCGTCATCATTATCTTCAGAGGATTCTCAGACACCTTTCTCTGGTCTTAATGCCATCTACACCACACTGGCCTTTCTCTGGTCCCTGTTGTTCTCTGCTTTCCTGTCTATGCCCACTCTGGGTTAGCTCGACTTCCTAAATGTAACCTTCCTGCTGCACGGCATCTTGCAAAATACTAGTAATCAATTCAAAGCATTCCCAGCTCCTTTACGTTAGTTCCCTCTCAATTAAACAGTTTTCCGTGGCTTTCTTCTACTAACTGTATCAAGATCCTTACTTGTTGGCTTGGTTTCCTCTTAATACATTATTATTACTTCTTGGAAACAACTGAATTTCTAGTGTTAATTACTTGCAATGATCATCGGTTCATATTCAAAAGCATTTAAAAATGCTTCTAACCTGGGTGGCTCAGTTGATTAAGCGTCTGCCTTTGGCTTAGGTCATGATCTCATGGCTCATGGGTTCAAGCCGGGCGTTGGGCTCCGTGCTGACAGCTCAGAGCCTGGAGCCTGCTTCAGATTCTGTGTCTCCTTCTCTCTGTGCCCCCCACCCCCACCCAACTCATGTTCTGTCTCTCTCTCAAAAATAAATAAACACTTTAAAAAATACAGAACTACCTTTATAAAAAAATTTTTTTTAATAAAAATGCTTATAACTCTAAAAATCCAGAAAAACCCTTTCCTTTTTCTAGGAACAAATAAACACAGACACAAACCTACACATGCACACATATGTACACACAGATTTTAAAGATAGGTTTGGAACCATATTATAACACTTTTATAATTTTTAAAACCTAACAATATGTCATTTCCTCTAGTCAATATATCCATATTCATTGATTCCATGGCTGCACAGTGGTTCTTTGCAAATACATAACACCATTTATGGAATGCACTCCCTATTGATGGACATTTAGATTGCTTACAATCTGCTCTATTAAAAGCAGCCCTGTAATAAGCACCTTTGTGCATATATACTTTGAGCAGGCATTTCTGTAATTAGACTTGCTGTATAATAGGGCATGTACATATTTAAGGCCTTTGATCCATTATGCCAAACTGAGGCCTAAACTCTCCTTATCTGTTACTATTTCCCTAGTTATGACAGTGTGTGGGAATGGCTGCCTCCCTATACCTCTATCTACCCTGGTTGTTAGAATATATTTAACTTTTAAAAAATCTAGCTGGTGAAAATAATATCTCACTGTAATTTTAACCCTCATATCTTTGATCATTAGTGACATAATTTTGAATGTTTGATAGCTAGTTCTATTTCTTTACTTACGAATTTTTATCCCTTTTATTATGGGAGTCCTTTCTTTTTTTTTTTTTTTCTTATTCAGTAAGTAGTAGGAGCATATTTTATATTTAGAGAATCAAACCTTTGCAATATAATGCAGCAAACCTTTTTCTACAAGAGTATTTATTTGCTCATTATTGTACATTATGGTAGGGTTTTTCTCGTTGAAAATGTGTAAATACTTCTCTAGTCAAAATGCAGGAATCTCCTAAAAACAAAAACGAAGTTCCAATCTGTCATTATTTTCACTTAAGGTTTATGCCTTTGGAATGAAGTGTATGAAACCACTCCCTGTACAGTGATTAAATAATTATTCCCTTTTTTTCTTTCCTGACCTCTTAAGGCCTTTCTGTAAGGCTATATACTCTGGCTATCTTAACTGTTTCCTCTCAAACTCTCTGTTCCAGCTAAGTCTGTCTGCCCACTATCCTGTCTCCCCTCAATTCCAACAGCATGCCTGTGTTACGTTCCTACCTTATTCTAGCAGGAATCCCTCCCATCCTTCCCCAACTTTAACCAATATGCCATACGTCCAATTCCTTTGTCTACTTCAAGACTGACCCAAGACTCTCTTCTTCCTTCATGGCTCTTCCTGCCCGAACAGCTCTCATCTTTTCTTTTCACTGTGAGTCAATGTCACATAATTTAGCATTTAATTTTTCCCTCTGTGCCATGTGTCTCCTCTGTTTCCTCAAATAAATTAACTTCTGAAGAGCAAGAATAACATTATAACCTTGTTCTGTCTTGTCCAGACCACCCTATACAGGGCCAACCCAAGAAATCGCTCCATGAACATGATGCATTGATATATTTTATTTCCCATTCTGAAATTCCAAGTTCCAAATCCCTTCTTAATAACTCTAGGATATGAAACAAATGAACACAGAACTGGACTGCAAGATATTGTCATTCAACAACACACACTGAAAAATCTTATTTCCCTCTTTTACAAAACTCCTTCAGACAGAAAATACACAAAGGTATAGGAGAAAGCAAATGTACTCAGTTACATTTGTACCCAAATGTACAAATATACTCTGGTTTTTTGCCTAAGTCAATGTTGACATGAAAGTAAACACGTGAATAAGTAAGAAGCAAGCAAATACTTTACAGAAAAAAAAAAAAAAAAAGCCAAACACCTTGAGGAGAATTTCACTTTTATATTTTTTCCCTAGTTTTATGTCAGTGCCTTTGGAACTGAAAGTGAAACGTTATTTTGAAATTAAAAAGTAAAAAAAGAGGGGCGCCTGGGTGGCGCAGTCGGTTAAGCGTCCGACTTCAGCCAGGTCACGATCTCGCGGTCCGTGAGTTCGAGCCCCGCGTCAGGCTCTGGGCTGATGGCTCAGAGCCTGGAGCCTGTTTCCGATTCTGTGTCTCCCTCTCTCTCTGCCCCTCCCCTGTTCATGCTCTGTCTCTCTCTATCCCAAAAATAAATAAACGTTGGAAAAAAAAAATTTAAAAAAAAAAAAAGTAAAAAAAGAAAACTGTAAGAGAAACATAGATAAGTATGGAGTAGGTTTCATTATGCTTTCCTGAAAATGATAAAATCAGTTAAAGGATGTTTAGAGAGTGAAGCCATCTGTTCTTTCCTCAGTAAATATCGAGTAGCACTGACTATGTGAAAATCATTGTGGTCGGACCAGAAAGGTCCTACCAGAATTATTTTCTCTGGTAGCTAGTGAGATATACTGAAGGCAAGAAAAAAATGGTTTAAGCTCCAGAGAGTGTCTATCAGTGTTATTAGAGTTTAGGAAATGGAGCAGCGACTTCCATGTAGTTAATTGATATTACTTATTGAGCACTTACTGTATGCCAAACAAGGATCGAGGGTCACAGAGCTTGAAGACCTTTGAGATGGCCCTTGGTTTTTGAGCATGAAGAGCATGGTAAGCGTGACCATTGGAGTTAGAAGGAGATTAACACAGGGGTAATCTTTAAGGTTAGTAATGCTACACGTGAACAAGTTTGAAAGATATTTGAAAATTCAATGTCGGCTGGAGAAAGTAAAACAAACTCAGTCCTTCCATTCCCCAATGAATACTCTTGAAAATTATCTAGATAAAACCCAATACCACACCCAGAACCAGTGCTGACCTCACCGAAAGCATTTTTAAACATGAGGCTTAGCTCTAGGGAAGCAAGAGCTGACACTATAAAAGCTGGCTGTCAGAAAATAACACCCCATTCCCTCCTCTAATTTAGTTACTTTAGGGGACAAAAGGCACCCTGGGAACTTAAATGAGGAAAGTGCAAGTATTGTGAAATACAGCGATGTAAAAACCAGACAATTCCCCAATAGATTCATCTCAGACTGCGGGGTGAGTTTTCTACAGAGCGCCGAGACAGGCTTGCATTGCTTTCCAAAATAAAACGACAATAAAAAAAGAAAAGTTCATGTAAGAAGTCTGAGAAATATTGGAAGCGGAGCTCTCTACATGATTTCAATCCAGCTGATTGCAGAGATGGATGCCAGAGAAACACAATGGAAGTGCAAAGAAATGTTTCAATGAATAGCATTGATCTGAGCTATCGCAAGGATTCGTCCTCCATTATCCTCATGCATCAAGTCAATTCCGGGCCTTTCAGTCACCCTCTCCTTACCATTATCACTAATAACAATCGCTTGGCGTTAATGGTTCTTATTTATATTTTACCATCTTCATAATACGTTAATATATTGGCATTCTTTCCAGAACACTGAAACACATTACTAGTAGTCTAATATTGATCGTCAAGACATCTTATCAAATAACTAAATATTCCTGTGATGGGAAGAAATGGCAGGAAACTGAAATGTGAAAAGGTAAGGAAACCCTGGGGAAATGGCATTAAAACAAGTTCGAGAATAAAAGCACTGGCCTTCCAGAACTTAGTCTTTTCACCTGACCAAAGTGCTGCTGTCATTTCTGATCATTAAATTCTTTTTCTAGACTTTTTAAAAATGCTCTACTTGCACCAAATCTATATGAAGTATGGTACACTGTTGATTTTCAAGCCTGGTGAAAAATGGTGAGAATTCTATTTGTAAAATGGGAAAATGCTAAATTGGCTCTGGCATACTGAACCATAAGCTCCCTATCCCACCTCGCATACATCAAAGTAAAAGAAAAAAGTCATCCTAGCATGACTTTTTTCATGTTTAGGAAAACTCCAAGTTTCCAAAGAAGTACACGAAACTTGGCCATCAAACTCTGAAAGGTGTACTTAGTTCTATGAAATGTGAGTATGTGGAAGAGAATTAAGTATTAGAAATATGTGCCCTTGATCTAACTTTGCTGGTGGAAAACACAAATGGTGAAGCTGTATGGTCTACTGACTTCTAGACAGATTTTGGTCAGTAAGTATTTCGAGATAAGTCCAGTATAGCATCTTCTATAGGTGAACTTTTGTTTTATTCTTTCTTTTGCCATATTTTGACTTTAATTAAAATTGATACTGGAAGTAAGAAACAGGACAAGTACAGGGGAAAATAAAATAAAATCAGATTTCACCTAGATTGATTAGATTTTCCACAGTCACTTTTTCCAGCTCAATTAACGTACCATGACATTTCCCCTATGGTCAAGTAGCACCAAACAAGTCCAACACATAAGGGCTATCACAAAATACAGTTTGCAGTGTTCCCAAGATAATAATGCAAAAAGAAAAATCCTGATGCCCAAACCCTCGGGCAAAATATTTACTCTAGGACAAAAATGCCTCAGTGGGATTCCAATCAAATAGGAAGATTTGGGCTGCTTAAAGCTGTTGTCTGCAGTTGTTCCTTCAACTTAGAATACGAGACGGCAAAGAAAATTAGCCTGAAACACAAGCACAGCCCACAAAAAAGACAATGGCTGAGAAGCACTGAAATGGTAGCCCTGCTGATCCCAGCCACCTGTTGGGATCCCAATTCCGGTGTCACAAGGAAAATAAGACATTTCTGCTTCTGCCGAACAGTGAGACATTCCCTTCCAGCTCAGACCTCAGTCAGGAAGACCGTCTTCCCACCAAAAGGAGATTATAACACTTATCACCAAAACACAAAGGGGCAGGCTGGTCTTGCAGAATGCAGGGTCTTAGGTTTAGGAATCCAAGCAGAGAGGGTAATCCTTGTGTAAGAGGAAACTCATCAAGACATTTTTTTAGTGTTGAAAGGGAGTGTTCAAAGGGAAGCAAACCTGCTTCAGAAGATCATTGATTCCATCTTCAAAATTCAAATGAGTACCTTGTACATATACTATAGCATTCTTCATAATGACAAAACAGTGGCAAAAAAAAAAAAAAATCATGCCCATCAATGAGTATCGCATGCATAATATGTGGTGCAAAAAAAAAAAAAAAAACAGATGTATGTCTAATGACTCAGTGAATATGTCACAAAGTATGCAATTCATTCAGAAAAGAAGTAAAATAACCTGATAGGTATCATTTCATGTATCACAGATATGATTGTATGTTTGCATGGACATAAAGAATGCCATAGAAGGACCCGTGTGATTTTCTTATCAATATTGGTTATGTCTGAGAGTTCTGACAGAATGATGTGTTGTGCTGAAAGAGATTACTAACATTCATTTGACGTTTTGAATGGTTTCATTAGATGAAATGAGTAGGATTACCTTGCAAGAGAAAAATTTACCAGGTGTGGAGGAATTACATATATAGAAACTATATTTTGCGAAAATGGTAATAAGAACATTGACGCAAGAAAAAAGAAACAAAAGCACTTAACAAACAGAAGAGAATCAGGGCAACTAGGAAAAATCAAGAGGTGTCCAAACCAAAAACACAGTTTGTTCCCCTAACCACAACTAGGTTACTGTTCTCATACATTCCTTGGTGAGAAAGGCTTTGAAGTCTTCATCAAAATCCTATCTTATATCATCTATCATTACTTTAGACATATCTTTATGCCTCCTTAGTTAATTGTACAGGGAAGGTATATAGAGTCCTCTTTCCAAAGTAGGAATTTTGGCATTCTTGTCTGATCTTCAAAGTGGTCTTTTCAAGTTTTGAGTGAAAAAAAATCCATGTCAGCATTGTTGTGGACCATTATGTGGCATGGATAGATGATGTATGGCTAATAGACTCAAGATCCCCTGAAGAGTAAAGCGGACAAAGAAGGAGAAGGGCATAACACTCCATCCATCTCCTATCCCCTTGAGCTAAGTTCACCTCCTCATATGTCCAACTTTCTGCCAACCCAAGAGAGGAAGCCACATACACAAGCTGATATTTTTGGCAACTGCTCAGGAATGGCCTCTCTTACTCCCTCCAAACCACCATCACTACCATTTAGTCCTGACCTACTTGCTTACTCTCATCCCCAAGTTCCAAATACTAGCTACCCAGACTGCCTTTGAAATCCACTCGGCCCCTCCCTGCATTGGCACATACTCGGATGCTCTTGCCAGCATCTTGGAATGCACGCTGTGGCAGTTTTCCTGTGCTTTTTTTTTTTTTAATTCTTCTTCTCCTCCTTTCTTTCTTTTTCTTTCTTTCTTTCTTTCTTTCTTTCTTTCTTTCTTTCTTTCTTTCTTTCTTTCTTTCTTTCTTTTTCTTTCTTTCTCCTTCTTCTCCCCCCTCCCTTCTCCTTTCCTTTTTTCTTCTTTTCTTTTTCTATTGCAGTTTCTGGCTTAGCTCACCTCTGCTATCATAGTGTGTCCCATGAGCTAGAAATGTAAACCAACTCCAGCCGACAGTCCTAGGGTGCCTAGCCTGGTGGCCACTTGTTTCGTGGGGTGGGGGTGAGGCAGGTGAGGCAGGGAGAGATTGCATCAATTTGTATATGTCAAGAAAGATGCTTTAACAAGACTTACTTCTGATACGCAAAATGCCTTTGACACAAAGCATCACTGAGATAAAGAGCAACTCTGGTTTTCAGCAATGGACTAATTCACAAGACATAGATTAACACATTCTGAAAACCTTTCATTATGAACTCAGTCTGCACTGCATTATGCACTCAGTGGCACTCTATTGGCCACTGCAGGACACTCACAGATTAAGACCCCATGGCCCTAGTCCACAGGGGTTCAAGACTAATCCTGACACAGATATGAGGCGTACAGGTGTATTCAAAACGCCAAAAATAAATTTATGACCAAGCACAGAAGGAAGAAAGTCAAAACCTATTCCCATTCTACCTTGCAAAGAAATGAGGTGGGGGGAATCAAAAACTAAAAACGGTAAGAGGGACAGGAAGCTAAGTGAACAGGAAGGAGGATATAGAAGTTTAGCAGCTAAAGGCAAGGAGGCTAAGAAGGGAAGTAAATTCATAGCTGAAAACCTGAGATAGGAGGAGGAAACTGAGCAGGAATGGGCAAGTGGGAAAGAAGCTGTGGTACAGAAAGAAAAGAATTAGTTCCCCAGGAGGGACAGCCTGGGAAAGGCAGGGAAACGTAGACAACTTGACGTGCAAGCAAGGTCACGTCAGACAGCCATCCTAAATGGAACAGGGATGGGAATGTGAGGCAAATGAACTTGGCACAAAAGATGGCCTATGAGTAATAAGAATAGCTAATCTTTCTTGGACCTCGATTGCCCTAAACCCCTCAGTGACCATGTTGAAACCCAGACTCTCTTTTCACCAGGACCCAGGATTCTAACATATGCATGTGCTGAGAGTATTGCACACACATTCTCAGTTCAACTCCTCTGTGGATCTCTGGGTCATTCATGGCCCACAAACAGCACTCCTGTCTGGTGAGTACTTTGCACTGTGTGGTCCTCATGCCAATACAAGTTTTCTGGTTTTACCATCTATGCTGTTTCTCCTCCTCTCAAAGCCAGATCCTTTCCACACTGAACAATGTATATTAGGAGCTTCACTCATGATTGTATTTTCAAGTATGGATGGATGTCAGAGGAACATTTTATATACAGAAATGCTTAAATACGTGTTAAATTTTGACTCCAAAGACTTTCTGAAAAATACTCCTGTTTCCAATCAAAAACATTAATAAAGCTTTTATCCAGGTTCTGAG
The DNA here is from genome assembly GCF_028749965.1 of Puma concolor. NCBI lineage: Eukaryota > Metazoa > Chordata > Mammalia > Carnivora > Felidae > Puma > Puma concolor. Next base: position 13,642,525 of record NC_141675.1, read on the forward strand.
AACTAGTGATGGGAAGTCAGAACAAATAAAGCAAGTGCTTGGAGGTTACTGAATGCCTCAACATGCAAAACCCAAACAAAGCACTAAGTTTGCCCTCATAAGCATTGATTTTTTTTTCTACAAGACACCAAAAGCCTCAACTATATGACTCTTCCATATCAAGTTCTATCTTCACATTACAGTTTTCCCTAACGATGGTTCTTTGATTTGTAAACTGTATTTTCCTTGCCAAAGAGTTCTTATTGTTTGCCTTTGGAAAGGAAAACATATGGTCAAATTCCAGAAATTTGAAACGTAGAATAAGATCTCAGCCTTTCTAATTTCTGTTTCTTCTTTTCTTTGTTTTCTCTTTCTTGGGGCCTCTCATAAATCACTAGTTAAATTAAAATCTCAGAACTGCCATTTTTTTTCCACCATACTATTGACAGCCTTATCACTGAAAGCTTTGAAGATCATTAGAAATCCCACAGTATAAACAATTATTAAGAAAATTAGAATCAATTGATCAATAAGATTTCTAAAAGATGCTATCAAAAATAACAGGAAAAAGAGGGTGGGTATCTAACTTGTGTAATATATTATCAATATACCTCAGATCATGGGAAGATAGAGTTCTTTTGAAAGAAATGGAAATTATCAGTTACCTGTACTTCAGTGAGACTTGTCTCTTTTTTACTACCAACTAGCAGAGAAGAAAAAAAAGATATGGAAAGAACACATATATGTCACCTTGAGACCACTTTGCCTCTCCACATTCCCCCTGGTCATTCAGCCTCAGTGAAAAATCAGAACCATTGAAATAATCCTTAAAGTTTCCAGAAGTGTGTGAGTGTGTTATATGTGAGAGAGCTAAATCAAAACTGATTCCTGCTATCCAAACTGAATCTGCTAATGAAATTCAGTGAGATCTAGCCAGAGAGCTGGGAAGAAAAATTGAGTAATTAGGTAGAGAATCCAAACATCAGGTGATTATGAGAATTCTCCCTGGAAGATTGGGGAAGGGAATGAATTTTTAGGTACGAGTGTATGTGTGAAGTTAGAGAAAGAAAAAAAGAATCCTTCTCAAGTTGGGAGAAAATGATCATGCCCTGGGCATGGGATCCTGACTGTCTTGTATCACTGGGACAAGAATGAATATGAAGGAAGCTATCACATGAGGCTCAGGGCTGAAGTATCTTCAGTGTGCCCAACACCAGTGCACGTAATGATAGATCTGGTTGGAGGGTGCACACATGTAGATACATATGTTCTGTAAAAAGTACATGGATTCCATAGGGCTAAGAGGGACCTTTGCACACCAAGAGAACAACTATGGACCCTGAGAAACAGGAGGAGGTGGAAGTTTTAATACACACAGCAAAACCATGACCCAATTTCCAGACAGAGGAATTTAGAAAGATTATGCCATAAAGTACATATTATGCCATTGATTTGCCTCCTGCCTGTACCCTTAAGCTGGAAGCCCAGGGAAACACCTGTTACATCCAAGCTCTATTTCTTTCCAATTGGTAAACAATTCCACCAATTGCACAATGAAAAAAATTATGTGAACCTGGCACCCAGATCTGGAACTCTCGGCTGTCCTTGCTGCCAAAGGTCAAACCAATGTGTCTACTTTTGACATATTTTAGCCAAAGAATGTTAATGACATTTTCCGATACACTGTGCTGTTCTACCACGTGTCCTGCCCCGGAAATTTGAGATTACTAAAATACAGAGATATCTTAAATGCCAAAAGGTCACGATAGGTAGAGACATGGCCAGCTTTTCAGGCTTTCTGACCACTGTAGGGACCCACAAAAACACTGACAAGATGAAAAAAATGCATCACCTCCAAACTGAAAACTATGAAACCAAAGTAATAAACATTTGTTTACATATCAACAAAATAGAAGTCACTGTCAACTCTATTCATGGTTCCACTTAGTCCTTTGATAATCTTTGTACTCAAGAAAATCTGTATGTTAGATGCATACTCCTGTATGCTAGATGCCAGCCACAATTTCACAGGCGAGATAAATCTATTTACTTGCACTCGAGTTTGGGCAGCAAAATTATAAAAACTCTAACTATTTTATTGCAAAAAACAAAAGAAATCTATTTTGATGGGGAATATTAATGCCCTTTAATATGTCTGTTAAGTTTGTGAGATGGGGGCTTCTAGGACTGTCCAGAAAATATGAGAGTTTTAAAATGACCTTTCACCTTTCCCATTGTTAAAGGAAGCCACTAAACTTGGAGAGAAATTCTTCCATGGTCATTGACCTATCCCTTCTGATTTTTTTCCTTTATCTTTTTCCAGCCTATTAACGAAGTTAAACACGAAAACAAGAATAAGGCAGGAAGGGAAAACTCGCTATTGTTATGATGAAATCAAGTTGTCCTAACAGAGAAATAAGGAAGTTTGAAGGCAGTGGTTAATCTTTTGGAATAAATTTTAAAAAGAACATCAGAATTTTATTATTTTCAGAATTCCTTGTCTTAAATTGAAACACAATATCTTAATTTCTAATGGTTCAAGTCTGAATTGTCACGGACAGCAACAGACAAGAGGCCTAGGGGCTGAAAGCCAAGACCAAGGATAATTCAGGAGCCGTCACAACCCTTCAAGAGACTAGCGCCAAGTTACAAAACAAACAAACAAACAAACAAACAAACAAAAAACTGTGTTTTTCTCATCTCCTGAGAAGAAAGTAAACATCACAGGTATATCGTATGGTTTTTTGTATGACACACTAGAAAACAATCTCTGAAATTTTATTCCAAGCGTTGTACACAATCCTTCAAATACTTCATCTACTCGAAATTACTTGGGAGTATAAAAGTATATTTGCTTGAGTGTTAAGTTAGCTTAGCATAAGCGATATTCAGGGTGCCACTGTCCAGTCTGTGTGAGTGGTAAGTTTTAAAAGGGGCAACTGAGGGGCGCCTGGGTGGCGCAGTCGGTTAAGCGTCCGACTTCAGCCAGGTCACGATCTCGCGGTCCGTGAGTTCGAGCCCCGCGTCAGGCTCTGGGCTGATGGCTCAGAGTCTGGAGCCTGTTTCCAATTCTGTGTCTCCCTCTCTCTCTGCCCCTCCCCCGTTCATGCTCTGTCTCTCTCTGTCCCAAAAATAAATAAACGTTGAAAAGAAAAAAAATTAAAAAAAAATTAAAAAAATTTAAAAAAAATAAATAAAAGGGGCAACTGAGAGTTTACAAGACACTGATAATAGTTTCAACTATGACTCACATACATAAGAAAAGCCTTCAAGGTATCTTAACCAGTTCCAGAAACCCAGATAGTTAGCATTCTGTTTTCCATTTTCCTTTTTGTTAAATCATCATCAATCAGCAATATGACTAAGATAAATAGATAGCAGTACATGAGATAAAAATAGAAAGACTTCTCAAAAATCCTCCTTAAATTCTATGCATGATCCATATTCAGCTTGAAAACTATCAGCTAAGACTGAAATAACCAAAAGATCATATCTAGCATATAAAGTGTGATGTACAACAATTTCTTAACAGTACAAGATAATGACAGGAAAGCTAATTCTGGAACAAACTAAAAATCAGTACCCCAAACCATTACTACTGATATTTAGAATATAGTAAGATTTGTTTGTTTCTTCCATTGTGCCTTACTTTCCACACAACAGGACAGGACATTATAAGGGTTGCCTTGACTATATATGCATTCAAGTCTATTTTTTCTATTTGGTTATCACTCATAAAAACAAAATTCAAGGTTCTACAAACTTTCATGAATGCATCTAACAGGGACTTTTTTGAGAATAAGAAGGGTGCCTGGCAAGAAAAAGAGGAAAGGATAACGGTCTTGCTTCTGTGTCCTGAAGATGTTATTCCTTTCCTCGTATAATACCATAGGCTATAGTTACTATAGTATTTATTTCCCACGCTTTAAAGGGTACTATTCAGAAATTCAGGGATTTGAAAGATTTGCAAACTCCAGTCAAAATAGTGTTTCATCTATCGATTTGTCATTTCCACATTGACACTAGCTCCTGGTTTCATTCATAAAACTAGGGGTATCAGGACTTTAATGAGGCAATCCTACTGCCTTCATTACCCCAACTGGTTAGGCCAAACATATGCCTAACCATTCAGTTCTTATACAACCTGCAGAGAGGAAGTTAAATGAGGAAAAGTAAAGCATCACACTGTCACCATCAAGGCTTTGGACAAGCTCTAATTTTACCCAAAGGAGAAAACTTTAACCACCACAACAAAGACGGCAACGGCCATGATAAAATGATGCCTGTCATTCTGTCCCACCCCTGGGAATTGCTCTCCACCCACTCCCAGGTGATGGATGTGTTTCTCTGGGTGCACTGGGTTTAGATGTGGCAAAGGATGCAGACAGTTAAATTCGTCAAATCACCAAAGTCGGCAAAACAGCATTTGATCTGCTCTGGAGAAAGCAATGGGGGGCTGAACAAAAACTCACCAATGGCACAAAACCAAGGTCATCTCCCAGTACCACGAATGCATCAAAGCAGGCTCATTTATCTCAAAAGTGAGAGTCACAAATGCTAAGCCTGGAAGAGATCTTAGAGAACCTGACCTAGAAACCAACTCGTTGACACACAAGTCAGAGAATTCCCTCCCTCCAAAAACAAAACAAAACCAGAATCCATGTCTTATCATTTATTATCCATACTCTTGAAATTTGTTACCCATTAGACATCGATGTTCTGAATTACAAAACTTTATCCGTATAGCTGATTCCACATGGTATATACTTCCTGACCAATAAATCTATATGAAAAAAAACCAAACATTTAAAATGTGAACAAATTCTCGGCCTATATATATCAACATGAAAAACAAAACCAAACAGAATCCAAGTTACCTCTCTCAACCCTTCTTTTTTTTTCCTTTTCCGAGTTGCTTTCTAGTGTCTGAAATCTGAAAAACGGGCACCCCTATACACTTTTTCAAGGACCTGAAAACAATGACTTACTAATAAATCTTTTATTAGTATTAGTATCCTATAGATTTACAACTCTAATAAACTCACGATTATCATTTTCATGAATAGTTTTTGTTTTTGTTTTTTTTCCAAAAACTCTGAAATAAAACATCCCATAAAAAACAGACCCAAAAGTTGTGTCTCTTTGTGTAATTATGCTCTTTTTCACACAGGCCACAGGAGAGCAATATGCACCGAAAACCAAATATCCTATTTTCAAATATCTTAAAAAAAAATTACACTGTTATCTATTTTGCTCTTTCTAAGTTACTGGTCCTTGTTACCCATCTTCAGGGATAAACAGCCTGAAAATTTTCTTACAATAGTTCCACAGATTAAAGTAGCAAAAAACAAAACAAAAAAAAAAAAAAAAAACAAAAAACAAAAAACAAACAAAAATAAAAACAAAAAAAAGCAGGAGAAAAACAGTTGACGGTTTCAAAACAGAAACGAGAAATTTCGCTTTGGCTCTTTGAATGCGGTGCTCCTTGGGAGTCATGATGCCCCTTCCAATGGCACTGGTTACAGACCCTTCAGTAAATATGGGTTTTCCAATTAAATGGCACTCTATATTTAAAAACTGGTATCATATGTCTGTCTCCATCTTCAGAAAGTGTATGTTTCAATCCTGTCCAAGGCAGTTCTAGCATTTTTCCCACTACTGCAAAGACCAGCATCGCGTATCCTCGACACAGGTATTACGACACACAAGTACACTGTTGCCCTTGTAGTTTCATCTGCTCTCTTGCTGTGCAAGAGCTATAGCATAAAAAAGTCTATTCTCACATGCTTTTGATATTACACTATTTAATCACATACAGCTGTGGCTTATGAGACTGTTACAAAACACAATTTTAATGTAGTACTCGAAGCCAATTTTGGATAAACATCAACCATTTACTCTGAATAAGAAGTCCGACACTAAAAAGATTTTCTCTTAAAGGAAAAGACTGGTTTTCTTAGAATTTGGCATGGGCATAATTGTGACGGAGCCCTCTCTCTGCCAAAAAGACTGATAATGTCAAAAAGGATTGTGTAAAAATCATATTAGTGCAAAAAATGAAGCTTTCCAGAATTCCTGGAGCCAGAAAGACCTGAGATGAACTTACATCCTCCTTCCCTTCTTTTGCCTCCCTCCTTGCAAATCACCCCTACCTCCAACCCTCTAATAGATTTAATTACTTCATAGAAATAATGTTGAGTTTTAATTCTATTATTGAGAGAAAGCAAGAGCAAACTGCATTACAAAGATACTGTTAGAACAAATTTACATGTGTCCTTTGAATTTGGCATGATTCTGAAGAAAGAAAACACATGAACTTTTTACATATTTCCTCCATCTAAGTAGGCACTCAACTTAGTGAAACAATGACTATATTATAGAAAAGACAAACCCAATGATAATAAAAATGGGAGGGAGTAAAGAAAACAAAACAACTAGAAAGGGAAAGTGACCCCCTATAACTATTTTTCTCTTACTTAAAACCAATTAAAATTGTACACATTCTAAAGAGAGACAAGATTTATCATAGTTTCATATTACCACCTTACCCCCCGCCCCTTGAAGCAAAAGAAATATTTGGAGTTGTACCTAAAAATTCTCTTGCTGGAAGATTTTTAGAAAACCAGTTTTGTATGTTTCAGGCTTTCAAAGGAAAACAGAACTTGGGAGTTTTCAAGGCTGTTTTAAAACTGGCAAGTTACCAACTCTGGCTATCAATGCAAATCTGAGGCAGGAAGTACTAAGGAAATTCTAAACTCATTCCCTCCCTCTGCAAGATTTTCTACATTTTCATGTGCAAGAAGTATGTTAAGGGGTTGTTCTGTTTTGCTTTTGAAGGATTTGTACGTTTACATCTTTGAGAATATCCTTTGCCCCTAGGAGCCTCTCTCTTCCTTCACCTCCTCCTTAGTCCTTTGTGTTTCAAGTGTTTGCTCTTTCTATGGCACAATCAGTTGGACTCTAGCTAGACTTTGAGAGATGGGCAGCTGTCCAGGCTGCAGATGGTTAGAAACTCAGCCTGAAATCGGTGTGCAGTTGATGAATTACTCCTTACACCTGACCCCAACTTCACACCATGCTCTGAATACAATCTGAGTACCACCAGCCAGAAAAACCCTATAGGGTCCCACAGTCTGAACCCATTTCTGTAAGATCTTCAGGGGGAGTGGACGGCCAAAGAAGGAAAAGCAGTGGGCTGATGGAAAAGCAGCGTGAGTAGAAACTGTGCCCTGGATTGATAGAAATGCCGTGACCTGGTCAGGGGAAGGAAACAGAAGGAAGGACAAGCTTGCTGTGGGTGCCTGGACGAAGTTTAAAGTTTTGGAAGGATGACCCAAGTTTTCGAAGCATCATTTATGAGAGAAATACCTATTTCTCAGCTGCAAAATATTAGTTCGCCGGGCTGTGACCATGTTTCACTCTTTTTACTTTTCCTAGTTTGACTAAGCTGTTTTGCCAAGAAACCGCCCCAAAGTACCTCAAATTCAGATTGAAATTCACCCTGGCTCTCACAATGCAAAAGCAACAGGTTAGCTACTTTGAATGGGCTAGAACAAAATTACTGAGAAATATTAGGTTACAACTCAGTCAAACATCATTATAGACATTATCATTAAGCTCATGAACCCTTTTTTGGTCCCCGTTCTCTAAAATCTGCTTATTATTCTGGGTGGCCTTCAAACAGCAAATTTGTTTTGATGAAGATTTTTTTTTAATCCAGTTATGTCTCTTATATAAATATTACAACATGTCACCAAGATTTCTTCTTTACTGCTTAACCAAAACCAACATTTCTTTTTGAAATTGGTTCTTTTGAGAGGAAAAGAAAAATGGCCAAAAGAAAATTGACAAATGACAACTTTGAACGTGAGGTCTTGGAGAGTAAGCATTCTGGAACAACACTGCTGCAAGGCATAGCTAGCCACCAGTCAGCCACTGGTTTTCATTTAACTTACAGGTACATTTTTCTCATCTATTGTTTTAAGCATTTAGAAAATTATTCAAAGGGAGAAAAGCATTAATGTCTTACTATTATTATTATATTTTATTTTTAAGCAACAAAGTTAATGGATTGGTTCTAATTTGATCGGAAATAAGAGGAGCAGAGAAGGCAGGGAAGCGTCCCAAGTTTTTCTAAAACTTTAATTGCATTTGAAGAAACAGAAACATTTCCATTTATTTAAAAATCCTACTTTCATTTTGTTTTATCATAATAAAACAGCAGCTGTATCCAATACACACATTGAAGTAAAAGAAAAGGTTCAGTATTTTGCACTTTCTGAATGAATACAATAAATAGTGAACCTTTCAGTTCTGTAACAATCCCATAAAGATTTTCCAACCCAAAATAATGTCAGTAAACAGCTTTTGTTGATTAGTTGAAAACACCTGAATTTAGACAACAGCTTAAATTATGATGTCACCAGAACATGACTTTTATTGTCAACCACAGAATTCTATTTTTATCAACCATGAATATTCTTTATATACCAGCATCAGTTTAAACAGCTATGATTTCAAAAATGGATTATAACTATAACCCAAGGCTGGAAGGACAGTAGAATCTATGAATTCCACCTGGGCTTACCAAATAAACATGAGCAGCATGTATTTCCTTCAAAAGTATTATAGATTAAATTTTAAGATATAAGCATAAAACAAGCCAAAAAAATGATACTGAAATAACCTAGTTGTGTTCATGTTACACGGGGGCATGATGGTACTTTATTACATAGTGTTCATGCTGTCAGGAAGCCCCCACATTTGAAAATATGATTGACCCTTCTTCCCATCCCCTGTGCGCCCACGTTTCAAACCAGGGCACGTTTTCACATCTTCAGCTTCCAGGAATGTTATTAATGTCTGTCATTTCAGAGCCACCGTAACAGCATTCGACAACTTCACAGCACTGTCGAAATTTTACAACATAATAATCAATATGAACTACGAGGATAGCCAAAGGAGCTGATCTTATATTCCCTACCACCCTGATCTGATTACCCAAATATCAGCTCAGGTCACCTAATGGATCTAGCTTCTTTAAAAATGTTCCAGAAGTTGATGGCTTTGACTAGCTTGAAAGTAACAAGATCCAGATGCCGCCTGTCTACACAACACTAAACTACACAGGACCCCAAAACAGATTGTTTTTAATTCCCTCTGTATTTTTTAGGCTCTCTTCTTTTCTGTCACTTCACTTTTCCTCTTTATCCCAATCTCTCTCTCTCCTTCTCTCCCTCCTTCTCTCTCTCTCTCAAACACACACACACACACACACACACACACACACACACACACACACACTTCCCATCAGTGTAGCTCATCTAGCATCCTGTCCTTAATATAATACGCACATTATTTCCTGATGGTAATAAGTTAAAAGAAATCTCAAGCAGGAAAGCAATTATTTCATTATTCCATTCATTTTTATCTGAAGTTTCTTTTCTGAATATACTTCATAGAAAAAAAAAAGACCCAAAAAGAAAGCATGAATTTTGAAACATTTGGAAAAATTTAGCCAAATGAGTAAAAGGGATGGAATGTCCGATATTTTTCATGGAACCCTTGAGTTTGTTGTTTTTGTTTCTTTGGGGGATGAGAAATGACTATAAATTTCCTTTTTTTTTTTTTTTTTTTTTAACTTGTCCTTGCTTTGCCATTTCCTTAAGGAAGGCAGGCAGCATTCTCTACCCAATCCCCCAAAGAGTTAAATCTCAAGGCACTGGAGCAGGAGGGCTGGTCTATTTAAGCAGCAGCAGCACAAACTAAATGCTCACAAAGGCAAAAAGCAATGTGAGTCGACCTTGGAGGGGCAGGGCGAGTCATAGAGCGATTGAAAAAGAAAGGAAAAAAGCAACAATTTTTAATGTAATTCTGAAAGTCTGCTGCCTGGTCTGGTTTACAAATAGGCATTGTTTGATGAGACAGAATAAATAAGAGCTAACTACAGCATGAATTACCAAACACTAATCACATCATCGAGTCCTAGTGACAGCACAGATCACTCAGGCACGCCTTGTTCACTCTCGGCATATTTATTTATTAAGAAGACAGCGGAGTCTGGCTAATGCAATACAAAATAATATCATCCATATAGAAATATAACCCATGCGTTCAAAGTGGTAACTACACCAACATCCCCCCCACCCCAGTCAAGTCCAATTTAATTGACAAATTGGAGCAGTGATTTCACACCTGAGAGTCTTTCATGTCTGAAGTGCAGGATAAAGTTCACGGCTGGCACTGCCCACTGCTTCGTTACGTGGGCTTGCCACTGGCCCCGTAATGATCATTTGAGCACACACATAAAGATTCAAGTATTTAACCAATTCACGTCCAATTGTCATCAGTTACATTACATCCCGTTTCAAGACCCAGGCCTCCTGATGGCAGCCAGCACAGAAAAACAGAGCTTCTAAAAGTAAAGAACACCTATGGTAAAGCTCCAAAATTCAGTCTCTAGCATCTTGCTCATCCTCGATATAAAATAAAATATGTAAGGCAAATAAAACACACACACACAAAGACACACACACACAAAACACACCCAAACAAACTCTAAAGGACTTTAGTCAGCTGTACTATACCTTCCCACACCCTTCTTTCATTTTATACTCAGCGATTAAAAGTTTGAGTTGCCCCCACCCTGGTGTGTCCTATCCAGTGGGAAAAACCCTTTTAGAGCCACAAACAAAGAACAGCTCACCAGAAAAGCCCCTGAAATTGTATTCTTGTGCCTGATAATCACTGTTACGATCTCCTTTCTAACAACCCTGTCCATCTGCAAAGGACTTTACTACAGATATCAGGAACATTTTCATGTTGCCAAATAACAACAAAAGAACACGAGCGAAACTATTCTCTCTCCTAAAAGAGAAAGCCACAATCCCGGGCTTGCTTTCTTCTTATATTCTCCTCTGCCTCATTAACTCCCTTGGTATGTTACTAATTTCAAAGAAGCAGGAAGAGGTGATGGGGAAGGGGAGGTAAATAATAATTCACATGCCTATTTCCCATCCCAAGTGCAGAAGGATACCACACTGATTGCCAGACTGTGGGTCGAGCCATACCTTGGTTTGGAGATAGTGAGGATAGTAGTAAGTGTACTGGGGGTACATTTGTGGCTGATCCAGGCGTTTGCCCATGTAGCTGGAATCTTTATCTCCGAGGCAGGGAACTGGATGACAGGGTATAGTGCCCCAGGCCGAGCTTCCTCTTAAACCACTATTCCTGACAGTCTCGATGACTGATGAGGCTTCAGAAATCCCTCGTCTTCCACCACTCGCTAGTTCCAACACAGCAAGAATTTAAAAAAGAAACACACCAAAAAAAAAAAAAAAAAAAAAAAAAAAAAAAGAGGGGTATCGGTAGGAAAAAAGACCAACAGACACAGCCTCCCCAGATCTTGCCTTCCTTCCCCCAGCTGCCAGGGTCCACTTGGGATGAGGCAGTTTGTTCTCTACCAGGCTGTCTGTAGTGATGTCAATTGCCAGCGTTTGTAAAGAGAGAGAGAGAAAAAAAAAAAAAAAAAAAATCAAAGTCCTTTTAGCACAACTCCGAATCCTTGCAGATCAGCTTCCTGTCTCCTGTTTGTCTCTTTCCCCACCTTAAAGAAAAAGAAAAAAAAAGAAAGAGAAAGAGAAAGAAAGAAGAAACAGAAAAAAGAAAAAAAAAAGAAAGAAAAAGAAAGGGAAAAAGAAAAAGGAAAAAAAAAAAAAAAAAAAAAACCTCGCACAGCTTAGTTGCTGCTGTCTCCCTCCCAGAGTGACATGGTGTTCGGGGCTTGTCCTGTCCTTTCATTCACTTCCCCTCCTTCCAGCCGGTGGGTGGAACCGAGAGAGCCTCTCCAGGGAGCAGCGTACGCAGTCCAGAAGGCTGCAGTATTTCCTCCAAGAAAAAAAAAAAAAAAAAAAAAAAAGGCTGCTTCAACCCCTGCTGCAAGCAAAGTTCCGATTCCCTCTGCTGGCTATCTCGAATAGCAAAGCAATTTTTGCAGCCAGCTGGCTGCCGCTGGAACTGAACCCGGGGAGCTCAAATGCAGGCGGTGGATTATTTCTTATCCTTCCCTTCATCTACCCGCCCCCCCACAAGAGCTGCCTTCTTTTCTTTTTTTTCTTGCCAAGTTGCAAGGTATGCTACCCTGCTAAACAAAACACAGAAGACCATGGGAGGGAAGACGAAGGAAGAAAGGAAGAGAAAGAAAAAAATAATAATAAATAAAGGCAGAGGGACAACCCTTGCTGGTGAAAATGGAAACAGGGTGTCTCAGATGCTTTCAAAACCTGTTAACATATAAAGCCAGATGAATCTGAGACCCGGTTCAGAAACTCTTCTTGGAGGACATGGAGAATGAAAAGTAGCGAAGAAATTGTAGAGTCTACTCCGGGACTACTGTTCGGTCACAGTGACCGACTTACTAGAGCAGAAACGGTCACTCTCAGTCTTACATCCATTTTGTAAGCATCAAAAGAGGTATCCCACTAGGTTGACGGGTGTCTTTATAAATAAAATCACTGATTTTCTCACTGTCTATCTCTTTATAATTATTTTGATTCATGAATGCATTAATCACTTTACTGATAACATCACACACACAAAAAAAATCATACTTACTTGGCAGAGTTTTCCCCCACCAATAATAAGCAGTATTCTGACAGGTCTATCAGCTATTACATTAATAATACAAATTGTTTCAGAGAAAATATATTTCCTTTAAGGGTCTCTTTTCAAGGCAGACAAGGCTAAAATTAGACATGCCAGCTGTGTTTTGCTGTGAGTGCTCACACATGCCCAAAGCGTGGGCAGACCAATATTGAGAGCCTCTCTACTTTGTCAAACCAGCTCTGTTCTCCCCAGTCCAGAGTCGCCTTTTCAGATAAGAGGTTCCTGGTATAAATCCAGCTTCTTGGTGAAGAACAGAGAATTCTAGCCCAATGCACAATATGGTGTCCATCCGCATACAAGTCCCGCCACCCTTGAGGTCACTGGCTTCCACTCAGGGGTCTGGTTATTGGAAGCTGTGTGAGTACATGGACGTTCCTTGGAGAAAGATAAGGATGGTGGGCAGCTTTATGTTTGACTTTTGCCAATAACAACAACCAGAAAAAAAGGAGAGAGGGTGGGAAGGTATGTTAGGAGTCCTGATAGCACTATCATTGAGAGAATTAAATCAACTCCACCAACATTTAAATGTGTTATTCAGGCCTCACTCATCCCATCCAGAAAGCGGAAATACTGCCAACTTACCTGGCCGAAGGCTATAAACTAAATCAGATACGAAATCAAAATTACATTGACTTAAAAACCATTCAGGGACATCTCATTGCTCAGACAACAAAGCCCTGACTCCTTGGAATAGTTTTCAAGGCACTTGAAAACCCAACTTTATTCTCCAGACTCGGATAGTCAGCTCTGCCCCTCACAGTCATAGTGAACTGCTTTTGAACCAGAATGTGCTCTCTCAGGGCCTTCTGTTATCTGTTCTGCCCTAGGGTGGTCTTGCATCTCCATCCTTCAGCTCTCAGCATGCGTATCAGCCCTTCAGAGTAGCTTTACCTGAACCCTCACTTCCCTACTGCACCTTACATTTGCCCTGATAGAATGCTTAGCCTGGCAACTGCCCGTTAGTTGCATGTTTGTTTCTTCTATGATGCCCTTAAAGCCTCAGGAAAAGCAGGAAAGTACAAGGTCCCATCAATCTCATTCACCTTCATATTTCCAAAACCTGCCATGGAATCTAGCACAAAAAGGGTGCTCTGCAAATGTTTGAAAAATAAGATATCTTAAATACAATAAAAATTCTAACCCAACTCACACACTTCTTTCAGTACATTTCAGTAAATTTCTAGATGCAGGGGATAGAGTGATAACACAGATCAGAACAATGCCCAGCCTTCATAGAATATATATTCTAGTGAGGGAGATAAAGTGATAAGCAAGCAAACAGGCAATATAAATCAGGTAATATGCAGTACTGTTGAGAAATATAGAGCTGAGTAAAGAGAAACAGAGTCACAGGGATTCTTCCTTCCTTCCTTCCTTCCATCCGTCCTTCCTTCCTTTCTTCCTTTATAGGGATTCCTCTTTAAATGGAAAGTCAGGGGTCACATGGGTGGCCCAGTCAGTTGAGCGACCGACTTCAGCTCAGGTCATGATCTCACAACTTGTGGGTTTGGGCCCCATGTTGCGCTCTAGCTGAGAGTTCAGAGCCTGGAGCCTGCTTCAGATTTTGTGTGTCCCTCTCTTTTTGCTCCTCCCCTGCCCTCTCTCTCTCTCTTTCTCTCTCAAAATAAACAAACATAATCATAAAAAAAAATTAAATAGGATAGTCAGGAAATGCTCACCAAGAAAGAGCTCTGAGGTTAAAGGAAGGGTGGGAACCACACCCTGGGTGTTGTGTACCAAGAGAGCCCTTTTTATGAGGGCCTGGGCTCCCACCCAAACTGCCTTGGTTCCAGTTCTGCCTCTGACAGAATCACTCTGCCTCCTTTTCTCATCCATTCAATGTCACACCACACACTTCATACAGCTATCATGAGAATTCACCCAGATTAACATGCCATGCATTTGTAACACCTTGAAACATACTGGATCTGCTCAATAAATGTCAGCCTGCATCTGGAAGATCATTCCAGACAGAGATAACAGTAAGTACAGAAAGCCTGGCAGCAAGAACATGTCTTTAAAATGTGTAAGAAATGGCACAGAGGCTGAAATGGAGCAAGCAAGGAGTAAAGATTATCAAAGAAGACTGGAGAGATACCCTGGGCCGGATCATGTAAGTCTTAGTGGGCACTTGGTGAAGAAAGCTAAATTAGTTAATAGTACAGTCAGTACTCTATCCAAATATTCGGATTGTAGAGCTAGTCATCTTCAACTATAGAATGCTGTCCTCCGAATGACTTAATGAGGTTCCTCCAAATACTAAGACTTACAAGATCAGAATCCTCAATTGCTTCTGGCAATTTTACCACTATGAACAAAGGATATCAGTATTCTTTTATTAATAACTGGCCTACCTATGCCTTGGAGGGGAAGGATTGGTGACTTACTTACAAATGAAAGGCCAAATAAGTAACTCCTCAGCCCAAGCTATAGCTCACTTATTACATGTAAAGTTCCCAGCATGTGTTGATGATATCTGCAATTTCTACACAAATTGCCACTTTCCAAAATGCTATTGTATTTCATTGGATTATTGCTATGTCCTGGGCATCAACTATCATTAGTCTAAGCACATCCACTGAACATTTAAAGCTTTTCTTAAATAACGCAAAGACAGTTTACCACTTGTGAGAATTGTAAAACCTGTGTTTTATTTTTTTATTTTTTCCTTTAGAGACACCAGTAGCAATCGCAATCGGGGAAGCAAGATACTCATGTCAGAAATAGTTTTTATATCATGTCTGCTCTGTTGGAGCAGTAGTGCTTTCCATTTAAATGATCAAGTTAAGGTAGGAGGTAACTAATTTAAGGCACTCTCTAAATCAGAAGCCAGCTGTGTCCCATTTGCCAACTAACAAATTTTGTACAAATCCAAGAGCAGTAAACCACATCAAAGAGCATGGACTCTTACAAATTCACATGATTCACAATACAGACTGGAGAGACACTCATTTAAGACAAGTTCTTGGTTAACAGGATAGAGACAACATCTCAGACATACAATCCGGAGTTAGAGAAATGATGGTCCTGGAATGAGGGTCAATTGGGTAGACATGGGAGACTCTCTTCTGGTTGCTCTGACCTATCCACTCAAAGAATAAATGGGTCCTCTCTTTGGCTGATTTATTTTTTAAATGACAAAGACTTAGTCAAAAGCAGGAAAAAAGAACAGTAGAGAGATAAGCAAATAATAATAATTATTATCATTATTATTATACTACCTTTGAAAGCTATATACTACCCTATCTACAAGACATTCATGAACTTGAATAAACTAAAACAAACAAAAGCACAACTTGGTATTTCTTGCTCTCTTTATTCAAATTTGGGAAATCCCTTTCCAACACAACAGATGCCAACAGCCTATTAAAGATAAAAGTAAGTTTAAAAAAAAAAAGATAAGATGGTAGATTACAAACTCCGACAGAAGTGATACAATTATCTTTTCTCCTATCAAATACTTATCCATTCTTTAAGAACATACTTGAAACAAACCAGAAGAAAGAGACGACTAGTGATTCAACCATTTGTGGTCCAAATCTGAACCATAATTAAATGTAAAATTTTAGTGGAGATAAAGACAATAAAAATTGGCCTTGGAAGAAAATTTCAAGCTTCAGGACAAAATTAAAATGGGTTATATTTCAAGACAACCCTGTAGAGAAGCAAGAATAATTTAAAACAATGAACATTATTTAAATCAACAGTTTTGCTTAAGCATCTACTATGTGCCTAAATAACCAAGAATACCAATATAAAAATTATCACCATTGTCTTCAAGTAGATGTAGTATCTCAGTATCTACGAAAAATCAGCCAGTCAGAAATGACCTAAATGTTTTTCCTTATATCTGAATACCTATTTCTAACAATAGTTATCAAATAATATTAACTCGACCCAATTTTTTGAAGTACATTCTTTATTATAATTCTAAGCAATGAGAGATATACATGAAAACTCATGTCTATTTTGCTTTTATTATCTTTTTAAAAATACTTAACACTCCTCTCTCTCTTTACACATACTTTTCATAGCCCTTAATACTGCGGTAGTCACATAGGTTTCTCCTTTACCACTAGGATCACCAAGACTCACACTTCTCCACTTCATTGAAATTAGGCATGACCATGTGACCTGCTAAGGCCAATAAAATCGGAAGCAGAAGTGACATGTGTATGAACTTTTAACTGCTGCTGTTGGATTCATCAGCCCACCCTTTCCTGATGGAAGCATGTGTTTATATGGAGGAAGCATCTTGGAAGGCTTAGAACAGTTGCCTTGAATGGTCACCTGGACCAGCCACTGACTTGTTATGAGCAAGAAATAAACCTTTGTTGGAATTATGCTAATGCGATTTGGTGACTTACCACAGCTTCACTTAGCCTACCCTTGGATTCTATATTTGTTGATTTCCTTCTTTGAGGATCCCCTCTACTAATATTTAAGGTCCCAAGGGCAAGGAATTTACCTCTCATGTTCACTGTTTTATCCCCAGCACCCAGAACAGGCTTTGGGATTTAATACACATTTAATAAATACTTGTTAGGTAAATGAAAAATATTTCCATCTAAAATAATCTCATTTATCTGTCAGTGGTGAAAGTGCAATACTTTATGAAATAGAAGGGGAAATAAGACATACACTCAAATGTAAAAAATGTGTTAAGTTTTCTGGAAAGAGAACTGCTATAAACCTAACTACTGAATGTTCAGAGGAGGGGAAGGGTTTTCTGCGTGGAATACAAGGCGTGGGCAGTGGGTTAAGAAACACTACTTACGAAAAGAAGAAGGGCAAGGAGAAAAATGAGATAAAAGATAGATGGCCTACTATGTACTAGATGCTGTGCCAGAAGTTTATGAATGCCTCCTCAGTTAAAACTCACAAGTACCTGGAAAGTGGGTATAATTTTCCACACTTTATAGTTGAGCAAATTGAGAACGAAATGTTTTACCTATTCTATCCAAGTCATCCAATGATAATATGGTAAAGGAACATCCCTAACCCAAGTCTGTATAAAGACCAAACCCAGCTTTTTCCCTCAGCATCATTTGATGGAGATCTGAAACATTTTATTCTGAAACTGGATAAGATAATCTTTGTGTTTACAACAGAAAACTCACAGTATATATAAAAGTCCTAAATAAGTCAGCGTGTCTTCATAGAAACAGATGGTGCAGAACAGAGAGAAAACTGGAAAGAAAAGAGCATGGGCTTCTGTGAAATAGCATAAACTCTATTTGGACCACAGACATGATGGTTAACTGTATGTGTCAACGTGGCTAGAATACAGTGCCCGGTCATTTGGTCAAACACAAGTCTAGATATTGTGGTGAGGTATTTTTTTCAATGTGGTTAACATTTAAATCAGTAGACTTTGGACCTCATCAAGATAAAAAGCTTCTGCACAGTGAAGGAGACAATCAAACAAAAAAACTAAAAGGCAACCAATGGAATGGGAGACGACATTTGCAAATGACATTTCAGATAAAGGGCCAGTATCCGAAATCTATAAAGACCTTACCAAACTCAACACCCAAAAAACAAATAATTCGGTGAAGAAATTGGCAGAAGACATGAATAGATAGTTTTCAAAAGAAGACATCCAGATGGCTAACAGACACATGAGAAGATGCTCAACATCGCTCTTCATCAGGGAAACACAAATCAAAACCACAATGAGACACCACCTCACACCTGTCAGAATGGCTAAATTAACAACTTGGGAAACAACAGATGTTGGTGAGGATGTGGAAAAGTGAAACCCTTTTACACTATTGGTGGGAATGCAAACTGGTGTAGCCACTCTGGAAAACAGTATGGAGGTTCCTCAAAAAATTAAGAATAGAACTACCCTATGACCCAGCAATTGCACTGACCAGGAATTTATCCAAAGGATACAAAACTGCCCATTCGAAGGGGCACGTGACCCCAATGTTTACAGCAGCACTATCAACAACAGCCAAATTATGGAAAGAGTCCAAATGTCCATTAACTGATGAATGGATAAAGAAGTTGTGGTGTGTATGTATGTATATGTATGTGTATATAATAGAATACTACTTGATGATGAAAAATAATGAAATTTTGCCATTTGCCCATGTAGACAGAACTAGATGGTATTAAAATGAAGTCAGTCAGTCAGAGAAAGAGATCATGATTTCACTCATATGTGGAATTTGAGAAACTCAACAGATGAACATAGGGGAAGAGAAGGAAAAATAAAATAAAAAAAGGAGAGGGAGGCAAACCACAAGAGACTCTTAAATATAGACAGCAAACTAAAGGTTGCTGGAAGTGAGGTGGGTGGGAGAATAGGTTATATGGCTGATGGGCATTAAGGAGGGCACTTTTTTGGATGGGCACTGGGTGTTTTACGTAAGAGATGAATCACTGGGTAAAACTCTCTCTACATAGAGATATACTTAATGGTTGTGGTTTTTTTGGAGAACCCTGAGGAATACAACAGGCAAATACAATGCACATGATCATGACCTGAGCTGAAATCAGGAGTGAGAAGCTTAACTGACCGAGCCACCCAGGCACCCCCAACTTAATTTTTTTAACATCAATTAATTCTGCCTTTGTATTTCTCAGTTCCTCATAAATTTATTTGTAAACAATCTCTGTCAGCTTGTTTATAATATGCTATAGGCACAAGGACTTTTAATTTTATTATTGTTTTTTTGTCTATCACTATGCCTCCCTATCTATTTCGATGCAAAGAATTCCACTATTTGCAGCCCACTGAGCCAATTCTGTCCTGATGTAGCTGGTGGATTCTTATGGCCTTCTTACAAGGACACCTTCTGTCATGACTTGTGTCAGCATTAGACCAGAGCTTTGGAAAATGCCAACTAAAAGCCTCAAAGTAGGGAGAGAGGAGTAGCTGCTTTGTCACAGGAGAAACATATTTTTTTTTTCTAAAAGGAATACCATTACCTTGTATTGACCATCCAGCTTCCAGCTGCCAATAGCTAAGCAAGTCAGGTCAATATGGCCAGATTTGATTGGCTGGGCTGATTCTTCTCTCTGGAAACATCTGCAGAAGTCCAGGCCAAAGGCTAACACTAAATAGAATCACTATGTTGTACATGTGAAATTAATATAATATTGTATGTTAACTACACTTCAATTAAAAATTTTAAGGGCTCCTAAGTAGCTCATTCATTTAAGCATCTGGCTCTTCATTTTGGCTCAGGGCATCATCTCACAGTTCATGAGTTTGATCCCCACAGGGGGCTCCGGGCTGACAGTGCAGAGCCTGCTTGGGATTCTCTCTCTCCCTCGCCCTGTCTGCCCCTCCCCTGCTTGCTATCTAGCTCTCTCTCTCAAAATAAAAATAAATAAATAAATAAATAAATAAATAAATAAATAAATAAACATTTTTTAAAATTTTTAAATGATTTTAGAAAAACAATTACCAGTTAAATACAAGATACCCATTTAAACTTGAATTCCAGATAAGTCATGGATATATTTTTAATACAAGTATGTCCCAAATATTGCAAGTATGTCCATGGGACATGGTATGTCCCATGAAATATTTGGGCCATACCTGTAAAAAGTACTCATGGCTTGTCTGAGATTCAAATTTACCTGGGTGTTATGTATCTTTCTTTACTAAAGCTGGCAAACTTTATCTTAATTGATGCACTGAGAAGGCCTAGAGGCCTTTCAGAAGACACAAAAAGTGGTAGAGAGTTCAAATTTAATGGCAACTGGCAATGTTTAATATTTTCAATCCTTTTTACACTCAAACCAGGTAAATAAAAAAATGTCCCCAAATGACGTCTCCTCTTAGGAGACTTAGATCACAGCCGTGTCCCTGATAGGAATCCAAACACTATTCCAGTATCTCTGGTTTTGTTATAATAGCAAACTTGTTGTTGTTTCTTTTTCTTTTTTCACATGAGGGATCATTTACATTTTTTTCTTAAGTTATTATTCAGCCCAATAAAATACCTGCCAAGAATGGCAGATGCCCAGATCCCATCCCTGACACCAGAAAGTTCCAACCTAGAGAACCAGACAAGTGTGCGAAATACAAGAGAAAAGGAGATCAAGGACAGCGCTCCCCAAAGCGTGGTCTAGGAAGTGCTGATGTGCCAGCACTCCGGTGTCCAGGACCAGCGTGTACAGGATCCAAAAATAAGTGTCCAGCCACGTTACAGTCATTTGTCATTTGTCAGAAGAATTTTATGTCTCGTTTCCAAACAAGACATGAGGGAACTCACATGAACTACAAAGGAAAAACGTAATTCCCTCAAATTTACTCTTCTTGTGTTCCTAACTCATTCTCTTTTCGTTGTCTATTGCTTACCCTCTAACCTACAGTCAGCCCCCCTGACCCCAAAGGCAATATTTAAGAGTACCAAACCGAAAGCCAGGACACATGAGGCTTGTTGGTTGTTGACTGACCCTGGCCACATGGATTCCCCAGCCAGAGCCCCATGTGTAAAATGCAGGTTGTAATAAGGTCATTTAAGGTCCCTTTCTGACTCTGATGCCAGGACACACTTGTTGAACGAAGATGAGACTGTGCCTTTTTGGCTACGGGGTTACACTGGCTGGCCCCTGGAGTGGATGGCAAGGTTCAGGCCAACAGCACAAGCTCGACACGCTTCAGCCAGGGGCTTTGTGCAACTCCCAGCCATTCCCGGCAGCTGCAGGCTGGGAGGCCCCAATTCCAAAAATAGCCCCACAAATTATGATTTGCCTTCTAGAGATGACATCTCTGTGAACAACACTAAATCGCGGCCATACGCTTAGCCTGACACTTTGGCCAGCGCCTCAAAAACAGCCCAATCCCTAGAAGTCTAGATGCACCATCCATCCCACCCAGGGGGGGTTCAGGATCCTGAATGTTTATGCTCATGATGCAGTCAGGAAACATAATTATTCGTTTTTCTTTAAGGAAGTTTATGACCGAAGGTAATGGGGGGAACATAAACGTACTGACTGTTTACTGAGACTCATAAATGCTAAGAACACAGACAAATAATTGTCTCTTGGAGATTTGTTCTTGTGGTGTAGAATCTTCATTTTTAGCAATTTAACTACTGAAAGTTTACCCACCTTGAGGAGAATTATTTAGTGGGAAATAAAACTTAGCACCTATTTCATTCCCTGCTCCAACAACTTTCTTCCTTTCAGAAAACTGCCTTTCACATAAAATGTGCAGAAGGTAGCTTGTTATATAGGGCTAGTAAAACGAAGAGGTAATTAGTACAAGCTAAACCTCTAAATAATAATGTCAAGTCTTAACATTTGCAGAGCTCTGGATCAACATTAACTAATAACTTCTCTGTTTTCCTCTGTGAGAGATAAACTTTGTTACTCACAAATTATCAAGAAAGAAAAAAAAACAAGAAATCAGTTCTGGCCAATTATTTAAAAAAAAAATAGTAAAGCTCAGGTCAGAATTGAGCAAGGACAATCAAATGCTTATACCCCTTTCTGGTTCAGAACAGTGCTCATTTATGGGTAGGATGGGCCACTGGTCAGACTGAGCTCTTCTAAGGAGACCTTCCAGAAAGGTTTGGTATTGCAGGGCAGGGGAAATCAGTGTGAAGCTACGGGGCTTTTGGACTCCTGATCTCCTACCTTAACTGACACAATGACAGATACAGGGTGGCGTTATGTGTGTGTGCAGTGGGGAGGGGCAGAGATGCTGCAAGGAATTCAGTGTGTAGATGGACTGCCCGTAGCTTCCTCCCTCTCCCTGCAGCAGACAGCTGTGCTAAATTTGTCAGTTAGCCCTGCCTCACCCCCTCCACAAGTGGTCATACTGTCAGATTCCCAAGCATGTTGCCTCTTCAAGCAAAGGAGTTAAAAATGAACCACTCCAGGAGTGTTGAGTGTCCAACTTCGGCTCAGGGCATGATCTGGCAGTTCATGAGTTCGAGCCCCATATCGGCTCACTGCTGTCCCCCTGCCAGCACAGAGCCCGCTTAGGATCTCTGTCCCCTCTCATTGCCCCTCCCCCACTTGTGCTCGCCCCAAAATAATTAAAGAAAAAGTGAACCACTCCAACGAAGGGAAAATAATGCTGAATAAGACCCCTTACCAGCTCATCTCTTTTTCTTTGTCTCCACATCCAGTGGGAAAGAGAATTGAGAGCTCGTCAGGATTGCCTGCATGGCATCAAACAGTCCCTCGCAGGGAGGGTACAGAGAAGACTCTCCGATGCCTTGCTTGGAGGAATGGTCCACAGGAACCCCGGGACAGCACATCCCCAAAAAGCAGCAGTTGGAAAAGGAGACATCTGGCCCAGAGATACCTCTCTCTTCTCCCTCCCTTAGGCTGAAAACATTGAGTTCTCTCAGTCTCTAAAGGAGGACAAAGTATTGAAAGGAATGTAGGGAAGCCAGTCTGTTTCCCAGTGTAAATGGACTCCCATTCCAACCACGATCTGGTGTGAGTGCCCATGCCTCATCTCTGACGAAGGGATGGGGAGCTTGTGCCGATTCCTGGGTTCATATTGGTCTGGAGATTAAAACTATCTTCTTTTCCATCTTGGAAGAAAGGTACACGTTACCAGGGACAGGGAAACAGGCAGGGACCACTGTGCTAACGTGGACCTATGGATCCCACGGTTCTAACAATGTAGTCACCATGACAGTAGCTGGTAAAGGCTGCTGTCCAAATCCAGCTTCTTTATTTTTGCTGAAAACTTTAAAAATTACCTTAGTTTCTTGGTAAAGAAACAATGTTGTATCAAGGCCCCTAGGAAAATCATACGGCATTATTCCATAAGGTCATAATGGGAGGATCTATCCATTCTGACGAGGGATGAATGTATTGGATTCACTATGTTTGGTCTGGGAAATCTCTTTTTGTCAAATCCAGGATAACCAATTGTCCATTACATACCACGTCCTTGCTAAGAGAAGCTGGTGTAGAAATATTTAATCTCCTCATCCATAAACATTTCTTTCCTCCCAGAGCAGGAAAAGGCTGATCTTCTCAAGGCCTAATGTTATTTATTTTCCAGTGAAGGCATATGATTTTTATACCAGGTAATGTTTTCCCTTAGCATTTTTTTTTTTTAAGTGGCTGCCTTTTCAACGACTCCTAGAACTAAGATCCTGACCACTTGCCCTTGTTAAATATCTAGTGATCCTTTTCCCCAACAGATGGGAAGGGCCTCCTGATATGCCCCTGGCCTAATTTCAATTTGGGTAATTGCATTCTGTCGACTTGAAATTTCCCCACCAGTTTAATCTGCCTGGGATATGATGCCTCATTCTCGGTCCTGAACTGCCTGGCGTGCCGTCGGAGGCTGGGGGACAGCTGGTGCATTCCACCCCAGAAGTGGATGCATTTTAGTGGCAGGTGTGAAGGTTTTCTTCAGCCGAATACAAATTCTAATGTAGGAACAAGCCTCATGGATGCTTTTTATTTTTTCAATGAACGTAACTTCCATGAAACCGAAAAATATGAAAGCAGCCAAAGCATAAATATGAATCGAGAAGAAAATACACTTGCCCTAAAACCAGTCTATTGTGTGATCATTTTGCACTCTGTGAATCTTATAATGCTTCTACATTTGAATGTTACCAATAAGGAGGAATAATTCACATAAAAGCAGACAACCATTCCTCTTCTGAAAGGATTTTATACACACACACATGGGCGCATGGGTATATGCACACATCCGTACACGTATGTATAGGTGTGTGTGTATGTGTGTACCCCAACTCTTACCTCCTTCTGGGGAGTCCTTTTCAGTTTGGACTAAAACAACTTGCCCCACAAAACCACCACATTCGGCGTTCTATGCATACCTCATTTGAGTAGGTAATACATTTAATTGTAACGAGCTTATCGCTATCCATTTCTGTTTCCCCAGCACCTAGGACATAATAGGTGCTTAATAAATAAATATACAGACTACATAGGTCAAATCTAATTAGTCTTAAGCTCTGAGCCCCAAAATGCTATTTCTAAGCGCTGCAAGTCAAAGTGTATTTTTTCAAGGTAACCCAGGAACGCTAGTGGCCCAAAGTCTCATTCCTTAGGCCACCTCTGCTCTAGGGAACGGTTGCGGGCAAGCACAGGCTCACCTTGCAAATGCCGGCTATTGGACGTGGTGGACTGAGCTGAGCAAGCACAGGCTGAAGGTTCGGGGTGAGTACACCGAGGCAACACCCAATCAGTGGAAAACAGGAGCTAGTAGAGAAATGCTCCTGCCTCCAAGCCTTCAGACAGACAATTCGGGAAGCACGCCATACCATCTCAGGACACCTCCGTAAAACTGAACCCCATTGCTCAACCTCAGCTTTTGTTTTTCCTTTTTCTGCAATCTTTTTAGCAGTGACCTTGATAACGTGCCATTATAATGGACTTTTCTCCATCTCCTCTCACCCTGCCCCACTCCTGCTTCAGGGAATTACATCTCAAACAAACTATCTGCACCCTTGCCTCAGGCTCTGAATTTGGGGGGACCCAAACTCTAATGACGTAGGACATCACCATACTGACAGCCACACCACCAGACTATCCACAGAGAAACATACAGAGGACCTATTCCTCCACCATTTATTTTCTTTCCCTCTCATAGGATGAATAAGCCATACACCAAGACAACCTTAATATACTTTGGCTAATAGATTACATGTTATACTTAAGCCAGGAGAAAGGAGAACCAAGATTGTGATGAGATATATATTCTAAAATACTAAGCATTTCAGCTCTAAATATACTACCTTACCAATGACTCAGGAGCCATTCCCAGAGTCTCATAATTAGTAGGACAGTCCAGATTCTGCCTCATTTTAGCCTCTGCAGGTCACCATAAATTAGCTTACAGGCCCGAAGCCTCTGTATGACTCAAGCTGACTTGAATCCTAATTTGTGCTGTGCAGAAATCTTGGCAAAGCCATCTGCATGCTTAAGTCTTATGCTGTCTTGGCCCTCGGGGAAAAAAACATATTTGCAGTTGCCCCTGCCTTCGCCCTCCTTCTTTAGAGTAGATCATCAGTGGGTGGTGTCCTAAACGAAGAGTGGACCTTGATGAAGCCTGGGATCCAACATGTGATGACTATGCACTTCATGAAGCCAAGGGTAGATTGCCACAGAAGAGGGCCAGGCCACCTCTGAGTTGACCATCTCATACTCACTGGAGGGCTACCCTGTTGGCCACACCAGAGAGAGAAATGCAGCGGACAAATGGACTGCAGGGAATTCTCACCAGTTTTTAAGATACTAGTGTTTAGACCTCTGGCTTCCATAAGGTCAAACTGAGGTCAGAGCCTGACATAGCAGCCAGAGTGAGGCAAAGGTAGACTGAGGGACCAGAGTCTCTCAGTCCATGGAAAGGACTACAATACTTTACAAGTTGTATTAGAGAAGGCCCATGGGGTGTATGGATCATCCTTTGAGTTCCATAAAATTAATGATTTTTTAATCTGACTGTAAAGACTCTTTTTCATTATAAAATGTTGAAATGAAAAACTGTATATGAACAAGGGTATAAAAAATTATATTACAAAAATTAACATATCTAGCCCTATCTAATCTTATTACACAGAGGTAGCTGCTTTTAGTATTTACTTTATTTGCTTCTAGCTTTTTCTCTATGAATAATGAGTATATATTTCCTTCTGTTCATGTATGTGAGATCTGGGTAAAATATTGTTATTTTTGTGCACTTCTTTCTTCTGACAACGTATTGTGAGCATTTTCTTTGAACACACTACCTAATGGGGGCATAATATGTAATTATAATATTTTCTATTTCTCTACTGATGGATGTGTAGGTTGTTTTGATATTTGTCATATGCCATATATAATTCATATGTATAGTATATGTAATATGTTTTGAGATTTCTCCCCTTTTGGTGTGGATTCTGGAATTCCCTTCTACAGCAAGAGGCAGATACCCATCAGTGGGTAGTGCCTGGGTCATGCATGTACCCATGGCAAGCCATCTTCCGTGTGTTGATATCTATCCTCTTGGTCACAAGATGACTACAACAGTTTGGGCCACGTTATCTTCACCCCCCCAGGATCCTCAAGTAGCTTGTTTTTCCTCTGGTGCCTTTTAAAAGTGTAAGAAATCTTACTAGGAGCTCCTGTCCCCAACAGTCTGCTCCGGTGTTTCAGTGGACAAAATGAGTCACATGCATTGTCTTAACATGTTCACTGATAGGGGCGAGAGAACTGTAATGATTGGCTTAGACTACAGAACACACACCTCCCTCTGAGCCTAGAGGAAAGATCATTGGCTCCAAGCAAATGGCAGCATTTAGCTGGAGAATGGAGTGTGTACCCTAGACCAGGTCTGGAGTCCTCCTGTAAAGAAGGGGAGATTTAAATGGGGATTAATTTGGGGAGGCAAGACAGAATTGTC
The DNA here is from genome assembly GCF_028749965.1 of Puma concolor. Lineage (NCBI taxonomy): Eukaryota > Metazoa > Chordata > Mammalia > Carnivora > Felidae > Puma > Puma concolor. Next base: position 13,669,520 of record NC_141675.1, read on the forward strand.
TTCGATATAAATTAAAAGTGTCTTGTTATCTCTCAACCTGTATTATCACATTCTTTTCCCTGATAACATTGTCTCTCCTTAATTCACCACCTAGACACTCCTTTTTAATCAAATTTTTGCTGGCTATCCCTGAATCTTCCAAGAAGTTCACTGGAAAATTAACATAACAATGATAATGAGCTTAAGGTCTTGCTCTCCTTGGGGGCATTTCTGTTCTAAAAGACAGTTCTGGAAGATATGAACATCTTCAAGATTTGTAAGAACAAAGGAATAATGGTAGCACGGCAGGCAAGAAAGGATTCAAGACGCAGTGTGATCCTACTACCACCTCGCTCATGCGACCATGATCTACTGCTCTCCCTGTTACATCCACAATGGCCTCCTTGCCGTCCCTCTAGGAGGCCAGCGTACTCACACCTGGGAGCCTTGCAAGTTACTTCCGTCTACCTGAAACAAGCTTCCTCTAGATAGCCACAGGACTTGCTTCCTGGCTTCCTAGAGCTCTCTACACACGTGCCACCTTATCAAAGAGGTTTTCCTTGGTCATCTATATAACATGGCACCTTCACTTCATTCTTTATCCTATGACCCTACTTTCTACATAGTTGGCCTTTAAAAACCACCTGACATGGTATGTATGTTTTTGCTGTCTTCCTCCGAAGCAGATAGTGAACTCGAGGCTAGAACTGATGTTTTATTCACTGTTAATTCCTCTGAGCCTAGAACAATGCCTTAAAAAACCCAGGCATTCCCTGTGTGGAATGAATGGATGACTAGATGGAAGCTTTGGCAATGGCAAATTTAGATGGTCATTCTTCTCTTGCTTAACCTGCATCACAGCCGAAGTCAAGTGGGACCTAATCCTGTGTAGGCATCTTTCTCTATCATCTACCAGTGATGTCCTACTTTCCTCTAGGCAAGGTCTTCATTTTGCAGGATGAGCTATATAGGTCTTGAAATCTGAACAGTATCTATCTTTCTAATATGAAATAAAAGGCAAGTCCCAACTTGGAGTAGTAAGACACATCATATAACTTGCAATACTGTCTAATTAACAAAATGTGTTTCAATTCTGATTAAAATTTATTTTGTGAGCCAGAAATGGTCATAAAAACATATCTCAAAGCCAGAGGAAATAAGGCAATATATTTATCCATTGTAACTTAAGGAGTAAATTACCAGGGAGCCTGGGTGGCTCAGTTGGTTAGGCATGTGACTTCAGCTCAGGTCATGATCTCACAGTTCATGAGTTCAAGCCCCGCATCAGGCTCTGTGCTGACAGCTCAGAGCCTGGAGCCTGCTTCACAATCTGTGTCTCCCTCTGTCTCTACCCCTCTCCCCTCATGCTCACTCTCTCTCTCTCAAAAATAAATATATTTTTTTAATTTTTTAAAAAAGAAGTAAATTACCTTATGACTTGGAGCTTCCATTTGATGCTGTAGTACACACACACACACACACACACAGTTTCAGAGACTTCCAGGTTAAAAGGGTGATATGAATTCGTGGACATAATCACCCACGTGAAACTATGAAAAATTCTATATTCGAGTTCAGAAAAGGACACACTGGAAACCATACATATGTACCAGAGAACAGTTGTGATTTCTGGTCCTTGTGGTGGTAAATACATCAGATTGAAAGGGAGGCAACCACACGACAGTCACAGGGAAGTGAGACAACAACCTATCTGAGATAAATATTAAAGACTTGCCAGCACAGCCTAGTTAACACTCACTGTCGGTGCAGAGACAGTGGTGGGAGTGCATATCTGGACCCCACTGGCATCTCGGGGACAACGATGAGACAGGAGAAACCTTCAGGAGCAGCCTCCCTAGGCCTGTGTTAGGTGAGCATAGCCCAGTCAGTGTAGGAGGGGGATGAGGACAATTTTGAGAAAGAGGTACGGTACCCACGTCTGGCCAAGAACAGAGCTCTGACCAGCTAAGTCTTGGCTTCCTCACCAAACTTGGGGACCAAACCCTTTGGCAAATCTCCCAAGCCAAGGGTCTCTGCAGTGGCAAGATGAAAGTGTAGCAAACATAAGCCGGTCCCTTCTCTGAAAGACTTCTGCAGGCTACCACCCGATCTCTGAGAGAACCAGCCCGATTCTCAAATCTGTGTATTGGGTAATATATTCTATTTGTGGAATACTACACAAATTTTGCTTAAATATCATATTCTCAACTAATATTTAAGAATTAAGTAGAATATCCTTACGTCATGATATATGCTGTAGTAAATGAAAGAATGCATACACTAGCAGGTGATAGCGGTTTATAACCTCAAAATATATGTATAGCACACACATAAATCCATACAAAAGTATAGAAAGATATACTCCATAATGGTAACAAGGAAAAATAGAAGTTAATTTTATTCTTCTTTCTATTTTATATGTTATGGGAAAAGAAATTTAATTGGCCATTTATTCCAAATATATCCAGAACCTACACACTATTCACCACTGCTAACACCCTGGTCAGAAACACCATCATTTTTCACCTGGATTACTGCACTAGGCTCCTAATAAGCTCCTGGCTTCCATTCTCATAGTCTATTCTCTACACAGCAGCTGAAAGTAAGCTTTCAAAAATGGGAGTCAGATTCCTCGGCTCAAAACTCTCCAAAGGTTGCATATCACGCCCATTCCATAAGTCTCTCTCTATTACTTTACAGGTTTCTCCTGCTATTGTCCTTGTACCGACATAGTAAGATCATGTTTTTCCAGTTTTCAGACTTGCCAAACATTCTCCTCTCTTTGCATAGGCTGTTCCTGCTGCTCAGAACACTCTTCCTTTCTGTACCACCGTCTTCAAGTCTTTAACGTTCTCCTTCACAAGCAGCCCAGCCAAGGCCCCAAACACCTGCCTCCTCCCCCTGCTGTCGCCAAAATTCCCTAACTCCCCTTCTTCTTCGGGCCACACTGCACAGTTGGGGGGGCATAAGAGTCTCATAAAATTGAATGTGAATCATCCCCTCTGACGCTGTGTGCAATGTGAAGACCCCGCTTTATTTCGTTGTCTCTCTCCTGCTCTGAGACTGTCTGTTCCGTGAGGGTGGAGGTGTCTTTGGTAGTTACTGCTATCACCTCAGTTCTGGGAACAACGCTGGCACTTACCACCTGCTACTGGATGAATGAATCACAGGGGAGTAGAAATAAAAGTGATTTGTATTTTCTTCTATAAATGACTTCTAATTTCCCTATTATTTTTTTTTTTAATTTTTATTTATTATTGAAGGAGAGAGAGACAGAGCACTTGCCAGGGAGGGGGAAGAGAGAGAGGGAGACACAGAATCTGAAGCAGGCTCCGGGCTCTGAGCTGTCAGCACAGAGCCCGACGTGGGACTAGAACTCACAAACCGTGAGATCATAACTTGAGCCAAAGTCAGACACTTAACCTCCTGAACCACCTAGATGCCTCTTCCCTATTATTTTTAAAACCGGAAAAAATTATTAAAAACAAAAATATATAATTGTGCTTATTTCATTTCTCTTGTTCTTAGGCTGGAAAATCAATTTCTTCTGGACTCAAACTAAAGAACTAAAGAATGATATCTGTTTAAACTATTGTTGAATCGAACATCCAGTAAAACATATCTAAGCTCTGTAGTCATTTCCATGGGTTTTCCCCACTCCCACTGATTTTGGTGCAGTTTCTGATCAGTCACGATGGTAGGAGATGACCCAATTTCATTACATCTGAAGCTATTCAATTTTTCTGTGATACGATTCCATCATGGGCCAAGTCGAATGGTCCAACAGAGAGATGCTCTCACATTCTCTTAAAAGGTTATCCTTTGGGCTTTCTTTTAAGATATTGTTTCTTAGGAGAAAAACTGAAGCTTATATCTAAGGACAAACTCTATGATGAAACTTTTTCTCAGTTCCCAATCCTCCTACACTCACACACGGAAAGTTCTGAAGACCCAGGCTTACAACTCTAAAAATGTTGATGATTATAAGTGAATTTCAACCTATCTTTAAATCTGCTTTTAAGTATCTTTAAAATGAGTTAGGTATTAACCCTTTAAAATTTGATCATTTGTAAATATCTCAAAGCTGACTCTCTGCAAATGGTAGATAAAACCGATCCAACCAACAAAAACAATAAATGAGTTTTACTCTTTGCCACTCTTAGCTTTATTTAGCATTGCAGCAATTTCCTCTGTAATAAACAACTCAAAATCGAGCAAAGACATACCAACCAGCGAGGAGAAAATGAATCTGGTCAACAGAGATTTGGGACCTACCTTTAATCCTTTAATAATGGTCCAGAAAATAATTTAATCTCTTGCTGTTATTTTGTAGCTGGCAATTCAACCAAAGACATCATTTTGTCCTCAGCAGGGGCAGTCATTTTTACGCTAGCCTCTGTGGATAGCTTTATATAATTTATATAGTTTTTAATTTTGGTAATATCAACTAGCTGGCTAAGGCAATAAGCCCTTTTTAACACAGACTAAATAAAGAAATCTCTCATATTTCAATTAACTAACTGAACCAAATCATAACGAGTATGACTGTTTCATTTCATTTGGCTGTTGCTCAAAGAATGTTCACTTAAAACATGTTTCGTTGTTAATATTTATAACGTTCACACTAATATTATAATTAATACTATAATGTTCATACTCATATTGGAAAATTAAAAAAAAAAAAACACCAATCTGTAATAGAATGGCCATTATACCAACCAAAACTCTTGTTTTTATGGAATTAATGGTGTTGTCCTTGGCTTTTTACCTCTAGAAATGTGAAAGAGGCCAGGGAAACAATGGGTAGGGATGAAAGATTGTGTGTCATACAAAAGTACACGGGTGGCCCCATTTGTTAAAACATCTTGTGAAACTATCAATAGCCTCACTGGTTTTATGTCTCATGCTGCAGATTTTTAAAATATGCACAAGATAACTCTATCTCCAATACTGTATAAACCATTCTGGCAAATCATAGTAGTCATTGAGTAACTATTGATAAATGTAATTCATCTCTTCTCAGGACACATGACTGTGTAGGAGAACATCACAGAGCTACCCTCCACTAGATGTAAGTTTCAAAAACTTCGAAAGATTCTGTCAAAAGTCCATCCCTGTGATCAATTTCCAAGCACATATAATTCTTACAGACACTTGTATGTACTATAATAAAGTTAGTAATAATCATTTTAAATAGTCCAATATAGAATTGTTTTCCAAGAAATTAAACTGATTCCTAATACAATATTATAAAATTCTAGATATAAACTTCTTCCTACTTGTCATTTGGCCGTCAATATTTACAAATTTCCAAATTTCATGCAAACGTTTTTTTTTTCAATTTACATTTCCACATCTCTGAGAGCAGGCTGTGTCATATAATGGACGATAAGAAAGTACTGCATTATAGTTTAATAGGAAGCATTTTGTTCTCTTTCCTGGTTAGAGTAATAGAACATAAAATGATGATGTGTCTGGTAACCACTGCTTCTTGAATTCAATGAAATATAGGAATAGACAGTGTTTTCTTGGCTCACTAACTAGATTTATTGTATGATACTATACCTGGCTGAAAGTTGGTTAAACATACTCCAGGATAGACCACTATCCTCACACAGGAGGTACTTAGCACTTCGCTGTGGGGGAGGGGGGCAGGGGGGAAAAGCCTCTCAACAAATGATAATAACTGCCTTCTTTGATATGAAATATCTGAGTATGTACAGCAGATGCTGTTCCTGCCCCTGCTGATCTCCTTTACCAAGCTTCTGTTCCCATGCCCTCATCTTTTCTCGAGGTATGCCCTTAGCCTACAGGACCCACCTCACCCAGAGTAGCCTGGGAGTTTACAACTACTTGCCTCCCTGGGGGGTGGCTCCTGACCAGTGGTAGACAAGTTTGGCTCCTTTGCCTAAAGACAGGCAATGCTCCTGTTCCAAATTTTCCCCCTGGGACAAGGCTAAGCTGGACTTCTAAAAGCACACCCTTATCTAACTTCTCCCTTGTCCTACTCAGCTTCCTTGACTCCCTTAAAGGTTTTTTTCATGAGAGCATTCCTTCAATAAATCACTTACACAAGAATCACAAGTTCTTCTTGTAGACAACCCTTCCTAAGAGTATATTCCCTCAGGTTTCGGCAAGGTGTGGCATTCCTACTGGTTTCAACGAGGCATTTGGCCAGCATAATCAAATAAAGCAACCAGTTGAACCTCGGGGAACCATACTTACGTATTTACAGGTCTGCCCTCAAGGTCTCAGAGGGGAAACAGATATGTAAATAAACAATCACAAATTAGTAAAATGCACATATATGAAAGGTGCTATAGAAATATAGAAGAAAGAGTCAATACCAATGCCTGGGAATTCACTGAAAGCTACATTGAGAGGGTAAGATTTGGATTCAATCACGAAGACATGAAGGTGGCTGAGATTTCCTCAGGTAGACAAGGGGGTGGGGGGAGGAGGCTGAACCAGAGAGAAAATGCCATGTGTTAACAGAGGTCTGAGTAAGCATGTTGTGTTCACAAATCCGCAAGTAGTGTGGTATACAGGGTATAAGCTGCAAATTGGCACACTGCATATATGTGTAATGTACATATATACATTACACACACATAGAATTATATACAATTCATGATCAATTACACAATGGAGAACCAGAGAAACATTAAGTAGGAAAATGACATGGTTAGGTTTCTTTAAAATTTTTTAATTGTTTCAAAAAGTTTATGTAAATAAAGCACAAGAAAAAACTCAAAAGGTACCAAAAGATATAAACGTTGAGTTTGACAAAGAAGATTCTAGCAGCAATATAGAGAGCATATAGGAACAGATCTGCAGGAAGAAAGTTCGGGGAGTTAAGGTGCCAGAAACTCTGGACACTAGGAGGGGGCGGGATCTAGAGGAACTGATTTGTAATTTAGTCTAGTCGTAAGCACGCAGATATGTGTTGGGGTCGTTCCGTTTCGTGCACTTAGTAGGTGAGCAGGCACACAGACAGACCCCGTACACCATTCGGGATACATCAGAAGGTACGGAACACCATGTGAGAAAGGCAAGAGTCAAGTCTCACTCATGGGTCAGGCCCTGTTACCAGCAACAGTTCCCTCGGTGAAGAAAAGATGGTCTCGTGAATGTTTCTGAATCTCCCTCTGTAAAACCATTCCCATACAGTTGATATCGTGCATCTTTTCCTTATATTAAAGGGACTTGTGTTCTTTGATTTCTCTGTAAATCACCATTATGCTTTTGACAGGCACACAGCAATCCATTACAATATCCCAGGGAAGAAGTGATAAGGGTCTAAACTAAGACAATGATCTAGGCAAGGGAAAGGGGGGGAGGGGGGTAGGAGGGGACACTGTAATATTTATTTGGTAAAAATAAAATAAAGGCAAACTGGCTATTCTTTGAAAGTAGGATAAAGTAGAAAATGCTTATTTATACCATCTTAAAAGTCCTCACGCTTAGAAATGCCTCAGTGTTAGCCCACTAAAATAATTTTGAACAGCCTGTTGTTTGTTAAACCACAAAAGTGTATCAGTTCACAAAACTCAATTCAAGAGAGGCAGATAAGGAAAAGGGAAATAGAGACATAAACAACTTTTGTTTATCTACCTAAACCATAAAAGTAAGATACGAACGTTTAGCTAGATTCGTAAACGAAGAAAACAAAAAAGGTGTCATTTTTCCCTTACAAGATTTCATCATTTAACTATGGGCGTGCTAAGTACAACCATGAATCATAGCTGCTTGGCATCGACGCTATTCTACTCTTCTCTAGGATAGGCCATTATGCCATTGCAGTTAAGAAACCAGGTCCAAGTCCAGCCAATGGGGAAGCATCGTCTTAGGTCTCCAGTGACACGTGCCTCTTGCCAAAAATTAGCAGTCTCAGCTGTGAGCTGTAGCCGCCTGTTAGAAAGTTTTGTTAGTAACTTTTCTTGCAAGCACAGTGGGAAAAGGGAACAAAGATACTGTCCTTTTGACCACAAGGGTGTGCCTGGGAATTCTTTCACTCCTGAATCGAATGGGAGTAGACACATCCAGAGTTGGTCCACCCATCCCCCAGCTCCTATGCATATCATCTGCTAGAGGCTCACAGTTACCCTGCCTTCAGGTAAGTACCCACAGTCCCCACTTTCCAGGGAGAAATATTTTAATACGACTTACGCTCCAGAGTCCCTGAAGGTCAGGACAGAGCTGAGTGCTTTCACCTGAGAGCACATCACGGCTTGACTCCTCTCCCTTCCCTATTCTGCTTCCTTCACTTCCTTTACTTACTTGTTTGTTCCATTTGCCTCCTGAAAAGCACTCTTACAATACATCACTTAAACACAAATCTCTCCCTCAAGGTCTGCTTTTAGGAAACCTGACCTAAAATAAAAGGGTTAAAAACAATATGGCTGGTTTCAAACAAAAATTGGCAACTGACAATTTTTAGCAAAAAAAACAAAAAAACATAAACAAACAAAACAGAGAACACTATTCAGTGATAATATTCATAATCCTAACAATACTGGCAAAAAGAGATGCTTATATTTTATTAGGTCTCAAAATAACATGATGGTCCAACAGAGAGGAGTTATGTAGTAATTACCCGTGACAACAGCAACATCACATCAGCGAGGCAGACTAACAATTACATGTTGTTTTCCTTGGAATTGTATTGACAGTGATACAACACTTGTACCACATTGTTATATTTGTATGCCATTAAGTATGTGACCTTGAAAAACAGTTGCTTAATCTTTCAGATCCTCAGTTTCCCTATCAGCAAGGTAAGTTTAAAATGCCGTCCTCCTATAATCATCATGAATATTAAATGAGAGTCTCCTGCGAAGCAATTAGCATAACACTTGGCTCTTTCCAAATATTAATTTCCTTCCACTTTCCTACCATGTCAGCATCAATTAATATTTCTTTATAACGTACTGGCTGTATTGTGCCCTAATCAACACTAAGATTTAATCTAAGTTTATTCTTTTATCATTGTTCAAGGTGATGTGATTAGGATGAGTGACTATTTCCCATGCTTCTAAAAAACAAAATATGGGACACTGATGGGATTAGCTCACTTACTGTAGTGGCTATCTGTGTTTTTGCCTGCCTAGCATCTATCTATCTATCTATCTATCTATCTATCTATCTATCTATCTACCCACCCACCCATCCATCCATCCTCCTTCCTTCCTTTTCTTTCTTCCTTCCTTTTCTTCCTTCCTTCCTTCCTATTTATTTGTTTACTTATTTATTTATTCATGGTGGTGGTGGTATGCTAATTCTTCCCTGGGGAAGTCCCTCTGTATTTCTGAATTTTTATTAAAGATGATCTCCTACCCATAGGAGGGCCAGGCTTCTGATTACAGATGAATTCCTACAAAATCAACAATGCACTATCCCACAGAGTATGTCCCGGTATCTATTATTAATCTGACAAATGGGAACAGGGTGGCAGGAGATCCTGAGTCATACCAGGATGATTCTCACTGTTCAGAGAAGCATCCCTTCCAGACATGCCTCCCTCCATCCCACACATAGCACCAATTTGCCATCCCACCCCTAGACTATATGCAAGTATGCTTAGATTAGGTAGGCAGAGAAGAGACCAAAACCTCTATGGAACTCTTAGCAGGTAGCTCCTGGTCCATGGAAACGTAGGCCCATGTTATTCTGGAGACCAGAGACAGGTTCCCAAGGTGCCATGACATTCTCAGGACAGCTCACTTTGGTGTTTAGCCACTTAGAGCACCAAGTTCTCCTCCCCAATCCCTACATTTATTCTGTCTCTCTCAGAGAAGCTCCTTCAGGTCAAGTTCGTACCATTGCTAACTTATGCATTCATTGAATAGATACTCATTGCTTGGTGGTAATGTTCAAGGCTCCTAGGTGGACTCAAAGATAACATTGGTAAGCAGAACTGTCAAAATCTTCAATTTTATATCTGGGTATGGGTGACTGCAATGGTCAAGAAGCAGGTAAATAAGTGGACTAAATTGATAATTTCAGATAGCCATGAGAACTGTGAAGAAAATAAGTTAGGTGAGTTGGTGGAGAGGGACCACCCTTTCCGCCAACCATTTGGTAGTGACAGAGGGTAGTTAAATTTAGTTTTTGTGGTTAGGAAGGGACTTTCAGGGGAGGTGACCTTCTTGTCTTTGTGTCAAAGAACTGTCGAAACTGACTTAAATGTTTTGAGAAGAGCAGAGGCCACCAAAACACACGCACAGTGCACTAGTTATCTTAGCACATGTGTCCCACTGGCCTGTATCCATCTGAAACACAGGAACCCAGGACACCTTAGTTTAAAAAAAGAAAAGCTCAAATCTTCTTGAATGCCACACATTTTATCTAACTTGTGGTTTGCTTTGTAAACATAAGAGATAAAATGACGTGGTTACCTGAATGCTTTGTTGATTGAGAAGAAATCATTCTCTTTTTTTTCCCCCACTTTGGCATATTGATTACTCATTAATCCAGCAAAACAAAGGATTAATTAATCTCCATGGTTCAATGAAGAATAAATTAGCACAGTTTAAAATGGGCCTGATTCAATATTACAAATTGGAGGAAATGTTCCACACACTCTCTCTCCATTCACTTCTCCAAACCTAATCTCCAGAGAACAGTATTGGAAGACTGAATCTAGTTTGCATGATATTTCGTATTCTGGCTCCTTCTTTAAAATTCAGTCCCTTGAAATAATCATTACTTTCCCCAAACCCCACTTTAAGTATTTCCAAACACAGAAACAGCACCATTTTTTAAAAGTGTTTTAGACATATTACTTATCTGAAACAACCTTTTCCTTTGTAGAAAACAATCTGAATAGCCAGTTTTTCAAAACTGAAAATAATACAGCAGCCACATACATTCAGGCATTTACATAATTGTCCGATTATTTCTCCCGGCACATGAAAAAGATTCATACATATCATCATATTCAGTCCGAATGCTTCCGTAAACTACAAAACACGTGTAGGTGCTGTCTCTGAGCATCCTCAGGAAAAAAAAAAAAAATGGAGTGTTTTATAAAGTCATCTTTTTTTGGTTCTAAATTGAGTTTTTTCAGAGCTATAAAAGAAATCCAATGTCAGATGCACAGAATGCATTAAGGGGTAAGATCTACACTTGTAAAGAAAATGCTATTTGAAACGTCGATATCTAAGAGATGATATCCCCTTTCAGTGCCCACTCCCCATTTTTTGTTGTTGTTGCAATTACATTAGCTTAAAGGCACTGTGCATGTAGAATCAGCCCCCAGATACATAGCCAAAATTCCTATAAAGAGGTAACATTTGAAAGAGCAGAGAATGAAAAGCGGTAAGACTCGTCTTGGTCTCCTAGAAGCATATCTTTATTGTTAGCTATTCTAAGATAATGGTTTCATTTTCTGCTTCTCTCTTTGATGAGATTATAAATAATTTTCAAATATGGATTTTAAGGTAATAAATGAAAAACCGGCTCTTTTCTGTAAGGATCAAGAAACCAAAATCTTATAATGTATTCAATCCCAGCTACTAGATATTTACTTCTATAGTATAGTATCAACATAGCATAATATAGTGTCAAGAGGAAACTATCTACTTATTGCCAAGGCAAAGTGTACGGTGTGTGCTAATACAGTATGGTTGAAAGAGTTCAGGACTGGGAATTAATGTATGTGGTTTCTCATTCAGACTGCCCCTCCCTACTTGGCCTAGGCAATTGCTGCATTCTCCATAGGCCAGCCTCCTCACCTGGAGAATAAGAGGTTACATCAGATGGACTATAAGGTCATGTCCAACTCTACAGCTGTATGACTCAATAATTCAGCTGACTATTCCTGACGACACAGTTAAAATGACATTGGCTTTAGATCCTATATTTAGAGACCAGGTACCTTTGGCAACATAAAGCTTTTAGGGAGCCAAGCTGGCAACGAGACTTGCAAAAGGCAAGGGGAAGCAATGTTGTTGCCGGCAAAGAGCCATGGATTGTTACGTATCCAAGAGACCCCACACCATCCCAGGCCATGCCCGTGGTCACAGTGACCCGGAGACCAGTACTTGGGAGAATTCTTTGAAAAGAAGGATAACACTTCACTAAAACGCTACCCTCTCTCTGACTTTGTTGTCAGATCGGCCTGGGATCAGAACACGTGCTAAAGGCTGGGGAAGACTTCTGAACGCCTCCATCTGCACATGTATAGAATGGACAGTGAAAAACATACCCTGAGTCTTTTTGTGAACATTAAATAAAACAGTGATTGAAAAGCACGTTGTAATATATCTCTTCTCATTTTTAGCAGTTTTTATAAACTCCTCTGACCTTCAGACAGAAACGAACCTGCACTGAGGCTCACCTACCCCATATGTTTTAGAAACACTAAATCATTCCAACAGCAACCAAAGAATTTCTCAGTAGGTAACAATTTACTTGCTTAGAGTTAAATTCAAGTGTTTTGTTTTATAAAAACAAGCAAAACAAAGGTAATAAGGTTCCATTTCTGCTTTTAGCTGAACATTTGTATGAATGTAATTATAGCTGTGCTCCATAAATCTGACAGCCATTTTCAAACCCGATTGGTAGATTTTATGCAAGTGTATGCACGGCACATTATGCCGCACTGTTTCAGTTACAAATGACACATAAATACAGCAGCATGAAGATTTAGACAACCACTTGGAGACCTGCAGAACGCCAAAAAACAACTTCAATATACAGACTACAAGCCCGGAATACCCACGGCCTTGATGTCTGTCATTGGTCATGCTGGGCAGGAAAGCCTTTGCCTTCTGATCTAATCAACTTCAGAATGATTGTGAAGCCAACAGCTGTGTCACAGCAATTGGAAAAACTGATTCAGAACAAAGGGGAAGACCCATCTCTCTAGGACATCTCCCTCCGGAACATACGCTAAGCTTCAGTGGAATGTATAAATATTTCATTCACTATTTTGTACTACATTCCTCCCATGATTTATACGTCCAACCCATTACTTTTAAAAGTACATTAACATTAACGTACCCTTTTAACGGTGCCTCCTCTGACTGCCCTCTTCCCTTACTTAATGAGCTTAGGGGGATTAGAACCCTAGGCAGAATCTATGGCTGCTCTGTGTAACATCACAGGGTATCAAAATGTAAACTCGTTTACTTTCAATTTGTAGAAGTGTACCTTCCAGCAGGACAGTTGCTATGTGGGATGTTTTCTGTTTGGGGCTTCCTTTCATGTATGATATTGGAGAGGGACAGGGTGGCTTCCGAAAAAATGGCATATGGATGTAATGAAATATTGCCCTTCTAATTTCCTCTGGCATCTGAAGTGAACAGGTAGAAATGGGGGGATAGGCATGCAGAGGAAGAGTAGGAAGAGGAAAACTGGTGTGAAACCACTCGAAAGAGCTGGAGGTCCACAAGCTGGCTCACTAATCCTTTTACAGTCTCACAGTTGGGCCAGTGGATTCAAGTACATAGAATTGACAGGATCCACATGGCCTCCTTCAGTTGCTGACTTCTGTCTCTGCAAATTATAACAAACTCCAGAGTGGGGTGTCTGGGTTGTTCAGTCAGTTAAGCATCTGACTTCAGCACAGGTCATGATCTCGCAGTTTGTAGAGTTCGAGCCCCGTGTCGGGCTCTGTGCTGACGGCTCAGAGCCTGGAGCCTGCTTGGGATTCTGTGTCTCCCTCTCTCTACCCCTCCCCTGCTCACACTCAGTTTTTCTCTCTCTCTCAAAATACAAATAAACATAAACCAATTTTAGATATAAATTAAAAAAAAAAAAAAAAAAGAAATTCCAGAGTTCAATTGGATTGGGATCAATGCAATTTATGAGTAAGCCTGATTTGGTGATTTTTACTTCCTAATAGTGACTTTACTTAAAATTTAGAAAGATGTGGGCCAGAACACTACTTAGTATCCTCCAAGTCGGGAAACATAGGATTTAAAATATGTTATTTCCATGTTTTATGGGGTTCCTGGGTGGCTCAGTCAGCTAAGTGGCCGACTCTTGATTTCAGCTCAGGTCACGATCTCACAGTCGGTGGATTCGAGCCCTGTGTCAGGCTCTGTGTTCATTGCACAGAGCCTGCTTTGGATCCTGTCTCCCCCTTTCTGGCCCTCTCCTACTTGCACATGGGCTCTCTCTCTGTGTCAAAAACAAATAAATGTTTAAAAAATTATAAATAAATAAAAATGTATTATTTACATGATTTAATAATAAGGTAACTCTGATTTGTGGCGCCTGGGTGGCTCAGTCAGTTAAGCGTCCAACTCTTGATCTCACCTCAGGGCTTGATCTCAGGGTTGGGACTTCAAGCTGCACACTGGGCTCCATGCTAAGTATGGAGCCTACTTAAAAAAATAGTAATAATGGGGCGCCTGGGTGGCTCAGTCTGTTAAGTGTCTGACTTTTGGTTTTGGCTCAGGTCATGATCTCATGGCTTTGTTGGTTCAAGCCCTGTGTCAGGCTCCGTGTTGACAGCGCAGAGCCTGCCTGGGATTCTCTCACTCCCTCTCTCTCTCTCTGTCCCTTCCCCACTCACGCTATCTCGGTCTCTCAAAATAAATAAATAAACTGAAAAATTCTTTTGTTATAAAGTTTAAGTTTCAAAATGTTAAAATAATGAAGATGATGATGATGACAATGATGGTGTAACTGTGATTTTCCTTAACCTCCAGAGAGTTGAAATAGTTAAAAAATTAAAACAAGGGGTCAATTTCATCTGGGAAAAAAAAGCATAATACACTAATTCTTTTTCCTGCTACCAGATATTTTGGGTACCCTCAAGTGTTCCTGTTCCCCTAAATACAACCAGAGCTGCAACGGTGAAGAACAAATGCTTCAGAATGCGTTTTCATTTCTCTCGTTCAATCAAAGGTTCCTGTCCAGGTAGGTCCCTGCTCAGTTCACCCTCGTGTCCATCCTCGCAACCCGCACCCCCACTAGAGAGGTGATTGGTGCACAGATTGTGTTTCCCGAGCTCCTGGGTCTGCTAGCTTCTGCCTGGGTTCCATCTGGCCAGAGGCTGGATAGCAGGGAGAAAGACGATGTAAGTCATTCCCTCCTTCTTCTCTGCTTTTGGAGGCTTCTCCATCAGCAAGTAGCTTCTCTGTAGTTTCAGCTTCTACAAGCTGCCACTTCTCTGGGGCTCCAGCTACATAACATTTTCCATTCACCTCCATGCTAGCATTGACGATAGCTTCCTGCTATTGATAATCTCACAGAGCCCTGTTTGGCTCCTAGTTCTTTTGTCACTCTCTACACAATTCCCTGCAACAAGCTCCTTTTTAACAAATAATTAGCATGGATTCTGTGCTTCTGGCTGGCCTCTCACTGACAGAGCTCAGCAGCAATTTATAGACTATTAATTTTTCTTTAGTTCATTCAACATTTGTTGAGTACCTACATGCAGCAAGCACCATCTGAATTGCTAGAGGTACGGCAGCAAATGAGGCAAACAGCATGTTTGTTCTCATGAAGCTCCCTAAGTTTCAAGAAGATGGACAATAAACTAAAATGTAAAATAACAGATAATAGCAAGAGAAATGCAGAGAATGCAAGGTAGATGATGTGAAGGTGAGACACGGAGTACAACTTTAGCCTGGAGAGTTACAGAAAGCCTGACTGAGGAGGCACCAGTCGAGCTGAGACGTGAAGGACAAGAAGGGAGCAGCTATGTCACAGAGGGGAAAGGAGCACTCTAGGCAGAGACAGAGAAACGAGCTGGAAGGAGTTTGGAATGGTTGAACAACACACAGGCAAGGGAAGAAAAGCTCAGGAGAATAAGCAGGAGTCAAAGATGGAGGCAGAAAACCCGTCATGGAGGTAGGAGTTTGAATTTTATTTTTCTAAGTGGCTTTGGAAGCCATTAGGGAGTTTCAAGCAGGGGTAGGGAGCATGATTTCATTTACAGTTTTAGAAAATTACTATGACGGCTTTTGTGGGAGTGGATTATGGGAGGGCAGGGGGGAAGGCTTCGAGATGAGTCTTCTCTATTGCCAGAGCACCTATCATGGTGGAGGTCAGGCTAGGGCGGTAGCAGGAGAGAGGGAGGCAATGTAACTGCTGTCAGAAGGGAGAGCTTATGGGATCGTTGAACAGAATGTGAGCAGGTAAGGCTAAGGCCGAAGAATGAAGGATAACCGTGATTTTTTTCGTTGAGCAACTGGATGGATCCTTAAACCAAAATCATTCTTGATCATATTTTTGTCATCTTACTCTAGTTAACTTTCTTCTCTTGGGAAATATTCATATATAACATAAACAAGGTATTGGTTTCATTCCCCAACATTTCATTTTGAAAATTTTCAAACCTTTGAAAATTGTACAAGGACAATGCTATGAACACCCATATGTTCCCTTACCCCTATTCACTGGTTTCAATATTTTGCTACAGCTACTTATAATGCTTTCTCTCTATGTAGCCCCACATATGTATATATATACACATAGTTTTGCTGAAACATTTAAAAGAAAAAGTGGCAGATAGGACACTTTCCCTCTTGATTCTTCAGGACATATCTGCGAAGAACCAGGATGTTCTCCTGTAGAGCTAGCCTATTTTCACTTCCAAGATTTTTACTTTAATGTTATACTATTATCTAACATGTAAGTCCTATTCACATTTCCCCAAATGTTCCCCCCACCCACAAATTGTTCCTTATGCCCCTTATAGCATCCCCCCACCAAAATCTGGTATCCGATAAAGAATCATTCAGTTCTCATGTCTCTGTTGTCTTCTTAATCTAAAAAAAACTCAATCTTTTTGTTTTGTTGTTGTTGTTGTTTGTTTCATGATCTTGACTTTTTTAAACATTTCAAGCCTGCTAAAATGTCCCTCAGTGGAAATTTGTCTCTTTTACCAACATTAAAGACAAACTTTACTTGGTGGGATCACTACAGAGATGATATTGTGCCCTTCTTAGTTCATCAGCCAGGAGACACATGCTATTATGGACCAATTATGGGTCAGATAAGTTTGATCACTGGGTTAGGATGGTGACTTTTTGGTTTTAATGAGTACCATTCTTTTTGTTTTTGTTTTTCAATGTTTCTTTATTTTTGAGAGACAGAGTGCAAGTGGGGGAGGGGCAGAGACAGAGGGAGACACAGAATCCAAAGCAGGCTCCAGGCTCTGAGCTGTCAGCACAGAGCCCGATGTGGGGATCAAACCCAAGAACCGTGAGACCATGACCTGAGCCAAAGTCAGATGCTTAACCAACTGAGCCACCCAGGCGCCCCAACCAATACAGTTTTAATAGCCCTTACCACCTGTTACAATCCTTATCCAACTCATTAGAGAAATTTCTCTTTGCTATTTAAAATATGAGAACAGCCACTGTATAGAATGTGCATAAAAATGTCCACCCTCGTAAAGGTGGATGGCTCTCTGGAAATAGAGGAAAAGTAGCAACAGCGATAGTGAAAGAAGGCCGTATGTGTGTCACCCATCTTAAACAAGCAGCTGTAGCTAGTTTCTATTAGCAGTAACTCTTGGGAGAAAAGTTAGAACATAGTATGAGTAGAAGATGATATGCCAATCTATAAATGATCACCGAAAGTGAGTTCCTCCATGCATTATGCCAATAATTTGCTTGGAATAAGTGCCACAGGCTAATTCCATAAAAGAAAATTTATGCAAATATCTATGCCAACAATATGCTGGATAGTCTTCCCCTTGTCTTCACAATTAATCCTCAGGAAAAACCTTGCTTTTTCATACATGTAATAAAGATTCAGAAAGGTTCTCTAGGGGCGCCTAGGTGGTTCAGTCGGTGAAGCGTCCAACTTTGGCTCAGGCCATGATCTCAAGGTCTGTGAGTTTGAGCCCGGCGTCGGGCTCTGTGCTGACAGCTCAGAGCCTGGAGCCTGCTTTGGATTCTGTGTCTCCCTCTCTCTCTGCCCCTCCCCTACGCATGCTCTGTCTCTCTCTGTCACAAAATTAAAAAAAAAAAAAAAAAAAAAAATTAATTAAAAAAAAAGAAAGGTTCTCTAACTTTCAATAGTTCAAATCCTCAAATTTAATTCTCAAAATTAATTCTCAAAGTTAACATATGCCAATTTGCCATTTGAATCTTTACCAACGTTACTCTAAAATACATGTACTTTCCAGCCAAGCTTTGAAGGTTCACACTTCAGACTTGTAAAGTCATCATACTTTTCCTTGATTATAATCATGAAAAGGAATGGGAACAGATGAAGAAACAAATTAGCATAAACAAACACTTTGTTTTTCTCATAAATGAAGGGAAAATGGGAAAAGAAGATTTTTTTTCCTTCCAACTATAATACCTTAAGGGAAAATAATAAAAAATAAATAATAAAAATAAATAAAATTACCTTATGGGAAATAAAAAAATTTTTTAAATAAATAAATATGGGTAAAATAAATAAAATAATAACCTATAATACCTTATGGAAAAAAATAATGAATTCCAATGAGAATTGGAAATATAACACTGTGGTTAAAAATCTCAATATAAGTTACAATGAAGTTATATAATGATTGTAAGTGTTACTTTTAAGGAATTTTTCATAGCTCTCTCTGTAAAATTCTTTCCGATAATTTTTAACCCATGTAAGGAATCCTTGATGGCTGGTTGGTATTATTACGTTCATTTAAAGTCTCAGCACTGTGTACTTCAATCCAAAGACACTGATTGATTTACGGTGAAGAAGGTCTATAGAAAATTGGTCTATACAATTGAGGGCAATAGAAAAATTGGCCAGAATAGTAGATACACAATTCTTTGCAATTACTGCAACGGAACTATACATCATTTACTGTGGAGGATAATAGTAACCACTGAGTGGTCAATGTAAAAATCCTGAGAGGAAGTGGGATTGAATAAGATAAGGCTCTTATCCTTAAGTGCCCTAAATTCTGTTTAGCCCTTAACTTTTTGATCTGGAAATAATAGCAAGAACTATTTCAACAAAGTTTCTTTAAACACACTGCATTGAGCCTCAAAGTTACCCCAATCTGTCACATTACTTCATTTCTTTAATCATCCTCAACTTCTGCAGGAACTATGCCTTCTAAACAGTGGTAAAAGTGAAAGCCTTGGAATAGATAAATGAGATGAATAAATATTTTCTTAGTGCAATCAGTTTGTTTGTTTGTTTGTTTTTTTGTTTGTTATATCACTTTCTAGCATGCCCAGAGTATTACCTCATGATGAATGCAACAATAACAGGCTTCAGGCAAGAAAAAAAATTGACCCT
This sequence comes from Puma concolor, assembly GCF_028749965.1. NCBI lineage: Eukaryota > Metazoa > Chordata > Mammalia > Carnivora > Felidae > Puma > Puma concolor. The sequence goes on from NC_141675.1 coordinate 13,688,705, forward strand.
TGTACTTCAAGTTTCCTAACCTTTCAATGTTAGGAAATTATCTGCTTGAGAGTCCTTTGATTTTGCTTATTTTGACTGTTTATCTTCCTTAAAGCATTAAGATCAGTGAAGAGTTAAAATGTTTATAAAATATTAAGTATTTAATTTTAAAATATAGGAATTTTCCCTCAAGGATCTCTAATTCTTTAAAATATTGGCTCTCCAGTTATTATAATATCTCATTTGATAAGCAAAAGGCCAGGGGTTTTGATATTCAAGAAGGATAAAACCCAGGTATGCAGAACATTTGAATAAAACTCCCCAGAGTGACATAATAGAATGACAGCATGAGAGAATAAGAGACAAAGACAGAGAGAAAAATGAATACATTCCTGAATTTCCCTTCATTCTGAACTTTAAGTTACTGAATTCCACTCCTTTTAGCCCCTTTTAAATATTAATAACAATTGAAAAAAAATACAAGAACATGGAGTGGATATCTTTCAGGAAAAGACAAGATATTTGGGTTCTAATTTGGCTCTGAAACTATCTACTTCTATGAATTTGGAAAATTCTCTGGTACTCTTTATGCCTCTATAAATGAAGGGGTTGTACTAACCCCTTTCCAGCTCTAAGATTTCACATCCCCATAATTGGAAAGTTTACAGAACTGTTTTTCTCATAGCCCATTGCACAAGGTTCTGGGTAGAGAGGATCTCTATCCAACACATCTTTAATTTTCAAAACAATACTTAGACTGCTTTCTATACATTTATTTCTTAACCTGTGTCGGGGGGTGGGGTACCCTTATACAGAAAACAGCAAAAAACCTCCCATCTCATATCTTGCAATAACGTTAATTTGGACATAAGACTATTGGCAACTGCCTCTTAGACCCTAAAATTCTGTCAACTGGCTGAGCTAGTTCACCTCAAGTATTTCATTAAGCTGTCATTAATATGAGTAAACATTCTGTGCTTCTGAAGTTTTGGACCCCACTTACAGGGCTGTGTTGGGATTTTACTGATATGTCTGAGTCTATGTGTATATGTTTATCTCAGCAAATATAAAGTCAAAGGTGGTCATTTCCTACCTTGTGGTTTCCGATGAATTTTGTGCTAAGTATAAAAAGATTTTGAACTGTCAGTGGAGGGAACTGGAGAAAGGCTGCTATTTCAATGATTCCACTGGATCTTCTGGATGCCTCCACATCCTTTCTGTTGCTGGAGTATTTCCTGATCAATGGTTTCACACCCACAGGACAGTGGCCTGAGAGTCCCAAGAAAGCCATCACAGAAAAGCCATCAAAGAAAGAAACATATTCAGATGGAAGGAGTCAATTCTAACACCTAACCGTAGGAAAATCTCACAGACACAATGCAAACGGGCCCTCTAAAACAATTCTCCATCTTAGTTCCTTTCTCAGCATTTTTATAGACAGGATTTTTTTCTCTCCCCAGTTGAACAAGAAAGAACAAAAGTAGATTCCCCAAAGGAGGAATCATTCGTACTAAGTTTCTTTATGTAGGTCACCTCTGATGTGTTCTTGGTTGCAGTTCAACTGCTAAATTTCAGATGTCAGGCTTTCAGTTCTGATGGTTCTGCACATAAATTCTATTGCTTTCAAAAAGAGTAATTGTTTAAATTCCCCGTTTGAATATTGAAGGAAACTATATGTTTGACAGATGTTAAATACGTTATCAGTTATGTTAGGAGCATGGTACAAAATGCTAAAATATTTTACTCTGAGGTGTCTCTGTGTATGTACGTTTTAATATGAGAAAAGGAAGTAAATGTTTCCCATTAAGCAAGTGTCTAATTTAAAGACAGTAACCACGCCTATATTCAAGTAGATTATAAACGTATGTCCTTTGTGGTGACCAGCCTCTCACATACGAGGCCAGTTTTCCTAACTTTTCCCCTTCTCCAGATTTCGGTCTTATAGATATTGCTCGATGAGCCCTCTTGCTGTCTATTCTAACTGTCATTGTTTGGGTTCAAGCCTTTGGCAAGTCATTGTTTACTTCCAATCCCATAATCCATCCTCTACTATCAGGTGTTTCTAAGAAATACATCTTGCCAATCCACCTCTGCTTAAGAACCTTCCTTGTTTCCTCACTACCTATGGGAAAAAAAAAAAAGTCAGACACCCTAACGTGGCCTTCAAAATCTCTGATAACCTGTTGCCAATTTCATTACTCAACCTCATTCATCTGTGTCCTTATTTAATCATTCGCAATACAACCAAAGTGCCCTGCTAAAATACCTGTTGGCCCACTAAAGTGGAAGCTCCACAAGATATAAGGTTCCTTTATTTCATTCACTAATGTTTATTAAACATCTAGGCCAGGCGTTAGGTAGATGCTTAAGATTTTTTTTAAGTTTTTTAATGTTTCTTTATTTTTGAGAGAGAATGAGAACAAGCAGGGGAGGGGCAGAGAGAGGAGGAGATAGAAGACCTGAAGTGAGCTCCGCGTTGGCAGCACAGAGGCCGACGCGGGGCTCGAACTCATAAACCGTGAGATCATGACCTGAGCCAAAGTCGGACACTTAACCGACTGAGCCACCCAGGCGCTCCTTAAGATTTTTCTTTTTTTTAAATTAATGAGTTCAGCAATACTTGCTGAGTACTTTTTACGTGCCACATAGAAGCCTGGCATTGCGAATCCAGCAATGAAAGTCATTATGTCTATTTTTAAGGAATTGGCCAGGTAAATTTCCATGGATGATGACTTCAGTGTGCATCTGTGACTAAGAGTCTGATTTCTATGGCGATTAGTATACTTAAGCAGTACAGTCATAGTCCATTAATCTCTCTTTCTTTTGCAAACTAAGGATTATTTAATGTTTATTAAATAAATTAATCTAAGAATGTAATTAAAACTGAATGTCTGAAGGTTGTGGTAGGCAAATAATGGCCCCCAAACATGTCCAGATCCTGACTCTAGGAACCTGTGAATACGTCACATTACATGACAAGGGAACACATTTGCAGATGTGATCAAGGTTAAGCACCTGGAGATGGGAAGATTATACTAGATGATCCAGATGGACCCAGTCTAATCGCATGAAGAAGAAAAAGGAATCAGAGATATATAAATTGAGAACAAGTCGTCTGGGCATTGCTGGCTTTGAAGATGGAACAAGAGAAATAAATAAGAGCCAAGGAATGTGAAGATCTCTCAAAGCCGGAAGAGCTCTCAGCTGATGGTCAACAAGAAAATAGGGACTTCAACCAGCAACTGCAAGGAACTAAATTCTGCCAGAAACTCAAATAAGGAAATGGAGCCTCCAGGAAAGAATGCAAACCTCCCAACTTTTCTCTTTTAACCTGGTTAGACACTTATCAGACTTCTGACCTCACAAAACTGTAAAAGAATAAATTTGTGTTGTTTTCAACCATTAAGTTTGTGATAATTTGCAGAAGTCGCAAATCTCGAAAGATCAGCCGAAGTGAACCTCTGACATGGGTCCCCATGACCAAAAAGAAAATAACTGTCTTCAAAATTACGACAGTACAACCTCAACATGTTATGACAAAGAACACAGACACAGAAAATTAGCTATGTTTCCAGATAAAACAAAAGGGTTTTTCAGTAGCGGAATTTTGGTGAAATCATTTTCCAAAATGATAATGACTAATTGGATCATCAGAAATAGCCTTAGGACTTCAAACTGTACTCTGAAAAAAGCTATACACATGTAACCTTTGGAATGTGCTTTCAAACTTTTATACCCCTTGAAAGCTAACTTTGACATCAGTTAGAGTTTTGAGTTACAATGTTCCTCTCAGTCCAGAAAGCCCCAAGAAAAAAACACAAACAACGGTCCAAGAATGGCCCTTTGAAAGTAAGGAAGCCCAAGGGTATCAACTGAAAAGGAAATTTCCTTAGTCATGAAAGCACAAGTTGGCACAAGGCTGTCATTTGCATCCATGTAGATTGTCCTCCACATAATGGGCAGGTTGTGGCTAAAAGTCAGGCCACATTCTGGTCACAAAGCCATGTGCCTTGGCACGGGGCAGTGACTTCTCAGCACAAGGGCCCCTGGACAGCAACACCTTAGTGCCAACCAGATGATGCCCAGCATATCTGGGAAGTTGTGCTGGGAAGTTGTGCTATGCAGACCCTGAACATCTTTTCATAGTGTTCCTGCCAAGAATTCTCCAGGAAGGCTGCTCTCCCCAAGAAGGGTGGTATTTTCTAATTCTTACAATGGTATCACGTGTGTGAACGGTGGCTCTGGCTCAGCCTGAAAACACCGGGCATATTTGTTTACTGTTCATGTTATTGTAGCCAGATTTTAAAAAAATAATAATAAAATAAAAAGAGGCTAAGATCTGGATTTACAGGTGTTACAGGAGCAGATGAAAGTGGAGGTTATAAGGCTCTGTTAGAACTAAGTCCAATGACCCAGTCGAAGGAGGGTCACAGAGATTCGGAGCACAGTGACACAAGGCTTTAATTAATGTTCTTGCAAGGACAGGCACACAGTGTGTCTGATGGGGCAGTCACAGCAGACAATTTATCTCCTACCACACAAGCCCCGTCCCTGGCTCTTCATTGGCTGAGCACTACAGAGGTTACAGCCTTACCTGGACTCGCCTACATTCATGTAAGGCAAAGAGTGGTCTGACTGGAACAAATGTCCATCCCTTTGAGTTGACTCAGAGACTTTCAGTCCCTCCTCCTTTTGTTCTTCCCCCTCATGCTCATTGTAAAGGCTGTGAAAATAAGCCCAAGAAATGGAGAGGGGCAGAAGAACCAGGAAGTGAAGTGTCTAAGGGTTTGGGACTCCATTGTTGTCAGGGAGGGGAGGGGGTCATACATATCTCCAATAGGTTGTATTGTATCTATTGTTAATTAGACAGCACAGCTTTTATTTGGTCTTTCTGAAAAGGAATCATCTCCCTTATTTCTCATAGTTCTGTCCCAAAAAGAAACAAAAGATAATTGGGGGAGTTTTAGGTACTCACTACGGTGCATACTACACCTTATGCTCAATCTAGAAGGCATGAAAATAAAAAATTCACCCGGAACTATTTCTGTCCTCGAACTGTGGACTCCCCTCCAGAATCTCCCTGCTTTGGTCTCTCTTCAATGCTTTCAGTTAGTTGTTCTTTATATTTTGCCCAGAGTTTATATTTGTTATCTACAGAAAGCTTGGTCTAATAGGAGTTTCTCTGTCATACTGGAAGCAAAATTCCTCACAAGCTTTACTTTTGTCAAATGTGTCCAGATGTCTGGTTTGCCCAAAAATGCTGATCATAAATAGCCCTACCATATACTTCAATTTTCCTCTGAGGCTCCAGATTTAAGCCTTTGTCCTGGCATATCATCCAGCTTAGCATTTGTACTAAACTATTCTAGCTTCGACAACAGAAAAATGTAGTCCCCTACACATAAGCAAGAACATCGTATGTTCCAGAAGACAAATCAAGCCTAAGAAGGACTCCTGAGATAGCAAGAAAAGTTTGCTTCCATACTTATCTACCTTTTACCCAAGGAGAAAACACTATGTTTGAAGACACCCTGGGGACAGTAACCTATTTCTATGTTAATTATGATAATACTCTGCCTAAGCACTCTTTTGTTGAAATTTAATCCCATTTTCTCTCATCTTGTACTTTGTATAAATTGATAGTGTGTTCTTTTCTTCCTTAAAATTACCCTTTTATACTTAAAGAGACTTAGGAAATCACCTCTTTGCCAAATCTTCCAGGCTGAGTACCCCCAATACCTTGTTCTCCAATCAGAAGTACTATTTACCTTCATTTTAATCGTTTGATTTGCCGTCCTTCACTCTGAACAGCATTCCAAATTGCTTTTTGAAAATATAAGCCTGACCCCATGACTCAACAACCCCATTCACAGGTACATACTCAAGAAGAATAAACGCTGTGTGCATACAAAGATTATGACAAGAATGCTCTTAGAAGCCTTAATCCCAGGATCTGTCAACAGAAGAAAACAGATAGACAGTTTGGAAGACATCCAGGCAATGAATACTACTGCAAAGTTATGAAAATGAAAAACAAATACTAAATGAAAAAAGAACACGGATGACCTCAAAAACATACTGCGTTAAAGAAGTCAGACTGTGAGGAATGCATTCCATGTGATTCCACCTCCATGAAGTTTAAGAGCAGAGAAAACTAACCTATGGATAGAAGACGCATGGTTAACTCTGTGTGTGTGTGTGTGTGTGTGTGTGTGTCTGTGTATACACACATATACATATATATATTAGACATTATAATATGTATTATACATTATAATATGTATACATATACATATGTATAATATATATATAATATGAGGGGATCTGTTCTGGACTAGAAAAGGGATGGGGGAGCTTCATGGAGAAGATGGAAATGTTCAATATCTTGGTACGGGGGGTAGTAACATGGGTACACATTTAAAAATTCATCAAGTTGTAGATATATATAAGGTTGTGTTTATATACACATAAAATGAAATACATATGAAAGGGAGCTGAATACACCACCCCAAAATATGCTACTTTGGCACGTGGATTATTATGAGCTGAAGGCAATCAGGACCCAGCTGACCGGGGAAACAGTTTTACCTCTCCCTTAACTACCTAAAAGAATTTATACAGGGGGCCGGGACCAGAATAAAATCTATTACCAGAGGTAACTTTTTATCTGAAAGACCTATCTGCATGGCAGGGCAAACTTCTAATTACCAAATAGCTACTCTTCTTATAGACCATTGAATTATCCTCCTCCCTTTTGAAGACCCAGGCCCCTGCCTTATTCCTTAGTTCAGGATGGTATATAAGCCCCAATTGCCTGACTTGCCCTGGAGTCTCATATCCTTGGTCCCCTCATAGGTACGAAATTTCATTTGATTTTCTGCTATTAATCTGTATCATGTTCATTCAATTAGCAGACCAGCCAGAGAAGGGAAAGGGAAAATTTTTTTTTTGTCCATTACACACACATACACACACACAAACACACACCTGTATTTATGCATAGATACATGTGTGGATGCATGTGTGTGTAAAAGAATCAAAGCCAAATATCATTTCACAAAGACAGCCCTCAATGATGAAAGGCCCCCAAACTTAAATCTGTAGCTCCTGTCTTCCCAGCTTCCTAACAGGACAGAATAGACACAACACACTGATTTCCTAACAGAAGGGGCATATGAAGAAAAAGCCTCAGGGACTCCTGTAAAAATAAGGACTGTTTTATAGCAGATACTGGAAAACACCAGCCAGACACCTCCAAGTGGGAAAATCCATCTAATGGGAGAATGCTGTCCGGAGATGGTTCGTGTCATATCTGTGAGTAACGTGACAGTCATCAAAAATCAGTAATGAAATACTGTAATTTGACTGAGTGCCATATTTCTGGGCCCCTGACTTGAAATAGCAGGTTACAGGAGTTGTTACAAACACTGACAAAAGAGCAAGGGCTTTGAGGTAGGAGAGCTGTGGAAAGAAGTCAGTCCGATCTTTGCCTAGCCATGACCCTATGAAATGTTGTAATCCTCTGAGGGTGTCTGGTTGCCTCATCAGGAAAATGGGATAATAAGCAGAATGTCATAGCATTCTCTGAGAGGAGACATAATATATAGGAAAAAATATGTAGAGAAGAAAAAATAGTAATATCTTAAAATTTTCATCTGTAGAGAGTCTATGAAATGATTGTAGAGTTCATTATCTCTTACCAATTTGATAAGCACTCTTACGGAAAATCCTGGATTCCACAAAAATCATTGCTATCCCGGCACTGCATGAGGCTGGTTAGAACATCATTCTGACAAGAATATGGGGGCTTGATGGAGCCTCACAGGAGTCAGTCAATTTCAATTTGGGCCATGGTCAGTGGCCAAACCCTTAGCTCAAGCCAACCCTCTGTTAATTCTAGTCTCTGGCCACAAGTAAGAACAGATGTGAGCACATGAAAGGACCACTACAAATCCATCTATCAAGTCCAGAGAAACAATTCAAGCTATGACTTCCTCACTATGGGTCAGTTATATCGCCATTCATCAAGAACACAATTTCTTGTGCCCAGGGAAAACGCGGGAGACTCTAGAAATGGCCGGTTGGAAAAGTTTGACAAGGAAAGAAATAGCTCAAGAAGGTATATGGATTGCACAACAGAGCTGCTGCCTTTAATTTTCTCCCACCAACCCCACCCAAAAAAAATTGAGGCATCTGGCCAGTGACCAATAAGAGAACTGCTTATAACTGCTGATAAAACAAACTCATTTGCATAGTTTCCCATCTGTTGGAGACAGTATTACTGTGGCTGTGTATCCCACATGCATCTGTGATAGACAGGAACAATGAAAAAAATGGTATATCTGCTGAGCAGCTATGTATATCCTCTACTATGAGTCCATGATTTGCTTCCACTGCCTTTGCTCCCTGACCCAGAGACCTCTGGTCTTTTTTTCCAAGAGATACTTAACTGACTTTCTTAGGGCAAATTATAATATTTGTTCCTGATATTTTTGAGGTATTATTTTCTAACTCAAAAGTTTTCACTGAGCATCCATTCAGGGCCTTTCAATACATTTTTCCATAAAATATTTGATAGGAAAAACTGCTTTAAGAGGAAGAAACCCTGGACAAGGAAGTTAGGAAAGTGAAGCATATACAATTTACAATATCTATATCCACACGAGATAGGACTCAGTCCTGTGGCTTTCAATAACATCTATAAGTTGATGACTTCTAAATTTTTCATTTACTGCCCAGACCTCCCCTCAATTCCAGACTTAAATGACAATGGTGGGAACAGCTATAAGTATTTAGTGATTAATATATTTGGTTTTATGTGTTTGTATGTGTATGTGTGTGTATACACACAGTGTAATAATGATTTCAGGAATAGAATTTAGTGATTCATCACTTACATATAACGCCCAGTGCTCATCCCAACAAGTGCCCTTCTTAATGACCATCACCCATTTAGCCCATCTCCCACCCAATACCACACCAGCAATGCTCAGTTTGTGCTCTGTATTTAAGAGTCTCTTATGGTTTGTCTCTCTCTCTGTTTTTGTCTTATTTTTCCTTCCCTTCCCCTATGTTCCTCTGCTTTGTTTCTTAAATTCCATACATGAGTGAAATCATATGATATTTGTCTATCTCTGACTTATTTCCCTTAGCATAAAACACTCAAGTTCCATCCACGTTGTTGCAAATAGCAAGATTTCATTATTTTTCATTGCCAAGTAATATTCCATTGTATATATGTGGAGGTAGATACTATTATTATCATCATTTTAAAGATTGGAATTAGAAGCACAAAGAGATTGGGGCACCTGGGTAGCTCTGTTGGTTAAGCATCCAACTCTTCGTTTCAGCTCAGGTCATGATATCATGGTTTGTGAGTTTGAGCCTCACATCAGGCTCCATGCTGACAGTGCAGAGCCTGCTTGGGATTCTCTCTCTGCCCCTCCCCTGCTTGCATGCTCTGTCTTTCTCTCTCAAAAATATATTAACTTAAAATAATAATAATAATAATAATAATAATAAGCACAAAGAGGTAGAATAGTATTTTCAAAGTAATACAGCCAGCTAGTATGTTGAACAGGCAGACAGGTTGGTTCAAGATCTTACCTCCATCTCCATTTGTGTTCCTGGAAATTCCATTCAGTTGTCTAACAGTCACCTCCAACTTAACAGCTCTAACACTGAACTCCTGGCCTTTACCCCACAACTTGCTCCAAGCCCGGTCTTCTCCATTACTATAAATGATGACTCGACATTTCCAGCTTCTTAGGTCATATACTTTGAAGTAATCTTCAATAATTTCTTCCACATACCACATCCAATATAGCAATAAATCTTGTCACATCTATCATCAAAAATATCCAATATCTGCCCACTTACCCCTGCCTGTACCGCTAATGCATTAGTTTGATCCAACTTTCCTTCCACCTAAATTGCTACATGAACCTCAAATAGTATCCCTGTTTCTACCCATGTTCCCCTAAAATCCATTCTCCAAAAGCAGTCACAATGGCCTTTCTAAGATAGAGTCACATTATACAACTTTTAAAGTGTACTGTTTTCCTATTGCATTCAGAGTAAAGCCAGAGTCTCCTGATGGCATATATGCCCCACCCAGTGACCTCTCTGACCATAACCATTTCTCTCTGCCTCACTCACTCTTCAAATTGCCTTCACATTCCCTTCAGCCACAAGGTCTCTTGTTGTTTTTCAAATACTCCTCACACTCCTAGATCAGTGCCTTTCATTGGCTGTTTCTGCCCAGAATGTTCTTCCCCTCTGTGCTCATGATCCTGACTGCCCCTAAAACCTGATCGTCACATTCTCAACAAGCCCCATCCTCAATGAAGGTTTACCCATCAACATCCGCCCTCCTTCATCCTCCGTCCTTGCCCAATCTCCTTTCTTTATCCTACTTTTCTTTTTTCTCAGCACCTGCCCCTTTCCAATTCAATGTATATTTTACTTCTTACTTTATTTTTGAAGCCCATCTCTCTCAACCAGTGTATAAACACCATGACATCTGAAACCACTCTGTTACTGCCATATTCCAAGTCCCTAGAATACATGCAGCCTGCTAGACTTTTAGACAATTAAAGGCTTGCAGAAGCCCTCTGTAAAGATTACATTTTCTACTTAATCTAATTCTTTTTCAAATTTAATTGATCACAGACCCATATTTTCCATAAAAATCCTATTAAAAATGTCATGGCATTCCTGCTTCAAGGGAAAAAGTTTGGTGATGGCTATTGTAGAAGATCCAGGAAGAACATACATAAAATTTGTAGGCAGTTTTCCAGGAAGAGTCAAAAACGCTCACAATATAAATTGATAGAATTTAAATTGATGCATATATAATCACCAAATAACAGTCTCTGTTATTATGGTAGTGTTTGCAGGAGGCCACACAGAACGGGAATATAACAAATAAGATTTTTTACACATATTTTCTGTCAAGTCTTACTGTCGTGCTGATAAGCCTTCCTGAGTGATTCTAATAATATACCTTCTATTGTGTTTTAGATCAATATTTTACAGTAACCCCCCAAAAGAGTCAGATAAACTGAGGGATCATTGACAAGAAGTAGCAGGCAAGGAAGAGCCAAAAACACTACTGACATGGATTACACAATACATTTAATTCATTCTTAGGAAATTAGGTTTAATTTTTAAATATAATGTATTAAACACTCAAGGAATATTGAAAGGCAAGAACTCTGGACCAAGAGGCATGGGATTCGTTATGGTTCTGCTTACTAGTTGTGAGGTTTTGGGCAAGTTATTTCACCCAGGCTTTAATTTCTTCATCTGTGAAATGAGAGAGCTGTAATAAGCATCAGATAGGTTTCAGGTGTAAGTTCCTTTATTTCCGTTTTTTTTTTTAATTGAAATCTGGTAAGAGGTAATAGTCACCAATAATTTTTACAAAAGAGAATCATGACAATTATTAGAAATGTCTTTTCACATGATTCCTTGGTAAGTATTTGTTTATGATTTTGGTTGTTAAGGTGTAACAGTGTAAGAATGGGTGAGTTTGAATCTGCATAGGAGCTATGATAAGCCATGTCAAGCCTTGTGTGTTTAGCCACTGAGTGTGTGGGTTTGTTGCTGCGGCATGATTGAGACAGGTTAAAGTATTAGACAACTAATTCTCTCTATTCAGATGGAGAAAAGAGGTAAAATGTGTAATGAGTCACAGAACATGCTTCAGAACTTTTGAAATGAAATATATCATTCAGTTTTAATAAAGTATATCATTTTCAGGTAATTCTTCAAACTCAGGCTTGATTAGATATTTGAGATAAATTTCATGGCAACATCCACAATTGTAATTTCTCTGGTTTTGACTCCACTACTAAATAAAATGGGGGAAATAATTATAGAATAATGGACTTCAAAATTAATTTTTAGCAAGCAAGAAGGTTTACTTCTTTGACCTCAAGGGCCCTCTTCTGAAATAGCCACATGTCAATGACTACATCATGACTCTGGAATACGTGGAAGGCTATTAAAGAAGATATGAATATATACTTCTTATGCTCCTTGGAAATAAAGTGAAATTGTCCCTTTTTTCATAAAAGAACTAATTTGTAATGTAATTTAAAAAAAATTGTAATTTTTTCAAATGAAACGCCTGAGAGGAAGAATCCATCAGATTTCACACCGCAACTTTTCCCAGACCTTACTTCCTATATGCTTGGAACATGATATGAGATTCACCCAGATCACTTTCTACATCAGAGCATATTATCAACTAGTGGAATTTTCTGGAGACTGAGATATTTCACATATTAAACACTAGAAAGGGGTAAGAGATTGAAAGGATCATCAGTAGCCTCAAAAATCTCACTATCTACTGAGATTTTTTCCTCAAAAGAAACTGATCCATGTTATCTACTGTCATTTAATCTTAGAAAACCATATATATATTTCTGTGATATTGCTATTCCAAAAATGTAATGCCAAGAAAAGAAAACTGAGGCCATAATAAGTGATAAGTTAAAAAAAACACTAATAAAAAAGTCAAAGATGACCTAAATAGGATGGCATACCATGTTTGTGAATTATCAGATTCAATATTATGAAGCTGACATTTTATTCCATACTGATCTAGTTAAATATAAATTTAATTAAAATTTCATCAGGATTTTAAAGTAGAAATCAACAAGCTGGATCTAAAATGTATATGAAAATGCAAAGGAACTTAAGAAAAAAACAATTTTGAAAAAGAGAAACAAAGTTGGATGAACCATGCTACAGATTTCAAGACCTACTATAAAGTTACAACAATCAAGATAATGTAGTATGGGATAAAGGAAAAACATATACATAAATAAAGCATAATAAAGAGTCCAGAAATTGAGCCACATATATATGGTCAATTGATTTTGGACTAAGGTTAAAGGCAAATAAATGGAGAAAGGATAGTCTTTTCAACAAATGGTACATACACAAGCAAAAAAAGAACCTTGACCCTAACTTTGGACTCTATACAAAAATTAACTGCAAATGTAAAACCTCAGTCTACAAAGTTGGCACATGTATAACAAATCATCAAATTGTGCACCTTAAATATTTATAAATTTTGTCAAATATACCTCAATAAAACAACAATAAATATAAAAATAAGTACATGGGAGATAATTCTTGTGACAAAATTGCTTAGATACAACACCAAAAGCACAACCCATAAAAGAAAAAAAAATCATGAATGGTCTTCACCAAAATTAACAACTAGGGGCGCTTCAGTGGCTCAAATGGTTAAGCGTCCAACTCTTGGTTTCAGCTCAGGTCATGATCTCATGGTTCAGGAGTTCGAGCCCTGCATCAGGCTCTTTGGTGACAGTGTGGAGCCTGCTTGGGATTCTCTTTCTCTGACCCTTCCTGACTTGTGCTCTCTCTCTTTCAGAACAAATAAACTTAAAAAAATTAAAAACTGCTTTAAAAAACTATTTTTTTAAAGACAAGGTTAAAAGAATGAAAAGACAATTCATAATTTGAGAGAAAATATTCATAAATCACATATGTGCTAAAGGACCTACATGTGGAATATATAAAGAATTTTAAAACTTTTACAATATATAAATAATATAAAAACAATTTTGGACAGACACTTCACCAAAGAACATATATAGATGGCATTAGCACACGAATAAGCTCCTGAATAGCTTTTCAGTATCATTTGTCATTAGGGAAACATTAATGTGAAAAACCCCACAATAATACCATTATATGTTGTTAGAGTAAGAGAGAAAGAGAAAGAGAAAGAGAAAGAGAAAGAGAAAGAGAAAGAGAAAGAGAAAGAGAAAGAGAAAGAGAAAGAGAGAGAGAGAGAGAGAGAGAGAGAGAGAGAAAGAGAAAGAAAGAGAAAGAAAGAAAAAGAGAAAGAGAAAGAGAAAAAAGAAGAAAGGAAATGAAAGAAATGAAGAAAAGGAAGAGAAGGAAAGGAAGGAAGGGGGAGGGGAGAGGGAAGGAGGGAGGGAGGGAGGAAAGGAGGGAGGGAGGGAGGGAGGGAGGGAGGGAGGAAGGAAGCAAGGAAGGAAGGGGAAAGAAGGAAAGAAAGAAAGGAAGAGAAAGAAAAGACAAATAACAATATTAATTGTTGGTGAGGAAGCAGAGCACATTACTGGTGACAATGCTGAATGCTACAGTTACTATGGAAAACTGGCAGTTTCTTATAAAGTCAAATATACTTTTAGCCATTTAATCTAGCAATCCTGTTCCTAGGCATTTACATAAGGGATTCGGTTTACATTAAAAACAACAACAACAACTGTACAAACATTTTTATAGCAGCCTTACTCAGAGTTGCAAAAAACTGTCAACAACCCAAAGGGCCCTTTGCTGGGAAACCGTGGTATATCCACACTATAGAATAGTAGTCAGCAATGAAAAGAAATGAACCACTGATATATGCAATAAAAAGGATAAATTTCAAATTCATTATGGTAAGTGAAAAAATCCATATATAAAATCCCACATATGGTATCATTTCACTTATACAAAACTCTGTAGAAGACAAAACTGTAAACACAAAAGAAACAATCCTACCAGGGACAGGAAGTGGGAAGAAGGTTTGAGTACAGACGAACATGGAGAATTTGGAGGTGGTGATGATTATCTGACTCTATTTTTGTCAAAACTCACCAAACTGTAAAATAAAAAGATGACTCTTAGGGGCACGTGGGTGGCTCAGTTGGTTAAGCATCCAACTTCAGCTCAGGTCATGGTCTCACGGCTTGTGAGTTTGAGCCCCGCGTTGGACTCTGTGCTGACAGCTCAGAGCCTGGAGCCTGCTTTGGATTCTGTGTCTCCCCCTCTCTCTGCCCCTCCCCCACTTGTACTTTGTCTCTCTCAAAATATACAAACATTTAAAAAATTTAAAAAGATGATTCCTACTGTATGTAAGTGACCTTAATACAATAACTAATAATTATTCATCTTCAAATCTAGCCCTTCCATGAATGTGTTCAACACAGGGACACAACAAATCTACTAGGAAAATTATTCTCCTAAATAACAAAGTACTATTATTAAAATAATTGAGCAATTCTAGGAGTAAAATTTAGGAAGCAAATGCTAGGGAGTTTGGAAAAATGAAAAAAGAGATATAAATACAAGTCATAGTAAGACTTTGAATGTCACCTAAAATAAGATAAGGAGGCAAATGTCCCTCCAAATCAATTTATTCTAAATCTTGGAAATTTATTTAGATAATTCAATGAAAACTCTTCTGTTCTTTAATGTATGGATTACACACGAACAGATAATGAACTAATGTCTGTGAATCTTGCTGATAAAACATACTACTGCTGTCTAAGAACTCCATAGTTGCACACTGGTTTTGAAACTGGAGAAGGTATAGTAAGGGAAGTACAGTAAAGAAGATAAGGGTAATGGAGAGAAAGACTGTGTGTTAGACAAGAGCTATCTGATCATGCTCTTTTCCTTATCTGAACCCTTCTCTGACACTGTGCATGCCACACCTCATTATATACAGGATCACCGCAAACAGAAGATGGGGTACAAGGATAAAGGACAAAGTATTCTTAAACAGAGAAAGGCAACTCTGTGTAATCGAAAAGCTTCATCTCTGCTTGAAAGGTAACCATTATCCTGCAATCCTCTCCTATTTTTATTGGATTTTCCAAGTCATTTATAAGCATGGATTACTCAGTTTTCAAAGGAGTCATACAGAAAGAATTATGCTCTATGTGTAATATAAATGTTATATTCATAAATAAGCAAAAAAAAAAAAAAAAAACAAGATCCAGGAATATATTTGCTTCTCGTAACAGGAAACCAGGATGTCATGTTTAACATTAAGAGCTCACTGGAAAAAGAAAGGAAAGTGTAAGGAAAAAATATCAAGAGGCTCCTCTTTCTAAGCCACACTATTTATAAATGCTCTTGAAGCAACTTGCATATTGTATAACCATGATGTCTAAAATCACAATTTGCCATGAGTTCTATATTTAAAGAAAAAAAAAAAAAAACCCTGGTGTTTTGTCGGTTCATATTCAATTAGTGGAAGGCTTCTCTGGACAGATGTTGGAGTTTTTTTTCTTCCAAATTCTTTCACTTGAAGACATTTCCAACAAAGTGTCACCCTACACACTGATCAAGCAAACCGTAACTTCCGTTGGGACATGACACTATGTTAGTCAGCCCCGGCTCATACGATAGACATTTTATATAACCAAAAGCAGTTCACATCCTCTGATACTCACTAGATCTCCTCAAAGTGATCCTCTGTGCAGGTGATTTAAAAATATTAAATTCTTATGCATGGTTTCAATCAAATGTTTTCTTGAAAGAATAGAATTTATGTATATGGTAAAAGTGCAATTTCGACATTACTTCATTATTCATTCATTAATCCATTTGACTAACGTCTACTGAGCACCTAATAATATATTCCAGGGACTATTCTAGGAACTGGAGCCAAACAGACGTAGGTCATGCTCTCTAAAGGGGTAGAGAGACAATAAGAAACACAAAACAAACAAAATAAGAAAGGAACAAAGAGAGAAGATAAATACGTCCGCTGGCAAGCTTGGAGCAACTAACAGCAGTCTGGTTTCAGCTCTGTACCTATGCACCGCTAAAGAGTTTTATTTTTCACATTGCCAGTAAAATGCACGCAAAACAAACCAAAGATATTCTGCTTATACCTCTTCTTATGATCGTTGTTGAATTCAAATGAGATTCAAATGTGCTGACCTGTCACAGAGTTTGCAACAAATCACTCTGAATTATTTTAATCTTTCATCCAGGACTACTAAAAATTCTGTTCTCTCCCATGCTTCCACATTCATATAGATAATAAATTAGATGATTTCCATTGTGTTATTTTCATTGTTTGAATTCAGCTGTGTATATTTGCTCTCCCACTCCCTCCATCTACTCTTCAGTAAACAAGAGAACCCCTAGCAAAACAGCTTGCTCTTGGAGACTCACAGGCTCATTGTATTAGAATAACAGAATTACAAGAGGATTAAGTAACCAAAACGGATCAATATATATTCCGGTTCTGGTAACATCAAATGACCTAGATGTGTTCACCCTCTTCCACCTTTCCTGTGTCCAATCCCACAACCCAACCTCATCAAAGATGAGGAGGTGAGAGGAAGGGAATGATGCCTTCTTTAAATCAGATATCCAATCTGTGGCAGCTTCTGAAAGCTATCACAGAAATGCTCGATTTGACCAGGTCAAATTTCATTTGTCGTGTACTTTTATCACTCTCAAAGCTGGTGCAACGTGTTTGCAATAGAAATAAGGAAAACAAAAATGAACTGCCCCGTTGGCTTGTCAGATTAAAAAAGTGGATTGATTTTACACCTTTGAAATAAGCCGCCTGCTCCAAGGCTCTCTCTTCTACTTTTTCTGTTTAAAGATGCGTGTACTCTTTGGACTCAAAGAGAAGCTTTAGGTTGGATAAATGTAGAATACAATTCGATTCACAATGATGACAGCACCTAACATTTACTGAGCACTAACTATGTGCTAGGGATGGCACTAAACGATTTGTGTCTGCTGTATTATTTAATACTGAAAACAACTATTATTTATAATTTCTCATTCCTTTTTGTTTATTAAACTACTGTCATCCTACTGAACCCTGTACTTTTTCCCAAGCCATTGTTTTCTTCATTTTTTATTCACCTCGATCTCATGGTTCATTATTTTAAAAATGCATATGGCAGGGCGCCTGGGTGGTTCAGTTGCTTAAGTGTCTTACTTGAGCTCAGGTCATGATCTCATGGTTCATGAGTCTGAGCCCCACGTCGGACTCTGTGCTGACAGCCCAGAGCCTGGAGCCTGCTTTGGATTCTGTGTCTCCCTCTCTCTCTGCCCCTCTCCCACTCACACTCTGTCTCTCTCTCCTTCAAAAATAAACATTAAAAAAAAATTTTAATGCACATGGCAAGCCATAACCCTCCACGCCACAGCCTTGCATCTAGAAAACTAAGCAAAAAACCTCCATTTGTACATTTACACGTGGTATACACACACACACACACACACACACACACACACACACACACACACACACACACACACCCTTGAGTAGCTGAGCTCAGGCAAAGTCCCACAGAAAGACAGCTGGGTTCCACTATAAATTTATGATGACCGAACTCAAATGCAAGCACAGCACTGGCTGGCAATCATAGTCCATTTCTTTGGTCAACTCAACTTTCCCATTATCTGCAGCCATAAATTCAATCTTTTCTATTCTTCTCAAAGATCCAACTTCTAACCGTCTCACTCTTCCTTTCCCCCTTAATCTGAGAAGACGACTTGGCCTTCTACTTTAGTGAAAAAAGTCAAAGTGAAAGAGGGAACAATCCCTCAGCTACCTTCTAATAAACTATAAATGGTACGGCTTCCTTTTTCTTTGACCTGCAAGATCCCTCATGTTACTGTAGAGGGGGCCTTCCTGTCATTTAAGCCCAGGGAGCCCAGTTATTTCTTCCATTCCTGTCTTCCTCTTCCTCCCCAGGAACTTGTGTGCTTCCTTTCTTCTGTGGGTCCAAATTTTTCTCAACCGATCATGCCCATCAAAATTTAAATATGTTCATGTCTCTCCCACTTTGAAAGAGTCCCTTAATTCATTATCCCAAACTCTTCATATTCTCTTTCATTTAACAGACAAACTTTCCACAACAGTTGGCTTCATATTCAATATCCATGTCCTTAATTCACTTGACACTGGATTCTAACCCCCATTAATAGAAACAGCTCTAGCTAGGGCACTGTGAGGTAGGTGAACTGCTCATTTGACACAGGTAGCACTGGTAAAGCTGAGATTTGAACCCATGTCAGTTTGATTCTAGAACCCAAAGTCTTAATTGATAAATTAGACCACACTTTAAAAAAGTAGGCTACATCCATCCAAATTACATACACATTAACCTTTCGACCTAACAATTTCAGTCTTGGACAGTTACCTTATATGAATACTTGCACACCTCAAAAGGGCATACGTATCAGATCATTCCTTATTCATAGCAAATATTTGCAAATAAATATGATGTCCATTAATAGAGGGCTGGGCAAATAGATTATTCTATATAGACAAAATGGAATACCAGGCAGTAGTGTAAAAGGAGAAACTCTCTAACATATAAAGATTTTAAAGACAAGTTTTTAAAAGTAAGGTGAAATTTTATGCATAGTTTGCATAAAAATGATGGAAAATGAGAATACTTATTCTTATCTGCCTATCTTTGCATAAAAGACACAGCACACACAAATAACAAAAAAGGATCACCTTATGTTAGATGTTAAAAAATGGGCAACAGGAGAAAAAGATAGGAGTATGGCATCACAATATACCTTCATATATTGTCTTGATTTTGAACCATGATAATGTGATAATTACTTAAAAATTAAATTTTAATTTTTGGTGTATTGTTTTACCATGATGAATTTATGAAAAAAAACTTTTAATATTCAGATATTACGTAAAACATTATGAATATGATGGGTTTGACTTATGAACGTGCTCTATCACATCACTCCCTGTGGCTTTTCCGACAGCTTCCTCCTGCAACCAAAATAAAATCAAATTCTTTATCAAGGCCCACAAGGCTCTACTTAGAAATTTATCAAAATATATTCAAGAAATTTCCCAGAATGAAAATATGATTTTCTCAATTAAAGAAAGCTTACCAAGTCCCTAGATAAATGGATGAAGAACATCCACACCAAACCATATCACCGTAGAATTTCAGATGTGTATGCAGCATTGGGAATACAATGTCATCTGATTTCTGAGCATCAACACTCAAAGGTAGGAAACAATGGAGAAATGCACTCAATATTCTAAGAAAAATGATTTCTAGCTTGGAATTCTATATCCAACCAAACTGTCAACCAAATGTGAACAAAAAATGAAGCCACATCAACGTCCCCCATAGTCCTTTATGGGAAACGATTGGAAAATATATACCACCACAATGAGAGAACAAACAGAAAGCCAAACTGGAGACATAAGGCCGTGGATACAATGCAGAAGAGAGAGGAAGGGGATCCAAAAGACTAGTGTGCAAGGAGATCAGAGGAAGCCAGTTCTGTATTGGTCTAGAGAGCCACTAGGCAAATCAGGACAGGGTACCTACCCAAACAGCAACAGAAGCTTTACTAACTTCAGAGTACATAAAAAATCATACAAAAAAGAAAGTACAATTTTAGTACAAAAAAATGCTCAGATGTGCTATAATAATATGAACACTTAATACTCATATAACTAAATGTTAAAATATTGCTCTATTAGAGAAGATGTGGATATGAATGGGAGTGTGAGAAACGGAGTTGAAGCGTCAATGTCTATAGCGGAAAAATGGTGGATAATATCCAAAATCAAAAATATCAAGAAATAGAAGGATGGTCATATTATTGAGAGCTGTTGAGATAAAGATTCAAGGAAACCACAGGAAGATTTCCAAGTAGTGGTCTGTGGAGGCAGGAAGCAAGGACAGAACAGGCGCCTGCTATTTTCCCTCATTTTCTTTTTAGAAATACTGGATTAGTTAAGAACATGAATAACTATAATAAAAATTGGACTTTAAAGAAGAAAGAAAAATACCCTTAACAACTAAACTTGAAGTCACAAATATTAGTCAATAGTTAAGCTTTTGTCATAGTTAAAGAGAGTGAAAGGAGAAATTCAAAGACTTATGTCTTTGGCATTCTAAGAATGATATAAAATTAATAAACTATCTGCTCAGATGTACAATTAATATTCTTAAGGGGAAAATATCAAGAGTTTGTTCATTCTTCACAGCTGTTTTCCCATTCATTTTCCATTCTTAGCAAAAACTCTCACTAAAATTAATGGCAGTTATTTGAGTGGAAGTAAGGATAATATATTCTTCCACAAGCCAGGAAGTGCTTAGTGAAAATAATGGGAGAAGGGATTATTGCTGAATTAAAAATAATTCTTAATGGCCACCAAGCATTATTAAAAATGAAACAGCATTAAAGATCTCATTATTTTGCATCATTTTACCACCTTTGATGAGGGAAATGACGCTTTCAAAAATTTCTTAAGTTCACAAGTATTTATGTGTTACTAAATTTTAATTTTACTGGTAAGACATGCTACCATTATTTCATCTATTTCATCTATTTCATCTATTTATATATTATTAGTGATCAGGGACATTTTATCACCTCTAGGTTTATTTAAATCATCAATAAACTCAACATTTTAGCTACAATATTATTGTACTATATGATTTTTAAAAATTGCTACTCAATTTCTTGACTTCCATGCTCAATGATGAAATAAAAGGACTGCAGTTATTGTAAAAAAAAATAATTTTTCTTCTAAATTAACATGCGTTAAATAAGTTCCTTTCTTCCTTAGGCGTTGTGAGGGTTTCTGGTTTTTGTTTTGTTTTTGTTTTTTTTGTTTTTTTTTTTTCCTGGTTTGGTTTGAGTCACAGTTTGCTATAATTGAGGCTTATTTCTTTTCAAAATAAGATTATTTTATTTTCACTAAAAACATTTTCTAAAATGTTTAGTTTTGGAAAATACAGAAATATCAAAAGAAAAGGAAATAATCAGAGCTCTCTCTCCTGTTGCTCTGAACACTGATACCACATGTTATAATGGGAGACCTTCTATTAGCTTAACTCCCTGAGATATTATTTAGAACACTGTTCACTGCCAATTAAGAAAAGTAGGACTAGCAATAAATAACTCTTTTTGGCATTAAGCCACTGAGGTTTCAGGAATATTTATTACTATAGTAAAAATCCAGCTTATCCAAGTATTCTACCCAACCCTAACCCCATCAACCTCTTTAAAGGGGGGGGGGGGGGAGGAAGAAAGAAAGGAGAGAGGAAGGGAAGAAGGGAGAGAGGGAGGAATACTAGGCATCTGGACCCATTTGCTTGATAAGATCTTCATGCTAACCTAACAAGGCCACATATGCTAAAGAAAGAGAAAACTTAAACTCTATTCTAATTGTAGTACTACAAAAATAACCCCAAACCAAAAACCTCTGAGAGAATGTGGCAGACTCTACTAAAATTATCAGTGATTATAATAAAAATAGCCAACATTGGCTGAGAGAGTATTTTCTCAGATTCAGTTCTAATCATTCTGCATATGTGAACACATTTAATTTGCACAAAAATTACGAGACATTATGTGTGCATATATAATATATTATATATATATATATATTCCTTTTTTTTTAACAAATGAAAAAACTGAGACACAGAGTGGCATATAATTTTGCCAAGGTCACACAGCTAGTAAATAACAGATCTGCGATTTAAGTCTAAGAAGCCTGACTTAGACTTAACCTGAAAATTATGTTTTTATCCACCAGGCTATGCTGTCTTACCAGTGACTGGAGGAATTCACTTCTTCATATGAGAAAATGGCACATTAATATGGTCAACTATAAAGTAGATACAGATATAGGATATAATAATTTATAGGTTACTCAATTCCATTACTTACATTTGCTTTTAGCTTTGACATTCTTATGTTTCTGGCATGTTCTCCTGCCAGGGAATAGATTGGTTTTCAAGACAAAGCAGTAAGTGGCACAGGCTGAAGAAGATGGAGGAAAAAACAAGAGTCTGTCCCTCCTGCCATGCCATCTTCCCTTGGGAGAGAGGGGAGGGTGGATGTTAAGAGCTTTAATGGCCTAAAGACCTCATTTTGAATGCTGGGTGACTTGTTTTATAAATGGAGGAACAGAGGCTCTATGATATTATTTCACCTTGGCTTCTTCATTTGTAAAATAGCAATTGTAAAGCCCACCTCAGAGACTTACTGTGGCGTGAAATCAAGAATATTATAGCAGGTGCTTGTCACAATGACCAGCCCAAATAGTGGTGAACAAATTGCTAGGAAGACACCATGTAACTGAAACTGGCTGGGCAAAAGGGGATCATTGGCTCTTATGACTGTGACATTAAATGGGAGTTGAAACAAAATCATCATGATCTCTGTCTTTCAGCTCTGCTTCCTTCCGAAGCATCTCCCTCTCCGACACGTTCAACTCTCACAGAGGCAAGATGTCTGCCAAAGGCTCTTGGATCACATTCTACTTTATGAGCCACCCGGAGCAAAAAGAAATGCCCCTTTGTCAGGGGCTCAAGGAAAAGTCCTGAAAACGCCTGCACTCAAGACTGCCTGGTCCTGTTTATGCTCTACGCCTACTTCTGAGTTGTGCCAAGTTCTGATCGGCCCGACCTGGGTGTCCTGCCAACTATGACGACAAGGAATGGGATCAAGTCTACCTGAAATACACAGGCAAAAGTAATGACGGGGTACCAGTCATCCAAAGTGCGGGAAGGGGAAGGAATGGATGCTGCAGAAAAAGAACAGTTAACGTCCACTGCAAGTGGACATTTCTCTTACATTGTAATTTATAAATAGACAAGGGAGACATTCTAGATAGTCAAGTTCTTCCTGTCAAGATGAATTGCTGTTCATTGGTTAGACCTTAGAATAGTGCCAAGACAATACTGAGATGTATTTATCAAAAGTAGGAATGTCAGCAACAGTATGATTGACAGGAATGTAATTTTTACAATATGAAAATACTTAATTTTGACCAGGTCAAGCAAACTAAGCATTTTAGGAGTTAACGTATTTATTTCCATCTATTTAAAAAAAAAAAAAATAGAAATGAAAATCCTTGGAAATACTGCATCTGTATGGTATGGGACATTTTATCCCAGCTAAATGCCATAGCCCCTAGTTAATTTGGGAGGAGTCCTCCTTCTTCTTTATAATGAGATACTTTTTTTAAAGAACTGCCTTCTTCCTAATCATATTTTAATGAGCCAGGCAACTTACGTATACACACAAAAAAGCCAACAATTCACAAGGCTGCATAGGGTTCTTTGGAGGGCTAACCATGACAGGCCAAAACATGTCAGGACACTATATTGGGCAGCTCTTTTCTGTTGAATACTGGAATGGCTTGGAGAACCACGGCCACATAAATAGATTTTTATTTTCCAAATTTATGTAAAACAGTGATGAGTAAACTAGAGGCTGCAGGTCAAATATTACCTTCCACCTGTTTCTGTAAATAAAGTTTTACTGGAACACACCCATGGCTGTTTCTGCATTGCAACAGCAGAATGGAGTCATTGTGGCAGAGGCCATATTGGCCACAAACCTAAAATGTTTACTACCTGTCCCTTTCCAAAAATGTTTGCCCAACCCTAATGTCAAAAATATAGGTAAAGCATATATATGATTCCAGGTCAAAAATGTCTGACCCTGTAACATACAAACACAAGATGTTCTTCTTCCTAACTTGATAATGTTACAGCCGCAGTCCCTACAAGTCGCCCAGAGCATCTGTGTTTTTAAATGATTTTGTATTTATCTTGCTAAATCATGAAATATACATTGTTATTTTAAAATTGCACAGAGGCTCCTCTGGGTCCTGAGATAATTTGAAATCTAATGATAAAAATATTTGGTTCTAAAACATAACAGTGATATTTGAGGACAGAATGCCAGGAAACACCAATATGATGTTCTGATGAATATTTATGAGAACCTCCACCTGGCCTTCAAGTTTTCCATGCTTCAGTGCTAATGTATTTGTGTCTACATGGTGTGTGTGTGTGTGTGTGTGTGTGTGTGTGTGTGTGTGTGTATGGAAGGCTAAGGAAAAGGAGAACCATTCTGAGCCCAGCTCTAGAAGAATAACCAAATATACTGAGACCAAACTGTTAACCCCCTTCCTCCCTTTTAGAAGTCCTGACTGCAGATCACCTTTGGATTCTAACTATAGAACCCTCGTCTAATTCTTGCATCACTCTTTATTCATGTCATTGTTTCCCCTCTTTCCTGAAACATTTTCCCCCCATTTCTCTTAGATCATTTCCTTTAGCACACAAGCATGCTGTCTGTATTAACTACCTCTGGTTTACACTAATTTCTTTCATTATCTTTACAATAACACCATTGAAAGACTTTTCTATGTTTGCCCTCTTCAATTTCCCTCTTCCATTCTCCCTTGAATCCATTCCAATCAGGCTTTATGGCCCCTGTTCCCCACGCCACTGAAAAAGCTCTTTTCAAGCCACCAAAAACCCCTCATGTTACTAAATATGACCTTCAATTTTCAAGCCTTATTTGCCCCAAACTTTCGGTAAAATTTACAGATCTATGAATACCTTTGCTTGTAACACTTTCTTCACCTGAATTCTGGGTTATCAGTCTTTCCTGGTTTTCATCCTAGCTCCATGGACATTTCTTCTTGGTCATTCTGACTGGTCTTAGCCTCATTTTTCTGATTTCTAAACATTAGACCGACCCTAGGTTCATTCCGCAGACCTCTTTTCCTGTTAAACTTCTCCTCTCTTTCTACACCTACATGCTCAGTGAACTTATCCAGCCTCATGATTTTAAATACTATTGTTGTCCTGACTAAGTGGTTATTAAGTTTTCAACTGGCAGGGACCACAGCATGCTGTCACTGTCTTGCATTAGAGCTATACCAGCTCTGTTTCCCTCTCTCACAATCTAGTCCATAGGGATAGACCTCATTTGTCTGGAAAGTCTATAGATCACCTCACTGGTCCACTATATGGACGGCAACATGCTGATTGGACCTGGAGAACAGAAAGTAGCAAGAAGCTTAGAAGCCTTCCTAAGACACATGAATAAATGCCAGAGCGTAGGAACAAAAACACAGAAATGAGAGGACCACTACGTCTGTGAGCTTTCTGGGACTCCAACGGCCTGAGATACTTCTTCCAAAGTGGAAGACAAAATGCAGCAAGTAGCACTACCTAGAATTAAGAAAGAAACATAATACTTTGGTATCTGCAATTTCCAGGCAAAACATATCTCATTTCAGGGTGCTGCTCCACACCATTTAAAGGATAACTTTAAGGTTTCTAATTTTGAGTGGGGCCCAGGACAAGGGTAGCTTCTGCTGCAGTGAAAGGTGCTCTGTCTTTGGAGACTTATGTCCTGGCAAGTCCAGTGGGGTTTACAGTGCTTATAGCCAGTCTGTGTGTTTCATAGATCTGCTGGTAACCTTCAATAGAACAATAACAGTGTAGACTTCTACCCTAAGGTGTCACAGCAAAGGTTTATCCTATTCTACAGATAACTATTCTCTTTCTGAGAAACAAATCCTAAGTTGCCATTGGGCTCCCACAGATTCTGTCCACTTGACTATGATCTGGACCAGGCCCTGAAGGAAGAAACAAGTCGTGTGACCAAGTAATTTAGAGAGTGCCTACTCCTGTTGCATTGCCTCCCGCTGCTCAACATAGATTTAAGGCTTCAAGGGAAGTTCTTATGAAAAGTTTGAGGATAACAGGTCGGGTTTGGTTTGTGGCATGGTAGCGTGAAAGCAACTGGAAATAGATTGTTGTAGGATCCCTGCCCGCTCCAATCCAGCTTAGTTCTTAAAGACAGAAGTTACAGAAGAAGTTACAGACATCAACAGCCTTACCCCAAATGAAACGCAAAGCCTTTACCTTGGCTTGTTGGTCTCTACCAGATCTGTTCCCCAGAAACATAGCAGACCTCATCTCTTACCCCTCTCCCACCATCAGACCATGCTCAATGTTCCCAGAATACCTGAGCACCATCCCAGCGCAGAGCCACTGCACATCTGGGATCTCCACTTGATCTACTCTTCAATTTCAATGTAGTCTCTACTGAAATGTCCTCTCACTCAAGGGCCTTTCCTGAGCACTCACTGTGAACATCCCCATGTCATTTCCCTGTAACCCTTACCCTACGATATTTTTCTTAGCATGCACCACCACCATGTGACGTATCAAACCTTTATTACCTATTTGTTGAGATTTTTAAAATATTTTATTTAAAATATTATTTAATATTTACTACATCTATTATAATATTTAATTTTATTGGTTTCTTAGGTATGTATACATGTATGCATGCATTCATGTATTTTTCTTCTCCCCTATCCAGAATGGAAGATATGCAGAGGAAAAGAGGTTAGATATAAGGTCTGGGATATAGTACACAAGAAGATGCTTTCTTATCTAGCACCACCCACGAACCCTATATTCATTTTTGAAGCAATCAAGGGATTCACTGTTCCCATATGTTCAGCTCCTCAATATATCTGACCTTGGTAAATGAACACAGTATCAATACAGCTCTGGATCCAGCATTCAACTAGTGACACACACTTTATCAAGGCAATGCCTCTCCTACAGTGCCAAATGGAACCCTTGATGACTTTTTTTTTTTAACGTCTTCAGACTATTTACTCGATAACTCTGGGATCAGAAGCCAAAGGAAAGGGATGAACTACTAGTTTCCCATCAGTATTGAAAGGCCAACGATTTCCTGTCAGGATTATCAGGTTGTCAACCCTCTGGTCTATGTTTTAACTTCCCTCAGAAAACGTGCCATCCTGTGCTTCTATCCCTGACTTGAGCGAAATCGCAGGCTAGTTGTTGTCACAGAATGAGGTGATACATGTGAGCGCTGTGGGTACATCTGCTTTCTTGTAATATTGTTTTCGATAAAAAAAAAAAGATGCCGACACATCATTAAAGATTTTACCGCAGTGATTCCACATGTGCATGTTCTTCAGAGGCCTAACAAGGATGCACCTGCTGTATCTGACAACTATCAAAGTTCTTTTGTAACTCCAGTCTAATGTAAACAATTTAGAGAAGGAATGGACTTTGAAAGAATTTGAGGATAAATTCTCAAATTTATGAGGAGGTGATTTATACACCAGCACAGATTGCTGGTTGTCCCTCCTATATTTTCTTTTCACAATGTATTGGAATTTTGTGGACGCGTGGCCATCAATATAAAAATTTGACTTTTCAGCCTCTCTTTTGCAGGAAAGTGCTGCCATGGGACTAAGTGCTAGCCAATGGCTGTGAGATGTGACACACCAACTTCTGAGTTATCCTTTGACATTTTAGGTGATGGAATATATTCATAAATTGCTTAAATTGCTATCATATTAGGTGTCTGTTACAACTTTCAGACTTGTATCCCATATACCTAGAATGCTCTGACGGATTCAACACGTTGTTCATTGACCACTTCTGTATAATACAGTAGAATCTTTTTAATTGTTTATTTATTTTTGAAAGAGAGACAGAGTGTGAGCAGGGTAGGGGCAGAGAGAGAGGGAGACAAAGAATCTGAAGCAGGCTCCAGGCTCCGAGCTGTCAGCACAGATACCAACGCGGGGCTAGAACTCCATGAGATCATGACTTGAGCCTAGGTTGGACACTTAACTGACTAATCCACCCAGACACCTCTATAGGAGAATCTTTAAGAGCACAGGCTTGGAACACCTGGGTGGCTCAGTCAGTTGAGCATGTGACCCTTGATTTCGGCTCAGCTAATGATCCCAGGGTCGTGGGATCAAGCCCCACAGAGGGCTCTGTGCTGAATGTGGAGCCTGCTTGGGATTTTCTCTGCCCGTCTCTCTGCCCCTCTGGGGCTCACACATGGACAAATACACACTCTCTTGCAAAATAAATAAACTTATAAAAAAAAACAAAAGGGCACAGGTTTGAGTGACTGTGGGTTTGAGTCCTAGTTCACTAATTTTTGCCTGTGGAAATTTAGTCACCTGACTTTACCTCTCTACACTTTATCTCTTCATGCTTTCAGTGAAATCAGAACAGTACTAGTGCTATCACTAGATTTGCTGCTAAATGCGATGAGCTTAACATGTTTAAAACAGAAACTGACACTCCATAAGCAGCACCTAATCTTATTTATTTAGAAATGGCTCAAGGTCATCATTCCTTCCGCCAAGTTCTCATCATCTCAGTGACGCTTTCCTTGTGTTTCACAAATTCCATTCTCTTAGCATGTGGTATGACGATTCCCGCTTGACAGAGAACAGCCTTTGCTAAGAAAATTTTCTTAAAAGCCCAGTCGGGCTACATGAGTTGGTTGAGGAGGGATGAATGGAGGCTGCTGCCAGATTTTAAAAGTATATATATATTGGGGAGCCTGGGTGGCTCAGACAGGTAAGCATGTGACTCTTGATTTCTGCTCAGCTCATGATCTCACAGTCTGTGAGATCGAGCCCCACATTGGGGTCTGCACTGACAGCATGGAGCCTGCTTGGGATTCATTCTCTCTCTCTCTCTCTCTCTCTCTCTCTGTCTCTCTCCCTTCCTCAAAATAAATAAACTTAAAGAAAATATTTGATTACTCTGCAGAGAGCCAGGAGCGACATTTCTTTGATGCCAGGGGTGTAGGAAAAAAGGATGGTGCAAGCTAGGAAATTGGTGGGAGACTGCAAAATCTGTTATCCCCCCTGTAGGGTCACAAGATACTCGGTGAACTTACTCAAGGTCAGAGAAACAGTGCAATTACACATTTGTTAGGAAATTAATGATGGAGCTGAGGTTCTCCTAGGAGGAGAAACATACGAGGAAACGTGATACAGAGTGAAATAAAAACATGACATGGGATGAAACAATCTGTGCAAGAAGGGAGTTACTTGTAAGAATGAAAAAAATGTGAAATTTGTTAGCAAATAGTCTAAGGTAATCTTTAGGTTCTCACAATGCTTGGACATGGGCAATCAAGTTCAGGTCGATCTTTGCTTGCAGATGCCCATTGCCTTCCTACATCTTCATCCCAGAAAAATGGACCACATTCTCCCCGGAGTTTCCATTGTACCATTGACATACTTCTTTTCTATCAGCTATGATATTGTACTGAGTGTTGCTATTTTTAAAATGTTTTTAATGTATGTTTAATTTTGAGAGAGTGAGAGAGAGAGCGAGAGAGCGAGAGAGAGAGCGAGAGAGCGAGAGAGAGAGAGAGAAAGCACGAGTGGGAGAGGGAGACACAGAATCCGAAGCAGGCTCCAGATTCTGAGCTGGCAGCACAGAGCTAAATGTGGGGTTCTAACGCACGAACTGTGAGATCATCACCTGTGCCCAAGTCGGACGCCCAACCGAGCCACCCAGGTGCCCCCCCTTTTTTTTAATACACTTTGCTCCAATATTAGAATGTGAATTCCTAGTGGTGGGGACTGTGTTTTATTTATTTCTATAACCTAATATCTTACAAAGAATGCAAGTCTTTATTGAACGAATGAAATAAAATAATGGCTTTCAGCCACTTTTCCATTCATGAATAAAGAGGAAATGATGGTAGATACAGCCATCTGTGATGAGTGATGATATCTGCAAGACAGAAAAACTACAAGTATCCCATCATGTGCCTATTGCGATGATCATAATGGCTTGCCTACATTCCGTCAATCAAAAATGTCAATGGCTAATCACCTCTTAAAAGGCAGGTGTGGTTTAGTGAGAAGCGCATTGAATTTATGCAAAATATCTACTATTTATGTAGCTAACAGTATTTTATTATATGTATCAGTAGGAACAGTTTAAGTATCTTAGAACCCCAAATGGGGGAAATCTTTAATTTCTATACTATATCATCTCCTACATAGATCATGACCTTATAGTTCCATGAGCTTTCCAGGTTCTCTTTATTTACGCAGTATTTTAAGAACAATGGAAATCTTGCTTTAAAAAAAATACTGGAATATATACTAGTCATCTGGGAGTGGGGAAGGTGAGAAATTTGTAGGAAACATTTAAAGGATGGGTAGATGATGAGAACAACAATCTCTCAGCAACACTGACTTTTCAAGGAATCAGCATATTTTGACCAACTAGCGTTTGGTTAATGTCTTCTATTTCCAACTTTATAACCATTATGTGTAATTACACGCAGATCAATCCATTAGTTTACATGCGGGTAGTGGGAATGTTCACAAGGAAGGGAACAATAGGAAGGGTAAAACAAAACTCCAGGGCAGTGAGCTCTTCTGTGAATGAAGAAATCTGACTTCTTGGGCCCCTGTCCCTGCCAACTCCAAATAAAACCAATGGAGGCTGTCAATGCAATAATTATCAAGTGCACTAACCCTGATTTTTTCACTATCCTCATTTTGAAGCATTGCATTTTATTTTTTAATATACTTACACGGGGAGTCCGTTTGGGGCCTTTGATTTTAAAATCTGATAGAGTTCATTTGTGGCAGAGTAAATGCAAATAAAATTCAACTCAACTTGGAAAGGACAGTATGTGTGCCTTATGAGCAACTTGTGGGGAAAGCAAGTCCCACTGTAGTAGGCACAGAAAAATGTCATTTGTTTCTATTGATGGATGGCATTTCTTTGCAAAGCTGTTTTGCTCAATAAAGTGGGCAGAGGTATGGCAAAGCCAAAATTTTAAGGTGGTGGACACAGTCTTAGATATGTGAGCAGCAAATGTATGGAAGATGTCAGCAGACACAAAGGACAAAGGCGGTTGACAAAGCTGCATGAAGAATACAGACATCTGATCAGTTAGCATATATTGATTTACTTTTAATCTGCAGGAGGGCTTTTAATTTATAACAACTCACTCACCACTGCCACTTAAAAACAGCATTTCTAAAGTCAGTTTTAAAATTCTTACTGACTCCATAGACTCTGCCCCAATCACTCACCAGTTGTGTTTGGAATCGTTAAAGATGTGCAAGGCTCTTTAGGGACAATGAACATATGAAAAAGGAAAGAGTAGGAGCTGGTGGTGAGTAGGGTAAGGAAGTATTAATAGGAAGGATTAATTAATTAATTAATTAATAGTAGGAAGGATTAATAGGAACAGGTGCGGAAGCATGAAGGAAAATTAGCCCATGACCTAGGAAGGGGACATCTGTAAACCCAATGGCACCAGGAAGAAAAGAGATTGGCCACAATCCATATACAAAAGTCAGATTTTTTTGTTTGCTTAGCTCACATTGGTAGATAAACGGTTACCAAACCAGAACCACTAATTTGCTGATTTGTGAGGCCCCATATTTTTTTAAAACAAATCTGTGCTTACAACAATACCAAAACTCAAAACGATTAAATTATAATGTAGGATCTCAATCTGATCAGTTACTTTTGAAGCCTAATTATATTTGTCCAAGTGTAATTTGAAGAACTAGAACAGGGCTTTACAATATCCTGATTAATGATGGCGTTTGCTCTGGTTTTCCTGTTCAGCCAAATTATTCTCATGAAAAGCATAACATCTGATCTTGCTTGTAATATCTATCAGCTTCCTGACACTGGGTCGGTTTCTAGTCTTTAAACCTAAGTTTCCTCATCTATAGGATGATTACCACAGCCTCTGTCTCATAGGTAATTAATAGAATTAAATGAAGTAATGCTGAAAGAGTTTTGTCCACTGCCAAACATAATTAGCACTCAAGAAATGTTAGCTGTGCTCCTGCTATTATCATAAGGTTCACCTCAGACACAATGTGCCCAAGGAGAGAATGCTCCCATTTGGAAATATACAATATAATAATGAGGAGATCTGCTCAAGTGCATGCCTCAAAAGCCAGAATTGCTGCCCACCTGTCACCCCCCGCCCATACATACACACACACACACACACACACACACACACACACACACACACACACTGAACTAATATTTACTTAATTCCCTTCCCCCAAATCCTGAATCATCTCGGATCAGCCACTTCAACCTCCTGTATCTTGGTATCTATGATGTTATAGAACATAACGCTATGTACTTGGCGGTATTGTTTTACTAATTACGAAGTAACGACTTTAAATAGTTTCGAAAATACCAACTCTTTATGCCCGACTAAATGATACTGACCTAGAAACATATTTAGCAATTATGAATAGCTTAGAAAAAATAGAGAAAGAATTATTTAAATCTTCATCATATTGCTAAAGATCTTCAGATTACAGCCTACTTATTCTGATTAATTTTATTATCTCTATCTAAACATGATAAACAGATAAAATAATATGCTTTTGAAGTTTATACTGACACTAACAAAATATGTGAAATAAACAGTGCAATAAATGCCAAGCACCTGTTTTAATATAATAGGTTTTCGTGTGATTTTTCTTAAAATTGCTGGCTTTCTTTGGCTCTTTGGGAATTGTTCTTATCATGAGAACATAAATTCTAATGTCTGTTAACAACAGATACTACTATGGTGCATTTCTTTTTGAAATATACACAAATAAAAAAAATTAAAGGCATAGCAATAGTTTTCTTTACGCGTGATTTTCAGGAAAAGCTAACACCTACTCTCTAACCATCAAAGAAAAAGAACTCCAGGGAAGCCAAAAGGAAATCCATTTTTCAGCCTCAAACAAGGGAGAAACCATCTGTGTTAAATCATAAAACAAATGCACTGAGAGTTTATATCAATATACACATGGGAAGGAGGTTATTTACTCTGTGGAGGAAAAACCCTTGTTATATTTAATCATGTGAATTTCATGGGCAAGTAGACATCTACACCATTTTAGCATTTTCAAAAAACACTTAAGATTCTCATCTTAAAGAAATACAATCAACCCACTATCAATGAAACTCCTCAAAGAGAGCCAAGTTCAGGAATCTCCTTATCTCTATCCCATAATGTTCCAGACAAATTCCAGAACAAAAAGTAGTATTAGAAAATGAGTTGCTCAGTTATTCACATCTTTTCATGTTAATTCTTTCTCTCTAGCAATCTTTCACATTTCAGGTGGTCCCTGTCTTATGATGGTTCAACTTACAAGTTTTTTATTTTATGTTGTGCAAACATGATGCCATTCAGTAGAATTTGTATCTTTCCCAGACTGGAGCCATGTGATGGATCCCCTCTGACGCTGGTGTGGTGCAGCCACAGTTCCCGGTCAGCCACAGGATCGTGAGGATAAACAACCAGATAGGCCTACAACCCTCTGGTACACATACCTTCTAGTTTTCACTTTCTGCACTATCAATTAATTGCATGAAATACTTAACACTTTATTATAAAACAGGCTTTGTGTAAGATGATTTTGCCAAACTATAGGTTAACATAAATGTTTTGAGCACGTTTCAGGTAGGCTGGGCTAAGCTGCGGTGTTCAGGAGGTTAGATGCATTAAATGCATTTTCGACTTAAAATATTTTCAATTTACGATGGGTTAATTGAGATGTAACCTCATCATAAGTTGAGCAAGATCTATGTTCTTTTTGAACATTAACGGATTCTGCCTTGAACTCTCAAAGGTCTAACACCAGATTAGCTAAAGAAAATTGGCAAAACATTGAAAAAGGTATTCTGGAAGGCGTAATCATTGTCGTTTTTATTCAGGTTACCGATAAAATTTTGTTCCAATAGATAGGTTTGCGTATCTGAGCAATACTCAAATAACAAAACCATTTCTATACTTGAATTCAGAATGAGGCCAGCCTTGAACTCAACCAAAGGTGTTTATGGCTAGACGTGATAAAAGGCCATCATTATAACTCCATCATATAGCAGGACATCCCAGGAGAGCTTCCTAAGTCACATATTGTATTTCTCTGAAATACTAGACTTGTGATAGAGAAAAAAAAAAAAGAGAGAGGATTTTCTGAAAAGCAATTGCAATATGATTCAAACTAATTTGTCGCAGATGAAGAGACGGACTTTATAATTAATAAGCATTTAAGTTCAAGATTCCACATTCACAGGGATTTTTATAATCAATATTTTAATCTATAGTGTTAGCTTAAGTGGGAGTTTTGTTGCCTTCATGAGGGCAGAAACTGGTTCTCTAATTTGAAAAGATTATGGAAAGAAGTACTTCCTAGAATTGAAACATTTCTCTAAACAATTTAATGAATAACAAAATTTCTCTCAAAGTTACACCCAACACTGGAAGTAGCCTGTCTTGTACAAATTGAGAGAAAAATGGAAAGACAGAGCCACAAAGGAAGACTGTAAAGTTTTAGAGATTTTATTAAACATGAGCTAAATGTATTTCAAGAATTGTAAATGGGCTGTGTCCTAAGATTCTACATAAATGAATTCTGTACCCATGGTC
Source organism: Puma concolor (assembly GCF_028749965.1). Classification (NCBI taxonomy): domain Eukaryota; kingdom Metazoa; phylum Chordata; class Mammalia; order Carnivora; family Felidae; genus Puma; species Puma concolor. Next base: position 13,723,547 of record NC_141675.1, read on the forward strand.
TACATTGTATTCATCAAACTCTGTTACATGTTGAGATAAGTCTATAAAATATATTCATTCTTTGCATTTAAAACTTCACGCCATCAGAATAACTTTTTATTTCTCTACTGGTCTTTATGAATACTTTAATATTCATTTCTATTGTGTAAATGAAAAGCCAGCTTGTCATTTGGCTATATGCAAGATTCATAAAGTTTTATTTCTGAAATAACATCACTTCTAAATTCCACTCCTCAATGCACTGTCAGCTTCCGTTGAGTATCTGACATTCTCTCCCATCATGTTTATGATCTGCAGATGTCGAACTTTGTTTCCCCACCTTGAAAAACTGGACAAACTATCCCAGGGAACTTTTCATTTTTCAGTCAACACTCAGGCAGCAGGTATATACTGAAAACTTCCTGCGTAGCAACCACATATTGAATACCTTCTGTGTAGCTGCTGAGAATGCAGGGCTCAACATACTGGCCCCGTGGTTCCTGCTGATACAGTATATACTGCAATGAGGGAGACACATCAGAGGGGTGTCGTAATGGACAACAGGCTGTTAGCAGAGGAAATCTAATGTGTCCAAGGTAGCTTAAACTAAGCTTCCCATCCGCATCCCCCAAACACAAAATCGCCTTTATTATTCACAAACATTGAACTAGTTGTTAAAAGAACAAAGCATTGAAGTTGAGGCTTTTTATCCTTAATAATGTAAATACTGGTAAGATAGCACTGATTTGGGGGAGGGGGGGGTTTCCTTTTTAAATTCATTTCTTCAACTTTTTATTTTAATAAGGTTTTGGGTAATTTACTAAATTTAATCTCTAAGAGGAAAACAAAGGGGTGCTCCCACCTCTGCTTCCTTCTCCTCATGGTAACAAACATCAGTAACTGATCTCAGCTCTTGCTATGATGAATCAAAATGTGATATAATTAAGAATGCACTCTCTGGAAGAAGGGAACCACTGTGGGGATGAACAGGCCCGGGGAGAATGGAAGAGTAATGACAGAGATGGAGGAGGAAGGATGGGAGAAGCTGCATGATCCAAGAATGCATGAATGAATGGATCTCTGATTCGGTCTACACTTTAAGGTACTCTCTTGATTGTAGAAGAATTATAGGGAGAACTTTGAATGAAGCAAAACGAGAGACAGCGTAGAAGCTAGGATGGCCCAGGCGTGACGGAGAACTTAGAACAGAAGGGACATTAGGGGCGCCTGGGTGGCTCAGTCAGTTAAGCGTCTGACTTCAGCTCAGGTCATGGTCTTAAGGTCCATGAGTTCAGACTCCACATCAGGTTCTGTGCTGACTGCTCAGAGCCTGGAGCCTGCTTTGGATTCTGTGTCTCCCTCACTCTCTGCCCCCCCCCCCCACTCATGCTCTGTCTGTCTGTCTCTCTCTCTCAAAAATGAATAAACGTTAAAAAAAACTTAAAAAAAAAAAAGAATAGAAAGGACATTCACAAAGAGAATGAGGGAAACTTTACAGTCAGGATACTAGGTTGAATCATAAAGATTGGATTCTAAGAATATTAATGTTTTCCCATTAATATAATGGGAATATTTACTAAGTGATTTCACCTGTTATCATACTTTGCATACAAGAATACCAAGACAGCATTTTTTTAACCTCTTCTTTAATTTTTTTTAATGTTTATTTATTATCGAGAGAGAGACAGAGCATGAGTGGGGGAGGGACAAAGAGAGAGGGAGACAAAGAATCTGAAGCAGGCTCCAGGCTCTAAGCTGTCAGCACAGAGCCCGACATGAGGCTCAAACCCACAAACTGCGAGGTCACGACCCGAACCAAAGTCGGACATTGAAACAACTGAGCCATCCAGGCGCCCCCCCCCCCCCCCCCCCGAGTCAGCATTTATAAATGATTTTCCCAGAGGCAGTCAACAAACAAATGGCAAGGACAGACACAAATTTAGGTCTTCTGACACTATAGTCTCAGCTCATTGTACACTGTCATCCTTACAAGAGAAAGTAAGAAAGGAGGATGCTACAGAGAGGATAGTGGGTATCAGCAGAGATTATGTGGTCTTAATGCCTTTAGTTTTCTTCTTAAAATATTACTCAACTTCTTTCAGCCATATGGAGTATTTACATCTGTTGAATCTCCCATGAAAATAATTAGAGTTTTCCCTATCCTTAACGAAATTAAACAAAACCTTTTTTCCTAATCTTTTGAAGTTTTCACGCATGAGTAAAAGAAACAGGAAGAGAAGGGAGACTTTCTATCCTGAGGTGTACATGTCATGTGACAATTTCAAAATTCTACCAAGTTTCCACAGTAGAAATTTTCCACATACAGCAACACACTGCACGGTTCCTTGTTCTTTGGCAATCCCACATCATTTATGGAACGTGAATCAGTGGACAACTCTTCCCCACATGCCTCATGTAGAATTACTTTTATACCCCAGGGTTTGAGAATGAACTTATCTCTGTCCTCTTTAGACAGACAAAAGATGCCATGAGTAAAAAAGAAAATGAAAGGAAAAGGAAGGCATTGAAAGAAAAGTGAAAAATAGGGTTAGAACAGAATTCTATGCTATCTTTCATCCTTAATTGGTTGAGGATTTCCAGTGGTCTAGGTTTTCAGGGAAACACAGAGTGACAGTGATTTCACCTATTTTCTTTTAATGTTTGTTTGTTTTTGAGAGAGAGAGAGAGAGAGAGAGAGAGAGTGCGAGTGAGGGAGGAGCAGAGAGAGACACACACACAGAATCCAAAGCAGGTTCCAGGCTCTGAGCTGTCAGCACAGAGCCTGATGCGGGGCTCGAACCCACAAACCATAAGATCATGACCTGAGCCGAAGTCGGAGGTTTAAGCAACTGAGCCACCCAGGCGCCCCGCAATTTCAACTATTAATCTATGCTTCAGATTAAAATCCAAATAAAATGGCTAAACTTAAGGTAGGGGCACATTGAACAAATATAAACTCTAAAAATAGAAGTCTAGATGTTAGAACAAAAAGGCAATGGTTACCAATAGGTGCACTGAATAATGCCATGTGTTAAATATGGAATATGGTTGCTATACATTTCAGCAGAGTGGAGTATTTGAGAGCAGTATTTCTGTAGGAAATGATCTGCATTAATTTTCACAAGTTTCCTTACATCACAATTTCGTAATTGACAACAATAACTGTCACTAAAATTCTTAGTATAAGAGCAAAGTACATTTATTCTAGAAAACTTAAGTGAAAAATATTTGAATGTTTCTTTATGAAATACACATTGGCTTTGGGACAATCTCAAAGTTTTCGAGTTGTCAGAAATTTGAAGATGGCAGAGTACATCTTTTTGCATCATTTCATGCATTCAGTAGAAAATAAGTTGTCAGTATCAATGAAGAACATGATTAAAAGTATGCCTGTGGAGTCAGACTCAGGTGGAAATCTGACCCTGATTTTCAAAAGCTACGGGATCCTGTAAAAGTTACTTGAACTCCTTGAGAGTTCATTTCCTCATTTCTTTTAAGGAAAAAATTATATTCATTTCCCAGATTTGTTGAAAGCATAGATGAGATTACGTACCCAAAATGCTTATCTGAAACCTCTGTACATTAAATAAGGAAAGACATCCAGGACCCACCTAAGATACTCTCCTCTCTCCACTCTCTTCACCCATCCCACTCCCAATCTCAGTCCATAAGCTTGAGCCACACTTGCCTTCGTCCTGAGCTCTGAACATGCTAAACCTGTTCTGACCCTGGTCTTCTGCCCTCTTCCTGGAAATCTTTTTTTGTTTGTTGTTTCCTAGATCTTTGCATAGCTGACTCTTTTCCTTCATTCAAGTCTCAATGGACTTTCATCTCAAAAGAAGATTCTTTCTCTCCTCATGCTCCTTAGAAGAGCCCCCTTCCCTCTGCTATTCACCTTGAATCCCATTTGCCTTAGTTTTCTCTACTGCACCCATCACTACCTCTAATTTTTATTAATATGTCTGTTTTCATGAGCGTTGTCCATGATTCTCTAGCAGAACGGATACTTCATCTGTCTTGTCTAGTACTGCAGCACACTTGGGAGAGGCTGGCTTCATACTCACCAAACATGTTTTCTCTTTTCCAAGAATCATGGCCACATTTCCCAGCATTCCTTGCAACAGCACGACCACATGGCTGAGTCCCAGTTAATGGAATGTGGTGGCAGTGATGTGAGCCCCTTCAAGGTTGGAACCCCAAAGACCTCCCAATTGTCATTCTCTATTCTTTCCTCCTGTCTTCCAGGTTGGATGAAGAAGATCCTGGAGATGGCTCCAAGGCTCTAGCGTCTAGCAAAGTTGGGAGGTATAATGAAACTAGAACTCTAATCAGCTTGGAAAAGCTTCACATGAGTAAGAAAACAGTTTCTCTGGGGGCGCCTGGGTGGCTCAGTCGGTTGCGTGTCCGACTTCGGCTCAGGTCATGATCTTGCGGTCTGTGAGTTCGAGCCCCGCATCAGGCTCTGTGCTGTCAGCTCAGAGCCTGGAGCCTGCTTCGGATTCTGTGTCTCCCTCTCTCTCTTCCCCACCCCCGCTCATGCTCTGTCTCTCTCTCTCAGTCAAAAAAAAAAAAAAAAAAAAATTAAGAAAAAAAAAAAGAAAACAGTTTCTCTGTCCTTTAGCCACTGAGATTTGGGCATTTCTTTGTTACAGTAACCAGCCATAGGAATACCTCAGCAAACATACTACAGGACATGGAAAACTGCCTGACACATAGTAGGTGTTAAGAAATCAATTTCTGAGTCCCGTCAGAAATTCCTACATTAAATCCCTAGTCTCCAAAGTGATGGTATTTGGCAATGGGGAGTTAGGGAAGTAATTAGGTAATTAAGTCATGAGGGTAGGGCCTTTATGATGGGATTCATGTCCTTATAACAAGAGGAAGAGAGGTGTTTGGGTGGCTCAGTCAGTTAAGCGTCTGACTCTTGCTTTCAGGTCAGGTCATGATCTCATGGTTCATGGGATCAAGCCCCACATCAGGCTCTGTGCTGACAGCATGGAGCCTGCTTGGGATTCTCTGTCTCTCTCTCTCTCTGCCCCTCCCCCACTTGCACACACCTTAACTCTCTCTCTCTCTCTCTCTCTCTCTCAAAACAAATATTTTAAAAATTTTTTCTAAAAAAAAAAAAAAAAGGAGTGGGGGAAGGAAAAGAGATGTCTGCCCACCCACTCTCCTTCTCTCCCTCCCTGAGCAGGCACTGAGGAAAGGCCATGTGAGCACACAGAAGTTGCCCAGCTATAAGCCACGAAAAGGGCTCCCACTAGAACCCCACCATGCTGGCATCCTGGTGTCAGACTTCCGGCCTCCAGAGCTGTGAGTAATAAATTTCTGTTGTTTAAACCAGTCTATGGTGTTTTATTATAGCTGACTATGCTGGCAAAGGCAGTAGGTACTCAATAAATATGTAATAAATATTGGCTAAATAGCACAATATTTAAATTAATGGCATTATGTACCCTCCTATATCAAGTCTCTGTCACTAAACTATATTCGCTCAAAGTGGGTTGAAGAAGAAATCATTCTCTGTGGGAAGCAATTCTTTTCAGATGTTGCTTGAAGATCTCCAAGGTGTACATATTGTTAGAGGTTGAGGAAACGACACCTCCCGGGCTCAGAAGTTTTCGTGAATATTAACGGAAAGAGAAAATAAAGTGATTGTGGTGTACAGTGTTACTCATTCCCTGCACTGACATTTCCTGTTTGGGATCATAAAGGGAATATGAAGGACTCATAAAACCCTAAATGAATTGTGCCATAAATGTTAACTGCCACTGGTAACAGTGTCGAGTGCGACTCAAATGCAGTACAACCACAGGGAACCCCCACTACCTGGGGGTGAAAGCGAAGCCGATGTCAGGTCCCAGGATGTGCCGTTAACTATGCGCCGCCCCCCCCCCCCCCCCCACCAAGGTTATATTCTTACGCACGTCTGTTAGGAAAAAAGCTTGGCCAACACAAAGTTGTATTTGTTTAAATAAGACAGCGCGCTTCACATCCTGAAGAGACTGCTTCATAAAACATTCCTATGCATCTTAATTTTTAAATCCCCAAATGACAATTATTAGCCTTCAATCTACGACCTTTCAAAACGAGCCACATGTCCAAGTATTTGACCGCTTGAAGTCCATCATACCCTTAGGCCTTGATAACATCACCTTTTGGGAGATTTAAAGGGACTCATCATCTCGATTTAAGACGACGACGACTGTGAATTCAGCTCTATACTAGAAGGCAGGCAAACTAAAAATCAAGGAGAACCATCAATTACGTAGAAAAGTGTTTCACAAGAGTGGTTTTGAGTAGATTTCTTGAGTCATGTACCATCTCGATTTTTCATCCTTTTCTGCAGATGCCTTTAAGAATTTTCATTATTTGTAGTACCGTATGGGCTCAAAGGATTCTAGCAATTGCCATCCAGTGGACTGTTTGCCTCTGCAGATGGAATACAGGCACCCAGGCCATTCAGAGTTGGTGAACTGGCTCCATAATCCCTGCATTGAATCACTGCCAAATATCATGGCATTTGAACCCCTCAGATGTGATTATTAAGCTTTAGGGCAGTAATCCTTTATAACTGGAGTATTAGAAAGAGGCAAGTACAGAGGTTTTAATTTTTAAGAAATACTGTGTGCGTGTGTGTGTGTGTGTGTGTGTGTGTGTGTGTGTATACACACACATACACCCGCACCCACATCACCCAGGTTCACAAATGGAATACTCCCAGCAGAGTGGAGGTGCCAATGCACCATCCCAAATGTTCCTTCTTATCCTGAATTTTGTAAGTTTCTTGGGTTCCACTTATGATTTTTCTTTTAACAGTCGGTCACTAACATTTAAGCGTATTTTTGCTAAATGCCTGTTCTCTGGAATTGGGATTAGAATCCTAAATATATAACAGCTGTTAAAAGAATTTTTACCATCATAAACTAATAAGCATTTTGTTGTGTTTTATTTTGTCTAGTTTACATCTGTTGAATTAAGACTGTCTAACATGTAATGGATCAGAAAATATAACACTGGGGAAAATGTTTTGAAAATCTCTTCTTACTTTAAAACACCAAATCTAAAAGATTTCAGGCAACAAACCCAGACAAATCCATTCATTTTTAGCATGGTTATGTTTGTGATTATTTCAGGTTAAGTACAAATTGACACAAAAATATCCATCTTCAGCTGATATGAACGTAAGTTTATCGCTTTTATAATGAAATGCAATGCAGTGAAATGGCAAACACTTCTTCAGTTACACTGCTTTATATTTTCATTCTACTTTTATTCAAGGAAGGTGTTAATTCTTAAAAAAAATTATAAATTGTTCATAAACACTTGAGGAGATTGTTGCCTTCAGCAGTGATGAGAGAAATACAAATTAAAGCAACAGATACCATTTGCACCCAGGTTAACAAAAATCTAAATGGCTGATAGTATCCAATATAGACTGGACTGTAGTAGAACATATCTTTATCAACTTAGGAGGGCAACCTTGCAACTATTGTTATCTTTTTAGATAAAATATCACTAGTCAAACAATTGTGTTTTCCTGAAACAGTACTAAAAACACAATCTCACCAATATATAAGGATATATATACATATGTACACAGAAACACACACACATATATATACACATTGTACACATATGTATTCTATCATTATGATAATAAAGAATAATTGGAGATCATCTAAATAGTCCTCAATAAGGGAAGATTTACATTCTTCATTATAAAGCCATACTATTATATTTTATGCAGTACCTAAAAGGAAGATAGATTTCTGTATTTCTAGTGAGGATGGGATGCTCATGATACATTGCAAAGTGAAAAAAAAGGAATTTCCACAAGAGTGAGCATAATGGACTTCCACTTGGCCTCAACCAAATTCTTTGGCCTCAACCAGATTCTTTCAGGGGTAACATTGTATTCGTTCCAAAGAAATTCCTTGATACACTTGGCTGGGGTGGAATCTGAAGTCCCAAAGGGACCTGAATAAATTAGGCATTATTCTTTCCCAGAGAACTTCTTGGTGGCTCCATAGGTCATGCAGACAAAGAAGAGAGGAACAGGAAGATAGATGGGATACATGGGAATATCCCACATCGAATGTATAACCCCTCTTAATCATCCCTCAAATTTCCATTGCAAAAAATCTTAAAAGAATTATTGAGGGTAAGTTTCTTATAAAAATAAAAAAAAAAACGTCCTCTTTGTTTTAGTCGTACAAGAAAGGGACAGAAAAGAAGAGACACAGCCATAATCCTTCTGGGGAAGCCACAGCCTTGTGGTAAAAGAAGAAATTTATCAACACGTAAAAAGCACTATCCATTAAAAAAAAAAGACTGATTACTTTTGCTACGTTCCTATTAAGATACTGTTCATCCAACATTTCTCCAAAGAAGACGTACAGATGGACACAACAGACAATGAAAAGACACTCAACATCACTAGTCATTAGGGAAATGCAAATCAAAACCACAATGAGATATTACCTTGTACTTATCAGAATGGCTGAAATCAAAAACACAGGAAGTAACAAGTGTTGGTGAGGACCTAGGGAGAAAGGAACCCTAGTGCACTGCTGGTGGGAATGCAAACTGGTGCAGCCACTCTGGAAACAGTAGGCAGCTTTCTCAAAAAACTAAAAATGGAATTACCATATGATCCAGTATTTCCACTACTGGGTATTTACCAAACAAATATGAAAACACTAATTTGAAAAGACATATGCACCGCCATGTTTATTGCAACATTGTTTACAATCGCCAAATTATGGAAACAACCAAAGTATCCATCAATAAATTAATGGATAAAGTTGTGGTGTGTAACACACACACACACACACACACACACACACACACACACACACCAGAATCTTACTCAGCTATAAAAGAGAATGAAATGTTGCCATTTGCAGCAACATGAATGGATCTACAGGGATTATGCTAAGTGAAATGCGTCAGAGAAAGACTAATACCATATGATTTCAGTCATAAGTGGAATTTAAGAAATAAAGCAAATGAACAAAGGAAAAAAAGAGATAGCCTCTTAACTACAGAGAACAAACATGGTTATGGGAGGGGGCAAAGGGATAGGTGAAATAGAGGAGAGGGACTAAAGAGTACACTTCTCCATGATGAGCACTGAGTAATGTATAGAATTATTGAATCGTTATATTGCACACCTAAAACTAATATAACTCTGTATATTAATTATACTGGAATTTTTTAAAAAATTTTAAAAACTTAATGTTTATTGACTTTTTGCAAGAGACAGCGTGTGAGTGGGGGAGGGGCGGAGACAGAGACACAGAATCTGAAGCGGGCTCTAGGCACAGAGCCTGGCGCAGGGCTCGAACCTATGAACTGTCACGAGACCATGACCTGAGCCAAAGACAGATGCTTAACTGACTGAGCCACACAGATACCCCTAAAAACCTTTTTAAAGGAGTATTTTTCATCAAAAGAAATCAAGAAAATATGAAATGTAAGAAACAAGACAGAGCTGCAAAAATCTTTAACTGGCTATATAAAGCAACTCTACAAATAATAAGGGAAAAGACAAATATCTTACAAGAGAAATGAAGAGGAGGTAGGACAGGCATTCTGCAGAAGTGGAAATAAGAGACACTTCTGGTCAACCATAAGTTGCGCTACAACCACAACCCAGCATTGCCTAGACAACTTGAATACACCACACCATACCACCCAGTCATTCTACTCCTGGCCATAACCAAAATGTGTCCTGGGCATCAGGAACTCAGCAGCTTTGCTCATTGTAGCAAAAACAAGAAACAGCCCCAAAGTCATCAACGCTAAAATGGATAAATCAACTGTGGTACGATCAAATTTCACAATACAACAGTAAAACTAAATGAACTACAGCTAATCACACTACAAGGGATGCATCTCAAAAACACAATGTTGAACAAAACCAAAATACAAATTTCCAAAATACATATAGTGTGTTTTTCATTTTGATGATGTTTAAGTACCTATATTTGGCAAAGCTATGAAGAAAGGAAATGCTAAACATGAAATCCTGGATTATGGTTCCCTCAGGGAGTTGAGAAGGAGACTCATATTAAAGGACATGTGGGAGCTGCAAAACTATCTGTAAAGTCCTGTTTCTAAAGCTACATGTTGTGTCCAAAGGTGCATATTTTGTTAGAATTTTTTTTGTTATTATTTCCCTATTGTTTGTATTTACATACACATCTAAGCTGAAGAGCTACTGAAGGACAGTAAGCATCCACCACCAAAAAGTACCTGGAAGGATAAACAGCTACCCTTTGAGCCTAGGAAAGAAGGAAACTGGAATTTTCACTTTAATGTGTATTCAAAAAGTTTGGATGTTTAGGGATGCTGGTGGCTCAGTCGGTTGAGCGTCCTACTTCCACTCAGGTCATGATCTTATGTCTTCCGGGTTCAAGCCCCGTAATGGGCTCTGTGCTGACAGCTCAGAGCCTGGAGCCTGCTTGGAATTGTTTCTCCCTAGCTCTCTGCCCCTCCCCCATTCGCACTTTCTCTTTCTCTCTCTTTCTCTCTCTCTCAAAAATAAAATAAAACATTAAAAAAAAATTTTAAAGAAGTTTGAATGGTTATCCCAAAAGAAGGCACACTAATTCTGTAATTGCAAGGAAAAGCCCCAGCCTTAATGGGTCTTTGCGCACCAATGATTATGGAGCCTCCCCGGTGAGCCAAGCAGGTACCCTGATGTCATCCAAGGTCACTGCCTGCAGTCACCGCAAAGCTTGGCATTAGGAGGCAGCATTGAAAGTCCCTTCAAAAAAGTGATTGATAAAATTTGCCTTCCGTAAAATGGTGAGGGGACCTCATCAGAAGCATTTTTGGTTTTCAGCTTAAAACTTTTTTTTTCTTTTCAAAAGGGATTCATTACAACGGAAGCATATTTTTGCCTCCCCCCTCCCCCGCCAAAGACTCAATAAGTTTATGTTTAGGAGTCTTCACTGACATAGATAACAGATAAAAGAGAAATCTGGTAATTTTTGTTCAGCCTTAGCACTTGGAACAGCACCGAAAATACACCAAAACCTTTTCTTCCTGTGTGTCTTTTGCACCAATGATGCCACTTCCTTCCACGCTCATCCCCTCTAAACACTTACTTCTCATATATCAGATTCCTTGTTTAAAGAAAGGTTAATTTCACCCCAGTGGTTATAACCAAATTGTAAATGTGGCAAGATCCCATGCTGCCTACTTAAGTCTTTGAAAATAATTTATTTCTATAAGGTAATATTTTATCAATGATTTTAAAATTAAATGTTATGGTGCATTTAATCAATTTTCATGTTAATTTTTAAAAATTATCAAGTCAGAGGATTTTTACAAGTCAAGCTTACAAGAGCGGTTGGGGTCAGGACTGAGCAGAGGGAGATCCTGACTGCAGCTCCAAGCATATCGTACAAAACCCAAATTTCTATGCAAGAGGTATGGACTCAGCCGGGATGGATGGTGGAATCTATTTCCCAAAACACCTGTTCTGGATACTTAGAATTAAGTAATGTCAAGTCATGCATTATTAAGATGAGGCAAGAGACTATCAGAAAACAGGAAAGGAGACCATCATGGCTAGGAACCACATGAAATGTGCCAGAGGAAACTCCAGCTCTTCCAACCATGTGCGAAAAATAAAGGTGAGGAGAGAGAAGCAGAAGAGTATTCTCCATTTTATACGGAAACATTGCCTTTGGGGAGAAAAACCACATGAAACAAACACTGTGATCTTAGGCTTCACTACAAATGACCAACTCTGGGCAAACTTGTAATGTCTTATCGGTCTTGGTCCACTAAAGCATAGATGCTTAACAGCGAAGTACAGAGCAAAGTTGAAATTTCCAGGGAGACATAAATAAGTCTTCATGTACCTGAGGGGCTTTCAATAATTTGAACCTTGAGTCCCAGGGTCTAAAATAAAAATCCATTCCAAATAGTGCAAATTGGGAGTCTGTCTGTAAGCCTTTTCTAATGATACAAATAAAAATTGTTTTTTTTCCTATTAAAAAATATTTTTTTAGTGTTTATTTCTTTTTGAGAGAGAAAGAGACTGGGGGGGGGGGTGGGAGGAGAGACACAGAATTTGAAGCAGGCTCCAGGCTCTGAGCTGTCAGCATAGAGCCCAACGCGGGGCTCGAACTCACAAACTGTGAGATCATGGCCTGAGTCGAAGTCAGGTGCTCAAAAGTCTGAACCATCTGGGTGCCCCATTTTTTTTTTCCTTTTTTAATATAGTTTCTATCTATTAACTGATTTATAAAGGATAAACTTGTGCTAAACAGCTTTATATGCATTATCTCATTAACTTTTCACAATGACCTCAGGAAGTACCTTATCATGTTCCTACTTTAAAGAGAGAAAAGACAGAGCCTATCTCCCTGACAATGCTGATCTACAGCAGCATCAAACTTGGAAATACCTACTGTTCCAGTTACCACTGCTGGGTAAGAAACTGGTTTAGTGACTTCATACCACAACCATTTCCAATGCTCATGGTTCTGAGGGTCAGGAATTTGGACAGGACACAGTTTGTTTCTCATGGTTTGGATGGGAAGGCACAAATACCTGGAAGTACCTCAAGCAGCTAAAGAGTAGAGTCGTCCGGAAGGTTCTTCACTGACAATTCAGGCAGGGGGGCTGAGAAGACTCAAAAGCTGGGCTCAGCCGAAACTTTGACCAGAGTACCTCCACAAAGCCTCTCCCTTGTGGTTGGGTCTCCTCACCACATGGTAGCCGGGTTCAGAAAGGTAGTGTCCTGACAGCATTCAGAAAGTAAGCTCTTCAAAAGAGCCAGATAGAAGCTACATGACCTTTTCTAACTTTGACCTGCAAGGTGCTACAGGACCCCTTCCACCACATTTACATGGGATTGAAGTGAGTCACAAAATTAGGCCGACTGAGAGAAGAGGGTGGGAGAATGGCAACACCACACTGCAGAAATTATTGCAGCCATTTTGGCAAATAGAAACGTGCACCTCGACACGTAGACTTTTATCAAGACAGCTAACATTCAACTACCTTTTTTTTTTTTAATTTTTTTTTCAATGTTTATTTATTTTTGGGACAGAGAGAGACAGAGTATGAACGGGGGAGGGGCAGAGAGAGAGGGAGACACAGAATCGGAAACATCACCTACCTTTTTGAAGCTATTGCTCGTTGGATATTATGATTGCTGCAGCAAAAGAATCCCAAGCAATAATATTCCTTAACCCAACTTCAATAACAGTAATGTTATTATCTGATTTGTATACGTAGTCTTACAGGAGATGGTGTGTGTGTGCATGGTGGGGTAGAGATGGGTGATAGCCTTAGAATTGACATAATGTGAAAGAGATACAGATGAGCAGAGATACATAATCTTCTGGCCTTTGGAGAATCTGAGCAAGAATTGGGGCAACCAGAGTTCTGAGCTGTGGGAAGCTTCTTTCACTATAAGCAGACTCCCCACCCCCCCAAAAAAAAGTTTAGGAAAAAAATACTTCAAACTGTTCACATATTCCTATGACAATTTTGAAAAATTACATACCCTCTTTCCCATCTCTAAGTTATCTAAAAGTTTTATTATGAGTTTAAATAATCACAAAGGATGTAAGTTCCAGACCATGATACACTATTCTTTTCTCTCAGCACAGAGATATATGTACAGCTTGGAAAGACTGGAAGCCCCATGGTTTATGGTGCCTGATTAATCATTACATGAGGTGTCTCCTTTGTTGGTGCCCCCCTGGGAAGTTTTTATACCTCGAAGCAACAGACCAAAATAAGATTTATGTGCAAGAAATATACTTTCTTTTGTAAAGCGCTATGGTACGGAGACCATATAATGTATTTTCCAATCCTGACCACTTTTGACAATGAAAAGGGACACTATTAACTACTCTAAAAAATAAGCATAAACCAGGAAAATGGGGATATATGATGACCCTAGCAATGAGAACACTAGGAAGCTATCAGGCAAATCAGTTTACAAAAGAGAACTCCTGGAAGCTGACTATCTGGTCATTATCTCACTGATAATTATCCATTTTCTGTACTCTTTGAAAAGTTTTCCATAGCCCCAAAAGTTTGTATAGATCTATTATTAAGCTAGCATCCAGCCATACCAGTCGCTAAAGTATTGAAACCCTGCCGTACACATTATTCAACAGAGGAACGGTAATTGGAATAACCAACAAAAATAATCAATAATCCAAATCTGAGCATTTGTGTTTCATTTCAAAAACCACACACAAGCAAACTGTGATTCCAAGACAACCTGGTGGCATGGGTACTGGACACGGAGCTCGGGAATCTCTTACAGAGGACTTGCTATTTATTTCCAAAGTCGGTGGGCAGCATAGAGGCATAAATATCCTTATATAGCAGAAATGAGACTTGTAACTGCTCCCAATGTCTTCTTTAAGCTTCCAAAAGAAACGTTTGTCATTCCCCATGGGGAGAAGTAGGGGCTGGGTCCAGAAGCTGATAGTAGGGTTACTGACAGCCACGGACACACAGTTGTCATGAATATAGACAGCAAACGCCTTCACTGTGGGATAATGTCCCCTCTGACAGGTCTGTGAGACCTGTGTTTTATTTAACAATTTACCTTATGAAGAAAGAGAGTTGGCCCTGTGCTTCGTAAACAAGTTTCCAGGAAGGGAATCTCCTGGAAACCTATTCAATGACTAAAAAAGAGAGTCCTCTAGCAGGACAGTGCTGTGTCTCCACCCTCTGTCTTGCACCCGGCTGCACACCCTTCTTCCTCTACCTGACCACTCTTTTCGTGAAAGAGAGACAGGATCTAGAAGCTTCCACTACCTCCAGGCAGCATCAACCTCTGAGCATACCCCTACTACTTTTTTAGGTTCTTCCGCTCTGCTTTTCTTTAGCCCTTTCTGCTTTGTCTCCAGTATGAACTGGGCTCTACCTGGTCACTGGCTGGTGGTTGGCACAAGTGGTCTCCTGCTTCGCCTCAAGGAGGGTGCAGCGGCATGTTGTGTCTCCTCATCAGAGAAAAAGAAACCAATACACAGGCTCCTGACCTCAGTAGTGGAGATCAGATCACTGCCATCTACTTTTCCTCTTTTCCCACTTCCTCCGTCCCTCTCTCCATCTCTGTGGAATTACCCACATGATGATATCATTTCAGGTGAGAAGAAAAAGGCCCAAGTGGGGAGCAAATGCAGGGGGAGTAGACAACTAGTACATGAGGCAGCCCAATGAGTCCCCTTCTTTTGTGATTCACATGATTACTTCATGGCTAAGGATTCACACGTTGTGGGAAATGTGATGTGATTCCCTACATCAAGTCAAGGAAGCAAACAGAATTATCATTTAGCTGCTGACAAAAGTATCAAATGAAAGTTCAAAAGCAGCACATCAGTAAGTATACTACTGGGAAATTATTAGAATGATTTTATGAATGAAATATATTACAAATAATATGACTAGGTAAGAAATTCACATGATATACCATTCGCTTCCTTAGACAATAAAGAGTATGATATATATAATATTTGACTTATATTATCAGTTATACTGCTGCACTGCTGGAATATTTTGAACATTGCATTTTACCATTTTATATCCCATGTTGAAGAGACCATCCTAGATGCCTGGACATGGTTTCTTCATTTACTAGAGCAGTGGGTTAAACATGAGTAGAGGTTTAATAACCTTGTATTCACATTTTCTTTTAACATATGTATTGGAGTGGTTCTCAAGGGGATACTTATCACCTCATTTTGGAAGGGGCACAACAGTGGATTTCAGAATAATCAAACATGTTAGTGAATGTGAATAATTCTGAATTGCCATAGGGTATCCATTTCTGTCCTCTGTCACAAAAAAAAAAACAAATAACAAAAAGCAAAAAAACCCTTCTCACATGATTTCCCTCAGTGAGAAGGCTCATCCATTTCCGGAAACTCTAAATAATTACCTAATGGTTAAGAAGTTAGCCATTCGACACTGTATTATGACTGTGGTAGGCTGAACAACAGTCCACCCAGATGTCCACAACCTAATCCCAGGAACCTGTGAGTGCTACTTTATATGGCAAAAGGAACTCAGCAAATGTCATCAAGTTAGGGATCTTTAGGTATGGAGATGCTCCTGGACTATGTGGGCGGGTCTTAAATGGAACCACAGTGTCCTTGTAAGAGAGGCAGGGAGAGAGGTGGTTACAGGTAGAGAGGACAGTGTGAAGAAAAAGCAGAATTAGATTTGAAGATGTTTTGCTGGTGACCTTCAAGATGAAAGAAGGGCCCATGAGCCAAAGTATGCAAGGGAGGTATCTCTGGAAGCTAGAAAAGGCAAGAAACAAATTCTCAACTAGAAGCTCCTTCAACATCTTGATTTCACCTCAGTTCCAACATCTTGATTTCACCCAGTTCCAAACTCCAGACTGCAGAAGAGTAGATGAGTATTAAGCCCCCCAAGATTGTGGTGATTCGTTTCAGCAGCCATAGGAAACTAATACAGTGATGTATCACAGGGCTCTGAGAAAATCCTTACTTGGTCAGGGAGAGGCCGAATGTTTTCTAAAATTCTATAGGTTGCCAATTTCAAGTTAACTAACCAGGAAGGTATCAGGATTCCTCAGTAGCAGGGAAGAGAAAGGGAGAGAGAAAGGGAGCTCCTTGAGTCATGTCTATTGACTACACAAACAACACACTGGCTGACTTCCTTTAGCCCCAGGAAATGGGTTAGGAGCCCAGAAATCCTCAAACTAGTAACTCAGAAGAAAGGGCCAGAATCTCACGAGGCAGGCTGAGCATTTATAGCTTCATTAAAGGCTACTAAATTTTATGACTCAAGAAAATCACTGGCAATCTATTCAGACAAGAAATGTTTTTGTGGTTTTAACCACAAAACCTCTGTGGATCTTATGGCTGCATGTCAACTATGGAATCTACTCTCACATTTTGGATCCCAAAATATTTCTCTGGTTATTTGGCTTGCAATAGGGACCTTAGTGAAAATTACAAGGTGGTCAACATTTCTGGATGTTGTCAGTATAACCCAGCTTTTGGTGAACCTGTATACAACTTCTGGTTCATTTTCAAAGGATACAATTCCTTTTCCAAGATGGTAGGAGAGCTCAATGGTTCCTGGTCTTGGAGTCAAGAGTTTAATGCTATCTGATCAGGCATGGGAGGAAAATTTGAAGGAAAAGTTTAAATGTTGGAATAATGGAAGAATGTCAAGTAGGCCTTAAAATTAAGAAGTACAACACCCATGACTATTTTTTTAAAAGAATTTTCTAGTCTTTTGCTTCTACTTTCCACACTTTACTCTCAGCAGGATGACAAAAGAAAGTATCAGTTTCTGGATTTTAAAGCACAAAAAATACCTAGACATCCTGTAATTATCCTAATGGTTTCCAAGATAGGACATCACTATTCATTATTCCTACTCCCAGCACTGAAATCGAGTTTTATACATACAAGTACTTCTCTGAGGAGTAACATGTACATTTAAAATTAAAAGATTACAAAGAGTTCTATCAGGGGTAAAATCACTGTCCTCAGCATGTAAATAAAGACAAAGGGACTCAATGGCAAGGAGTGTAAATATATTGTATTTAATGTAGTGGATAAGACTACTTGTTGGAGGCTAAACGGCCAACGTTTGACTCTCAGGTCCCACTACTAGGTGTACAACTCTGGGCAAGATTCTCGATTTTCTGAGCTTCACTTCATTAATCTTTGAAATAACAATAATAGTACCTACCACCTAGGGCCATTTTGAATATATATACCTATATAATACCTATAAAGGTGCTTAGTATGGAGCTTAGAAAATAGTAAGTGCTCAATAAATATCAGCTACCTTTACATGACCTTGAGGCCAATATGAACATGACTTGAAATATTTCATTAAAATATGTTTGTCATAATCTGGCTTGACAAATAATGGCTGAAAAGATAATGAGACATTTTAGACGTGGAACTGGTTACCAAAGGAAATTTTATTGCCAAATATATGCAACTTGTTTTTTATTATGAAAAACATATTTTGTAACTATTTTTATTGTGCTTTCATAATAAAAACCATGTTGCATATATTTTGAACATAAAATAGACTAAAGGATATACGTGAAAAAGCTAATCTTCCTCTTACCGCAGAACTTCAATTGTAGTCTACAGAAGTAACCACATACGTATATGCACACATGTGCATGTGTGTGTGTGCGTGTTTGTGTGTAAAATACTCTCGTAATTTGACTCCTGGATTTCCTTCTTGTTCCTCTATCAGGATTTCCTCACCCAGAGGCCTGAGGGAGTCCTAAAACGATTAAATTATGCCATATAATTTCCTTGCTTAACATACTCCAATGGCCCAGTGTACTTAAATAAAACACAAACTCGTTACTCTGGATAACAAAGTACTACCAGCTCTCACCCCTGTCTTTCTTTCTAACTTTATCTCGTTCTGTTTCCTTTCAAGTAAGCTCCAGAAACACCGGTGTTCCCTCTGTGTATACAATGAACATTCAGGCTTATTCCCGCCTCAGGACCTTCATACTGCCCCCTCAGCCTGGAATGCTCTTCCTCCTGAACTGTGCATAGCTCTGTCTCTTTTTTATACAGATCGCCGATAAAACCTGTCCTCCCAACTCAGGACATGGCTGACTATACAGCTCATGTAAGCATTCAGTCATTCTGTTATCATTTCAACCAATTCTGAGCCTCTGTGTAGCATCTAACACCACTGTACATTTTTTTCTCATTTGTTTGCTTATTTTTATTTATTCATATGTTTACTTAGGTAATTGCTAGCTTCTCGGTTTCCTAGGGTGGAAGCTCCTGGACAGCAAGACTTGGTTTTGTTCACTCCTGGGCCTCCTTCACCTAGGAGGATGCCAAAATATAATAAATGCCTGATAATGTTAAATACATTTTTGTTGAAAGTTAATGAGGGTTATTTAGGTCCCTTTTCCATGTAATTTCAAAAATGTTGCTACATTGTCCTTGCACATACATCCTTGTACATGTCCAATCAAGAGCCAAAAGTTTAATTACTGAGTCAAAGGTATATGCAATT
Source organism: Puma concolor (assembly GCF_028749965.1). Classification (NCBI taxonomy): domain Eukaryota; kingdom Metazoa; phylum Chordata; class Mammalia; order Carnivora; family Felidae; genus Puma; species Puma concolor. The sequence goes on from NC_141675.1 coordinate 13,742,564, forward strand.
TAAATTTTGATCGTTATTTCCAAATCACCCTTTAACAAAGTTATACCAATTTACATTTTGAGTAGATTCCTTGAATCTTCTTTAAAGTGACTTTATGACACGATATTTAAGATACATTCTCTCATTTTGAAGCTCAGGACACTCTATAATTCCATAACCTTGAAATGCCAAAAGGATAGCCCAAGAGCAGGCGTCTACGGCGGCCCTTTGGGATGGCTGGAGAAACCGCATCTCTAGTTACTGACAAGGAAAGGGGCTACTATGAGAAGCATACGTGACTCCCTTCTGAAGGTCTCTCACTACTCAAGTCTTATGTTGGAATTTTTAGCAGTAAACAGAGGTTTACTTATCACATGCCTCATAATCTCTTCCAGGTACACAACTATAATTTATGATAACAAAAATCTTAGTTTATGAGGACTGGATTGAGCTGCAGGAAAACACAATGGCAGAAACAGGTACCTTATTCTAAAAGGGTCTCAAATCCCATGAGTTTACTCCTCCCCACTAAAGGCTTATTTATCCTGCCCTTTGAGTCATCTATGCCAACAAGCTCAGATTCTGTGTAGCAGTAACTGGGAATTACTCTACTGATGGATTTATATCTCTATGTTCATACCTATTTAAACCATATCAACAAGGCCATTGACAGAAGTGGGGACATACAGACGCCAGTGACTCCTCCAGGCCATTTTGAAAGACATCCTCTTCCAGTGCAAAATCAGCCAACTAACGTCATTGGCAACAGCCAGAAGGAAGCCAGAAAACAAATCCAGTGTCACACATATATTCAGCCTCCATACCAACGCACTCCAAAAGGTCTGCCAACCTATTTCACCTAGAAATACCTTTAAATGCAACATCAAAGTTCAGCCAGCATCATTCAGACACATGTCATTTGAACTTAAGATGCTCTCTGTTGTTCATCTCTTACTCAACAGCAGCATATTCTTGCCTTACAAGAGTTACAGCATTGGAGAAATTGCCCAATTAATAGCCAGATACCAAGTCTCGGTTCCAAATGTACCTGCATAAAGCATCGAATTTGCTAAATACTGAAAAACGGGGTACTTACAGCAGGGTGTCCAGTACAATAGGTGTAGCTGGCATGGGACTGATAGTGCAAGCTTGCTCTTGGAAAGGAGTATGTATTCCAGGCTGGTTGGCTGCTGTTCCACTGAGAGCTGAAGCCAGGGCTCATGGTCACGCGTGACTTACTAGTTTGATAGGCTCTCACCGTGGAGCTAGACTATCAAGAAGAAAGAAAGGCAATGTAAAGACAGCTCTGCATAGAACCCAAGTCTACTACATATAGCAGCATGCACTCTGGTATGACCGCAGCACAGGTCTCCGCTGGTTAAGGAAATGGCTGAATTATTTTATTTATTTATCTGTTAATCTTTATTTTTGAGAGAGAGCGAGAGTGAGAGAGAGCGCACGCGCGCGCCAAGTGGGGGAAAAACAGAGAGAGAGGAAGACACCGAATCCAAAGTAGGCTCCAGGCCCCGAGCTGTCAGCACAGAGCCTGACGCGGGGCTCGAACTCACAGACCACCACCCGTGCTGAAGTCAGATGCTTAACCAACTGAGCCACCCAGGTGCCTCAGGAAATGGCTGAATTCTTAAGAGGAGGCATTACATATTGTTCTGACTAGGATACAAGTATTTTCTCACTGTTAATTTTAACTGGATCATGAATTTTAACTGGATTAGCGAAAACAGGATTTTTTCCCCTCGTTGCGACATGCAGCTCCATCGGTCAGCAACGAGATGTGTTTTAGCGGCAATGGCAGCAAGGATACTGTCAATTACATAAATGTCCTTTTATCACAGCATTCACCTCAGCAATTCACTGCTCGCCTTACCCAAATGCAGTAAACAAAAATCTTGGTCGACGAGGACTGGATGGAGACATATTGGTCCCTAACTCTAAATGGTCTTCAAATGCCACGAATCTATCACTTTCCTGTGGGAGGCATCAGCACAAATATGCACAATATTCCGTGTCACCACTGCACTACCTAAAGGCAGCAAAATGAAGGACTTGAAATTGTCATTTGCCCCCAACCAGCCATATCAATGTAATTAAAAACAGAGAAATAGGAAACTTTCCATCAAAATGCCAAATGTTAAATACATGTGCTTTCTCATAATTATATGTAGGGTACAATGAACTGAACACAAAACGCACTTGTATCTTCTTTCTTTGTCCTCAAACGACCAGAGCATATAAGGGATACAGTAGTTTCTTTTCACAGAACACTTTCTATCATCAAATTGCCATAGCTACTTACCCCAGTAGCACAGTAACTTGTGCACTAAATTCTATTTATAAATCCATGGGCACATGCCAACTCAATCACTGGGAAAATGTGCTAATCTCATTGCCATTATATTCAGGAAACCTAGTGGGAAGAAACTTCTATCTGCAATTGTGTTTTCCCATTAGGCTGGATTTTGATACCACTAGAGACTTAGAGGAATGACTTTTCTGAAGACAAGTTTGGGCATCTTGGAGTAACTGAAAGAAAGGAAAGACCTTGGCAACTGGAAGGCACTAGGCAGGGCTGTGTCACAAGAGCCTCAAGATATTTGGAAAGGGAAAAGAAAACTGAAACCAATGATTTACTGGTAAATAATTTAAAATATTTAAACCCAAACTTGGAGAATGTACCCTTGTTGAGGTAGACAAGTTTATTGACTATCTGTCTCCACTCTCATTCTCAGCCTGACCATGTATACTATCCAGGTGTTCAATAGTTCAATGAGATGTACAGGTACAGCAATGCAAAGTTTATAGACTGCTGTATACCTCCTTGGGGTAAAAACCTGTTGGAGAAGCAATAACGGACTGCTATAAAATTAGGATTTTTTTATGTGGTCCTAAGTATGAACGCTCTGTATTTGCATTAGAAAACATGTTATTTAGGGGCACCTGGGTGGCTCAGTCAGTTAAGCGTCCGACTTCGGCTCAGGTCATGATCTCGCAGTTCATGAGTTTGGGCCCCGCGTCGGGCTCTGTGCTGACAGCTCAGAGCCTGGAGCCTGCTTCGGATTCTGTGTCTCCCTCTCTCTCTGCCCCTCTCCTGCTCATGCTCTGTCTCTCAATAATAAATAAACTTTTAAAAATTAAAAAAAAAAAAAAAGAAAACATGTTATTTATATGATATATACTACCCTTCAAAGACTACATGAACTCACCTACGAAACTACCTTTGGACCCAAAGGTGTCTTGGTTTCTGCTCTGCATCTATGGTCACTAACATTAATCACTCTGACTAGCTCAGTTGATTGTATGGGTAACTCCTTCAAGGCTAAATATGGTTAGTTCCGTTACCTGTTTTCACATTAAGATCAGCTCAGGGACCTTAAAATTCTTGGAAATTGTGTATACATAAGTTTATAAATGCTCTCATCTCTTAGTTTAATTATGGTCCTACATAACATCTGTCTCTGTTCAAGGATTTTATTCATGGTGGTCTTCCTCCTGCAAATCCTTTGTTCTCCCTCCTTTACAAAACTCACACTCAAGTTACACCTTGTACTTGGTTCCATTGTAGATGCCTCTAGCTTACTGCCCTTGCCTTCTGGCTCTCACACAACCCTCACAGTGTGGCTCACACACATTAGCATGTGATTACGTTGTTTTGTATTGTTCCCTCTATATGTAAATTTCAGCTCTCCAACCTGGTTGAGAGTCTAATGAGGTCAAGATCATGAATACTGCCTTTTTGGCAGCTTAAGGAGTCTTCATCTTCCTTGACCTTGGAAGGCTCTAATAGTGTTTATCTCCTGATCACTGCAATCATCTTTTCCTTTGACTCCGTGACCCTTCTGACTGTACCTTCCTGTCTCACCTGATTCCTTATCTTTCTATTTGCTCTCCCTAAATTAGGTTTTTTGGTTTTTGGTGGGGTTTTTTTTGTTTTTTGTTTTTTTTCTTTTGGCCAGGGGATAATTTTCAGTTCTGTGCTATTCTTTCTATTAACTTTTCTCCTTTGTGATCTTATTCATGGTCAAAGCTTTAAGTATTACTTCTTAGAAGACGACTCTCTGATGTAATTTAATAGTATAAACTCTCTCCCAAATCCTAGTCCCAAATCTTAAAATATCTTCTGGATATGTATGTATAACTATCAATCACCACAAATGGAACCAAAGTTTAAATTACTGTGTATAAAATTAAATGAATTTATCATTTTATTCTAAAATTTCACCACCCCACAAGTTCTTTTTTTTTTTAATTTTTTTTTTTTTCAACGTTTATTTATTTTTGGGACAGAGAGAGACAGAGCATGAACGGGGGAGGGGCAGAGAGAGAGGGAGACACAGAATCGGAAACAGGCTCCAGGCTCTGAGCCATCAGCCCAGAGCCCGACGCGGGGCTCGAACTCACCGACCGCGAGATCGTGACCTGGCTGAAGTCGGACGCTTAACCGACTGCGCCACCCAGGCGCCCCACCCCACAAGTTCTTTATTTCTGTGAATATTATGGCATTATTTTGAAACCAACTGCTTTCACCCTTTAGAATGACTGTGACTCATTTCTTTGTCCTCCAGCCCATTATCAGTGCCACCCAATTCTATTGAATCTCTTCAGTAGGTCTTGAACTGATGTTGTCCTTTCCATTCCTATTACAAATAGGAGTTCTAGGACTTTATCAGTTTATATCAGAGTCACCAAAACTACAATAACCTTTTACCTTAAGTTTCATTTAACCCTCTACAATGACACTAGATTAGTTTTCCTAGAAACCTGATTTTATGGTGTTACTCCCTCATGGAAAATGGTCAGCCGTTCTCCATGCCCTATAAGACAAAATCCAAAATTCCTAGTCTCGTTGCACATTCTTTCTAATTTGATCCTAGCCAACAACGTGAGGCTTATTTTTTGCTCCTTTCTATATAATCTCAAGCTCTGGATAGATTGCTACTTCAAACAACATGTGTGTGTCTGTCACACCTATCTCCTTCCTAGAATGGCCTCCCCTTCTCTCAGTTCACATGACCCTAGCAGACTCCACCTTTTCTGAAAAACCTATTTCAACCCTTGGCCACCAACCCATAGGGACTTTTGCTTCTAAAGGGCACTGACATTACTGATTTTCTGCCATATTCATCTAGCTCTTTCATTTGTGTGGTACCCAGAAAATCAATGTCATGACTTCATCAGTATAATTCACCAAATACCCTAATTTGTCTCTCACATGACAGTTCATACATCCCAACATACATCTTTGGGGATAGGTGTGTCGATTGTTTCTTCGGAAGGAGATCAACGCAAGAACTTGAGTGTAAGTAGTTCATTTGGGAAGTGATTCTAGAGAAAATCAGTAGGAGAATAGGAAATATGACAATCCATTTGCATCACTGAATCAGTCTTTACTGTTAAGAATTCTGTTCCATTGGGAGGCGTTCGGAAACAGTGTAGGCTACGTTTCAGAGTTATCTTACTGAAAGGGGAAGGAAGCTGGAATACTTAACCTTTGATTGCCATTCATCATTGGCTAAGGGCTGTTCCTGGGAGCATTATCACCCAGCATACCTGGCCTGCCCTACACACAAGCCAAAAGGAAGTTCTCATGTAGAGAGTCCCATGAGATTGTGGAAATGCTCTGAGAAAGTAAGTGCCAAGAAAGTATGGACAGAGCCTCAATAGCATCGATGCTAGGTAGATGACTCCTTGAAATTCTTTGCATCTGCTATAAAACCCCAGACATTTGCATTTTCCTTTTACATGACTGACAGCAGGGGCTCAAAAATATTGGTCAAATTGGCTTAACTACACTACCATTAAGGACTTGAAAGGAAAACACACAAAAGAAGATATTGGGATGGCTGGTGAGCACAGTGAAGAGGTGCTCAAAATCAGGAGTAATCAGAAAAATATAAATAAGGTACCAGTTTATACCCAGGCAAATGGCTAAAACTAAAACCACTGAAAACACTAAATGTTGGTAAGGTTATTGAGGAAATGAAACATTGTCAGGTTAAAATGGAATGGCCTCTGTTTTGGTAGTTTCATAGAAAATTAAACATACCTCTAGGAGCACCTGGGTGGCTCAGTTGGTTAAGCGTCCATCAGCTCAGGTCATATCTCATGGTTCATGAGTCTGAGCTCCACATCAGGTTCTATGCTGTCAGCACAGGGCCCACTTGGGGCCTGTATCCCCCCCTCTCTCTGCCCGTCCCCCATGTGCACTCTCTCTCTCAAAAATTAAATAAACATTTTTAAAAAGTAAGCATATTTCTACTTATGACCCAGCAATTCTATCCCTAGTTACATACCCCGGATGAAAATAGATTTATACAAAAATACCTTTATAAGAATGTGCATAGCAGTCTTGCTCGTAATAGTCCCAATCTGAAACCTATTGAAATGTCTATCAACAGGAGAATGGTTAAAAAAAAAAAAAAAAAAAAAGTACATTCATATAATGGAATACTACTCGGCAATAAAATAGAACAAATGTCTGATATACAAAACTACATGGATGAATCTCAAGATTGTGCCAAATAAAAAAAGACCAGGAATAGGAGAACAGGCATGTATGATTTCATTTATAGGAAGTGCAAGCTGAGGAAAACATATAATAATAGAAATCAGAAAGTGGTTGCTGGGGGAGTGAAAGGGGATTGATTAGAAAGGGGAATAATGTAATCTTCTAGGGTAATGGAAATGTTAGCCATCTGATTTTGGGTGGTCATCACATGAATGCATACATTTAGCAAAACTCATCAAACCGAACCCTTGAGACGTGTGCATTTTATGCCCTACTTACATCTCAAAGAAAAATACACTGTCACTGCAAAAGGCTGATTCTGAATTTCCCATGGATATGGAGGCTACACATGAAGTCCCATGATGTAAAAGTCCTAATTTTCTAGACCCCATAATTGGCTCGTCTGAGTTCGCTCTCTTTCCCCTTCTTGGTGTACTCTGTGAGAGCAATGCCAGGGAGTATCTAACAGCCAAAAGGCAGGCAGCCAGAGAGAAGAGCAAAGAGTCTGGATAAAGAACCTCTGAATAACCAAGAGCCGGCAGCATCATCTGGTGTCTGCCAACAGATCAGGGGTCAGGGCTGTTGGAGCAAGAAAAAATGGAGCACAGCACAAAAGAAGGGCCCTCTTACATGTTTCCAGAAATTACAAAGCTCCAGGGAACACTTGCTGTTCTCTCTACTCAGTCAGCACTAGCAAACAAAAGGAAGATAAAGGGAGGGGCAGAAGGAAGCTGCACTCAGAGGAAAAAAAAAAAAAAAGAAAGAAAGAAAAAAACGCAATGAGGAAGAAGGGAACGGCTAGTACTAAGATTTCTGGACACAACTGAATGTGTCCTACAAGGGGATATTAAGATAATGCATTTATATGCAATTTACTACTTATCAGACACTGCTCTGAATGTTTTATATTTACACTCTGACAACTCACGTGCACTCATAACAACACTATAAGGTAGCTACTGGGGCGCCTGGGTGGCGCAGTCGGTTAAGCGTCCAACTTCAGGCAGGTCACGATCTCGCGGTCCCTGAGTTCGAGCCCCGCGTCGGGCTCTGGGCTGATGGCTCTGAGCCTGGAGCCTGTTTCCGATTCTGTGTCTCCCTCTCTCTCTGCCCCTCGCCCGTTCATGCTCTGTCTCTCTCTGTCCCAAAAATAAATAAATGTTGAAAAAAAAAATTAAAAAAAAAATAAGGTAGCTACTGTTCTCACCTGCATTTTATAGGCAAATAAAATGATGCAGAAAAAAATGAGATAATTCAAAAATGTAAGAATACAGAACTACTAAGCAGTTGAGTGGATTCAGATCCAGGGAGGGTCCTGTTCACAGCTATTCTACCCTTATACCATCTTAGTTTGGATGATCTCTAAAACAGATTGTAAGGCAAGGAAGGACTGGTTTGGTTTGGTTTTGTTTGGGGCGGGGGTGATAATTACCAAATTCAGGAGGAGAGAAACAGTGAGACGGGCTCAAAAAACGAGGACAAACTATTAAGTGTACACTCTTGGGATCTATGCTATAAAGTAAAAAGCAGTGGATTCTGCTGAGACCTCTGAGAAGTGTTCAAAATGTCACCCAGAATCAACCACTGAAAGCTGAGAGGCTAGAATACTGGTAGACTCGCTTCTGTCCCACACTCAGTAAGGGTGGCCCTCCAGGAAATGATCACGCCCAGCCCTTTCAAGCTATGTTTGGACATGAGAGAATAAACTCTCTTGGCATCAAAGGAGGGCCTGGGGCAGAGAGTGGAGGGACCCACAGGTAAACTCAGGTGGGATGCTGTCAGTGCTTGGTGGATAAAAACTCTCCATCACCGCTGGGTTTGAGTTGAAATTAAAGATGAGCCAGACATGGGGTTGGGAGAATGTGATGTGGTGACCAGTGGCAGCCTCTGCAGCCACTTGTCCACCTCTCTGAAAGTAAAGCACAATGGTAGTAACCACTGCAGCAATGTTTATAGAACACTTGAGGCTATGTGTTTTATACACAGTCTCTCTGAATCCTCAGCATAATCCAATGGCTGAGGTGTTATTATCCACCTTTTGCTGAAGAAAGAGGGGCATACAGAGTTCAGGCAACTTGCCTAAAGACACACAGCTAATAAAGATACAAAGCTAAGAAGTGAAGATGGAAAGGATACAGAACTATGGTTGATTACGTGATTAATAAATTGTCCTCTCCAAGAAATAAGGCTTAGGAGTGAAGCACATACACCACTCTGAAACAGAGATTAAGACAGAAACTATTATAGGTAAAAGTTGACGTAAATATATAAAGTCAACGATCCAAAAGAACACAAAGCTGTTGTGAGATGCGGGCAGGCACACCACTCACTATTCTGCAAAAACACCTCTCTCTGTTGGTAAAATCATCATATGGTAATGCTCTAAAGGTAACTTAAGTTCAATAATCAGTGATGGCACTCCAACTGCCCACATACGCCTCCTTTCAAAGTTGCTCTGTGTCCATTAGTGAATGGCCTCCTCAGCCGGAAGAAATTACAAGGTAATTCTAGAGATACAGTCAATAAATTTAGATTGAAATTTCTTTAAGTATGTTCCAATGGTAACCTAAAAGTACTGCTATGGTTATCTCAAGGAGAACTTCTGTTCTTTATAATCAATAATTTTGAAATATACAGAAAATACTGTATGTACTAATAGAGCAGAGTCCTATAATAATTATTGCAGTCGAGGTGTTTCACTAGTTTGCCAGCCCAACCAGTCTTCCTGGAACACAGCATATGCCTATACGAACGTGGTTATTCCAGGTGACACAACCCACTCCCACACAACCCCGCAACCTGAGTCTGGTTGAACCAAGTAGTCACCTGACCCAACATGGGCCAATGAGATGACTTCTCCTAGAAATATGGAACAGCCATTCAATGACTTATAAATCTCCACTGGACATGTGAACTGGGAAGTGATGTAAAGGAAGAAATGGGGTTTGGTTGTGTGAATGTAGAAACAAACAAAACCTGTCTGAGGGCGAGTGAGGGGGGCAGGGGAGAAAAAGAACCTATGCATAGCAACAGAGACAAGAGGTAAGTGACACTCTTGCTTAAAGGAGATGAAAGGAATATTTCAGTTCTGGATGACTTGTAGTTTTTGGCTCTAGTCTCTTGCAACCCTTGGCTGTACTCCTGATCCTGAGTTCCATAAGATATTACCATATCCAGATATTAAATCCCTCCTTCCTGCTTAGGCGATCTTGAGAAGAACTTGCAATTAAATGGCCACTGACTGTGGGACGTGGAAGGAACAGATGTGCAGAAAGAAGTAGGTTTGAGACCATGTGATTTGGATGCTGAGAGGCCAAGGGCTTCAGGCCTGTACCATGTTTCATGGAAATCTTGTGAAACATGCCAGGGACTCCCCATTTGTCTTCACTCATTGAAATGGATTTCCCTTCCTAACAACAAAATCCTCACTTTTTAGACATCAGTATTCTTTCTCTCTGTCCCTGTACCTTCATTTTCACCTGTAAAGTGTACTTATTGTTCTTCTCCTTTGCCTTTTTAACTCAGCATTTCCGGTTGATATTAGGGATTCAGTGACACTTCACTGAAGATTCCATAGCAGGCATCATCTAAGTAAACATAAAAAGCATGAGCCAAGTATTACACATAAAAAAAGATATTTGGGGTCAACCAGTTAGCAGAGAACATGACAAAGTATGTGTGAGAGATGGCGATCGGCAAACTGTTAGAAACTTATTCAGAAATATAATCTACAGGGGCGCCTGGGTGGCTCAGTCAGTTGAGCATCCGACTTTGGCTCAGGTCATGATCTCACGGTTCGTGGGTTCAAGCCACCTGTCAGGCTCTGTGCCGACAGCTCAGAGCCTGGAGCTGCTTCAGATTCTGTGTCTCCCTCTCTCTCTCTGCCCCTCCCCCACTCATGCTCTGTTTCTCTCTCAAAAATAAACATTAAAAAAAAACTAAAATAAATATATATATTTAAAACCTATATCTAGCTTCAACTCCTAAAACAGGGCTAGAAATGGGATCCACACCTATATTTTTTGTCATTCTTTTCTTCCCCCAATTGTTCATTTTATTTTTAGCATCACGTCACCAACATTGAACTAAGAGAGAATGAGAAAAAAGTTCATGCACACATATATGTATGTGTGCGTACATACAAACTCATATATATCCATACACATACATACATTTCTTAAGGACCCACGATGAACTTTTTAGTAAGCAAATGTCAACATGAAGTTCACAGAGAGGCTAAATGACTTCCTGTGTGTGTTTATTTCCCTGCACTGCCCCTGAGGAAGTCTAAAAAGAACAGTTTCTACCCAAAGGCTCTCCGAGTTTCAATAGGTTTTTCAAAGTTCCCTCCCAGCCCCCGCCCCAAGCAAAGGATTCCCGCTGTGAGGTTTCTAAAGATTTCACTTACAGCCAGCTGAAAACAGAGCCTGAATGGACAGTAAAACCCACACCAAGCCTCTCTTTGCACCCTGTGTGGGGACAAGTGGCTACTTTGTTCATTTACAAAGGCTGGGAGAGAGAGAGGGAGAAACTGCCCCTATGGTATAAGAAGCTCCTTTCAAATAAATCCTTTTAAATGGATCTAAATCGTGACACTCAAAAGGAAGGAGGCTACACAAGCAATTGGGTAGCAACTTCTAAGTCCTCACACCCCTTCCCCCCCCCCCCAGGAACAGAAAAAAGTTTTCTCTTCTCTGACGGATTATCTTTTGTAACATTCCTCAAAGATGAGTCTCTCGCTCCGTCTCCACAGATTTGCTTCTCTCTGAGGAAAACGAGGCGTTTCTGTTGTTGTTATTGTTGCTTCCCTGACACGGGGACCGTCTTTATTTTTCCAACATCGCCTCTTCCATGACTCGTAAATATAAAGTATCTGAGTGATTTGCTCTGCTTACCAGAGGCCCTTTTTATAAAATGATCACAAAACAGGGTGCTTTCTGGCTCTTCATTCTATTGTTATTGTCTGGCTTCGAAACTTCAAAGGATGGAATGTGACAGAACATTCTGTATCCTCTGCAGACACATTTGAGGGCTCTCGCCGCTCTGGTGGGATCCCAGCCCCAACTGAAGGCTGTCCTGAGAGCAGCAGGTCAGACCAGGTGACTCCTCCGCTCCCTGATATCTGATTAGACCCGGAAGTCACCAGACCCATCCCCACAGGTCAGACGTTCTCCTAGACACCAGGAACCGCCACTCGGTGACTAGTGAACCTCTATTGGCAGAGACTAAGAAAAAGCCCTGACCGCTATTAAGGACTGATTATTCCAAGGACTCAGAGTCCTTTGGAGGTTGGAAACAGGGTTCCTGGCATGAATGTACACGGAGGGGCAATTTCACACCCTCTCCGCTGCTTTCACGGAGGAAAGCAGGAGAAAAGGAAGTGAGGAAAGGAATTGAGGAAAGGAATCAGGTAAGTCACAGGACATCAGCTAAGTCTGCTCTCTCCCAGCTTTTTACCTTTGGGAAGTTCCCACACCCTTAGGATGACTGGCAATGCCATGTAGTTCTTGCTAAGAGGAGACATTGCTGGGATAATGATTTTATTTTATTTTTTTTTCCTTTCTTTCTTCCCCAGATCACCTCAACTTTTATTTCCCCCCCGTGGCCACAGGACCGGGCTGCAGCTGTAGATGCCAGAGACAGGACTGGTTCCTAAGCCAGCCGTTGTTACCATGTTTTTAAACACTTATGTCAGGGGCACTTGGGTGTCTCCGTCGGTTGAGCGTCTGACTTCGGCTCAGGTCGTGACTTCCCGGTTTGTGAGTTCGAGCCCCACGTTGGGCTCACTGCCCTCAGACTGTCAGTGCACGACCCGCTTCAGATTCACTGTCCTCCTCTCTGTGCGCCTCCCCTGCTTGCGCTCTCCCCAAAGCAAATAAATGTTTTAAACATTTGTGTCGCAATTTCTAAGGGCCTGATGGAACAGGATGTGCCTTTACCCCACCTGGCATAGCTGGAGCTGACGGTGAAGGCGGCTGTGTTGCCGGGTGGCGAAAACAGCCCACGAGTCCTGCACCTTTGCCACCTTACACGTTCTGCCCAGGAGCGGACTGCTGCTAGACTCAGCGCCAGACCAGCATTGCCGGCAATCTAGACCAGCACGGAACCTAGGAACCCGAAGTGCCTCCCAAAGGTGGAACCGTTTGCGTAAAAATGCCGAGCAGAAGGGAGCAGTAGCTGTAGGTAAGAGCGAATAAGTGCCTGTGCCAAGAGGGAAATCCAAGATTACACTCACATGTGGAAGGAGGCTGAGAGCAAGAGATAGTATTGTCTCAGCTCAATGGTAACAGATGCCTGAAAGGGTGAGGCCATGGGTTTGCTGAGACCACTCCTGCCTTGGGGAACCGGACAAGGCCAAATGGAACCCCGAGTGGCCTTGCGCACGGAGACACTCTTCCTATCAGGCGATGATGAACTGGACGAACTATTAATGACTACATGCAATTCTGACCACATGCCACTATCTTTTGAGTATGCTGTGAGGAGTCTGTGGCCAGAGATTTGGGGTGGGATATGAAATAATGGAAAATATATGCATTGGTTTCTGTCCCTGGTTCCTAGCACAGATCTCATAAAACCCTTGTAATTTCATAATGATTAGAGAACCAGGTGCATCTTTTGTTGATATTTGCTCTTTGACCTTGGTTCCTGAGACAGAACTCCTCCTTCTCTAGGGATTTCCTGGGTGATGGCTGGATATTTTGTTCTCTAAGAGGCAACTCTTGGAGAACCCCTGGATTGGGGTGGGTCACCAGAAAGACCAAGCCATGACTAGATAGATGTTACTGCTAATTATTACGGAATTAAAATGCTACTACTTATTTAAAAAAAAAACAAAAACAAAAATACATAATCTTAGGGACTAGAATTTACAAACGACTTCTTTTTTTTTTAAGTTTATTTACTTGAGAGAGAGAGAGATGGAGGGAGAGGGAGAGGGTGAGTTGGGGAGGGGCAGAGACAGAGAGGGAGACAGAGAATCCCAAGCAGGCTCCACACTGTCAACACGGAGCCCTGAACACAGGGCTCGATCTGATGAACCGTGAGATCATGACCTGAGCTGAAATCAAAGTCAGATGTTTAGCTGACTGGGCCACCAGGTACCCCTAAAAGCCTTCTTTCCTTCCCTCTCTCCCTTTTTATTTCCCCCTTCTCTCATTTCCTCCTTCCCTCCCTTCCTTTTAGCCTTCCTCTCTTTCTTCCTAAATTGATAGGGAAAAATTATGTTCTAAGATGGCAGATAGGACTGATAGGGAGATTCCAGTCCCCACCCAAAGACTCCCCTTCTGTATTATTCTTCCCACCCCACTTGCTGCGGGCCAAATTACTACTAATGTGGAAGTAACAGACTAGAAATTGTCCCCCTTACTTGTGCTCAGGGCTCAGGCCTCTGGAGAGTGATATCCTCTGAGCCCGTTGGTGTGAAATAAACATGCCTTCCAAGATCTCCGAGTGCTGCTTCGTTCTTCCACTGGGTGATCCAGACCAGGCTTCATAACATATTTAGTTCCCTGACCAGGAAACCCAACCACGCTGGCCCATTGTTGACACCGATTTGGGAAAATGGTGAGGCCATGAAGGAATGAGGAATCACAACAGAGAAGGTGCACCCTGCCTGATATCTGGCAGTCTCCCACTCAGTCGCCTTAGGCTGGCCCCGATCCGCTGTTCCCGCTGGACTCAAGACTTTGTAGGTGAGGATCTGGGCCCGACGTCAGATAATAGTAAGGCCTGGGGTCCCTGACCCAGTCAGACCCACCTGTTGGGGAGGAAGGGGACCCTGATCACCTCCCAGAGACCTTTTAAAGGTCTCACAGGTAGGGATTCCCAGGGAGGGAATGTATTAACCTCTGGTCTGAGTGTGTGAGTGAATGTGCAGGCCAACCTGGTCCTCCAGTTGGGACTGAATCTGTGCCTCCACAGGTGGGCACCTTTAAGGTCCCCAAAAGCCCATAGAGTATGAGTGGGCCCGTCTGCAATTCCATGGAGAATGGCATACAGTCTATGGCAATATTGGAATAGTTTCCAATCATTCAGTCATAAAACTGAGACCGCTACGGCTAAGCGTCACCTAAGTTCTTTCGGGACATGGCCAGACAGGCATCTGACTGGTCTCCTCATTAGAGGGGGCATCCCTACCACTCTGTCTTTGCAACTCCATCTCATGGGAACATTATGGGGTCAGACAGAGCAAACCCACAGTTCTCAAAACTATGATCAAGAACTTCAAAAAAGGAGTTTTCGGGACACTATGGAATTAAGATGACCCCCACAAGTTAAGGACGCTATGTGACTTGGAATGGCTCACTTTTGGTGTAGGATGGCCCGTGGAGGGAACCTTAGATGTCCCATGTTCCACTGTGTCGGGCGTTATGTCAGCAGAGACCCAGGTCACCCTGATCAGTTCCCACATATGGACTCTTGGTTAGGGATTGCCCAAACCCCTCCCCCTTGGTTGTGACTTACGTGCAATGAACAGGGACAGGCTAGGGTCTTATTTGCCTCAACAAAGTGGCCCAAGGAAGGTCAACAGAAGTCCCAACCTCCACAAATTCTCGCCAGTGATCCAAAGGAAGAACCAATCTTGCCCCTGCCATATGCCCCCCAGAGACCATGAACACCAACCCCCCACCCCACCCTCGTTCCAATACTCGCCACCTTCAGTCTCCCCACCACCTCTGGACTTGGCAGATATATTACCAGCCCTTCTCCACTACGCATCTCCTCAATTAGAAACATAACACACCATCATATTCTGAAAAACCACAGGCAACAATAGACTTAATGGAGTCCCTCTTTCAGAATGTCCTACATAGGACTTCACTACAGACAACAAGTCCACATCCACCGGTACCAAGAGGCTCTCCTCTGGTGGATCCAAGCAGGGGCTAAAAAGCCCATGAATATGACCAAGGTATCCTCAATCACCCAGCAGCAAGGGGAATCCGCTGGGGATTATCATGAGAGGCTATGCGAGGCTTACCGCATTTATACCCCATTTGATCCCGAGGCACAAGAAAGCCAACAGATGGTAAACGCTTCTTTTGTGGCCCAAGACCCCCAGATATCAGAAGGAAGCTCCAAAAATTTGAGGGTTTCATCACCCAGTTAATCAAGGTTGCTAACAAGGTCTACATGAACAGGGAGGTCACTGCCGAGAGGGAAGCTGAGAAAAAGATGAGAAAAAAGGTCAGCCTCCTCACCACTGCTCTGAAGGAAGAAGATGACAAAAGGACAGAGGAGCTCCAGCCAAAAAAAGGGGGGGGGAGCCCAGAACCTCCTTAGCAAGGGATCAATGCACCTACTGCAAGGAGAAAGGGGATTGGAAGAATGAATGTCCCAATCAGGGAAAGTCCCAGAAACCCAGTCAATATGCAAAAGAACTCTGCGGAAAAGACCTCAGGGGCCTAGCAAAAAAAGATTCAGATTGAGGGGGACCGGGACCACTTCTTCTTGGCCCCCATGAGCCCACGGTCAAAATGAAAGTAGGGGGCCAAACTATGACTTCTATGGTCGACACTGGGGCTGAACATTCTGTGGTCACCTTCCCCCGTGCACCCCTTTAGTGAGAAGACCACAACCATCCTCGGGACCACAGAGAAATGGGCAATGCAACAACCCTTCTGCTGAACCTGTCAATGTGAACTTGGGGGGCCACACGGTATGAGTTCCTCTACATATCTGGGAGCCCTATCTCTCTCCTGGTGTGGGATATACACTCAAAGCTGGGGGCCCAAATAACCTTTGAGCCAAGGGGACGCACCCGCCTCCGATTGGATTCAAGACAAGAAGAATCAGGCCCCCTTATAATGGCAATCACTACACCAAGAGAGGAAGAATGGTGGTTATTCTGCACCCCGGCCCAACTGAGTGGCCCACCTGAATTCAGGACTGCCTTCTCCACCGTATGGGCCAAGCACAATGCCCCCCTCCCACCCCAGACTTGCCCACAACCGGGCCCCTGTCATTGTAGACTTAATCCCAGGGGCTCAACTGCAGAGACAGCGGCAATACCCCCTCCCACAAGAAGCAAGGGCAGTTATCCAAGAAGCTGGCATTCTGGTTGAATGCCAATCACCCTGGAACACCCTGCTCTTGCCAGTCAAGAAGCCGGGAGGAGGGTACCAACCAGTTCAAGACCTATGAGCTATCAACAAAGTGACTGTCTCCTTGCACCCGGTGGGCCCAAACCCATACACCCTCCTCAGCCAGATCCTAGGCTCTGCCAGCTGGCTTACCTGCCTAGACTTAAAGGATGCCTTCTTCTGCCTCCGTTTGGCCCTCAAGAGCCAACCCTTGTTTGCCTTTGAATGGACCAAACCAGATACAGGGCGTCAGATGCAAGTGACTTGGACGCACCTCCCACAGCAGTTTAAAAACTGGCGTACCATCTTTGGGGAGGGACTGGCCACAGAACTCACCGGCTTTCCAAGGGAGGCCACACACAGCACCCTTCTCCAGTATGTGGATGACCTCCTCCTTGCCAGCAACATCCGAGAGAATTGTACAGAGGGCACAAGGGCCCTCCTCCAACTCCTGCCAGACTCAGGGTGTCGCGTCTCATGGAGAAAGGCACAGATCTGCCAACATCAAGTCCAATACTTAGGCTTCCTCCTCACCCAAGGAAAAAGAGCACGAGGGCCAGAGAGAAAGAAGGTCATCACCTCCCTACCCCAGCCCCAAAGAAATAGGGGGCTACGAAGATTCCTGGGGGCTGTGGGATTCTGCCAAATCTGGATTCCTGGATTCTCAGCAATAGCAAGACCCCTCTATAATCTCTCGGTAGGGCCCTGTCAAGAACCTCTTGTCTAGACAGAGTAGGCTGAAGCAGTCTTCTTAGAGATAAAGGCTGCCTTGAGGCAGGCACAGCCCTTGGCCTGCTGTATATAGAAAAGCCTTCTAATCTCTTTCTGCATGAGAAGTAAAAGGTCGCCCTCGGGGTTCTCACACAGACAGCTGACCCTTGGCAATGGCCAGTAGCATACCTGTCAAAGAGGCTGGACCCAGTGGTGGCAGGATGGCCCCTGTGCCTTAGGGCACTAGCGGCCACAGTTCTGCTCTTTAAGGAGGCAAATGAACTCACCCTGGGACAAGAACTAAATGTCAACGGCCCTCACGCTGTCATGTCTCTCATGAACACTCAAAGACACTGCTTCCTCTCTAGCTAGCTCAACTCTCGGCTGGCTCAACACCAGGGGCTCCTCTGTGAGAATCCACAGGTTACTCTTGAAACAGTGTAGACGCTGAACCCTACAACTTTCCTGCCTTCTGAGAAAGGGAAACCAGATCATGACTGTTCTGAGGTAACCAATGAAGTATTCGTAAGCCACCCAGATCTGCATGACCAGGCCCCATAGAACCCAGACCACACCTTGTTCAGTGATGGTAGCAGTTTCATTACAGAGGGCGTTCAAAAGGCGGGATATGCAGTGACAACCACAGATGAAGTCCTAGAGGCCAATGTCCTACCTGTGGGATGGTCAGCACAACGGGTTGAATTACATGCCTTAATCCGAGCCCTCAGCATTAGCAGAGACAAGCGAGGCAACACCTACACGGACTCCTAGTATGCCTTTGCCACTGCGTACCTACATGGGGCAATATACAAGGACAGGGGTCTCCTCACTGCAGAAGGAAAAGCCATCAAAAATAAGGAAAAAATACTAAAACTCCTCGAGGCCATCTGGTCCCCCCCAAAAAGTTGCAGTTCTACACTGCAAAGGACGCCAAAAAGGAGACAACCCTAAAGCACCAGGAATTCGCGTCGCGGGTAAGTAGCAGCCGATTGGGAGGCAGACAATGTCCCCTCCCTTACTATAGCCCTGACACCCCTAATGGAGACCCCTCTACCAAAATATACTAAAAAAGAAAATAAATGGGCTAAAATTGAGGGGGCCACCCAGACCAAAGAAGTCTGGTGGAAACTGCTAGACGGGCGCATCTTTATCCCAGTGGCACTAGTCGGCGAATACCATCAATGTGTCCATCTAGGAAAAACTGCATTAGAGGCCCTCCTCAAAAAACGCTATTAAGCTTCACACTGCTTACCAGCCTCAAAGTTCAGGGAAAATAGAGCAGATGAATCGCACCCTCAAGGGAATCTTAGCCAAGTTATGTCAGGTAACAAACCTCCCATGGCCAGACCCGATGCCCCTGGCCCTCCTGTGTGTCCGATGCACACGAGGAACTCAAGCTTTCTCCCCTTTTAAACTAATATATGGGAGGCCCCCTCCATGTCTAGGGAGTCTCCCAGGGAACCTACACCAGATAGGAGATAAGGGAATAAGAGAACAACCTCAAGCTTTAGGGGCCATCCTAACTGAGTCACAACAATAGAGAGGGCCCCATTCTCTTTAGCATCCCCATACACCCCTTCTCACCAGGAGACTCAGTCTGGGTCAGACTGGAAACAAGACCCTCTCAAAACACAGCGGACTGGGCCTCATACCATTATTCTGCCCACCCCTGATGCCCTCAAGGTCACAGACATCACTCCATGGGACCACCACTCCAGAGTCAAGAGGGCCAATCCTGAGGAGCCCCAGACTTGGAAGACTGACCCAAGTGCGACGAACCCACTCCGATCAACCTTCCGGAGAGTCCTAGATTCTTAGGATCTTCAGCCCTGCTCCAGCCACACCCCAGAAGCTGGCTACTCTACACAAGGCAGAAGCTTGAGGAACTGCCCATCTGATAACTTAACTCCTTGCCATCGGATTGGCAGAGGCTGCCCCAAATAGCTGGGGAAACTGAGAGGTTCCTGTTCACACTCACCTTCCTCTTATGTGTAGGATGTTTTCTTGGTATTGGTTGCCTCTAATCTGGGCCCATTTGTAAACCTTCAGCCCTAAGGCCCAGGCTAAACTAGCAGTGTTGCTACCCATCCTCCCAGGGGCAGAAATAGCCACGGGGAGAGGGACTGGCATAGGAGGCACCGGCTCTTCTGCGGGACTGAGCTTCCTGGTAGGAGTTGCCCTCCAGAACAGAGGGGCACTCTACCTCCTCACTGCCGAGAAGGGGGGAACCTGCATCTTCCTCAGAGAAGAATGCTGTTACTGTGTAAACCGGTCAGGAATAGTCACAACCAAAGTCAGGGAACTGAAAGAACCAGCCCATAATAAATGAAGATGATGCCCTCTAATACAGCCTAGATCTGTTTAAAGGGGGATCGAAGGGGGGAACGATAGGGAAAAATTATAAGATGGCTGACAGGACTGATAGGGAGATTCCAGTCCCCACCTGAAGACTGCCCTTCTGGGTTCTTCTTCCTACCCTGCTTGCTGCGCGCCAAATTACCACTAATGCAGAAGTAACAGACTAGAAAGTGTCCCCATGCTTGCGCTAAGGACTCAGACCTCAGGAGAGTGATCTCTGAGCCCGCCGGTGTGAAATAAGCCTCCTGCCTTCAGAGATCTCCGAGTGCTGCTTGGTTCTTCTGCCCAGTGATCCAGACCAGGTTCCGTAACACAGTGAGATCAAAACAAAATGAAACGAAACAAAACAAAACAAAATAGAAAAATCAACCCAGCAAAGGCTAATTTCTTCATAACTGAATAATTGATTCCAATACTTATTTTTCTTCTCCACACTAAAAGTCACTTTACAACTGATTCCTGGCTCAGTGCACATTCAATGAGCCCAACAGCAGTATTACTTCTGCCTGCGTGTGCCGGAAGTTAAAGTCACAAAGAACATCCCTGGGGGACAGTCCCACGGCCCCACAGTGACTGCGACTGGAATGGGCTGATTCCCCAAAACGAAATTAGCCTATACAAATGACAATAAGATAAATGGAAAACGATTCTTACAAGTCTTTTAATAGCTTACACGTCAAGAGGTAAGCGAGTTCATCTGTTTTAAGAGGAATTTCAATGCTAGAGCATGAGTGACGCTGGGGCAGAAGCTAATCATCTTATCTCTACCACGTCTAGCACCCTACAGATGCTCCACATGAATCCTCCATCCATTCACTCATTAAACACTTACTTAATGAAGGCCTACAATGGGCCAAGTATTGTGTAGAGGCTGGGACTACAACCATGAGAACAGAATCACTAGAAATGAATAATTAGCAAGGGAGACAAATATTTGCATAAACATGCAAACAGTGATAGAATTGTGTTAATGGAGGAAGTGGGCAGTGAAAACGAAGAAAATACACCACAGGGGTCCCAACAATAATGTGGCAACAGAAGAGGATGTAAGAGAAGGTGTGTGTACTGCTGGGTGTGAACTGTAAGAAGTGATATTTAAAATAGCTTCTGGGGACACCTGGGTGGGTCAGTTGATGAAGCGTCCGACTTCGGCTCAGGTCATGATCTCACAGTTCCTGAGTTCCAGCCCCACGTCGGGCTCTCTGATGTCGGCTCAGAGCCTGGAGCCGCTTCAGATTCTGTCTCTCTGCCTCTCCCCTACTCATGCTCTGTCTCTGTCTCTAAAATATAAAAACAACAACAACAACAACAACAAAAACCTTAAAAAAATAAAATAGTATCTGAAAGATAGGACTGTTCAGATGAAAAGATGGAGGTAGTGAAACAATGGCACTGACTGTGTGAAGGTTTAAAGCAAGAAAGAGCAGGGTTAATGTGGGAAGTTCAGTGGGTCAGGAGTTAAGAGAAAGAACAGCATGCCCTGAGGCTGTTCTGGGGAAAGGCTCCAGGAACTGGAAAAGGAGAGGAAAAAAAAAAAAAAAAAAAAAAAGATCCTAGAGAGAGAGGGAAGGCACAAGTCCAGAAGGATTTTAGGAGTTTAATTTTAACTTTTTAAAATTTATTTTGTTTATTTTGAGAGAGAGAGAAAAAGAGAGAGAAAGCAGCAACAGAGGCGTGACAGAGAGAGAGAAAGACAGACAGAATCCCAAGCAGACTTTGCACAGTCTGCAAGGAGCCCATTGCAAGGCTTGAACTCATGAACCATCAGGACCTGAGCCGAAATCAAGAGCCACATGCTCAACCGACTGAGCCACCTAGGCACTCTTAGGAGTTTAACTTTTGACCCAAGAACAAAGGGTAACTAGTGAAATATCTTACTAAGGTGGGTGAATGATTGGATTTGCATTTAAAAGCAAATTGTCTGGGGTCTATGGAAAATGGATGGGGGTAGAGTCAGACCAAAGGGTGGGGCTGGATTAGGAAGGGCATTCAGCAGGTGCAGACAACAGGCGACAGTGGCCTGAATCAAGGTGGACATGAGATATATTTAGTAGAGGCTGTAATTAGGACTTTTTGAGATGAGCAGTGGGGGAAAGGTGTGAAGAATCACAGGTGATTCCCAGGTGAGAGATGATACAGATGATACTCAGGGAGCAAACTAAGGTGATCATCCTAGGGAACTAGGGTCAAAGATCATGCTCAAAGATCATAAATTCAATTTTGAACATAATGATGTTGAGATATCTATGTGTCTACAGCGTAGAGAACCATGGGTCTAGAGTTCACCAGAAAGTTCTAGGGTGGAGACTTAGAAGTCTATCAGTAACTAAAACCATGCAAGTGAACTGAGTTGAAGCAGCAAAAAGCTTAAGGCTTTCGCCAAAGCTATTGGTATAAGCTTTAGGTGATGAGCTAATTCAATTAAGTCCAGTATCTAAAAAATTAATTCCCATCGGCCGAAGATGTAAGGAATGGCTTATTAGTGGAAAATTCTCTAAGATTACTGCTTCCATGCTGCAAAGTATGGCAAAGGACCAGGAATAGTCTGCCCTTGGCATCAAGCTCATTCTAATATAGTACCTTTTACTGAGTTCCTACTTCAAGGGACACAGATGATGGGAGTCTTCATTCTAAAGCAAACAATGCACTCCATGAAAATCAACACAGATTGAAAAACAACAAAACAAAGCAAAACTGGACAAGGACTCAGAGAAGGCTAGAGTCACAAATGAATCTTGGTTTGTTTTTTGTTTGTTTTATTATTATTATTTTAATGGTAATCATTACTCAAGGATTGTCCTACCAAGCACACAATTTCATTTACAATACCCCTCCAATGCATCCTCTCCAAAAAACACTGCCAGAAGTTATGTCTCCTTAACATTGTTAGTTTATACCATAGGATGTTACAGGTATTTGTTACGCACTAGTCCATCAGCTAATTAAATCACAGGTATTTATTGTTAATGTAGGCAAGGCATCATGCCGGGTCTTGCAGAAAGCACAAGGAAGTGACAGACTGTCACCCTGAGTAAACTTTCCATCCATTTGAATGTATCAACAGATACTCAATAAATAACTATTGAAAGAACTGCCCCTGCTCAGCTCTTGTTATCAAAATCACTTTCAAACGTTCTACTGAAATTTGAGGTACTCTGTGAAGTCTTACCTAATGTGTAGTCCTTGAGCAGATAATTGCTCCCTCATCCTTGTTATCACATCACTTTGGAACTTATGTTTATCTGTGGGAGGCAGGTGTATCTAAATTTCAAAGTTTTCACGGTTTGTGAGTTTGAGCCCCATGTTGGGCTCTATGTTGACAGCTCAGAGTGTGGAGCCTGCTTCAGATTCTGTGTCGCCCTCTCTGCCCTTCCCCCCTTGCGCACACACGCTCAATCTCTCTCTCTCAAAAAAAGAAACATTAAAAATTAAAAAAACACAAATATAATAAAAGTGTTAGAATATGTGTTTATGTATATATTTATAGCCTACACTATCTCTCACACACAGACACACACCCACATGCACACACACACATTTCAGTCTTTTAAATCAGGGGTTGGCAAACTTTCTCTGGTAAAGGGACAAATCGTACATATTTTAGATTTGTGGGCCATGAAATTTTAGTAGCAATTAGAAAACTCTGGGTACAGTAAAAGCAGCCATAGGTAGTATGTAAAACAATGGGTATAACTAAGTCACAATAAAATTTCATTTGCAAAGGTAAACAGTGAGCTGGATATGGCTTGACATACTTTACTGAACCCTGTTCTAGACTGTGAATTTTTTTTTAAACCTTTGTACTTTCCCAAACAACTACCAAAATGCTATTACATTAAACACTGAAAGGAAAGGCGTTGAATCAATTTGTGTATTTCTTTATATGATTATAGAAAACAATCAATTTTGAATTTCCAAGGGAGGAAAAGCTCACCAAGATGATGAATCTGCACATTGATGAGACTGATGGGGAAAAAGAAAAACGTGTTTGGGTAGAAAAATTAACATATCAGTATTTTGTTCCATATACCTACAGAATATCCAGTTGGAATTATCCAACAGAAACAAAGATGAATGGCTCTAAATATAGAGTTAGAGAATTACAGGCTAGCAAAGCATATTTTTGACCATGCTCCAAGACAAAAGCAAAATAGCTGAAATTATTTTAAAAGACGGTATTCCCAAGGCACCAAGTAAAAAAATAAATAAGTAAATAAAAAGAATCAGAAGGCTAAGAAGAAAGACCTGAGGTCACATATAGGGAAACGTCTATTTTCAAGTATGGGACTATTATGGATTGCATTATCCCCACTTCCCAAATTCAAATTTTTGAGGCCCTCATCTCCAACGTGGTAGTTTTTGGAGATGAGGCCTCTGGGAGGTGATTAAATAGATGAGATCATGAGGTGGGCCCTCATGATGGTATTGTAATCCTTAGAAGCGACACCAGAGAGCTTACTTCCTCTTACTCTCTCCATCATGTAAGGAAACTGTAAGGCAGCCATTTAAAAGCCACAAAGAGCAGCCTCCCCAGGGAAGTGAATTGGCCCGCACCTTGATCTTGGACTTCTCAGTCTGTAAGACTGTTGGAAATAAATTCCTTTTGTTTTAAGTCACCCTGTCTATGATATTTTGCTATGGTAGCTTGAGAAGATTAATGCAGGGACAGAAGAGAATGCTGGTTAGTTAATACGAACTACCAAATTCACCTTTAAGGAAATATCACTAATGGAGGATAATTATCTTTTTACAAGTGTTCTGCAACCATATCTCACTCTATAATCCTAAACAAAGAACTTTCTAAGTTTCTGTTTCTTTTTCTCCAGTGCTGCCACTAATCCAATTCACTCTAGTGGTAACATTCACAAATATGAGAAATGTGCTTAAAGGATTCAGGTGTATACATGTAAAATCCTATATATGTGAAAACACATAATACATTGTATATGTGCAGATAGACATCTCTTTTTGTGATTATAAAATAGGTATGATTCACCTAGAGCTGTACATCAGAGCAGTTTTCTTCATCTCTTCTCTTCCTTTAGACATAATGTAGCAAGTGTGTGCTCAGTAGTCTATGTAGCTTCCTAGAATAAGGGAGGAATGAGTAACTTCTTAGAAGAGTATCAGGGAGGGGTACCTCAGTGGCTCAGTAGGATAAGCATCTGACACTGATTTTGGCTCAGGCCATGGTCTCAAAGTTGTGAGATCAAGCCCCACATCGGGCTCTGCACTGGTAGCAAGGGGCCTGCTTAGGATTCTCTCTTGAGCATGCGTTCTCTCTGCCCCTTTCTGCTTGTGCTCTCTCTCTCTCTCTCTCAAAAAAATAAACACTTAAAAAAATGTTTTTAATGTTATTTATTTATTTTGACACAGAGAAGAGAGACAGCACAAGTGGGGAAGGGGCAGAGACCAAGGGAGACACAGAATCTGAAGCAGGTTCCAGGCTCTGAGCTGTCAGCACACAGCCTGATGCGGGGCTTGAACCCACGAACTGTGAGATCATGACCTGAGCCGAAGGCAGACACTTAACTGGCCGAGCCACGCAGGAGCCCCTAATTTTTTTTTTTTTTTTTTAGATAAGATTATCAGGGAAAGGTTCAAGTAACCTTTCAGAGAAACACAGTTTAATTTGTGCGTGTGTATGTGTGTGTTACAAATACCACATACATATACAGAGAGTGAATGAGAGAGAGATCCAGAGACAACACTCATCATTGCCCAGAACTTTGTGCACATTATTTAATTCATCTCCACAACAGCGATGTGTGAAGTCATCACTGAGGACTCTGGGGCCGGAACAAGTAAATGGTGAAAACTAAGTTTCAAAACATAGACATTTCCAACCCCCAAACACATGTTCTTCATCATCTTTGCTACATTGCCCTCTACTCAATGGATAAATCTCAGAAGCAGAAGTAACCAAAAGGGTTCCTCTCTCCCGCTCCCCCCCCCCAACAAAAACAAAACAAAACAAAAACCCCAAAATACTTGAAATAAATGAGAGAAAGAGAGATAAAAGACAATTTATGGGAAAGGGCCCTTGAATGTCCTGTTTCCCTTCGAGGACACACTGTGTGAGGGAACAAGCTGCTGTCTGTGAAACAACCAAGACTCTTGAGAAGCCTGTCGAGGAGCCATTGTTTTCTAATGCTCTGACCTCTCACTAATCCGTTCTCATTGGCAATCCCTATAATGTCTACTGACACAATGAGGAAGGTATCTGGCCTAAAGGTCATTCCCTCTGCAAGCACAGCAAAGGCCAATGGAAGGCAAGGCAATGCAAGTCTAGAATACCCGCCTGGAGGTTGCAGATACTAATAGGAGGGAAAATTGGAGCTTGAATGAGGAGCTTTAGTGGTGGCAAGCTGCTTCAGAAAGAAATTAGCTACTGTCTAAATGTTGGAATAGAATCGAAAGAGGAGTTTCAGTGATGCCTGTCACTAAGCACGTAGCAGATGGGGTCTCTGTCGGCAAGGAGGGGGTTTAGCAGAAAAGAAGCTCTAAGAAAAAGAGGAGTGGTCAGATCTTGAAGCAGCTCTGACACATCCAGGTAAGTGTCTGAGAAACACCTGGAAATCCAGCACCTTACTTTTAAAGTTGCCGTGGTGACTAGGAAAGATGGATGGGGATTATCTGTGTTTCCACAGTCAGAAACTGCCAACGCTGCAAAAAGGTTTGCAACTTACACCTCAGTAACCCTTTCAGGCAAAAGCCTTGATTTGCTAAATGGACTTTGGAGATTTCACTTTTTTTTTTTCTTCGTCTTTGGGATGCCTGCATAAATACAGCAGATTGGGTTTTGTAGGCATAAAAGGAACCCTGTGGCTCAATTAAAGAAGCTAACATCACATTTCCTGTCACATTGGGAGTCCCAACTTTGTAGGATAAAATCCATAAATTAATATATATAGATGTAATATTATATCTTCAGCATATCATGGTTAAGATTAGGCAAGTCCTTCACACTTAAGTTAAAAATAAAAGTCTTTAAATTAAGTGGCATATATTTTAGTCTCACCGAAAATATCACTAATGTGAATATTATTGTGTAAATTTCCAGACAATTTTATTCCCTGTAGAAGCTTCACACAGGAACATAGACAATTTTTGTGAATACTTTTGAAACACTGAGCTTGTGTACTTCCTCACCGCCCGCGCCTACTTGATCTGTACTTCCAACAACAACTATGAGCTCCATCATTCTGATCCACCAGCAACCAGCACTCAGGTTTGGTGTTCACATATGTTTTTCTAAATGCATTTCAACTTCATAGGTATTGGTTTTTTTTTTTTTTTAATTCTTCATTTTAACTTATGATTTTACACAAAGAAACAACAGTTTGGGGGTAATCACCACAGCTGTTGTTATGGCTTTTAAGGTCCTACCTGGACCCGAACGTCCACCACTGATCTTTCTTCCCATTCAACCCCTTAATCACCCTGCTTCTGTGCCTCCCTGCTGTCACTAACACACACCCGGCATGCTCATTCCCCAGAGACTTGGTACCTGTTATTCCTTCATCCTGGAAAGAACTTCTCCCCACCCCGCCCCCACCCCCGCCCACCAAATCTCATAGGTGCGTTTAAATGTCACTTGCCAGAGATGCTACCCCAACCATCCTATATAAAATGGCACCATGCTCATCCCTCTCCTGGAATGTTTATCTCCTCCCTCATCCTATGTGGTAGGCAGAATTCTAAGATGGTCTTCAAGATCTCCTGGTTCACATGCCTTGCATAGTTCCCAGAACTGTGAAAATGGATTTTTTTTTTTTATCCCTAATTAGGTAATGTTATATGACACAGTTGATTTTACCAAAGGAAGATTATCTGGGTAGACCTGACCTAATCACGCGAGTCCTTTAAATGTGGGTCCACAGGTCCCAGATAGAGAAAGTCAGAGCTTCACAGCAGGAGGACCTGCTGATCCTGCTGATGTTGCTGATATTGAGGGAACAACTGCCATCTTGTGAACAGGACCACGTGGCAGGACAAGCTGGGTGGCTTCTAGGAGCTAAGGACAGCCTATTGTTAGACATTAGATTTAAAAAGGGATCTTAGTCCTATAAATCCAAGGAGCTAAATTCATCCAATCATCTTAATGGGCTTATAAGAAGACCCCACAACTTAGACGTGGTAGCAGCCCTGGAAGCCATCTTGATTCAACCATGTGAGATCCCAAGCAGAAAAGCTAGGTATGCCATGCTGGATTCCTGACCAAAGGAAACTGTGAGATAAATTTGTCCTATTTCAAGTTGTTAGGTTAGTGGTAATTTGCTAGATAGAAATGGAGAGCAAATACTATCTTTTCATTTTCTTCAAAGCACTGATCTCCAACAGGTATATTATATATTTACTTTTTCTCTTTATTTATTATCTATTTCCCTTCACTAGAATATAAGCTCCACGAAGCCATGGACTTTATCAATGTTGTTCACTACCTCCTAAAACAGTGTCTACAACATAATGGGCTCTTACTGAATATTTATTGAATGAAGGAAGGAAACTGTATTTGAAGAGGGTGGATGCTTGCTTCGAAAAAAAGGCAAAGGGGAACCTAGTGTCTGATGGCACTGAAAGAGTGGAAGGGCCCCTTCCCGAGGCATTGGTTCTTGTCCCATTACCCTTTTTAGCGTCTTCCCTCGTCTCCCACTGCCCTTGGAAATAAGATGAAGTGTACCCTTCTCAGCAAGAAGACTCGCCTATTATCTCTAAAGCAGGTGCCAGGAAGCAAATGCTGCATTTGCCAAAGGACTCCTAGGAAATCTCAAGAACCAAAATGACCTCCCAACTGAAATGCAAATTAAAACTATGAGAAGATACTATTTCATACACATTATGACTGCTATTAAAACACACACACACACACACACACACACACACACACACACACACACTCGGGCACCTGGGTGGCTCAGTCGGTTACGTGTCCGACTTCAGCTCAGGTCATGATCTTGAAGATCATGAGTTCGTGCCCCACATTGGGCTCTGTGCTGATAGCTCAGAGCCTGGAGCCTGCTTTGGATTCTGTGTCTCCCTCTCTCTCTGCCTCTCCCCGACTTGTGCTGTCTCCCAAAAATAAATAAATGTAAAAAAAAAATTAAAAATGAATTAAAAAAAGCAACAAAACAAACAGAAAATAATTGCTGATGAGGATATAAAGAAATTAAAACAGGGTGCCTGGGTGGCTCAGTCGGTTAAGCATCCGACTTCAGCTCAGGTCATGATGTTGCGGTTTGTGGGTTTGAGCCCGATGTCAGGCAATGTGCTGACAGCTAGCTCAGAGCCTGGAGCCTGTGTTCGGATTCTGTGTCTCCCTCTCTCTGTGTGTCCCTCCCATGCTTTTTCTCTCTCTCTCCCTCTCCCTCTCTCTCTCAAAAATAAATAAAACATTAAATTTTTTTTTAATAAAAAAAGAAATTAAAACACTTATACACTGTTGTTGGGAATGTAAAATGGTATAGTGCTATGGAAAACAGTACGGTGGTTCCTCAGAAAATTAAAAATAGAATCACCAAATGATGCAGCAATTCCACATTTGGGTACATACTCAAAATCACTGAAAACACAATCTCAAAGAAATATGTGCACATTCATCCTGCATTACTCAGAATACTAAAATGTGGAAACAGCCAAGTATCTATTGACAGATGAATGAATAAGTAAAATGTGGTTTATACATACAACGAAATATTATTTGGCCTTAAAAAGTAAGGGAAGTCTGACATATCCTGTGATACAACGTTTATTTATTTTTGGGACAGAGAGAGACAGAGCATGAACGGGGGAGGGGCAGAGAGAGAGGGAGACACAGAATCGGAAACAGGCTCCAGGCTCTGAGCCATCAGCCCAGAGCCTGATGCGGGGCTCGAACTCACGGACCGCGAGATCGTGACCTGGCTGAAGTCGGACGCTTAACCGACTGCGCCACCCAGGCGCCCCACATATCCTGTGATACAAATGTACCTTGACAACACACTAGAAGAAATAAGCTAATCGCAATAATATGAACATATTTAATACCCCTGAACTGTACACATATGGATAATATAGTAAATGTTATGTGTATTTTGCCATAATTTCTTAAAAGGGGAAACCCTCTATAAGTCATTAAATATTTTTGAAAAGTCAGCAGCTAGAATGATACTTAAAATTCAAAAAATAGAAGAACATACACCCTGGGAATCAATGCAGAGAGGGAATTCAAGGTTAAAACCAATAAAAGGGGAAAAACGGATATTTCATATATATCAGGGAATAATTCACCCCAAAGATGAAACCTTAAAAACCTCAAGCATACAGTATAACTAAAATGAATTTTTAAAAGCAAAAAGACAGTGCAAGGAAAAGTAGACAAATGTACAGCTAGCATTTGAAAATTTAACTTGTCTTTTTAAGTACCTGACAGATCAAATAGATCAAAAAAATTGCAATGCTATAGAGAATTTAAATATAATAAGAAACCAGACTAAAAAACACATATACACACACACACACATCTATAATACTTGGCCCCTAAAACTAGAATATAGATTTTCTTATAAGTCGTATAATTCATTGACTAAAATAGACTATGTCTTAAAATACCAAAAAGAAGAGATCTTATAAATCATTCTCAGGGGTCACAATGGAAAGAAAGTGGAAATTAACACAAAAACATCTCCCTCCTCTCCTCCAAAAATCAATGAAATAAAATTAAATAAAATAGAATGAAAGACTTAATGAAAATTATGACTCACACACCCAATAAAAACTAGAATTTAATGAAACTGGAAGTCAGTTTCTATAAAGCTCAGTAAAATACAGAAGGAAAAATACACATGTGAAATTAAGATCTTTCAAAAAAAGAAAGAAGGTAAAAGAAATCAACTTGACAAAAAAAAAAAAAAAAAAAAAAAAGCACAAAGAAACCAACACTGGCACTGGCAGGTGGTGGAGAAGGGAGCAAGTAACTAGCAAGAAATGGAGAATGATTTGAATAGGAAATAAAAGAAAGGTAAG
Organism: Puma concolor; assembly: GCF_028749965.1. Lineage (NCBI taxonomy): Eukaryota > Metazoa > Chordata > Mammalia > Carnivora > Felidae > Puma > Puma concolor. Next base: position 13,773,224 of record NC_141675.1, read on the forward strand.
AAAAGGAAGGAAAGAAAAGTTATGTTTAAGTCCATATATTATTGGGAAATAGGTATTATATATTATGTCTACTATTATTGGCTCACAAAGGAAAATGGAAGAAAGATAATCTCTACCTTTAAAAGTGTCACTAGATCCAAATAGATTTAGGGGTGGGTTGTCACACTTTTTTTTTAAATTTTTTTTAATGTTTATTTAATTTCGAGGGAGAGAGAGAGGGAGACACAGAATCCGAAGCATGCTCCAGGCTCTGAGTTGTCAGCACAGAGCCCGATGCAGGACTCAAACCCACAAATGGGGAGATAATAACCTGAGCCGAAGTCAGACACTTAACCGACTGAGCCCCAAAACCCCAGGTGTCACACTTTTAATAAACATATCATCTATCTCACACACATACGATTATATTCATAGATATACATAATCCAACAAGATAGAAGAAAAAAGAAAACTACCCAGAGTATTACACAGGTTGGTTGGACAGGCAGCTGAAATCTAACTCACTTACAAACATGAATTCAAAATTACTAAAGTACCTGTAAACAAATTAATCCAGCTATACTCTTTCTGTTCTATCTTGAACACATCAAGATAAAATAGAGGTTTCAGAATAACTGAATGAGCCCATCACAATCTATCTATTGCTACTTACCAATTGTGTGACTTTGAGCAAGTCATATGACCATTTTGTGTCACAATTTCTCCACAAGTAAATGGTTGTTCAGGAAATGAATGAAAGAATGTATAGCACCTGGAACAGCATCCGGCATAAAGAACTCAATGATTGTTAGTCTTTGTTATTGACGTTGTTTGTTATTAGCATTACATCAATAGCTGAATAAGAAAAATATGTAGCATTTTGATCAGTGAAAACTCTCAACAAATTACAATTCATAGGAAACGTACTTTGCCTAATAGTGATATCTATTATAACACTAAAAGAAATGTCATATATTATGGTTAAATATTAGAAATGATCCTTTTTTATTTAGCAACTAGATAATGATTCTGCTACTTGTTCATTAGTAGACTTGATACGCTAACTAATCCATTAACATAAGAAAAAAGGTCATAAATTAAAAAAAAAACTGTCTTTATGTCAAGATAGCATGCCCATCTCCATAGGGGTTAATTTTAAAATTATAGACATATGAAGAGATTTTAGCAAGGTGGATGGATTCAGAATCAAATTGCATAAATTAATAGTTTCCTTGATGGTGAATCTATATTCACTATATCTGATTAGAAAACTTACTAAGAAAAAGAATCTAATTACAATACAAAATAAAAAAGAAAGAAAAAAGAAAATCCCAAGCAATAAATCCATCAGCAAGTATGCAATGAGTTTATAAGACAAAACTAAGATACTTTAAATAGATCTTAACAAACTGATGATAAATAGAAGAGAAAAAAATAGAAGAATATTCAAACAATATTAGAAAAAAACAATGAGTGGACACTTCTCCTAGAAATGTAAAATGATAGTGTCAAGGGTGACCAATTTTTAAAAATTATATGATATCGGGGCGCCTGGGTGGCTCAGTCGGTTGAACGTCCGACTTCGGCTCATGTCACGATCTCACGGTTCGTGAGTTCGAGCCCCGCGTCAGGTTCTGGGCTGATGGCTCAGAGCCTGGAGCCTGCTTCCGATTCTGTGTCTCCCTCTCTCTGTGCCCCTCCCCCATTCATGCTCTGTCTCTCTCTGTCTCAAAAATAAATAAACATTAAAAAAAAATTTTTTTTTAAATTATATGATATAGGCACAAAAGTAGGTAAATAGATTATATAGGAACAGAGGAACTTGAAAAAGCCTATATGTGCATAATAATCGAGATTATGACACAGATGGTATTTCAAATCCTGGAGAAAATAATTTAGTATTGAACAACTAGTCTAAAGACAATTGTCTATATTGTTGTGAAAAACAATTAAAATAGGATTATACTTTGCCATTAAATACACATACACCCCCAAAACCTCATGCATTAAAGAACTAAATTTTGTGTGTAAACACAAAACTTTAAGAAAATAAAAAGTTGAAGAATTGGCCTCTCTGCATCCAAAGTAAGAACAATCCTTAAGAGTTGGCTGCTAGCACTCAGCCTCCATGACTGAAAATTCTTTTTGAGTTCTGGTCTGAGATGAGGACGTGGAAGTCTCCTGAATTCACCTCCCAAGGAAACACCAAATCTACAGCTCTGCACAGAGCAATTCTTCCTGACAGAAATACAGAAACGAATCAGTGACTCCCACATATTGGACAAACGAGAAAATACCTACACAGAAATGAATCTTGGCCCACCCTCACCTACTGGGAGCCACTAAGAACAAGGAAGGGGACTTGGACAATCATCACTTAGTAAGTCTAGTTTGGTATGTGAAACAGATATTGCCGTACATTGCTGGGAGGAGTTTAAAATGTTACATCCATTTCAGAGAACGGTTTGGCAGTTTAAATTAAAATATTTCATATTCTATGGCATCAATTTCTTTCCATTATATTTCCATAAGAGAAACAAACCCACAAATGAACAGGAAGCATGTACAATAATTTTGACTGCAGAACTATTTTTAATAGCAAAGATTAGATATCATCTAAATGTTAATGAACATGGAAAATTAAATAATTACATTCTACAGCAGACTGTGTTAGCTGCCCATCCATCAGCCGTCCCTTTCTTCTTCCTTATAACCAGAACAGTTATATTTGCAGTGATATGTGAAGTCTGAACGAGAAATCATTAAAAATCTAAGCTGTGATAACCATCCGGCTCCCCTTTGCTGGACACTCATGTTCCCATCCTCCCTTTGCAGCTGGTGCGGACGTGACCCAGTGTTGGTGGCTAAGATGTGGTGGGACGTTTGCTGAGGGTACAAGGCCTCTGATAAAAAGGAAAGCTATTTTGGGGCGCCTGGGTGGCGCAGTTGGTTAAGTGTCCCGACTTCAGCCAGGTCACGATCTCGCGGTCCGGGAGTTCGAGCCCCGCGTCGCGCTCTGGGCTGATGGCTCGGAGCCTGGAGCCTGTTTCCGATTCTGTGTCTCCCTCTCTCTCTGCCCCTCCCCCATTCATGCTCTGTCTCTCTCTGTCCCAAAAATAAATGTTGAAAAAAAAAAATTAAAAAAAGAAATATTTTCATTTAATTCAATTCAATAGCTAAATGTGGGGGCGCCTGGGTGGCTCGGTTGGTTAAGCGTCTGACTTCCTTCCACTCAGGTCATGATCTCGCGGTCCCCGAGTTGGAGCCCCGCCTCGGGCTCTGGGCTGATGGCTCGGAGCCTGGAGCCTGCTTCCGATTCTGTGTCTCCCTCTCTCTCTGCCCCTCCCCCATTCATGCTCTGTTTCTCTCTGTCCCAAAAATAAATAAACGTTGAAAAAAAAAATTAAAAAAAAAAAAAATAAAGGAAAGCTATTTTGTCCTAGCCCTCTTACTCTTTTATATGAACAGATGCCTAGACAGAAGTAGACAAAATGTATAAGGAACGAGGCTGATGTGCGAGGATGGTTAAGAAAGATAAAAAGGGGCGCCTGGGTGGCTCAGTCGGTTGAGTGCCAACTTTGGCTCAGGTCAAGATCTCACAGCTCTTGAGTTCAAGCCCCACAGTGGGCTCTGTGCTCACAGCTTGGAGCCTGGAGCCTACTTCAGATCCTGTGTCTCCTCTCTCTGCCTCTCCCCCAATCAAACTCTGTCTCTCTCAAAAATAATTATTTAAAAAAAATTTTTTTTCAAGAAAGATAAAAGAACCTGTGCCCCTGGATGATATTGCCGACCTTTTAATGCAACCCTAGGAATACCTACCTTTAGTTTTCTTCTAAGTGAAATAGCAGATGTCTATATGGTTTAAGCCACAGATAGAGGAGTTCTGTCACTCTCTGTCAGAGGTCTCCATTAAACATACTATGGAGGGGTGCCTGGGTGGCTCAGTAGGTTGGAGCAACCAACTTCAGCTCAGGTCAAGATCTCCCAGTTTGTGAGTTCAAGCCCCACATCAGGCTCATTGTCGTCAGCACAGAGCCCACTTCAGATCCTCTGTCCCCCTCTCTCTGCCGTTCCCTTGCACATGTGGACCCTCATGCACATGCTTGCTCTCTCTCTCTCTCTCTCTCTCTCTCTCTCCCCGCCTCCAAAAAGTAAACAAACATTAAAAAAATACGATGGAATACTATGCAGTGTGTGTGTGTACGTGCACACGCACACACGTTATTTATTTTGAGAGAGAGAGAGACATAGTACAAGCAGGGAGGTGTAGAGAGGGAGGGAGACACAGAATCTGAAACAGGCTCCAAGCTCCAAGCCATCAGCACACATCCTGACACAGGGCTCAAACCCACGAACTGTAAGATCATGACCTGAGCCGAAGTCAGATGTTTAACTGACTGAGCCACCCAGGCGCCCCTACTATGCAGTACTTTTAAAGGGAATCATATAAATCTGTATTTACTGATATATTAATTGTTAAAAGCACTATATATACACACATAATATATGTATATATTAGGAAAACACTTATGAACGTGTATATGCCTATATATCTGCATCTACATAAATTCTTAGCGAAAGGTCTTGAAAGCATACACACCAAAGTGATAACTGATACTGATGATGTCTGGGGACCTGGACCAAGTTGGAGATGAAGGTACACATGAGGGTCTAGTCATTGCGATTATGATTGCTTGTACAACTAAAAGTAAGTAAATAAAAAGTTAAGTGAAATAAAATTATTCATTTTTATAAGTTTATTTTTATTTATTTATTTATTGAGAGGGAGATAGAGAGCAAGCAGGGTAGGAGCAGACAGGGGGAGAGAGAGAGGCAGGGAGAGGGAGGAGGAGACAGAATGAATCCCAAGCAGGCTCTCTTATCAGCACAGAGCCCGATGCAGGGCTCGAGGTCACAAACTACAAGATGACAACCTGGGCCGAAATCAAGAGTTGGGAGGCTTAACCGACCCGACTGAGCCACCCAGGCGCCCTGAAATAAAATAATTTAAAATAAAAATAGTAAAGAGGTGAAATGTGCATTTTATTGACATCAAACTCCTATCAAAGTGCCGCAAATGGTCATAACTTGGAATAAGTCATGGAGGCAAAGTGCCTTTAGTATCTATTCATGTTTAAAGTGTATGGGGAGTGCAGATATAAATGGTATATTCACGTATCTTCAACTGTCCTTTGAAAAGTGGATTTATTTGTGGTAAACAAACAAAGATACTGGGAAATACATGCCCTAACCATTTAGAGATACATGGGAAACAGATGTTTCCACACACAAAAGGATTTATTTCTCTACAGATGTTGCCACGGAAGATCTTATGTTGTCCTGTTGTGTGGCGAGTACATTATGAAAGAGAAGTACAGCTTTGCTTTGATCCATAAAAACTCTCCCACAAATGGCAACCCACAATATTTTCCAGAATCTACCACCATAAGATAGCAGATGGTGATGGTACAAATTGCAGAAAATTGTTAAGACCTCATTTGTTGAATACATTACAACATTTATTCCTAAGACTAATAATGGAGCTAGACAGACATTAGCAGATAGACAAGAGAAAAAAATGTATGCTCGAAATGAGATTGAAATGAGATAGAAAGCCAACTGGCATGATAGATCAGTAAAGCCAGGCCAAGACTTTGTGAAAATATAGGAAACTTTAATTTATAAAGAATTGAGGGGGCGCCTGGGTGGCACAGTCGGTTAAGCGTCCGACTTCAGCCAGGTCACGATCTCTCGGTCCGTGAGTTCGAGCCCCGCGTCAGGCTCTGGGCTGATGGCTCAGAGCCTGGAGCCTGTTTCCGATTCTGTGTCTCCCTCTCTCTCTGCCCCTCCCCCGTTAATGCTCTGTCTCTCTCTGTCCCAAAAATAAACGTTGAAAAAAAAATTAAAAAAAAAAAAAAAGAATTGAGGTTCTTTCTCAAACTCTACCTCAGTGTAGAAGGCTGGAGATTTATTCAACCTTCATTGTACACCTGCTATGTGTCAAAGATTGTGCGGGGTACCTGAAATTCAAAAATGAAAAGGTTTACATTTCTCTCTTATGGAATTACCATCTAGCTGTTGCAACTAAGTAATACCAGTGTGTGATGAATAGAATATTACCGAATAAGCAAGGTAGAAAAAGTGGCCCAGACTGGGAATAATTAACTCTGTTGGGGAGAGGAGGAAATAAGGGAAGAAATGCTATAGGCTTTGTTGACTGTGTGGGGATCAATCACGAGGGTTTGGGAAACAGAGAAACCAGCCTTTACTGATGGACAAGGAAGAGGGAGCCATGGGGACCTGAGTAGCTAGCTGGAGCCAAGTTTGAAGGGCTGGTAATACTAATGAAAAGTGCCTGCCCAGTGTCCTCAGATGTTGGGAAGCAACTGCGGTGACATGGTGAGACTTGCATTGGAAATGTTCTCTGGCCTGGTGACGTAGAAAGATGGAAGACGGCTGAGCTGAAGTTGGAGAGCCCAGTTAAGAAACTCCTTCAATAACTGCGGGTGGGAATGCAAACTGGTGCAGCCACTCTGGAAAACAGCATGGAGGTTCCTCTAAAAATTGAAAATAGAACTACCCTATGACCCAGCAATTGCACTACTAGGTATCTATCCAAAGGATACAGGTATGCTGTTTCGAAGGGGCACATGCATCCCAATGTTTATAGCAGCACTAGCAACAATAACCAAAGTATGGAAAGAGCCCAAATGTCCATCGATGAATGAACGGATAAAGAAGATGTGGTGTGTGTATATATATATATATACACACACACACACACACACACACACACACACACACACACACACAATGGAGTATTATTCAGCAATCAAAAAGAATGAGATCTTATCTTGCCATTTGCAACTACATGGATGGAACTTGAGGGTATTATACTAAGCAAAATTAGAGAAAGACAAATATCATATGACTTCACTCATATGAGGACTTTGAGACACAGAACAAATGAACACAAGGGAAGGGAAGCAAAAATATAAAAACAGGGAGGGGGATAAAACATAAGAGACTCATAAATATGGAGAACAAACTGAGGGTTACTGGAGGGGGTGTGGGGGGGGGATGGGCTAAATGGGTAAGGGGCATTAAGGAATCTACTCCTGAAATCATTGTTGCACTATATGCCAACTTGGATATAAATTTTAAAAAGTAAATTAAAATAAGCAAACAAACGAATAAATAAATAGAAACTCCTGCAATGGTCAAAGCAAGCAACAGATTAAAGCCTGAGTTCATGCACCTAGTTGGTCTCAAGAAGATTTGGTGAAGACAATAATCTGAAGGATATGTCTACCATGTACACTTCAAAATAAAGAAAGGAGATACGAGACAAAAAGAAGGAGAAAAGAGTCACTAAAGAAGAAAAGAGCATGTCCATGGCATAGCAATTCCAGTGTCAACAAAGGGTTAAATTTGGGATTATCAAATCTCCCAACTTCCTTGGTAGACACCATTTTCTTTCCTGGTTTCTGTATCTTAATGACTCTCCTGGAAATTTCTCCTTTCCCTTTTTTTTAACAGCCTGATTTCTCTATGAGTGACCCACACCGCCCACCTTGGATTCTCCTTTTTCCATCAGCTCTTCCCACATTCATTCACAGTGAATAAATCTCTTCTGAAAACAAAATTAGTCATTCTTGATTATATAATGCATTTTATTTTCCCTAGCTATTTTATGTGTTTCTGTTTCTTTCCTAATTAATGATATACTTTCTAGAGGTCAGTGAGTTATAATAATTTACAAGCATTTTGGTACCTAGCAAATTGGTGAGCCCAGAGAAGTATCCAAATTAAGAGACATAAGGAACCTAAAATCACCTTATGAAATTCTCCTGTGCCATAAATGAAGAGACACTCAGAAAGATTTAGTCTTACTTAAGAATATACTGTTAGAGAAAGAACTAAGATTAAGACCTTGGAATTGATTTGGTCAAGCATTTTTTGAGAGCCTGCTACCTACCGGCACATTTTTCTAGCATTTCTGTATCAAAGGGCACAAGGAAATCAACTGGATTTTCAAGCCAGACTGGTCTTCTAATAAGCTGCTCATCTCATTGGAAAGGTAAGCAGCTGAAATCTGCAGCAGACGCTGCCAGGCAATAAGCAAGCCTGACTCCCTGGGTTGTGCTGAGATCCACCAAGACGATTGCTAATGGAAGATGTAAGAGATATCGTACTTGAAAACTCCAGCTATTTCCTAACAGCCGAGAGAAGACATGCACTAGATGTACCCAATAAAGGAATGGAGTCTGAACGTCTTACAAAAGTGGTCATGACCCAGCTCATACAAAGTTCCAAACTAAAGGAAACAAAGAGGGCACTGTGAATCCTAAAACGCTAAGGATATTCCCTCCCTCCTTCCCTCCCTCTCTCTCTGTCTCTCCCCCTCCATTCCTCCCTCCCTCTCTCCCTCTCTCCCTCTTGAAAGCAACAGTTAAACTAATTGCAAAGAACTTCAGGTCTTGCACTCAAATTAAATATTCATAGAACTCCATTTATGTGCTGCATTTAGAAGTTAAGAGACTTCAAAACCCTTTCTGCATTCCCAGTAGTCAGCTAATCCATTAGAAATGTGATACCCACTCTAACCCACAGTAACAGAGCGCCAGCCCAGGCGGCCAGCTGAGCTTGGAAGCTTTCTCAAGAGCTGCAAGGCAGGGGTTTGAGGATGCTAAGTCATTCTGGCAGTAAATCTCTGGCCCTTCTCACCAGTAAAGTTTATCACCAAGCAGTTGAGCAAAAGAGAGAGATGCTAAGGGGAATAATGGGGGGGGGGGCAATGTTTCATGGTGACAAAGACATTATTTTCTTATTTGGTAATGACAATTGATTCATATGTGGCCTGGGGGAACAAAAAAGATCTAGTGCTCAAGGAATTTAAATATTTCTTTAAGCTGAACTTGCTTATAAACGTGTTTACACAAAGATTGCTGGGTGCTGTCTAGACAGTTGGCTTCCTTCCCACTGCGCATTTTGTTGGACAAGGGTCAGTCAAGTGCAGGCCTGTGGGCCACATTCAGCCTGCTGCTACCTGTTTTTGTAAGTAAAGGTTTATTGAAACACACCATGTCTGTTCGTTTTCGTATTATCATGTATATGAGACAAGAGAGATGCACACAACCAAAAATATTTCCTACTTGACCCTTTGGAGACAAAATTGCTGGCCCCTGCTTTAGAAAAATATCCTTATTATAAACAAAGTTCAATTATTTAGTTGAATTAAGCTACATGTGGCTTCATTGCACTTAAATATATTAATTAACCACCTACACAAACATACATAGTATTAAGGAGGTGAAATGGAGAATTCAAAATGTGAGAAATTGCAGAATTCAGTCAAGTGAAATTTTTTACAGTCTGCTTCATCCGAAGAGGCACAAACGGAAGAAAGTTTTTAAGCAATACAATGCAACGCTTAAAGAGTAATCGCGTTTTTGATTCCGTCTCCTTGAATTTCCTGCCATTTGTCAGCATTTTCCGAACCTACTGGTAGAAATCACATTTTACTCTCACGATTCCTCCCACCCAGGGGTGGGGAAGAACAATTCCTGGTGACAAAAGAAATTGCTTGGGTGAAATCTGTTATAGACCAGATGGGCTGGAAAGCTTGATGGAAACAATCCTTCATAACCTCTCACTATCCTCTGAATGCTTTCTTATTTACTCAGAGCAAGCCTTCCATGGCACGTAAGAAATGCATATGTTGCCACATTTATTATTTACCTGACATGTTGTTAGCAACTGGGGTTGGAAACCAGCTCAGGATATGATTTCTTAAGAGAAGACCAGGCAAGGGGACCCGAAGACTCGGGCCAGCATGGTGACTAGGTATGTAATTCTTACTGGAGTTTTTCCAACTCCTATCCTTTTGGAGATAAGAGCTGTTAAAAAACAAACAAACAAATAAATAAGAACACTGAGGTCCTCTGTATATATGGATATTCTCTTGCATGCCAGAATCAAAGATGAGTGGGCAAGCCAACCCTATTCTCTCCAGGCACAAAAAGAACTGTTCAAGGGAAAAATAATACTTATTCCTTTGCAATCCTAGAAAGCTAACTTCTTAGATAATCTCCTAAGAGCCACCATGGTCACCTCTCAGACAGTGGGGATGTGACTTTTTATAAACTTATTTAACCTGATATTTTAAAATCACAAGCAGTTGGGGCGCCTGGGTGGCGCAGTCGGTTAAGCGTCCGACTTCAGCCAGGTCACGATCTCGCGGTCCCTGAGTTCGAGCCCCGCGTCGGGCTCTGGGCTGATGGCTCAGAGCCTGGAGCCTGTTTCCGATTCTGTGTCTCCCTCTCTCTCTGCCCCTCCCCCGTTCATGCTCTGTCTCTCTCTGTCCCAAAAATAAATAAACGTTCAAAAAAAAAAATTAAAATCACAAGCAGTTATCATCATGCATTCTCCTGATCTTAGGATCACACATCACATTTCTTAAGCCCTGTTCAGTTCAGCCTTTGCTAATTTCCTACCATATGTGGGGACACTATGGTTCCAAATATGAATACGGCATATACTCTGCCCTTGATAAGTTAATAGTTTAGTAGAGGAGAAGAGATTTCAATATGCTGAATATATATCCAACAGATCATTTTAATATATTGAACATAATTTTCTCAGATCATTTCAAAATAGTACACTAAAACCTAAGAAAAGGTTTACAAATTGTAATCCTGTCATTAATAATTTCCTCCCTAACTAGGAAGCAGGTGCACAAAATAAATGAATTAAAGATATGCATTAGAATAATGCTTTTCATCATTCTTTGTTCTCTGCCTGAACATTAGGAAGACCGAAAGCTCTAAATGCAAAGAGGAATAAATATTCACCTGAACACAGCTTTCAAGAAGAGATGGCTTTGTTGACTTTTTATACCAGAGGGTTTAATGGATTAAAAGCTCCTAAAGAACAGGAACTATGAGCTGAGCATCTTCGTACTTCCCACAGCATTTTACACAACATCGAGTCAACAAAAAGAGATGCCCGAGGTCTCAGAGTGAAGGAATGATAAAATATGGGTCTGCTTCTCAAGACCTGTGACTCTTCACTGTATCACCCTTGGGCCAGACCTGATGATTCAGAAGAGGAATCAAATCCCAAGTGATGGGTGCCATGTGCCCACACTTTGTATGCCTCCTACCCAGAGACCAGCTATGCTTGGCATTGTACAGCTTCTCCTGCAAAAGGAAGAAAGAGTTTCCGTGCTCCTACCACCCAAGTTTGCAGAAAACCAAGAGTTTCTCACCACACATCATTCCAATGTCTGGCTTCATTAAGGGCAGTAGACTTTGGTTTCTTGCAACTTTTCCCCTTAAAGCTTAGTGTTCTCGTTTCCTTTTTTTTTTTTTTTTTTTACTATGTTCTCATAGACTGAACTGTAAAAAGATTGTACTAAAAGCCACACCTGCAGTTGCAAATACTTTTAGCAACTCCTTAAAGGAGATTCTCTCTCCCTTCCCTTCTTTCTGTTTTTCTTTATCTTCTGTGTGCACAAGCACATGTTTATGTGAAAAAACAATGCTTGCCCAGTGCAGTTATTTGTGAATAGTTCCATTCTCTTCGTGTGATCTGAATAATATGAGATAAAGTTGAAAGGTGGAAATAACCAGGAGAGGAAAAGAGTAAAATGTGAAAATATGAACAAAGGTAATTTAAATATTATATACGTCATTATTAATATAACAGCAACTTGATAAATTCTTAAAAATTACATTGAAGGAGTGCCTTGCAAGCAATTCAGGAACATACACATGATCTCTCCAAGTTCAGAGATTCACAACATTAACTTTATAACTTGTTCCTGCTGGTCCACATTTTTTATTTATTTTTTTTAAATTATCTGAATCCCTTTCAGTTAAAATAAAGATGCGGGCCCAAGAATCTGGGGTGAAAAGTTCAGTGTTAAAAATATCTTATTTGTCACTACTCCTTGTGTGCTTAGAGACCAGTTTTCCTTAGTCTGACCAAGAATTAGCTTTTTGAAAAAAGTGAATTCTATTTGTTTCTTTTCACCCAAATAAATATTTACTTATAAAATCACATATTTAAACAAAGAATTCAGACACTTCTCAAAAATGCTTTTCATATTTCATCCCATTGGTCTTATCCATCTAAAATTCTAGAAGGCATTTTCCTATAATTTAATTCCTATATTAGAAGTGATGGTATCTAAATCGTTCTTATTTCAAGCTCTTCCCTAGGAAGAGCAGAAACTGAGGCCTTATACACAATATACATTTTATAAGAATGAGAAAGGTCTCCACCAAATATGAACTTATTTTAAAAATATTTTAAGTTTATCTTGAGAAAGAGAGAGTGAGCATGAGCAAGGGAGGGGCAGAGAGCAAGAGAGAGAGAGAGAGAGAGAGAGAGAGAGAGAGAGAGGGAGGGAGGGAAAGAGAGAATCCCAAGCAGGATCCGCACTGTCAGTACACAGCCCAATGTGGGGCTCAAACCCAGGAACCGTGAGATCATGACCTGAGCCGATATCAAGAGCTAGACGCTTAACTGACTGGGCCATTCAGGCGTCCCCAAATATGAATTTATTTTTAAAACAATGTGGCAAGAACATGAGCTTCCTGCTCAAATACAACTCACAAGTTGTATTTGGAGTTCACTTCCAGATGAATCAATCAGGTGCTAGGAGGATTTAAGGCCCAGCTCATAAAGCCTGTAGAAATAAAAAAACAACCAGGTAATAACCTAACAGAGGGGCCCGCAGCGAAGCCGTCAGCCAGTGCTTCTCAACTGGGGATGAGTTTGCCTCCAAGGGGACATTTGGCCATGCCTAAAGACATCTGTGATAGCCACTACCAGAAAGGGGATGGGGAATGCTGCTGGCATTGAGTAGACTGTAGCAAGGAATGTTGCCGAATACCCCACCACGCACACGACAGCCCCAACACAACAAAGGGCCTGTCTGTCCTAAAATGTCAATAGTGCTGAGGTCGAGAAACCCTGTACTAGTCCCAGGATCCATCATCTTTTGAGAGTTGCCATACTCTATTATTTCAAGAAGTGTTCTTGCTAAGTAGCATGGATTCATCCTATAAATGGAAGCAAACAAAAACTAATTTTCTTTTTACTATTTCCGCAACACCCCTTAATATAACTGGAGTTCCCACTGGGTGTTGCGTAAGTAAGGCTGTAGATTAATGATCCTATCTCAGAGGTGACCCAGTTAAATGGAGACATTTTGGCCCTTCTCAAAACATTTGGAGGGACGATATTTTATTTCGCATGCCACTGCCAGTTCCTCAAAAGCCTTAAAAAAATTCAAGTTTAGAATATATAAGATCATAGTCAAAGTCAGAAATAATACAGTTTTTCATCTCTAAGCAGAGAAAGGGTATTTTAAAAAGGTAAAACATTCTTTAACTTTGATCTTATCTTCTTGGGGAATTTTCCACGTCTCAAAGTCTGGGGGTAAAGTAACATATTAGGTTAACAAAGTGCTACTTCTTTTTAGCCTTATAAAGTGCACTACAGTGGACAGCCAAGGACCAGCAAGCAGCTTCCCAATGTCATCCATCTCCTGCAGGACTGGTAGAGCCCTTAACACGCTAATGAGCCCTATGAATCTCTAGCGGTACATTGTATCCCATAGGGTTTCCTAAAGGACTTCCACCATAAAACTATTTGGTTCCATTTTATGGAACTACAATTCCAAACAGCATAGTTTAAAAGTGCTGGAATGATAAACCTGTTCTCTTCCCAATGAAATTTCCCTCCACATGGAATAAAAGCCGTGGTCTTAACTGGCTCATCTGATGGAGAGCTGCCTTGTCTCTCATTTAACTGGACCAAGTCAAGCCCTTGGAAATGCAGTTCATTGGGTTGTTCTAATGGATATGGATTGGATATTTCTCTTACTCTTTAACAGCCAAATGGTCACATTCTATGAAATACAAAACACCCTAGGCATTGCTGAACTGATGGGTTTTCTATGTTCTTTCTTGTTTAAAGAAACATTTCCAATGTATTGCTCTGTATATACTTAAAGGGGTGAAGCCACAGAAAACACAAGGATACATATTATTATGACCTTCAAAATAGCACTGTTCTTCCAAAGTCAAAAAGCCCAGGGAAGTTTATATAAATATCTAGAAAAGTATAAGTACAGGTGCAATGAGACAGTGTTTTAAAAAGGTTAATTCGGGGCGCCTGGGTGGCGCAGTCGGTTAAGCGTCCGACTTCAGCCAGGTCACGATCTCGCGGTCCATGAGTTCGAGCCCCGCGTCAGGCTCTGGGCTGATGGCTCAGAGCCTGGAGCCTGTTTCTGATTCTGTGTCTCCCTCTCTCTCTGCCCCTCCCCCGTTCATGCTCTGTCTCTCTCTATCCCAAAAATAAATAAACGTTGAAGAAAAAAAAAAATTAAAAAAAAAAGGTTAATTCATAAAAAAGAGGATTTTTATTGAGTAGGATGGATTTTTTTTTTAATTTTTTTTTTTAATATTTATTTATTTTTGGGACAGAGAGAGACAGAGCATGAACGGGGGAGGGGCAGAGAGAGAGGGAGACACAGAATCGGAAACAGGCTCCAGGCTCCGAGCCATCCGCCCAGAGCCCGACGCGGGGCTCGAACTCCCGGACCGCGAGATCGTGACCTGGCTGAAGTCGGACGCTTAACCGACTGCGCCACCCAGGCGCCCCAAGTAGGATGGATTTTTAACCCCATATTAGACTGAGTAAATCATACTACTTTTTCTAAGTGTGCTGTCCTTCACTTCTATGATAGCAACACTTGCCCATGAACAAGGATATACACCATGAGGCACATTTTCAACTATAGGGAAGGACTTATTTTGATTCACTCACATTCTCTCCCTGATCTTATCAAGAGTAAGCATTTGCATGGCTGCTGTTCACATTTCAATATTAGGTCTATTGCTGTTGAAGAAGTTGATCCATGGTAAATATGAATCCATTGGTAAATCCAATAACCTCATTTTTTTTAAAGTAAGATTCTTTTTTTTTAAGTTTTTTTTTATTTATTTTGAGAGAGACAAAGACAGCATGAGCAGGGGAGAGGCAGAGATGGGGGGGGGGGGAGGGAGAGGGAGAGGGAGAGGGAGAGGGAGAGAATATGAGAATCAAAGGCAGGCTCTGCACTGTCAGCACAGCGCCCGATGCGGGGCTCAAACCACAAACCATGAGATCATGACCTGAGCTGAAACCAAGGGTTGGATGCCTAATCTACTGAGGCACCCAGGTGCCCCTAAAATAAGATTCTTACCGAGTGAATCAGCCATATATAAGAATATAACCTCATTATACTAGATAGTATATATCTAAATATATATATATATATATATTTTTAATATATATAATATATGTATAATAAAATAAACATGTATTTATTTATTTTTTTCAACGTTTTTTATTTATTTTTGGGACAGAGAGAGACAGAGCATGAACGGGGGAGGGGCAGAGAGAGAGGGAGACACAGAATCGGAAACAGGCTCCAGGCTCCGAGCCATCCGCCCAGAACCCGACGCGGGGCTCGAACTCACGGACCGCGAGATCGTGACCTGGCTGAAGTCGGACGCTTAACCGACTGTGCCACCCAGGCGCCCCAACATGTATTTATTTTAATAGCATAGGTGTTTGTATTCCAATATGGCCACAAAATTATACTAGATAGTATATATCTGAAATATACTTACATATATTTAAAAAATGTTTTTAATGTTTATTTATTTATTTATTTTTTGAGAGACAGAGCACAAGTTGGGGAGGAGCAGAGAGGGAAGGAGACACAGAATCCAAAGCAGACTCCAGACTCTGAGCTGTCAGCACAGAGCCTGATGCAGGGCTCAAACTCACGAACCGTGAGATCATGACCTGAGCCAAAGTCAGACACTTAATCGACTGAGCCACCCAGGTGACCCAAATACACATATATATTTTTAATAGCATAGGTGTTTGTATGCTAAAATGGCCACAAAATTAAAACTTGCCCTCAAATCTGAGACAGTACCAAAGGAAAAGGAGGGGTGCAACAAAATTACATTCAATTCAATTTTTTTTTCTTTCTTCCAAATACAGAAGTCCTGAGATGGGAGCAAATAGATGATCCCTTCTTTCAAAGAGCTTACTTGTAGTTATTTTTCCTCTTTACCAATTATAAAACTGTCTCTATTTTGGGCAGTCTCTCTTTCTTCCTCTCCCCCCACCTCTGTTCTCATTCATTCACTCACTCAACATCATTTGAACACCTGCCAGGTATTTGAACAGGACGAGAGTAGTGTAGTGGCATTAAACTCAGACCAGAAAAAAACATTAGAAAACAGTGGAAATTAATCTGATTCATAAAAAACTGCATCAGCAAATATAGACTCAAGGGACCAAAACAACTACTCTGGGACAAAGAGCTATGTTGCAGCTTAATAAATATTTTCAGTACTTCACTAAACCTCCTTTTCATATAACTCAGGGGTCAGCAAACCACATACAGCTTGAGGACCAAATCCAGAGGGCTGCCTGTTTTTACACTACTCACAAGCTAAAAAGGTGTTTTGGAAACATTTTTTTTTTAATGTTGGGAAAAAAATAAAAAGAATAGTAATATTCTCTGACGTGAAAATAACATGAATTCAAGTATCACTGCTGTTCATACTAAAATTTTAGTGGAGTACCACCAGGCCCATTCACTTGTCTACTGTCTGTGGCTTCTTTCATGCTAGAACAGCAGAGCTGAGTAGTTGTACCAGAGACCTTATGGCCCACGGAGCCTAAAATTTTTACTATCTGGCCCTTCAAAGAAAGATTTATCAACCTCAGATATAATTGGCCTGAGAAAAGCATTATGTGTGCACACTGTAACTTCAAATTCTGTACTGCTAAAAACAACCAATAAGAGGTTTTTCCATTTGTCTACCAACATGTAAAATAGGTCAGAAAAAGAGAGGCTATATCTAAATCTACATGCAAGTACATGGGAAGAAGGAATAAAGGCATCACAGTAGTCTATGATTTTGTAGTAGGACTCTGGGGTATAAGAATAAAAATATACCCAAGAATCACCAGATAATCCATTTATCCACTCAGATCAGCATTGTCCTGATCCTACTAAAAAATACTAAGTGTGGTTTACATAATCAAGTTTAGGAAGAATTAAGAAAGAAATAAGAGTAATGAAGAAATTTAGAAACTAAATGGAAAAACATTAAATAAATCAGGATAATTCACTGACGAGAGAATAAAACCATGGGGCAATTTACTACTAGCCTTTGAGGCTTAAGGAAAGCAAAGCAGAGACAATGATCATGACCTATAATAAAAGGCACTGAGCTTATGCATTAGGGAGACTTTTCTGGCAAAGCATTTTGTTCACATGGATCTGAGTTACCTAGAAAGACAAGTGGTTCTTGAAGTCTTCAAGTCCTGGAAAAAACAAAAACGAAAAAAGACATTCATCCATTCTATCCTTTAGGGAAAAAAAAATGGACTTGTGGCACCTGACTGGTCAGTTGGAGGAGAGTACAACTCTTAGAGTCGTGAATTCGAGCCCCATGTTGGGAGTAGAGATGACATACATACATAATACAAACTTTTTAAAAAATTGGCTTAAGCAAATAAGCTATATTAAGTGACCTCTTGGATATTTGGACTTCTGATTATTCTAAGGCTATTTCTGCAAATCTTAAAATGTTAATTTTCTTCAAACAATTTTTTTTATATTTATTTCTTTTTGAGAGAGAGACAGAGAGAGAATATGAATGAATGAATGAATGAATGAATGAATGTGTGGACAGGGGAAGGGCCGAGAGAGAGGGATACACAGAATCTGAAGCAGGCTCCAGGCTCTCAGTTGTCAGCAGGGAGTCCGATATGGGACTTGAACTCACAGACCTTGAGATCATGACCTGAGCCGAAGTTGGACACTTAACCGATGGAGCCACCCAGGTGCCAAAAAAAAATGTTAGTAATTTTCAATAGCAGTTGGAGAAGGAAAGGAGAGGGATGAGCACATACAATGAAGATCACGGTGTCTGCTGGTTGTCCCCATAAAATAGGGGTGGGATGGGGTAAACGTCTCCCTAAGTAACTTTGCTGCATGAGCTCTAAACAACTCAGATCAAGATTCTTCTTGTCAGAAGCAGCGCTTTTCAAACAGTACTGATATTTTTGGCCTCGATTTATACCGATCAACAAGCATATGTCTGTAGGGATTAAATTAATTAGAGGAGATCTGCTGGATGATGTTCAAAGACAATAAAATTCCTCAAGGTTTACAGGCCATACAAGTTGGAGCACAAAGCGGTACACCTTGGGGGAAGATTAAGAGAAACTAATTTTGTACCCAAAGGACTGTCATTTTCTATCCCCATGCAAAAGGGAGACTCTGCTTCAACACGTTTCCAATCGGAGAACTAGGTTAATGCCTATATAGTTATGTGTGTAGGGAAACAAGTCCTGAAAGAATAAACTGAGAAAACTGAATTACATGAAGAAGTATGAAGTATAAAAGGCAAATAACCTCTTTAAAAAACATTTTCCGGGGCGCCTGGGTGGCTCAGTCGGTTAAGCGTCCGACTTCGGCTCAGGTCATGACCTTGTGGTCCGTGAGTTGAAGCCCCGCGTCGGGCTCTGTGCTGACAGCTCAGAGCCTGGAGCCTGCTTCGGATTCTGTGTCTCCCTCTCTCTCTGACCCTCCCCCGTTCATGCTCTGTCTCTGTCTCAAAAATAAATAAACATTAGAAAAAAAAAATTTTTTAAATAAAAAACATTTTCCAAATTCCAAAGAAAAGGAAGAGGACATCACACTGTTACTTTCCTTTTTTTTTTTTTTTTTTTTTTTTTAATGCTCTAAAAACAGGATAAGAGAATGGTTTCACTTAATTAAGCCATAGGATAAACTTCCAGACGAAGAACGAGATTAAATCTTGAGTCAATTATTTCAAAAGCTCAAGACTCTTTGAAAGTAGGATTATCTCCAACTAGATGTCTACATGGACATATAGTCCTTCCATACCCAGCAAACAGCAGAGATACTACTTGATAAGATTTCTTCCATCCCAGACAACCTGCTGAGTAGATGAACGAAATGGCAACTTGTAATTTACTATTTATGGGTTACTCAAGTCCGACTTCATGAAGACCTCAAACACTTGTCCCTCTCCCATTAAAATCATTCAGGGAAGGGCCCCTTATTTTTCTTTTCTACCAAGTTCCTAGGTGATGCTCCTGCTGCCGGCCCAGGGATCCCACTATGACAATCACGGGTCTAAAGCCATCTCTGTTGTCCTTTCATACAAATAGAAGAAAGCCACCAAAGACCCACTTCAATAACCTAACTCTTAGTCTGCCATCTCTGAACATGAACATTTTTTACATTACGCTCAATTAGCACCTTCTATAAGACTTCTGTGTAATTAGCTACCGATGATACAATCAAGTTTTGTCATGACCCACTCTATTCAAGAAAAGATACAAAGCATCCAGTTCATCTAAGTCCTGTGAAATAAAATTACATGGAGAGGAGTATTTATTTGGCCAATGGCCAAAGGCTAAGATTCTACCTAGGTCCCTCAACTCTTAGTGCTACAAATTCAATGAAAACAAACACACACAAAGCTATTCCAGATCGCAGCTGGCACTTCAGAGCGTTCCATGGGCAGTGGAAAGAAACACAGAGATATAATGACACAATTTAGAAAGCTTGATTCTGAGATTGTAATTCTGAGAATGTGAAATGCAACAAGCTCATCAAGACCTTGAACATACTAAAGCATCACACCAACATGTAGCTATTGCAAATACTACCTTCCCTATTGGTTCTGATACACCCAGGGAGGAATATCCCCAATTTTATTTTATGTTAGTAATTATTTACAATGGTGTTCAACCTACAAAGTACCATCTCAAAGAATGATTCCTTTATCCAGTCAATATCTGAGGACTAGTTAATAAGAAGCATAGTCTTATAGAAAAGATACATTCGAAGAACATTCTTAGTTAATTGTGTATAGATAAGTTGAATCATTTTACATGTAGTAAGCGTCACTGCTATAGGAAGCATATGCAATAAATCTTTTAATTGAGCTAAATAATTTGAAGTTAAATAATTTAACTATTTAACATTGGTAACTTTAGGTTTGATGTAGCAAACTCAGCATGTGAGAAATTGCGGCGCAACAATTTTATGCTCTTTGGTGCATAATCAACCTTTGCTTTCATGAAATTTAGCCCCTATTATTTATATCACTTGAGTGAGGTGGGGGGAAGAAAACAACAACAATAACAACAACACAAAACAGGGAAAGACCAAAGGAAAGGAGAAAGAGGAAAGGAAAAGAAGGGAGGGAGAGAAAGAATATTCATTTTCTCTTTAAATGGTAGGCGATTTTAAATTCCATACTATGAGACTGCTCTGTGAACGTTTAGCATAAATAACTACACAAACAAAAGCTGAGGAATTCATGAAAACCTGTGAAGGCTGTTAAACACACACAATATCTATATTGTAGCACAAGTACCAACCAACTAGTTATTTAGTGAAGGTTAGCCAGCTATGGGGAAATGGGACATTTTTAAATTTAAATGAATGTTATCTTGAGGTTTTCAAAGCATTTGACTTCCAGTTCTTGTAGACTTATGCATATTAATACCTCGTGACCAAAATGCTACAGAGCCCATTCCATAAAACATATTTAAATGGTTATACTTTCCCAAAGTATTAAGAATTACCAACAACTATTAAAGGGCATAACTAGGTCTGAGTTTCCCTGAATTCTGTAAGCATACAGCACATCCATTTCAAAGGCTTGGATACCCAAAGAAGTGTAATAACTCTGCTAACTAGAGAGAAGACATCTCACATAAAGTGAAAACAGACTGGCAGATAGTAACACATGCCCCGGTTGTGAAATGCAGTTGAATTTAGAGCTCCATCTGTTCCCAGACTTGAAAAGTCTGGGGTTTTCTCAAAACCACCACAAAAGATTTGTGTGTTGTACCAACAGAATGCAGACATTTTATAAGCATCGGGCCAAATAATCATTTATAAATAAATCCCCATCTTTATAACCCAAAAAATAGAACACATGCAGTAAGAACCTGCCAACCCTGGACACAATACCATTGGCCCCTCATATATTGTCACGGTTTCTCTTTTTAGATGCATCATACATCTTATGAAAATGGAGTAACAAGCAAATAGCCAGTTTTCCCAATCTGCAAGGATATTTTCAGGACTTTGCCCTTGAAAAAGGTACCTTCCTCACCACAATCATTTCAATCATTTTCTTGCAAGAAAACACTGCGTGGAAAACATCAGCAATCTAACATCAGGCAAGTTTTCCTCCTTGATAATAAATATGTTAGTTTGGGGCAGGCTCACAAAGAATCCAGACAGCTCTGATCTGGCCCTATTCCAGCAGTGAAGCGTCTGGTGTGGGAGGAAAACCATCAGATGTCTTTCAGATGTGTACTTCTATCTACCCCTACTGTCTGCAGCTTGAAACAGAAGTGGCCGCCATTAAAGACCTGTCTTTTGGGCACTGGGGCAAAACGTCTTTACTAACCACGATGTCCAGTCAGCTGAGAACACGGTGTATTTATTGAGGAGGGACCTTTTGAAAACGTGTGGCATATGTCAGGTTAGATACCAGATAATTACCAAGCCTTATAGGCCACTCTTTGTCAGGATTCATAGCCAGAATTCTAACATTAGTGTGCAGCTCCAGTTTCTTTTTGCAATTTTCATATATTCCCCAGGAGAGCTGAAGATGGTAAGTCTGGTGCTAGACTACCAACTTATTTTATATAAGTTTCATGTGTCAGGGCTCAGCCAAAGCCCCGAAACGGGGCATTTGGCCAGCTTCCCCATAGATGCAGTAAACAGACTGAAGGAAAAAACAGTGGTGCTTCTACAAAAATACCCTACGTCACACTCTGGAAGTAACAGAAATTAATGTAATGCTTAAGAGGGAGTGTGTGCACGACCTATTCTAAAGCACAAAGAGAGCAACATTTAACAGGGGATTCTTGGGGCACCTACACGGCTCAGTTGGTTAAGCATCCAACTTCGGCTCAGGTCATCATCCCACGGTTCACGAGTTCAAGCCCCACGTCGGACTTTTTGCTGACAGCCCAGAGCCAGGAGCCTGCTTTGGATTCTGTGTCTCCCTCTCTCTCCCGCTCATGTTCACTCGCTCTCTGCCTCTCTCTCTCTCTCTCTCTCTCTCTCAAAAAAAATAAACAAACATTAAAAAAAATAGAGGACTCTTGAAGCTATTGCTGGTGTAGATCCTTAATCTGAGTTACCTCTGGATATCTAGAAATGAAACGCCGAAGCATTCATCATCAACTCTGGTGACTGCAGGGCCAGGGTGGTAACCTGTAAGCAGCATCTAGTGGCAGAGAGTAAGGGAACAAAAAAAAAAAGGGAGTGGTGGGGCCTCTAGCCAACTCCAGAGAGACTGAGATTCTCATTCCATTTTTCAAAAACATATCTGACACTATACTCTAGCAGGTGAATTTACCTACCATTTGTGTTCCCAAATGGACACTGGGGTAACTGAGTGAGGTTAGGAAGACTGGCATTCAGCAGCAGGCGGGGCAGGGTAGTTACCTGCCTTCACTACCAAGCCATGGAAACGTTTCACAGTAAATTAGGTCATTTACAGATCAGGTGAAGAGTATAGCTGTGGAAAACAGGACATTTAAAACAAAACACAACTTTGCCTATATGTGATGTGGGCTGTATTTCATATGGGCTGTAACTTATGCTCTAGTAATTTACTGAGTTCTATTTAAGCCTTGTAAATTTGGGGAAAAGTGCCTTAAAGATGAACCTTATACGTGTTGCATTATAAACGCATTATCAAATACGCAGTGACTCGGCAGGGCAGAAAGTTGTTGGAGGACTGGGGAACATTCACTGTAGATGAGTGGTGGGGTCATGGGCAAAGAGGCAGTTAAGAACATAGTAGCATTCACAGAAGAAGCCAAATGTTAAGGGATGTTAAGGCAGTCACGTTACAGGTAAAGTAGCCATGTCCACATCACAAGACTCATAGATACGCCAAAGAATCATGGGAACATAATGGGCAGTAGACAGGAATGAGGGCTGATGTTCATGGAGTAACATGTTGTGTGGAAAGTGCCACCCTGTGGCTAGGGGCAGGGCTTTGATGACAGATGCTGAGGTTGGAATCCCAGTTCCCTCACTAGCCGTGTGTGACCCTGACCAAGTCAGTTAACTTTTCGGTAGCTCATTTTTCCTCCTTTGGAAAATGGGGATGATAATAAACGTAGGGCTGTCTCACAAGATTTTTATGAGGGACGGAGGAGTAAGTATTTGCAGAGCATTTAAAACCCTGTCTGGTATAGAATTTCATGTCGTCTAAATACAAACATGTTGGGTATTTTACAAACATTATTTTATCACATCCCATCAACAAATCTGCAAGATAACATTGTTCCCTACATGATTTTTTACAGATGAAGAACTGAGGTTCCGATTCTATCAGGAACCTTCTAAGGATCTTGGAGCTGGAAGTTGGCAGGGCTGGGATTGGCATCTCACCTTCCCCCATTATGTCATACCACCACCAGCATCAGGGCATGATGTGTGGTGTCACATTCCAGAAGGCTGCCTGGCAGCATTCTCTACATTGGAGTTTCTGTTCCTAACAGTGTCTTTCCCTGATCACTACTTACTGTAAGAAACTGACCAGACCCTCCCCAGGACTGTGAGAAATTCTGATTTTTTGTTAAGTTTATTTATTTACTCATTTTGAGAGAGAGAGCATGAGAGGGGTTGAGGCAGAGAGAGAGGGAAAAAGAGAATCCCAAACAGGTTCTGCACTATCAGCATGGAGCCTGACACGGGGCTCAATCTCACGACCTGTGAGATTATGACCTGAGCTGAAATCAAGAGTCAGATGCTCAACTGACTGAGCCGCCCACGCTCCCCAGGACTGAAAGAAATTCTCCAGTCATATCTAGCCATGTCGGGAATTAGGAGATAGGAAGGGAAATAACTTTTTCATGAATATGCAAATAAACTTTAAATGACATCTGCATATTTTAAAAAGGCACAAAGAGTAAATATGAGCCTCTGTGGCAGAAGGAATGGATGTTGCATATAACTTTGTGGTGCCTATCATCTTAACCACTGTGAAATAAATATACTGCCAGTGCCTTGATATTTTTTGTCAAAATGTGAGCAACTCCAAGTGATGCATTAGAATAAAAGTTAAAAAATAAAATAAGAGAGACGGAGAGAGAGTCATGGGATTTTTTTTTCAATAATCATGAGAAACCAAGGTTCAGATTTGCTTGCATAGGCAAACAGACTGCCCAGAGCTCTAATATCACATATGGAAATCCCAAGTTCTGGCGTGCATGCATGATGGACCAGACTCTGGAAAAATCTCATGCCAGGGAGAACTGGGGATTGTCAACCATTCATGTCGAGATTGGAATGTTACTGTCCCATTAAAGTTTCCAAGGCTTTTCCCCGAAGAAACTTTACAGGCACCCAGGGCAAGCTTTGCCCAGAGCCTCAGGACTCAGAAGGCACTCAGAAAGCAAAGGCTTCTAAAGAGGGAAGCGAGAAGTAAATATATGGAGGAAGAGAGAAGGGAGGAAAGGGATTATATAAAGCTGTTTGGAGGTAAGCTTGAACAGCTGAAGGACAGAATGAGAGAAACAGAAGCGAGAGAGGGAGATGGTAACTTTTAACACACAGCTGCAGCAGGGGAGCAAAGGAGGAAGATCATGAACTATAGGGTGAGATGTCATGCAGTGGAGTCCTCAGTGTGGGGGGACAATGGCACTTTTAAAGGAAATTCTCCACATTTCCTACTCCAAGATGGAATGTTCTTTAAAGCACAGAAAAATAGGACTGAGAGAGGTAGGGGAAGGCCTATGGTAATTCATTTCTTAGGCCTCTGCTTCCCTCTCCTTACCCCACGCCACTGGTTTTGAGTTTCCTCCCAGCATCCAGTGCAGAGGAAACAAACAAAAATGCAGGATCCATGTACAAGTGCTTTACCCAGAGTTCAAGCAACCCACATGTCACTCAAATGTCTGCTCATACCCAGTGTCTAAAGTGTGACATAAAAGGAAAAAGAACTCAAGGGAAGGGGGTGTCTGGGTGGCTCAATCAGTTAAGCATCTGACTCTTGATCTTGGCTCAGGTCATGAGCTCACAGTTGTGAGGTAGGGATCCACGCCCAGCATGGAGCCTGCTTGGGACTTCCTCTCCCCGTCTCTATCTCCCCGCAACCCTCTCTCTACTTTCAAAAAAAAAAAAAAAAAAAAAAAAAGAACACGAAGGAAGACCAAAACCAAGGTGTCCTCCTTGCTTCTCTAGTTCGAGCACCATTTAGTTTCCGCCTTTCTTCAAACCCTAAAGCCACACCAAGGGGATGCACTGATAATCCCAGCACAAGGGCGGCATGTCTCCAAGAGTCCAGATTCTCTTGGGCTTCGTTCTAAGAATACCCAGGGACAAGGTATCCAGTCACACCTGGGACTAAGGGAAAGAGGAACAAGATGGTCTTAGATGTTGCTTGTCAGGGATTACCCCTACTGCCTCAAGCAAGAGCTTCCAAGCTGGATTTGACACTGAAACCGCAGTTTCCGAAGATGTTGTCTGGTTGCTGTATGATGGGGGAGGAATGGTGCTGCTCCTGTCCCCTCGCTCTGACTTCAAAGCCTGCCTATTTGTGACATTAGCAACTGCTGAGATGAAAGCAGCAAGGAAATCAGTCTGCAGTGAGTGGACTGGGGCTGGCAGTTATATGTGTCGCTTTTATCCTGAATGAGGAGACTACAGAGAGAGATACAAATGATTTATTGTACACTGAGCCAGACAATCCTGACTTTGAAAGGAAAAAAAATAAAAAAGCCCAACAAGTGTATGTTTCCCTCCTCTCAGAAGATTCTATTTTGATGAAATGGACAGATTCCACCAGATTCCTCATGTGTTTGCTATGTGTGTGTATATGTTGCGACAGGAGGACTTTTGGCTGAAGTGTCTATTGCATAAAAGACATGACCTCCAGCATGTTTTAGCTTATTAGTTCTCAAACCCTGTTGGATAGCATGAAATTTAATTTTTTGTCCCATCATGGGAACTGGGAAGAATTGAGATCCTAACCATGACCTCACATTCCATGAAAAATAAACTTCTGAACCGAGTGTACATGTTAGCCAGTTCTATTTTAGTTGCATATGAGAGAAAACCCCAAAACTAACTGACAGTAAAAAGAGAAATTATTGTCTCTTGTAAACGTAGAGTCCAAGAGGAAATCTAACCTCAGGCATAGTTTGATCCATGGTCTCAGGGAGTGATACAAGCTGGTTTATCTCTCCATCTCTCAACTCAGTTCACTGAAGTCCATATCCATATTTAGGCTTCTCCATCAAGCAACCTCATGACGGCAAGATAGCTATCAGTAGCTTCAGTATTTTACCCTTAGAAGCCTAAATCCAAAGGAGAAAAAACTCTTAGCAAAAGCTCCATAAAATCCCAGGTTTCACTATGATTGGACTGACCTGGGTCACATAACCACTGAACTAATCACTGAGGTTAGGGAAGTCCTGGGCTCAGAATAGTCAGGCCTGAATTACCAATCTCCCTCTTTGAGGTCCATGTAAATCTCATAAACTGAAAAACTGAAGTTTTTCGCAGGGAAAATGTGCTAACTTTACCCTAAAATTAGGACATGGAATCTGGACAGGCATAACAAAAAACACACACTAATTCACAGTGGAATATTTGAGAGATTTGTTGCTAACATATGAGTGGTATTCCTCTCCTAGTACTCAAAGGTAAATACGTGCTCACAGATTCCAAATCGTTTTTTAAAAGTATGGAATAAAGTTTAAATTTGAAAAATTATACTTCTCTGTAAATTTGCATTAATGATCTATTTTTTTTAATTTTCCTAGCTGAATACCTCTATCCAATTTGTTATACATTAAGAAGAATGTTGTTCAATGCCTTCAATACTGGTTTGTCAATGTATTGCCCTTCTCCCACCAACTGGGCCAATGTCACGCAAAAGAGACTACAAGACACAATCACTATTCTCCGTGACTCATGCCTTAGTAGTGACCAGTCACCAAGCTCCTCCATATACTGGATCTGTGCTAAGTACTTTCAACAGAAGTCTATAACCCTCAAACCAAAAACTATGTTGTTTTAACAAAGTCACACAGCTGATAAATAAAAGAAAAACAATTTGAACCAAAATTGGTCAAATAGCCCCCTAGGCTTTTTCTCTCGTGCTAATAAGCTGCCTTGCATTCGCTGAGTATGATTCTACCAGGTAATCTTCTTCTGTACTTTGAGTTTAAGCTTGTCCCCATTTTACCAGTATCAATCTTAAACCTACTTGTAGATATCCAGGATGCTGCTCCTGAAGCTCTGCTGATCATGGCTGCCTTCTCTAATAGTTCCGGGCCATCTTAGTAACTGAGGCTTTCCAACACTATGAGTATGAACAGACAATTACACCCTGTTACTAATTCTATTCAGGTCAAGCAGGATGTGCTATCCATTGCTGAATACAACATGTGCCTTTTCAATCTCATTCCATTTTCATAGTGCTCACTTGGACAGCCTTCTAAATTTTCCATCTA
This sequence comes from Puma concolor, assembly GCF_028749965.1. Lineage (NCBI taxonomy): Eukaryota > Metazoa > Chordata > Mammalia > Carnivora > Felidae > Puma > Puma concolor. Next base: position 13,800,830 of record NC_141675.1, read on the forward strand.
TGAATGTCCATCCATCTCTATCTACAAAAACCTTAACCATTAGAGATTTAGACATTGCTATGAGACATTACTATTAGAGATTAGACATTGCTATGGTCTTTTGGAAAGATAATTTTGAAATATACATCAGAACTCTTGAACATAAACATATCCTTTGACTTAACAACCCCATTTCCTGGGATTAATCTGAAGAAGATAAAGATGTATGCATGGAGCTAAATAAACAAACAAGAACACACGTATTGTAGCAATATTAATAGTGGAAGAATTGGAAACAGCTGAATTTTCAATGTATTCATGTCCATGCCAATAACAGTCACAATGTACAGGTTATAAAACAGTATGTACAGATTGATCCAATTTTGGAAGATATGCTGATCGGCCCTTCCAGATTTACTCGCGATCCTCTCTATGCTGCTCTTTGTGCCAGAAAACTGGTTTGTATGCACTGTTCAGTGGGCCCTTTTGATCTCTACTTCCAGTTGGGTTCAACCAGTAGGCAGCTCTGGCCCAGTATCTGACACATGGGGGAGAAAGGAGATCAGGGTGTTTATCTTCTAGATTCTCTCCCTGTGAAGTTACTGGAGCTGGCTAAGTGTCTTGAATGAAGGACAGCGCTGCTCTCAAGGTAGAAAGTTTTTCTCTATTCTCTGTCCTTCCAGGTTCCAGTGATCACAGCCTCCCTTTATCCCTTCATTAACAGGCCTGGGGTTAGTAACAGCTCCTTCACTATTACTAGCCCCAGGTTACTGCACCACCCCTGTGCTTCCTCTATGTTTACCCACCCATATAATTTGACCATGCCATCTGTTTCCCATCAGGACCTTGACTAACACAACACCAATACAAACATCCTCACTCATAAAAGGGATAGAAATCTTACAATAATATACCGCCAACAGCCAGCAATGGGCATCTCACAAGGCGGTGGTATTATGAGTAATTTTTATTTTTTCCTCCGTATGCTTTTCTGTACTTTCCAATTTCATATAATCGATATATAATACTTTCAGAATTTCAAAGAACCACAGGTATTATGTTCTTACAAATCTAACTTATGACAAATGTCAGCCCTTCAATACATTTCACCCTGATCATCTATACCCTCTAAACTTGCCACTCTCTAAACTGAATTTTTCCACCACTTATTTTCTATGCTATCTATACGATGCTCATAACTTCCTAGCAGTGAGGCTCTTTTTAAATGTGCATGTGTTTATGTATACCAGCCTTACTCAATGACGGATTTACAAAAGCACAATTTGTATATAGCACTTCTCTTTTCTGAGATTAAAATCTCAAAATTTGGAGGGCAGGGGCCAAGCTTTATGCTGTCTCTATTCCCTACTGTACCTATTACACAGTAGACAATCAATAAACATGGATAGAATAAATGAAATCTATACAAGAGATTTAAAATCTCATTTCTGTCATTTCAACTTCCTTCCTATCAACTTTCCCTCTATAAGCAATAAAAATGAATCATTTGAATTCAATTTCTCTACAGATCCATCTTCTAGAGAAAGTGCAAATCAGGAATGAAATAGCTTGAGGCAAGCAGTCTGAGGGACTGGGGAGAAACAGAGGGTTGGAAAAAGCCACTAAGAAAGCACGATAATGAGTTCTTGGGTAATCAAGAGGTGGCTAAGTTTTACGACTAAGCTTTCTCACTAATAACAAATCTTGAGATTTTAGTTTGAGACCTCTAAAAGTTATCAGTGCAGGAAGAAATCAGAATAACAGTATTTGGGTCATAATTATTCATTGCAAAAAAGAAGGCAGCTAGACTACGATCAGTCTTACAGAGGATCAAATTGTGACCTGATTCCTCAAAGCACCATTTCTTACTTGCTATTTCTATTTTCCCCAACTTCCTATTATAAAAAGAGGCAGTGAGTCTAATTAGGTATTTGAATAGTCACCAAATACAATCTTCTAAGTTCAGTTTCGGCAATTGTAGAACAAGGTACTCCTGTGAGAGTGAAATGGACTCTACAGGGTGGCTGGCCAGAGTGACAGAAAGTTTTCACCATCCTTCTGGAGGAATCCTTACTGTGGTCTCCATTTCTGAAAATCCCAACCTTATTGGGCATGTCACCACTTCCATGGTGGTGGCAAGTTAATGGGAAACAGTTATTGAAACAGGATATGACATGACCAAAAACACAAACCTGTGTCTCTGTGCCTCCTTTTTCAGAGATTCTGAGTGGTACCCTGCAGTAAAGCAGGTGAAACACAGTGGAGACACAGTCATCTGACTAATTTATTTTCATTGACTTTGACCATAAAAAAGGTAGGAACAACTTGTTTTCAACATCCCCAAGAAGTTCTGGATCTTGCTGTCTCATAAAAATGTATTTTATTGCAATCCAGATTCACATACTGCTTGTCTCACCCTTGGCCTATAATACAATTGTCTTTCAATGTTTCCCACACCACATGTTGGTTGCCACCCAATATGTGCTTCCATGTAGCTCTTATTATTAAAATAACATTATCAAGAGGGAGTTTCAGGACCAATGATAGGAAATGAACATGTCCAGATGCCACCAATACCTCTGATTCATTATCTTGAGCTCCATTGGTATTCCTGCCTCACTCCAGTTATCTTGTCTGTTTCCACACATTATCTACTCTCCTGAATTCAGTGAATTAAAGAACGCATTTCATTTCTACCAAATGAATACACAACACAATGTACATTTCTCTCTGTAAACCATTTACTAAATACACTCACTGTACTCAGCTCTTAACTGATAGATTCTGTACTCGAATACAGTAAGTTTCTTTCCTAACTATTCTTATACATACATTACTGCCAATAGGTTGTCACTTTTCCTATATGTTGGGATACCCCAACATATAATTCTCCACTGCCCCCCTCAGGCATGCAGAACTCTCAAGTTTCTCTTATTAAAAGCTGCACTCAAAATCCTATCAACTAATTCACACTCAACTATAATAGTATAGACATCTTGCTAGATTTTTCTAGGTCTTTCTAGATTTTTCTAACCTAAAATATAAAATATTTAAGTTAAGAGGGCAAATCTCTTAAGGAAGAATTTCAGGTACTAATGGCTGGTGCTGGGTTGTTGAGGTGGGAGCAGCGGTGTTTTTAGAGGAATAAGTTCACAGAGTTTTCCCAACCCTGGCAGGTAGGCTCACAAAAGTCACATGTCAAGCTGCCCTGCATAAGAATAAGAGCAGTCACAGCTATTGTGTGTTATTATACTACATTTTTTTAAGTGTCTTTTCTTTTCAGAGTTGGGATATGAATTTTAAAATTTTATTTCATGTTCACTGCAATTCTATGAAACAGCCCTGTTATTCTCACTTTATGGTGAAGAAACATAATTTGGTCAAAACCAGCCAACTAAACAAATGGCAGAGTGGGAATTTCAACTCACAACAGGATTCTCAAACCCATGGTCTTATCTGTTGTAGTCTGATTTTTGGTGGTCTCAAATAAATTGAACTTTTAAGATATTTACTGGACAGACTCATTTTTGCCTTCATAATTTCTTGTTTTTCTCAGTACTCTCTGATCAATATCATGAGGTAAGGTGATAATTGCTTTTGAACCTCTCACATTTTTCAGCAATCCCATTGTTGATCTGGTCATTTTTAAACTCCATGGAAAGCTTATGTGGGGTAGATGTTTCCATTAAAGTTATTTTTTTTCTCCCTAACCCCTTCCCAACTAATGAAAAAAAATATGTGTGTGTGTGTGTGTGTGTGTGTGTATATATCTATATATACACACACACACATATATATACACACACATACACACACACACACACACACACACATATATATATATATATATATATTGAAGGGGACATTAAAGTTTGCATTTATTCCAACCTTATTACTAATCAAACAGAAAAAAGGAAAATGAATCAACGAGATACAATTTTGCATCTGTCCTAAGTTGGTGATACTATGGGAGGATGGGTGGTTTCAAACAATGCTGGGAAGGATATAAATAGATAAAAGTTTTGTGCAGAACAATTAGTTAATATAACCCAGGAATTCCACTGCTTTGAACTTGTTTTAATTAAATAATTGGATGCACACCCAATAATTCATGTGAATATCTGTCTTTGTATTAGGAAAAGATAACCTAAATATATGACAATAAGGTCAAAATAAATAAAGTTTGGTACATTTATAGGACAGAGTAATATACAGCAACTATAATGCTTTCTAACAATTCTAATGGAAATGAAAACTTGGAATACTTAGTGGGAAAAGCAGGTGTAAAACATATGCTTTATATACACTTAAATTTCTGAAAATAACAGATATTACACCAAAGGATTCATTGTTGTTACAGCTAAGCAATGGGATTGTGAATAATGTGCTATTGCTTTGTTATGCATTTTTTAACTTCCCTCAAATTTTCTAACAATTACTTAAAAGAAAAATAATTTCTACAATAGAACTCAAGATAGAACTTTTGCTTATAAATAGTAAGAATGATATACTCCTCCCTTTATTTTCAACCAACTTCTACATTTCATAATTTGGGGTTGAGTCCTTTCAACAGATTCCTTATAGTTTGATGTATATTTCTAATAATCTCAATTCTGGCCTCCACCAACTTATCTCCTCATTATTAGCTACTGACCCCAAGGTATAGCAAAATTAGTATAATATAATTAAACCATTCAAGGCCAAACCTATGAACTTGGAATAAAAAATGTAAATGCATGCAAGTTTCACTCATCCTTTTCTTGTTACAAATTCTTTCTAGTAAAATGCAATGTGATTATTAAATTGTGTGGAGTGGTGAACAGGGTGTGGCTAGTATTCTTAAAAATTGATGGCAAAAATACAAGAAGGAACAATGGGAAGAGGAGAAATTATTATGACGTGATAAAGGAATTATTTAATGTCGAATTTGCTGCATATAGCTATGATTTAATGTTGCACAATAAAGAGAAAATGCTAAATCTCAGGAATTCAGGTCTACATCAATCAGGAACAACCATGATAGGCCCCATTAATCCAAGTACAGTCCCTTAAAAACAAATAGATCTCTACTTCCATACCTACCAGTAGTAAAAAGGAACATTTATAGGGGCACCTGGGTGGCTCAGTTAAGTCAGATAAGCATCTGACTCTTGATTTCGGCTCAGGTCATGATCTCTGGAACCCCTGCAGTGGGATTCTCTGCTTGCAACTTTCTTTCTCCCTCTCTCTCCACCCCTTTCCACTTGCACATGTTCTCTCTCTCTCTCTCTCTAAATAAATAAATAAATATATATTTTCAATAGGAACATTTATAAACCATGAATTGATGATATAGAGTGTACATTCATAAGATGATACACAGTCACTTGTTCACTAATTGATCCATGCATTCAAGAATCCATTGAGTAGCTACTATGTGTGAAATCCAAATTAAGGTTCTAAATTGGTCTCTATTTTACAGCAACGAATGTGTGATGGGTGGTACCACTGGGGTGCTCATCGATCATGAGATTGTTGAACCGCATTACATACCCATGGAATCAGAATTTCTGGGGGGGTCCAGGGCCAAAAAATCAAAATTGTTACCATGCTCTTTGGGTGATTCTTATGACCATTACTTTTGAAAACAGTACATTCTTTTGTCTTGTACAGACACAATTTGTGTGTGAAACCTATTCAGCAGCAATGCAAAGATGGTTGTGAGCAAAACTGAAGCAGTCGAGGATATTAATACGGTGACTTTAGTGATTTTGTCAATTTAACATTATTATGAGAAAGTACCTTTAAGTAAATAACTACAAAATGTTACCTATGGTCAGTCAGGAATATCGTGCATCATTAACCTTTCTTTAAACTAGCACTAGATTTACTAGAGCAATGGCTGACTCAGAATACAACTAAAATAAAAATGTTTATTCACACGAAAGAAATGAGATATTCTGAAGTGTAATTTCTGAAGCCACAATTTGAAAAGCTATGGAAAGGAGTAGGACTTCTCCATAAAATGAAATAGGTAATGCTGCATTTAATTTCTGGGGAGATAGCCTGCAGGCTCTGAAAAGCAAGTAATCGATATTTAGTTTAGAAAAGTCAGAGGGGCTGTCATTTATTGAGAATTTACCATGTGACAAATAGTACATTAAGAGCTTTAAACTATCCCAATGACCTATCACATCTAAGAGGTACACATTGCTACTTCATTATCCCCACTTAAAAGATGAGTAAACAAAGGCACATGGAGATTAAACACTGTTTAAGGCACAAATCAATAATGCACAGCTTCTGTACAACATATTGTTTAAAAACTTAAAAAATGAGTCTGTAAGGAAGCAAAAACCAACAACAAAAATCTCATAACTTGATAAATTAGAGAAGAATGAAAAGAATTGAAAAATAATACTGACAGATACAATCACACAAGGATTTTAATTGTGTACCATTGATCAAGGATCACAGAACCAGAGTACTAATGGAAAAAGAAAATTCCATTTTGTCCAACTGCCTCTACTATAAATAATGCATCAGAGCTCTCAAGAGCTAAAGTGATTTGTGACAGTTAAGCTCTGAATCCAGGTGTCCAAACACCCATAGAGAGAGTGTCCGACCTCACTCTCCAATTCATGGGCCCTAGAGGTCTTCCTTCAAATCAATATGTTACTCAGATGAACCTTACAAAGTCAGCACATTGGAAAGTAGATAAATTTTTAATTTAAAAAATAATTTTCCCACTATTCAACAAGAGTGGAAAAGTTTGAAATGTTGAAGTATATAAAAGTACCTAAAAGCATGTATTTGCCTTCCCATTTTTGCAATCAAACCCAAGCTCACGTTCTGTCCAACCCTTCGTCTCTATTCCAAGCTCTTACTTCCGTACGTTATCATTGCCATCGTTATTATCTTTATGTTCCTTGTTTGATACTTCAGCCTTACAGATTCCTTAGCTATTGGCCAACATTCTTCGTTGTCTTCTGTTTGTAGTAACAGACTTGAGTTCCCAGTTCATTAATGGTGCTTACAAACTGTAACAGCTTGGATGAACTACTTAACTATTGAGTCTAAATTTCCTCACCTTTAAGAGTGAACATAATAATGTCTAGTTTATAAAGTTGTGAGAATTAAACCTAGGTTAAAATATTGACTTTATTGACTAGTGCAACAGGTGCTCAAATTATAAATGACTTTTCCTCGCTTCCTCCACCTAAATGTTTAATTTCATCAGCTGCCATCATTCTGGGAGGGTCCCATTTGGGTACCATCTTCCCCTACCCCGGCCACTTGCCCTTTTTTGTGCCTCACAAACACCTCTTCAGTTTCGACTTTCTAAATTTCACATTTGAGTGTTTTTCTATAGTTCTATGGGTCTTTAAAGAGGAAAAGGGAGAGACAGAGAGAAATAATGAAAGTGAGCAATTTAGCTGTCAATGAGTTTTTCTCATTTTTTTTCCTTTTGTTTCAACCCTGTCTCTTTTCAATTGTTGCTTAAGATAAATCCTGTTTATTCTGTTCTTATAATGCATGTTGCTATCTGAGGTATCAATTGAAAAGAGGGAATGCTTTCTCACTGGCAATAATCTACAGAAACATCTGTTAGAATAACTGACTCTAGTCATGTTACTGACAGGAGATTGCCACCCAGAGATTACTGAAAAGAAGGTATTTTTTTTAGAAGTCTCAACTTTTGTTATTTTACATAGCGGTGTTCCCTCGAAGTGCTTAATTTTCCAAGCCTCTTCTTTCTTAAAATAATCACCTCCCCAAACCTTTGGAATAGAAATTATTTTAAAATTCACACTGTTGAGCTATAGGGATGAAAGAAAGATCTGAGGGCTTGAAAAGAGAGAAAAACATGTGCAAAAGGCAGGGGGTAAGTCACGGAATCACTTATAAAAGAGACAAAATTATAGAAGTACCAGAGTGCGGAGTCAGGGGCTGAAGTTTTAAAAATAAATTTTACCCTCTATAAAACAACATCTTGCTCCAAGTGAAGACAGCCACGTCTCTGACATCACTGATATCATGGAGACACAATTTATATTCAGCTCTTGAACTCATAATTCTAGATAAAATTTCAGCTATATTCATCTGTAGCCAAAGACACGGTTCTCAATAGCAAGTGTAAAATGTGTAGTCAGACTTAAGGATGTGAACACCCGACCAAAAAAAAAGTGCTTTTCGTTTCATAACCTGCAATCCTAACCTCAGAGTGGACTCGGTCAGAGAGAAACAATTATGAAACATTGAATTAGAACCTTTTTAATGATATGTATATAAATATTCATTTAAGGCAAATGAACCTTCTTGGCAGATGTACTGAAAACCTGATTGTCCCAGGCCTGCAGCTGGCCGGGGAGTCTGTGGGAGCAGGGTCAGGGAGGCATGCCTTCCTTCCTGTCAGCCAGCTCTTGTCTGCAGCTGAACAGGACAGGAGGGCTTTGAAGGGAGGGAGGTCTGTGACAGTAGGGGTGACTTGGCGGTTTCTCAAAGGTCAGGTACACAAATACAGCCCAAATTGTGTCTTTTCTATGCTGTCATTAGCTTCAGAATGGCTCATAATTTCAGAGAACGTTCAATAATCTTTTCTCCTCACTGATTTGTTAAGATGTTTCCTAGGCACCTACTGGACAAAACAAAACAAAACAAAAGAAAACAAGGCAGATTAGGTCCTTAACCTCATATAGCTTATTTTCCGTTTGCTATACTTTATTGAGCACTTACAATCAGCCATGAGCTAGACAAGGCACTAGGTAGTATGCATTGAAAGATGGAACAAATATTAAAGATGGAACATTTATTAAATATTATGGAATATTTGGATAATATGGAATATTTGGATATATTTGGATAATATATTTGGATATATTGGATAATATTTGTATAATATGGAATATTTATTAAATATTAAAGATGGAACAAAAGATCCCTGTTGCCAAAAGGCACATGGTTAGGTTCAGTCAGTAGCCTTGCCTGTAAATAATAACTCTATGGTGAGATCAATGCTAAGAGTTGTCTGTACAAAGTACTTCCTAATTATCTAGATAATGGAAACAATGCTGGAATCCCTCCCACGTTTCTAATATTTTAAAGAAAAACTGCGTTTGTTACATCTCAGTAAGCTGCTTAATTTCTGAAATCTAGGAAAACAGATACTCTGGTAAACTAAATTAAATTTTAGTCAACTAAAATCATTAATTGTAAACAGAGAAAGTATTATTATACTTGGGCCTAGTATCTACATTTTCTCTTCTCTATTGTGATGAAATACATTTTAAAATGCATATAATAGGGGCGCCTGGGTGGCGCAGTCGGTTAAGCGTCCGACTTCAGCCAGGTCACGATCTTGCGGTTCGTGAGTTCAAGCCCCGTGTCAGGCTCTGGGCTGATGGCTCAGAGCCTGGAGCCTGTTTCCGATTCTGTGTCTCCCTCTCTCTCTGCCCCTCCCCCGTTCATGCTCTGTCTCTCTCTGTCCCCAAAATAAATAAACGTTGAAAAAAAAAATTTAAAAAAAAAACAAATAAATAAAATAAAATGCATATAATAAATTATCATACCAAGGCTTTCATTGAAAGGTATTTTTACCATTGCTGGTTTAAATAACAAAAAGGTTTATGGGAATGAAATGTTAAGGTACGAAAACTTAGATATTAGATGTCACCTACTGATCTCCATTAAATTGTTTTTCTCAGGACCCGTGAATTTCCTATAAATTGTTAAAGGAGATCACAAGAGTATTAGGTCAAATATGGTCTGTGGTAGGTTTCTGGGTTTATGAAGTATGTAGCAAAAATAAAATGCTAACATTCTGATTAAAATAAAACTTATATAAATGAAGGTTTTTGCATTAGTTGAGTTTTCCCCTGCAAGTAAACGTCAGTCCCTCCCCCAAAATAAAAGCTAATATTAGGGATGTAAAAAGAAAAATTTTGGGCCTTAATGTTGCATTGTATATAGTCCTATGTTCTATAATTTCTATAACTTAATAGGCAATATGCACAGTCTGAAATGACCTTTATAAAGATGATCCCACAAAAAAAAACTAATAAAAAAAAGTTTTAATAATATCTGCTATACTTACTATGGAAAAGAAGCCAATTGCAGTTTTCCATCAATTCTAAGGTGCCAATAATTGCATGATACACATTTTATAAATTATATGAAAAGAGTTAAAAAGCTGCCAATTAAAAATAGCGCGAGGTTTTATTATCACTTGGAATCTTTATACTTGTTGAAAGAGGTCCATTAGATTTACTAAGATACAATTTTAACTCTATCACTCTTATGCTATCATAAAAAGGAAAACGTAAGTGAACTAAAAGGCCTCGTAATATTCTATCACACCCCAAGTCTGAATTTTCTGTATCACTTTTCAACTCAGAGATGTTGCTGCCCGTGTTTCTGCACAGATCTCATTATCCAAACTGACAAGAGGGTTAGTGATGCAGGTTTTCTTAAGACAGTGTTCCACTAGTGTCTCTGAGCTTTTTGTCCAAGATTCTGACACCGGGTCTGCCAGTTGTGGTGCTGACTCTTTCTAAATCTTAACAGAAGGTGTTACTAGAAAGTTTTAAGGCAACAAGCAGAATTCAGATGTTCAATTAGTCCTCCTCAGACAATGTGTGCAGAATCAAACACTGAGAGCTCAAGTAATATAGACGTGTCACTACGGATCCCAACCAAGTATGTGCTTGAGCAGGCAATACCCATTATGCCAAAGAATGGCCTGACAAAGAGAGATCGCGGGGGGTCATGGTTTTTAAGGCTCAGTCCAATTTCAGAGAGGTTAGAATGTGAAGACGTGCACCTTAGAATCAGTGAAATAAAGTAACCCCCAAATTAAGCCATTCACAATAGCACATTTCTCTGACATTCTCAGGATTTATAGATTAATATATAATAATATATAGTGTTTACATATTAAATTATATATCAATCATAACACAATAATGTATCACAAGATATTCCAAGTATTATTAGCAAAACTGATCTCTAGCCTTTGTTATTCTGAACAAAAAGAGCAACAATGGTGTCCTAAGGGATCAAAACAGCAATCACTAATAATATAATGAACATTTAGCCTGAGTAAAATATAATCATGCATTACTAAAGGCACACAAAATAGAAGCCAGTTAAAAGGAAAGACTCTCGCCCCTCATCCTTGACCTATAAAAACACTGAAAAGGGGCGCCTGGGTGGCGCAGTCGGTTAAGCGTCCGACTTCAGCCAGGTCACGATCTTGCGGTCCGTGAGTTCGAGCCCCGCGTTGGGCTCTGGGCTGATGGCTCAGAGCCTGGAGCCTGTTTCCGATTCTGTGTCTCCCTCTCTCTCCGCCCCTCCCCTGTTCATGCTCTGTCTCTCTCTGTCCCAAAAATAAATAAACGTTGAAAAAAAAAATTTAAAAACACTGAAAAATGTGGAACTGGGAAGAGCCAATGAAAACAGAATAAGGAAGGGCTTTAGGGTGGAGAGGCTTTGCTGCATTTTTTTGCAGAATGCCTATGAAAGAGATATTTCCCTCCTTTTAAACCTTCTGCAAAGAAACACTAGTTCCTGAACAATGCTATATGGAATTTATAAAAGGAAGAACATCCATTTGGAATAACAGGACAATGTATATGACACACAGATCAGGGCACTGTCCAAAATGAGCATACGTGAGGGACTCGGCCTGTGTTTAGATTCCAAGATGCATACTAGATATGGACGAAAAGCATTCTGATAAGTGTCTTTGCCCATTAACAATACTCTTCTGACATCCGTACTGAGTAGATCACAGAATACAGAGGTTTTAACTTGTTTAAAACTTCTAAACTATCTCAAGGGCAGCAGCTCTAGTGCCTTTACATTTCTACATCACTGATAATACATGCCGCATAATTAACACTTAATGATTTGGTCCATCAGATTAATTTTGCAGGACCATAATGGGTATGCACAAGAATAAATGAAGGATGAGGTCAGAAAGAGGAGTTTAAACTGGTAGGCCTGTTATCATGTCTTCTTAATAAATGTTAGTGAACGTGCCTAATTAATAACCCAAATCCTCATTAGAAATTCATTCAAGTGTTTTCTGAACTGACAGGGATTTTGTGGAACTTCCCTCTTGTTCCAGCAAACAATGCTGTAGTAGTTCATAGGTTTTCAAATGTAGAGATGTGAGACATCTAACAAGCAAGAGGAGTTGATAAATGTGATTACATGTGGAAATGCACAAAATAATTTCATATATGCAAAGCTATTAAATTTTCTTAAGTCAAAATGAGGGTACTATTATATTATATATATAATTTTATGTGATATACAACGAATAGTCATACCTTTTCATCTATATACCTCTATCCATCTATTCATCTCCCTGTCTTTATCAACCTATCTAGTAAATCATGAAGGGGTATAAACAGTCCTACATGGTGTGACCTCACTCCTACTTCCTTCTTCAGGCATATGATTCTACTGCTTCTAGCACCCTAGGCTCCAGCCATATACCAGCCTCACTTCTAGCATTTGGAGCTATCTGCTTTCAGACCGTGAAGCCTTTATTCGTGCTGCTTTCTCTTTGAATATCTCCCTTGCTGGCTGACAAGCACCTCAATGTGCTTCAAATATCATTTATCACATTACCAGTGGTAAAAAGGAAGCCACTGGAGTAGTGCTTTACATTGGGCCATAGTGATGTGAGGTTTATAATGTGAGAAAGAGTTTCCAGTTGTATTTGTTCCAGACATTAAAGTGGTTATTTCATTTGCAAACAAAAATGACCATGAATACGATAACATTTTGAATGTATTTTCTGCAGACTGGGGCTACAGAGTTATCGTTCTGATACGCACATTTTATTTTAGCAGGCAGTCCTCATGACAACCGATTAAGCAAAAATCCTTAAATAGCTTCTCATATTTATCTTCCAGGCCAATAATTCAAATAGTGAAAAGTATACCATGAAGGTGTTAGAGAAAAATTTGGGCCTCCTCAAGATCATTACTGATGTAATTACTGCCTTAAATAAAATCACTAACATATTTGAGAAATCAAATTATCTTCAAGACTGCTAAAGTAGTTATCACAAACGACTATGACAGAAATAAAACTTTTTTTCTGAAATGTGATATTTGGCAATTTATTTTTAACAAATCTTACACGTGTCTCCAGAAGAAAGCTCTAGCTATGAATTAAAATTAAACTTATTCAAAGCACAAATCTAGGATATCATATTTAATAGAGTTAGCCCTAATAGAACATAAATTCCAGCAGTGAAGAAGATGGAATTCACAAAATGTACTTGATGATTCAAACAATCCCAGATCAAGGTGACGAATAGACTATATACATACATACACACACACATATATATATAAAAGATATATACATATATACACATATATATAAAAGATATATACATACACATAAAACTCTTTTAAATCAAAGTTTGATTTAAAAGAGTTTTCTCTTTTAAAGAGAAAGAGAGAGGGAGACACAGAATCCAAAGCAAGCTCCAGGCTCTGAGCTGTCAGCACAGAGCCCGATGTGGGGCTTGAATCCATGAACCGCAAGATCATGACCTGAGACGAAGTCAGACGCTCAACCGACTGAGCCACCCAGGCACCCCTATAAATGACTTTTACAGAGCTTTTGCTTCAGCAAAATCTTTTTAAATTAATAAAGGTATCAATAGGTATCACAAAATAAATGCCATTATATTCGGAAGACTAAATTAATTCATACAAAGAATGTAATAGTAATGAGCCTATCTTTTATCAAGCTTCCTGAAATTTTTTTAAAATTTCATACATGAACATTTACTTCCTAAAAATGTAAACATTTCAGAAGATGTCTATCTACATATTAACAAGTATAACTCCTTTTTCAATTCTCAGTTCCACTAGTGACCTCACCATCCTCTCTTCATGGAGTTGGTGGTAACCATTTAAATGCATCCATGCAGAATATTAAGCTATTTATATTATGTATATAATCTGTGTCTGTCTGTGTTATCTCGCTCATGTTATTCTGCCTTGTCTCAAAAAATGCAAAACAATTTTACATTTCAGTATACATGGATACTAATAAATTGTTTGAAAAGCTGTTGAGTATCTTGTGGGCCAGGATGGATGTCTTAGAATTGGCCTATTTATTGGTCCCACTGTCGGTTGGTTGAAATTTAGATTCTTTCCTAACGTCAACTGTTATGAACCATTTTACTGTTATGCATTCTATCTTCCAACATTGGTACAAAGTACACCCTAGTGAAAACAATTAAAAACATTTGATAACATGTTGCTAACATGTTCTTGAATGCATTGATGATCTGCCAATAAGGTAAGTTATACCACACTGAGGTTGGAAGTGAAGTTTAATCTTGTGCCATGGACTTTGTCTGTGTCCCCCCAGAATTCATACATTGAAACTCAATCCTCAGTGAGATGGTACTTGGGGATGGAGACTTTTGGAGGCAGGTCATGAGAGTGAAGCCCTTATGAATGGGATTAGTGCCTTTTAAGAAGTAACCCAAAAGAGATGATATCTCTTAGCCATAAGGGGGTGTCCATCTGCCAACCAGGAAGAGGGCTCTCAACAGGAACTGGATTGGCCAGAACCTTGATCCTTGTCTTCCATGCCTCCCAAACTTTAAGAAGTAAAATTCTGTTATTTAGGCCACCCAATTTATGGTATTTTTGTTATAGCAGCCTGAACTAAAACATCTGGTCCATACCTTATGAGAATTTTTCCAAACTATGAATCTGACCATCTACAGAAGACAAAATCCAGGGCCTTCTCTCAGTGAGACAGGTAATAGGAGATACCATATACAATTTAGAAGCTGAAGAGTATACCCTCGCTCATAATGGTTAACTGGTCAGAAACTGTCAGTGCTTCCAGGAAAATGACAGAGACAAAATATCTTTCTGGGGGAAAAAAATCCATCCTGAAATTTAAAAAAAATCCACAATAATAATTTAAAGAGAAATGAGCATCTTTGACTTCCAGTTTCCAGTTCTGGAAAACTGGAAATCACCCCTCTATCTTAAGAAGTAAACCAAAGACTGAAAAATCAAGTTTTCTTGCAAAACTCTACACTAGCAATAAACAATTGGGAAACAAAATTATATAAATATAGACCTATAGATATAGGTATATATAGATAACTGGCAATGCAGTGGGAGTGCAGCCTTCCTGCAGAATGAAGAAATGACTTGCACATTAGCAACGATGGCCTCAGTAGATGCTCCAGCTGGCTCTACAAATTCCAGGGGACACTGTTCCTTCTTCTCTTCCACACATAAGTGTATTGAACAGTGGCATTAGTAATTAAACTCTGAGATACTTCTGTCTTTGCTCCCTTGTACTTCCCCCTCTTTGGTAACCATTACCTGTATTAAATTCCTTTGGTTTGAAAACACCTGAGGTTTCTGGGGACACTGACATAATTTCCCTATACCTTGGAACACCAAGATATTTACTAAATCACTAAGCTCACTGTTTCTCTAGTATACTTTACCAAGCCTCTTCCATGGTCAGCCTTGACATGAAATAGTGTAAGAATAAGTTGTTTCAATGTTAAGCACATTTGTCTCATATTAAATACTAATCTGATCTTATGTCAAAAAGATACATCTAGACAAAGAAAGGTAATCTGAAGACCAGTCTTAGAGAAACAAAGTCATCAGATATAGTCTAGATTTATTAAAGTCAAGTCTACTACAATGTGAACCTAAGTATATGTGTATAGATTTAAAAATATGTATAAATATATTTTCATGTATATATGTAGATATTTCATATACATGGAGTTATCCATGTTATCGGTATATTAGTCTATATTTAGCACTTATTCTTTAAACATTTTAAGTTATATTCATGTAAAATTTTCACATGAACTATCCTTAAAATGATAATACTATTTGACTGTGAGGGAAAAGCCTATATTATCTTTCCTTATTTCTTTCTTTCTAAAGCCTTAAAGTCATGACTTTTTTAAGAAAATTGGCCGACTAGATTATTTCAACATTTCTATGTTGAGTCATTCGAACATATACATCAAGCCATTTTAGCTTCCTATTCAAACCCCATTTTTAATTCTCTATGAGAATAGTTTCAGCTCTGAGGCCAAATAAAGATGTAAAACAGTCCTTTGTCAAGAATAAAAAGGAGATTACCTCATCAACGAGCTATGAAATAACAGAACTAATTTAACTCAGATAATGGGGACAGTTTTGGGAACAAGGTGGTAATGAAGTTACAAAAGTATAGAAAATACAATATTAAAAAAAAGTCACAGAAATAGAGGTGGATGAAAAGGAATGCATCAATTTTATTTTGTAATTGCCTTTTATTTTCTGCTGAGGGCTTTACCTCCCAAAGGGGTACATAAGTGAGGGTCACTGACTTTCATAATTTTTACTAGTGTAGAGGCATATTCAACGAACTTATACATTTGGAAACAACCATGTATTTAAAGAACTTAGACAATAAATTTAAAAATGGAAAATTAAATTATAAGCATGGAACATAAAGTTCCATTTTTCATGACTTATTTTTTTTTTTTTAGACCAGTTTTAGGTTCACAGCAAAACTATGGGGAAGGTAAAGAGATCTCCCATGTGCCTCCTGCCCCTACACATGGCCCTCCCCTATTATCAACATCTCCCACCAGAACAGTATATTTGTTACAATCGATAAACCCACATCAACACATCATAATCACCCAAAGTCCATAGTTTACATTAGGGTTCATTCTTGGTGTTGTACATTCTACATGTTTGGACAAATGTATAAGGGCATGTATCTATCATTATAGTATCATAAAGAGTATATTCACCGCCCTAAAAATCCTCTACGCTCTGCCTATTAATTCCTCTCCTATTCTGAACCCTGGCAACCATTGATCCTTTTGCTGTCTCCACAGTTTTTCCTTTCCCAGAATGTCACGTAGACTTCTCAGACTGGCTTCTTTCTTTTAGTAATATGTATTCAATTACTCCCAGGTCTCTCATGACTTAATAGTTCATTTCTTTTTCGTGCTAAATAATATTCCACAGTCTGCATACACCACAGTTTTTTTACACACTCACCTACTGAGGACATCTCGGTTGCTTCCAAGTTTTGACAACTATAAACAAAACTGCTAGAAACACCCACGTGCAGGTTTTTACGTGGACATAGTTTACAAATCTTTGGGTAAGTATCAAGGAACGTGACTGTTGGATTCATGGTAAAAGTATGTTTTGCTTTATAAAAAACTGCCAAACCATCTTCCAAAATGATTGTATCATTTTGAATCCTACCAGCAAAGAATAAGAGTTCTTGTTCCTCTGTACCCTCACTACCACTTGGTGTTGTCAGTATTCTGACTTTTGCCCATTCTAATAGATGTACAGTGATATCTCATTGTTTCTTTAATGTTCATTTACCTGATGACATAAGATGTGGGACATATTTACATATGCTTATTTGTCATCTGTATATCTTCTACGGTGAGGTGCCTGTTAAGGTCTTTGGCCTAATAGAAGCAGTGGTTTTTCTTGTTAATTTTAAGAGTTCTTTGTATATTTTAGATAATAGTCCTTTATCAGATGTTGTTTTTTGGAATATTTTCTTCCAGTCTGGGGCTTGTCTTACTCTCCTGACATTGTTTTTTGCAGAGAAGTTTTTAATTTTAATAAAGTCTATCTCATTAATTCTTTCTTTCAAAGACTGTGCCTTTCTGGGGCGCCTGGGTGGCTCAGTTGGTTGGGCGGCTGACTTCGGCTCAGGTCCTGATCTCGCGGTCCCTGAGTTTGAGCCCCGCATCAGGCTCTGTGCTGACAGCTCGGAGCCTGGAGCCTGTTTCGGATTCTATGTCTCCCTCTCTCTGATCCTCCCCCATTCATGCTCTGTCTCTCTCTGTCTCAAAAATAAATAAACGTTAAAAAATTTTTTTTTTAATAAATAAATTAAAAAAAAAAAAGACTGTGCCTTTCATATGTCAAAAGGCATTGCCACAACCTAGATCATCCAGTTTTTCTAAGTTGTTTCCTAGGAAATTTACAGTCTTGCATTTTAGATTTCAGTCTATGATCTATTTTGAGATGATTTTTGTGAAGGGTATAAAGTGTCTATATTCACTTTTTTTTTTTTTTTTGCATGTCATTGGTCCAGTTGTTCCAACACCAATTATTGAAAATACTATTTTTGTTCCATTGTATTGTCTTTGCTCCTTTGTTGAAGATCCATTTGGCTTTATTTATGCAGGTCTATTTCTAGGCTATTCTGTTGCACTGATGTATTCTCTTTTACTTTCCCAATGTACTATCTTGATTACTGCAGTCTCATAGTAAGTCTTGAATTTGGGTAGTATCTCTCCTCTAACATTGGTGTTTTTGTTTTGTTTTTTCCTTTAATACCGTGCAGGCTTTTGTGGGTCTTTTGCCTCTCCATAAACTTCAGAATCAGTTTGTTGATATCCACAAAATAACTTGCTGGATTTTGACTAAGATTATATTGATTATAATCAGTAGATAAGTTGGGAAGAACAGACGTTGTGACAATATTGAGTCCTCCTATCCATAACCTTGAAATAGCTCTCCATTGATTAGTTCCTCAATTTCTTTGGTTAAAGTTTTCTTGTTTTCCTCATGTAGGTCTTGTACATATTTTGTTAGATTTATACCTAAGTATTTCATTTGGGGAAGTACAAATATACGTGTAATGTGTGTTTAATTTCAAACTCCACTTTTTAATCGGTAGTATATATTAAGGGAAGTGGTTGACTTTGTATATTAACCTTATATCCTGTAACCTGGCTATCATTGCTTATTATTTCCAGTTCTTGCTGCTGGTTCTTTCAGGTTTCCTACATGGATGATCATGTCATCTGTGAACATAGACAGTTCTCTTTTTCCTTTTCAATCTATATTCTTTTTTATTTTCTTTACGTGTTTTATCGGATTAGCTAGAATTTCCAATACAATGCTGAAAAGAAGTGGTGGGAGAAAAGATCCTTGCCTTATATCTGATCTTAAAGAGAAGTTTTTCACAATCAAGTGATGATTTTGGAAGTTTTTTGTAAATATACTTTATCAGGTTCAAAGCTCCATTTTTAATCTTCATAGTGGTCCACTTTACATGTAAGAGGCTTTTAATTTGCTTGCTCTTTACAACTTTTCAAAAATTTAAGAGTTCAGAATTCACATCATTTAAATTTTATTTGTTAATTTAATGACTTCTTTAGAAGTTTGCTAAACTCACATTATCTTAATTTTAGGTCAGATTTAAACACAATTAAAATTAATAAACTAACAGAAGTCATAATTTAATAAGGAAAAGCAATGGGCTTACAATGAGTATCTTTTGTAGACCCTGTACTCCTGTACATCCTTATCATAAGCATAACTTCAGGTCAAAATACTTTTGTTCACTCCTTAGTCAAGGACATTCACTACTGCAGTCAAGATGGACCTACAGTATCTTAGGAGTTAAGGTGGTGGTACACTGGGATGCTGAAAGGCTGGCTCTGGAGCCAGTGGGCATGGTTTCACCCTTGTCCTACTGCTTACTAGCTATGTGACTGGGAAAGTTATTTAATGCTCTAGTTAAGTGAAATAATATCTACTTCAAAAGGATTAAATCAGTTATTATACATAGTTCTCAAAACGATGTCTACAGTATAGCATATATTGTAAGAGTATTACTATTATTATTAAATGATGGGGACGAAAGTACCTGCATAAATAATTCAGGTAAAACCACCAAATCACCTAAGTTTTCAGACTTTACAACCTCATATTAATATGATCAATGTAGAAATTACATACTATCCAGGTACTACAGTGATTGGCTAAAAAAGCCAACTTGTGTGGCTGCGGGAGATGAGAGAAACTGTACATGAATTTAACCAGCTATGAGCTCAGTTATTTCTTCTGCCCTGGGTGGACACAAAGAAATGACAATTTTAAAGGTTAATTGATTTCTCTTAACCTGTTACCAGCAATAAATAAACAAACTAGACCAGGATCACTTCATTTATGTGGATAATCTACATCTCCCTCTGGGAAAGTTAATGAATTTAGGAAAGAAAAAGAAAATAAGAGAAGTATTGACCCCCTTTCCCAAAGCAAAGTGTGCATCAAACATATTTTCCCTTGCTTAGTTCTACAGTGTATCTGCTTCCATAGCCGGACATTTCTTTTACGAGGTACAATAGGAGGTTAATGGATCAAATGAGCAGATGGTAATATTCTGGAAAATAATGATAATACTTACACCACCGCCAGGGTCTCAACCCTGCTGAGTGATATGGTAACTCAGCAGTGGGGAATTGTTCCTGGGGGTACACAGACAATCTGTAGTGTTGCTTCCATTAAGTGGCTGAATGATCAGCTGCTAAACACATATACACACACACAAACACACACACACACACACACACACACACACACACACACACCCCTCACACAAGAACACATTTTGTGTAATACACTATTAAAAACAATTCTTCTAAAGAATGCCCAGGGACTGTTAACTCTTCAAGTCACCAAATGTCTAAGGACCGTCACCTACATGCTTAGTAATACTGCAAAGTACTTCTCAAAATGTTATGCTTAAAAGTTCATAAAATAATCTTAGACATTGTGTAAGCAATGAAAAACATGTTGCGTATTTATTTGTAGTGCATAAGAAAAAAACTGCTCAGAAAAACCAAAATTTCATAAA
This sequence comes from Puma concolor, assembly GCF_028749965.1. Lineage (NCBI taxonomy): Eukaryota > Metazoa > Chordata > Mammalia > Carnivora > Felidae > Puma > Puma concolor. The sequence goes on from NC_141675.1 coordinate 13,821,491, forward strand.
TATTGCTTAAGATAAAGTGAAAGTAGGAATATAAGTTTTTTAAAAATGTCGCAGGGGAGGATCAGACAAGTTCACTTAGATGCGCTCCATCCTAAATCTCCAATAAAATGATGGTAAATAGATGTTTTACAAGAACAAATCTCCAAGGATGAAGGAAGAGAAGAAAGAGCAATAGGAACATAACTGATGATTTGAAATCAGAAAGACTAGGGAAAGCTTGTGTACTCGGTCCTGGGAAGCTGAGTCTGGTGGCAGCACACTGAGGAAGCTAAGGAACAACTCACTCTTCACCGCAGAACTCACACAGATCAGGAGTTGGTAGTACAGAAACTTCTAGCAGAGGAAGAGACAGTGGGAAAAAAAAAAAAAACAACTGAAGATTGCATTACAACTTTGCTCAAAAAGAACTTCGATGTCCAGATTCTTTCTTATACTTTACATAGCCAGGCAACTGCTAAGGACACACCTCTGCAAAAGACAGGAGGATTCAGGTCCAAAAATGAATGAATGAATGAATGAATGAATGAATGAATGAAAAACGAATGAACATGTCTATGAGCAGTAAGGCAAAGATAAAGGCAGAGATACTTTAGAAAAACAGGGAATAAGTGAAGGCTTACATATGAATGATGAGATTACAAAAGACCGGAAAATTCTTCCTTAGTGATTTTGACCAACCTGACTAAATGTAATGATCCTGGGGTTCCCTAATAAAGAAGCCCGGCCAACCCACATTTGAAAATTATCATCTGCATCTAAGAATTTCCAACCACGTTTGGTACCACATCATTAAGTTTGAACAGACAGAAAAGGATAATCAGATGTTTTGGAAACAAACAAAAACAAAACAAAACAAAAATACACAAAACAACAATGAAAACAAACAGAAAAACAATCGGGACAAAACAGAGATGATGCACAGAGGAAACAACTTCAAAAATATTAGTATCTTCTGAGAGAGAATAGGAAATATTTCATTTATGAATCAATGACTGGATGATATAAAAAGAACATTTAGAGAACTAAATGTGACAATAATAATCAAGACGGTATGGGGATATGTCAAGAATCATAAAAGCAGTACGTGCGTGACTAAAGTGGGGTTACGTGTATGGCCTATTATACAATTAGATTTGGGCCATAAAAAAGGTGCCATCTGCAGTATTATTGGTGCTGGAGAGTATACATCTATTAGGGCCCACTGGAAGGTTCCTTGAGGGAGGAGGGGTGTGCAATGAGCCATCGAGAGTATCTACTGCTATGACAGGTAGAGATGGGCTCAGGACTCTCCTTTTAGAGAAAATGGCAGTAACAAAAGAATTTTTAAAATGTGGGAGCACCATAAAGAGAAACAGAAAATATACAAGAGTCATGTATTTGGAGAAAAGAGGGATGGAAGGAGAAAACTGGAATGAATAATCAGTAAATTTTGTTAAGGACTGAATAAGAGGGGCCTGGGGCACTTCCAGATGGAGGCATGTAACAGAGTCAGTAGTGTGGCAGTGGAATTCTGGAAAGAAGTCAGATCTGGGGATAACCACTGAGTTATTCACATGGAATATTATTCTACTTTCCTTCTTTCCCTCCTTTGCTTCCTTTTCTCCAACAAATATTTACTGGACCTGTAGATCTAATAAGGTGAATAAGATCTCTGCACTTACAAAGCTTTCATTCTTACAGGATGAAGGCCATAAATGAGATTAAAAGAGAGAGAAACACAGAGAGAGAGAGACCCAGAGATAACGTTTCCAAGTAAGAGGAATGTGATACTGAAGACAATGACGATAGCAACATTTCTACAGTGTCAGACTTGGTTTTAAGCATTTCTTCCCCTTACTACTCAGATGTGTCTGCAAACCAGCCACACCTATATCACCTGGGAGTCTGTCAGAAATACAAACTTTCTGGGGGCGTCTTGGTGGCTCAGTAAGTTAAACCTCCCACTCTTGATTTTGGCTCAGGTCATGATGTCACGATTCCTGGGATCTAGCCCCATGCTGGGCTCCAAGCTGGACAGTGAGGAGCTCGCTTGGGATTTTCTCTCTCTCCTTCTCTTTCTCCCCCTCCTCCACTTGGGCACACTCTCTAATTAAATAAAATCATTAAAAAAAAAAAAGAAATATAAACTTTCTGGTGCCGTCTGAAATGACTGAATCAGAATCTACATTTCATCAAGATTCCCATTTGATGGTACATGTTATAGTATTAAAAACACCACATTATGCAGTTTTGTTCTGTTTTTGAGAGACAAAGCATGAGCATGCACATCAGCAGGGGGAGGGGCAGAGAGAGAAGGGAACAGAGGATCTGTAGCAGGCTCTGTGCTGACAACAGTGAGCCCGATATGGGGCTTTAACCCACCAACCATGAGATCATGACCTGAGCCCAAGTTGGACGCTCAACCGAGCCACCCAGGTGCCCCATTACACAGTTTTTCCTCAGTAAATCTACATAAATCCATTGAGGTAAACATTATCACTGGCCTCATTCTAAAGATGAAAAAAACTGAGGTACGTTGGGGTTAAGGAATTTGCCCAAGGTCGTTAGCTCGTAAATGCCCAAGTTGGGATCTGAAGCCACACCATCTCGCTTGGGTATCAATGCTCAGAATCACTACGCAATATAGTCTCTCACTGTTATCAGAGCACTAAATTTTGGCAAAAACTCTTATGTTTAAAAAAAAAAGTTTCAACATTTTCTTTATTTTTGAGAGACAGATACATAGTGTGAGCAGGGAAGGGGCAGAGAGACAGAGGGAGACACAAAATGCGAAGCAGGCTCTAGGCTCCAAGCTGTCAACACAGAGCTCGAACCCAAGAACTGCGAGATTGTGACCTGATCCGAAGTTGGTCGCTTAACCGACTGAGCCACCCAGGCACCCCAAAACCTCTTATTTAAGGACAGAAGCATAGGACAAGTATTCTAATTGCTAGAATAAGGAAAGATTTATGAAGAAAACCAGAAACAGAAGGGTTTAAGAAATATTCGAGTTCATAAAGGAAAAGATCACAAGCCACCTGTTCATCAAAAAAAGATAAAGTCCAGTCCATTGAAGTTGCCGGTTAGGAAGTTAGTGATGTTCAAGAGGGGGGTGCAGGTGAAAGTCCCAGTGCAAAGCATGGGGGTGACGCTGCCTAGGAAGTGATGAGCACAGACTTCTCATTCAAAAGCAGCTCCCAAAGGGCACCATCGGTGTCCACAGTAAGACCAGCAACTGACAAAGCAAGAGAATCGGTTCTGCTGAACGGGAACATTTTCCCTCACCTGGAGGATTAAGGCCCTACCCCCTAAGGTTCACTCCTCTTTCCAACACAACCTCACAGCTAAATTTTCTCTCTCCGGTTTGCTTATACAAATGTCAAGCTGAACATCTAAGTTAAAGGGATTTTTGTTGGTGTTGAAGCATTGCACAGATTAAATGAAAGAGGGAAATATAATCTGCTTCTGTCCACAAATCCACCTTAGTAAAAGTGTGGGGAAAAGAGGTTTTCAGCAACTTTCTGATCTATTTAAACTTCAAAACACTTTACATTACAGCTACTCTCCACATGTCTGCCCTTCTCCTGCCTCCAAACTTTAGTATGTTTCCCAGTGAAGTCAGGTGAAAACAATAGTGAATAGTGTTTTGCTGCTGTGCCCCCTCATATGCTAATTTCCCAGGTGTGCGTGCAACCTTACAGTGCTGGGCTCCTCGTGTTCATTTTGGAGACATACCCTTTCTTCTCCTCTACATGTAAATATGTTAATTTCTGAGGAAACTATTTGTGATATCAGAGTGCTAGACGCCAAAAAAAAAAAAAAAAAGTCTTTTAAAATGCTGCATTCATATTGCAAACAGCAATGTCACAAAGAAGTCTGCTGGAAATTACGTCATTCACCGGCATAAGAAAACAGTAAAACAAAGTATTTTGTGGGTAGAATGATATATTCTTAAAGCTACATTTTTTTTCCAGCTAACATACTTTAAATATCTATGGACGATGCGAATTTTAGGCAGTTAATTGGTTTAACTGGATTAATCCAATAAGAAAGACAGGTGCATCCTCGAATACTTCATTTCTTGTCCAACACTGAAACTGTCAGGACCTTTCACGTGGAAGAGGGGTAGGCAAGCTGTGGTCTATTGGCCACATCTGTTTTTGAAAATGAAGTTTTATTGGAATACGGCTGTGCCTACTTCTTAATGTTTTGTCTGTGGCTGCATTTACACTATAATCACAGGTTTGAGAAGTTGTAATCTATACCATAGAGCTAATAATTCCTGAAATATTCACTATGGACCCTTTACAGAAAAAATCTACCAACACCTAGGTAGACAATATAGAGGGGAGACATGGGACAGAAGACAGAGTACTGGCTATGAGACTTTTTCTTTTTCTAAAATATGGACTAAAGTTTGTAAAAAATAGTTGTCTAAACCCCCCACATTTACCTCCAATTCCTTCCAAAGTCCTAGTGAAATGTTAGTAGAGATACGCAAGAATAATCCACCCGTAATAGCAGAGAAAAAGGAAGTATGTAATCAGCAAGCCAGAAACTTTGACAAATTTCTGCAAGACAGCAGTTAGATGGGTCTTAGTGATATAAAAGTTAGACTAGCTAAGAGACAAAAAAGCCGGCAGTGGAGGTGGGCACAATGCTTCCTGGTGGAGTCCCACAGAGGCCCAGCAGATAGAGGGAGTGCAAGCAAACTTGGAGCAGGAATTAGAATAATTACTTAAAGGACTTATTAGGGGGGGGTGTCTGGGTGGCTCAGTCGGTTGAGCGTCCAACTTCAGCTCAGGTCATGATTTCCCGGTTTGTGGGTTCAAGCCCTGCGTCGGGCTCTGTGCTGATGGCTCGGGGCCCAGAGCCTGCTTCAGATTCTGTGTCTCCCTCTCTCTCTGCTCCTCCCCTGCTCACACTCTGTCTCTCTCAAAAATGAATGAAGATTAAAAAAAAAAAAAAAAAGGACTTACTATGCACAGACTATGCATAGTCTCCTCCTTCAATTTCCTATTCTGTTCAGTTGGCTGCAGCAATAAATCCCTTTTTAAGCCTCAAGTAGGACTTTCTTATAAGAAAGATTCATCTCTCAAGGGTCCATTAGCGTGTATGTTAGGACTAGAGAGAGATATAAAACAAGTATAATGTCACTGGACCACTGGGGTAGAAAAGGAAAGGCAGCTGGATCGGGAGATGGGCTGTTTCCCCATGTAGGGGATATTGGACGTTTATGACTGCTCTGAATCTCTCAAGCACTTTCTCTACTTTTCATGGTCCCCTATATTGTGAATACTGCTTCCCGGGGTATAATTTTTAAAGCCCTTATTTTCTACCCTACATTGCAACTAGAATGTAGATATATGACTAGTTCCCCAATCAGTTGTATCCGTACAAGACTCCGATTTGGGCATGACTACACAAAGAAGTGAGTTGGGTATAGAGCGTGAATTTGGGCTCTACAGTGCAGGTGACAGCTGTTCCCCAGTTAGGCCTCCTTCAGTGAGGTTCTTCCAATTGTTTGTTTGTTTGTTTCTAAGGGTTTCTCCTAGAAACTGACCCTCCAACTCTCTTCAACAATTAGCTGAGTTATTTAATATCTCTTAATAAGTCCCTTCTAAATTAAACTAACTGAAGTGGATTCTGTGTTCTTCACCTAAGAATTCCAGCAAATAAAACCTTGAAATGAACTGTTCTTTAGCTTGGTGCCAGTGGTAGCCCTGAGCCTGGCTATAGGCTTCCTGTCCACATACCCCTAAAGCAAACTCTGTACCAGGACAGGTTCTTACCCCTACACAGATTCAGCCTTCTCTTTAAGAGTAGGAGACTTTGCTTGACAACCACTAAAGAAATGCGGGCCACATAGCACACCGTCAATATAGTTCTTCATTGGTAAATATGAATAGTCAACCAAGGTTCACTTGGTATTGGAGGAAAATTCCCAGCTTCAAAGAGGGAGATCAAAGTGGACAAGAGAAGCATGCACCCAGAGGGTACAGATATAATGTGCTTTCTAATGCTTTTTTAAAAACGCTATTTATTTTCCTCTTAGAAATTTGAAGAACGAATCATCTGTAATAAGACAAGCACTGTAAAAAACAATCAATTAAACAGCAAGAAAGAGATCCAGGAAATGAATAAAATGGTTGCAAAATAAAATGTAGACTAAAGAGACTAATAACAGAATGGGAACAGATATAGGACATATTTATAGTAAATAATATAAATTCAAGGAAAATCCCTAGACCATGGTCCAAAGGATAAACAAATGGGAAATATTAGAGGAATGTTAAGATACATAGGGGATAGATATAGAATGTCCAAACCTAATCTAAAAACCAAAGATAAGAGAACAAGGACAATAAAGGGAGAAAATAATCAAATAGAAGAAAATTTATCTCAAGTCTTCAGAACTGATGAAAAAATTTCAGGCATACAGATTTTGATGATATTTCGGCACTCCACTGAAAGAGTATTTTAAATCATCCACAAAAGAAAGCATGTCAGCTGTAAAAGAATAAGAACCAAAATGGCATCAACATTCTTTCTCATCATCAACATTTCATATTAGGAAAAAAACAGAACAATAATAAGCATCAATTAAAAGTGACATGGAAGAATTCTTTCTAAAAACAAAAGCAAAACAAAAATAAACAAACTTGAAAATCTATTTCAGCCAGAAGAGGAATCCAACAGAGAGAAATCATGGCATCTTAGAAACAATGGAATAACTTTAAAAGTAAAGTGAAAAATAACAACAAGAATAAAGAATCAAAGAATGGCAGTCAGGAGGCATGTGGGGGTTTGGGTAAAGAATGTCTTCAGGAAGAGTCTCCACTCCATGGATGTGACAGTAAGATGAAGGTATGTGTTCTCCATCAACTACAATAGCAAGACTATCAGAAACTAGGCAAAAAAACCTTTAAAGTCATGTTCTAAATATGGAGCAAATATGGGGTGTCATCTTGTGTAACCAGTCATGTATAAGAATGAAGAATACACATTTGACACATCCTCTTGAGATCAAACTTTTTTTCATTTTTCATCCTAAAATTAATAATACTAGTATAATCAGAATGTTTTAAATTCTATGTATAAAATTTTCAAAGTTTTATATCAACTAAGGGTAAACATTGAAGAATTAATTATGATCATAAAATGAGATGTAAAAAATGTAGTTCTGACATGTTAAGATTGGTAGGAAGAGGAGGAGGAGGAGGAGGAGAAAGGAGTGGGGGTGGGGGGAAGGAGAAAAGACAGGACAGGGAGACACTTCCTTACATTACTTCTTTATATTACTTAGCAGGACAGTCCAGAGTGTAGGATAAAGAAACACTGGGTTAAGTATATTAAGTACAATTGTTCATAGAGAGCTAAGTATATTAAGTACAATTGTTAAAACAATATTATTAGGGGCGCCTGGGTGGCGCAGTCGGTTGAGCGTCCGACTTCAGCCAGGTCACGATCTCGCCGTCCGTGGGTTCGAGCCCCGCGTCAGGCTCTGGGCTGATGGCTCGGAGCCTGGAGCCTGTTTCCGATTCTGTGTCTCCCTCTCTCTGCCCTTCCCCCGTTCGTGCTCTGTCTCTCTCTGTCCCAGAAATAATAAACGTTGAAAAAAAATTTAAAAAAAAAAAAAAAAAAAAAAAAAAAAAAAAAAACAATATTATTAATAAAAACAGAAAGTAGAAGGAGTAGGGGAGGATATCAGAATTAAAATTGCTAACATTCCTAATTTTTCTTGTCAGGCAGTCAACAGAAACTGTATGTCTTCATCAGTTTAAGATGCTATGACAAAACATCATATACTGGGTGACTTAAACAACAGAAGTTTCTCACAATTCTGGAGGCTGGGAGATTCAAGATCAAGGTGCCAGCAGATGCAGTTCTTGGTCTTTTTTCCTGGCTTGAGGAAAGCTGCCTTCTCAGTGCACCCTCACATAACACAGGATGTTCTAGTGTCCTTTCGTCTTCTTACAAGGCACAAATCCGATCGTGGAGAGACTACCCTCATGACTTCATCTAACTCAATTACCTCCCAAAGGCCCCACTTCGACCTTCAACATAGGAATTTTTGGAAGACACAAATTTTCAGTACATAATACTCTACAAACACAGTAAGTCAATGTGTATAAATTATACTTTGTTAAAAAAAATATCAAAAGGGGCGCCTGGGTGGCGCAGTCGGTTAAGCGTCCGACTTCAGCCAGGTCACCATCTCGCGGTCCATGAGTTCGAGCCCCGCGTCAGGCTCTGGGCTGATGGCTCGGAGCCTGGAGCCTGTTTCCGATTCTGTGTCTCCCTCTCTCTCTGCCCCTCCCCCGTTCATGCTCTGTCTCTCTCTGTCCCAAAAATAAATAAACGTTGGAAAAAAAAATTAAAAAAAAAATATCAAAAGCATATGAATTAATACATTTATTTTAAATGATTGGACTAACCACCAAGAAGGCTCTGGAAATACTTCAAGACCACGTTGTTGCGGTGTCTTGCGGTGTTATTTAAAATAGCCAAGAAATGCAAACAACCCGATTGTCCATTAATAAATGAATGGATAACAAATACAATGGGATATTAGTCACATAAAGAATGGAATCTTGCCATCTGCAACATGGATGAAACAAGAAGGTGTAATGCTAGGGGCGCCTGGGTGGCGCAGTCGGTTAAGCGTCCGACTTCAGCCAGGTCACGATCTCGCGGTCCGTGAGTTCGAGCCCCGCGTCGGGCTCTGGGCTGATGGCTCGGAGCCTGGAGCCTGTTTCCGATTCTGTGTCTCCCTCTCTCTCTGCCCCTCCCCCGTTCATGCTCTGTCTCTCTCTGTCCCAAAAATAAATAAAAAACGTTGAAAAAAAAAATTTTTTTTTTTAAAAAAAGAAGGTGTAATGCTAAGTGGAAAACATCAGTCAGAGAAAGACAAATACCATATGATTTCACTCATATGTAGTATTTAGGAAACAAATGAACAGAGAAAAAATAAGACAAACAGAAAAAGAGACTTAAATACAGAGAACTGGTGGTTACCTGAGGGGAGGTCGGTAGGGTGAAAGAGGTGAAGTGGCTTAAGAGTACACTTAACTTGATGAACACTGAGAAACGTAAACGATTATTGAATCATATTGTACACCTGAAATTAACATAACCCTGTATGTTCATTATACTTCAATAAAAAATAAAGACAATGGTCTCTAAGGAGTGGCAGTAGAAGTAGAAATTCAACAGAGGAAAACCTTTTGGCTTTTAATTTTTTAACTTTCTGTGTTGTTGAAATATTTTTATACTATGTACATGCCTTATTTTATAACTTAAATAAAGCAGTGAAGTAAAATAAAAGCCATATTTGTGACGATAACCAGAGCAAGATTTAGATATTTGAAACTGTAAAGACCAAAAAACAACATGATTAGGATATATATCATAAAGATGTAAAAAAAAATTAAATTTTGTTATGTTTGGGCAGCCAACAATACAGTTGACGCTTAATCAACACAGGGGTTATAGGTGCCAACTTCCTACCCTCAGTCTAAAATTCATCTATAACTTCCAGCTTCCCCAAAACTTTACTATTAATAGCCTACTGTTGACTGGAAGCCTTACCAATAACATAGTCGATTAACACATATTTTGTATCTTATATGCATTATATTTTGTATTCTTACAATAAAGCTAAAGAACATGTTACTAAGAAAGAGAAAATACATTTCCAGCACTAAACTGTATATATAAGAAAAATTAATGTGTAAGTAGACCAGCACAGTTCAAATCTGTGTTAACTCAAGCGTCAACACAGATTTATTAACACAGATGATAAAAAAAATCCCAAAATGTTTTGTTATACATTTTTTAATGTTTATTTATCATTTTTGAGAGAAAGGGAGAGAGAGAGAGACTATGAGCAAGCAGGGGAGAGAGAGAGAGAGGAAGACACAGAATCTGAAGCAGGCTCCAGGCTCTGACCTGTCAGTACAGAGCCTGATGTGGGGCTTGAACTCACAAACTGCCAGATCATGACCTGAGCCAAAGTCAGATGCTCAACTGACTGAGCCACCCAGGCGCCCGTTATTACACATGTATATCTTAGAAAAATATTGTGAAAGTTGACAAGTCTCAAGGTGTACTGACATGAAGAAAATTATTCCTGGGTGTCTTGTTGGGTAACAATCATATTCCATCTCTTTCTAATAAAAACCAAGCTTCTTTTGTGACGTTTCCTATTTTCTAAATCATTTGATCTACTATCCCCATCTAACATCCTCAATCCATTAATATTACATCTTTCTTTCCAGCCATCAGGCCATTCCTACCTTCATTTGCATCCTTACGTAGTTTAGAGCCCATACCTGATTGTTACATTCACTGACTTCTAATTGCTCCCAATTCCCCTGTGGCTTTCTACTGTCTTCATGGTTTCTCCTTTATTCCTCAAAGACTTGGGGGTCCTGGGTTCTCTCTTTTTCTTTATTCCTCCATTTCTGCCATCCATCTAGATATAGGAGTCCATGTAAATGACCCATCTAATATGGCTCCTTTGATTCTTGACTTTCTCATCTCCAGTGACTGTTTTCCTCCTATCACCTCAGCCACCGCATCCCCACAGTGAGATCCTGGACTTCCAACACTTGAAACTGCTCAGTCTCCAAAGTCATTGTTCAATCAGTCCACTCTCTCTAACAATAAGTTTAAAGGGGGAATGGATGGATGTAGCCTTTTTGTCCCTTTCCCCCTTTCTGCTGGTTGAAATGGAATACCATCTTGGACCAGAAAATGGAAGTCACATGAGAGAGAAGATGGCATACCAAACAGAAGAGGTCTGCAGAAACACTATCAGTCTCAACTGGAGACCAAGTAATTTGAGAGAGAAAGCTTATATAAGCTTTTATCATTTTATGTCTAGGTCCACTGAAATTAGATTCCAACTTGCTGATATCACTATAAATTCTTGGTCACCAGTTCAGGTGGTTACTCAACACTACTTGGCAAACTTAACATCACTTTTCTAAGAAGTTATCTCTCTCACACTCCATAACCACCATTCACTGCCTTCTTCCCCATCTCCACACTAATTTCTTGCCTCATACTTCTTAAATACTATTAATATTGCTGTCAAAGCTACTGACTAAATCCTTACTCTTCTTTTCCTTTTTTCTTTCCAATAACTTTGAAGGAAGTGAGGCTCCTGCTAGCAAAGACCAATCCCTCTATGGGTGCCCAGATTCTTCCTTTCTGCCACCTCAGTTTTCCCCTCCTAATTGCATTTTCAGCCTCTCCTTCTCCCTCCCCACTGCCCTCTTTCCTAGTTCTCTGAAATCAACATTTTAACTTGCTCCAGTTGGTGTCGGACTGAAAAAATAACACCCTCCATGCCACCTCTCTTTCTAGCTACTGTTCTCTCTTCTTCTACACATGCTGTTCATCACATTGTCTGTACACACTATTACTATTTTCTCACCTTCTATTAAGTAACCAACTTCCTTCAAAGGCAGTACAGTACTTCAAACCTAAGAACATTGCTCTTGATAAGAAAACATGCACTTGAAAACAATTTTAAATCATTTAAAATAAACCTTTTGTTAATGCTGATATCAAAAATGGTAACAAACAGCCTCCAATTAATAGCCTTTTTTTTTTTTTTTTAAATCTTAAACTCACTTGACCTGACATGACTATACTTTCTCTTGACTACTTTGACAACAAAGTACCCTGGCTTTTCTCCTATCTCTCTGGCCATTTTCCATTTCCTTTACCAACCCAGCTCCTTCATATTTGAAAGCTCCCAATTCTTTGCCTTGTCAGTAACCCTGCATTTTGATCTCCTTTCCTCACCCTCTCTTCTTCTCTATGAGAGAAACTTTTATTCACCCTTCAGGTGTCATTTAAGTATTATGGCCTCACACAAGGCTTGTATAAATTCCCAGTCAAAAAAATGTCTGCCATGTTTCTTGTGAAGTCTCTGTCTTTGGTAATCTTATATACTCATTTTTGATATTACTTATGTCAGGGCTCACACTCTACCATAAACTCCATAAGGGCAGGAACAGTGTCAGTGTATTCATCACTCTATTTGAGTATAATACATGGAAGAGGTTCTAGAATTATCTCTCGAAAGAATAAATAATTTAGGACTAGGAACATTTTCAGTTACCTCTACCGTAATGCAATTACAGAGAAAGGAGACTCTGTAGGTACACTACTGTTGGATTCATTTTCCATTGTTTTCTCCACCAAAAGTCAACAATCATTTTTTTCTTTTTTGACGGGGGTGGAGGGAGAGTATATTAGAAATCTCTATACTTTTTGTTCAATTTTATCTGTCAACCTAAAATTGCTCTAATCCATTAATTTAAAAAAATAAGAAGGCACCCAAACTTAGTAGTTAATAGCATGGGCTGTAAGTCAGATGGCTAATTCAAATCCCAGCACTATCATTTTGGAACTGTGTAACTTTGGGCAAGTTCCTTAAACTCTCCCTTAGGACGGTGTGTTATATTTTATTTTGTTTTAACATTTTAGTCATTGCTGTATCCATAGAACTTAGAACAATGCCTGGCATGTAGTTTGTACTCAGTAAGTACTCAACAAATGAATGAATGCACTTTTTAAAGAGACCAAACAAACATGTCTCAACTGCAACTTTGCATACAGCTCTGCAACAAAATGAAAGGTCTCTGTTTATACAACCCACATCATTTCATCAACTGCAACATGGACAGCCAGAGACATCCATACCAAATCCTCATATGCTAATATTTTCTTCAATTCATGTTTCTCAGTGTTTCAAATATCGTTTCTCCCTAAATCCACCAAGTTTCCCCACTCATCTCGGTTCAATCAAGAAGCACATCTTGTGAATAAAAATGGAAAAGTATACTTCATGTCTTCGTGGACAAAAATAAGCACCTCAATATACTTGTTTGCTGTGATTGGTAAAACCACAGTCTTTGATAAACACCAGCTGAGTATTAACCACTTAGACTAGTCTTCAACTTGCAGAAATCCTTGGTACCATCTCAACTTAAAATGTCTCAGCAAAACAATTTACTTACTGCTATTCTCTAGTAATATCATGTGTAAGACTCCCAGGAGAACAGAGAAATATAATTAATGTCTCTCTCTGGAACTTAGAAGGAATAGAAGAGCTACAATGCAGGCGATTGCCAAGACCAAAAAGCATGTTCCGCAAAACTTGGCAAAGGAATCCAAGTTGGCAAAGGAATCAAAACATTCTTACTATGCAGGTTGGGATCATGTTGAATTCATGTCAACAAATAACAGTTCTCTAAGGCCCAGCTCAGCAAATTTATGTTCTTAAAGAAAAGCAATGTGCTATGGACAGTACAGTTATATTAAATGCCTTCAAGTTCGTGCAGCACATGGTGAACATTTGTTCTGGTATTTCAAAATTGAACACAGTTTTTTCAAAATTTTACTTCTAAAGTGGACATAAATCAAACTTCCAGAAGAGGATACAATTCATTCTATTTAAAATTTTAACCCTTCTTGTGGAAGGAAAAAAAAAATTCATTCAATGCAATCATAGTTAGATCATTAACTACTAGCCTTGTCATCAACCTCATCATCAACAGATATTTATTGAGTATACACTATGTGTTGGATGTTATGTTAATCTATGAAGACAAATTTTATTATCTATAGTCAAAGATGATAAAATATGGTTGGAAGAAAAGGAGTTAGTACTTGTCTGTTTATTCCTTCATTTATTTAGTTGCATAGTCATTCTGTCTTTCATTCATTCACTCTGTAGTCTCTCCAATTTGCCAAACGCTCAACCCAGTGCCTGGCATATAGAGGTGAACAAAACTGACATCGTCTCATCCCTCATGGAACCAGATATTCTACTGAGCATTTTACAAATGTTACCCCACTTACTTAAACCTCAGAGTTACGACTACCAAGAAACTGTTTTCTCCATGGCAAGGACCATTTGGTGCTCGCTGAAGATCCACACTTTTCCCATATTTTCTTGCCCCCTTGCAGGTATGTTAGGCTATGTGAAACTTCTTATTTCCACCTGTTCTCTAGAATTAACAAATGTCACTTACACGCGAAGACCATTAAAGCTGGTGTGCTCCCTCCATCTCTAATCACCTACTTACTTGTGCCCATGAAGGCCACATGCTCAAATGGTTCTGCCACAAAACGGAAGGGGCCTGCAGCACTGGTTACTAAATGGAAGAAAGTTGCCTTGGGAAAATCACTGGACCTGCACAGTAATATACATGAGCAAGAAGAAAAAAACGCATATTATGTTAAGCCACTGAGATATCCGTTTAGTTGTTACCACAGCAAATCCTAACTCGTACACTTTCATTCTTCCTCATCATGATTCCTAAGATTCTGGGATCCACATTAAGATGGAAGCTGTTTGTCTCATGAATCCTCAGGCATTTTATTGGTAATTGGTCATCTCAAATGTCAAAGTCCAGAATTGTGTGGGCAGTGTTGAAAAAAGATTACCAGGAAAAATAGCCACTTATCTGAGGAGTTTCTATTGTGTCGCACAATGTTATCTCATAATCTTGTAATCCAAATTGTTCATATCCATAACTCTTATCTCTTCATACCACAGCTCTAATTCCCAAATTTATATACCAACTGGGATAAAAAAAACTATTCTTCACTTTTTTCATCTCTACACTATTTTTACATAAAGTCAGAACAAATTCGGGAACTAAAGTCAAATTTGCCTATCAAGATATTTGACTCTAATTAACTGGGAAGATAAGATGAAATGAAAGCCAATATGCACCTGTTTGATCATCCAGAGTGATAATGCCTTATGAAACAAATCAGCCAATAGAAAACTTACCGACATCTCAGACCTACTTATAATGAGTATCATAGGTCTATACGATTATCCAAATTATAATTCAATATTCAAAATACACTTTTGATGTATGCAGCATTATTTCACATTTTAGCGATAAGGAAACTGAGGCTCAAAGAGGTATTACCTACCTGGTGAATAGATACAAACCAGGTGTACCCAACTCCTTTTCTAGGGTTTCATGTAATACTGAAGAGGATAAAAGCAACGTGAGAAGGAATGAAATATATCTGACTCTGTTGGCTGGTTAACACAGCAGCCATCCCCAAACCTATTTCCCTGCATCCACTAATGGGGCTAAAAAAGCTAAATATCTACTTTGCCAGCCACCCTAGCAGCCACCTGTCCAATGAAACATAGAATTCTAGGAGGTGTGTTAGAGAAAGTTCAGATTTCCTAATGACTAAAATAGAGCAGCTGGTGAAGCCACTGTCCCTTCTTCCTGCTCTAAGCACAGATGTGAGGCCTGAAGACAGAGCAGCCATCTTGCCATGAACAGCAAGCCAAGACACTAAAGATAGAAAGCCCCTTGATGACATTATCAACCCACCGTACCAGCTCTGGATTACCTACCCTTAAACTTACAGTTATATCAGATTTAATAAAGGAAGATACAGAGAGAGAGAGAGAGGGAGGGAGGGAGAACTTTTTAAAAACTCCATGTGTATTTACTGTATCAGTATTCTACTGTTATGTCACAAACCATCCCAAAACATAGTGGTTTCAAACAGCTGCCATTTATTAATGCACAACCAGCAATTTGGGCTTGGTTCAGTTGGTAGTTCTTCTAATTTGTCTTGGTTCATTCATGTGGCTGTCCTCAACTGGCAGCTCAACTGGGGCTGGATGATATGAAATGATTTTACCTTGCCTAGACGTGCATGGTGGCAGTCAGCTGGGTCATGTGTCTCCGGCAATTTAGTCCAGACTTCTTCACACAGTATCAGTATTACAAGAACGCTGGTCTCAGAGCACAAGTTCTGTTAGCACAAGTTGTGTCACATTTGCTAATGATTAACTGGCTAAAGCAAATCACATGGCCAAGCTCCGAATCAGTGTGGGAGTGGACTACACAAGTGTATGCAAACAGCAGGGGGAGTGATTCACTGGCAGCCATTATTCTAATAATCTATCAATTTGCTTTATGTTATTCTCATCCTTAGTATTAACAGATTTTATAGTCTGTGTGACAAATGAGTGTATCATTCTAAATCACCCAATCTTATTTAATATAAACTATCATCTGTATTTCAAATTTTATTTTCTCATATCTCTATGGAATGGATCCTTATCCACCTATTTTAATGTTGGAACATGTGGCTAAGACATGCAAAATCAAGAGCAAACTCTACTGGTTCGTTGGTGGAGCAACTTATCGCCAAAGACCTCTTGGCTCTGTAAGCAGTGTTTATTTCTTTTTTAGAAAACTTTTTATCCCTCAGCTTTACTGAGATTTGACCCAAAAAAAGCTATATATTTAAGGTTAAGAAACTGATTTTTTGATATACATATACATTATGGAATAATCACCACAAACTTAAATCGTATCACCTGGCATAATTTTTTTGGTATGTGTTAGATCACTTAAGATCTAGTCTTTTAGGGGTGCCCGAGTGACTCATTTAATTAAGTGTCTTGACTTCAGCTCAGGTCATGATCTCTTGGCTCATAAGGTTGAGCCCCGAGTAAGGCTCTGATCTGTCAGCACAGGCTGGAGCCTGCTTCTGATTCTGTCTCTCCATCTCTCTCTGCCCCTCTCCTGCTTGTGCTCTGTCTCTCTCTCTCTCAAAAATAAATAAGCATTAAAAAAAATATAGTATTTTAGCAATCTTCAAGTATATCATATAATATTGTTAACTAGAGTCAAATTGTTGTACATTAGCTAGAACTTATCCATCTTGTGTAAATAAAACTTTATACCATTTGACCAACATTTCCCCATTTCTCTCTTCCCCTAGCTCCTGGAAACCAGCATTCTATTCTCTGTTTCTATGACTTTGATTATTTTAGATTCTGCATATAAGTGAGATCATGAAGTATTTGTGTCTGGCTTAATTCATTTAGCATTAATGTACTCCAATTTCATCAATGTTGTTGGAAATGGTAGGATTTCTTTCTTTTATAAGAATGAATAATTCTCTGATGCTCCTTATGGGATTATTCGCAATAGCCAAGATATGGAAACAATCTATATGTGCACTGATGGGGGCACAATGATGGTGGCTCAGTCAGTTAAACATCTGGCTCTTGATTTTGGCTCAGGTCATCATCTCACAATTAGTGTGATCGATCCACATATCAAGCTTTGTGCTGACAGCGCAGAGCCTCCTTGGGATTCTCTCTCTCCCTCTCTCTCTCTCTGCTCCTCCCCCAACCTCTCTCAAAATAAATAGACACTTTAAAAATACATAAATAAATAAATTCCATTTATGGATTAATATACAAGGAAATGGGATACATACACACACACATTATTCAGCCTTAAAAAAGATGGAAATCTGTAAGCAGTGTTGACCTTCCAGCAGATAGCTAATGGCTCATAAAAGATAATGGAAATGGCAAAACAATGTGGCAATGATAGATGGAACTTCCCAAAGATGGGGAGATCACATACAAACTGGAGTAAATGGGTCAGGAAATGTGAACAGTCTCTCTCACACTGTAATTAGCAGAAATTATTCCTGCTACCTAAGTAAGACTGCAATATTATGGTGTCATGAATTAATTTTGAACTTAAAAAGAGATGCGTGGAACATATGTGCATTTAGCTAATAGAAATTCTATATTCTGGAAGAAAAAAAATGAAAATAGCAATGACTGGTTCATTAAATCACCTGCTCGGTAAGTACAGAACTTAGAACTAGATGAGATAAAAAGCATGAGTCCTCTGGCTCAACTCATGCTATGGTGCATCATTCAGAACATGGAAGTCTTGGAATGTAAAATTTTTTTTTAAAGAGGAAATTTGCTGTTGTGAAATTTCTCTCTCTGAATATGTACATATTTTTCCTTTCCTTTCTCTCTCTCTCTTTTTTTTTTTTTTTTTTTGGCTTATTCACAGACTTTAGGATGTCTAAGCTCTGGAATATAGTCACTACCAAAGTGTTCTAAACTTTCACTTTACTTAATTTTTTTAATATGCCACATCATGCTCTATGTGGGGAATTATAGCAGCCAGGATATTGTTAATGCCACTGCTACCACTAACTTTGCTTTCCAACACAACCTTATTTTGGGGGAGGAGTAAAAGAAAGGAAGTAAAGAGAAACATGAAGGAAGTATCTTGCTGCTAACTCTTTTCTCATAGTTCGACTAAAGACACTGAAATGGCAGGGAGAGATTGCATTCAAATCTTTCATCATGCAAAAAAAGGGGGGGGGATATCTCACATTTGTCTGACCCAAATGCTAATGTTTAGTCTCTTTGGCAGGGTCTATGATTGGCTCCATATGTTTCCACAATCACAGACACTGTAAGGTACTTCTAGTTCCTTTTCATTCACCCAATTTGTCTTCCATCCCGCCCCGCCACCAATCTTCTAAATTTTCTGACATAGTCAAGGAGTAACAACAGACTTTCCAAATGCCCTTTCCTTTGCTTTCTCTCTAAAATCAATGTCACTGTCATCTCTGCAGGCACTGTGGGGTAAGGAGGGACTTTAAATTTGTTCTGAGAGTATTTAACGTGGCTGGAAAGACATATTTGAATATGTGGTAACTTTCAGACTGACTTTCTACAGAAATTCCTTTCATTTTCTGACAAGAGGACATTAATGGTTGCCTCACAGTCTTAAACTTGCAAGGTAATACTTTCGATATTTAGGAACTCATATGGAATCATAATAAATTCAACCAAAAATTTCTAGGAAGCCAACCAATAGAAAATGCTTTTCAAAATGGCTGTAATTTTCATCATAGGGTAGGAAACTGGTCAGATGGAAAATCACTTCCCAATATAAGATATTGGCAAATATCACTTTTTCCAGAATAACCTCTTCTCCCCGAACAGTTTACCAAAATGCTATGGAAATTCAGGCCTATGCCTACTGAACATTACGGAAAACTCAACTTTTGTTTAATGTTGTATGTAAACAGGATACAGTTTGAACAATGAAATAGAAAGCAAAAGGCTCAAAAAATCTCTGTCACAGGGATAACCTATTTCAGGGCTCTACTTCTATTTACAAAGTATTTTAGGAGGGAAGTAGATGTTGCGGGAAGTGCTGCAAGCTTTTAAGAAAAGAAGCATTAAAATAAAGTCGCAGAGCTGTTCTCAAAGCAAGAAAATTATCTTCTCATGAGGAAAAAGAACCCAAATAGTCTTTTCCATTTTTCATCTGATGGAGCTTGACTGAACTAACTCGAAATTCAGATTGAGAGTGTAGATGCTCCTGCTTGAAAAGTGAGTAGCTGGTAAATAAATCTCATGGAGACTACAGAGAACTGTTGCCAGAAATAAGCTCACTTTACTTAGGACTATGCAGAAACTTTTTTTTTTTTAATGCTTGGCAAGTTGAAATGACCTGAAGAGATAGGAAAGCTGTCTACTCTACTCTTCAGATAAAACACAAAAGCAAAGGAGGAAGAACCATCCACTTCTACCCAGTCACAGAGTACAGAATGACTTTCCTCTCAACTTGTCCATTTGTTTCTCCTAGAGTGATGAAAAGTGCAAAGTTCTGCTTAGGTTTGGTGTGACAGCCAAATCAATGGGAACCATTCGCTGTTTTTAAATCCCATAAAAGAAGGTTATAGCTCCTGACCATAAACCTGTGTAGGTCCTGGCAGGCTAATTTTTTTCATGGAGACAGAAAATGTTCCTTTACCTTTATAAGAAAGACCATTTTAAAGAGCATTTCATAGCTACCAATGATAATTGTGGATAATGGGGAAAACATTGCACACATTATTTTCTACAACTTATTACTTTCATGTATTGAAGATTATGAAAATTATACAGTTATTTTTGTTTTCCAGTATATAATTACCAAATATCTCTCCCTCAAATGCATATTAATAGACACAAATATATATACACACATACAAACATAAAATAGACATTTCTGCTCACAAACTTGGAACGACATACACCTTCCTAATTTCCCTTTGATTCTCCTATTTCAAGGATGCAAAATATGTCACTGGCACAAAAGACCAACAAGTTTCATATCACCTGCCAACTCTCTTCCACTGTTAGTGTCTGTCTAGAGCAAGGAGTTGAGAAGGATATTATAATCAACTGGTCATGACCTCTTTGGTGAGAGCTTACCTATCCCATTTTAGATGGTATTTCCTACATGTTTTTTGCTTCAAGAGAATGGCAATACAGACCTCAGAAGAAAACCCATCAAATAACCCAAACTGGCAGGTGTGAGATCTATTGGCGTTTTGGGTATACAATGGTAAGAAGAAATGTGGAAAAGCAGGTACATCCTGTTAAGATGATCCAATCGGTAGCTGCATCATTCAGTTAAATATTTATTGGCTTATTTCATCACAGTTGAACCCTTTAGACAGACCATAGATATTTAGTTAGCACTGGCCAACCCACTGTGGTCACTGGAGGCAAATGTTTGTTTGCAGGGTCAATAATCACAAAGAAGTTACACTTTCCTGTCTACAGGTAATGAATCCAGGAACTGTCTCCAAGCCTGACAGTCATTTTAACATCTTAAAGCAACAACTCTAACAGGGCTCAGGCGTGGTCAGCAGGGCTGTTTATTCCCTACAGAGCTTATCCTTAAAGAGCACACTGTCAAGGGTGTAGCCTTTTCACAATCAAGATGACCTTGTTGCATAAAAAGGAGGGATGGGGCCCCTCCACTGCTTTGGTCTTTTCTCTCTAATGCTCCATAGGGTCCTCCAAGTAAAAGTCATAACCTTTTATGACTTCAGCTGGAGGCCACCCATGTCCAGAAACTGTTAAAGAAGGTTAACTGTCTGCACTGGTCCCTGGAAGAGAATGAATGATGGCTAAGAGGGGAAGGTACAAAAAGTCTCAAGTTTTCTAACTTGATGACCCTACACTTTAAAATCATCAGTTGTTAACAAGTTGTAAGTTTGATTGTTGACATTCAGGAGAATTACAGACTCTCAGTATTTTATTTTGAATCATAAAGCCATTGAATATTAGCATATCAAAAAACTAAGTGGTAACAGCAGGGAGAGAATTCCTTAGGTCTACAACTCTAATCCTCATAATAAAGATAACCCAGACAGAGTAAAGACAGTTTGGCATTCAAACTACGTTTATCATTCCTTACATTTTTTATAGGAGGGTTTCTATCTTGGTGGTATGCCTCCCTGTACTTAGCTTAAAAACCAATAAAATATCATGTTTTAAGAGCACTGTGGTTATACAGCCACCATCTCAGAGTTTGGTAGGTTTTAGATCAGTGGTAGTCACTATTATTTTATCAACTTTCATGCCAGGGCAGAAGGTAAGCTACGTATCTACAGAGCTCCCTGAGACCTGCCCCAATAAGCTTCCTTAACCAGGTTTTAATGCCATACGAATTCATGCCAGAAATTAAGTTCAGGTCCTCTGACATAATCTAACTTTTTAGATTTTTTTTTCCAGATCATATCATTCTTCTTCTTACTTCTGCATCTAGAATAGTTCCCTTCCTTCACTTGGTGACCTTCAACTTGTCTACTATTCAGGAGTCAACACAGAACCCACTTCTCCCAAAAAGCTTTCTCCTTGCCACCCTCTTTTCATCACTCAGCGTTGATATTACTTTTCGTTTATGTCATCTCAGTCATACCTGTATCATAATACCCACCACAGTTGTGGTGTCACCCTTTGTTTGATGGTCTTCTCCCTATAGTCCTTAAAGGCAGGGACCTTGAATTTATATTTACAGTGCCAGACATGTAATGAGTGTTAAAAAAAAAATGTAAGCTCAGTAACTAAATGTCAATGCCCTTTTAAACAATATAATCACATTCTTATTCAAGTTGGAACTTTCCTGATCATTTATCTAATGTCTTCATGAAGATAAAGAATAAAAGATGAAATCTACAGAGCACTTAATACCTGCCAAGCACCACGCTATGGAACTTATTTATAGGATCTCATTAACTCTCTCAAAATTCCTATAGAGAAGGTTCTATCATGATGACTATTTTACTTTTAAGTTTATTTTTTTTTTATTTTGAGAAACAGAGAGCACAGGCATGAGAGCAGGGGAGGGGCAGAGAGGGGGCGGGGGGGGGAGAGAGAGAAAATCTGAAGCAGGCTCCATGCTGCCAGCACAGAGCCCAAAAGGGCCTGGTCTCACAAACTGTGAAATCATGACCTGAGCTAAAATCAAGAGTTGGTCTTTTAACCAACAGAGCCACCCAGGCACCCCCATGATGACTATTTTAAAGAAGGAGAAATTAAGCCCCAGAAAGCAAAGGTAACTTGTCTAAGAATGCAAAATTAGTAAATGGGAGAATCATGATTTATCTGCTCTGACCCCAAAGTTCTTTATTTAGCCACTAAGTCACACTGCCTTCTAGAAAATACCCCGGTTTGTAATTCCACTCGTATTTAAAGTCAACAGCAGCATGCATTAAAATATAAGCCTACACAGGCTCACACACACACATGCCAACAAAATGCTAGAAAGTAAATGAATACATGATGACAGTACTACAGAATTCAGCATAAAAAAAAGCCTTAAAGGCAATCCCATTCAGGACTAGTTTCAGGACTCGTGAATTCTGAAGGCATCTCAAAATCTGCAGGAAGGTGGCAGATGGTAACTGGGAAGGTTTCTGATGATGCTAACTTGCCTTGATTTGATGGGAGGGGGAAACCCACACGCAGACGATCTAAAGGAACTCCAGATGGACTCCAGTGTTTTGGGTGAGGAGGCAGATTGATGGCAGATGAAAATTAACTCCGGAAAGACAGAAATAATATGTGTCAGCAAAGCATCAAATCAACTTTCAGGTGCAGGGTTCTGGATTTTATTTTTTTTTAACCTAAGTATAAAAAGTCAGTTCACAGCATCCCACTGTCACAAGAGCATAACATGTGAATTCAAGGGAGTAAATATCACGGAAGGATAACTCTTTCCTTGTAACTTGCATCTGTCAACAGCTGGGCTCTACACTGACCAAATGTTCTACGGAGAAAATAGTTTGGAGATATTTTGGCGTTACTTTGATGATGTTCTTCACCGTGAAAAACCAATTTTCAAAAAGCAAACAGGAGGCTGGCCAGAATGTGAAAAGGAAGAAAACCTAACATCGTGTTGGAGAATTACATTTGAGTTCACTGCCTGTGCCTTCGACCCAGAAGTTAAACAGTCCTAGACTGGAAGTTAATAATCTTTTTCTATATAAAGAGCACTATTTGCCCCAGAATCCAAGGACCTTCAAAGACGTACAGTGGGAGATGTGGTAATACACGTAAATTGTAGGAGGTGACAAAAATAATATTTTTATTTTTAGTCGTGGAAGACACTCAAGTTCTATTTTAATATTAACATGGAGGGAGGAAGGGTGAATCCTGTTTTCTGTTTTCTTCTGTCTTTCTATGCAGTTTTACAAAGCAAGAGCTAGGGTCACAGAGAGGTAATTGGCAAGTAAACAAAACATATAAAAGGAAATTTTTCCTCTCTGTGGATATAATCGGCTTGTGGCATCCAATGTCACTGAAGGTCAGAGTGGCAAATACTGTGGCTGGAGTTAAAAAGAAAAAAGCTGCAGATTTGAAAATCACCAGTAACGATGGCAATGGGGTAGCTAAGTGAGCGGTGATCAAACCCCAAGCCAAAATAGGTATGAATACCCTAAACAATAATACTCTTGTTTAGCCTTGATGGACTGTCCCTAAACTGGAAGCCTGACTGGGCTGTGGATATTAGAGGTCAAGTACTGCTCCCCTGGCTTTGTTAGCAGCATTGGAGGCACACTGTATCACCTCCAGCATCAGAGAAGTGACAAGGCATGGGGCCTTTCCATCTTCCTGCTACTTCAAAGATTTTTTTTGTTTATTGTTAACAGACTTCTATGTTATGTATGAAGAGTAGTCTTTCTTACTAGTAAAAATTTATACTTGTTAAAATCATTTAGACCATGAGTTGCTCAGGAGTAGATTAGAATTCAAAGGGATGTTTTTAAAGAAAATATGTGGGGCTTCTTTTATTTTTCACTATATAGCAATTTCTGATAAGATAGAGTTTATCCTTCCTCTTTTAGAAAGATAATTTTGCTACAAATGTCCCATTTTTAGCACTCATGACAGAGTACTATTTTCTATGGATTTGGGTTTTAATATTAAAACTACCTGCAAAGGTGCCCGTGGCAGGTAGAATAATGTACCCCCACACACACAAAGATGTCCACGTCCCAATCTTAAAACGTCTGAATGTATGGGGTGCCTGGGTGGCTCAGTCGGTTAAGGGTCTGACTTTGTGTCACTCACCATCCATGAGTTCAAGCCCCGCATTGAGCTCTGTGCTGACAGCTCGGAGCCTGGAGCCTGCTTCAGATTCCATGTATGTGTGTGTGTCTCTCTCTGTCCCTCCGCCACTCATGCTCTCTCTCTCAAAAATAAAATTAAAAACATAAACAATTAAAAAAAAACCTTCTGAATGTATCAGCTCAAATGGCAAAGGGGACTTAGCAGATGCAATTACAGATCTTGAGATGGGAAAATTATCTGAGATAATTTAAGAGAGCTTCATGTAACCATAGGTGTCCTCAAAAGGGGGAAGTAGAATTGTCAGAATGAGAGAACGCTATTTGATGGCAGGAGTGGAGAGGACAGAGGGAGAGATGGAAGGAGGGAGGTAGGGAGGAAAAGGAGATTTAAAGAATCTTTGCCATGGCTTTGCCGATAGAGGAAGGGGTCACACATGAAGGAATGCTGGCAGTCTCTAGAAGCTGGAAAAGGCCAGGAAATGGAATCTCCCCAAGAGGTTCCAGAAGCAATGCAGCCCTGTCAACATGTTGACTTTGCAATGTCGATCTTCCAGAAATGTAAGATAATACACTTGTGTTGTTTTAAACCACTAAATTTGTGGTCATTTGGTAGAGCACCGATGGGAAACAAATACAGACTCGGGCACCGAAAGTGGGCTGCTGCTCTAAAAAGAACTAAAAATGTGGTGGTGGCTACAGAATTGGGCAATGGGCAGAGGCTAGAAAATGTTGAGAATCATCACAGAAAGAGCCTAGACTGCCTTCAACTGACTATAGGTAGAAATGTGGACATAAACGACTCTGCTAGTAAGGACTCAGATGAAAGGGGGGAGCACAGTGGAGAAAATCTATGTTTTCTTAAAGAATATTTCAATCATCGTAAACAGACTGTTGGCACAAGGGTGGAATTAAAGGCATAATTACCAAGGCCTCAGAAAGAAATGAGAAATATGTTATTAGAAGCTGGAGCAGAGAGGCTTCACGTCATATGGTGGCACAAAGCTTAGCTGAAATGTGTCCTGCAAATGCAAAGTCCAACTTCTAAGTGATACTTTAGCTGCAGAAATTTCCATGCAAAGGTGCACGAAGGTATGGTCTCGTTTGTGTTTGCCGTTTATAGTAAAATGTGAAAGGAAAGAAAAACACTGAAGAAAGAACTCTTCAGCAACAAAGCAAAACAAAATCCCAGGGCTGGATGATTTTGGAAATCCAGTCAGAATTCCACAATAGTGTGATTTTAGAACTTGTGAACTTCAGGACTGTCAGACAGTAAATCTGTGCTGTTTTAAGGGGCTGAATTTGTGCTAATGTGTTACGCCAGCAAAGGAAAATTAATGCAAAGGTCAAAATGAAAAGTCCCAGATGAATGAAGAATATGTTTATCTGGGAAGGACAGCCCCTGAGACACAGGATGCAGTGGATGAATCTCCTTGAGACTGATACACGCTACTGCCCTCCTTCTTCATTCAGATATGGTGAGTCTAAATGCGTCTAAGGTGCACCAGCAACTGCAGCATCGACAAACCACCCTACAACTTGGTGACTTACACAGCACAGTGTATGATCTGTCATAAATCCAAGGGTTATCTGGGTGGTTCTGATAGGCTCACTCGTGAATCTGGTCAGGTAGAAGGTCCATGAAAGTCTGGCTGGTCTACAGTGGCCTTGGCTGGGATGATGTGGCTCCTTTCTACACAGTACCTTATCCCTCCAGCAGACTAGCCTGCTTTGTTCTCACAGCAGTGACAATCTTCCAGAAGAGAAACCAGAAGCATGCAAGGGCTCTTGAGGCCAAGACTCTGACTGACATACCATCACTTCTGCGGATGAGACCAGAGAAAGCCTCCCAGCCAGTCCAGGTTAAAGGGACAGGGCTAGAGACTCCATCCCTTACAGAATGGAGCTGCGAAGTCCTCTTAAGAGAGGTTACAGTAAGGGGTAAATACATATATATATATATTTTTTTTTTTTTTGCATCAATACACCACAATGCTTATGACAAAAACAATGGCATATGCCTGTAAAACATCCGTTTTTGAAATCATCCAACTAATAGCATGGCCCAGAGTCTCAAGAGGGAGGGAGGAGAGGAGGCAGAAAGAGAAGGAGCAAAAGTGATTCAGTCATATGCTCAAACTATTCACCGGTGGCCAGGCCAGAGAAGACGACAAGAGCTTGACTGTCACTCCTACAATGGAAATGAGTCCCTGATACGTTTTACTACTGCTGGGATGGCTCTTTCCTGGTCACAAATGCAAAACTGCTCTAATTATCAATAGCATCTGCTATTTGCAGAAATAATCTTCTGGCATATCAATTATCATTATTAGGCTTACTTCAACTATATTTAATCATCTTTCTTTTAAAAAGAATTGGGGCGCCTGGGTGGTGCAGTCGGTTAAGCGTCCGACTTCAGCCAGGTCACGATCTCGCGGTCCGTGAGTTCGAGCCCCGCGTCGGGCTCTGGGCTGATGGCTCAGAGCCTGGAGCCTCTTTCCGATTCTGTGTCTCCCTCTCTCTCTGCCCCTCCCCCGTTCATGCTCTGTCTCTCTCTGTCCCAAAAATAAAAAAAAAAAAAGTCGAAAAAAAAATAAATAAAAAGAATTAACCTAGGGGTGCCTGGGTGGCTCAGTTGGTTAAGCATCCGACTTCAACTCAGGTCAGGCTCGCGGTCAGTGGGTTCAAGCCCTGCATTGGGCTCTGTGCTGACAGCTCAGAGCCTGGAGCCTGTTTCAGATTCTGTGTCTCCCTCTCTCTCTGCCCCTCCCCCGTTCATGCTCTGTCTCTCTCTGTCTCAAAAATAAAATAAACGTTAAAAAAATAAATAAATAAATAAATAAATAAATAAAATAAAAAGAATTAACCTATATCAGCGAGGAGGTAGGCGGGGGAGGGGTGAAATAGCTGATGGGGATTAAGGAGTGTAGTTATGAAGAGCGATGGGTAACATATGGAATTGTTGAATCACTGTGTTGTGGACTTGAAAGTACCATAATATCGTATGTCAACTAACTGGAATTAAAACAAAACCTTAAAAATTAAGAAAAAAAGAAGAATTAACCGATATAATCAACTCAAAAAGAAAAAAAAAAAAAAACATATGTAATTGGCCTGAAAGTCAGTTGAAAGTGGACAGGGATTTAAAATAAGATCCATCAGGTGCATGGGTGGCTCAGTCAGTCAAGCGTCTGACTTCGACTCAGGTCATAATCTCATAGCTCGTGGGTTCAAGCCCCGAGTCGGCTCTGTGCTGACAGCTCAGAGCCTGGAGCCTGCTGTGGATTCTCTATCTCCCTCTCTCTCTACCCCTCCCCAACACATGCTCTCTCTCTCTCAAAAATAAACATTAAAAAAATTTTTTTAAACAACAACAAAAAAGATCTAGCCTATCACATGTTTAATGTCCTAAAAACTATATTACACACTAATGTAGATAAATAAAGACCTGAGTGACACCTGAGCGAACTTTTTGTGCCCACACGTAATAATTACTACCTGGTATCACATACTATTATGTATAAATGCTTTAACAGGGAAATTTGTGAAACCCTAGAAATACTTCTACCCAAAAGAAAACCTTGGTAAGTCCTGTCTTCCCACTCTCACCATGATTTCATAAAGAATAATTCATGGGGCGCCTGGGTGGCTCAGTCGGTTAAGCATCCGACTTCGGCTCAGGTCAGGTCATGATCTCACGGTCCGTGAGCTCGAGCCCCGCGTCGGGCTCTGTGCTGACAGCTCAGAGCCTGGAGCCCGTTTCAGATTCTGCATCTCCCTCTCTCTCTGCCCCTCCCCTGTTCATGTTCTGTCTCTCTCTGTCTCAAAAATAAGTAAACTTTAAAAAAAAAGAAGAATTCAGGATGTACTGGCTAGATCATCATCAATAGACAATATTGTACAAATGCTTCAAAGATCTCTCCTAGTTTGAGAGTTGAGTGCCACCTAAACTGATTCCAATTTTATTTAGAACTTTACAGGTGGAAACCAGATTCGTTCAAACTATTACAACCTACTAGTAAAAACGGTCTTTGGCCTACACTATGTAGCACTAGTAAGCAATATGCAATATGCAAGACATTTTAATAGAAGCTACCAATTTAATCTTCACAACCCATGAGGTAGACACTGTTGTTCCATTTCAAAGGATTGAATGGTTTATGTGTGGTTTTACTGCAACTGAGCTATAAGGTTACGATCCTATCTGAAATCAAAATAATAACATTTTCGCTTCCCTATACTGCCTCCTACGCCTAAGTAAAAGTGGAAGGAAGTGACACATTAAAAAGAACCTGGGTATTGAAAGCAAAGGTATATCCCTAATGGTAATGCCTAGGCTTTTTCCAGTGGCATACCCTTTAATGGGCTTTACCAACTCTTTCTGGATCCCTACTGCCTGGGCACATGTGGATTTGCACCCCTTTTCTCTTATGGTTGGATGGGGTCAAGGGACTAGTTCTGGGAACTGAGGTGAAAGAAGTGACATGTGAGTCACTTCTGAGGCATAGGATTCTATCTGGATGGAAAAGCAACCGAAGAGTCCCTTCATCTCTGGACAGTAGTCAGTGATGTTAAACACGGTGGATGATCCATAAGCGTGGGTTCCTGTGTGACTGCAATTAAGAGACCTCTGCTACCCATGATAGGCAGGTACTATGAGCCAGAAATAAACCTTTGCTGAGTTAAGACTCTGAGATTTGAGGGTTGTTGATAACAGCAGCATAATATGGTATAGCCTTACTGATACACATGATGTTCATTTCTCTCCAAGAGGAGACCCTTTGTAGGTTGCACTATGTCCATACACTATTCTGCCTTTGAAGAGTAACAAACTAACCTCAGCATCACAATAAAAAAAACCAGTGAACATGAGGTCATTTCTTTTACTATCAGTGGCTTTTTTAATTTCCATTTTGTCACAGACCAGTAAGTGATCTCACCATGTGAATTCTATGATCCCACAGACTAGTTCATGCTAGTCCACCCCCTGTGATTCGGTATGCAAATTTAACAACATGCAACTATTTGATGAAATGCACATTATCAAATTGCTATAAAAGTTTCTAAAAGTTTACTTTCAATATTTTTACCTACATCACTGCAGATCAGTAATCAAGTGTTTATAGTCCTTCACCAGCTCAAGTAACACTTAAAGTAGCTCAAGTAACACTTAAAGTAGCACTGGTTAATTCAATACAACTTCCTTGGTTTGTCTTGAAAGTGAGCTTCGCATTTGCACAACTAGAACCCCAGTGTTTTCCCCAATTGGTTAAGAAAAACCTGACAGGGGCACTTGGGTGGCTCATTTGGGTAAGCATCCGACTTCGGCTCAGGTCATGATCTCGTGGTTCGTGAGTTCGAACCCCGCGTCAGGCTCTGTGCTGACAGCTCAGAGCCTGGAGCCCACTTTGGATTCTGTGTGTGTATCTCTCTCTCTCCCAGTCTCTCTCCCTCTCTCTCAAAATTAAATAAACATTAAAAACTGTTTTAAAAGAAAAAGCTGACATAAGGGAAAGTGAATAGTACTGGCTAGAAACAAGATGAGCACTCCAGAGAGCATTAGCAGAACTTCGGTGATGAAATGAGCAATCTGGATGCTGAAGATCATAAATATTTCCCTTAGCCAAACTTAGTAAGCATTTTACTAATTCCTACTAGGAAAGAATTAATAGTTAATGTCAAAACATTTTGCGTATTATTTATAGTTCATTGCATAGAAATCATTCTCAGAGACGAAATAAACTATACACAGTTTTCACTCTCTAGGGTAGGTCTGGTGTGCTCAGGTAATCTTTGGTGGTCTGAAAACACAACTGCAGTTACAAGAGTGCCAAAAAAAATTACACAGATAAATCTGAACAGCCGACCCAAGAATGACAATTGTTATGAGGATTCTGGTTCCCACTCTGAGCAGAAAGAGCAAAAACAACTTAGGTAGAAAAGTGCCTAGCTTATTCCTGAGCATGCTACCCATTAGGATTTTTATTTTAAAATCAGTCTGTATGTATACACGTACACATGCCCACAACACATAACACTCCCTCTTTACATCTACGTGTATTCACAAAGTTGTCTCAACTTTGGTACTGCTGACATTTTGGGACTCTTCTGTGCATTGTAGAATATTTACAAGTATTCCCAACTCCACCCACTAGATGCCAGTACTATGGCCCCCATATCAAAGCAAAAATGTTTCCAGATATTTCCAAGTGTCTCAAGGGGGAACAAACTGTCCCTGGTTGAGAATCGATGATATACACACACTATGTATATACCTGTCTCAGTCCTTCTGGGCTGCTATAACAAAATGCCATACACGAAATAGCGTATAAGCAACAGAAACTTATTTCTCACAGTTCTAGAGGCCAGAGGTTCAAGACCATGGTGCCAAAATGGTCATATTTTGAAGGTCATGAAGAAGGGTTCTCTTCCTGGTTCATAGCCAACATCTTCTCACTGGGTCCTTACATGGAGGAAGGGACTAGGGAGCTTTTGGGGCCCCTCTCCTAAAAGCATTAATCCTATGCATTAAGGTTCCACTTCAAAGCATAAATGCCTTCCGAAGGTCCCACCTACTAACACCATCACTTTGGGTGGTTAGGATTTCGATCTATGAATTTGGGGAGGGCACAATCAGTCCATAGCAATATCATTTACCAAATCATATTATTAATTTCTTGGGGGAACTCACACAGATCCATTACAATTTATTAAAAAGAAACAAATACCCTCTTTTCATGAAAGCAGAATGGGACAAAATATTAAAGCATTACTTAGTCGACACGTTCTGCAAGTGATTTCAAGGTCCGTAAATCATGTCCCCGTGGGGTTTTGAGCACACTCTATCAGGCAATGGTCTCTGTGAAGCCAAGTTCCAAGTATCACTCAAAAATTAGGGCTAGGTATAAGCTACTTAAGTTAGTCAAGGCTGACGGGAAGGGAAAAATAATGTCGAGACATGTGGGCTGTGCATCTACATTCCAATATGTGGGAAGACATTCTTTAACTCTCCTCCCGGGACTGGAGGCGCTGCACCTTTAAATGGAGCCAGCTGCAGTAACCTGCATAACTCTCATGGAATGTGGAGTGTTCTGGGATTCTGTCTAGTCAGGTCTCTGGCAGGGCTGGGGCAGCTTTGTTTGTGGGCAGGAGGCCTCCTCACATTTCTGTTACTTTATCCTTAAGAAAGTTGCCATGGAGACTGGCATGGTGATGGCAGTCAGCCAGCAGAGAGAGTTTTAAGTTGAAAATGTGCACGCACACTCACACGCGCACACACATACACACACACTCAAGTTCTTACTCATACATATTCCCAAAATAAACACATCTTTGTCTGTACGTAATCAACTTTTAAAAAACACATTTAATGTCACTGCCTATTTGGGTAAATGGCTAAACCATTGTCTCTTTTCTAACTTGCCCAAAGAAACACCACCAGATAAAGAGCAGTTAATGAAGTAGGAAAATAGCACCTATTAAAAGTAATCCATCACAGCTCATGAACACCCAGCTAGTAGGCATCTGATTGCAAAATCTGTTTTCTTGGAAAAAAGAGTCATGGAGAGAAAAGTAAAAGGATACAGTAAATGAAGAATTTATTCTTCATTTGGTGAAAACAAATGTGATTTAGCCAAATACTATGAAAAATGGTCCAACATGCTATTTTATTTGCACAAATGATATATAAAAATAACATAAGGCTTTGCAGATTTGGTTTTTAACTTTAGAAGAGTGGCTAAATTGGGACTTTCTTTAGCAATCTGAACAGCCTCAGATCTTATTCAATATCTGGCACTTGGAGCACTTTCTACTCCAACCTTCAACTCAAGGTATTTTGTCAAAAGCAATGATAAAATCCTGAAGTATGTCTAAGTTGGTAAGAGAGAAATGTGAGAAAGTCATAAATCCTTCACAATACCCTACAACAGCATCAGAAGTTTGTATTATATTAGTGCATAAATCACTTAGTGTTTATTTGAAAAGTATGCAGTGTGTGCTTAATACAACCCAAGTTTCTATATGCTTTTTATGCCAGCACAGACAGTATGCAGGAAAGCATCTCTGTAATTTAGATTTTTGGGGAGAGGACCATGCAAACAAGCCTTCAAATCCAAAGAGAAAGTGAGAGGAAAATTTGTAAGATGAAACTCTCCTTTCTGCTTCTTCCAAAAGTACTATGGACTGTCCAAAGACTGGGAGCTTCTATGCACGATCAACTGACCCAATCAGACAGCACTGACTAACATGAACTCGACGGTGTCTTTTTCCCTGTCTCCCCAAAGAACAAACTCCCTTGGAGGTACTGCTACCTGGGCTTGTTTGTGCCCCTGAGGAGCTGACCAGAAGCAGTTCACTCAAGGTAGCTGAAGCTTTGTTTTTGAGGTTTGGGAACACTGCACATGGTCACTGCATAGGTATTAACCCCAGTCAGTGTCTTATAGGCATTCGGATGACCCACTGGAGTTTACATGGCCCTTTTGCTGCTCTATCAACATAACCTGCTGAAACCGCAAAGAAATTATGCGGTTAATAGGGCTGTTACGCACCACGTTAATACTATTCAAATCAGGTCATGGTTGATGTGTTAGCAACATCACAATCATCCACCCCCATTTGATTCCCCATTCTCCTTGTGTGATGAATGACATAACATAAAGCGGGAGTCTAATGTATCCAAACCGTCACTTTCTATCCCCCACAGTGACATCACGTTTTCTCCCACATATGTGACATGAATTACATGAAATTTTATCATTGTGTCAATGACGACCCAAAATACTGAAAGAAAACCAATTAAATCTGTATTTTTTCAATTTTAAGGCAAAGGGGGATGCTTTGCAATAAAGGATATTGCGTTTTTATTTTAGAGTTCAGAACAAACAGGCTTTATTCTGTAAGAAGACAATTCTGACTATTCATCTATAGTATGTTGACACGTGTATCCGTCTAAGCTCAATTCTTACAGAGTCCTCAAAGGCATCTTAGTAAACCTGTTTAAAGCTGAATTAAAACACCCCCACCCCCAGGCCCAGATTCTGCTAACGTTTGGCATTATTTTCAGCAGAAATGAAGGTAAGAATGTTCAACGAGGGCTGACGTTTAACTTTTCACACATGAAGTGAGCACGGAGATTACAAGTCTCCAATGACACCAGGCGGCTTTGATGTTCCTTCAATTAAAAGACTTGCAAGTATAAAGCATATGAAATTTGCTAAAAGGTATACCGGGAAAAATGCAAAAAGGCAAAAAGAGTAATTTCCTTTCAGCATCACAAGTGCATAGAGTATAATTTTCCTCCATTGAGATAAGGCAAAAAGCAAATGGGTAGACACTTTATCACAAATCTTCTAGTTTATACAACTAAAGCAATTTCTTCCAGAAGGCCTATTAAGACTGGAGCCATTTCCAACATCTATGGTTCTGTTGATAACCTTGGAGATCCGTGGGATCAGGGTTTTGATTTTGTGCTTCATTGTTCTGCTCACCCTCCCACCTGACCCACTTTTAAACGTTTCTCCAGATCCCCAGCTCCAGAACCCAGACTGAAGTCTTCTCTCTCTAGGCCACATTTGATCATCTTTCTCTTTGTATTGAAACAACACATTGTATGTATTGAAATGCCCTACATTCCAATCCCCCAGGGCTTGGTCCTCCATCTTCTAAGACGGTGCCTAATGTGCGATAATCTAATCTAAATATATTCTAATGACTCAGAGTGAGTGGGTGACTGGCTGCCTAGGGTTCATCTATGTATCAGGCCCAGTGTCAAGGGTCCAGAATACTTTCTAGAGACCTACGAAAATTTCCTTTTTTATTAGAAGAAAAAAATGAACACTCAGGTCACACACAAAAAAAGGAAATATCATACAGTATTAGTATGATAATTTGTCTTTTCCCCAAGAGTCCTAAAATATAATTTTTAACTTGGTTTCGTGGATGAAGGGGCCCCTGAAAGTCATAGTGCAGAATTACTGAAGTCCAGTGATTTATGCTCTGGACTGATTAGTAACCCCCCTTTGTTAGTTTCTCTATGTTCTGGCTCCCATTTCTAACTCTTTATTAAACAATTTTTATGTGTCGTGAACTTCTTTCAGAAAGAAAAACAAAATAGTGTGACACCAAGATCTTATGAGATGATTTCTAATAACAATCTGAGAGTAATCAAACTGAAAAGTCTAATCCTCACAGAATCTGACGGAGGATTGTCAGGTCTACAATATACCCCCTCATCAGGATAGTAATGATGATGATAAGTCACATTTTCAGTACTAGGTATCTTCATAATCTTTACTGCACATACAATGAGAAAATCCATCTTTTTAAAATATCTCCCCAAATAGTGAGTAGTGTAGCTCCCTGAACATTTATGTCCAATTTCCTATAGCCACCCTTATAAATTCCAGGATTATATTTTTTATTATTTTTGGATGGTGAGTCATGAGACTACATGAGGGCACCCTCATGTTTAAACATTTTTGGAAACCATGTTATGTAAGAATGCTAAAGACATTTTGAAATTCAGCTCATCAATCTTTCCTCTTATGTGACAAATGATATACAGTTCCAAAATACAAAGCAAAATAATAATCAAAAGGCAAAGGGAAATCAGGGACACGGGCAAATATGAATATTTACTTTCATCAATGAGCATAATTCATGAGTCACTGCAAGCACCAGAAACTCAACTTCCTATATAAAAGAAGAGAATTATCACCTCATGGTTTCTAGGGAAGGGCTCAATGGTCCCAGGAAGGAAGATATTCACAAATGGTTTTGCAGACCACTGGACTCAAGAACCAGAATGCCTCCATTATTTATTATCTTTATTTTTTCTGCTTCTCTATATGTAAGAGGAGCTCAAATTCACAAAGAAAGTTAATGACAGGGTTGGGATTTTTAAGCAGTTTTTTACTCACTCTGCTACACAGAATGTTTGGTACAGTGGAAACGGTGAGTGAATTCAGGGAATCACATAAAAACTTAGACATTCCAGGGGCGCCTGGGTGGCGCAGTCGGTTAAGCGTCCGACTTCAGCCAGGTCACGATCTCGCGGTCCGTGAGTTCGAGCCCCGCATCAGGCTCTGGGCTGATGGCTCAGAGCCTGGAGCCTGTTTCCGATTCTGTGTCTCCCTCTCTCTCTCTGCTCCTCCCCCGTTCATGCTCTGTCTCTCTCTGTCCCAAAAATAAATAAACGTTGAAAAAAAAAATAAAAAAAAAAAAAACTTAGACATTCCAGAAAGTGCACAATCATTAATTTTCTGGACCTAAACACAAACATATGATTGAAAACAGCCAACAGAGCATCAGGTATCATGCAATTTGAGACAGGGGTGTACAGTCCCTCTTTTTTAAGTATAGCACTTTTTTTCCATGTTTATGTGCTCAGTACTTAGTATTTGTCAACAGGTATTGGCCTGTGATCAGAGGATGGGGCTTTGGATATGAGTTATACATTGGATTTGAAAAGTACTGGAAATCTTATGTTCACATGAATAGGAAATTAAAGAACAAAGATATAGAATGTTAGATCCCCAAAGTTATTATTTTGGTATACATGTTTTCTAGAAATGGTCCTTCTCTGAGTTCCAGGACCTAGGTTTATATTTGATGAGAATATAAAACCTTAGTAATGA
The DNA here is from genome assembly GCF_028749965.1 of Puma concolor. Lineage (NCBI taxonomy): Eukaryota > Metazoa > Chordata > Mammalia > Carnivora > Felidae > Puma > Puma concolor. Next base: position 13,857,361 of record NC_141675.1, read on the forward strand.
ATTGGTTAATCAATGCCAAACAAATGTTTTCATCAGGACTAAAATAGCATTTACTATTAACTTAATTATCTTCATATTTTATGGAATAAAGATATGTCAACCATATGAACAGGTTTCCATTTAAAGCAATTTTTAAAGTTGTGTTCATTTTTAAAGGTAAGTGACCAATCATTTCTTAAATAACCAATTAAGATTTTTAATTTTTAAAAGTCAACTCTTGTGGGGCACCTTGGTGGCTCAGTCAGTTAAGCGCCCAACATCAGCTCAAGTCTTGATCTTGTGGTTCATGAGTTCAAGCCTGACGTCAGGCTCTGTGCTGACAGCTCAGAGCCTGGAGAATGCTTCAGATTTTGTGTCTCCCTCTCTCTGCCCATCTCCCACTCATTCATTCATTCATTCATTCATTCTCTCTCTCTCTCTCAAAAATAAATAAGCCTTAAAAAAATCAACTCTTGTATCCCGTTAACATAATCTGGTATAACTTCTTGTCAGTCTCTAAACATCAGCAAAGTCGGTGAGACCCATATTGCATTGCATGAGGCACTGGGAGCAAAGAAAAATCCTCAGTTACCATGCTTGACAGAAAAAGGACAGCCTCTTAGTTACTATTTACACTTCTGAGGGTTCTCTTTCACATTTTCATTTAGTTGGTTGGTTTAGTTTTTGTACTGAAATTTAAAAACAAATTTAATGCAAGAGAGTTCAGTGAGTAATATGGGGCAAAAAAGTATTTGTCACTGGCTAGTAGCAGAGACTCAAAGAATTAAACTGATAAAGACCATTTCAGTAAATGTTGACAGCAAAACCTGATTTTAAGTTTGACATCCTTAACACTATAATCTAAGTATGCTTTTATATGTATCAAAGTAAAATATAATAGCTTCCACATCTGATCTGTCATCATACTGTAGAAGTATTTGTACGCAGAAGGGTGGAAATTTCTTTCTTTCTTTTTTTTTTCTTTAAAATCCGTTTCCTCCCATGATAGCAAGGGTATAATTTAGATTACATAAGTAATGATTTTGCTTGAAGTTAAATTACTCAGCATAAACCAGGACTAATTTTTTTCCCCTAAATTGATGTATTTGGGCAAGAAAGCTGCCCTTTTATTTATTTATTTATTTATTTTTTTTTTTGCCAAGGTAGGAGGGATTAAATGTTAATGGCTGCAAAAAAGTGAAGATTGTAGCCCAGTTCCTACTGAGGAGGTATTTTAAAAACTACTATGAGCCTTCTCAAAACACATACACTATGGGACCAGAACTTGATGCCAATTCCCCCTCACTTCAGTGTAGATGGGTGCAGAATTATCTGTGGGGTTCAGAGGCAGTCGGAAGGCAGAACAATCCTGAGCAAATGATAAGGGCCACAAATCAAAGCAGGAATAGGAGAGGAGAATGGTCACTGGAGGCCTTTGCTTAGGGCCAGACCTCATCACAGAGCATATTAAGTTTGACTTAAGTCTGCTCAAGACACTACAGAAGGAATAGCCTTCATGGGATAGTGAAATGGGGAATGGCTGCTGTTCAAAAACTAATCGCCAAAGTGCCTCCAACATAAACTCTGCTGGGGTAGGGGACCGCATGGGACCAAAAGCCCAGAGGAAGGCTTAAATGTGAGGAGTTCATTCACACATTTGAGGTGCTTTAGTTCAAAAGGCTAATAGCAAAGCTTATATTCTGAAGGACAGCTCACAGCTCCTAGCCATGTGATAGGCATGAGATCAAAAGATTATCAATTAAATGAACATTTGAAAAAGTGATTAATCTCATGAGTCACCAGGAATGGGAAAAATACAACCACAATGATGTACCTGAACACATAAACTAAGTTGCTAAAATTAAAGACTGACAATACCAAGTGCTATCAAGGATGCACATCCATATAACCCAGCAACTCCAGTCCTAGATGTATAGTCAAAAGACGTGCATAGGTAAGTATATCAAAGGGCTTGTTCAAAAATATTAAGAGCAGCATTATTGGTAAAAGCCTTAAACTGGAAGAACAAATGTCCATCAAAAGTAAAAACATAAACATGGCATTCCATGGAATATCTTACAGTAATGAAAATGAATGTGCTGATAGGACAACAGGCATGAATTGCATGAACAAGATGCTGAACAAGAGCCAGACAAAAGAATATACTCTCTCTGATTCCATTGGTTAAATATCAAAACAGGTAAAATTGATCTATGTTGTTAGAAGTCAGGATACTGATTACCTTTGGTGTTACGTCCAGGAAAGGGGCATGAGGAAGATATGGTGGGCTTTTGGTGCTAATCATGTTCTAGATCTGCATCTAGGGTGCAACCTAATATGGGTATGTTTACTTAGTGAAAATACATCAAGTTATACATTTGTACACTTCTCTGTATTTATCTTCCATTAAATAAAAATTATAAAACTATCAATAAGTGTCATAGGCAGGTTGAGGAGAGAAGACATTGAAATGAAAGACAGTGGCAGAAAGATGCCTATAAAATGAGGGATGTGAGCTGGAATGCAAAGGTGTTGTCTGGACCAGTTCTACAAATACTGGCCAATAGTCTGCCCTCCATGAGAGAATTGGCAGCCTTTATTTTTAACTGTGCTCTATTTGTCATGTTGTCTGTGATCATGGGCTTGCAACTTGAATTCTCTAATACCTGATTTTCTCACCTATAACATGGAAGTATATTGTGACTTTATTAGAAAGATTAAATGAAAGAGGAAAAATGGCCAGTAATGCACTTAGTATAATTCCTGGTACATGGTTGATAAACAAATACAGGTTCTTTTGTGACTTCTTTCTCTTATCCAGTTAGCTTTCATGAAAGACTGCTTGAAAATAGAAAAATACCTCATTTTCTCCATTTATTAATAACATCATAGGAAATTCTTTTTCGCATCCATATTGGTGAACAAGGAGGGAGATCTGTTATTGCAACAGGGAAAGGAACATGGCATGGGTGTGGCCTCAGTTTCTTAAACTAACCAGATTACAGGGAAGGATGGCCAACATTTGAGACAGTGTCAAAAGACCAATGTTAAAACAAAGAACTGCATCTCAGGTTGGAAAGGTAGAGTCGGATGCAGAGAGAGAAAGATAGGTTCTAGCAATGAAGAACAAGTAATAATTGAAATTTATTTTCCCTAGCCAAATCTTCTTAACCATCACCAGGGAGAAGATCAGTTTGCACATGTGGAAAAAAGATCCACTGATCATTTTGAAAAGAAAAAAAATACAAAGGAAAGTTTATAATGCTAAAGTCATTTTGGAAAAACATAGAGCTAATCAACAGCAGAATGTATGGATTCCAAGATGGATCTTATTGTAAAATACAAAAGTCTTTGAGTGAAAGAAAATGTTAAAGTATAGCATTCTAAGAGTGGGAAAGTGGCTAACAAGAAATGGAAGGCAAAGTCAATTCCCTTGAAGAGAACACACTGCCTGGGGAGCCAGTTGGTTACCAAGTTGTCCCACCTAGGATAGCCATAAAGGAAGACACGAAACTGTGAACATGCTTACATGTAGGTCCACAGTTCAACACTCTGGGACAGGACACTTACTTGGAATAAGAAAGGACGATGGACATGTTCTCAGCTTGGGGGAAATTAGAATGTGAGATAACTCCCTGACTCCCCAACAAGCTCCCTGCACTTGAGAAAGTGGTCCTTGAATCCAGAAGGGCACAAATGTAGGGGGAAACCATGACAGCCACCATGATATGGCAGTGCAGGTATAGGTAATAGGCACTTAGATTTGATGACAGCCAGACCATAAGACCACTTATTATGTCCAAGGTGACAGTGCTTTATAATACTTGTCTTTGAGTTTTCAGTAAACACTGGGGACAGAGCTAGAATTGTAGCAAATGCACGGACAAGAATCAGCTGTAGAGTGACACCCCACCACCTTGCGCCATTGCAATTACACACAGTTCTGATTTCTTGCTTTATGGCTCCCCCCTCACTGTCCAAATAACAAATCAATAATTCCCATAGCTGACTTGACTGGTTTTCCTCAGCGTCCTCCTCCTGGGGTTGGGCTTTAAGTACAGAGAGACACAGCTGTGTGTTCCTCACTCATGGGCCAAATCAGTATACCGACTTCTTTCTCTTCATTCACTAACTCGGTGATTCAATTGGAAAAGTGTGACCAAACCTGCCTAGCCCAATTTGTGCTTTATAAACCAGGTTGTTTATTGCTAATGTTCTGTTACTCCCTGGATATGTACAGATTTTTCCTCCTAATTTTGGTCACATTACTTTAATAGAATCTGAAGCTAGATTTAGTGGTTGTGACTACCATGACGACAGGTACGGCTTTTTGTCCTTTCGGATTCTTTTTTTCTCTTCTTATTTCTCTGTATAAATAAGTATAGGGAAGCTGTTTTAAAATTTCTTCAGGTGGATTTTCATTTACCAATGAATGGTGACAATTATAAGGTCATTTACATTTCAACTAGTAAAACAGAAAAAAAACATGGGTGGCACACAGGAAATCAGATACCCTATTGCTTAATGAAATGTGCCTTCTTCCTGCCTCCATTCATCCATCTCTTCCTTTATCCCTCCTTCCCCTTCTCTCTCTCTCTCTTCTGGTCTCTAACATATGGAACAAGCCATCTGCATCTTCTGATGAGATCCCAGAAGTCAGAGGTAGAAAAACTGCGGTCCATGGAAGAAGTCCTCTCAAGTCTTTATTTCCATTAGCAAACATTTACTTGCACAGTGGTCCTATGGTATAACCGAAAAAGTACAGAATTTGAAGCCAGAGAACCTATGTAGCTACCCCAGGCCATGTTTACTTAACCTCTGTTAATTGTTGTACCCTGTATGGTAATTTTAATAGGTCACAGAACAAAGTGGCTGTGAAAGAGGGCTCTTGAAGTCGCCATACCTGAGTTATAAGCCACTCATGAACTTGTACTTTCAGTGTGACCTTAGGAAGTTACTGATAGCAGTTTCACCCTCTGGAAAATAGGGATGATAACAGTACCTACTGTATGGGGTTACGGAAATCAAAAAAGTCACGTTCTATAAAGCACACAGTGCCTCATGTAAAGCAAGAGCCCCGTCAATGATATTAGTAGAGTACTCATAAAAAAAATTCACAAAGTGAAAGGTGTTATCAAAATTTTAGTTCTTCAGCACCTGGGTGGCTCAGCTGGTTGAGCGTCTGACTTCAGTTCCGGTCGTGATCTTTTCACTCTGAGTTAGAGCCCCACATCAGGCTCTGTGCTGACAGCTCAGAGCCTGGAGTCTGCTTCGGATTCTGTGTCTCCCTCTCTCTCTGCCCCTCCCCCGCTGGTGCTCTGTCTCTGTCTCTGCCTCTCTCTCTGTGTATCTCAAAAATAAATAAACATTTTTAGGGGTGCCTGGGTGGCGCAGTTGGTTAAGCGTCCGACTTCAGCCAGGTCATGATCTCGCGGTCCGTCAGTTCGAGCCCCGCGTCAGGCTCTGGGCTGATGGCTCGGAGCCTGGAGCCTGTTTCCGATTCTGTGTTTCCCTCTCTCTCTGCCCCTCCCCCGTTCATGATCTCTCTCTCTCTGTCCCAAAAATAAATAAAAAACGTTGGAAAAAAAAACTTAAAAAAAAAAAAAATAAACATTTTTAAAAATTTTTAGTTCTTTTAAATTTTTTCATGGGAGACATTGAACAATCAAAGGCTGGGTATATAAAAAGATAAAGAACAACATACTCGTGTCCCAGCCCTAAAAATAATGGTTAAACTGATAGTGACACAGGATGTATTCACACAAAAGTAATTATCAAGATCCAAGTGCAGACGATGGGCCAAATTTGTCTTTCCAACAAATCCATGCTGTAGGACATGAGATGAGGGCCCCATGGGAATACACATGGCAAGTTCTGAAACTTGCATGTGGGATTGGATCAGAGAGAACATTATGACAGAACAGCAGAATGTGGGCTTCAGGAAGCTAGAAGGAAGCAGAGTTTATGTTCAGAGGCTCTGGAGGGCAAAAGGGTAGTGAGGAAAAAGGATGAATTCAGTGTGTTATCTTAGAATTATTAAATAGGCAGGGATATATAGGGAAAAGATAGGCCCCAGGAGCCACAGGAACAAGGGAACATTTATGAAACAATCCTTGTGCGCCCGTTTGCTTGGGTACCATGAATCATCCCCTACAGACACGATGTAAATCAACTGATGTGTATGTGTGCATGTGTGTATGTAGACATGTTTCTCTCCATGTATTTCTTGTTTTGTGCACCAAACCTTTCCTAGGGAATGTAAACTGAACATGCAGTCAGGTCATACTTGCATGGCCAAAAAAAGATACTATCTTAGCAAATGACTTAAATACAGGTAAATCAAGTATTTCCAAACCACATGAATTCTAGTAAGAGTAAAAATACAAATGGAGACATAAAATCAGTTGAAGTTCTCTTTTTTAGCTATTATGGTCACACGATACATTTTAATTCGAATAGCTACGATTTATCAATTATCAGGAAGACATTAAGCACAACTGCATATACCTTTTATCTGTTCATTTCTTTGTTTGATTTTCCAAACAATCCTCTGAGATATAGCCCATTAAGACTATTACCCTATCAGGGAAACTAAGACAACGGTGAACAGTATTACACAGCTAAGAACGGGGCAGCACTGGAATGGGCAATCAGGTTCTGGAGCCCAAATTCCTATCCACCTTGCCAAAGGTATATGTAATAACCATCCATGGACCCTGGGAATGGTTAAACACAGACTCCTGAACCCCACATCCAGCAGTGATGACTTAAGTCTTGGCTAGGGCCTAAGATTTTGCATTTCTAACAAGTTCCCAGGGATGCCGATGCCGAGGCTGTGGTCTGTGGATCACACTTGGGCAGCATCACTCTGTATTATGTTATTTCAATTGTTGGATAAAAGAAAATGAAATAGCATGATGTGAAAAAGTGATCTCTCATTTTCAAAATGTTTAAAGTTCATTCCAAGGCAATCCTCCCAAGCACTGCTATGAGTATTATAGATTTAGTTCACAAGTGTAAGCTTGTTTATTGAGCATGATAGAATATTTGAACCTATACCAGTATTTAGGATTCAAGCTTTTTTATTTTTTTCTCTAAATTATCCCAGTATTTCCTCTCTTTATCTTTCCTGTATTGAAAAACAACTTATGGGCTTAGCGTACTAATTGAAACATATCAGTAGTGTAAGGCACTTAATTTACATTACAGGAGACAATCCACTTGGAAACATTGAAAGCCTCTTTTGTTATACTTTATTGCAACAGTCAGAATCCAGAATGAGAAACAAAATTCACAAAAATTCGTTATGTGAACAAAATTCACATAAATCATAACCATCTTCAGTGTCTATGCAGAGAGAAGAAAAGGAGTTTCAGTAATCTGGTAGGAAAAAAAAATCTGTTTGGTTCCCTCATGGGAAAAGTTCTAAATGTTGAGGAAAAAAGTGAATAATGCAGACTTCTCATTATAGTAAAAGATGCAGGGGCGCCTGGGTGGCTTGGTCAGTTAAGCGTCCGACTTCGGCTCAGGTCATAATCTCACGGTCCGTGAGTTCGAGCCCCGCGTCAGGCTCTGTGCTGACAGCTCAGAGCCTGGAGCCTGTTTCAGATTCTGTGTCTCCCTCTCTCTCTGCTCCTCCCCTGTTCATTGCTCTGTCTCTGTCTCAAAAATAAATAAACGTTAAAATAAATTTTAAAAAAAAGATGCAATAGATATACTGTTTCCCTAGTCTTCCTGCTAAGTACAACCAGAAAGCCTTAATATTACATACAAAATAAACATAATGAGATTTTGAAAAGCTGAGGGAAAAAGGCAAACCAGCCAGGAACCCCAGAACCTCCAATATGACAGAGTGGTAAATTCTCCAGACTTACTTTCTGCTTCATATATCCCAGACTTAGGACTGAAAAAGCCAGTGACTCAGAAACACCAATGGGTACAGGAACAACAAAACAAAACAAAATCCCAAAGCCTGCTCTTTATATTCAAAAAACAAACAGAAACAAAAACAAAAGCAAGAAACCAAGAAAGGGACAGCCTAGTAGGACAAAGGCTTTCAGACAATAACTACTTGTACCAAACAGGGACAACTCTGTGCCTACCGCTAATCTCACCAGCAAAGGTTGAGCAGCGGACTAACATTTCTACCCTCTCCAGGCTGTTTTGAGGCACGGGGTTCCACCAGGGTGCTATCAGAGAACACTGAGCAGGAAGCTGCGACTTTCATTCTAGCTATGTGGCAATGAGGCCACACCTGTGTAGTGTCAGTGGAGATGAAATGGTTTATGGACTTTTACCCCATCAGCAGTAATGAGGTGTTCCAGCCCCCTGCTGGCACAGTGTCACTGGAGGCCAGGTAGAATTAGGACTGTCACTACCACTCAGAGGCAAAGGTCACCCCGTTCTCATTGTGGTGTCAGTGGAAGCTACGAGAGAAGCAGTAACAAGTCACTCTTGACCCTCACAAGCAGGGTGGTATCAGCAGAAGCCTGGAGAGTAGTTAGAACTCCTATCTTATCCAGCACTAATGAGGAGCCTCTCCTAGGGGGTAAACAGAGGCTGAGTGGGGAACCTGGATTTCTAGCCCTACCCGGAAGGAATGAAGCCATGCACTCCTTCGCCTGTTGGAGCAGTGCTAGAAGAAATCAGCTAAAACAAAAGGTATGAATCAGATCCCGAGTCTCATAACAAACTATACAAAATGACTAGGTTTCCACCGAAAAATCACTGGTCATAACAAGAATCTTTCAAACCTCACCCTCAATGAAAAAATAATCAGTAGGCACTAACATGATAGTGTTAAGATGATAGGAATGTTAAAATTATTGACAATTTTTTTTTATTTTTTAATATTCATTTATTTTTGAGAGAGAGAGCATGAGCAGCGAAGGGGCAGAGAGGGAGGGAGACACAGAATCCAAAGCAAGTTCCAGGCTCTGAGCTGTCAGCACAGAGTCCGACTAGGGGTTCAAACCCACGAACCAAGAGATCATGACCTGAGCCGAAGTCAGATGCTTAACCAACTGAGCCACCCAGGAACCCCTATCTGACAAAGATTTTAAAGCCGGCATCATAAAAATGAGTCTATGAGCAATTATGAACACACCTGAAACAATTTTCTAAAATCCCACCTAAGAAGACAGAATATAAAAGAGAACCAAATTGAAATAAGGGAATTGAAACATGCAATAACTGAAATAAAAATCTCAGTGGATATAGGCTCAACAACAGAATGGAAGGAGACCGTGGAAAAAATCAGTGAATTCAAAAATAGAATAGAAATTATCCAGTTTGAATAACAAAGAGAAAATAGATGGGACAACAAAATGAATAGAGCCTCAAGGAACTGTGGTATTATAAAAACGAAGATCTAACATTCATGTCATCAGAGTCCCAAAAGGAGAAGAGAAAAATGATGGAACTTAAAAAGTAGTCAAAAAATAAAAAATAAAATAACTAGAAACATCCCAAATTTGGCATAAAAAAACACAACCGTGTGGATTTAAGAAGGTGAGCAAACCCCAAACAGGATAAATTGAGGCCCAGATAAACCATAGTCAAAATTCTGCAAAATGAAAACCAAGAAATCTTGAAAGAAACAAGCGCGAAATGGCACCTTCCTGATAGCACAAAAAAACCAACGAGAATGACAGGCGATTTCTCATCAGTGACCATGGAGGACTAAAGGAAGTAGCACAATATTTTTTAAGTGTTTAAAGAAAAGAAATGCCAACCCATAATTCAACAGTCAGTGAAAATATCCTTCAGGAATGCACAGGAAATCAAGACATTCTCCAACCACGCAAATTAATCAGTAGACCTAACCTAAAAGAATGGCTGATGGAAGCTTCGAAACAGAAAGGCAACGAAAGAAGAATAAAAGATGGAGTCGTGGGACATGAAGAAGGATAAAAGAATAGGAACAGTAAAACTATGAGTAAATAAAATGCTCATTTCTTCTCTTGAGTTTTGTAAATTATGTTCAATGGTTGAGGCAAAAATTGTAATACGCTCTGATGTGGCGCTTTATGTAGAGAGAAAATATTTAGGGAAATTATATGATAAACTGGAGAGGATGGAGGGCAATAAAAGGATGTAGGTAAGGTTTCTATAATTCACTCAAGCTGGTGATTTATACCAGTAGATGAGTTATGTATATATAATGTAATACACAGAGTAATCACTGAAAAAGTTCTCCAAGACAATGCACTCACCATCACTCCAGATAAATCAAAATTTTATTTCAAAAAATTTTCACATAGCCCACAAGAAGGCAGAAGAAACAGAAATAACCAAAAAAAAACAGGCAGATTTAAGCCCTATCATATCTATACTTATATCGAATGTAAGTAGTCTAGGTATACTAATTAAACTATAGAGATTGGCAGAGTGGACTCAAAACCACGCAAATTAATCAGTAGACCTAACCTAAAAGCCAGTGACCTGGCTATATGCTGCCTGTAAGAAATTCATTTTAAATACAACTGTATAGAAAGATTCAAAGTAAAAGGATGAAAAAAGATATATTATGCAAAAAGTAATCAAAAGGAAGCAGAGTGGTTATTTAGCATCAGATGATTAGACTTCAGAGCAAAGAGAATTACAAGATACACAGAATGACACTGAATAATTATAAAAGGGTCAATCCATCAGGAAGACATAGCAACTCTAAATACACACAGCAGAGGTACATAATATGTGAAGCAAAAAGTGATGTAACTGAAAAGACAGATCTAAATATATGGAATCTTCAACACTACTCTCTCAGAGATGGGAGTATTAGCAATACAGAAAACCTCAAAAAGCAGTATCACTCACAGAATCTAATCACATTTATGGAGAAGCTTTTCAAGTTTCTATGGAACATATACCAAGATAGACTCTATCTAGGGGAATAAAATAAACCTAAACACATTTAAAAGAATTGAAATAAGTGTATTCTCTGACCCCAAATGAGTCCAACTAAAAATCAGGAACAGAAAGGTAACGGGACAATCTCCAAATACTTGCAAGATAAACAGCACACTTCTAAAGAACCCATAGGTCAAAGAAACCTCGAGGGAAATTAAAAAAAAAAATGAACTTAATGAAAATGAAAATACAGTAACAATATTAGTGGGATATAACTGAAGTAGTAGTGAAAAAGAAATTCGTAGCGCTAAATTTACATGTTAGAAAAGAGGAAGTGACACAAATCAATAATCTAGGCTCCCACTTCAAGACTCTAGAAAAAGAAAGCAAAATAAAGCCAAAGAAAACAGAGGGAAAGAAATCAGAAAGTTAAGAGCAGAAATCACAGAAATTAAAAACAAAACAAAATAAAATGACAGAGGAAAGTCAATGAAACAGAAAGTTGGTTCTTTGAAATTATAACATAAAATTGATAAATCTCTAGCAAGACTGTTAAAAAAAAAGAGATAAGACACAAATTACTAACATCAGGAATGAAATGGATATTACCACAGATTCTATAGATATCAAAGGATCATAAGAGACTACAAACAACCCCACACACATACATTTTAGACCTTAGGTGGCATGAAATAATTCCTCAAAAAACACAAACTACCACAACTGACCAAATATAGACAATTTGGATAACCCTATCCTTATTAAGGAAAATAAATTAATAATTTAAAAACTTTTCCCCAACAAAATCTCCAGGCTTCTACATGGTATTTAGGAGGGAACTGCCACTAGTGATCTCCTAACAAAGAAGCATAATTCCAAAGCAATAGCTTGTTTCACTTGATCATTGATCCAGACTCTTCAGGAAACCACAAATGGCTCTTGATAACCCTTGGAACTATTTGGAGCTATCTGTATACCTAACAAATGTTTCCATTTATTTATGTTTTATGTCTAGATTTTTATTTCAGTTAAGGCTGGGTAAGGGATGGGTAATTCTATACTGAAAAGCTCACATTCTGTCCTTGGCAAATAAATACATTGTCAATGAAAAAAAAAAAAAAAAAAAAAGTAAAGCAAGCATATCCACTTTCACCATTCTTATTCAACACAGGACTGAAAGTTCTAGGCAGTGCAAGAAGGCAAGAAGAGGAAATAAAAAGCATACAGATCAGATACTAAAACATACAAGTATTTTTATTTCCATAATGTGATTGTTTACATAGAAAATCCCAAGGAATCTTGGGGAACTAGAACTAATGAGTGTATTCAGCAAAATCTCAAGGTAGAAGATAAACATACATGTGGACACCTGGGTGGCTTCGTCAGTTATGTCAGACTCTTGATTTCAGCTCAAGTCATGATCGCATAGTTCATGAGATCAAGCCCCATGTCAGGCTATACACAGACAGTGTGGAGCCCACTTTGGATACTCTCTCCTCCTCTCTCTCTTCCCCTCCCCCATCTTGCTCTCTCAAAATAAATTTTTAAAAAGGTTAGGCATACAGGAATGCAAGCTGGTGAAGCCACTCTGGAAAACAGTGTGGAGGTTCCTCAAAAAACTAAAAATAGAACTACCCTACGACCCCGCAATTGCACTACTAGGCATTTATCCATGGGATACAGGTGTGCTGTTTTGAAGGGACACATGCACACCCATGTTTATAGAAGCACTATCAATAGCCAAAGTATGGAAACAGCCCAAATGTCCATCGAAGATGTCCAAAGAAGATGTGGTGTATATATATATGCAATGGAGTATTACTCAGCAATCAAAAAGAATGAAATCTTGCCATTTGCAACTACATGGATGGAACTGGAGGGTATTATGCTAAGTGAAATTAGAGAAATACAAAAATCATATAACTTCACTCATATGAGGACTTTAAGAGACAAAACAGATGAACATAAGGGAAGGGAAACAAAAATAATGAAAAACAGGGAGGGGGACAAAACAGAAGAGACTCATAAATATGGAGAACTGAGGGTTACCAGAGGGGTTGGGGTTGTGGGGGGTGGATGGGCTACATGGGTAAGGGGTACTAAGGAATCTATTCCTAAAATCATTGTTGCACTATATGCTAACTAATTAGGATATAAATTCTAAAAAATAATTTTAATAAAAATTAAAAAAATGATAGACATACATAATCAATTTTATCTCCATATGCTAGCAATGAACACCTAGACATTGGACTTAAAAATACATCATTTACAATCCCTCAAAAAGTCCTTCGAATTCTAACAAAGTATGTACAAGGCTTGTATGCTAAAAACTATTCAATGCTGATGAAAGAAATTTTAAAACTCATTAATTGGAAAGTCACACAATATTAATGGATGGGAAGACTCAACACAGTAAATGTATCAATTCTCCTCACACTGATATACAGACTTTATGAAATGCTGGACTTTTTATAGCTAGATTTTTGTAGTTGTAAAATTTTGAGGACCATAAACCAGATTTTTTGTCTCTATAAATCTGGAAATAATACAATATATTCTTCTGATTGAAAATTTACCACCCTTTCCTCCATACATCATTCAAATTCAAAACAAATAAAGTATAATGAAAGAATATTTATGTATATGCCAGGGAATGTTCCAAACACGGAGAAAGCACATGGGAAAAATAGACAAGGTCCCTGCCATCAAGGACCTCCTTTTTTTTTTTTTTTTTTTTGGTCTGTTTAAATGTGACTTTTAAGACCTGATTCCTTTGGGCACAAGTGAACTCATTGAGGTATTTCAGCTTTATTATTGAGCCAATTTTGAAAGGCAGTGGAGTTCAGTCGAGTTGAAGAAAGAGTAGTAGGACAATATCTACAGTCCGTTTACAGATTTACAAAAGTAAATTACTAGAGACACTTTCAAGGGCACCACATCTCCGAATATTTAAATACACCCACAACAGGGATTTGTGTTGCTGTCTAACATGCTAACTACAGATGAATCCAAGAGCCTTCTAACACTGGCATATTAGCTAATCAAATGTATCTTGGTGGTTACCACAACGAAAGCATCACAGGTTTGGCATCTAGAATCTGCTGGACCCGAAGCTCAACTCATACTCCTTATTCTGATAATAATATTAAATTTCTCTCTTTCCTAGTGTTCATATTGTCACTTTTTCTAGAAGTATGAAAGACAGTTCACAAATGGAAACCCCATGGTGCCTCAGAAGTAGCCTAAATTTCACCTTTTCTTTACTTCACCTGAAAATACTGTTTTAAGAGCTTCTACATACCAGGCATTATCTAAGCACTTTATAGTCATTAACTTATTTAATCTTCATGATAAGTCTATGAGATAATCTTTGTGATGAATCCAGTTTTGCTGTCATCTTACAATAGGGAAAGCAATGTGGAGGGAGATGGAGATTAAGAGACCTGCCCAGTGTCACAGGGCGAGTGATTGGTGGAGCCTAGACTCACAGGCCATGCTCCAAATGCCATTCTAACTCATGGTCTCATCAGTACAAGAACCTCATTCTGACTTCATTTCAGATCTGCCTCCAATGACTAATTTTTCCTTACTCATATTTTACGTAGATCTCTGTTTGATCGCAGGCCATGTATAACCATATTTACAATCAGAAAACAGAAACTGATATGGAATACATCAGCCAACTTTTATTCCTCACATGGTCAAAAGAACATTTAGTCACTTTGTATCTAATTAGAAATATGGCGAGAGAGGTCTTGGGACTGGAACTGGGTTTAATTGGATGAAACAGTTTTAGAATATCAATTTAGCACTGTTTCTAAATGGGTAACAGAAGCTGGGGTCCTTAAAATTATCCCTTGAAATTTGCTGATAATGTTTCTTGTGTTTATTTGTACAACTGAATGTATATCAACATAAGGTCACTATTCCCCTTTGCAGGATTTTCATATTCATTATGGTTCCTTTCATGTGTGTCTTAAATGCTAATGGAATTTAGTTGGGCAATGATAATAAAAAGACAATAATTGCCAACATGTTCATGGCAAAGAAGCCATAATTCCATGTTTGTATCTTCCTGATTTCAGTAAAGAATGCATCCTGGCATTGAAAGCAATTTGTTGTGTTCGGGGGGGGGGGGGGTGCAGACCAACATTTGTTAATAATTTGCTTGAAAAAACAAATTAAGATTAATCTAAGGATGTTCCAGTGTCATTTTCCCTTACTTCTTGAGTGGTGGGGAAGGATTAAATTGGAGTTCGTACTTAACCAACAGCCTATTTCACCTATGCTGTAGTCCACAGGGAGTGCACTCTTAATAGTTGTAAAAATTATGAATCATTGCAGTGCTTGTGAGTTGTGATTCTAGAGTTAGTTTTGCTTTTGTTTTAATTTTCCACATGGGTAATTTTTTAATAAGGAAGAAGGCAAGGACAGATGAAGAAAGCTGGAGAAGTGCACCCACATCTACATTTACATCTGAGATGAAAGGATGCTGTGAAAATTCGTCAATAATGACACAGTCACCACGACTGTGAAAGTAAGGGGGAGACACAGGTGATTGTATAAACCTGGCATTTAGTTGGACTGTAGAGGAAGACAACGTTTCTGTGTTTTGGGTGATTTTGTTGAATCAATTCAATTGTTTTCTAGGAGATCTTCAGATGTTGATTGTATTAAGACGTCACCCATTTTGAAAAATGATTCCTCACATTGATAAACTCTTGAATTGATGCTATCAGGTCCAACTGAGTCAAAAATATCCAAACGGTCAATTAGGTTTAAAAGATCTATAGAAACATTTAGCCTGGTACATCTTATTTACTTAACACAAAGGAGAAATGTCCATTTCAGAGAAACGGTTATTCATCCACTATTTATTCAAAAATCATTCCATAAATAGCTATCGAGCATCCACTCTAAGCACCAGATATTCGGTTCAGGATAAGCACCCAGGGGCAGGAAATAGAGAAGGAGAAGGCAGAGTGAAACAGCATGAATTTTGAAAAATGCTACCCCAAATTTAAATTCTAGGCACGGAGAGTAAAATAACAAGATTAGGCCATGTATGATCAAGTGTCTGATGAATGGCACACAGTCAATCAGATAATAATTAGCACAGGAACAGAGGGGAATTTAGCATAAAGGTAACAAAGTTCCAACTTTTGGATCCCTCACTTGGAAGAATATTCACTCCTTCAACTTAATTTGCATGTGTCATTTTAAAATGTTTTTTCTGAAAGAGGGCCCAAGGGGCACAAGCTTCAGTGCCCACAAAGTCTAGATCTGCCCCTGTACAGGAATTCAGAAAGGTAGAAAGACAATTTTCTCAAGATCTGTCTCAACAAAGATGCCTTCTTTGCATCTCTTTATAGATTATTTTGATCATGGCTAGTGTTTATCTTTGTTTACTGTCCAGTTGGTAGCCTTTAGGATCTTTCAAGAACTGCTTTGATTTACAAAACATATTCTTTCTTGGGGCACCTGAGTGGCTCTGTCAGTTAAGCGTCTGCCTCTTGGGTTTCGGCTCAGGTCATAATCTCACGGTTTTGTGGGTTCTAGCCCCACATAGGGCTCTGTGCTGACAGCACAGAGCCTGCTTGGGATTCTTATTCTCTCTCTCTCTCTCTCTCTCTCCCTCCCTCCCCGTCTCTCCCTCTGCCCCTCCCCTGATCACACTGTCTCTATCAAAAATAAATACACTTGTTTTTATATGCTAAACTAAAATGGTTTAATTTCAGCTGGAGCAACTTCAGAGGCCAAGAAAAATGTCAACAAATATAAATAGATCTTTTCTTATTTTTATGTCTAAAATTACATAACTTGGGGCGCCTGGGTGGCACAGTCGGTTAAGCGTCTGACTTCAGCCAGGTCACGATCTCGCGGTCCGTGAGTTCGAGCCCCGCGTTGGGCTCTGGGCTGATGGCTCAGAGCCTGGAGCCTGTTTCCGATTCTGTGTCTCCCTCTCTCTCTCTGCCCCTCCCCCGTTCATGCTCTGTCTCTCTGTGTCCCAAAAATAAATAAACGTTGAAAAAAAAATTAAAATTACATAACTTTCCATACCTTGAATTTATGTCACCCCATAGAAAACAAAAATCCAATTTGTATTATTTATATTAGTTATATGCCAATATTAAGTACTATCCACCGTGATTTCCCTCTCTATATATATATATACAACATCCACTTTGTGCATGGTCTAAAAATAAATAAACTTTTTAAAAAATGTTTTAAAAATATTTTCATTTTCTTCCCAAGAGAAACATGGGGCTGTCCTTCAAATCTGAACCTGAAGAGAGACCCCAACACACATCTCTTTCGGAAAAAAATTAAAAATATCTACAGAAGAACAGGTACTTACTGGTCACCAAATCCAGAGCCCAACTCTTTCTGGAACCAGCAAAGGAATTCAATAGGGATTCCAAAGAAAGTCTTGCCTGTGGGTAAAGTGTAGAGTTATACCTACCTCATTCTTTATCTGCCCTCAAATAAGTTAGGAGTAAGTACCAGAACCGAAGGGCAGGGCTGAAGAAAGGGAGATAGAATTTCATCACACCTTTTTTGAAGTTTATAGGAATATAGGGACAAGGAATCCAACTGATCATCACAAGATATTAATGTAAATTTCATGTATAAATATATACGTATACATTTAATCCCAGTAAATTTATTATTTTATCTTATGGCTTCTTGACTTTTTGTCTTTCTTAGAAAGATCTCACATACACTGACCATTTTTTATTCTAGAATTTTACAGTTTAATTTACACATAACATGCTGATCCCCAAATGATTTTAGCATAAGGTTCTAAATAGGTGTTCAGCTTCATTCTTTCTCTAGGTGTCTAATAAATTTTACCAAAAGAATTTATTTAAAAATTTGTTCCCAGGGATCTAAAATGCAACTTTAACATACACTAAATTCCCAGATACATTTGGATCTATTCCTAGAAACTCTGTTTTATTCCATCCATGACACTGCACCATTTATCTATGCCTAAGTATAAATTATTGTAAATATTACAGTTTTAAAGCGTGTTGAATATTTGTTAGTCTTATTCACTCACTGCACTTTACAATTCACAATTCCTTTAATTTTCTTTGCTATTCTTGGATGCTTCTATTTTATTTGAGATTCTGAGGTGTGATGCTTGCTTTGTTTTTATGGAACTAAATTTACCAATATGCTACGTATTTCCGCGGTCTTTAATCATTAATTCAAATCAGATATTTGCTTTCAAAACCTATTACCCATCTCTGACTTTTCTTCTGGGCTTTAAAAAAAATCATCTGTCTAAATTGCTTAGAAAATCTTTACGACTCACGCTGCTATAATGTAGGTTTGGTTATAAAATGCCTGCCAATCAAATCCGTCTCCCATGATAAAGGTAGGCTCGCTCTTACTTAATCTGGAGAGCTTAAAATGAAGGTGTCATCCTTGTCCCTCAAAACCACTTTAATAATGGTCTCCTACTGTTACAGAACTCAACCAGCTTATTGAAGTCAGCTGTTTTCTTGAGAGCTCCATTACCTGTGGCTGTTTTCATCCACACACATTATTAAACAACAACAAGCAAAAGCAAAATTCTCTAAATTCAACCAAAGCAAATCTTTCAGTCGAAAACAAGTGCCGTGATTTAAAAATAAAAAGAATTGCACCTCCTTTTATTTTATAGGGGTTCTAAAAACTAACTTGCCACTAGTTGCATCCTTTATTTGCTTAGAACAAAGACTGATATTAATAAAGCATTGTGATGTGTTTGCTGATCTTACAAAACGTGTAGATTAGCTTAGCTATTAACATTATCCTTACTATTCTTGACTCAAAAAGGATGTGATGCAAATATATTTTTATTGAAGGCTACTAAAAACTAGAAGTAAAATTAATGACACAAAGAAAAAGTTTTGCATTACTATTTGCTGAGAAGCTTCCTTCTTATCTTCTGTTCAAATCTGGGCAATATACGAAAATTACATTTCCTGGCTTAAACGGCAGCAGAATCAAAAAGTAACACGCCCAGCACAGGGTTAAAATATGCCATTTGTTTACCCTTCTCATTAATTTCTTAACTAACTCTCCCACAAACATCAAAAAGATCCATTTGAAAACTGTGACTTGACATATAATAAACCCAATTAAAAAACACTCACACACAGAGATACATACACACACACTTACACATTTGTGCAGCTCCTAATGGTGCCAATAAATCAACTCAAAACTATAAAAAAGTAATTAGGAACAAAGAAATGACCTGTCTTGATGTTGCTTTTTTTCTCAATATGATTCTAACTCGATTATACATGCATATCTAATTACTACATCTGATGACCTATGGTCATAGCTTGATTTCTGTATTACAAATGGCCTGACATTTAATTAGTTTGTGTGATTAAATTATGTAAATATCTACATGGTGACCAAATGATTAAAACTTTTTTATACCTCCAGTTTCTCAGCACTAGAGTCAATTATATCTGCCTACATATACAGCATGTGAACAGACTGACACAAAAATCCAAGGAAAAGAAAGTTACAGTTATTCAAATTCAGATTGAAAGCTATCTCATTGAGCACATCTTACAAGAGGTGCAGTGGGATAATGTAGGACTTCAATCACTGCGAAAACTTCAAACCTAAATTATTATAACAAGGACAGATCTGGTGAACCCGTTTCTCCAGTTCTCATTTGTTCTCATTCCATTCTCTTAGGAACTGATGGCTCTTATATGTATGGGTGTGTGTATATTATAAGAAATGATTCATTTATATAAAATTTAGATTAAATTTTGGTGATTGCTATCATGATCTCAAACTTATTTCTGTTTTTATGCATCCCAGTCAACCATGGACTCTTCACAGATTGTCATCTGAATTGCGACAGTTCTATGCTCACAGCTTAGGTACAAGCACCAACGAATTCAGGAGTTCTGAATCTCTGCAAAATGTGGAATTGTTGTGAGTCCCAAGCAGACCTGAAGAATAGGAATAGGAAAAGAATCCCCACTCTCGTTCACATAATCGAGTTGAATGAAGCAGGGAACAAATGCTTCCTCTTGAAACCTATCTTTATTAACAGAGGGGATCCTTTTGCCATGCTTGAAGCATGTTCAATACACCTGTGTCATTTATCATTATCCCATCCATATGAAGGCAGCGAGTACAAAGGCTCCTAATTACCCAGAGATAGTAAGGAAAGACAAAGAAGTTACACCAAAATCTACCATCAATCCTGAAATCACATTTAGCCAATGCATTCAATAACTGCTCCACCGGACATTTTTTTTTTCCATTACATATCAGACCAAATTTAACTGACACTGACTCTCATGCATACAAAACTACTTGGTTAGAAAAAGAAAACTTCACAAATTTGACTTTGTTGCATAGTAAGTTATTGCCTAAAGTGCTAGCCATAGGATTATTTATTAGGATTAAATGATTTATCTTACAGGGGCGCCTGGGTGGCGCAGTCGGTTAGCGTCCGACTTCAGCCAGGTCACGATCTCGCGGTCCATGGGTTTGAGCCCCGCGTCGGGCTCTGGGCTGATGGCTCAGAGCCTGGAGCCTGTTTCCGATTCTGTGTCTCCCTCTCTCTCTGCCCCTCCCCCGTTCATGCTCTGTCTCTCTCTGTCCCAAAAATAAATTAAAAAAAAAAAAAAAAGTTGGAAAAAAAAATGATTTATCTTACAATCAGCAAGTTACTTGATGAAACCTCCATGTCCTCCAGAAGGAAAAAGCATATATAAAAGTACAAGTAGACTGAATT
The DNA here is from genome assembly GCF_028749965.1 of Puma concolor. NCBI lineage: Eukaryota > Metazoa > Chordata > Mammalia > Carnivora > Felidae > Puma > Puma concolor. The sequence goes on from NC_141675.1 coordinate 13,877,960, forward strand.
TCTTTTCTCTTAGTTTTATAGAGAAAGTGCTCAGATTCTAAGGGCACCTGGGTGGCTCAGTTGGTTGAGTGTTTGACTCTTGATTTCAGCTCAGGTCATGATTCTAGGGTCATGGGATGGAGCCTCGCATTTGGCCCATGTCGGGCCCCTGTACTGAGTGTGGAACTTGCTTGAGATTCTCTCTCTCTCCCTCTCTGCCCCTCCCCTGCTTTCATATGCTCTCTCTCTCAAAATCAATAAATATTTTTTAAAAGTGCTAAAATGCTTCAAAGAGCCAATATCTGAAAACAATGTATATAAGCAATCCAGAAATTAATTAATCTGTAATCAAGGAAAGCCACGGCTGTAAAGGAGAGAATGATGAAAAAAGTGGAGCATTCATAAGAGAGAGAGAGAAATATGACCAATAACTTCAAAGAATAACAGATGTAAGAAAAGAAAAACAAGGTATGATTCAACTAAAGGTTATAGAATTAGAAGGCAGAAATGATTTAAAAGTAATAAATCCTCAATGGGACATCAGTGTATTTAAAATAAAAAAAAAAAAAATAGGCCTCTAGCTCAAGATGGATGAACACCTACGTATGCCTCATGTCCTTCATGAAATACATATAAATAGTATAAATACAGAAGAAAAAACAAACTTATAAAAAGAATAGGAATGGGAATCCCCATCAGGCAAGATATGTTAACAAACTCCAGAAAATTACCAAATACATGAGGCAGTGAAGTAGGGACCAGCTGGTGATCCTTTTCTATAAAGGGTCAGAGAGTAAATATTTCAGGCTTAAAAGGACCCTACCCTCTTCATTGGAAACACTCAATTCTGCTCTTGTAGCACAAAACACCCATTGACCATATCTAAAAGGATGGATGTAGCTGTGTTCCAATAAAACTTTACCAAAACAGACAGCTGGCCCATGGTTGTAGTTTGCCAACCCCTACAACTAAAAACACTTTTACGGTCATGGTATTCAATGTTCTGATCAAAGACTCATAGCTTCTAGCTGAAAGATTCAAAAAAATGTGAAAATACAGATAAGAAAATTTTCAAAGACCTCACTAGGGAATAATGGTGCCAGTTACTCCTCCTTTAATCCTCAGGACACATAAAAGTAGGCAACTTGGCTCTAATCCCTAAGGAGAAGAATGCAAAGGTTCTTCCCTAAAGAAATTGTGTGATTCCTATCCGTAGCTGTTGATACCTTAAATAAAGCCCTCTTCTCCTAGCATTTGGACCATGCTTATCCTGAATTCAAGTCCAACCTCATATATACCCTGTACATCAACTCAATCGGACTGCCCACATATGGAAGATGCTCATTGTGAAGCAGATGAAATTATCCTATGGTGAATTAAACCCATAACACTTGCACTGTGTTAAATGCGAACAAGTAAGCCTAGGGGGCTTGGTCGGTTAAGCATCTGACTTCAGCTCAGGTCAGGATCTCACAGTTTGTGAGTTTGAGCCCCGCATCAGGCTCTGTGCTGACAGCTCAGGGCTGGGAGCCTGCTTCGGTTTCTGTGTCTCCTTCTGTCTCTTTCCTTTGCCCACTTACAATCTCTCCCTCTCCTTCTCTCTCTAAATAAACATTTAAAGAAAATATTTTTTTTAAGTAAGCAGGGATCATCAGACATGAGAATATCTAACAGAATATGAAAGACCAAATTGACCCCAAAGTAAACAACTCATATAAGAAATTAAAATTAAATTTAAAAAAAAAAGGATTGGGACACCTGGGTAGCTCAGTCAGTTAAGCACGTGACTCTTGACTACAACTCAGGTCATGATCTCACAGAGGTTTGAGCCTCACTTTGGGCTCTGTGCTGATAGGGTGGAGCCTGTTTGGGATTCTCTCCCTCTCTCTCTGTCTCTCCCCCATTCATGCTCTCTGTCTCTATAAATAAATAGACTAAATAAATACAGGATTCGGTATACTCCTCGAAATCTGAGAAGACGTTATACATCTTATAAAAATGAAAATTAGGGACAACAAAAGAGTTCTCTAAGATTAAAAAAAAATTTTTTTTAATTCAGTAGCATGGCAGAATGATAACATCAAATAGCTACATAAGAAAATAATTTAAAGAGGAGGAATAAGGGCTGACATTGGTGAATGTCTGCACATGCCAGGCATTACTGCAAACATGTTACATATATTAACTCTCTTAACCCTCTACATTACTAAAAGGTAGATTCTATTATTTTCGATTTACAGAAAAGCAAACAACCACCTATTGGTTTAAAATATAAAAAAGGTATATCCAATTCAAATAGTGTGAGTCTGCTCCTGCATGAGACATGGAGAAGTAATCAGGAGCCCAATATTAAACTATCAGGAAGATGGGGCGCCTGGGTGGCGCAGTCGGTTAAGCGTCTGACTTCAGCCAGGTCACGATCTCGCGGTCCATGAGTTCGAGCCCCGCGTCAGGCTCTGGGCTGATGGCTCGGAGCCTGGAGCCTGTTTCCGATTCTGTGTCTCCCTCTCTATCTGCCCCTCCCCCGTTCATGCTCTGTCTCTCTCTGTCCCAAAAATAAATAAAAAACGTTGAAAAATAAAAAATAAAAAATAAATAAATAAACTATCAGGAAGTTATTTAAGTAAGAATAGGGGGGAAAAACCACATGAACAAGATGAAATTATCACAGAAAGAGAATAATTCTTTGAAGTGTAGAAAGAAATGAATTTTCAGTTTTAAAGGGCCAAAGAATCACTAAGAGGAGGATAAAAACAAGTCTTCGACTTGGAAAAATTCCCATTAACTTGAAACTTCAAGGATAATAAGGAAATCTTTAAAAATCTATTTAAAAAATTCCAAGTAAAACATCTAACCCAGTAGGACAATCAAGGAAATTCTCAGGATGACAGCTATACAAGAGGCTTAGAGAACATCGAGTCCTGAATGAAGAAAGAGGACACAGTATTTCTGAATTAATTCTCTATGGAGAAAAGAGGAATTCAATAATGTAAAACATGACTGAAACTCCAGATTAAAGGTAAGCTAAATGCACACCGTTAGAAATTCTAGAAAAAAAAAAGGAAAAAAAATTTTTAATGTAAAAGTCACACTACAAATAAGATTTGTTTCTAATTTTAAAACATTTGTGATTTCCCTGTAATTCTTTATGCTATTGATTTCAATCAAAATGCCGCTATCATTAAAGACTCTTCTCTGAGGGGCACCTGGGTGGCTTAGTCAGTTGAGCATTTGACTTTGGCTCAAGTCAGGGTCTTACGGTTCATGAGTTTCAGCCCCACATTGGGCTTGCTACTCTCAGCCTGTCAGCTCACATTCTACGTCTGATCTTCTGTTCTCCCTCTCTGTCCCTCCCCCACTTGCACCCTCCCAAAAGTAAATAAATACTTTCTGAAAAATGAATATTCTCTGAATGACTGTTGTAATTTGAGGAGATTTGTTTTTTTGACCCATTAGGGTCAATTCTCATAAAAGTTCCCTGTATGCAGAGAATGATTATTCTACACCTGTTGTATACAATATTCTTTTCATATTCATTAGGTCAAAATTGATAACTGTTATTTTAATCTCTATTGATTTCTAAAAGTAATTAAAATCCCCTACTATGATTATAAATTTGTGTGTAGTTACTTTTTGTCAAAAATATTTAATTGATTTGGGGACCCCATAATATAGCTTCGCTGCATAACCATCACTTATTTCTCTGGGACTCCAAATAGAAGTAGGATATATCTGATCATTCTTTTAATGTTCTCGTCCATATTTTCTATCATTTTGTATTTCTATGCTTAAAAAGCTGTTTAACTTTTTCTGATCTATTTTTTTCATTCACTACTTTCCTATGTCCAATCTAATGTAATGTACACACTGAATTATTTCAGTTATTGTGCTGTTCAGACCTCAAATTTTCATTTGGTACCTATTCAAATCATCTATTTTATTTTCTACAGTTCCAATTTCCTGTTTTATTTATAACTTTGGCTTTTGTTCTTTGAGCATACTAAGCAGTCTGAGCCTGACAGTCTCAAATATCTAAAGTCTTTGCGAATCTTTCCATTCTCTGCAGTTTCTGCTGGTTATTATTCATGGTGTCTTACTCCTTTGAGTGTCTCATTACCTTTGACTGTGTCTTGGGCATTTTATTTTTAAAATGATTCATAGGAATAATTTAAGGCATGAGATGATGACAAATCCCTCCAAACAGGTTCTATTTTGTTTTGCTTTGGCAAAGTGTTAAGATTTCCACTAGTCTGGGATGACTTTAATCAACAGATTTCCTGGATCACCTAGATAATGCAACTCCAGGCCACAAGCTTATTTCCAAAGTCTACCCATATCCTAGAACACAGCCTTTGGGGGTCTCTGCTTGAAGTGGAAGTGGCTTTTAGTTTGACAGGTCATTTTTGGTTTTAGAAATATAAATATAAATATATACATATACATATACATATAAGTATTAAATATCCACAGGCCAAAGCAGATTTATGTGCTAAGCTAATCCATCTGGATTCTCACTCTCAAGATTTGGTCTAAAATGTCCTTAGAGTATTCTTAGTTCTTTGAGGTTTTTAAGAATTTTTAAATATATTTTTATCTAATACTTTGGTTGTCCTGACAGGATGATTGGTCCAAATTGCTCTGACAACCTTTCACTAAAGTTTAAAGTATTAGTATCTCATTGATCCTATTTCCTGTTAATCAGTAACTTTTCCTGTATATAGACAATTGCTATAGTGTTCTATGCCCATGTCTCAGAGGAAAAACGCACAGCACAATGCCAAGAATTTTTAAAAAGCCAAATTATTTTCCTGTACATTTTAATAGCCTTGATCAGGAAAATTATGCATTAGTTTTGGTCAATGACCACTTAAGAACAAAATTATTCATTTATAATCTGGCCAACAGTCCCTTGAGTGAGCCGAGGAAGTGAGTCAATGGGAAGGCTACAAAGTCAGATACCAGTCAGTATGCCCTCAAGTACAGCCTATTCACAAAACCTGCAAAACCTCCCCATTAGCTTAGTCAAGCACCCACATTCCAAAAACAGGAAGGTAGTATAAAGAATCCAGAAAACTCATAGGTGTATAACCAAGTAGAAACCAAGAAAGCGGTAAGACTACAGGGTCCCACCCTGAAAATAAAGTCTCATCCCTAAGAGGGAATGAGTCTAGACAACAGCGTGCTACACTGTCCCGGAGTTCCCACATGAACACGGTCTGTCCCCTTGGCAGTTAAATGATGTCCACACGTCTTCATATTTTAAAAAGGTGGTGAAGGATTTTGGATAGGCCTCATCAGTAGTGGACTGAAAAACATCCATTATTACAACACAGAAGAAACAGAAATTTACTTTCTGAAGACAGAAGGAAATCTGGCTTGCACAGGTCTTGTTAGAATAAAAGAGTATAGGGCACTGAGTGGTCTGCAGGGATCAATGACCAAGTGCCAGATGGGATAGTCTTCATCTCTGTTAGGGCCAAAATGGACAGATGTTAGCCTAAAATAAGATTCACTCCTGGGGCACCTGGGTGGCTCAGTCAGTTAAGCATCTGGCTCTTGACTTCGGCTCAGGTCATAATCTCAGAGTTTGTGGGTTGAAGCCCCACAAGCATTCTGTCTCTCTCTCTCCCTCTCTCTCTCAAAATAAACATAAAATTAATTTTAAAAATAAGATTCACTCCATCCTCTATGTCTCTAACATATTAAGTGATCCATTCAAATTGGGAAACATACTCAGTGGTCCTGTCAAATGTAAAGTCATCATCTTTTAAAAATGAAGTAAATTGTATAAAACAACATATATCCTTGGCTCATACGTTATCTTTGACTTCTCTCTCATTCCACACTCCTGTGTTGTATTAGTTTCCTAAGGCTGCCATAACAAAATACCACAGTTTGGGTAGCTTAAACCACAGAAATTTGTTGTCACTCAGTTCTGCAGGTTAGAAGTCTCAGATCAAGGTGTTGGCAAGGGTTGATGTTCCTTCCGAGGGGTGGGAGGGAGAATCTGTTCCGTACCTCCCCCTAGCTTCTAGGCTTCCTGTCAATCACTGGCATTCCTTGGCTTACAGGTTCATCATCAATCTGATCTCGGTCTTCATCTTCACATGGCTTTCACCCTGTGAATCTTTACATAGTCTTCCCTCTGTGTAGATCTGTCTCTGTGTCCAAATTTCCCCTTTTTATCAGGGCATCAAATTGGATTAGATCCTACCCTAATGACCTCATTTTATATTCATCATGTCTGTAAAGACCCTATTTAAAAATATGGTCACATCGTCAAGTCCTGGGGACTAGAACTTCAACACATCCCTTAGGGACACAATTCAGCCCATAAAATATACCATCACTCACTTTCACCCCTACCCCTAACTACCACCCCATCTCTGGTCCTCACATGAGAAAGTGAATGAGGACATAAATTTGACACATTCTGTGATGATCAAAGAAGGAGAAAAGTTAGGTTTGAAGTTTTTATTTCTTTAAAGGCATACATGATGAACCCAAGACAAGTGGTAATAATCGTTCCAGGATACCCATTCTCTGACTCCTGACCAAAATGTAAAAGTAAAAAGTAGGTAGATTTGGGATATGCATACTGGTACGATTGCCAAATACTCTCTATAATTTAAGTTGAACAGAATCAATTGGTGGTTTCACTTCCCCCACAAAAAACACTTGATAAGCCACAGAAGACCAACAAATTTCCTTAAGTCTTGATTCCCGTGGCTATTTGTTTTGGTGGGAAAAATAAAAATACAGAGTCAACAAGACTGAGACTATGGCTGAACTGTAGCAGAATGGTGTTGGCTACTCAAGACGATGAGGGTTAAGAATGGGGAGAAGGAGAATTTGGGGAAGATAGCCCAATAGCCACCAACAGGTCTCACTGGAATTAGAGATGTTCAACTATTTCTGAAAAATGAGGCTTGGCTAAGTTACTTTAGGCTAAACTCCCCTACACCACCAGCTGAATGCCCAGCATTTAGTTGAAGAGAAACATTGTCTTCAAAACGCCGCTTTTACATCGCTCAGTTTCACCTACAAGCAATGCAGTTTTGCCCCTGTCCTCTATCACAGCGAAGAATCCTGACTTATTCTGCCATTCTGTAAGCCCTCTACAGTGGCTAACACATAATCTAGCACACATTGGGCTTTCATAAATCATTTAAATAAATGTATATGCGTCCATATACATTTTCCATCATTTCAAACTGTGACCCTTAGGCAGTTCCTACATTGAACTTCTTGATGAGTTTTACCTTTGAGAACATTTATTTTCCTCTTTCCTCATTCAGTTTTCCTTGTGTCTTTTAGTGAATTCCAAAGATTTTTCTATCGATGAGGAAAAATGAATAAAACACATTTTAGTATTTGAGCTAAAAATGGCAAGGAACAAGGTGTTTTTAATGTGGAATTAACTAAAACGCTTGTATCTTGTACACAGCAGGAAAAGTACACTGCATTAAGCACTTCTCCTATTTGTTTACTTATTTATTTAGAGTGAGCATGCAAGCAGGGGAGAGGGGCAGAGGGAGACAGAGAGAATCTTAAGCAGGCTCCACACTCAGGAGCCCGATGCGGGGCTCGATCCCACAATCCTGGGACCATGATGTGAGCCCAAAATCAACAGGCAGATGTTCAAGCAACTGAGCCACCCATGCACCCCAGCACTTGACTATTTTAATAGTACGGGAGTAGATACAGCATTTGTAATCTTGAAGAACTGTACTTGTTTAGGGGCATGGAGGCAAACAAATCAGCAGATTTTCAATTTTCAATTTTCAATTCAACCAACAACTTCTACTTCTGGAGCTTCTGAACCTGTCTTTTTCAGAGCATCCAGATAAACTGTTTCTGGAACAGTAACCATCAGCCAATCTCCCAGGCTCCCGGACATCTAGGCCAGATATTGGCAAACCATGGTCCATGGGCCAAATCTAGCATTTGTTCTTTTCTGTCAATCATTTGACAGGAAAACAGCCACCCCTTCCTGTTTTTTGGATTTTTCTAGGCTGCTTTTGGGCTATAACGGCATAGCCGTTATGACAGAGACTGGCTGTCTGGCCGGCAAAGCCTGACATACATACTACAATTGCAGAAAGTGTTCACTAACACTGACCTCTGGTTCAGACAATACCAGATGCACTTAATTTCTTTTTTCCTCTTTGTAGAAAAATCCAATCACCAAATGATGTTGCTTAAATGGTTTTTTTGTTTGTTTTTTTTTTTGTTTTTTTTTTTTTTTTTTTTTTTTTTTTGCTTCTCTATATATGAACATGCAAAACATCAGTTTTGAAGAAACTGGTTAGTATGGAGTTAACCCTCATTGGATGAAGATTATCTTAATTGCCCTCTGAAACAAAGGAATAAGTTTCTGCCAAAGCAAAAGTACAACTTTAGTAGAAGTCTCCAATTGCATTCAAAAGAATCCTTCTTAGAAACACCTTTGCTTTTGGGGTGCCTGGGTGGCTCCGTTGATTAAGTCTCAGGCTTGATTTCAACTCAGGTCATGATCTCTTGATCATGAGATGTCCAGGATTGGGCATTGCACTGAGTGTGGAGCCTGCTTGGGTCTGTCTGTCTGTCTCTCTCTCTCTCTCTCTCTCTCTTCCTCCCTGCCCCCCTAAAATGCATATTAAAAACATGCTTTTTGTAGTCATGTCTATGCTCTCATTACATTGAAATCTTATTCCAATAGGTTATTTTACCCCGCCTCATGTTGAAAATCAGGGTTATAATCTTATGCCTTTGTTTCCTCTTCCCTCTTAGCTTGCTCTTTATCACTTTCTATCTGTCAATTCCAAACATCCTCATTTTTCTTATAAAGTACTCTCATCTATCCACTTCAGAATTAAAATGAATTTAGTCTCTCGCTCTCTCATTAATGAGGATGGCTTTCTCCTGCCTGTCTCCCTCCCTACATGTTGAGAGGAAAAGATGTGTTTTTACATTTTTTAAAACTATAACGTTAGAAATCAGTCCAGCCAACTGCCCTTACACAATCTTTCATTTTAGGCTCCACGTGGAAGTTTGTGATGTGTTTGCCCACAGACGGCTGCCAAACTGGGTGTCTTCTTTTTTACAGAACCATAACCAGCTGTGTTAGTACGGTGGAGGATGTCAGACAGCTCCCATAGGATATAGTTTCTTTACTCTCCTCAACTTTGGTTTGGGAAATTAGTTTTGTAATCATGCTAAGAAAGAAAAAGTGGCTTGAATCTCCTTTCTCCACTCACTCCAGCAAAGTCAGACTGGCCAAGGCCCATGAGTGGGGCTACGCTTGCAGAGCAGGGGACCGTGGGGAGATGTGGTGAGTGGCACAAATGGAAGAAGCTCAGCTCGGGGACGGGGACGGGGACGGGAATCTGGAGAAAGTGGGACAAGCGTCTCCTTGCTCTTAGGACCCACAGGGTGAAAATGGCTGCAGAGACTGTCGAGAGGGCAGTGTGAGAGTGATGTCTGGGCTCACAGGAGGAGCAGCCCAACTCAGGAGACAGGTGACAGGGACTTCGAAGCCCTGAAGGACAGGACTTTTGTGATAAATCTGGTGAACACCGCTGAAAAAACACCCGGTCCCTTCCCAACTTTTGTAGCACTCAAGAGACCAGAAGACGTAAAATCTTGTATAGCCTGGGAGATCACCCCCAAAATGGCTGAGACGGACTTTCCTACCAGAGTGGCAGGGGGTGGTGCCTTAGAGCAGAAGAAGTATAACTTAGGAAAGAAATAAAGCAGGGGATGTTTGGAGCTGGAACTACTGTTTTGTCCACTTGGAACCCCAAATGAGTTAAATTTCAAGGATAAATTGTACCAACAATGCAGTAATCTAATCTCATTTGGCAACAAAAACTACACTATCTAATAGATTTTTAGCTTAGCCATCTAGAGACTTAGATTCAAATACAGTACTCAATAAAAGTAATTACTTTTTTCAGATTTGTGGTGCTTCGTGTACTTAATCTCTTTGTTTCCATTACACATTTACTTGCTTTATCCTGAATTGTACTATTTTGTAGATTGTTTTGTTCAATTTATAATTTGCCTCAAATCCTGCTTAAAAGCTGAATGTGCACGCTAAATGAGGGATTGATTCAAGTTCCTTAGTGTCACATTTCTTTAGAATTTTGTTCTAACTAATCTAATCCCATTATAATATAGAAAAAAATGTTATACCCCCAAGGTGTTTCATGTAGCTTTAGTTGAAATGCTTCTTCATTACAATTATTCCATGTAGTAGAAATAAAACAAAATTTGTTTTTAAACTAAAGTCACTTTTAAGAACCCAAATGGTTCAATTATGTACATTGTCTAACCAAGATTACAGTTACACCATAATTTATCAAATTTATTCATTTGTGTCCCTTGAAAGCATTTTCAATTTTTGAAATATTTCTGGAAAAATATAGAACATACAGCATGTATGAGAGCTAACATTATTTTCTGTTTCAGCTTTATTTTTTTGTAAGTAAGAAAAAACATTACAAATACAACTAAGGCTTTACCACACCTATCCATTTCAATTATCCCCCTCTTTCCTTAAAGTAGGCATTATACGAAAACTGGGCCATATCTTGCTAATACATACATCTCTAACTACTTATGTCTCTATCCAAAACAATGTATAAAATCACCTTATCTAAACATAACGTAAATGGCATCTTAATGTATATGGTGTGCATTAAAGTTATTTTTCTAACGATTAAAACAATTTTTGAAAAGTATTGATGCATTATTTTAAGAATTAAATACCGTATTAAAGCATTTTCTCAAGAGTTAGGTGCTTTAACGTGTGTGTGTGTGAGTGTGTGTGTTTCAATTCCGCTTATAACTTTGAGGTAAATTCATTTACAGCAAATGATACAGAGATGTCTGTTTTATCACCATAAGGATCCCTTGTGTTACCCTTTTATACTACATCCTCCTCTCTCCATGCTGATACTCTAAACTCTAAACTCTGGAACTACTCGTCTGCTCTCCATCTCTATAGTTTTATCATTTCAAGAATGTTATATACATGGAACAATATAGGATGTAATCATTGAGATTGGAGGGTTTTTTTTTTTTTGCACTCAGCTTGCCTCCTTATGGCTCTCTTGAGCATTCATTCATTCATTCATTCATTCATTCATGGTTTTGTTGGATATATCACTTTATATAGTTTCTTAGTGGTTTCTCCAGAATATGCATATATACATATATGGATAAATGTAGAAAATCATAATCTAACTAGTATCAGCATTGCACTACTGGAAACCTTACTACCATTTAGGTCCCTTTACCTTTCTCACTTTTAAATATCACATCGTCTTGAATAGCAGGTGGTATTATAATTTTTATTTCAATAATCAAATAATGACTTAGAAAACTCATGAGGGAAAGAACAATCTATTATATTTACCTATATTTCTGTTCTTTTCATTATTTTTCCTTCCTAATACTCCAAGATTTCTTTATTTATCTGTCCTTTCTTTTTGAAAAGCCTCCTCTGGTCATTCTTGAAGGGTAGGTCTGCTAGCCAAAACTCCTCTTAATTTTCCTTCATCTTAGAATGTCTCTGTCAACACTTCTTCCTGAAGGGCAGTTTCACTGGCTATAGAATTTGCAGTTGCCAGTTCATTCCATTCAGCACTTGAAAATGTTGTGCCGTGTCCTTCCGGTCTCTGTGGCATCAAATGAGAACACAGCTGTCGTCTGAACTGGTGTTTCCCTGTAAGTAATATGCTGTTTCTCTCTCACTGCTCTATAGGCTTTCTTTGCATTTAGAAGTTTAATAATCACATATCTTGGCATGAATTTCTCTGTGTTCATCTATCCTACTGGGTTTGTGCAACTTCTTGAATCTATAATGCTTATGTCTCATCAAATCTGGGAAGTTTTCAGCCATCATTTCTTCAAATACACTTTCAACATCATCCTCTTTTTCCTCTCCTTCTGGAACATCCACTTGAAGATTGATGCTGTTGTTAATTACCCCCTGAAGCGCTGTTCTTTTTTTTATTTTCCAATTTTATTGATTTGTCTTCAAGGTCACTCACTCATTCATCATCTCTACTCTTCTCGTGAGTCCATACTTTGAGTTTTTAATCTCTGTTTTCATATTTTTCAGCTCTTTAATTTCCATTTTTTTTTTAACCACTTCTATTTCTAGTTGGAATTTTTCTATTTTTTCTTCTGTTTTTCTATCATTTGTTTCAAGAACATTTGTAATTCCTGACTGAAGCATTTTTGTGATGGCTGCTTCCAAAATCCTTATTTGATAATTCCAACATCTGATTAATATTGGCATTGGCAGGGTGCCTGGGTGGTTCAGTCGGTTGAGTGCCAATTTCAGCTCAGGTCATGATCTCACGGTTTGTGAGTTTGAGCCCCACGTCGGGCTCTGTGCTGACAGCTCAGAGCCTGGAGCCTGCTTCAGATTCTCTGTCTCCCTCTCTCTGCCCCTCTCCTGCTTGTGCTCTCTCTCTCTCTCTCTCAAAAATAAAATAAACATTAAAAAATATATATTGGTATTGGCATGAATTGATTGTTTTTCATTCATGTTGAAACCACTATATTCCAGGTTATTTTCTATTATATCCTGAATATTTTCACTATAAAATAGACTCTAAATCTTATTTAAATCGTTTAAAGATTTAGGCAGTCACTCTGTTTAGGCTTAGCACACAGGTGCTGGCCTATTTTTGTGGTCTGTGAATCTGATTATGGTACCATTTTCTGAGGCTTTGTGATTCTCTTCAGTCTGACTGGATACTGCTGGGGTTCTCAATGATCCCTGATGATGCAGCCTGAGGGGTCAGAAGGTGTTTCCTCATGCAAGAAATCCTGTAGGTGGTGAATGAGAATACAGAGCCTATCCCAGGGTAGGCATCCACAGTGGGACTCCTGTCAGTGTCAGCTGGCCACCCAATGTCTCTAGGCATAGGGAGGATCTTTCTAGCCCAGAGAGAACTGAGAATGATTCTCAAGGTAGGTACTTACTGTAATAGGGGCACCCCATCAGTGCTACCTGCTGCCCATTGTCTCTAGGTTGGGGAAAGTATTTTCCAGCATATGGAGAAGAGGATTCCTGGGCTGAGCACTTGTCATGGCAGGATCTGTTCTATTTAAACCAGCCAGCTGTCCTGTGTCTCCAGGTAGAGGAAGGAAGTCTCAGGCCCAGAGGGAAAATAAAGTACTTCCCCCACACTATTTATTATTGTCAAAGGACTCCCAATAGACCCTGAGCTTGCCTAGTGTTGTCAATGGGTCTCCTTTGCCCAGAATAGGAATGAGGCAACTGGACCACCTTCTACTGCCAGGTTGGGGATGGGGAGACTTAAAGCCTGGGTTGTATTCTGTTCAGTGAATGGCGGTAAGATGTCTTGCTGCTTGCTGCTGTATTCATCTTCTAACTCTAGAATTTCTAATCACTTTGCCTTCTTTCTACTTTTCAGACTTATTTGGCTGCCTCTTGTAGGATTTCCAGAGTTGACAGTAATAATTCAGGAGAACCAGGAGCCATATTATACAGAAGAGAAGTCTGGATTGCTTTTCACACTGTAAAAACTAATCTCCTAATCATATTCTATCAAGGGATAAATTTTTGCATTTTATTTTTTTAAATGACAACTATTTCATAAAGAAATGACAAACGCTGAAATTTATAAAACATTTCTTACTAAAAGATTATTTCAAAATAGGTATTCTCCTAAATGAAATCAATAAAAAACTTTAATATCTGCAGGCCATTCTTTTAACAATGCTTTTATGTGATAACTATAGGAGCCAACTGGGCTCATTGCAGCCTAATGCACTAGAGCCTTTCATGTTTGTACAACCATTTATCATAACAAATAATTAAAAGGAAAGCCTCTACTAAACTTACATAATATATTGCCATTATGATGTCTACTTTGTAAAAAGATTCAGTCTCAGGACTATAGAAAAACATAGAAAAGCCTTACGACTTTTCTGCATATCTAAAACTGTTCTGAAATAAAATATTTATTTTGTGTTATTTTGTTAGTTTTTAATGTGCCTTTGGCTTTATGAATGGACCTCAATGATTTGGGGGGAGTAAAAGCTACCTGTTCCTTTGGTCAGAGCAACATAAGTATTCAAGCTAATGTAAAACTATTCTTTAATTAGAACTGAAAACTGAAGGTTGACACTTTTGTTCATGTTATTGTTAAGGAAACTAAGGCCATTTTCCCTCATTTTTCTTCTTTTAAAGATATGGATAATGATACAAACCATTTGTGTTTTGTTGTTGGTTTTTTGGGTTTTTTTGTTTTGTTTTGTTTTGTTTTAGCACTGGGCAGGAAAAACTCATATGAGAAATCTAGAATTTTCTTTTTTTTTTTTTTCAACGTTTATTTATTTTTGGGACAGAGAGAGACAGAGCATGAACGGGGGAGGGGCAGAGAGAGAGGGAGACACAGAATCGGAAACAGGCTCCAGGCTCTGAGCCATCAGCCCAGAGCCTGACGCGGGGCTCAAACTCACGGACCGCGAGATCGTGACCTGGCTGAAGTCGGACGCTTAACCGACTGCGCCACCCAGGCGCCCAGAAATCTAGAATTTTCAAGAGTTAATTGTGACTTGAATAGAGTCTTGTAATAGAGATGACCCCAGCACAGACCCAACAATGTCACCAGGAAATAGAGGAAATTGAGATTTCTACCTTAATGGAAAGACCTGCCAAGAAAGGTATCTTCTTTTAAGCTTAAGGATAAGGGAATCCCATCACTACTGCCTCACTCATAGGGGAAAAATAAAGTAAAAATTACTGAGAAAGCAAAGTCTTATCTTGGAGTCAGGTGACAGGTGTTAGGTCAAGACAAACACAGAAAACTGGCTTATATAAGGACCCAATATTTGCACTCATCCAAGGCACATAATCAGGCTTCACCATGGTGAGTTGACAAACAGTGCAAGAAACAGGCATCTACACTGCTGAACAAATTCTTCTCGCTAGATTATCTGCTAACCTAGGAAGCAGGAGGAGCCACTTAGCACTTACAACACAAACCACAACCCAGACACGTTCCCAAGAGTCGATGCTCAAACTGCACTTACCTATAAATCCCTATCTGTTGTGAATTATCTACCAACTATTAGGTTCTCTATGAAACATTCTTGAATGTCAAAGCAAAGTTTGCTTATTTTCATCTGTTTTTATATTAAGAGCAATGATTTACTTTTTTCTCATTAATGTAGGAATGATGATTCTTAAAGCACAAAGTTATTACAAAATAAATTGTGGAGCTGGAATTAACGAGAACTCTTACTGATTACAGATAATGATGTCCAAGCTCTGTGAATGACAGTATGGTTCAGAGCTGGACAATCCTTACAGATTTCTCTACCATCAACTGATTTCCCGGTGTTTCTACAAACTTTACACACTTCTTTTTTTCCAACCAGTCTGAACCTGAAGTATAAAGCATGTGGTAATTGAACATTCTTAATACACAACTCATGATATGGTGCCTGATAAATGGTACTGGTCACTTACTAAATCATAAAGATGAAGTTCATCTCTTGGAGGTTATGTTGAAGTGACAATTTGAATGTAACAATAGGATTTGAGAATCCAGGCTTCATCTTAAATGTTTAAAACTTCATTTCACTTTATACATAGCCCAATATACACTTCCATTCTTTCCATTCTCCCTTTTCTTCATTTCTCCATTATTTGCTTTTTCCCTCCTCTTTTCTTTTCCTTTCTTTCTCCCTTCCTTCATTCTCTTTCCCTTCTTTCTTTCCTTCTGTCCTTCCTTATTTCTTTCTTCCTCCCTTCCTTCCTATCTATTTATCTTTTCCTAAGGAATATTCTCGTGGTTCCCTAATGTATGTTTCAGAAAGTACATTTTGCTCAGAACCTTCTGATTATACATGCAGGCTAAGAATTTATCCTACCAAGAACAATGTTAAAAAATAACATGCTGAATGGTTTTTATGTATTATAATGCAAAACAGGAATATAGGACGAAGGAAAAGTTCAGCCATGAATGAATAAACAGATCACAGAGCTTGGAATAGAGACTCTTATTTTGCTATCACAGAAGGATACTTGATTTGAGAATCCACCAGAGCCAACCCATCTGCAATGTAAGGTCAAGTTACTCTACAGGGAAATTATTCTTGTATCCATGATTTAGGCCCACTTAACACATTCAGTCAGAAAATTAGAATGTTCCTACACTTGGTTCTCTGCAACAGGATAGCCTTCATCTGTGGAGAGCACTGTAATATGCACTTGTCTACAGGAAAAAAAGCCCATTCCCTGCCTTCTTAGAAATAGGAATTAGTAAATCTTGGAGCATTTTCCAATGCCTGAGGGTGGTAAGTTAGCTCCTTTAATTCAGACTTCCAAATACCAGTTGGGTTGTTAGGAGTACAATGCTGCATTTCAGTGCTGAAAGACCATCTGCTACTCTTCTGGGAAATATACTCTCTACCCTCCAAGCTTGGAAATGAAGCGTTTTTCTCTTCCTCAAGCCTGCTTCCAGCCACACAGTTAATTCTGAGGCACTGGAATGGACACAGTATCTAGTATTGTTAATACTGGGTACGGTATTGTGCAGAACATGCTCACCATTTGCTCTTCAATACGCTCCAGCTTATGAGGCTCAGGGCAATGGAGAACATGCAGCTTTTGTGACTTTTGCGGAAGTGTTGGATGTACATTTATGTGAGTACAATGTGATTATCTTCTTGAAGATTCAATGAGTTTCTTAACGAACAGAGCAAAAAAGGGAAAAAAACAAAACAAAACAAAACAATTGCTTCAAAGTCATTCAATAGAAATGACTTCCAAAACAAAATGTCTGGTGCAAAGATGCAACTACAATTCACTTGTTCAATGTTGGGTTACTGTATCAAAGAAAAATGGAAGTACATAAATCATCTATAAAGCCAGATCAGCCTAGAAAATGAGGTAAGAATTAGATGCCCGGAGCCTACCCCCATTCAGTATGACTAACTTCAGAAATGTTCACAATTGCCACAGTTTGTTAATTGCTACACAAGAGTTATCACATTAATGCAACTCGGATGCCAAGAAGGGTTTAAATGAAGTTAAATGAGTAAAGCACGCAGAATGCTTTTCATTGTTCAGGCTTATGGGTAGTCAGTGAGTTGTATAATTGGGATCTCTAATGTTTCCAGCTCATTTAGCCTTTTACTGTATTGTGTGAAGTCAACAAACATCTGCCAAAAAAAAAAAAAAAAAAAAAAGGTGCAATAGCCCAAATTCAAAGATCTTCAATGCAAAGATCAAGTAATTTTTCCTCCCATTCAGAGTTTACTTTCTTAAAAACAAGACCTGTAGAAAATACACTTGTTTCTGCTTGTTTACTTTTATCTAACTGCCACAGTAGCTAGCACTGTGCTAGTCAAAATATGTTCCATAGACCAGCACAATCACCTAAGAGCTTGTTAGGAATGCAGAATACCCAGCCCATCCCATATTTACAGAATCAGAATCTGCATTTAACAAGATTCCTAGATGATCTGTATGCAAGGTAAAGCTTGAGAAGCACTGAGCTAAACAATAACCGACATGAAATCGGTAAAGGACAAAATATGTAAATATCTTACTTTTCAGCAGGTAGCATGAGTCTTTTTTCTGACAAACATTCATCCAGAGTTGATAAGCTCATGGAAGCTCTCTTGTTTTATTGTCTCTTAGGGTTGCTAACTGAATGCGAACAAACTGACTACAGATGTATTTGACATTTGCATACTTGCAAAGTTGTGATAAAAAAGAAGAAAACAGGTAATTCGTGTACCAAAGCCCTTTTGCCTCTTTTTGTTGTTAGATGTAATCTTTTACTAATAGGGCGTCTAAAACTTTACTTAGCGGTGTACTGGTATATGATTAACATTAGACTGTCCATTAGAAGAGAGAGCTCAGATTCAAAACGTTTGGTGATTTCTGGTGTGAATAGTCCAGCTATGGCCAATTTAAAGTCACTACCATGGGGTCATGGGACTCAGATTTGGAAAGAAAAGTGCACAAGCAGCTGTTCTAGCAAGTCTGAGGCAGTTCTGGCTTTCTGCTACACAGACACTCAGAGCTGGCCCTTAGCTCTCCTTAGAACCTCAAGGCTTCAGAACCCAGCTGGAAACTTCAGGAAGGAAACTCAAGGCAACCAAGCATAAAACAACGCTTGTTTCATTCTTGCAATTCCTTTCCTTGGTTCCAACACCTGGTCTGCCCGTCTAACCTGGCTTGCCCTTGGATCCTCTCCCTTTGTTCCCATCCTGTTACTGGCATCCTTCTGCAGTTCTCAATTCTCTACCAGTGGCTCGGAACTGTGCCGGCGTGACCTACTGTTCATGATCAGAATCTCAAGTGTTATGGCTTGTAAATTTTTAACTGATGGTAAAGTATACAAATTCACCAATGATTTCCTTTTCTGTATATATCAAAGCATTTCAAACTCCTATTCAAAATCCATTCTACCAATATTTCGTGAACTTTTTCTTTTTTTAATGTTTATTTCTTTTGAGAGAGAGAAAGCGAGCACACATGCATGGGAGCAGGGGAGGGGCAGAGAGAGAGGGAGAGAGAGAATTTCAAGCAGGCTCCATGCTATCAATGCAGAACCTGGCATGGGGTTCAATCCCACCAGCTGTAAGATCATGACCTGAGCCAAAATCAAGTTTGATGCTCAACTGACTGAGCCATCCAGGCACCTCCCAGTGAACCTTTTCTACTGCTAGCAGTGTAATAAGTTCTTGAAAAGGAGAAAGGAGACTGAAAAACAGCTGGGATCCTGAAGGCTCGGGTGTGTTTTGCTGGTGAATTTCACTCATGAAGTGAAGCACAGGGAGGAAGGCAGGGCTCTCTGCTCAGCATCCTGGGTGCCCCGCTCTCCTTTTTCCTATGTGAAAGGAAAGAGGCTCCCCATTCTAGCCCCCTCTCTCAGGCCCAATCGTCTATTACTGTCCTTCATTCAGGAGACAAAATACCTAAAGAAGATTCTCAATCTTAGTTTCTCTAGGAATTGCTCCTTTGCAATGACCAAGTTAAGCTAAGCAAAACTAGCCAGGGCTTTGTGATGAATTGGTGGCAGATGTGGCCGGGAGGGGCAGATCTTCACAAAGGTGCTTACAGGAGCTGCCTGAACCTTATTACCACCCTTGCCTCCCACAGATGCCTTCTAAAACTTACACATTCTCACGTCGAGCAACCTATGGAATTCACCTAAGAAGTGAACAGCCACTGGCTACAAGAGAAGGATCAAATTAGATACAAGGAGGCCTACGCACGGCTGAGCGTACCGCCCTCAATTCTGAAGTTCCGTGTATCTTAACATGTCAGTTCAGTTTTTACTTTGCTTTATAGCCCTCAATTTTTTCCCCCCGAGAATCCGTCTATTCTATATGGCAACCACAACACATTTTTAAGTTTTATTACATACTGATACTGCCTTCTGCTTATAGTTTTTGTCAGTTTAAGAAAAACCAGGAAAGGTTAATGTCAGATATTTCAAAATTCAGCAATTTTATTTTGTAAAAATAAGGACGTGCAACTAGCAGGTTTTAATTTATCTGAATCAAATACAACTCCCAAATGCCAATCATATAATCTCACATAGGAAAGTTATCTAAACACATATTAACATTTAAAAAGTCATTTGCTTGAGAGTGTAAATTTTAAGACCTCTCCACAGATTGAAAATTCCTGCAGAACTGCAATTGCACAATGGTACTCGCGATCTATATACAGAACACGAAAAAATAATTATCTTAATAACATAATCATGTACACAGAGGCAGCTCAAACACATCCACTGCATAAACAGTGACCTTGCATTTATAATAAGAATGCCATGCTTTTGCTGGTGACAACTAATGACCACTCAGCACAGGTTAATGGCATGACCCAGCATGCTATTTTGTATTAGTAATTTTAATTTATCTTAGTGGAAATAGGGATGAAAAGTACATACCAACATTTCCACCTTGAATCTTACCTCTCAGAGTCTTAAATATTCTCTTATGTTGCCAGTATCTCTTGTTTAGACTTATTTACTACTGAATCATTAATTATGTTATGATACACTGAAATAATTGGTAGATTTGTAAGTATTTAGTTAACATATTTTGAAGAACACTTGGGCAAGGTCCAGGAATGCACTTGAATTTCAATGCTTAAAATTACCCTCAGAACTGAGGGATAGATTTTCTTTCTAAAATAATGAGGTTTAATAACATAATTATTGGGCAAAACCCAAAACAAACACCTCGAAAAATATACAACAGCAAATTATATTTTTATGTATGGCAAATTTATTTTGAAAGAACTTTTTAAAAACCTCATTAAGCTGTTTTAATTTGAATGCCTAAAATTAACCTTAGGAGAAAAGAATTTATTTTATTTATAAATAATGAAGAAGAATGGATATCATAGCTGCTGGAGTAAAAGCAACTTAGATCGAGGTCTGCAGAAAACATAAGAAACCATTAATTATGGTCTCAAAAGAATGTGACTTAATTTAATTTACCTAAATGTTGCATATGTTATGCTTGTGCTCTACAGAGATTTTTAACATTAAAAGAGTCGTTTTATAAATAACAGAAGAGACTGGGGCGGTATGTCCAAAAAAAATTAAGGTAGCATTATTTAACAAAGAATTCATTACCATGACTTGTGTTAGAATTCTGAAATCATTTCCTTCCCCCATAACTTTGTGAATCTCAGTCTTGTATGACAAATGTACAAGAGGAATGTGTTTGGGCCAAAATTTAGTGATCTAGGAATCTGAAGCACCATCCACTAACCATATAACTATACAAGATACTAAACAAAAGGTCAATTATTTTGGTTATTTATTCTAGAACCCTCCTTCATGTTAAATCATCTACAAATTAAAAACTAATGGATATCACCAATAGACACAGAGAAGTGGAAACCACTGCATTTTCTCCAACAATCATGAGTACTCTGTTGTGGTTTTCTTGGTTTTTGGTTTTTTAATCAACACCTAAGTTCTCCCAGGGTGGCAGGGTCCCAGCAGCCACAGAAGCTCTCAGACACAGAGGAGGCTTCAGCACTGAACCTTAGCTGCTCTCTGTCCCTGCAGTGATATTTTCACACTGGAAGCAAGTTAACCAGTGGCAGCTTCACATAAAGTC
Organism: Puma concolor; assembly: GCF_028749965.1. Classification (NCBI taxonomy): domain Eukaryota; kingdom Metazoa; phylum Chordata; class Mammalia; order Carnivora; family Felidae; genus Puma; species Puma concolor. Next base: position 13,899,071 of record NC_141675.1, read on the forward strand.
TGAAAAATGCTCCATTTGACCAGGCACAGTGGAAAGAGGCTGTGGGTTAAATATGACCCTGGGATAAAGCAATGAGACAGCAAGCCTAACACTTTAGAAACCAGAATTTGCCAACATCAGAATAAAGGCCAGGTCTCTACGGCCAATAACAGCATGTGGGGATGTGTTTATATTCTCTCTCCTTCCCAGTTGAAGGAGAATAAATAATAAACTTTGAACTTTGAAGGTACTCCATTTCTTACACTTTAAAATATTTGCTTCCTTTGTCTCCATCCCAATGCTGTTTTCCACATTTTATTACATCATTTCTCTTTCTTTCACTTTTGTCTAGATCTTAGGTCTCAGAAGCACTTCACATTTTAAAAAAATCACTGAGGATTCCCCAAGAGCTAGCACATATACGGGTTACACGTATCAATATTTACCATATTCAAAATTAAAACTCAGAACTTTTTCTAAAAACACAAGTATGCACAAGTACACATTCTACTAGCTGCCACAGCAATGCTGTCACACATTATGCAGCCTCAGAGAGCTCCAGTGCACTCTTGCAAGAGAATGAAAGTGAAAAACATAAAAATCAACTGGTGTTACCAGAAACAGAGTATTGACCCTGTGGAGCTCTGAAAGGGGACTTCGGGGGATCTCTGGAAAGCAAATTAAAAACTGCTGCTCAAAGTAAACAGAAGGCAAAAAATCAGAATTGTTTTTATCTCTTTCATGTCAATTTCTACTCTTCCTCTGAATACTGAAAAACAACAACAAAGGTGGACTTCACCACTTGATTTCCTAATTGTCATGTCATGGTACTCAAGACCGCATAGCGTTGTATACCTATCAGAGGAGGACTCGTTGAACCAGCTATGGGTGAAGATATGGGAAAAGCAGAACATTTCACACCACTGGTAAGAATGTAAAATGATACAACTACCACAGGCAATCAGTTGGCAGTTTCTTTAAAAAATTAAACATATAGGGGCGCCTGGGTGGCGCAGTCGGTTAAGCGTCCGACTTCAGCCAGGTCACGATCTCGCGGTCCGTGAGTTCGAGCCCCGCGTCGGGCTCTGGGCTGGTGGCTCGGAGCCTGGAGCCTGTTTCCGATTCTGTGTCTCCCTCTCTCTCTGCCCCTCCCCCGTTCATGCTCTGTCTCTCTCTGTCCCAAAAATAAATAAAAAAAAAAAAAAATTAAACATATACCTACCATATTATATACCTATTATGCTCCCAGGTCTTTACATAAGATAAATGAAAGCACACAGAAATTACACATGAAAATTATAGCACCGTTATCTGTAGCCATCAAAAACTGGAAACCACCAATGTCCGTTAATAAGTAAATTATGGCATATCCATACGGTGGATACAGTACTCTACAATAATGATGAATGAACTCTTGATATATACAACTACATGGTTGAGTTTTAGAATAATTTTGCTTAGTGAAAGAAGCCAGTCAAAAATAGTCCATTAAGAGAATGAAAAGCCAAATCACCAGACAACAATAAATCTTTGCAAAATGCATTTCAGATAAAGAATTTGTATCCAAAACATTAAAATTCACCAGAAAAAAATAAAACTCAGTTTTAAAAATGGGCAAAAGACATGAACAAACAACTCACCAGAGAAGATACAGATGGAAAATAAGCAAATGAAAAGACGCCCAATGTCATATGTTGTTAGGGAATCACAAATTAAAATGACCATGAGATACTACCACACACTTATCAGAATGGCCAAAATCCAAAACACTCACACCAAATACTGGAGAAGGTGTGGAGCAAAAGGAAGTTTCATTCATTGCTGGTGGGAAAGCAAAATGGTAAAGCTACTTTGGAAGACAGTTTCCTTACAAAATTAAACATACTCTACTATAGGATCAAGCAATCACGCCCCGTGGTATTTATTCAGAGGAGTTGAAAAGTTATGTCTACACAAACACCTGCACATGAATGTTCATAGCAACTTTATTCGTAATCGATAAAATGTGGAAGCAATCAAGATCTAAAATAGGTAAATGAATAATAAAACTGTGTGGTACATCCATACACAGTCATAAAAAGAAATGATCTAGCAAGCCATGAAAAAACATGGAAGAACCTTAAATGTATATTGCTAAGTGGAGAACTTTAAATGTATATTGCTAAGTGAAAGAAGCCAATCTGAAAAGGGTACGGACTGTGTACCTTCCAACTATAGGACATTCTCGGAAAGGCAAAACCATGGAGACAGTAAAAATATCAGTGGTTGTCAGGGGAAGGAAGGGAGGCAGGAAGGTGGAGCCCTGAAGATTTCCAGGGCAGTAAAACCATTATTCTGTATGATAGTATGTAGTGGTAGGTACATGTCACTATACATTTCTCAAAACCCATATAATGTACAACATAAAGGGTAAACCCTAATGTAAACGATGGGCTTCCATTAATAATAATGTCTCAGTTTTGGCTCATTAGTGGTAGCAAATGTGCCACACTAATGCTATACAGCAAAAATAGAGGAAATTGGGTGGCGGCTAAGTGGGCATATTTTCATATGTACTGTACTTTCATATGTACATATGTACTGTACTTCTTCCTCATCTTAAACCTAAAACTTGTCAAAAATTCTATTAATGTTTCAAAAGTACAATATATGATTCCATTTACATGAAGTTCTAGAACATGAAAAATAATGTATGTGGCAGAAAATGGAGCAGTAGTTGTCTGGAGATGAAGACGAAGAGAGGCGGGGCTTACAAAGGGGTGCAAGGAAACCTTTGAGGGTAATGGACGTGTCTGTTATTGACTGTGATGATAATTTCCTGGGGACACAGATATGCCAAATGTATCAGATTTTATACTTTGAATATGTATAGCTTATTCATGTTAACTTGCTCTTCTAGCCATTTCCCAGATGATGCTAATAATGCCGGTCGAGACCACACTTTGAGCACCACTCAGAGCCAATGACACACAGATTAGACAGAGGGCAACTGTCCCCACCTTGGGCTGCACTTTGGAATCTACTGGAGTAGTTAAAAAACAGAGGTTCTGACGTCAGTTTGTGGTGAAGCCTGGCTTGGGGATTTTTTAAAAGCTTCTTCAGTGATTCTCACTTAGCTAGGATGGAAAGCAATTAGGATAGGGACACCTCAAAAAACACTCTAGTTCTACATCTGGATCGTTGTAACAGCAACCTACCAATAACCAAAAAATAACTAAAATGACTCCACCAATAATGTATACTTGGAAATTCCATTAGTTTTATTTGTGTCACATATAGAATTTTTGATACATCTATTAAAAAGAAGAGTTCGTCAATTTAGGGAGCATTGGGGGAAAAAGATGGGAATTATTTTGTTGGCTGCAAATAGCTACAGTTTAATATTTAAATCAATCAGTAAAACATAATCTCTAAAAAAATAAAATCATCTTATGTCCTTTCCTTTCTGTGAGTTGCTACATTTTATGAGGTCACCAAAAAAAATGATACAAGATGACAGATGATCAATTTATGATTTAATTATTTGGGGGATGGGCTGGGTAATTTTATAGTTCATTTTTACTAAATGAATGTTTTCCCTTCCCGTAAGACACCTTTCAATTTAAGTTCTCTCATGTTTCTTTAATGATCCATCAACTGGATTCTTCTAGTGTCCAACCTCCTATCCATACATAAGAACCAGTGCAGAGAGAAACACAGGGCTGAGGGAAAAAGACTGTACCCCAAACCCCAGAACTACTCATTTATGCTTCCATCTCCCATCTATAGGCACAAACTGAGTGTGTTTGTGCATGAAGAACATAAGCTGTAGTATCTACTACCCAAGTTCGCCTCAAAACCTTTCCACTATATAACCCATTTTTAGTTCCTGAAGGATTTTTCCTAACTCGCTGTCCTAAAAGGTTGCTCAGGCCACATCTTATAGAGAGAACCATCAGATCTTCAGTGGCCTTAACATGGCAATGCAAACCTCCCTAGATAAACTTTTGGTTGGCTAATAATACCGCTTTCAATATACTAAACAGAATTTTATCAGCCATCTGAATCCTCATCAGTTGTAGTTTACCCTAAGAGCTATTGGTGCACCTAACTAAATTCCTCAATTAAGGCAACCCAGGCTTTTTTAAGTCAAGCCTGAAGGTAATTTTATAAAACAGTGTGTGTATAACTGATTAAGCAAATATGTCACTAGTCCGACAAACAACAGGAAGCTCAGGAGAAGAATATTTCAAGACATTTGTAATTTAGAATCACATTGAAATGTGATTCTAAATTTAGGTGCAAACAATTAAAAGTATATGGAATTCATATTGGCATTTATACTCTGGTGTCAAGGAGCTACATTATTTTGTATGAACAAATCATTAGAGTCAATTTTCAATGAAAACACAAAGCTCTTTTGATGACCACTGAAGGGATGTCTTTATAAAAAAATAGAATTTAATGATCTCAACAGCCAGCTTTGGCAGTCCTAGAACTCCATGCTTAAATTCCAATTAGGCTCTAACTCATCCAGTCTTTTTCAAGTTGTTCCAATAAATGACACAGTGATGAGGCAGAGAGTGTATGGAAGAGGCCTCCAGGAACACAAGCCAAAATTACACCCAAAGCTGGTACTATGAGCACATTCTTGATCTCATCTCCTCAAGCATATGACAGGTTTTTCAATCAGAGAGCTTTATTCCTACTTCTCCCCAACGTCACACACTTCACGGTTTTAATCTATACAGCAGTACCCCACCAGAGCTGCAAAGTGACAGATTTCAGATGAGCTATGTCCTATAATTGGCTATACAGAGCATAAGTGGTAAAGATATGAAAAAGCTTATAGTCAAAGGAATCCAGATTCTGGTCTATTCCTACCCTTCAGCACTGATTCCACTTCATCACCAAATATAGATGATAATGCCAGCTTTAATTCACTTCCTATGTGCATTACTCTGACCTTCTGGGATACCGATATTAAAAACCAGCCATGGACTTACATTAAAAAGCAGTTATGGACTTTCACATCAGATGAGAATACAAAGTCACAAGGTAAGTTTGCCCCCACTCCAACAAAACAAGGAGCCAGACAATATACAAAACCAATGGGCTTTCCCCAAAGCCTGTAAGAGAACTGACATCACTGACTAACTTTAAATAAAACAAAAAACCCTATTGAACTAAGTCCAAAATAAGACTAGCCTTTTCCTGAATAGAAAGGAATCATGCCTGCTTTCTTCCGTAGTTGAGTAGTAGAAGAAAGAAGACGCCATCTTAAGTGGAGGTAAGCAGAAAACGGCTCAGCTTTCTGCAAATTTGAAGGCTATGTGTCAGCTGGCATGACTCCTTCACACGGAAGCCTCAGAGGAAATGGAAGACTTGACAGCCCTGCAAATTCTTTCACACAGGCCTTTCTGAGTGTTCGTGACAAAGGCTGGGGACAGGGCAGGAGAACTGAGAATGATAGTGAAGTCTCAGGGCGGCTCAAGAGAAGTGAGGGAAATGTTCCAGGCAAATTGGGCCTGACAACTGAGTGCCAGAGTTGTCCACCACTGGAAAAGAAAACGTACAGCTGAGAGAGCCCCTTTGCACACATACACCCACTAGAACTGTTTGAATAGAAGGGCGTATGTAGGAGGACTTAAAAGGCACACCACACCGACACTGGACCCTCCATAAATAACAAGCAGTGGCTGTCTGCTGCTGAAAGAGGCTAACAGAGAATCACTTGAGGTGAAAATGCACTGGGAGCTGCTGAAGTATGAAAAGTAGGGGAGAAAACCCCACAACTGTACCCAGTTTTAGCCATATGCTACTAAGGATTTGGGGGGGACACAATTGGTCACACAGTGTACATACACATGACCTACTAAATTCTGACAGAACAGAATTGAAACAAACCTGTGGTGAATAACAAAGCCCAGACACAGCTCAACTGATGACTAAATTGACTCACCCTATCATTCACCCCCACATGCAAATACACACACCACAGCTTGACAGAAGAGGAGCCATGGGGCTGTTCTGGGCTTAAGTATTTTCTTCAGTTTCTACTTTTTAGGTTTATATACACTGTTCAGAAAGCAGTAAAATGCAGGAGAGTCATGAAAAGGCAAGAAAATAGAAACCATGATTGAGGGGAAAAAAATAGTTAATAGAACCAGACTGCAAATAGCTTATATGTTGAAATTATCCAATAGGAACTTTAAAAGAACTATAATGGTCAAATATGTAGGGGAAAATGTAGACAACATACATAAGTAGATGGGAAGATTAAAAGATGAAAACTATAAAAATGAGCCTAATATAAATGTGAGAAATAAAAAATATAAAACCAGAGAAATTATTTAGATGGGATTACCAGCAGACTGGACACAGCCGAAAGAAAAAAAAATCTGTCACCCTAAAGACTTTTCAAGAGAAGTCCAGTACAAAGAGAAAAAAAAGAGTAAAACCTACAAACCCTACTTGAGACCCATGAGACAATATCAAACAACATGTGCGTAATTGGAGTCTCAAAAGGAGAAAAGGGAAAGAATGAAAAAGAAGACCTATTTTAAATACAATAATAAAGAATTTTCCAAAACTAATGAAAGATATTGAAATCCACAGATACAATGAGCTGAATGACAGCAAGCAGAGTAAATATAAAGTAAATCACAAAGAGGCAAAGAAACTCAGATCAAAGCCAACCCTAAGGAAAATCTAGAAAGTGGACAGAGAAGCACAGACATAATACATGTAGACAACAATGATAAATAATGGCTGATTTCTCATCAGAAACTACCGAGGCAAGAAGATAATGAGAAGACATCTTTAAAATATTGAAAGAAAAAAAATGTTAACCTAGAATTCTATATCCAGTGAAATGCCTCTCAAAAATGAAGGAAATGGAAATGGAAACTGGTGCAACCACTAGGGAAAATGGTATGAAGTTTCCTCAAAAAATAAAAATACCACATAATCTAATATTCCATTTCTGAGTATTTATCTGACAGAAACAAAAACACTAACTCAAAAAGATATCCGCATCCCTGTGTTCACTGTAGCATATTTACAGTAGTCAAGGCATGGAACCTGTCATCAGTGGATGAATGGATAAAGAAAAGGGAGTATTATTCAGCTATGTAAAGAAGGAAATCCTGTCGTGTACTATAACATGGGTGGACCTTGAGGGGATATGCTAAGTGAAATAAGTCAGACATAGAAAGACAAATACCATATGATCTCACTTTTATATGAGAATTCTTTTTTTAAATGAACTCATAAATACATAGAACAGATTGGTAGTTGCTAGAGGTGGGGGTGGGAGCGAAATGAGTGATGATGGACAAAAGGTATAAACATTCAGTTATAAAATAAGTCTGGGGATGCAATGTATAGTATGGTTAACTATAGTTAATAATACTGTACAGTATACTTGTAAGTTGCTAAGAAAATAAATCTGAAAAGTTCTTATAAAAAGAAAAAAATTATAATTATGTGTAGTGATGGATGTTAACTAGACTTATATCTATAAGATATAGATCATATGATATATACATCAAATCATTATACTGGACACCAGAAACTAATATGTCAGTGATAATTCAATAAAAATTTTTAAAAAATAAACCAGTTAATTTTTACCAACAAAAGTAAACAATCTACTCAGGCATCATCTTTCCTAATGAGTTCTAACTTAAACATTCTGTTTGGCTTTTCCCATGTCATCAATATTACCTTCAAAAAAATGGAGAGGGGTGCCTGGTGACACAGTCAGTTAAGTGTCTGACTCTTGACCTCAGCTCAGGTCATGATCTCATGGTTCATGAGTTCAAGCCCCACATCACGCTCTGTACTAATGGTGTGGAGCCTGCTTGGGATTCTCCCTCTCCCTCTGTCTCCCTGCCTCTCCCCAGCTTGTGCATTCTTTCTCTATCAAAATAAATACACTTTAAAAAATTAAAAATAAATTAAAAATAAATAAAAAGTTAAAATGGAGAAATACATATCTGACAGACAAAAGCTGAAGGAATTCATCTCCAGCAGATGTGCAGTATAAGATTAAATCTTCAAAAATAAAACTATGGGCTATATAAAGTAAAATTATTAAAATTATTATAGGGTACATAGCATATGTGACAACAAGAACACAAAGTGTAAAAGTGTGGTAATTGGAAATTTACTACTGTAAGTTCTTATATTGCTCGTGGAGTAGAATGCTTGCCAAGGTAGACTACGATAAATTCAAGATGCTTACTTTTCATCTCTAGAGCAGGGATTGGCAAACTTTATTTGTAAAGGGCCAATAGTAAATATTTTAGTCTCTAAAGGCCATATGATCTCTGTCACAACTGCTAAATTCTACTATTGAAAAAGCAGCCATATATAAGTAAATGAATAAACATGACTCTGTTCCAGTAAATCTTTATTTACAAAAACATGTCCTGGATTGGCCTACAGAATATAGTTTGCTGACCCCTGTTCCAGGACAACCACTAACAAAAAAAGAGATACATAACCAAAAGTCAATAAAGGAGATAAAATGGAATATGAAAACTTACTTGATTCATTCTGGAAAAGCAAGAAAGTAGTAAAAAGCAGATAGGATAAGTATAATCCAGACACCAAGATGGCAGACTTAAACCAAAACATATTAATGATTAGACTGAATTAAAGTGGAGTAGCCACTCTAATTAAACTGATATACTGGAGTATAAAGATATATATATAAAGAAACACCCTTTAAAGATACAGTCAGGTTTCAAAATAGAATATAAAAGATATACTACACTATTACTATAAGAATAATAGCCTATATGAATAGGAGATAAAATAGACTTCAAGATGTAGAGAATTATTACTATAGGCACTTCTTAAAAAGTTAAATCTACATCTTTTCTATAGATGCATAGAATGCATATAGTTTTTCATAATATTTTCTTATAATTGCTTGCATTTCTGTGGTACTGGTCATTATTTCTCCTCTCTCATTTGTGAATTTATTTATGTGGGTCCTTTCTGTTTTCTTTTTGATAAGTGTGGGTAGGGGCTTATCAATTTTATTAATTTTTTCAAAGAACCAGTTCCTAGTTTCATTGATCTCTTCTACTATGTTTTGGATTTTTTTTGTTTGTTTCTGTGTCATTTATTTCTGCTCTAATCTTTATTATTTCCTTCCTTCCACTGGCTTCAGACTTCATTTGCTGTTTTCTTTAGGTGTAAGGTTAGGTTATTCTTTTGAGCTTTTTCTTGCTTCTGGAGGTAGCCCTGTATTGCTATATACTTTCCTCATAGGACCACTTGCACTGCATCCCAAAGGTTTTGGACCATTGTGTTTTCATTTTCATTTGTTTCCATGTATTTTGTATCTTTGATATCCTTCTTGACCCATTCATTGTTTAGCAGCATATTATTTACATTCCATGTATTTGCGGTCAGATTTTTTTCTTATGGGTGACTTCTAGTTTCACACTGTTGTCGTCAGAAAAGGTACAGGATATGATTTCAATCTGTTTTGCATTTTTTGAGGCCAGTTTTGTGACTTATTATGTGATCTATTTGGGAGAATGTTCCATATGCATTTAAACAGAATGTGTACTATGCTATTTCAGGATGGAAAGTCCTAGATATATACGTTAAGTTCATCTGGTCCAGGGTGTCATTCAAAGCCATTGTTTCCTTGTTGATTTTCGGTTTAGATGATCTGCCCAGTGATATAAGTGGGGTGTTAAAGTCCCCTACTATTATTGTATTATCAATTAGTTCCTTTATGTTTTTTATTAATTGTTTTATTATTTAGGGTACCACGTTGGGTGCATAAATATTTGCAACTGTTATATCTTCTTGTTGGATTATCCCCTTTATGGTTATATAATGCCCTTCTTTGTCTCTTTTTACAGTTTTTGTTTTAAAGTCTAGTTTGTCCAATACTGGTATTGCTACTCCAGCTTTCTTTTGACATCCATTTGCCTGTTCTATGTTTCTCTTCCTCTCTCCACTTTCAATCTGCAGGCTTCTTGAGACCTAAAATGAGTCTCTTATAGGTTGCATATAGACAGCTCTTATTTTTTAATTCATTCTGACATCCTAGGTCTTTTGATTGGAATGTTTACTTCATTTACATTCAAAGTAATTATTGATAGATATGTATTTATTGCCATTTTATTATCTGTTTTCTCATTGTTTCTGGAGAGTTTCTCTGGTCCTTTTTTGCCTTTGTCACTTTTGGTTTCTCCTTTGCATTCAGAGTCCCCTTTAACATTTCTTGCAGGGCTGGTTTAGTGGTCACAAACTCCTTTAGTTTTGTTTATCTGGGAAATTCTTTCTCTGTTCTTGTATTCTGAAAGATAGCCTTACTGGATAGAGTATTCTTGCCTGCAGATTATTCCCATGCAGCACTTTGAATATATCATGTCATTCCCTTCTGGCTTGACAAGTTTCTACTGAGAAAACTCCAGGTAGCCATATGGGTTCTCTCTTGTAAACAAGTTAAGGACTTCTTTTGCTGCTTTTAAGATTTTTTTATTTATCACTATTTTGTGCAAATTTAATTACAATATGTCTTGATGTTTGCCTGCTTTTGTTGATTTTGATAGTCCTCTGTGCCTCCTAGATCTGAATGTCTATTTCCTACCCCAGATTAGGGTAGTTTCCTGCTATTATTTCTTGAAATACATTTTCTGTCCCCTTTTCTCTCTCCTTCTTACTCTTGGACTCCTATAATATGAATGCAACCCAGGGATCTTATTCTTAGGTATTTTATTCAAGAAAAATGAGAACCTATATCCACAAAAAGCCTCATACACAAATCTTTATCAAAGATTTATTCATAATAACCCAAATATGGAATAGCTCAAGTACCCATTAACAGGTGAACAGGAAATTAACAGTATATTCTTATCATGGACTACTTAGTAATAATAAGGAATTAAAACTAACATTATTCTGACATAAAGACTCTAGAAACGAAACAGTATATAATGTACGATGATACTTCTATAAAGTTTTAGAAGAGACAAAACTTACTTTCATAGAGGTAAGATCAGTGTTTGTTTTTGGCAGGGTACTTGACTCAAAGGGCACAAGGAAACATTCTGGGGTGATGTAAATGTTTTCTATCTTGACAGAGATGAGTCACATTGGTGTATTCATTTGTCAAAATTAACCAACCTGCATACTTAATATTTTTGCATATACTAAATGTAAATTATACCTCAATAAATTTGACATTTGGTTACAAAAAGCATTTATACATGACTATGAAAATCAGTAGGCATTTATGTTAATCAACTATAGTAATATAAATATTCATTTGCTATTAAACTGTTTTCAGGTCCAATCCAAGAAGAATATTTGCTAATTAGGTTTTCTGCTGATAAGATAAACATCCTGGAATATTCCATTACCTGAAAGCAGTGGGGTAAAACATACAGAAACATGTAGCATATACTAGATAAGCAACACAACATTTTTCTTCCTCCTTTCCTAAGATGAGATCTAAAGGGAACATGTCTTATCCAAAATATCATGAGTGTAACATGTATAGTCCCTTACCTATTTGAGTCACATATGGCCATGAGCTATAACAGCCCTCTTTCAGCAACCGAGGTAGCCACATCCAATGGATCCAACTTAACACACACTTTGAAACTTGTGTGTCACCTGCACCAAACTATGAAATGCAGCTCTCAAAAGCTTACTGTATTGTCAAAGACTGGGCTACGGCAGGATAAGACGGTTCTGGTCAAAGTTAGACTAGACTAGACCACTTAGTGGAGCAATCAGAGGAGAATCCTATGATAAGTTAAAGACGATACCCTAACCTGGCCGGTCAGCATGGCAACAGTAGAGGCAATGAGGAGGATAGAATACCATCGGATAATGAAGTTGAGTTCAATGACCAGGAGTTAGGCCCAGAGATTAGAGGTCAGAGAATGAATCAGCCTCAGGACTTTAAAACCCAGTCCAGGTTAGGGGGCCCAGGTAGGAAGTGAAATCTGTGTATAAGAGAAGGTATCAGAGAGTCAAGCCAAACACAACTTACCCCAGAACACAGATTTAGTTTCTAAGAATGCATTGGAAATTGGTTTTCATTATACATTACAGTGTACTCTTTTAATAGTTATTGTTGGGCTGATGGCCTAGGAGAGTTTCCTATTTATATTTCTAAGCATATAATTTAGGGGTTTCGGTGAAGGAAAGAACAGAATATGATGTTTGTGATTGAAATTGAATTTTAATAAAACTGTCTCTCTGGGCTCTGCTTAAAATGCTAATTTGCAACTTCTGCTCTTGATGAAGTAGAATGAAGAACAAGGCTCCCAATGAGAACTAGGAAAGGCAGATAACATACCAAAACATCTGTCTGTAGGTAATGGAACCTGCCAGAAAGCCAGGACTGCAGAGGCCGAGATATTGGAAAGAAAGATCATTGAGCTGAACCCAACTTTCTACACACTGCTTCCCCCCCTGGGTTATTTGCCAATTCCTGGTACCGAATGAGAAGCTAATAAGGCTGGCAGATGTCAGCCACTAAATGGCAGAGAAGCCAGCAGAGCTTTTGACAACCTCATGGTGCTGCCGAGACAAAAATGACATTTGGAGCTGCCAAATTAGAAGAGGTTGAGAGGCCAGGCGTCTAAGGAGAAGTGATCCCAACTCTCAGCACAAGGTTTGCCCTGGAGGTATTTACTGGTTCTTAAGCTGTGCTGGACAAAAATACCAAGAAGCCAAATAGGAAGACAGACAAGAGCTGAAAAGCACAGAGGAGTGGTTAATAGAAAAACGCTAGAGAGATGACCATGGACTTTACAAATTACCAAAGGAAAAAGACCCAAAGAACTCAGGTTCTAGGTGGAAGAATACCTGAAGGGCTAAAAGATAGGAGGGTCTGAAGCAAAGGTAGACCGAGTCATATAAAAACTACAACCCAGCCTTGAGCCTGCTCAGTCCCTAGCTAAGGTGATGCCCCTGTGCTCACATCAAAGTATAATCTAAGTAAAAGGATAACATCCTGAGCCTCCACAGTATTTCAAACATGTGCTAAATATTCAACAAACCAGTACCAACTATTAAAACAATGAGACCAGGAGCAAAGCACACAGACACAGAAAAGATATGAATACCAGAAAACACAGATCTGATGGTAAAATAATTAATTGTCACAAAAATCAATGTTAAGGTCAAAAATTTCACTGGAGAACTGGAATCTATGAAAAAGAAACAAACAAATTCTAAACATAGAAAATAAAATAGTGATGCACCTACAAGTCAAGGAATACCAAGGACTGCCAACAACCACCAGAAGCTAGGAGACATTTTTTTTTATTACAAGCCTTAAAAATCTAAACGATATTTTACAAGTAAAGCACATCTCAAGTGAAAATTTTTTCAACTGCACTAGACATATTTCAATTATTCAGTGACCACATGGAGCTACAGATGACCATATAACATATTAGCCAGTACAACTCGATGTCAAAACCAAAAGTAGGTAAAGCACGGGTCCACACAGAAACATGTGCAATTTCCTTGGACATATTCTTGAACAAAAACAAGTCAGATTCAAAAGGGATGTGTGTGTGTGTGTGTGTGTGTGTGTGTGTGTGTGTGTGTGTGTGTGTGTATACACTAAGAAAAGGCAAAGGTGACTGGTGGTCATAGAAGTCAAAATACTGATCACTTCATGTGGGAACGGTTTTGACAGGAAGGGGCATGAGGGAACATTTTTGGAGTCTCCTCTATATCCTGACCTGTGTCGTGCTGTACACATAAAGTCAAAAAGTTGTATACTTAGGGTGTGCTTTCTGCAACTAGTGTAATGTATATTATATCCTGTAGTGTGGTGGTTAGCCGAACTTCAAGGGAGGGGGGAAGAGGAGAAGGAAGATCTCACAATTTGTAGAATATGCCATCCTCCATTATGCAGGTGCCCCCGTCATGCCCAACTTTAAGCCTCTAACATGACCTCACTAAATGTGAAATTGAAAGAGATACGCAAACTCAGCTCTTACAAGTTGATGCAAGCCAGTTCCAGCACGTGCACCTCCATATACAAGTAAAATGAATAAATACGTGAAGGGGCTGGGGTGTGAACAAAAGCAGTCGGAATAGAGAGCCCACTCTTTTGATGACTACCCCTACACGATACAAATCACCGTGAGGAGGAGGAGGAGGGCGGGGGGAGGAGCTCTTCTTCACGAGGCATCTGAGATGCTCAAGGAGAACCCCAGTGGAGACGTTACTGACACAAGGCACACGTAGGCTCCCTCATCCTCTGTCTCTGGCCCCTGCATGTGCTCTCCTGCCCGGTGGTGCCCTGCGCTCAGCACACCCGAGCGGAGCTGAGGGAGGACAACCGCGTGCACTGAGGAGGGAGCTTTCTCTTCTTCTACACGACACAGGGCCCAATGTGCTGTCAAACCCAGGAAATAATACACTTGAAGATAATGAAGTGTATTAGACAACAATACCAAAGGCAATATTGAAGTGTCAAATAAAACATGTACCACAGTAAAATAAGGCAGATGCTCCTGGGCTCCTGGCTTGTTCATAGGAGAATATATATTAAAACAAAAATAAACAGCATGTGCTTCACTGAGTCTCTAAATTTTTACATGTTTGCAGTGCAGGAAAATTCACGCTGAGAGTCACCATTTGCACTTCCTAACCTTTGTTAGGACTCTATGGCCTCAGTGACACAGTGCTGCAAGCATGTGAAATTAATTTCCTGGTTGCATTAGCTCAAAGAGATGCTGTCCTTTAAAGGTTATCAATTAATGAAAATTCTAATTCAAGAGAAACACGGGGCCATAAAGGGCCTGGATTCTGTACAAGGTGGCCTATTCTGGAGGGCAGTATGACATCTGACCCAAGGCCTAGTATGACATACAAGAAAGTGAAAACAGTGGTAGCAAGGCCTTTTACAATTATCGAATGCCACAAAACAGTGTCACTCAGGGGGGAGAAAAAAACATTCTGATTCCAATAGTATAGTGGTTAAGAGGCAAGGCCCAGGCATGATTGACTGGAGGTTGCATTCCCCTTGTGCCAGTGACTAGCTGTGCAACTTTGAGCAAGTTTCTTAACTTCTTTGTGCCTCAGTTTCTTCACTGAAAAGGGGGATTATAATAATACTATCACATACACGTATAATTTCAAAAATAAATTACGTAAAATTATTTTGATGCATATTTTCAAAACTCATCCTAGAAGATTACAAATACATACATTTCTAGGCCTTCAAGTAAACTATAGTATTTATCTAAACTTTAACTTTTAATTGTAGATTTTTATCCATCCTTATTCCAAAGGAGTCTCAGGTAGTTTTTTATGGTATACATAAGATGAAAGATTAAGTATCAAAATATGATCATGTGAAACTATGAATAAGAAAAACAAGATGAGGACAGGTGTGATATTAACATATAAATACCCATTCTTTACAGCTGAGCATTTTTACTTTGTAAGAAGCCATATTCAAGTTTTATAAATATCTAGACAAATACTGGATTAAGCAAACAGATGACATGAATGAATCATCTCCAATTCCTTTTGAAAGTTGGTGTAGGATGCATAATAAATGAGTGAGTTAATGACAGCAATGAAAACTCATGTCGATAATCCATGACATGAACGTGAATAATTAGATGATGACTGTATTAGTAACATGGGAATAATTTTCACTCACATGGACATAAAACTTTAAAGTCAATGAGTCTTCAACCTGAAAAGGAGAATTACTATTCAAGTAATTATTACGATCTCTTATTCTTTTGTTTTTTCCTGTCAGAAAATGTTAATCAATATCTGGGTCCTCTTGTACCCAAAATGTTCATTATGTGTTTTTGGGGTTTTTTTTTTTGTTTTTTTGTTTTTTTTCTATATACACATCTAAAATTAGTAGTTTGGCCCTTTTGTAGTGCACAATTCTATTTTTTTTTATATATATATTTTTTAACGTTTATTTATTTTTGAGACAGAGAGAGACAGAGCATGAATGGCGGAGGGGCAGAGAGAGAGGGAGACACAGAATCGGAAGCAGGCTCCAGGCTCTGAGCCAACAGCCCAGAGCCTGACGCGGGGCTCGAACTCACTGACTGCGAGATCGTGACCTGAGCTGAAGTCGGACCCTTAACCGACTAAGCCACCCAGGCGCCCCCACAATTCTATTTCTAAAAAAAGTTAAGTGGGCTCTTAGATAATGCTTGTATAGAAGAAGGAAGTGGTAACCTCCAGAACCAATCATTAACAATGGTTAAACAGACTAACAAAACCAACAGCCTTTCAGTGTCTCTAGAGAGGTCTCTCCAAGATGGCAGCCACGAGACACAAATGGCTAAAGATAAATTAATGAAAATGAAATAATATTGAAAAATCAGTTCTTCGGTCGGACTAGGCATAATTCAAGTGCATACCTGTCCGGTGGCTACCACATCGGGTGGTGCCGATGTGGAACGTTCCTCTCATCACAGAAAGCCCTACTTGACAGTGTGACTTGTAGGATATAAGTTTTCTTTGACCAGTGAGAAGACAGCTCATTTGCAAGTATATATGTAAACTGATGGACTGGAGATCAAAATGTACTTTCCAATAAAATCATGATCACAAATGATTTCCAGGTGAATCCTTAACAGTCTATTGAGCCTTCAATTAACTGAAATCGTGCAAACTGACAGTGCAACAGTTGTGAATAAATCTACTGCACACTTATAAGTAAACGGAACTGGCAAACAATAGCATTGCCTGAGAGATCGTGCTTTATATCCTGTGAATGCCGTAGTGAAGGAATAACAAGTTTAATTAGACAAGGAGGCGTCCATCTAAATAGGGAATTCTGTGACAATTTGTTAACCATATTCTTCACCTTCCCACTAGTATTAGGTGGCTAACAAATCATTCTATATTATAATTTGGCTTTGAGTCACAACATAGTGCTTCTTTTCCTTGATACGAGGAGATCACTGCCACCAAATGTGCATATATCAGTTTAGGTATTTGTAGTCTGCCTTCAGAAATTGAATTTTAAAAGAGGAAGAAGAAGGGAGTAAACAATCTTTCATCAATTAAATAAGCAGGAGTAGAGAAGGGAAGGTTAAAGGGGTTGCAGCCAGTATTTGTTTGTGGCCAACACTTTACATATGTACATTATCTCATTAAAAGTGCCTGTAGGGACAAGTGAGAAAAAAGAAGAGATAAAGAACTGAACTGTACACAGAAAATGACACAAGAAATAAATTAAAGGATAAGATTAGGGAGAAGAAAAAGGTGCAATAGACCAGACATGTATAAAACTCTGCTACTCAAAGTGTGGCCCATGGTCTGGCAGCATTGACATCACCTGAGAGCCTTTAGGGGGATGCAAATTCTCATGCCCCACCTTAGACCTACTGTATTATAACCTGGGTTTCAGCAAAACCTCTAAGTGATCCATATGCACACTAGTGTTTGACATGTGGACAATACCTAGGAAACCTCTGAAACAAGCCACTTTTATTGCTTTGTAGGATGTGTCAGACATTGTCAGCAACCCATCCATCAACCATTCCCCAACTCCTTCTCTCTCACTTGCCTTCTACTACTGAAACTAAAAAAGCCAGACACTTTTCTTCCTTCCTTCCTTCCTTGAAGCAAAAAACAGCAATGACCACCAGGGGGACAATGAGGAGTGATGAAATGTTTATTGAATGGCATCTGGTAAAGATTTTCCTACCTGATAAAAGCAGAGATAGTGAGGCGAGATCTTTTGGTTACTTGCTAACTTTCTTCAGCTAAGATTGCTGCTGTGAAGATACAGTGCTCAGAACTGAGATAGATATTTCATGACTGATAGAAGACATCCATCATCAACTTACTAAGAACAGCTAAGTGGAATTAGAAAGAGCCTGAGTCCTTGATGACATCATGAGCGACCGCACCAACCAAACTGGCCACTTTTGAATTTCTTGTGCTTTGTGAGATAATTAAATATCCTTTTCCCTAAGTCACTGTTCTATTACTTGCGTCTGAAGGAATTTCTAATGGCCCCTGGTCACAGCGGTGTTTGAGGAAGAAAGAGAAAGGCAAGGAACTATCTATTCTATATATAGGAAGTTCATACAGTGGGTATCAAACCACTAAAAGGAATCAAATTTTTAGTCATATCGTAAACTTGATTAAACCAGTGATTTCAAATCTCAAAGTGTTGGGTGTGTCTTTTCTCCCATAAGGAAATGACATGATAGTTGGTAAGTCTGTGATACAGGCTTTGTTTTATAAATGCAGTATGTGAATCACACTTGAATTCCAGTCTTTTTTAAAATATTTAAAAATTGGGGCGCCTGGGTGGCGCAGTCGGTTAAGCGTCCGACTTCAGCCAGGTCACGATCTCGCGGTCCGTGAGTTCGAGCCCCGCGTCGGGCTCTGGGCTGATGGCTCAGAGCCTGGAGCCTGTTTCCGATTCTGTGTCTCCCTCTCTCTCTGCTCCTCCCCCGTTCATGCTCTGTCCCTCTCTGTCCCAAAAATAAATAAACGTTGAAAAAAAAAATTTAAAATATTTAAAAATTTAAAATACTTAAAAAAAATGATTTACCTAAGTCAATGATTAAAAATGACAAAGTCTGCTACTTTTTTGTTAAGCAGGTTACTTTCAAATCTTACTTATCTCAGATTGTGTGCTGTTACCACACATTCACCATACCTCTCAAAACCGGTTAAAATACAGAGTTTCAGTCCATAGGGAGTAGATATCAAAGTGATGTATGAAATAAACAGCTTATATTTTCCCCAAACTTCTCATGATTAAAAAAATTAATCAAAGAATATCTCCTACCATTCTCCTTCCTGTCCTCCGATTCAACAGTCTTGTTTGCAAGACGAATGGAAATTTCAGCATCTATTTCTGTTTGGAATTGAAATTTTCTTTTTCTTTTTTTAATGTTTATTTTTGAGAGAGAGAGAGAGAGCGCGCACGCGCAAGCAGGGGAGGGGCAGAGAGAGAGAGAGAGAGGGAGACACAGAATCCAAAGCAGGATCCAGACTCTGAGCTGTCAGCACAGAGTCCGACGCAGGGCCAGAGCTCACGAACTGTGAGATCATGACCTGAGCCGACGTTGGACGCTTAATCGACTGAGCCACCCAACGCCCCTGGAATTGAAATTTTCCATGACAGTTCAATCATATCCTACCAATATAGGACAGTGATGTTGCTGCCACTGTTGCAACAAAGAGAAAGTGCAATAAAAGGCATGAATTACCAGAACTTGCAACGATTAAAGTTTAAGTCTTCTACTTATTGGATACAATGGAAGAATATATTGTAACACTTGTGGATGAAAATCTTTTATGAATCTATCAATGCATTTCCTTCTTTAACATTATGATAGTAATATAAAAAATCCTTAGATCATTGTGAACGTTCACAGACATACTAATCAATGATGTTCATGCTACAGAAACGTTAAAATAAAAGGTGGATTGGTTTGAACTTGCTGTTTATGGATCATAGGACATGCCTTGCCGAGATATGTGGGCATTATTTTTGGATTTTTTCAATTGTTTTTAGTTAAAACTATTTTTTTCTGTGAGGCTGTCATTAATCTCCTCTCTCAAAATATTATAAGATCATATCTAACAAACAGTTTATGTTTTTTAGAGTTTTATTATTTTGGAATAATATTTTTTACAATACACTCAAACTTAATATATGCAAGGCAAAGTAGTTCTCAGATTCTAATGTGCATGTAAATCACCTGGGGATCTTGTTGAGCTGCAGATGCTAATTCAGTAGATCTGGGGTTGGGCCTGAGATTCTGCAATTCTCACGGGCTCCCAGGTGATGCCCATGCTGCTGGTCCACACGACATTCTTTGAGTAGCAGGGTCTAACATCTTACAGTTCACAAAGTGCTTTAACTTATGTAAACTCATCGAATTCTCAGCCAGTCCCCACCATACCGATGAGTAAGAACAAGTAAGTTTCTGAGAGCTTCAGGGTCTTGCTCAAGACCGTAAGTCATAAAGTTGGCACTTCAACCTACACGATCTGAGGCCCTTTCTACTTCAAAATAGAACTTTCCCCTCTGCCTCTCACAGGTGAGGCATCCAGTCGTCTGGAGCAGGTAAGAACAAATTCTGTAGCCCATCAGTTTATTCACACTAATTACATCAACTAATTTCACAGAATACCATAGAAGGATCAATCTAGCTTTACGTACATATCAGAATACATTGTAACTTGGACTTTAATTAGACATTAGAATGTGACACAGAAAGAAATGCCCATTTAAACATACTGTGTGCACTTAGCATGCCAGCTTTCTATTAAGCAGAAGTTAATTTATCTTCAGATTGGGGGAGAGAAGGAGTGGTAAACAGATTCTTTGTAATTCAGAAGATGCTTCTAGGGAAGAAAAACATTAGGGTTTCACTCTCTTCCCTCTGTTGTCCTCCTTTCCTGTTTCCTTATCTTCCCCCTCCTTCCTTGTCCCACTGCCTACACATCTATAAAACCCTTTAGGATCTGACTCCATTTTTATGATTCAACTAACTGAAAAAGCTAAAATCCCAACGAGAGTCTGGGAGCAGCAGAAAATCTGCTTATTTGGAGTGCTGTTGGCTAGCTCATGGCATCCATATTTAAGGCAGCATCCTGCAACAACCATCCAGAAGGAGCATATGGCAGACCTCTGTATGCAACCATTATTATTCAGTCATTGTTCATTATGTTTGAATTAACAGTGACAGCACACATCATACTTATTAGATGATGTTTCTATTTAATTCCCTATTATCTATTAAAATCTCTCTGCTCTTGCAGAGAGAATACACAAAAAAGTCACGCATAGAGACTCAAGGACCACCCACATATTACTTTAGAAAATACAGTTCTAAAGAGTTGACTCTAAAAAGCAACAGCACCAAATCAATATAATAACAGCATACTTCCGGTTCTGACCAGAGTGTTGGTAGGAGAAAATGAATTGGTGTTTTTTACTGATCTGTGAGCCAAACTGCATTCCTTCTTAGAGAGCAGAGGATTTGGAGTGACCCTCAGGTGCAGAGCGGACAGGTGGAAAGATGGCTTCAATATGCTGTTGGATGTCATTAATATAAAAGCTCCACCAGCACTGCCACTTTCTGATTCTACACAGCTGCTATTTTGTTAACAGCTCTAGCATCCAGGAGACTGGAAAGAAGGGCCGATATAGAACAGCTCCAAGACCACTGCCTTTGTGCCATATTCTTTAAATACTGTCCAACTGACACTGTGTAGGAAGGTGGTGAAAAATTAACTGCCAGATGGCCATGTAGGAGTTATCTGAGCTAAGGTCTCAATCCTGTGGGTGAGTTCAAACCAGGAATAGAAAGGGCTTTCTAATGGGGTTTTCTGAGTTCTTAAAGCCTTATCATCACCTATTTATCTCTCACCCCATGTGACCACCACCACGGGGTTGGGATACAGCCTGTGCTGGGACCACCGATGTAGACTCCAGTGTCTATTTGGGTGTTTTTTGGTTTTGTTTTTTTGCTTCAAAAGCCTCAGTGTTCTTCTAACGTTATAAGTCACCCACTGATGCAGCCACAGCTGTAAGCACTGTTGGGGATTTCATTCCCATCCGGAGACTTCTCCCCCTCCCCAACTTTGATTTGATTAGGGAAAAACCAGGCTTGCAGATCTAATACTTGTGCTCATGTTGTGACAGAATGAGAATCAAAAACTGTAATTTTTGAGGTTTTTCAAGGTTCTGTTTCAAGCCTATCATAATGAAATAAGATGGAGATATTCATTTTGGTCATTTCTCTGATTTCTGAAGTTTATGAGAGACTGGTCATCTCTTTACCAAGATGGGCAAAACCATACAATGAATCACAGTGGGGACTGGGGCACAACATGTGAATACACCCCTAACTTAACAAAGGCAAAATGAGTTCATTCCATTTAGATTTCATTAACTCTAAGTGAATACTGTTTCCAGGACTGATTATTCTTTATTGAAAACAGAATTACAAAGCTTTCCCTCAGCAGAAAAACTGAGGCAAAGATTTAATAGTTGCCTAAAGACGAAAGAGCCATTTACTGAGTGCATTTTGTTTAAATTAAAGTAGTAAATAATCTATTCACTGCTCAGGTTCACTTGTAAATAACTGACTGCCTCTTCTGACAATAATAACAATTATGATAATATCCTGCATGTATTAAAATCGTTTTATACTTTTCAAACATGTTCCATATGGATTAAACCACTTTTAATCCAATAAACATTCATAAAACATACATGTTGATTTCATGTGAGTGTTCCCCCAAAAAGATAGTGTTGAAACCCTAAACCCCCAGCACTTCAGAATGTGAACTTATTTGGAAATAGGGTCTTCACAGAGGTAATCAAGTTGAAATGAAGTCATTAAGGTAAGCCCTAATGTAATATGACCATATCCTGATTAGAAAGCGGGAAATTTAGATACGGACAGGCACTGAGGAAAGATGCTATGAAGAAACACAGTGAAAAAATGGCTATCAATAAGCCAAGGAGCACCTCATGCTACTAAGAAGGTAGGTAACTTCTGCTCATTTGAAGTCAATCTTTTCAACTGTTTTTCCTTCTTTAATGAGGCTTCTCTTGGAGTGTTTGGCATGGCAGTTGATTGGTATGCTTTCTAGACGGGTGAGCTATGGTTCCAAGAATGCTGATTTTCTACATTTACATAATGAGTATTTGGGTAATATGACTGTATACTAGGGGAAAATACTTGCAGAAGCAAGTTCCTTCTTTCTAAGTGGGTATAAATGTACTAGTTTATTCATCATATAGTTATTACATACTTATTATGTGTCTGGTACAGTAGATGTAGGATCATATGCAAAACACAATTTCACGTAAACATCCTTATAACCAGACCTGGCAAAAGAGTAACAAAGGCGTCCTTACTACTCCCTCTGCTAGCAAAAGGAAGAGTCCACCCTCGCCCCAGAAAGCTTGGGCTAAGATTGATACTGCAGTGGAAGAATTTGGCATATTCTCCATAAAAATGCCAATGTTTTTATTGGGTTTGACAAATGATAAGATTAACTAAGCTATCATTATGCCATTACTTGATAATTTAATCAAGTATTTTTATCATCATAATAATACCTGACTTTTGTGTACCAGAATCATTATGTTAAAAACTTGTCTAGCACTTCCTCTTTTGATCGTTACGACTACCACTGGGTAGATACCACAATAACCCCATTTTACTGATGAGGAAAGCTAATGCACAGAGAGGCAAGTTACTTATTTTAAGAGGTCACAGAAGTGATAAAATGTGGAATCTGATCCCAAAACCACCAATGTCTGTTCACAGAACTGACAACAGAAACAGAGAACACTCATGTATCCACCGACTAGGCTAAACTTTAGTTTAAACATCCACCTTCCCATTTCATGGAATGATCTCTTTGATTCATACTCTCGCAAAATCCACATCCCGCCTTTATTTTACAAACTCTAAACCCGAGAGAGTAACAGTGTTGCAAGAAAAGGAAGAGAGCAATAAAAACTACACACAGGGAATGTAGATCCCTCAGGATGCGAATTTCATCCTTCAAGTAAGTCACTCCAGAAAACAAATCAGTAGTTCAATAGGAGGAAAAAATATGTATATATGATCACTGGTGTAAAGAAAATAACAGATGGCAAATGAAATCTTTAAAAATCTAATGCTGATGAATAAGACACGAGACTGAAAAACAGTCTCTTGTTTGAACCCTCAACAATTTTCTTCCCAAATACAAATTCTCCTGTCAATGACAGAGTTTATACCAAATTTACCACCAAATGTGAAAACAAAAACAAAAACAAAAATGGAAAACCATGGCATCATTGAATGAAGAAGTGGAAATGACCTTAGGGGGTATGTTGAACCCCCCTACAGAGGCTAAAACCTCAGCTCAGAGTTCAAAGTTGATAACATTAGATGGAAATTCTATAGAAAAAATGCATTAGTTGTTGACAAGGGGATTTTAATAATGTCTGCCCAAAGTATTCTTTTTTTTCCCTTCATGTATTCTTCTCTATGTGAGGTCTGAGATGTTTATTAGTTCAAGTAGTTCATAACTCTATTAAGAACATCGAGTGCTAATAGATTTTTTGAAGTTGAACCATCTGCCTCCCATCACCAAGAAGATCCTTCTTCATTTTGGCAATGAACCCTTTCCAGGCTCTTTCACATACGCACCACATGCCAATACAGCATTTTTTCCCCTCATAATCTTAAACACTGTGGCAGAGATCATGACCCCATGCCTTCTTCCAGAGCACATAGGCAGAGTACTAGCCGCTATTACAGTTAGGCGGGGGCCGCCTCACTGACTTCTGGCCCATAATATGTAGCTTGAAGAAAGAAAAATTATTTTAAAGCATGCTTCATATTCCCCCAGCATCTCTCCTCCGTCAGTGGTTATGTTGGGAGTTCTTTGTTCCACCGGACATAACCTCTATACGGAAACATTCTAGGTCACTGAGTCACCACTTGAAAGAGCTACTTGGGAGAGTGGTCATATTTTACTATGTGAAGCCACAGAGATTCTAGGGTTTGTTGCCATAGCAGAGCCTAACCTATCCTGACTAACACAGAGAACAGCTTTCCTTAGATGACCGTTCACAAAGCTATGCTTTTTCAGAACTCTGGCTGTCCTGCAACACAAGCACGTGTAATACTCCATGTAATGAGGGTTTTGATATCAAATAAAATATCTAAATGGGGCTTACATAACGGTCTTTATTTTCTCTTTCTCTGGGTGTCTCACTTCTTTCTTGTTGCTCCCTTACACTGGGAATCAATCTGTATCACTCTGAGACATCAGCACCATGTTTCCCAGCTACTACATACTTAGCCTTCTCCTCCATTTCAATCCTCTACGAATAACAGGACACATGCCTTTGATCTCAGATTCCTCTTATTCAGTGGGCTCATGTTTACATTACTGATTTGATCCACTGGACATCTACTGAGTTAAAGAACTCTAACTTACCAGGATGTGTTATAAACACAGACTGTAACTGGAATTCATGACCCTGCATACATGATGAAGATACCTAATCAAATATCCTTCAGTTGGTACATCTTTCCATGTCTTCTCCAGATGTAGAAGGAAACAAACCAACAAGCCAACAAACATCCTTCACATCTGTTGGTTAAATAGGACCACTAGAAAACAGAACTGTATTTTGCCTTCATGTTTTCCCTGGAGAGTTGGTTTTATAGAAATGTGATCTCCTAATGGGAGACTCTATTAATTCCAAAATATCGAAAGCAATAGCTCCACCTAAAATTTTTTCTTCTGTGTATAAAGTGTTGCGATATCATGAGACTTTTAGGACACAATTCCTTTAAATTGGAATTGAGTACTGGATCAGAGACTCATTTCTCCTATTCCTTTCACAATGTCTTTGCTGCACAGTTTGAGACAGTTGTCAATGGTGACGAGAAAGGAAAGGGGCTGATGTAGGAAGAGTTCTTAATTGAGAATGTCTAGATTTGAGAATAGCCTGCTATACTCAAGTGGACAGGAATCACACACTCCACAGCACCTCCTAACATCTGGAGACAAATAGTTATATGGTCTCTATGTTCCCATTCTAAAGCAATACAGTCATTACATGGGGGAAAAACTTTGTAGCAGTAAGGCACCAAAAAACAGCCCAAAGGCAGTGAGAAATGTATGAAAAGGACATCTACTTTCCCATAAGAAATATAGCATAGAAATTATCTTTGAAGATATGCAAAGAATTGCCTGAAGGACTAGAAGCTTTTATCTAGAGAAAGGTGGGAGGAGAAGGCAAAACTGAAAGAATTCTCACAAAACTAAAACAGTATGCCCAAAAACTATGTGTGAAGAGGAGCTTGGTCACTTAAGGAAACTGCAGTGGCTCATTACAGCAAGAGCCAAAGAGCACAGCAGATGATGTCCTTCATTTACAACTTACTGGTTCTTAGTTAACAGTTTTAACCCATCATCCTATCCTAGTCAACAATTATCTACACTGTCTCTTGAATCCTTCCTTTCAATTCTGATCAAATAAGAGCTCTTCTTCTTCAAACAACCTTTTCGAGTGGATGTTTAGCGTACCTTGTGGATGCCCAGAAGCTTTGAATACACTTGCTGGTTTGGTAAATTCCTCACTTTGTCAATCCTGGTCGAAAATAAGAGGTTACCTTTCTGTATAAAAGTCTCCCATTCACAGTCTTCGCCAAGTTGAATATAACTAAGAGCATGCCTATCAAAGCCAAACACTGAATTAGAAGCTGGTAGTACATTCCGTCTGGCTTAAATTACTCCCAGTTTCCAGGGACAGCAGGTGAAGCAAAGTTCTGTGCTAATGCCTCATGTCCAGTATTAAAGTGCCTGCCATGGTATCTCCACTTAACCAGTTTTGACTGTTGATTTGAAACACTGGCCATTGCTAGGTGATCCTGACACCTCCTAGAAATTATTCTCTACAAATTATTCCTAGAAAGTATGACCTCATTAATCAACCACACTTACTTTTTGCTTAAAACACTAAGGACTAATTTCTCTTGTTTATAACCAAAACTGTGTGGTGGACATTGTCCATATCCTGCTCAGATTCCATTCATGAGTGCTGTGATTCCTTCCCCTGGCTTCTATTTACTTTGGTTTCTGAAGGTAACTCTTCCAACTTTCCTTAGAAGGACTGCCCTCTGACTATAAAACTGCTTTGTACATAGGCACGAAGAAACTGAAGCCCCCGTAGGCAAGATCTGGCAAATGACTGACAGGTGTAGGAGTATGAAAACTACGGTCTTAGTTTGCCAGGGCTGTCATAACAAAATATCAGACTGAATGGTTTCAACAGCAGAAATTTATTTTCTCACAATCTCAAGGTGTCCATTGGATTTGTTCTTCTAAGGTGATGTCCTTGGCTTGTCTCTTCCGTGAGTCTTTACATAATTTTCCCTGTGTGTGTTCCTATGTCCTAATCTCATTTTATAAGGACACCAGTCATATTGAATCAGGGCTTGCCCATATGACCTCATTTTAACTTAATTACCTCTTTAAGGACCCTATCTCCAAACACAGTCACTTTCTGAGGTAAAGGTTATGACTTCAACATATAAATTTTAAGGGTGACACAATTCAGCCCATAACAATGACCTCACTTGTCCCAAGGAGATACAAACAATGACACATGACTTAAATTTCAGAGACCCTCTGAAGGATAGGGCTAAGGTTTGAACTTGGTCTAAAATTATACTCTTTCTTAGACTTCCTTCCCTTGTCTGGTCTGCCTCCCTCCAGCCTTTACTGGTTTTTCCTGGGAGCATTTCCTTAATAAATTGCTTGCAAAGGGATTCTCATCTCAGGCTCTGTTTCTTGGGAAACTGACCTATTACATAATCCTGAATAATACCCCTTCCTTTGCTCAGACAATATCCCATCTGGAAAAAAAAGTTTCAAGAGGATATGCACAGCTTCCTTAAAGCATCAGGAGGTGATGTCAACGGGAATGGATAAGTAAAGATTTCAGAAAACACTTTCTTCCATAAAACCAATGAGCGCACTGGAAAAAAAATTGTCAAGGAAATCACCTGTTTCAAAACCCTGGAAATTAACCAAAGGCTTGCAACAATCTGGGGAACATAAACTCAAGAATCTCAGTAGGAACAGAGAAACGACAGCATTTTAACTTGGTCTATTTCTATCCCCCCTTTCAACTTTGCGACAGCTTTGAAAACCAACAGCCTTACAATCAGTGAAAACTAGTATCTTAACAGCCACTGCAAGTAACAGAACAAAGTTGGATATACTCCAAAGCCCAACTCCCAGAGAAATGTTGTCATTATTTGATGTGTCTGCCCATTCCCTGGAAAGCCATTCTGACAGGGTTTGCTTTCATTTGAACTAGTTTAGAGCTCACCCAGAGCAAACAACTCTTCAGTACATCATAATAAAACTATCAAGTCCAAAGACAAAAGAGAATCTTGAAAGACCAAGAGAGAACCCATCACATGCAAGAGATCCTCAATAAGACTAATAACTGATTGCTCATCAAAAATCATGGAGGCCATAAAGCAATGAGATGATTTACTCAAAGTGCTGAAACAAAGACTGTCAACCAAGAACTGAACTAGCAGTTTTAGAGAACCAAGAAATCTATATCCAGCAAATTATCCTTCAAAGAGTAAGGAGAAATTAAGACATTCCAAGGCAAACAAAGATGGAGAGAACTGGCCATTAGTAGACCTGTTCTACAATAAATACTAAAGGGAGTCCTTCCCAATGAAATGAAAGAACACTACATGGTAACTTAAATCCACATAAAGAAATAAAGTCACCAGTAAAGGTGACTACATAGATAAACATAAAGGATGCTATAAAAGTATGTATTTATTTGTAATATTTTCCCTTATATGACAAAAAGAAAACTACCTAAAACCATAATTATAAATCTGTACAGATGGGTACACAATGTAAAAAGACATAATTTGTATGACAGTAATAGCACCAAGAATGATGAAGAGGGTGGAGCTCTATAGGAGCAAAGATTTTTATATGATTGAAATTAAGTTTGTATTAATCTGACTGCAATGTTATAAATTAATAGGTTAATGTTAATTTCTATGGCAAACATTAAGAAAATGAGAATACATTTAATAAATGACAAATCTTGCCATTTGCAACAACATGGATGGAACTGAAGGGTATTAAGCTAAGTGAAATAAGTCAGAGAAAGACAGGTATCATATGTTTTCACTCATATGATGATCTTGAGAAACTTAACAGAAGACCATGGGGGAAGGAAAGAGGAAAAAATAGTTTCAAACAGAGGCGGAGGCAAATCATAAAAGACTCTCAAGTACAGAGAAACAACTGAGGGTTTATAGGGAAGAGGGGAAATGGGTGATGGGTATTGAGGAGGGCACTTGTAGGATGAGCACTGGTTGTTGTATGTAAGCAATGAATCATGGGAATCTACTCTGGAATCCAGCACACTGTATACACTGTATATTAGCTAACTTGACAATAAATTATATTTAGAAACAAAAGTAAAAATAAAATTAAAATCAATGACAAGTGAATTAGAATGGTACACTAGAAAAATCTAACACGATAAAATAGTACAAGAGAAAATGCAGAAAAAAAACCATTAAGGTCTATAAAATAAATAGCCAAATGGAAAATGTAAATCTTAGTTTATTATTATTTCCATTAAATGTAAATGGAACAAACATTCTAATTAAAAGGCAGTTTGGTGAAATGTATTTTTTTAAAAAAAGGAAAAACATGATCTGACTGCATGTAAATCAAAACCACAGTGAAGTACCATGCCACACTCACTAGGATGGCTATCATAAAAAAGACTGATAACAACAAGTGTCAATGATGTGGGGAAATTGGAATCTTTATACATTGTCTGTGGTAATGTTAAAGTGGTACAGCTGCTTTGAAATACAGTTTATCAGTTCCTCAAAAAGTTAAACATAGTTACTATCTGACCCATGATTCCATTAGTAAGTATGCATCCCCCAAAATTAAAATCCTGTGTGCAATTAAAACTCAACAATAAAAAAACAAACAATCCAATTAAAAACTGGGCAAAAGACTTGAACAGATACCTCACCAAAGAACATTTACAAGTGGTAAGTAACCATATAGAAAGAAGTTCAACGTCACGTAGCATTAGGGAATTGCAAACTAAAACATTGAGATTCCCCTGCACACCTATTAGAACAGCTAAAACCAAAATGTGGACAATAATGTGTGAGGATATATAGCAACACAAACTCTCATTCTTTGCTGATAGGAATGTAAAATGATACAGCTACTTTAGAAAAGCATTTGGCAGTTTCTTACAAAGCTAAATCTAGTCTTACCCAATGATTCAGCAATCACACTCCTACCTATTTATCCAAATGAGTTGAAAAACTATGACCATATAAAAATCTGCACATGAATGTTTATAGCAGATTATTTCTAATTGCCCCAAATTGGAAGTAACTAAGATGTTCTTCAATAAGTGAATAGCGGTATAGCTATACAAAGAAATATCGTTCAGTGATAAAAGGAAATGAGCTCTCAAATCATGAAAAGACATGGAGGAAATTTAAATGCATACTGCTGAGTGAAAGAAGGGAGTTTGAGAACACTACAGACTGTATGGTTCCAACTATACGATATTCTAGAGAAGGCAAAACCATCAAGAAATGTAAATAGATTAATGGTTGCCAGGAGTTTAAGGAAAAGGAAGGAGAGAAGGAGAAAGAAGAGGGGAAAGAGAGGGAGGGAAGGAAGGACATGGAGTACAGGAGATTTTTAGGACATTCAACTATTATTTTGTATGATACTCTAAAAGTGGATACATGACATGCATTTAGCAAAACCTATAGAACATACAAAAAAATAAACCTTAATGTAAATTATGAAGTATAGTTAATAATAAGGTATCAATATTGGTTCATCAGTTGTAACCAATATAACCATACCAATGCAAAATGGTAGTAATAAGGAAAACTGTGAGTGGTGGGGGAGGGGGTGTATGTAGGAACTCTCCGTACTTTTACCTCAACCTTTCTGTAAACCTTAAACTGCTCTAAAAAATAAAGTCTAGGGGCACCTGGGTAGCTCAGTCGGTTAAGCATCCGACTTCAGCTCAGGTCATGACTTCACAGCTCGTGGGACTGAGCCCCATGTCAGGCTCTGTGCTGACAGCTCAGAGCCTGTAGCCTGCTTTGGATTCTGTGTCTCCCTCTCTCTCTCTGCCCCTCTCCCACTCACACTCTTTCTCTTTCTCTCTCTCTCTCCCTCAAAAGTAAATAATTTTTTTAAAAATTAAAAAAAATAAAGTCTATTAATTTTTAAAATGTTAACACAAACACTTGTATATAAGTGTCCATAGCATCATTATTCATAATAGCAAATAGTGGAAACAACCCAAATGTCCATCAACTGATGAACAGCTAAATGAAGTGTGGTATATGCATTCAATAGACTATTATTTTGTCGTAAGAAGCAATGATACAGTGATATACGTGACAACTGAAATAAACCTAGAAAACATTAAGTGAAAGAAGTCAGACACAAAAGGGTACATATTTTAAATCCGTCTACACAAAATTTTCAGAATAGGCAAATCTAGAGAGATAAAAAGGACATTAGTGGTTGCCAAGGACTAGGGAGTATTGGTAGCCATATAACTATGTGAATATACTGAGATTCACTGAATTGTACACTTTGAAAGGGTAAATGTCATAGCACGTGAATGACATATCAATTAAAAAACACCAAGCATTAATCCACTTTGTCTTTGACCAAGTGTCTTTCATTCTTTGGAAGGAAGAAAATACATGTAGGAAACATAGTATTGTTCAAAGGTCTAAAACACCACTGTGCTAAATCATATGTCCATATAATCAAAAGTGTTTTTAACCTGACAAGTAAGACCATTGTGTTTTCTTATTATCAGTGTTTACATTCTCCCCTGCCTCCCCCCACCTTCACTCTAACGCATGTATTTTGGGAACATAAAAAGAACTTGAAACATCTTTAATCATGAGTGGGCCTAGAGCACTATCTTCTATCAAGAATGACATCTGCGATATTCTAACTTATTATTTGTTCTTCATTGTCTCTTCAAGTTAAGCTGTCTTTATTAGAGGGCTATTGTTTTGAGCTTTGAGTGTGTGTTGGGAGACACTGAATTATACCTCACCTCTGCCCAGATACCCACACGCACACAAACCTCTAGCATATTCTTATTTCACGTGCTAAAATACAAGAAACATACAATGAAGGCAAGGCATTGTACTCACAGAACTTAATGCCATGTCAACAATTGCCAACATCTACCCACAGAGAATTTCCAAAAGCTCTGGAAACAAAATTCTTATTTGCAAAATATGCCATATCAGAGCAAAGTGGGGCCAGACAGCCTTACACAATCAGAAAAAACTGTATTTGCTTTTTTCTCATTTTATCACCATTTCAACTCTGTGATGTAAATTTGATAGGCATTTTCACCTCCACTTAAAAAAATAAAGACTTACACATCAAGAGGCTGCATTGTTCATTTTGGGCCAGAAAAGAATTAAAATGTATCCTGATTCTCTCACACACTCGCTAAAAGAACACCCCCTCGTCACTCATGTTGGGCTAGCAGCCCATTGAAAAAGCAAGGAAAATCGCTCTTTGTAGTTAAAATGCCCGAGAGAATTTTTAAAATAGGTGATTGGGTTTTGCGATTCTAGAACTTAATTTGGAAAGAGAAATGAAAGAAGTTGTGCAGAGAATGGGATGGAAGCCTTTAATGGCATATTTGTGTCAAATATTGTAGCGGGAATTACCCATGAGTTGCTTATTTGAAATCAAATAAATTTCTTTAAATCACTCTCTTTTTCTTTTCCTTAACAAATCCTGTATTGGGAATGATTTTGCAATCTCCACAAAGTAATAAAATGCAGTCTATCAATCTATGTGCAGGCGACAGCACACTAAAGTAAGCCCTCCTCCCTGCATCATGCACACATAGGCATGCATGCACACACGCATTCACGCAATGTCCTTATTTCATGGGCTGAAGTATGTTCTCTTCCAGCATGTGCTTTGCACAAAAAAAAAAAAAAAGAAACATGCCAATGCCTCGGTAGCAGAAGGAGGGCTCCCGAGGTGCTTTTGCAATAAATTCAATACCTACTCCTGTTAGAGAAAATTGCCATAAACTACCAGGTATCATGTTTTGGCTAAACCATCAGTCAGTCACATTTTATAGAAGTGTATTTACTATCTAGCACATTTCTTGAGATTGCCCAGGTTGCTTATAAATGTCAAACAAGGTTCACATACTTACCTGTATTTCTCTTTAGCAAGTGACAGCAAAATGCCCTCTCGGTGGCATCCTGTACATGTGATTTAGCCAGGGAAGCAAAACCAAGAACCAAGACGTCCTTTACCCCACCACGGTAGCACTGCTGAACAAGGAAAATCTCTACTTGCTGTCCCTGGGAAACAGCACCAAAACAGAACATGGAACATGTCTATACGATGCTACCAGCTGTGCACGCAATCAACCCTTAATTAAACATTACTTAAGAGTAATAAAACTAGGGTCACCACTGCCATTTTAATTTCAGTGGAATTGAAAGGCAAACTCTGCCAACAATGAGCCGTTTCGTTTTGTTTTCATCAAATGTTCTTCTCTAAGATTATACAGCTAATGCAGCCTAAGTTCCCATTCCTATGAGAAGAGGAGATTAGGTAGGAAGGCAATCAAGAACGACTTTAATGCACAGAAGACTACCTACAAAACTTTTTATAATGTTCCCCCTTCTTACAAAAAGAAAGTAGATTTTGCCCTCTGTTTCCTCATCTGTAAAATATTAATAGGAATACCCTACCCAAAAAGCTGTTGTGAGGACGGGATGAACAACATACACAAACTGCCTAACAGTCTTCTAAGACAGCACCAAAAGCCTGCGTGCAAATGCCATCTAAACTCATCTCTATAATCTTCCCAACGAGAAGGATGAGAGTTTCTAAGAGGCCTCTCAGTTCCATCACTCAAGAATTCCATAAGTGTGTAACAGAAAGGAAATATTGTTTGATTCCTCTCTCCCAACAGCTCTCATGGACGCTACGTTTTTCTTTTGCTGCTTGCTTGTTTTGACGATCCACCCTAACCTACCATACCCCCATCATCACCACTAAAAAAAGAGGAAGCAAAAGCAAAGTTTTAAAATGACAAGCGCCTTGGCCCTTTGGGCTAAGTTTAACATGCATTTAGTCATCAAGTTATTTTGGCACATGAGTGAACTCACATATGGAAACAGAAGACTCCTTTTGTGGAATTTTAGGAAAAGCTATTAGCTATACAGGATTTCACTAATATTTTTGGCATTTCAACATAGAACTCCAAATCTTAGGTATATGGAATCTCTAAGAATTCTATTCAATTTCGGTGAACTTAAATATTTTATTGTTAAAGGGCCATTTTTCTTAGATACACTGAAAGGAAGAAAAAAAAGTGATGAAAAATGCTGAGTCACTGTAGAAGACAGAAAGGAAAAGAAAATAAATGCAGAGACCTGGACACAGAGGCATACCTCTGATTCAGGCTGGATCTAAGAGGCAGCAACGGACTGCAGAACCAACAGATGTGATCCAGTTCCCTGTGACCTCCTTCTCACTACCAGCAAAGGAAAACCAGCATTCAGGTGAGCACGTTCAGCCATGTAGGTGAGTGGAGATCCAATCTATAGCAAGACAGGAGCCTGAGCCTTTTAGAGAGCGTTGTCCCAGGTCCAGTTTCTGAGTGCTGTGTAACTTTGGAGAAATCCTTTAACCTCTCTGAATCAGTGCAACATACAGCGAAATACATGATGCCCAGTTACCTCTGTAGTTCAGATAAACAAATAATTTTGCATGTGCAAAATTAAGTTTTCAGATTTTTTTTTCATGTTTAAAGTCATTTGGGAGAAGAATGGAGAATGGGAAAAAGAGGTTTTAGGTCATACAATCTGAGTCCATTCATTCATTTATTCTTTTGTTGTTGTTTAACTTTTTAAAAAGTTTTATTTATTTATTTTGAGAGAGAGCATGAGTGGGGAAGGGGCGGAGAGACAGAGAGAGAGACAGAGAGAGAGACAGAGAGAGACAGAGAGAGAGAGAGAATCCCAAGCAGGCTCTGTGCTGCCTGTGCAGAGCCCAACATGAGGCTTGAACTCATGAAACTGCGAGACCATGGCCTGAGCTGAAATCAAGAGTTGGACACTTAACCGACTAAGCCAGCCAGGTGCCCCCATTCATTCTTTCAATTCTCAAGTCTATATTATATGCTTACTGGGTACAAGGCATCAAGCATCTCATAGTCAATAAAAGCAGACATGAAGCTATGAAAAAATACACCAATAAAAATAAAGCTTCATTTCTGATGAGGGCAATGGCAAGATGAGGGACCAGGAGAACTGTGGCAGGTGCTAACTGAAGTTTATGCATGTGATGAGGCACAGGCAGAAGAAGATGGAAGCGACAGCACCCAGGCTTGGTCCTGAGTAATCACAAACCATAATTATCTAATCAAGGAGGACAAGCCTCCAAGGACAATAAAGTCTGGAGAAGGAGGAGGGATCTAGGATATTAATATTGTTGAGACCCAAATAGGGTCTCTCACACAGGTAGTCATGGTGAACACCGAGGAATGCAGCTGACAGGTCAACTCTAATACCAGCACTGAAAGAGGTCATTCCACTCCATGACAAGGATGCCACTAGCACCTGAAAGAGGGTGGGCAGGCAGGGGCATATTTACTTCTATTAGCTTTGCAACTATGAACAAATCTTGAGACCAATTTGAGCCTCAGCTTCTCTAGCTATCAAAGTGGAGCTAACCATCTACTTTAGAGAGAACACCACAGAGTCTAGCAGAGTTTATGTCCACTAAATATCTCGCTGCATGTTCAAATTTCATCCAAGAAAACTGCTTTCACGGCACTAATTCAGATTTAACTTGCCCTTGAATTTTTCTTGGTGAGGTTAATCTGAATAACAACCATGAAATTTACTCTTATAGTCACTTACACTGTAACAGCTTTTAGGTAACAATCTACATAAAAATGTAGATATGCAAGCAAATAAAATCAAAATAAAACACCACTGAGTAATTCAGAAAAATTATATAATAGACTTCAGGGACCCATCTTGGTGTTGCCATCATTTAAACTTTTTTTTCTTCGCCATCAGGGTCTGAATCAAAGTTGCAACTCGATACCTCACTACCCCATTCTTTTGCAAAACTGAAAACAAAAGCTTTACTCAGATTCCTTCCTCTAGACATTCTCCAGCAAATAAACAGCATCCTCAGAGCTACATCCTCTCTTGCTCCTGCCTCATACGGGGGAACAGGAGTCAGCAACACCTTTAACTCCATGTCTGTTATGTACCAATCACAGCGTTAGTGGCTTTACACACATCATCTCATCTAAGTAAGCATCCCGTAATTCTGCCCCGTAATTATGACTAATCTCAACAGAAGCTCACTGAGGGTAAATAACTTGCAAGGACAAGGCTCGTACATGGTGCAGCCAGTCTCTGAAATCAGATCTCTCTGATTCTAAAACCCTAAGACTTTTCATTAATTTTTTCCCAACGCAATAGTGTAGCAATATTTGGGAGGGGGAAGGGACAAAGAATCATCCAACAATATTCACAGTAAAGGAGTATATTATCTGTAGATAGTAATGCCAGATTTAGCAAATAAAAATACAGGACACCCAGTTTAATTTGAATTTGAGATGAATGACCTTTTTAAATTTTTTGATAACCTTTTTTTTTTCTTTTTGAGAGAAAGAGCAAGCATGAATGGTAGAGTGAGAGAGACAGAATTCCAAACAGGCTCTACCTCCAGTGCGGAGGCTGACACGGGGCTCGATCTCATGACTGTGGGATGATGATCTGAGCCAAAATCAAGAGCTGGATGCTTCTTCCCTACCACCCTCACCCTACACACCTTGACTCATCACTACCCAAACTGTTCTATAGAATGTCAGCACCCCATGAGATATTAAAAAGGCTGGTGGATAATCTTCAGAGAGGGCCACGGTTCCTTCCTTCCGTCTGTCTGTCCTTCTAAGCTCACCTGGCCTCATGAGGACGTTAAGTCTAATTCTCCTCTTCTTGAATCTGGGTTGGTCTTCAGCCTTGGTTAAGCAAGAAACTATGGCACAATTGATATTTTGGAACTTCCGGGTCTGAAATATTAGAAGCCTTGCAGCTTCCCCCTGGGTCTCTTGCAATGTTCCCTCTTTAGGTGCTCTGAGAATGCTCCTTCACAGAAATCCTGTGAAAACCCATAGCCATGCAGAAAGGACATAGGTAAGTACTCTTACTGACGGTCACAGCTGAGCTCTCAGGCAACAGCCACCATTACTTGCCAATCATGTAAATGTCCAGGCTGGTGAAATCTTCAGGTAACTCCAGCCCCAGCCTCTAGCTGCAACTGCATTATAGGCCCCAAGCAAGACCCACCCAACTGAACCCAGTCAAGTCTAAACTGTGAAAGATCGTCATACACTGTTTAAAGCAAGGGTTTCTTTGCCAGACAGCAGTAGATAACTATGTAGAGAATTCTTATGGGATTCGAAAAAAGAGTTCCACACACTAACTTGGAAAACACTGAAACCATATTTTTCTCTTGGAAATTCACAGTGTATAAATCCATAGCAACAGTTCTGAAAATCTCTGCAGAAAAGAAACTTTTTGTTTAACTCACTATTTCTTAAATGTACCTGGTTACATAGTTCATTCTCTATAAAATTCTCATTAACATTTTAGAATAAAAGTGTTCTTGGAGCTCGGTTTAGGAAAATCTGTACTATTTCATGCTATCTCCCATCAAAGATAGTTATCTGATGGAGCTGTTGTTTCAAAACAAATGAAATGACAAATCTTGCTAATGGGATGCACTCTATAAGGCAACTAAGATGTTCAACTATTTTGATTATATAATGTATATGGTAGTTCCATTTGCTGAACAACAAACAGGGATATACATTCTAATCAAGAAGCATACTCAGTCGTTTAAGCGTCCAACTTCAGCTCAGGTCTAGATATTAACGGTTCGTGGGTTTGAGCCCCACATGGGGCTCTGGGCTGATAGCTCAGAGCCTGAAGTCTGCTTTGGATACAGTGTCTCCTTCTCTCTCTCTGCCCCTCCCTGTTCATGCTGTCTCACTCTGTCAAGACTAAATAAACATTGGGGCGCCTGGATGGCTCTGTCAGGTAAGTGTCCGACTTCATCTCAGGTCATAATCTCACGGTCTGTGAGTTCGAGCCCCACATCGGGCTCTGTGCTGACAGATCAGAGCCTGAAGCCTGCTTCAGATTCTGTGTCTCCCTCCATCTCTGCCCCTCCCCCGCTCTTACACTGTCTCTCAAAAATAAGTAAAAGATTTTTTAAAAAATTTTTAAAAAGAACATTAAAAACATTTAAAAAAAAAGAAGTGTATACATTCAGGAAAAATGGGAGGAATATTTGAAATTAAGATAGTCTAATCCAAAAACCCTGGAATGCAAAACAGCTGAAGCAAAGGGTTGCCTTTATTTTTCATAGGAAGGTCTCAATATAGAAGCCATCTATTTAAACAAAAGCTAGAGACTTCAAATCAAAGTTTCACTTTACAGTTTGAATTGCTTGGTTTGGCCACAGCTGACAATCCAATTCAATTTCTTACTTTAAACTGTGCTGCATAGATAGAGCTTTACTTGTAAAATAAATCACAGTTAAAGTACAGGGAATATTTGTCTCCACCCATTTGTCTGAAATAGATCTTGAGTAATAAAACTATAATTCTCTAGCATTTTCTGACATATATACCAGTTGACATATTTTCCCTCTTTAGTTCATGATAGTAGGCTGAAAGGTATTTTTTTAACTCCTCATTTATCTTCTTTTAATAAATCATAAAGATAGCATATTCCTTTGCAGGTTTTCTTAAATATGCGTGTTTTTAGAGTCAACTGCTTGAAGGAAAAGACATTTTTATTTATAGATTCAACTGAGATGAAAGAAAGTAAAAAGCTGTATAAATAAATTGCTACAAACATTGCCTTCATTTTAATGTAGTTATCAAAGTACAACAGGTATTTACAAGGAAACACTGCACAGAGAAAAGGTAAACACATGAAAGGAGCCAAGAGAGATGTAGATAAGATGAATCTGTGGCCTTGCTATTGTATTTGGGAAGCTTATGGATATCATTCAATGGAAAGGGGTCAGGACAGGCCATCAACGGAGAATGAGTTGCTCTTCACAAAATGCTTAACTGATTTCATCCTCTCCAGTTCATTTTACAGATGGAGAGACTCAGGCTCAGATAGAAAGTGAGAAGTACCCTTGGGGGTGTGCAGAGGCACATTCACCAGAAGTAGCACCTTTTCAAAAATGTCCACATGACCCTTAAGATAGTTTAAAAAAAAAAGTTAGATGAACTTCCAGAACTTGAGCCTAAGGACTCCAGAGTAAGCTAGTATCCCAGCTACACTATTCCTGCCAAAAGGGTCCTGGGAGAGGTACAAAGAAACAGCAACAGCATCCACGCCACGGCGGGTCATAGTTCTAAATGAGTAAACATATGTAGAAAGCTGATAGCAATACCTAGAACGCTGTAGGTCATGATAAAGTTAATTCATTTATCAGGTCCCCCAAATCCCTCAGGAAAAGTGCTCCACTGCTTGTGAGGCCCCATGCTCCCCCAGTCCATGGACAATTTCTCCTTGGATAAAGGACAAGCTCAAAAAAAAAAAAAAAAAAAGGTTAGATGAAACAGACTGAAACACACTACAGAATCATCAATAATCAAACTACAGGAAATACAGCAGACAAAAGGTTTTGGTGAGTGTGTTTTTGTTTTTCCATGTGTTCTGGGAGTTCCATTCACATGGAAAGGTATAGGAATCATCCCTGAAAACATTCAGTGGACATGTGTGGCCTTAAGGAGAGGCCCTACCCACCCCACTTTCCTTCACGGAACTTACTGCCAAGGTTGCTGAACTTGGTTACACCTATATAGCAAATCAATTCTTCAAGTTCATATATCTTTCCAATCCAACAGTGGCATATTCCAAATGTAAAACCTAACCTCTCTGATTTTTAAGTCCCATTATGGCTCTTAGTTACATGTGGCCAAGAGAGATATGGTACACAGCTCTAGGTTGTCACTGAGTGATGAAAAATAAGGTATAGGTATGTAAAAGTAGAAGACAAGTAATCAAAAAAGTCTATATGACTTTATACAGTATTAAAATTCCTAAACTCCTAACTTACAATATCTCCCCAAATTTTTGTTAGACCAACAAGAAATAGAACAAGACCAAGGCCTCAATAGATCCCTTAGGGTAATTTGGAAATATAATTATTCTTTACACACACACACACACACACACACACACACACACACACACACACACACAGAATCACGTATGCGCATGTCACCATGGAGAAAAAGAAAATACTCTGTGGTCACCAGAGTCAGTTCTATCCCTTGGTTTAAACTGTGAAGGACAACCATAAATAAACCAATTCTATGACAGTCATAACTTCATACTCTTGACCTGACTCCTCCTTGCGAGGAATTTTGAATTTGCCTTTTTTCATGTAATGATTGTATGTGAAAGTCTGTTATGACACGCATTCTTCCATGTTTTTCCAATTCAATCCTCATGACAATCCATAGAAACTGGACCCAACTGTAAAGAAAATCAAGCCCAAAAGGATTTCTCTGACTTGCTAAATGGCACAGATACTTAAAGGCATGCAAGCCTGGGACTTGACACTGGTTTTTGTTTTCACGATTAGTCAACAATTCTTGAGCATTTCTCAATTTATGTTTCTCTCATTTCCTTGCACCATTTCTGTGTTTAGTTTTATGGTGATAACACCAGTTAACTCTTAGAGCTATATGAGGTCCTCACGGGAAGGTAAAAAGGAAAAGATCAGAGTTTCTGAGACAGAAGAGACACCAAAAAAAAAAAAAAAAAAAAGACTAACTATACGGCAGATGGATGGCAACCTCACTGAAGTAGGAAGTGGAAAACAGGTACACACCTAAGCAATTTCAGAAATGAGTGGAGACTGTTGGGTTAAAGATAAGGGGAACTGCATCTAGGCAGGGTACCATAGTTTATAAAGTTTCTTCTCATGGGAGCAGGGGTTACCAATTCTGCCATCACTGTACACATGTACTGGGATGAAACATACAAGCAAATGGATCGTGGGCAGTGACTGCCAGTTCTCTCACTGTTCGAGTGGAAGGTTAGAGACAAGCAAGGGGAGGAAGCCAGAATGAATCAAGTGATGCTGGATTAGAGCTGGAGACCTCAGTATGAACTCCTGTTTGCCTTAATACAGATACAGATGGATAAATACAAAAATAGTTATTCATGAGTGTGTATACACGGGTTAGTAAACATATGTATATTTCCAAGTTCTGTTTGCTGAGAGGGCCTTAAAGCAGTGACATCCAGTAGCAATGAGCATATCTAGTGCCCAGATCTTAGTTTCTAACACCATTTTGCGGTACAAGGAATCAGGACTACTTGGAGAAATGGCTGATGCCAGGGCCTGGGCAGGGAATATACAAGATGAGCCAGGAGAACTCTGTAGTGTCAGGTGGTAAGGGAGTGCTCGTAAAAGGATGGCAGTATGTCAAAGGGGCACAAGAGCCAAGTGAAAGTTCTCTCAGTGGCCAAAGCTGGAACAATTTGAGTAACAGAAGAAAAAACATAGTTGCGGTGCCTGGGTGGCTCAGTCAGTTAAGCGTCCGACTCTTGATTTCAGTTCAGGTCACGATCTCACAGTTTGCACAACTGAGCCCTGTGTCATGCTCTGTGCTGACAGTGCAGAGCCTACTTGGGATTCTCTTTCTCCTTCTCTCTCTCTGCCCCTCCCGACTGTTGCTCACTCGTTCACTCTCTTAAAAAAAAAAAAAAAAAAAAAAAAAAAAAAACCTAGTATTGGGTTATAACACAATATATAAAGTAAATATACACAAGTCCATACTGATATAAATTATTAAATAAATAAGGAAGAAGAGGCAAATCTCCTATCCATCCCAAATAATTTATATAGACATTCCCTTTCAGGGTAGTGGAGCATTAACACCCTTCTCCCCCGACTCCAAGTGTGGGCTGCACTTAGTGATTTCCTTCCATAGAGTACAAGACGAAAAGGAAGGGAGAAGTAACTTTATAATGAAGACACCAATTCCAGCTAGGTGAACAAGCTTAATAGCATCAGCAAAGAGCCATGTTGACAGAATGTAATTTTGACATGATATAATGAGAATATTCCGTGGTCTTCCTCCCAAGAACCCATAATCTCAATCTAATCAGGAAAAAGTATCACACAAAACCCCACTGACAAACATTCTACAAAATATCTACCAGTACTCTTCAAAACCATCAAGACCATCAAAAACCAGGAAAGTCTGGGAACCCACCACAGCTTAAGCCTAAGGATACTAAATAAAATGTGGTATTCTGGATGGGATCCTGTGACAAAACAAACAGGCCATTAGGTAAAAATGAAGAACATCTAAACAAAGTATAGACTCTAGTTAATAACAGTCTAAAACTACTCATTTATTACGAAAATGTACCATACTAATATAAGACGTTAATAATAGGGTTAACCTGGTGTAAGGCAAATGGGAACCTTCTCTAGTATCTTTCTCAACTTTCATGTGAATCTAAAACTACTACAATGTTAGAAATTATTTTAAAAACCATACACACAGCTTCCAAATGGATTTTTTTTTAAGTCTTGGTGTCTCTGATGGTACTCTATGAATAATTAATTCACCAAAGACCAATATAGCATTCACAACCAACTCTTAAAAACATGGTCCACTGAGGGGAAGAAGGAATGGCATGGATATTTCAAAACATAAGATATTTAAAATTGACTTTATATTTGCTGAGGAAGATACTGAGACACTATCGTATCTGATTTCCATTCTTTATTATATTTTGCTTTACCTTATGCTAAACTTACTTGGCACCCTGAATAGTCACCAGTCGGTGGTGGGAAGCAGTATTTAAGACACCATGGACGGGGGTGTCTGGGATTTAAACATTAACAGATGATCGGCCTGCAAAGTGGGCAAGCCACATATGGATAAGGAGGAGTTAGTCATATGCTCAAAAACTTCCAGTAATTCCAGATTCAAGAATCCAAGGTTAAAGTTGTCTTGAGTAGCACACATTAATTGCAGATTCAGGCACTAATCAGAGGGTTTCCTCAAGTTGGCCAAAAATTCATAGGGCATGGGAAGCAGTTTTTCTACTTCAATTCTAAACAGCACAGTGAATGAATATAATAAAAGAACTTAACCCAGCGTGGTGCAAAATAAAAGAGTCTCTCTGAATGAATGGCATGAGGATTTGGAGGAGGATGGAGGTGCCACGGCAGTAGGGAGGGAGGGAGATTAGAAAATTATACTTTATATTCCAATCACTTTAAGAATCATGGCAGGTTTTGATCTCCTCAATGTCCAATTTTTCTCATTCCTAAAGAGAGCAAACAAAGCAAAAGAAAACAGCCTTAGGCCCCAAAATAGCAGGTCTCAAACACTGAAAGCTATGATGCATACAACACCTTACGGCAACCCGCTGTGCATGATTTCTGAGTATCAGCAACACGAAGCAAGGGGATAACAGGCAAATGAATCACTCCACGCTCACCAGTTAGAAGCTGCTTACCAATCTCAATTTGGTGAGCCTATTCAGGAGGCTTGAGAAGTTGCAAACTCTATATACTAATGACCAACAGTTACAGGGAGAAGTTGGTTGCCCTGTCTCAGAGTAGGTCAGGTTTTTGGAATGATTTATCCTTCAGAGTTCTCCAGGGGATCAAGCTCAGATTAGACCTCAACTAAAACCACACCTTTGCCTCAATTCTTCTTTGTCTTACCTGGATTTTCTCACTTCCTGCAAGATTTCACCGGCGAGTGGTCCTTCAAAAAATATTTGCACCAAAATCCCTCTCTCGACCTCTACTTCTAGAGAACCTGACCTAAGTTATCCCCAATAAAAACTTCAAATGATAATAATTTGCAATACCATCAACAACCACAAACACAACAGCACAATAGCAGATTACATTTACTCAGTGTTTATATTGCCGGACGCTGTTCTAAGGGTTTTATAATAATTATCTCTTTTAAACCTCACAAAAACCCAAGAGGTAAGTGTTATTATTACCCCCATTTGCAGAAGAGTAAATAGAGGCTCAAAGATATAGTTAGAAATATATATACTTGCCTAAAACCATACACCTAGTAAGAGGTAAGGGTCCCAGGTACTCTGGCTATAGAGTCTGGACTCTTAAACTCTATTCTACTCTAATTCAGGTCCTCATATATTTTAGATATATTCACACAATTCTTCAAGTGAATCTATTGGATGCGAAATTTATCATCTTAAGGTCCCAAACATGTATCCTTAAGTAACTAGTTCAGCTTTGGCCATGGGATCTAAAGAAAGTGTGAAGAATTATGGCCTGAAAATACATTGTGGACCATCTGCCGACATATAGAGTGCTGGGGACACCACAGAGAGGGAGGGGGCCCCCCATCCCCACCTTCAGTAGAATTTAGACTACAGAAAGTCAAAATCCATGGACAGACTTTAGAGTAGTTGTGTTTTATAAACTGACTTAAGGAAAATTAGGTGGATATTCCTGAGCTGCTGGGGACCCTGTGCTTCATTTGAGTTCATGACCCCGTAGGTGAGAATCCAAAGGTCGCATTTTACAATGTTGAGCAGGAAAGGACTTAGAATACTCCCCTTTTTCTCTCCTCTCTATCTCCTCTTCCCTGTGAGTGCAGCTGCACAGGGCACCTCAGAATCTAGAAGGCTGCTTCTGCTTACAACAGCCAATTAGAAAGCAAAAGGCCAGCAAAGTCCTGCCAGAGACTCACCGTGCCCTGGACAACTTCCCACGTAAACAAAGTGGGGACTCCTTTAAAGAAAAGATGCCCTTAGCTTTTTTGAGGGTGAGAGTGATCTTCCTACAAAACCACAACCTTTCCCTGGCCTTGAGTTCCCCTTATGCAAAACTCAAGTATATGTGGTTTTACTTCTGTATAACCTTTTCCAGCAAACCCACAAGAATTTGGGTTCCAGTTTAAGTGATTTGCCAATTGCTCCAGTTGGGGATAATTAGAAAAAATAGAAACCAGGGTTTACAGAGGAAGAAGGAGGGAACTCAGAAGGCAGAATCAGGGTAGAAATTTTGGCAATAAAACCTGGAAAGAAAGAACAGAGGAAAAGAACTTTAAAGCAGGGCCGGATTAAGACTTTTAAGGACCAATGCTAAGTGGAAAGATCGTTTTAAGCTCCTCTCTATATAATTCAAAACAAAAACTTTACACCCTATACACTGGGTGCAACATATGCCAAAATTAAACTCGTTTCTCCTGAGTT
This sequence comes from Puma concolor, assembly GCF_028749965.1. NCBI lineage: Eukaryota > Metazoa > Chordata > Mammalia > Carnivora > Felidae > Puma > Puma concolor. The sequence continues at coordinate 13,943,968 of NC_141675.1, forward strand.
TTGTTTCTGTTTCGTTGTTATTGTTATTGTTTTAATTGTAAAAGTCTAGAGAACTCCATAGCAGCTGCACACCACCTATCGTTTTGGAACCTTTGCTTGGCCAGCCCCCTAAGATGCCTGCTGACTATTGCTCCAAGCAGCATGAGGTAAAATGAAATCTAGGTCTTAAAACTAAATTCTTGTGCCTATTGGAAGGAGAAAAACGATGTTATGTGCGATTGTCGCTGATGTCTATACTTGGCATAAATTGGTATCTGACAAATCTGAGCATTCACATTATTCGCCATTTTAGGGGCCAACGAAGATGCTAGAGTTAGGACATAGAGAGATGGAGGCAACAACTTTTGTGCTATAAAATTCTAATAAAATCTCAAAGGTATTGACTATCTAGGAGAAATCCTAAACACAGAGGGGATAAAACATCTTGAAGTGGGCTCACTGTTGGCAACAAGATAAAGCGACTCTATAAGCAAAACCAACAGTCACCTGGAGCACTGGAGTTTCATCATACTCATTATTAAAATCCTGAAATATGCCTCTACTGATTGTGAACTAGGTGATGCTCCCAGCAACCTCTACTCCCTTAGCCCTCCTCAGGAACTCCAGGAACCACAAGCTTTCCCAAGAGCCAGCAACAAGCACCCAGACCAGGTCAGATCAGTGTCCCCTCTGAATGGACAGTGCTCCTCCCTCATAGCATACCTACCTATTAACATGACACTGAAACCATAAGCCAAGGAGATCATGACACTTTCCTAGCAAATAAGAGTAGAAGAATGGACACGAGGAGGATAGTGGCTATTATAACTCATTTGTAATAAATGCATTTTAAGAAAATTCTAACTTCCTTTTATTTATTTTTATTTTTATTTATTTGTTTTAAATCCAAGTTAGTTAACAAATAGTGTAATCATGATTTCAGGAGTAGAATTTAGTTAATTCATCACTTACATATGACACCCAGTGCGCATCCCAAAAAGTGCCCTCCTTAATGCCCATCACCCATTTAGCCCATCCTCCCACCCAGTATCCCTCCAGCAACCCTCAGTTTGTTCTCTGTATACAAGAGTCTCTTATGGTTTGCCTCCTTCTGTTTTTATCTTATTTTTGCTTCCCTTCCCCTATTCATCTGTTTTGTCTTAAATTCCACATGAGTGAAATCATACAGTATTTGTCTTTCTCTGATTTATTTCGCTTGGCATAATACACTCTAGTTCCATCCACATTGTTGCAAACGGCAAGATTTCATTTTTGATCACTAATATTCCCTTGATGTGTGTCCATCTTTATCCATCTGTCCGTGGATGGACATTTGGGCTCTTTCTATAATATGGCTATTGTTGATAGCACTGCTATAAACACTGGTGTGCATGTACCCCCTCAAATCAGCATTTTTGTATCCTTTGGATAAATATCTTATACTCCAATTGCTGGGTTGTAAGGGAGTTGTATTTTTAATTTTTTGAGGAACCTCCATACTGTTTCCCAGAGTAGATGCTCCAGTTTGCATTCTCACCAGCAGTGCAAAAGAGTTTCCCTTTATCTGCATCCTCACCAACATCTGTTGTTGTCTGAATTGTTAATTTTAATCATTCTGACAGGTATGAGGTAGTATCGTTGTGTGGTATTTGTATTTCCCTAATAAGTGATGTTGAGCATCCTTTCATGTGTCTGTTAGCCATCTGAATGTCTTCTTTAGAAAAGTGTCTATTCATGTCTTTTGCCCATTTCTTCATTGGATTACTTGTTTTTTGGTTGTTAAGTTTGATAAGTTCTTTATAGATTTTGGATACTAACCCTTTATCTGATATATCAGTAACAAATATCTCCTCCCATTCTGTTGGTTGCCTTTTGGTTTTGCTGCTTGTTTCCGTCATTGTGCAGAAGCTTTTTATCTTGATGTGGTCCCAGTAGTTCATTTTTGCTTTTGTTTCCCTTGCCTCCAGAGACATATTTAAAAAAAGGAGGTCAGAATTTTCAAGTTTGTTTGTTTGTTTATTGAGAGAGAGAGAGAGAGAGAGAGAGAGAGAGAGAGAGAGAGAGAGAGAGAATTCCAAGCAGGCTTCGCAAAATCAGTGCAGAACCCGATGCAGGGCTGAAACTCACAGGACCACGATCATGACCTGAGCCAAAACCAAGAGTCGGATGCTTAATTGACTGAGTCACCCAAGTGCCCCCAACTTCCTTTTAATTCAAAGTTTCTCAACCATACTTTTCTTACTATGGGGTTTTTAGGACTCTAACCTTTATAGTTGGAAAGACCAGGGTCTACTTCTAAAACTTTTAATAGGTAAGTAGAGATACATTAGGATACATTAATCTTTACTCATGTAAACTGCTCCAACATGGGGCAAGACACTGTCCATAATTTCATTCAACACAAAACTGTTGAGGCCCCTCAATGTTTCATGCTTCCTCGCTGGTGCTAAGAATGAACCTACAAAGAAGATCCACCTATAACTCTCCAGAATTTACTGTCCAACAATCCTATCACATTGCTCCCTCTTTAGAATCATTTCACCTTTACAAATTCCCATGGGAGAGGGTTTTCTGGAGCAGAGTTGGCTGAAAACCTTTCCCATTTTCTTGTAGTGAGCATATTTAGCCTATTGGGACTCACATACAGATGGTTCCTTAGTCATTCAAAAAAATGGTGTACACTAAGACTAGGGACATGTGTTTGGTGAATGACAGGCAGGAGCAACAGAACCATAAAAACTTCGCTGCACTTCAAGAAGGGTTTTTTTTTTTTTCATGTGTGTTTGGTTCTCCCCTCTTCCCTTCTTTCCTTCCTCCCTCTTCCCCTCCTCTTTCCTTCCCTTCCTTACTTCCTTGCCTCGCTCTTTCTTAAACATCTACCTCTTACCTATGATCTTACCAAAGTCTCTCTACTTTGAAAGAGATTAAGAAAAAAGAAATGAGGCAGGGAGAGAGGTTCTGAGGGAGGAGAGACAGAATAAGGCCTTAGCTTGAATTTTAGTTGTCACAGCCGAGGGTTGTATGGTAATATTGAATAACCTCTCTGCTTCAAGCTGAGGAATTCAACTCCCTTTTCTGGAGGTCTTTTATGAAGGGCCATTCCTCTTATGAACTTTTAGTATCTGCATTAAAACCCTCCTCATATCCCACTGTCAGTACATCATCTCCCTAATAGATTGCCTTCTGCTTGGTAATACCTTGTTTAGTTTTTATTTTCTAAAACTACACTTTGGAGATGAGACAGTGGAATTTTAAAAAATATTACAAAATTAAAATTTCTGCCTGTTGCAGTTTCTAGGAACTAAAGCTGATCCTCATCAAATTATGCTAATTTACTGTATAGTGTTTAATTAAATCTTACCCCAGGCAATCTACTTCCAGGGTTTATTTTTACAGCTTAGAACTTTCAAACATGAAAATGCCTTTCAATTTAAATTTAAAAAAAAAAAAAGAAAGAAAGAAAGAAACTATTCACTGAAGTTCATTAGGAAAACAATTTTTACTTTATATCCTGGACTTAATTCAGCCTCAATCCCCTTCTCATTTTTACCCTTTGTCTCTTTCTCTTTTCAGGAAAACAAAAATGCTTCTTAGTAATTCCCTCCCTCTATCCTGAGTAGTAGATAGTACATCTCTCTGTGAAATGGCAACCTCTTTTCACTGGGCCATTTCCCAGGCAGATTGTGTTCAGCTAAACGTAAACATAAGTGACTGGGGATAAGATGGGATCTCTTTCCTCAGGAAGTGACAAGGGCTGTGTCGCTGCAGCTGAGCACGTGGGTCTCAGTGCCACCTGCACCCCAGGTCCACTTTCACAGGAAAAAACAAGCTGACGTTCAACAGGCTGCCTCCCTCAGCTCTTACCACCCGCACACTTGGGATGAAGTTCGTCCCTTCTTTCATCCTGACTCCACCACATGGCCCTGACTGCATCATCTGCCAACTGATGATAAAGAACCTTACTTTCTACATTTTCCCTTGTAGAAAACCCCCAGACAGCCAAGAGCTGCTGGAAGCTTACAGAACTTCTGCTAACCCATCACACAAGAATGTCACACCACAACCAGCCAAGATGAAAGCTTCTAAGCTTTTCCTCCAACCAGGCATTTTTTTTGTGTCCTTTTGGAGAAAATATTACATCTGTATGTTATGACATTGCCCCAGATCTTAAGGAAGCCAAATGCTTTCAAATCATTTTGCAGAGCAAGTACTAGAATATCTTTATAATTTTCCATCATTTCTTATTGGCCTTTTCCCATCGAAGTCACCTAAGCCAAAATATTCCTTCACACTTTGTTGTACAAATTCTGACCTCAGTTATGTCAGAGACAGGAGGAGCAATCTCCCATATATCAAATCCACTCAACCTCTCTGGAACGCTTGTGGTAGGCAGCCTCCAAGATGGCTTCCAATGATCTCAGCCTCCTGGCATTCTCATCCTGTGTACTACCTCCTACACTGTACTAGGGCTGGTCTGTGAGGTCAGTGATGTACAGTAGAAATGATGGTATGCCACATCCAAATTTAAGTCATAAAAGATGACATCTTCCATCTTGGATACTCTCTCTGATCATTTTTCCCAGAAGAACCTACTGCCATCCCATGCAACACTCAGTCTATGGGAAGTCCAGGTGGCAAGAAGTTCCACCCAATAGCCAGTGAGGAACTAAGGGCTGTCAAGATCACATAAGTGAGCCTGGAATGAAATCATCCCCCAGTTAAGCCTTCAGATTGAGACTTCAGTTCCTGCCAACATTCTGACTGCAATTTTATGAAAGATGAAGCCAGAACCACCCAGTTACCCAGATTCTTAACTCACAGAAACTGCGGTGTTTTATTATATGTTGTTTTAAGCTACTAAATTTAAGGCCAATTTGTTACATAATAATGGGTAACTAATATAGAAATGTTAACTATCCTATCCTTTCCTCTTCTGGTATAAGTCTGATTAGGAAAGAAATCACTTGGTTATTTTCAACAGAGGGACTCAATGCAGGGGATTGGTTATAAAAGTGATAGAAATGTCGCTAACTCAGGCGACACTTGGGTGTCTCAGTCAGTTATGCGTCTGACTCCTGGTTTATTTCAAGTCATGGTCTTACTGTTTGTGGTTTGGAGCCTCACATCAGGCTTTGTGCTGACAGTGCAGAACCTGCTTGGGATTCCCTCTCTCCCCAACCCCCTCTCTCTTTGCCCCACTGTCCACCTCTCTCTCTAAAAATAAACAAACTTGGGGCGCCTGGGTGGCACAGTCAGTTAAGCGTCCAACTTCAGCCAGGTCACGATCTCGCGGTCTGGGAGTTCGAGCCCCGCGTCAGGCTCTGGGCTGATGGCTCGGAGCCTTGAGCCTGTTTCCGATTCTGTGTCTCCCTCTCTCTCTGCCCCTCCCCCGTTTATGTTCTGTCTCTCTCTGTCCCAAAAATAAATAAACGTTGAAAAAAAATTTTTTTTCAATAAACAAACTTAAAACAAATGTTGTTAAGGAGAGGAAGTGAGAAAACCCAGAGATTAGCAGCACCAGGCAGCCGGGCCCACCCTTAGACTAGAATGACAAAAAGAGAAGATGGTGTTACCAGAGCCTGCAGACCACATTACTCTCTAATACTCTAATACTGTCCAACAGGACTTTGAGATAATGGAAATTATCTATATCTGCATCTCCCAACATGGTAGCCATTAGCAGCCTATGGTTACGTAGCACTTGAAAGGTGGCTAGTGCAACTTAAGAAATGAATTTTTGTTTTTAATTTTACTTAGTTTAAATTTATATAGTTGCATACAGCTATATATGGTAGGTAGTGGCCATGATATTGCACATTGAAGCTCTAGAAGCTAAAACCACAGTAGGCAATTCCCTTGAGAGCAAGAGCACTGGAGGACATGCAGCTGCTAAGGTGCTACCTGAGCAAGAAGGGCCAGGAGAGAGCGAGTCCCTGACGTCTCTCATCCCTCTCCAATTTCCTCCCAGTCTCCCCGCTGATGATATCTAGTAGGAAGCAGATGCCAGGAGCCAGCCTCCCTGTGGGATATACAGCACAGCCGGGAGGAGGTATTGACTTCAAGGAAGTGACATGCTCAGAAGAGAAGGACTTTACAATATCCATAGGCATATACCTTTCTCTTGATAAAGGAAACACCACCAACTTCTTTTAGGTTACACAGCAGCCTTGGATGCAGCCCTGGGACTTTGCCAATCAAGTCTCTTCTCCCAAACAAGTACAGCACTCTTCTTAAAGGAATTCAAGCAATTAAATGTCTCTTCATCTTGTTTTAGGTGACAAATTGGTTATTGTGTTTTCCATGGTAAGCTGTAAACTGCCATATTAGACTTATACTGCTACATAACAAATCAACCTATATTTTAGTGGCTTAAAACGACATGTATGTATTATCGCACAGTTTTCATAAAATGGGAATACAGGGAGAGCTTAGCTGGTTCTTCTGTTCAGGATTTAACAGGCTGTAATCAAAGTGTTGTATCATCTGGAGGCTCAACTGGGGAAAAATCCACTTCCAAGTCCATTCAAATCTCAGAAAGAATTTATTTCTTTGCAGCTGTAGGCCTAGGGGCCCCAGCTTCTTGCTGGCTCTTGTCTGGAGGCCACCCATAGTTCCCTGCCATATGACCCTTCCTGTAGGCAGTTCACAAAATGGCTATTTGATTCTTCAAGACAGAAGGAGATTTCCTCACTCCAGTATGCTAAGAGGGACTCATATCTAACAAAATATAATCAGGGGCATGACACCCCATCACTTCTGCCATGTAACACAACCTAATAAAGGAATGGACATCCCATCACCTTTGCTATATTCTATTGGTAGAAGCAAGTCACAGGTTCTGCCTGCATGCACTCAAGGGGAGTGTTACTCATTGGAGGTTCACCTTAGATTGGGTCTTCCATACTGCTGGAGAACAAACTCTATGTCTTGCTGATATTTGATGTTATATTCTTAACAAACATGATAGTCCCAGCACACTAGAGTTTCTTAGTAGTTTCTTGGATTAGAAAATCCTACTTCCAAAAAATTGGTCCGTGAGGATATGTTGACACTCAATATGCAGCAAGATGGGAAATACATGAGCAGCAGGGTGGTACTAAAGATTAACCATCTGCTTGACTAGAACACATAGTGAGACGCCCAAACCCTGACAAAACAGACTACCTAGACAAAAGCACAGACACAGTAATCACGGCCTAGTTCAGGAACATGGTGGAAGATAGAAGTCATGCATATACAGCTGTGTCACAGGTCAGGATGCAGATGGACTTTATTTGGTTCATATATAGTTGTTTTTAAAAAATGAATTAGTTGCCAACATCTTCTAATCAGGAAATTTCACACTGAAATTCAGATTCTTTCTTCTCTTGAAATTGCCATGAGCAGCGGGACAGGACAGGTGGCTACCCCTCTTTAAACACAGTATGTATTTTCTAGTCCAATCAACCCTTACCCAGCCACCTCCAATCAGAAGTCATATGAGTTTGCAACCTCTAAGATAATATAACAATGGGTCCCAGAAGGTGAAGTAGGTTCAAGCCCCAGAAATACAGGAAGTGACCAAACTTCAGAAGTCCATACAGGTTGCTAAGATGTGGAGAACACCAACCAAAGAGATGCTCTATTAAGAGAAAAGCCAGCCTAAAGTTGGAAGGAGACTCAACAATCTTTACAGAGGAACTCAGGATAGGGACACGATAGAAGCCAGTTCTACAGAGGCTAGCTAACGAAGCACCTTTGTGCCATAGAATCCTATGTTCAGAACCGAGACCTTGTAGGATAGTAGGAAATGCACAAGATTCAGGGATTCTGCCTTGGTGCCCTCACTCACAAATCAGTACACTTGGAAAGGGGACTTAATGCTCCTCTCCCACCAGAGGAGCAGCTCAGAAACTAGACATTGGACCTAAGTCAACAACTAGAAATTTGAGTGAATTCTATGAAGAGACGAGGTAAAGGGCTGGGGCTGATAAAGACATTTCATTCCGCTTAATTCTTCAAGGATAAGACTCCAAATTTGTTTCAGGAAATGTTTATCTGGTTTTATTAGGAATTAAGGTGTTAAAGAATCTGTCTCCCGCTTCGCTTAAAAACAAAATGTCACCACTGAATCTCAGACATATTTAAAATCATGAATGTAGAGCTCCGGGAACAATTAGCAAAGAGTTTCTACCTCAAAGGAGAAATTGCTGTTTGTATGAATTTTCCCAAAGTGGCGGATAAAATAAATTACTCTTCTCTGAAATCTTTTTTTTTTTCTTTCATTTTCTGTCATTTTCTTCTTCCACCACCTTTCCTATTTCTTAGTCATCTCCTATTTAGATGTAGGAAAGGATCAATGTCTTGCTAGTAAATTTCTGAATACTTAAAGCTTCCTGTCAGTGATTTGTTTTTGTTTGTTTGTTTTTTGTTTTTTTTTGTTTTGTTTTGTTTTTTTTCCAGAGCAGAGAGCGCACAAGGGAGGGGCAGAGAAAGAGGGAGAGAAAGAATCCCAAACAGGCTCTGAGCTGAGAGCTGGGGCTCTTGGTCTCACAACCGTGAGATCATGACCTGAGCCAAAATGAAGAGGCAGTCACTCAACCAAATGAGCCACCCAGGCACCCCTAAACTTCCTGTCAGTGAATTCTACTGCTTGGTACAGTCACTGGTTCTTAGGATGATTAGTTGAAAGTACCATCCACTTTCACCACTGGATGCTCAGAGAGAGATGTGGTTTGTTCTTGAATCACAAACTTCTCCACCACGCCTTGCAGCAATTCCTATTCTTGGTTTATAAAGGGTCTATGTACTGATAAAACAGAGGGGTATCAGGATCAACCATGACGATGGTGGGGTCTTGTTGAACAACTGCACAAAGCAGCAGCAGTCAGGAAGGTCTCAGTGGAGGTTAGCAGGAGCAGAGAGCAGCCCTCCCATCTCAATGCTGCCCATACCAGGGTTAATTTCATATGCCAAGAGTGGCATGTATTTAACCGCTAGTGCTTAGGCATGCCACAACCTACAGAAAAGCCAAATGAAACTTCTCCTGAGAAACATATAGCCTGGAATTATGACGGAGGTGAGAGCAGTCTTGAGAAAAGAAGAAAAGAAATTCAGTGGTAGGTAGAGATCTACCCTTGCAGCAGATGAAGCCACCATCCTTGATGCAATTATAAGGAATACAGGGCCCCCCATTTCTTCCCCAGATCTCTGGCTGTCACGGACTCTATTTTCCCTAGCCCTCAACCCAGTATCTGCAAGTCCCGAAGGTGATTTAAGTCCTCAGATTCTTTTTTTTACTTCACTCTTCTTGAAAACCTTCATTAATTTAAAAATTCATCCAGCTAAATTCTTTAAGTCATGGCTCAAGGATTGTTTGCTCGTGAACTCATCAAGTAAGAGCTCCATGCATGTTCTGTGAAGGAGCTAGATGGTGCTCCTCCGGGGAAGGCAGGGTCTCCAGTTTTGATTATCACACCCTAAGGGACCGTGTCCCCTTAGAATTTCTGTCCTTGAGGGCTGACTTTATTGCCTCTCCGTGGAGCATATCTCTGGCTTTAAAAGCAAGCTCTGAGTACTAGAAGTCTGGTAAGAAAACCTCCGTTTCTGAATCAGTGCACCACTCTGCACCATTAGTGCTCCCTTGAGTACCTGCTAAGTAACCAGGCATGTCTAGCTCTTTTCAGGGGTACTAGGTTCCAGCTCATAAACATGACTGAAATCTGGTTGCAAATATACCCCAAGAGTTCAAAGCTGATGCTGCAGACACAGTAAAACTCTCTTGTCAGCCAGGCTCATCTGTTCCATTAGGGGTGGGGCTGGGTGGGAAGGGACTACAGTGAACCGAGTTGTTCTGCAGTTTAAGTGAAAGAGCTCTTGAGAGGAAGGATGGGTTGGGGGTGGGGGCAGGGAGGGCGGGAAACACCACTTCCTTTTACAAGGTAGACAGAGGAAGGGAGATCCAGATTGCTATACATAGGTACATAGCCTCCTCACACTCTGTGACCAACACCGTGCTGTGAAGCCTACTGCCCCTCTCCCTGTCTCTGGAACAGAATCATATAGTGTGTAGCTTGGGAGAAGATGCAGATCACGGTTTTTCCCAGTCCCATTTTCATCTTGGTGGTGTCCTGGAAAATGAATGGAACAGGAATGATTTATTCTTCTTCCTATCCTAACCGCTGCTGGTCTACTTAATATCTGGTTATTTAAAAGATGCTATTAAACAAGGCAAAAACATATATATGATGTGGGTGTGGTGTGTGTGTGTGCGCGCGCACACGTATAAGACAGACACCAAGTCTGAAGATGACAAAGTGAGATTAAAAACCATACACAATTCCAGTTCTTACTGAATAGTCTGGTTATATACTGGGGAAGTAACATAATTCCCCAGCAACACTCATTTATTTAGCTCATCAAGTTATAAATTACAGATAAAATATTGACTTCGATCTATAGTTACTGATGTGACTCTCTAGATTTACTGTTAATAATAAATGAAGTTGCAAAAAATACATACCGTGTGGTCCAATTTCCAGAATAACAAAACTCAAAAACACAAAATAGAACCATACATGTATTTATGGTTTAGAAATACAGTGAACAGAGACCTATCTGTTTTATGCTAAATACTTCTGTATTTGTGAAAAATACGTGTCGTTGTTACTTAAGTAATTAAAAGTAAATATACTAATAAAGAGGACTTTACAAAGCCATTCTGGAATCAATTTTCTTGGTATGGCAATGACTACAACCCATCATGCAACAACTGATCAGTGTCATTTAAGTTGGCCACCAAAACTTCTCTTTACTCTTATACTCAATAGGCTATTATCTATTTAAGACATTCAACACTTATTCTTAAGTTGTAAAGCCACATTTCTTTGCTTCCTAATGAAGCCATTAAGCACATGAAGGCAAGAATCTTGTCTCATATTTTATTATGTTTCCTGTCCTCCCACCACCTGGTTCATTGTTAATGTACATAATAAATATTTGATAAATACCAGTTGAATTTAACTCACTCTAAGTCTCCTTCATAGGCGCAAGATTTAATTGTTGTAAATGTTTAAAAAGATAGACTACATACATCTAGGAATACAAACATCTCCTTAAAATTTATACCTTTTAGTGAATATGCTCCAAGCCATCAGTTTGAATTATGTAGAGACAGAAGAGGACAGGGAGGGGAGGAAGTACTCTTTTAACAGACTGGTGCTCTGGTCTATAACTGATCACTATGAGCTCTATTTTCTGTGCCTGTGTCCCTTTAAAAGCCGCTTTGAAATAGCTGTATTACTAAGGTGTTTTTTGTTTTGTTTTGCTTTTTAGAGTTAAGAAGGAATAGATAGAAGACAGAAAACTTTTGAGATATATGGACGAGATTAAAAATATAAAATGTGTTAGAGCATTATTGACAAAGCAACATTTAGAAGCATACTAAATGTCAAAAATAGACATAAATAATTAAAAAGATCTCCACCTCAGAAAATGGTGCATAGACCTGTTTCTGAAACCTAGTTCAACATAGTAAGTGGAACCCATATTTTTAGGTTTTCCCCCACCCCTATTTCCTACAGAAATGAATAGATGAGGTTAAAAACAGGGGAAATGTTACTCTAGCCCTGGAAATCAGGTAAGAGTGGTATTTACAAGCCAAACATTTTAAGTAACTAAGTAAAAATAACAAGGTCTAGTACAAATCAGACTATGTAAAGAAATAGGAAAATCGGGGCGCCTGGGTGGCTCAGTCGGTTGAGCAGCCGACTTCAGCTCAGGTCACGATCTCACGGTGTTTGAGTTCGAGGCCCGCGTCGGGCTCTGGGCTGATGGCTCAGAGCCTGGAGCCTGCTTCCGATTCTGTGCCTCCCTCTCTCTCTGCCCCTCCCCCATTCATACTCTGTCTCTGTCTCAAAAATAAATAAACATTAAAAAAAATTAAAAAAAAAAAAAGAAATAGGAAAATAAAATCACACCTGAAAAATTAATGAAAGGGACTCCCATCCAAAGTGAAAATAAATGTTTAAAATATGGCAAAGAAACATACACAAATCAAAAGTAATCTCTGAAATCATGTGAATAAATAGTAATAATCTAAATTGAAAATTACAGATAATTCTGAACAAAACTTGGAGTCTGTCCTCCCCTATATTCCCCTCCTGGAAAATTAAAAAAAAACAAAACAAAAAAAAACCACCAACAACAACTTTCTCAACATACCACCTTAGGTGGCATCAATATTTTTTTTATTCTTAACTTAAACTCAGTTGTGTGTGTGTGTGTGTGTGTGTGTGTGTGTGTGTGTGTGTGTGTTACTCATTAAGGTTTTCTGGATGGCCAGACTTGGAGGTAGAAGAATTAAGAGCTAGAAGAAAATGTGCTCACAATCTCCTGTATCCTAAATATGAAAGGCAATTAAATTGAACATTCAACACCAAGTTCTTGAAAAAGAACAAAGTCTTAAGTACTGTGTATGGTCAAACTAGAAGACAAAATGGCACCACCTAATCTCTGACTTCTGGTCCCAGAGGCAGAAATTCTCATAGATCTACATTCCTCATGCGGATCAACTGGTGATGGATACAGGACTGAGTGACCCTTTTGGACCATGGGGTTTGGCTCTCCAGACGTGCTTATTCCTGGAAAAGCCACAAGATCAAGTCAGTTCTCAAAACATCCTTGGAACATCCCACATGCTCCACTGCATGCCCAAGGCTCAAGCCGTACGTGGGACCCTCGGGATTTAATCATTAACAGGTGCCCATCGCTCAGCAGTCCATGTCTTTTGAACTCCTCCACAACCATGTTGCGTACTGATTTATGTTGCCTCAAAAGCTCTATTATTATTGGCATCAGGATTTTATATTACTTAATGAGACAAAGTGTGTAACATTAATAACTAAAGCTTTCTTTTGTTGAAAGCTGTTTTTTCTTTCCTATCATAGTAGTAGTTTATCAATAAAATTACTAGATTTTATTAGTATTATAATAAAACTTCTTAGTACTCATAAAAATAGTTTGAACAATTCAATGAAAATAGAGGTAAAGGGAGGGATTAACATCGTTTAAATTGATATAATGCAAATTTAAAAATCATGTTATCAAAGACTGTGAGAAACTCTTACAATACTCTTAATATACTCTAAGTAAAGAACGTTAAAAAGAAAACTATAGGTCCAAAATGGGATCACTTTAGTTAGGACCCCAAATCAGTAAACTGGGGTTAATACCCAACCTGGTTACAATTTCAACCTCCCCCAGAAATGTAGTTTTAACAAGTCAGTCAGAAATATTCTGATGAATGCCACTGAGTCTGCCACAAGAGCCCTCTTCATCACCCAGAGGAAGATGAGGTAATCTGCCTAAGACCCTCCGCGTTACCACCTAAAGGAAAGTTACTTTGTCGAGGACAGTCCTTGCTTTTCTTTTGCTTATAACTTCCTTGCCCTATCCTCCTTCCTACCAACACATTTCTTTTCATACAATTCCTTGGAGCTCCCTTCTACTTGCTAGATGGGATACTGTCCGATTTGTGAATCATTTAATAAAGTCAATTAGATCTTCAAACTTATTTGGCTGACTTTTGTTTTTTAACAAGAGTACACTGTCAGTTTTGCTTTAAGAAAGAGAAAAGCAATTTTTTGTATATGTTTCTATTTAAGTATGTATGTGTACTTCTGCTCATGCATATATACATATGCACAGATATAGATGTATACATACAGGTTGACAAACGATATGTCCACTATTAGTCATCTCTAGATGCGAAAATTACCTATAACTCACTTTCTCTAATGTGTCCAAAATTCCCTATTATGAACACATCTTAAATTTGTAAAGACAAAGTAATCATTTTAAATTTAAAAAGCTTAACAGAAGCAACAAATATGAACAAAGTTGTTTTACTTGTAATAGATTAGAATTATAAATTCTAAAGCAAAGGGTTCAATACAAAACGAACAAATTTTCAGGACGTCTCAATCAATTTCATTTACCTAGTGAATGATTTTAGGATATACTTGTGAAAGATCCTTCATTCAAGTCAGTATTTTTGATAAATAACAATACTCAGCAAGGTTCAATCAGTCAATATCCTACTCTTAAAGTTTTTGGTTTTGGTTTTGGTTTACACTGAAAAGACTCCTAAACTTACGGCCAGAGACTGTAATTCAAGAATGTATCTGATATTTTCCAACCGTGTAACTTTGAGGGTCACTTAACATCTCTGAACCACCCAATGTCCACTAAGTACAAAACTTTGTTCCACATTCTCACTTCTTCACAGGATTACTGTGATGAACTGAAACAATTTTGGAACTTTGTATACAATTTTATAAGGAGAAATGTATTAATTTAGCTGTCTAGAATCTTTGGTATTGGCACAATCACCTGTAATGGCTAATGGCAAATCATAGCAAGCAAATTAATCCTTAAAGAGCTTCAGATTTAATGAAGGAAAAGAAAACATTTCCTAGCGCATCACCCAAGACACCAAATAAATGATACAATGATGGCACAAAGTGAAAGGTAAATACGATTCTGTTGCCCACCACTCTCGTACCACCAAATGGTGAGAAATGACTTCCATGCATAAGTTTGTAGTTCAGATCATAATCAATATAGGTTAGCTCATGAAAAAACGCTTGCTTCTAAATCATTAATATTTTGAAAGTCAAAGAATTAATCATCAGAAAATCTATCACTAAGACACAGATTCAAATGTGGCTGCAAAGAGTCACACAGTACCTGTCTAGCCAAGATTATGTAGCTCAAATTGTAACTGATGGTAGTTCATTTTTATGAGACTTTAGATTTTGTAAATAGTCTGATTGAAAATAAGATGATTGCAATGGAGTATAATAACAGAATATAGTCACTGATGATAGTACATGAAATCTGACAACAAATTGAAATACTTGGACGAATAACAGAGGAACAAGTACTGTGGCAACAGATATAATTATGATGATAACATTATGTATCAAACTAATTCTTAAAGGGCAAGTATATATTTGTAGGAAGGCTATGTAAATATATAGAAGTCTACGAACAGTAAAAAAAAAAAAAAATTCTAAGAGCTACATAAGGCATTAGAACAAAACAGTTACCAATAGATGAAGACAAATATTTAATCATACAGCTGCATAATGTATCAGAGATGAGTCATGTAGCAATTTTACACAGTACAAAAATGATTAAAGATGAAAGCAGAGAAGAATATTTAGGAAACGGCAATTGTCCAATTACTGGAATTTCTGCTCATAAACTATTATTATACTTTTATTACACCCAGTTATCTGGGGTCCTATCATAGTTTGATGACAGTTTGATGACTACATTATTATACCTGATTCTCTCAATAAAAAATGACTATCCTAGCAATGGAGAATTGAAATGTATTTAACACAAAAACATAATAAACATTTTCTTATTTTATTTGCTTTTGCTTTTTAATGGCTCCCTCAGAACTATGTAACAAAATAATATTAACATTATCTCCATCATACACAGAATTCAGGTAAAATTTGTTTCATTAAGTCTAGACTTTTGTTTGACTTTAGTTTGACTTTTCCTATTAATTAGAACATATTTCCCCCAACTGTAACTAGGACTGATACTGTAGTAAAAAGTAAAATAATGTAATGGAAGAGAGAGCCAAAAGAGATCCAAAATATATAGGGATTTACATAAAGAAAAATGTCATTTCAAACTCTTTGGGAAAGAATTTATCGGTACTATGCTCACTGCACAAGCTCTATCTTAGGTCTATGGTACCTACTTAGCCAAGTGCCTAGCGTATAGTCAACAACCAGTTTAAAACAAAAAACAAAAAAAACTTTATTGTGGAATTCAGTAAAAAAAGTTTGAGAAAAACATTGGTTAGTTTTCAACCACACAGAAATTTAAGACTATAAAGAAAAAATAAAAATAACAATTTTTAAAACTGGCAACTGTTTGGGGTGGCTGAGTGGCTCAGTTGGTTGAGTGCCCGACTTGGGCCTGGGTCATGATCTCACCTTTCGTGAGTTCCAGCCCCGCATTGGGCTCTGTGCTGACAGCTCAGCTCAGAGCCTGGAGCCTGCTTCAGATTCTGTGTCTCCCTCTTTCTCTGCCCCTCCCTTGCTCACGTTTTGTCTCTGTCTCTCAAAACTAAACATTGAAATAAAAATTTTTTGATAAAAAAATAAAAAATAAAACTGACAACTGTTCTAATCCGTTCAGCTTTGTATAAGCTTTACAAAGCAAAACAAATAACCAAAAAAATAAAGAAGACACAACATATGGTGAAAAATTTGGATAGATCCAAATACATAACAATGAAAAGGTCTGTATGAAAGAAAAAATACAATTAAAAAAATGATAAGATAGGGTAATATAAGTCACATGTTTTGATAAGAGTTATATTTTGACAGGTGAGAAAAAAAATTCTAAGATAAATTAGCCAAGGATATCAATAGGTAAATACAAAATAAAGATAAATGGTCAATAATCCTGAGAAACATTTAAGCTCATTAGTAATAAAATAAACGCAAATAAATACTATAATAAAATGACATTTAAACTAAAGACTTGCCAAAGAGTAAAATAAAAGATTAATAATTAAGATGGAATCTTCCCAAAAGGTAATCAGAAAGCATAGATTAAAAGCTACAAAAGGATGCTGCATTTTAAACTATTATTCCCTAATTACTTCAAATGATTTATCAAATACACACATTAATACTGATATAGAAGATAGTTCTATATAATATTTACAATACAAACTTGGGGGAGCAAATGTAGATGCCTATGACAGATATAATAGATTGCCCCCCACATCCTATTCTCCCCTTCTTCCTTTTGTAATATCACCACTACTCTTCTCCCCAGGTTTTATCAGATGACATTTTTATAAGGAAGTAAGTTGTCTTTCACATAAAGGGCAAGGACATGGTGCTCATGAACCACACAGAAGAGGGCAAAACTCTTGAAGCTACAAGAGAAACAACATAGAAGAAATCTGGACTTCTAGGGAACCTAATAGGGCAAAGCCACTCATCACAGCCAGGCCACCTGCCTATCTCTGAACTCCACCAAGACAGAGGAAAAAAACTCCTATTGGATGTGAATGACTGTAGAATGTCCAACAATGTAGGATTACCTAAATAACTTCATTTATTTGGTAGAACACTATTCAGCTACTGAAAATCACATGCCTTTTGAAAAACATGTAAGAAAGGGGTAAATGTGGCGTGCCTGGGTGGCTCAGTTGGTTAAGCATCCAGTTCTTGATATCAGCTCAGGTCATGATCTCGCAGTCATGAGATCAAGCCCTGCATCGGGTTCTGTGCTCAGCAGAACCTACTTGGATTGCTCTCTCTCCCCCCCCTCTCTCTTTCTCTGCCCCTCCTCCACTTGCACTCCGGTGCACTCTCTCTCAAAATAAATAAACGTTAAAAAAAGAGAATTGGGTAAATTCTCATGGTGTGGAGATTATTTAATAATCTGGCAGAACCTGATGAGTAAATAATAGATATAATAAAATGTATTAACATCTCAATGTAGAGATTGAAAAAAACATGAGTTAAAAGAGAGAAGAGCAAAATATAACCATGGCTCTAACTAGATTTGGGGAATACAGATCATTTATTTTCCTGATTTGCCGTGATGTTTGAATAGAATGTAATAAAACTGAGTGAAATGTTAAAATAAAATTCCGATAGAGGAATTAAAATCCTACAGTTGAATGAAGAGATGCTTGTACCTGGATATTTAAAGAGTGAATCCAGAAGAATAAAACAGTTAGTTAGAAAGGTCAAGTGCTTTGTGCATAGTGGGAGCTTAATACATGTTTATTAAACTGGACCCAAGCAAATACATTTTCCATGAGACCATTTAGTAGCATTTTAATGAACTCTTTTTAAAATAGCAGGTTAAAGTTTAGCTATAGTTTTAAAATTTGCCACTATTTATAACATATACAGCAACAGTTCCAGGATTTTGCCATGAATCTATTAATTTTTTTCACATAAACTAATTCTAGTAGGTACTTAACTTATCCTTTTGTGTGGCTTAAAAGCTGATAGGATATTAACACAAAAAGTGCTGTAAGCCATTCAGCTTGTTTGGGCAGAAGACTGAAACTTACTGAACGTAGCCCCTGAAATGGTTCATGGAAAGTTGGGCAAGTGAATACAAATGTAAAACAGGAGTTCACACAATGTCATAGGTGATACGGAATTACAAATTCAAAAACATAGGACAATCTGCTTTTTCATGCTGATTTCTTTACTCCTATGCTGTATTTTTCTATTGAGTTATTTTAAATACAAAAGTTACATAATAGTAGACAGTTCCACAATTTGTTTCTGTCTAAACTTCCCACCCCAACTGATCCTAAACATTGAAAATATATTTTATTTTATTTTATTTTTAAGATGTTTATTTTTGAGAGAGGGCTCACACGTTCAAGCAAGGGAAGGGCAGAGATAGGGGGAGACAGAGGGTCCAAAGTAGACTCGGTGCTGACAGAGAACCCCATGTGGGGCTCAAACTCATGAACTGTGAGATCATGACCTGAGTCAAAGTCAGACGCTTACCCAACTGAGGCATCCAGGGACCCCAGAAATATCTTTTGAAACTGTCAGCCAATGACAGGTACAAAGAAACTAAAATTCTTCTCTGGGGATTCCATTAAACTTTTAGATGACCTGATTTTTCAGTGGCTTTATGATGAAGACAGAGACTAGAATGAATAAATTCTTACTGTCCCAAACACAAGACAAAAGGTCAAGGTTTCATCAGCCCTTGTCCACATGACTGTCAGTTTGATCCTTAAGGAGTCAATTCAGACAAGGATGGGTTCGTTGAATACCCCTAAGTAGAAACAGCTACAATTCAAGTTAGCTCTACCCTTATAGTGACACTTATATGGATTCAATTAATAGGTCTCCAAACAAAACAAAAGCAAATGCCCTGAGGTGGCAGTTTATCTCCTGGTAGAGATAAGATGACCCTCACAGAAGATGATTCTTGGCGAACATTCTTCTATTCCCTGAATCTTATATTTTAGAAAAATATTTGAGAGGAGATAAACTCCCACCTTAATATGCACATCTTCCTGTGCCTAATCAATTCCTCAGGTTTCAGGACAAATTTCACTTGCTCCGTGAAGCCTCATGACTCCCTACCTCTCCCATGCCACAATCTGGGTTAGATGTTTTGCGACATCCACTCTCATCATTTTTCACCATTTTATCACAGGTTTGGCAATTTATTTATCCATACTCTTAATTCCATGGAGAATGGAACTATTTCGATCTTGTTCACTGTTTTATCCCCAACAATGAGCACTATGCCTGGCAGAAAATAGGCACTCAATTGTCAAATGATTGAATGCATGAATGAATAAATGAATGACTCAACCAAGCAATGAACCGATGAATCAAGCAATGAATCAATCAATCAATCAATCAATCAGTGAACAACTAATGCCAAAGAAATGAAAGAGTAAGATGGACCTGCCATTTCTTCACCTGCTCTCCTGGGTCAGGCCTCTATTTTTCATTTGAGATCTAGCAAGTGGTTATTTTATTATCTTCTCACTGAGCTTCAGGCCTCCCTGAACACCAGTTACTACCTCTGAAGGCAGAACCCAGACTCTTCGCTTTTTTCCGCAATACATATCCTTGCCTTGTTTATGACATCTTGAACAATAAGGAGAAAAAGACAGTAGTATGTTTGGCTAATTTTCCAAAGGTCTGCAAACTACCCCTAGCTCTTAAGAAAGGGCTTATTTTCTTGGCGATATGTTGGAGCTCTATCAGCTAAAATCTCTGAGCGTGGAATGTAGATAAAATATTTCAATATATTATGCATATCAGAATATGTAGCAACATACCTTACATTATTTTCTAGATGTTAGATAATCTCCACATAAAAGCAAATTTCCACAGACCCAATCTGAAGTAAATTAAGATAATGATGGGAAGTTAGGTGAACTTAGTTGCAGATTTGAACCGTGACTATTGCTATCACTTTCCCCATCCACCAGCTGGGTTCCCTGAAGTCAGAAAATGTAGTAGAACAAGGAAGATGTATTGGGAACTCAAGTGCCAACAGTTGCCTTTGGCTCAATCACAGAGTTGAGATCATAAATTTGTACTGCTCATCCAATCTCCCCATTATAAAATTTACAGACTATTTCTTCTTTATATTCCAAACACTTTGCCACCCAACTGTGGTCCCCATCTGGCTGCAGCTTTCTCTGTATCAGTCCTGATTTTCTGGTTGATGATTCTAGTATGGAAATTGTTTTTGAGCAAAATGTTACAGAAAACAGTCTCAGCTGCTGAAGAAATTGCTCTAAAATATCCCATTTTAATTTGTCAACCTCAAAAATCTAGAAAAATGGAAGCTTAACTTCCAGTATCCCAGAAAACTCAAGTTAATTGTATTTTCAAGTAACAATTGAGACGTGTTCGGTTCAAAATCTAGCGTGATTTTTTAAGAAGTGGGAGACAGGCAGAAGAATGGATCCAGGCTTGATGTTTCGTGTTAATGGTTTATTGTCGTCCTAACTTGCTGCCCAGTCCCTACCATGCCGCCAAGCTGCTACCATTGAAGGGGTGGGGTGTGCCTATTTGCTAACACTGGTAAGCATGCATGTTTTAATGATTGTTTTAGAATACACTTGTAAGAGGCTCCAAAGAAAGAGATCTTATTACATTCTACTGGAGACAATTGAAAACTTCAAATATATTGGAACCTTATTAGTAGAGAAAGCTCTCAAAAAATGAGGCCATGTCTGCACATGAAACGAGAAGAGGAAAATTGAGGCAATTACCCTGATCTTTTAGGATAAGACAAACATCTCAGCCTTTATAGGTCTACCCACAAAGCAAATGCTTGCTTTTCTTTCTTTTTTTCCTATTTTCTTTTTCTTTCGTCAAGCATGAAACACAGAGATGACTGTGGCAAGTTCCTATTTCAGCAAATCTGCACTAAAACAAATACAAATGCCAGACATTTCCATTCCAACTGGAACTTGCCAATTTTGCCACTCTTGTGGGGAGAGAGCAGGTAATGAGCATAGGAGCTTCTGGTCTCCCTTACTACCTAATTATCACAGTACTAAGCAGCTCTGGACTAGGAAGACAAAGGGAGGCAGCTTGTAATAGCAGGAGATCTTGCTCCTTGCCTGGGGCACTGGCTGTGGGAGATCTAGGTGCAAATGTGAGCTGAGTTATGCCTGCTTTCCAATCCCAGTTTCTTAGTTATTAAACAATGGTTTACTCTCTGGGCCTCCACATCTCCATCAGACTAATGGTACCTAACTTGCCCCCTGGTAATTACAAAACAACATAAACAAATCTCTTAGCACTGTACCCAGAGAGAGCATGGGCTTGGTAAACACAACTACTGGTCGGAGTTAGTTTGGGATGGAGTCCAGTGAGAGTCCAAATCTTATACATGTATGCATAAGTAAGTGCTTTTAACACACAAATACATCCGCTTTGGGGACCGGCTAACCCTGTATCATAAAAACAGGACGGTCCGAAGGCCTTTGTTAGCCCAGCACCCTCGTGTCAAGAGACCTCAGTTCCTTTCATTTATAGCACATTCAATGTAGCCACACCCAACATAAAATACAAAGTGGTCTGCTGCAAATACTTGGAAAGAATGTTTAATTTTTGTTGAATATCAATTTAAATTTAGTTGTGACTTAAGTCTCAGGAACCATCACTATCCTCTGGTGATCTGAGTATAGTCTAATCTAGAATTGTTTTCCAAATGTAATACAATGTTATGACAAATTTAATTTCTGAGGATTAATAATTAACATATTAATTTTGATTAGGACCCTTCCTAAGTGAGAAGAAAAACTCACGATTACTTGTTAAGACACTTAGG
Source organism: Puma concolor (assembly GCF_028749965.1). Lineage (NCBI taxonomy): Eukaryota > Metazoa > Chordata > Mammalia > Carnivora > Felidae > Puma > Puma concolor. The sequence goes on from NC_141675.1 coordinate 13,965,820, forward strand.
TTGAAGTTCCAGCTGTGTGAGCTGAATAAATCACTTGGCCTTTCTTTATGAAAGGGTCATGCTGTCACTGTCTCCACCCCCTCCGTCCACATGTTGTCATGTTCATGTGAAAAACAGTATGTGTAGGTGCCCTGGGATGCATAGGAATATGAGTACTTAAAACAACAAATGGAACAAAAACAACAATAGCAGCCTCAAAGTTAAGTCTAGACTCTTTTTCAGTTTTTCTACACCCTTCATAATAAGTCCTAATACAGAGCATCCTGGGTGAAAGACCCTCCTCTAGTATATCAAGAAGAAAAGTAGCAGAACTAGGACCCTAGTGGTTGTAAGTCTTGCCTCAGAGGTGTGGCCCAGGGAGGTCCATGCCACACTCTGTGACAACATTCCTTTCCTCTGCAAAAGTAAAAGCCTTGGCGGGGGGGGGGGAGTGTCTTTTGATAAGAACCCACCCTTCAGTAGCCATCCACATGGCTCAAGGAAGGGCCCCACAAGTCGCTTGCTCTGGCTCCCTGGAAATTTCTGTGGCTTTCATCAGAGTCATGAAAGTGAAACGAAGCCAGACATCTTTCCAGGGCCAAAATGGTTCGGAAACAAAAATACGCCATGCAGCAAACCCACCTAAGCCAAGGCAGCTGAATAAGCACCCAGCTCACAGCACAGGAAACCGTACTGCCCTGTAAATAAAATTAACGTAATGAGACTCTGTCGCCATCCCATGTCTGAGCTGAAAAGTGATTTCTGCCAAGCCCTGTATCCAATCAGATAACCATGTCTCTGAATAAGCATGAGACTTTTAACTAGAGACTTTTCGATGGAAATTTGGAGCACCTATGCACTAAAATATTTTCTTTACGATCAATCTCCCTGAAGAATTATAGCACAAAAAGGACTTTTCCCATTCTGTAACTTTAGTAGCTAGTTACTTGCACCAAACTATTTTACCTGAGGAATGGACAGAAGAGTGACCACCTACCAAAGGAGGCAGGAAGGGAGGGAGGGAGACAGACAGAAAACCCACAAGAGACAGAAAAGTTTTCACTGTCCAAAGTACTTTTCCTACAGCCCCCCAACTACTAAAGAATGAATGATTTAGATACCATGTCTATTCCCTTTGCAAGAGAGAATCCAATGAGAGTGGCTCTCAAAGGATTTTTCCATGAGGAAAGCAAATTCACTCACAGAAACCAGAAGAGGAAAGAAAATTGTTACAGGTATGTCACAGCCTTATCTCAATAAGCTTGGCTGTGTATTTAGATACTCGGTTGAATTAATATGTCCCACTAAGTAACCTTGCCGCCTCCTATTGCCTGCTCAGTGAACAAGAGAGGCGATCAACTGCAGGTAACGATACTGTATGTGTTCCTTATTGCTGGAATCAATGACTAATCCTGCATGGCTGGAACAAATAAAAAGGTAGGAAGCCTGCTCTGACTGCAGAACGCCTTTCACAATATTTGCATTGAAAAACTTAATAATATGCTCAGCCATGGTAGTCAACGTTCCATAGAAATACAACAGACTAGCTAGTTGACCCCCTACAGACTGCTTAATTCAGCCCTGCTCCATGTATATCCCTCTGAATGCGTTCTTCTATAACTCTGTGTTTAGTAGGCTGCCAATCTTTTCTTTCTTATTCTCCAAGGGAACATATCAGGACACTACCTACTGTGGACTCCAGTGAATGGTCCCAGCTGATTGTCTTAAGTGAGACCTAGAGACATTTTATGGGTACCAGAAGGATGATGGCTGGGAACATGACAAATTTAGACCCACCTGAGTACATAATTTTAAAAGTTTATTATCTTGAGAGAGAACACGCGTTTGTGAACAAGCATGAGTGAGGGTGGGGCAGAGAGAGAGGGGGAGAGAGAGAATCCCAAAGAGGCTCTGCACTGTGAGCACAGAGCCAGATGTGGGGCTCAAACCCAGGAAACAGGAGATAGTGACCTGAGCCAAAATCAAGAGTCAGTCGCTTAACCGACTGAGCCACCCAGGCGCTCCTCACCTGAGGTCTCTAATTTTATTTATTTTTTTTTAAATTTTTTTTAACGTTTATTTATTTTTGAGACAGAGAGAGACAGAGCATGAACGGGGGAGGGTCAGAGAGAGAGGGAGACACAGAATCTGAAACAGGCTCCAGGCTCTGAGCAGTCAGCACAGAGCCCGACGCGGGGCTCAAACTCACGGACCGCGAGATCATGACCTGAGCCAAAGTCGGACGCTTAGCCGACTGAGCCACCCAGGCGCCCCAGAGATCTCTAATTTTAAAAATTTAGCTTTTGGAAGCAGTCCTCAAAGTTTAAAAATATAACTTGTAATAACTTGCAAATAGGCTGGATAGAAGAAGTAATTAGACACACACACACACACGGCCCGACTTTGGTTTTCATGTGTAGCTGTTTTGTTTTGTTTTAAAAAGTTATAAAAGAAAATTCCTCAAGTGTCTGTTCTTGGGTGGTCGGAGGTAGAGAGTGGAACGAACTGTGGCTTCTTGAGTATTCAAAATAAATCTCACTATTCTATAGTGACATGAGATGCAGCGGTAAAAGTCTGTGCTCTGAATCATCATGACAAGTAACTCTCTACACCTGTCTCCCCACCCATAACATGGGAATGCTATCTATCAGAATTTTCCTGAGGATTCAGTGAGATAAAGCACATTAAGTGACTGTACATGTGTCCCACAAAGGGTGAATATTCATTAGGCTCGGGCACAATTACAGTGGGTTTTTTTTTTAATTTTTTAATGTTTATTTATTTTTGAGAGACAGAGAGTGACAAAGAATGAGCAGGGAAGGGACAGAGAGAGAGGGAGACACAGAATCCGAAGCAGGCTCTGAGCTCTGAGCTGTCAGCACAGAGCACGACACGGGGCTTGAACCCATGAACTGTGAGATCATGACCTGAGCTGAAGTCAGACGCCCAACCGACTGAGCCCCCCAGGTACCCCACAATGACAGTGTTAATGCAGAGTGTAAACTTTGCCAAACAACATTACTTACCTGCTTCAGCTGTGAAAGCTGAAGCTAACAATCTGTGTGCCTAGAATTAGAATTCAGATACAAAATTTTCGTTCTGGTTAAAAACATACTAAAATGTGCTGACTTCAAAGTTCTTACTCATTGTAAACTAATTCTAAGGGTAGTTAAAAATCGAAACGTTTGAAGACAGAACAAAGCAACAATAGTAGCCACTGGTCCTGATATGTATACAGTCAACCCTTGAATAATATGGCGGGGTTGTGGGTTGTGGCACTGACTCTCACAGAATTGAAAATAAATGTGTAACTTTTGACTCCCCAGACACTTAATTATTAATAGCCAATTGTTAACCAGAAGCCTTACCACTAACATACACATGATCATAACACACATTGGGTATTGTATTCTTACAATAAAGCTAGAGAAAAATATCAAGAAACTCATAGGAAAAAAGCCAAGTACAGTAGCGTACTGTAATTTTTTAAACGTCACATGTAAGTGGAGCCATACGATTCAAACCTGTGTCATTCAAGGGTCACTTGTACATGTCACTGGTAACGTCCTTCTCAGCCAAGACCTCCATCAAAGAGCAGTAAGCTAAATGCATTTCTTCTCCTCACGAAGATTCGGTCTACTATGTTCACCCAGTCATTTTACAATACAAGGGTGATTTTTCAAGATACGAAAATTTAGCTTTTGGAGTTAAAAGCAGAATCTACAAGGTCAGACTACCCTAGAGTTAGGAGTCTTTCGACTACCATTCAATTCAACTTTCACTCCATGTAAAAACCCTTACCTGGAGAGCTGGCAGTTACATATCTGAACACTAACCATTGTAAGAGCTCATTGCCTCCTAAGGCTTTCCACTCCAACTTCGCATGATTCTAATAGTTTAAGAAGTTCTTCAAGCTGAACTGCATTCCATACCCTTATAACTATTTCTACCACCTGCTAGAACAATGGAAAATGAATCTCTTTTCTCTTCCACATAAAAGCGCTTTAAATAAAGACTTATCTGGGTGGCCCTAAAATCTTTCTCCCATAAGCCAAATATCCGCAGTACCATTAGAGAGGTGTTTTTTTAATTGCATGGAAATTAAAAATTGTGTTTTAATTTCATGGGAATTCTCTGATCACTCTTCCTCTTGGCTTATCAATGAATCATCTAATAGATAACCACACTCTGATGTGAGTGGAAAAGCACAATTTGGGATGGGTCCATCAGCTTCTTTGGACCTGACATTAACCTGAAATTAATATATTTCGAAAAGAAATGACAGTGTTTAATAGCTACATCATTCCTGTTCCCGTGTAGGCGATTTGGTTTGTATAAAAACCTGCTCATGTTTACCTTAACAGTAGTCCAGATAGGTCTCCCTCTCTGTTCTTCTTTCTTACCTAAACAACTGAATTTGCATTTCATTTTGTTTAATTTTTTTTTTTAACATTTATTCTTCTTTGAAAGAATGTGAGCAGGGGAGGAGCAGAGAGAGAGGGGAGCGGTGGGGGGGACACCGAATGCGAAGCAGGCTCCAGGCTCTGAGCTGCCAGCAGAGCGCCCCACGCAAAGCTCCAACTCACTCACTGACTGTGAGATCATGACCTGAGCTGAAATCAGACGCCCAACCGACTGAGCCACCCAGGTGCCCGAATTTCATTTTGTTTAAATGAGGTTGGGTTGGTTTTGACTGTTTGGCCCAACTGGCCTACCTCATGCTGAATTCCAGATTTATTATGTGATCTTCAGGCTGCAGGTATTTGCCTAGCTTTTCAGTCCACGTCTAAGTTTTGACTAACTTTGTGAAAGGGACAGGGACAAGGGCAGAACAGCGAGGCTGGGTGTTCCTACACCACCTCAGAGTAAAATTTAATGTCCACGTTCTTTATTGACAGCTTTCCAATTTGTCTACAGGAAATCAGTAAAAACTGGCAAATGTCTTGCCCAAATTAATGAAGACCTAGATATTTTAAATATCACTCGATTTACCAGTATAGTAATTAATGTATCAAAAAATAAATCAAGAGTAACTTGTACGCCTGCCCTTTGGGAATACAACCTGCAATCTAGTGGTTGCCCCTTTTGTATGAATTCACAAATCATTTGTTATTTATTTGCCCAAGTTTTACCCAGAAATTGGTGTCAAATTTACCAGTCTTCCATATCCATAACGCATTTCTCTCCCTTTTTTTTTTTGTAAATTACAGAGTGTGTATTTTCCTCAAGGATCCTGCTCACTTCCTCTTATCTGCTCTTTAAGTTTGTCCCTTTCTTCAAAGAACAGTTTATCTGTGCTTGATATTAGAAATCATTTGAAGTATCTGAATATCTTCTTAATGTCATCATTCCTTTTCTGAAATAACACTACAGATTATAGATATATACTATTAAATATTTACTTCATATTTACATTATATCACAGTAAAATAATAAATACTTATTACCATTTATTCTACTTTCCAGTTTGCCAAAAATAAAGTCAAATATAAATTTTAAAAGTTCTAAAAAAGAGAACAAATGAAAAAAAAAAAAGTCTTGTGTATTGACTCTCTTTTAAAAATCAAGTTTATTTTCTTTTCACTCCCCCACAAAATAAAAAATTCTGTCTTATTTATGCCATTTAGTTTTTTGTTTTGTTTTGTTAAGGGAGGAGCAGAGAAAGAGGGAGACACAGAATCAGAAACAGGTTCCAGGCTCTGAGCTGTCAGCACAGAGCCCTAGGCGGGGCTGGAATTCAGGAACAGTGAGATCATGACCTAAGAAGCCCAAGTTGGATGCTTAACTGACTAAGCTACCCAGGGGCCCCTTATTCATGCTATTTGTTAGCATTTTACCATGTTGCCCAGAATATTAATTCTGCCTTTTTTGAGGTGAATATAGCTACATTATGATTTGGGAGCAGGGAAAGGGGAGGTGGCCAGGGGAGAGTCTTTTTCCAAGACTGAAATCCATATAGAGTTTTTAATTCTTGACAGAATTCTTACATATGCCTCTTTTTTTTTTTCCAAAACTTTGAGTATTTCTTTAAAAAAGTTTTGTTTTTATATTTTTGTATTTATTTCTAGTTATAAAAAATGATTTATATGCCTTTTAGAAATTCATGAAGAAAATTATATAAGAAAGCAAAACATATTTTTGTATGAACACACATCCATATGTACATACACATGTATATACATACGTGCATATATACATATGTATATTTTGTATTTTTTCAACTTAAGACTGCATCATGATTTTCTTATATTAACAGAAATTATTTTATAACTTAAAAGACATTACATTCTACCCTACAGACATTCTCCTAGTGTTGAACATTTAACTTTTTACCAAGTTGTACTATTATAAATAATGCTGTGGTACAAATATTTATATTAATCATTTTATTTTAAATTATACCCATGTTAAAATGGAATTTTCCTAGCAAGAATAGCACTTTTTAAATACTACATTATAGGATTTAATTTTGGTATGTCCTTCAGTTAGGGAGAACATCTTTTTTTAATGTTTTTTTCCCCCAAAAGGGTTTGTATGTGGGTGGCAAATTTCTGCATTCTTACTCATGAAATAATATAGAGTTTCTATTAACTACATTATGGAAAATAAACTGGCTTAACAAAATTCTTGGATTAGAATTCTTTTACTTCAACATTGGTAAATACTGTTTCATTGGTTTCAGGAACATCCTATTAAAGTCTGGTGACACTCAATTTCTTTCCCTTCATAGATGCACTGGGATTTTTTTTCCCCAAATATAGATTATTAGAGGATTTCTCTTCCTTTAAAAAATATTGCCAAGATATACTGCGTTTAGAACCCTCACCTTCCACCAGTCTTTCCAATGTACATTTTCAGAACCATTTTCTTTTCCAACCCAAAATGTTTCCTTTAATTATATCTTTGGTGTCACTTCCAGTGGCCCTTGGTTATTCCTCAAGAAAACTTGTAATATTTATGTTCTCCATTTGAGACATTTTAACCTTTTTGTTTTATTCCTCTTTGTTGGAGCACTGTAGGTTTGTGGTTTTCCTCCATATCCCAAATTTAATGTATGTCGTTTTTCACAGAGAGATAAATGTCGAGGGAAGGAGTGAGAAAGTTGCCATCACCAGCTGCTAACCAGATAAGATTTTAAATTAAAACTGTAGAAATATTTTTAAATCTTTTATATCAACAGCATCTCCGTTAACACACATTAATACCTTTCCTCAGATTATTCACCATCATCTGGCCAGAAATGCATTGTGGGACTTCTTCTCTGTCCCTTGGAGCCATGTACAATTTTATATTATCTGACCGTGAAAGCACATTCTTCTGGATTCTAATTTCCAAGAGAGAAGATTCACATCTGTTACGTGTCATATCTACACCGATAACTAACACACTATCAGGTTTGTAAAACATACTCAAAACCTACTATTTGAAGGACATACTTACTTTGCATAGAAAATAAACATCTACTTTAATTCCATGATACTATTGAGCTATCTATGTTCTAATTATTAATCCCTTCTGGGGTTCTGATTTCTGACTTAACTAGATGCTAAAAGACCCATGGTTAAGGACACAGCCTTTGTCTTCGAGAAGGTTACCAACCATTAGGTAAACAAACAAGTAAACTAAAAACTGAGATGAAACCTGGGGCTGAGTAGGTCATAAAATGTTAACAGAAATCCAAAAGAATGGAAGTGGGGGAGGGCACCTAAGAGAGCCTGGCAGAACATGGTCAGGAAAGGAAACTCTCCTTATAATCTTAAACGGAGGCTCTAGGTTTAATACTCTTTTGAGCTTGCAAAAACATTCCAAACACTTCTTTTTCAGTCTTTATCACACACACTTGAAAAGCTCATAATCTTCTTTTGTTTGACCAAAAAAAAACTCAGCGTATCTGTTCCTCCTATCATGGTGAAGTTCAAAATATGTTTGTTTTCCTCGGTGCCAAAAAGAGTATTCTACCACGTAATAAGAGGTTGTTACATGCTCGCAAGATACAATATGTATTAAGGCAAAAGAACCATCTTTCAAGTGATCTTTGTTTTGATCTGTAGAGGATTCATTGCTGAATTTAGGGAAACGTTCTTTCCCCAAGTAATTGCGATATCCATCTAATTCTAGCAGAAACAAACTCTTGTCATTCTGCTTATTCACACACCTACGTGAGCAAATGTAATTTCCTTGAGATAAAGTATGTTGGCTGAATTGGTAAGAAAGAAATCGGAAAAGTAATTATTCCAAAAAAAAAGAAAAAGGAACAAAAGAACCGTAGGCCTGCTTATTAGTTCTCTGGTACAGCGCTATGTTTTCAGTTGGGGAGCTCATGGAAGTGTACATCTTCTGCCTAGCTTGGAAAGAAATAAGGAAAAACCACACAGCTTATGGAGGTACAGATATATACAATTTTCTTTGAGGCAAATGCTATAGCATATAATCATAGTTCTCTATATTTTCTTCCATCAACATGAAATGATAATAAATCAACTTGCTTTTTAGCAGTAGGCACAAAACAGCAAAGATGAAAGCCTGACCTTCCATTATCTGCAACACGGATTTTGGCTGGCCAGTTTCTCCTCCCCTCCTACCTGTATACAGATTCTCACTTTATCAGACTTAGAAAGAGAAACTGCTCCAACTACAGAAGCTGCCAAAGACTCACCTTCCCAGCTCCCTTTGTCACCAGGGAGAAGGCACAAGAAAGTATGAGTTCTACATCACATCAGACATGAACATGTCTAGACTCTGTCTAGAGTGGATCACAGGCAGCATCCAGCACCAGGGGTGATGACAGTTCAGGATGGTGTGCTGTTACTCAGTGGGGACAGCCAAAGTGTCCTTAGTGGAGTGATTCAGTCAGTGGGAAGGATTGGTGGGGTTGTCTTGCTTCCATTTACTTCTTCCTTTTTGCTACCTGGCTTTCCATCCTTCTAGGCAATTGAGTGAGCTACCTACTATAGTATTTTTCTGCTTAAATTACCCACAAATAAGGTTTTTTTCCCCCTTGCCACTAAGAACCCCACTAAATACAATGGTCTTACCAATGATACTAATGCCCAGGATTCTATTATTGCATCCAAACTAATCCATGGCAATTCAGCTTTTTACATACCTGTCTTCTGTGAGGTTCTCGAGGGCAGGCCTAACTTTGTTTTATTTTCCCACCACCTATAACATCAGTCCATCACATAGTCCCTTTAAAGTAGGTACTTGAAAACCATAAGAGACTGAAATTCTCAAAAACTGAGAATAAACTGAGGGTTTATGGGGAGTGGGAGGGAGGAGAGGGTGGGTGATGGGCACTGAGGAGGGCACCTGTTGGAAGGAGCACTGGGTGTTTTATGGAAACCAATCTGACAATAAATTTCACATTAAAAAAAATAAAGTAGGCACTTGAAAATGTATGAAAGTGAACGTTGCCATTAAAATCCTTTTATTGCTTCCCACTTAGGTAATTAACCTCATCCTTTTAAACCGAAATGACCACACACCCTCCCATGCCTATTCTGGGAGAGTTTGTGTTATTTGTTTATGAGTTTGTCTTCTTGATCAGACTATTAGCTTTGGTGTCAGGACTGAGGTCTTAGTTAAATTTGGGTCCAGTATCTGAGGAATAAATTATTGATGAACATGAACACAGCTAACCAATAGCAGAGCCATGACTAGAAATCATGTCCACCGGCTCTTGCTCCAGTCTCCTTCCACACTCTGAAGCAGCAGCACAACCAACACAAGAGTACTGTTATGTCACCACCTTGGCCTATTAGCACATAGAAGAAATCCTCATATAAAACACTTACTCCAGTTCTCTGTGGTAACCAAACAGGTCCCAGGAACTATGGAAGGGGACTAAGAAAGCTTAGAGTACCTGGTCCTAGAAAAAGCTGGTTGAAACTATAAAGTCTGAAACAAAATAATTATCACTGGCCATATAAGAATGTCTAGTATTTGGGGGTACCTGAGTGGCTCAGTCGGTGAAGTGTCTGACTTCGGCTCAGGCCATGATCTCATGGTTCGTGGGTTCAAGCCCAGCATCAGGCTCTGTGTTGACAGCTCAGAGCCTGGAGCCTACTTTGGATCCTCTGTTTCCCTCGCCTTCTGCCCCTCCTCTGCCCTCCTGCCCCATAAAATAAAATGTTTATTTTATTTCCAAATAAACATTTGGAAAAAAACGTCTAGTATTTTATAAATGTGTATACATATTGTCTCCACTGATCTCAGCACACTTGAGGTAGGTGTAAGTATTTTTACCATCCTAACCTACATACTGGAACACCTCCTATGAATTAGTCCCTCCAACCCATCCTCTTAGATAGTCAGCATTTCAGGCAGCCAGATGCTCAAGTTGTGCCACAGGGATTATATGGAAGATACTTCCTTCGATATCCCTCTTGAGCTAACGGTCTCTGCCCTGCTGTCTTGAATGTTTATTCAACCTCTCCACAGTGTGGCACAGTGCAAGGAGGGCACCCGCTACTCCACTCACTACGTGTGTCCCCGGGCAAGTCACTGAACTTCACTCTTCCTCGGTTTGCCCTCCTACAAAGGTGGGTGTGCCCCCTTGCGGGGATTTATTAGGCTGTAAGTAGAAATTTTATATCTTAATGCATAAAGCACTTTGCAGGTGGCCACAGAAGTCATTGGTCGTTATCATCGTGGTTTTTTGTCAGGTATTGCGTTCAGTACTTTACCCAGGTTATTTTATTCAATATGTACAACAGTTTCTATGTAAGGCACCATTCTTACCCCATTTTGCTGACGGAGAAATTGAGGCTCAGAGCGGTTAAGTAACCTGTATCAGAGCTCTCAGTCCAGGATTCAAAGTGAAATTTCTCTACTCCCAAGACCACCCACTTAACTAGCACACGCCAGTTCCTTTCCCATCATATGCCTCCTGCCTTCTCAATGTACTTTCACTTCCTGCAGATGGATGGACCCACTGCACCACAGATAATGAAGTTGCCTTCCAGCCTGTCACTTCATTACTCACCAAGCTGAATCACGGCCCTGAGCTGCCCCTCCTCTCCCACATCGGCCCACACCATCCCCGCTCTCACACCGAGCACGAACGCAGTCTCCTTTGGCCCCGTGAGGAGTATGACAGAACCTCCCAGTGTATTTATCAGAAGAGCCTTAAGCTTTTAATAAATGGCCATTTCAGAAATACAATTTCAGAGATCTCTTGGAGGCTATAATTGGAGATGGGACTGTCACTAGAGGCGACGGAAAGCTGACTGCACTTCTCTGTCCTCTTGCGTTCCCTTCAGGTACTACGTAAAAGCAGTAAAAACTAGCATAGCCATGCCGAGAGCTCCTGAAGGGTAAGCCATTTCTTTGTCACTCCCTGCTATAAGGTTGAGGCCATCTTTACAACGGAAATGCCCACTGTAATGACTCACTGGTGGCTTCCTAATGGCCTGTTTTATTGTTAAATGTCTCATTTTACCTGATAAATCATTGTACCATTGCATCAATTGTGTGTCACTAGGCTAAAAACACCTTCACTGCTGATCTTTCCAGAAACAACAATCCTAACCCACACACAGTCCTTGTTTTTTATTCCGCACCTAGGTCATCCTAGGTGACCTGCCTGCAGACTTCAAGCTCCTTAGGGTAGGAGCTTTTTGGTATTTGTTCAACACGATTCATTCCGTGAGAAAGCTCTGTGTACCTTCAGACTAGTGTATAAATAAAGCTACCTGAGAGGCAAACCAAGAGAGAGCCTGGAAAATGTCATGTTTTGAGAAATTGAAGATACAACTGCTCAATGAATCTGAACATCACATTAATTTTAAATTAAAAATAAACGTGTATTTTTAAACTGATAATTCACTCCAGAAGAGGCGCTGTTCTCTTCAATGTCAATGGGCAGAAAGGCTTTCACCAGTAAACACAATTATATACAAAAGAATAACTTATACAAAAAGAAGGTCTTCAAAATTAGATTATCTCTGCCTTTGAACTGAAATATTGTGGATCCAATAAGATGATCTTTATGGAAACCTGATCACGACATGAGGGGAAAGTAATATGCAAGACGTTATATCTAATTTTTTAATATTTACTTACTTTTGAGAGAGAGACACAGAGCACAAGCAGGGGAGGGGAAGAGAGAGAGGGAGTCATACAATCTGAAACAGGCTCCAGGGTCCGAGCTGTCAGCACAGAGCCCTACACAGGGCTCAAACTCACGGACCATGAGATCATGACCTTAGCTGAAGTCAGACGTTTAACCGACTGAGCCACCCAAGCATCCCAATTATCTATAAATTTTTAAAGTTTTTTCAAATGGTGTATCTGGTTGCCCTATGACAGCTCCTGTATAGAAAAATGTAAATTAAATTTCCTAGATTTGAAGGGCCATGTGCTACTCTTTTTGTCATGAGACAAAAAGAAATTAGATAGCATATACATATGAAGGGCTAAGTTCCTCCAGTATTAGTCAGAATAGGAAAGGTCAGGCTACAGTAATGAACCAGCTGTGTTTCTCCATGACTTAACACATACTGTTTCTCGCTCAGAGTTCTCCACAGTTCCATTGGCTCTCCAAACTAGGACCCTTCTAAGTATTAACTCATGGTTCAGTTTACTTCCATCTTTTAACTACACCATCTGGAACACACGGCTTCCAGGGTTGCCAAGGCAGGCAAAGAGAAAGTTGGAGCATGGCATGGGTGATTTTCACTGCCGTTATGGGCTGAATTGTGTCTCCCCCAAATTCACATGTTGCAACTAACAGGGGGCTATGTTTGGAGCCTTTTATATTTAGACCTTTGTGGAGGTGAGTAATATTAAATGAGATCATAAGGATGGGATCCTCATCTGATAAAGATGGTGCCCTTATAAGAAGGGACACCAGAGCTCGCACTCTCCCTCTCTCTCTCCTTCCATGCATACACAGAGAAAAGGCCATGTGAGGACACAGAAATCAGGTAGCAATCCACAAAGCAGGAAAAGAGCTCTCACCAGAAACCAAATTTGCCAGTATCGTTTATAGCAATGGTGAGAAAACATGTCTATTGTTAAAGTCACCCAGTCTGTGGTATTTTGTTATGACAGCTTGAGCTGACTGATGATACCAATGTATCATCCAATGCGACATACATTGACTCCAATGTGACATACATTGTATGTAACCAAAGGCCACCGGTGACAAGGAGGCAAACAGCTCTGCCTAACCGCATGGAGGCTGCAAAGTTCTGTTTCTTATACGCCCTGAAGGAAAAGGGACCTCAGGACTAATGAGGGCTAGTAATGGCTACCACACCTCTGTACACCTTCCCCACAAAGACATGAGACCAAAACAAACTCTGGGCTGGGGAGGGAGACAGACAGGATTTCAGAAAAAGGAGGGCAAGAACCAGTAAGAAATTAGTGTCATTTCCATCTCTCTTGGAATTAGCCAAAAAGAACAGAAAGTATATGAAAGGAGTCCTCTTGAAATTATGGGTAATTCGGAGAGGAGACAGCTTGACTAGTTTCTATTCCAGAGATTTCTGAAAGCAGGAGCTTCCCCAAAGTATCATGTATTTTCTGAGCACAAAGAAGCCACAGCATGGCATACCGGGGAAGTGGGATGTAGCTACGACCCCCAGCATTGGGTTCGCAACGGCTTACAGGGGTAAGAAGATTGAAGCAGAAATTCAAAAGCATGTAACACCCAAAATGGGGAACAAAGAGAAGCTCAGATGGCAGAGTTAGCTGGTGGCCCAGAAGTTACACTGGTAATGAGAAGAGCAGCTCCCCAATGCTCTGCTCTACAAGATAGAGTTAACAGTAGGAGATGCTGACACAGAGCTGGGATTTATGGCTTCAATAAGGACAAGGGGATTGCACAATAGCAGAGGCCGTGTGGCATTACTTAACAGACAGAGGCAAGATGGATGAAATTACTGTCAGGGAAAACAAAGCCAAAGTGGCAACCAGGGTATCTTGACCCACAAAGATCTGTAACCACAGCTAACAGACCCTAGGATTCCTAGGAGCAGGATAGATGTCTAGCAGTCTGTGGCATGTCAGCACATCCTCTCCTAGGTAAAGAACACATTGTCACAATTTGTACTCCATAGCTCTAAGAGATGTACAGCATTTGATGGGTCTCTTTGAATTTTAGAGGCAGCTTATATCATACTTGGGAATATTGCTCTGAGCCATTTATCGGGTGACTCAGAAAAGTCCCGGTTTTTAGTGGCATTCAGAGTAAGAGAAGATTCTGCAGCAGGTCCAGTATGCATTCGTCCTGCAGCTCGGGCCATATGACCCAACAGATTTAATAGTATTAGAGGCATCCCCACTGAATAACAATGCAGAGTATAGTCCTTGACAAGCCTGAATAGAAGAGTCAAGTGCATATCCCTTGGGTTCTAGAATACAGCCAAGCCTTTTGCAGGAGAAACTACTCACCATTTGAAAAACAGTTCTTGGAGTGCTAAGGAGCTCTAGCAGAGTCTTAAGAGCCTGACCACAGGACACCAAGTAATTATATGTCTGGAACTGCCTATTGTGAACTGATATTATCAAATCCATCAAATCATAATGGTAGATGGCTACAGCAGCAATTCATCGTATGATGGAGATAGCACATCCAGACCAGGCACAAAGAGGTCTTGAAGGCGTGCATAACTTACATAGAGAGCTGGCCCAGATTGCTAGAACTATTAAGTCATACTGATGCATTTCTCTCAGCTCCTATCTTATAGCCACAGGGGTACACAGACCCTGCGGATCAACTACCAGAGGAGAAAAACACCTAGGTCCTAGTTCCCTGATCAATTACTCTGCACGTTGGTGCTGGCTGCATATGCTGCCACACCAAAGCCCCAGTCATAGGTGGCCTTGATCCAAGTGGTGAAGCAAAATCTTTCCAGTAGGCAAAGGTGAGAATAGGACATGAGGTCATTTACTTCGTATGAAGAAAGAAACCATCTGTCCTGGAACATAGATTAACACCAAATTCTGGGCACTGCTAAATGACTTATCGGTCAGTTGTCTGGAAGGAATAAGAGACAAAAAAAAAAAAAATGTGTGGCAAGGCATGTGGGTGAACCTACTGGGAGGATACAAAGCATGCTCATATCTGGGCTTCACACTATAGCTTACTGTAAAGTAACCACTGCCTCCAGAGGTGGCACAAAGGACCGTTATGCAGTTGCTATGGTGGCAGAAATGAAGGCTATGCATAGCCAAACAGCACGGGACACCTCTTTCCAATGTCACTGCCGAATGCCCAGCCTGCTAAGAGCAGAGTCTGATGCTGAACTCTAACTATGGAATTATCCCTGGAGGAGACAAACCAGCCACTCACAGGCAGATTGATTTATCAGGCAACTTCTACCTGGACTTTTGCTTACTGGAATTGATACCTACTGCAGATATGGGATGGTCTCCCTGGCTTACAGCCAGCAACAAAGACTTACAGAACACCAAATTTGGAGCAACATATCCTACCAATCAACTAAAAGACCTTTTTTTTATGGCTATGGAAGTACAGCAATGGGTATATGATCATTTGACCCACTAGTCCTACCATATATCACATCACTCAGAAATAATCAGCCTAATGGCAAGATGAAATCTCAAATAAGGTCCACTGCAGGAACGACACCCTTTCAGTTTGGGACACTGTGTTCTGGGATCTGGAATTGAAGCAATGGCTGATGAACTTGGTGCCGTGTCTCTGAAAAACAGAACCAACTGGCCAGAAAAATAAAGGGTAAGATAGAAAGTGCTCTTGATGTCCATTTCCCAGTTTGGGGAATTTGTTCTTCCTGTCCCTAAAACATAAGGCTCTGCTGCATTGGATTCCACCGAACCTGAACTTACAACTACCACCTTGCCTTTTGGGCCTCCTCATGAAAGGAGCACATCAAGCAAGGGAAGAAGTTACTATATTGGAGGTTTTAATTGATCCTGTTACTACGAGGAGTTGCTACTGTACAATGAGGGGTCAGAAGGGAGGACGTATGGTACCTACGGGATTCTCTGGGCCATCTCTTAGTGCTTCCATGCTGAGTAAGAAGTGTAAATGGGGAATTGCAGAAAATCATGGTCAACAAAGGTACAACGACTGAACACACACCTCAAAGATGAAGTTCTAGGTTACCCTACCAGGCCGGCACCTTGTCTGTACTGAAGTCCTGAGTGAAGGTGAGGGAAATATAGAATGAGAGAGGGAGACCGTGGCCCCAAAATGAGATGCAGACGGAGTAGCAGAAGCTTGCTCAACTAACCTCTACAGTTAATGCCTTTCGTAGATTTAGAAGGTGAACGCAACTTTGAAGTCCCTGTGAAAGATTAAAGATGATGGAGGGCATAAGCAAACCGAAGGGCTCCAACAGATGTACTGTATTGAGTACGTTTTGTACTTTCATGCACATCTTCACCCAAACCATTTGCTGCAACCACTGATACAGCCACAAGCTTCTGCCTAGAAGCTTCTACCTGTAGTTGTAAAATTAGTGTCTCGCTTCAGCTTGTATGGCTGTTGCTTCTCTGACTCTGCAGCGTGGGGACCTGTAAGAACTCACTTAGCACTCACACGTGGAAATCCTGAAATGTGCAAGCAAGCTAACACTAGACAAGGAAACAAGGACAAGGATTCTCCTTGTCACTAGACAAGGATTCTGTGTCTCCCTCTCTCTCTGCACCTCCCTGCTTGCATTCTCTCTCTCTCAAAAACAAACATTAAAAAAACATTTTTAAAGAAGAAATAATAACAATTCTTCACAAACTCTTTTTAAAAAATACAAGAGGAAAGAACATTACCCAATCCAGTCTATGAGGCCAGATATTATCCCAATATCTAAGTCAGATAAAAGTATCTCAAGAAAGGAAAACTTCATACTATTATCTGTCATAAGTACAGATGCAAAAATCTTGAACAAAATACTACCAAACTAAATTCAGTAACACATAAAAAGTATTACAAACTATGGCCATGTAGGATTTATCTCAGGAATATAATGTTGGTTTAACATCTGAAAATCAGTGTAACACCTTATGAAAACAGAAAAAAAAACCACACATAATCATCCCGAAAGATGCAGAAAAAAGACATTTGACAAAATCTAAGAGCTTTTTATCATTAAAGGATTTTTTAAAAAGGAATATAGGGCAACTTTCTCACCCCAGTAAAGAGCATCTATGAAAGCACCCACAGCTAACATCAAACTTAATCTTGAAAATATTAGGGCTTTACAGCTAAGATCAGGAAAAAGACAAGGATTTTCATTCTCCCCCCTTGTATTCCAAATTATATGAGAGGTGCAAGGCAAGTTTGAACGGTGCAAGAGAAATTTACAAAATATGGTTGTTTTTCTACATACCAGCAGTGAACAACCTGAAAATAAAATTTAAAACAACAATTCCATTTATAATAGCATCAAAAGGAATAAAATACTTAGGAACAAAGAGAAGTATAAATTTTATACTTTGAAAATGATAAAACATTGTTCAAAGAAATTAAAGAAAAACTTAAATCGAAGGACATCCATGTTCATGGAGCAGAGGACTTAATATTGTTAACATGCTAATACTCACAAAAGTGATCTACACAATCAATATAATCTCTTTCAAAACCCCAGTTAGCTTCTTTGTGGAGAAAACTGACAAGCTGATCCAAAAATTCATACAGGAATTTGAGGGTCTCAGAATAGCCAAAACAGTCCTGAAAAAAATAACATTGGAAGACTCCTGCTTCCTTAGTCCATTTGGGCTATGACAGAATACCACAGACTGGATGTTTAAAAACAAACAAACAAACAAAAACACAAATTATTCACAGTTCTAAAGTCTGGCAAGTCCAGGATCCTGAGATGCCTTAACATTTGGTGTCTGATGAGAGGTTTCTTCCTGGTTCATAGATAGCTTTTTTGTTTGTTTGTTGTTGTTTTGTTTTTTTCTGTATCTTCACATGATGGAAAGCAGGTGAGGGAGATCTCTGGAATCTCCTGTTGGACATTAATCAAACTTAGCAGGGTTTCACCTTCCTGACCTAAGCAAATCCTACAGGCTTCACCTCCAAAGAACTATCACATTGAGCATCAGAATTTAACATAGGAATTTGGGGGGATGCAAATATTCACATGCTTCCCAATTTCAAAACTTACTACCAAGTTACAGTAATTATGACAGTGTGGCACTGGGGGTGCCTGGGTGGCTCAGTTAAGCGTTGGGCTCTTGGCTTCGGCTCAGGTCATCATCTCACAGTTCGTGAGTTCGAGCCCTGCGTTGGGCTCTGTACTGACAGTGCAGAGCCTGCTTGGGGCTCTCTCTCCTCCTTGCTCTCACTCCCTCCCTCTCTTTCTCTTTCAAAATAAATAAACTTTAAAATTTTTTTTTAGAAAAAGAGACACACAGTGTGGCACTAGCATAAGGCTATACATATAGACCAACAGAATAGAATTCAGGATCCAGAAGTATACCTTCACATATATGGTCAATTGATTCTTGACAAAGGTACCCAGGTAATTCAATGGGGGGATGAAGGGTGTGTCAACAAAAGGTTCTGGGACAAGAGGATATACATATGCAGAAGAATCACATGTACCATTTTTTTTTCACACAGCATACACAAAAATGAACTCCAAATGGATCACAGACCTACATAAATGTATGAATTAAATCTATAAAACTCTTAGAAGAAAATATAGGAGTACATCTTCATGACTTTGGGATAGATGAAGCCTTTTGGTATTTAATGACGAAAGAATAAAATAAACTGTCCTACATCAAATTCCAAAACTTTCGACCCTCAAAAAAAAACCACTAAAAGTTTTAAAAAATGAACCGAATGGGAAAAAAATTTGTAAATCATGTATCTGATTAAGTACTTGTATCTAAAATATACAAAGCACTCCTGAGCAGAGTAGTGCAGCAGAAGCATGCTGGGCCCATAAAATATATAAAGCATTCCTAAAATTCAATTAATAAAAGCACAAATAACTCAGTGGAAAAATGGGCAAAGAATCTGAATAGACTTTTTTTTTTTTCCAAAGATATATCAATGGTCCACAAGCATGAGAAAGATGTTCAACTTCATTAGCTATCAGGAAAAAGTAAATCAAAACCACAACGTGATACCATTTTATACCCCCCACAGTGGCTAAAATCAGAGACAGATAATAGCAAGTGTTACTAAGGACGTAGAGAAATTGAAGCCCTCGACGTTGCTAGATGGAATGAAATCACTTACGAAAACAGGCAAAACATTAAACAGAGTTACTTATGATCCAGTAATCCCATTCCTAGGAATATACCCAAGAAAATTGAAAACATATGTCCACAAAAACTTGCAATGTTGCCAGCATTTATAATAGCCAAAAAATAGAGACAACTGAGATGTCCGCCAACTGAGGAATGGATAAATAAAATGTGGTTTGTTTATGCAAGGTAATGTTATTTGGCCATGAAAAGACATGAAATACTGACACATGCTACAACATGGATGAAGCTTAAAAATGTGTAAAGTGAAAGAAGCCAACCTCATGTGATCCTGTTTATATGAAATGTCCAGAACAGGGAAATCCACAGGGACAGAAAGTAGATTGGTGGTTACCGGAATCTGGGAAAGCGTTGGGGGGAATGAGAAATGACTACTAATGGGAACAAGATTTCTTTTTAGGCTAATGCAAATGTTGTAACAATTGACTGTGAAGATGGAAGCACAACTCTCAATACACTAGACACTATTGAATGGTACATTTTAAGTGGGGGAATTTTATGTTACATGATTTACACCTGGATAAAGGTTTGGGTTTTTGTTTTGTTTTGTTTTTGTTTTTAAGGAAGAAAATAAAAAGAGAAAGAAGGTATGCTTACCTTGGCTTTTCCTTTATTCCTGTTTTCCTCTCTCAAGTCTGGATTCCCTGGACCACCTGCCCTAATAAACTAGCCAACACAAGCCCTGATTTAGGCTCAGCTTTCTGGGGAGAAGGCAGGAAGGAGATACATATTTGTGTGTGAATGAATGTATCTATTTCTCCTTGGAGAAACTGTCAAAAGAGGGGATATTACTACCAACATCATCACCTCCAGAGATTCACAAATTCTTGATCTCTGTATTTTTCTTCAATCTAGGAGATAAAGGGAAACCCCACATACATACCTACTCCGAGCTTTTCCTTTTCAAGACTAAGAGTTAGGGCAAGAACATTTACTGATATGTTAATTTAGTGTTTTTAACAATATGGATATAGGAATAAGTAAGAGGTACTTTTTCCCTCCTCACCACTAAAAGCCGTAAGTTCTGAACTTCGACACTCTATTTTAAGGATACGTTGTTTTTGTTGTAAAAAGTTGCCAGGCATTCAAACAACTCCTAGCTACCAAAGGTATGCTTGAGGGAAGGATAGACAGACAAGAGAATTTATTCTGTGTGTGGAAGTGGTCTGATTCTGGATCTAGGGCACACAGTCCCCTAAAGGCAGAAATGTACCTTTCTTTAGAACAGTCTAGATAAGGGATCTGCAAACTTTTTCTGCAAAATAGTCAATATGTTTAGGCTTTGTGAGCTACGAGGTCTCTGTCATAACTACTCGCATCTGCCCTGGTAGGGTAGAAGCAGCCAAAAGCTGCTGTACATAAGAAAATGAATGAGCATGGCTATGTTCCAATAAAACTTTATTTATGAGTGCATCTGGGTGGCTCAGTCAGTTAAGTGTTGGACTTCGGCTCAGGTCATCATCTCATGGTTTGTGAGTTCGAGCCCGGCGTCAGGCTCTGTGCCTACAGCTCCGAGCCTGGAGCCTGCTTCAGATTCTGTGTCTCCCTCTCTGCCCCTCCCCCACTTGTGCTCTCTATCAAAAATAAGTAAATGTAAAGAAAAAAAACTTTATTTGTGAAAACTGCCTCTCTTACAACAGAAACTATTTTTTAATGTTTATTTTTAAGAGCAAAAGAGGGAGGGGGAGAGAGCGGGAGGGAGGGGGGAGCGAGGGGGAGCGAGCGAGGGGGGGAGAGGGGGAGCGAGCGAGGGGGGAGAGGGGGAGCGAGCGAGGGGGGAGAGGGGGAGCGAGCGAGGGGGGAGAGGGGGAGCGAGCGAGGGGGGAGAGGGGGAGCGAGCGAGGGGGGAGAGGGGGAGCGAGCGAGGGGGGAGAGGGGGAGCGAGCGAGGGGGGAGAGGGGGAGCGAGCGAGGGGGGAGAGGGGGAGAGAGCGAGGGGGGAGAGGGGGAGAGAGCGAGGGGGGAGAGGGGGAGAGAGCGAGGGGGGGAGAGAGGGAGCTGGGGAGAGACGGCAGCGGGGGGCGGGGTGAGTCGGAGGTGGGGGGGCGAGGGAGTGAGGGAGGAAGGGGGTATGGGGGAGAGGGACAGAGCAGGAGGGGGAAAAAGGGGAGAGAGCAAGGGATGGGGGGGAAGTAGAGGGAGAGGGAAGCAGAGGAGGGGGGAGAGGGGGAGGGTGGTTGAGGGAGAGAGCATGCAAGGGGGAGCGAGGGCTTGCTAGCCAGGGCGGGGGACACTGAATCCGAAGCAGGCTCCAGGCTCTGAGCTGTCTACACAGAGCCAGATGGGGACTCAAACTCACAGACCGGAAGATCATGATCTGAGCCAAAGTCAGAGGCTTAACTGCTTGAGCTGCACATGTACCCCAAAATTTTAATTTCTTTTGATCTTCATTTTTCATGAAACACCATTCCTGTTTTCATTTTTTCAACCATTTATTTTTATTTTTATTTTTTTTTTCAACGTTTATTTTATTTTTGGGACAGAGAGAGACAGAGCATGAACGGGGGAGGGGCAGAGAGAGAGGGAGACACAGAATCGGAAACAGGCTCCAGCCTCTGAGCCATCAGCCCAGAGCCCGACGCGGGGCTCGAACTCACGGACCGCGAGATCGTGACCTGGCTGAAGTCGGACGCTTAACCGACTGCGCCACCCAGGCGCCCCTCATTTTTTCAACCATTTAAAACCGCATAACCATTCTTAGCTTGAGGGCCACACAAAAGCAATACTATGATAACTTCTAGAAGAAAGTGAGTTCTACTCCCCTTAGCAGAGCCACAAACTGAGGCATTAAGAAAGGGCCCACGCTCAGGCTTGGCACAAAAAGAGTAGAGCCACTCACTCCCAATGGACAATACACCTGACTTAGGTTTTGGACAATACACCAAAACCTCTAGAACTGTATTTGCTGGTGGGTGTGGGTGGGTTGGTGTGTGTGTGTGTGTGTGTGTGTGTGTGTGTGTGTGACCCACAGTAAAGGAAAATCTCCCCCAAAACTGACTTTACATCCCTTTCTTCCGTGAAGACGGTAAGATTTAAAATTTTAATTTTCTTGATATTTTTCAAAAAAAATTTTGAACTCTATAGCATCCGGTATTAAACAGAAATGCCATCTCTAATGCCGGGGTTTCGATACGTCCTCAGAAAAAGGTTGACTTACCTGGTCCTGAAGGCTAGACCCTGAGGAATGCTCACTATAGTCAGGAAGAAGACAAGAGTCTAAATCCAGAGATAGAACTCTCAGCTCAAAAAGGTATTTAATATCGATGTAAAATAACCTTTTCTCTTCCTCAGCTAAATCCGCTCATTGCCGGAGGAGAGCCAGTGCGCGCCCTCTGAGACTTGATGCATAGCCCAAAGCAGTCTACCATAAGGGCAAACTTTCTTTGAAATCGTGAGCTTTATTTCAGGAATGCATGTGCATTTGTATTCCACTTCGTAACACAGCTGCATGGTTGTTTTAATATAAAACAATGCCACATTCAACTGCTTACCATCAAGGAAAGCTGGCACTCCTTGAGGATGTGTCACGTTTACCTGTAGCTTTGAGGACCCACAGGCAAACCACCTCACCCCCAAGGGTGCAGACAGTGCATTTGAGGAGCATGAGGTACACACAACAGGCCATGGATTTTCAGGATTTCGCTCAGGCACCGAATGCTCACTTTTTATTAACAGGAAATGACTGCAATGGGTTTAGAGCCCCTCTCCTCCTCCCTTACGGGGCATTGGCTCTCACCAGTAGGGGGAGCTCCACCTATAACACCCGGGGGGCCTGTTAGAAATGCAGGCTCTCAGCCTCACCACAGGCCAACTGGATCACAAAGTCTGAGGGGAAGGCCCAGCAATCTGTACTTAAAAAGCCATCCAAGTGATTCTGATGTTCCTTCAAGTTTGAAAGCTGCTTCTGTAGCAGGAGGAGTTTTGAAAGAGCCATAAAAACTTTGCTTTAAATCCACTGGGGAGGTGGTGAATCCCCAATGTCGTTGCCTCCTTGTCTCCTCTCCCTCTGTAAAATCAGGATACCCCCTTTCCTCTCAGGACTGTCCTAGGAGCACTCAGCCATCCAGAAAACCGGGCCCAAAGCACTTGATGATCACATTACCCCAGCAGGATTATTATTTTTCTCCTTTTCCAAATTCCACCCAAATACTAAAAGTGAGGTACAGTTGGCCCTTGAACACCTTGAGTTTGAACTACTCAGGTCCACTTACACTCAGATTTTTTTTTTTTTTTTGATAAATACAGTACTATAAATGCATTTTCTCTTCCTTTTAATTTTCTTAGTAACATTTTCTTTTCTCTGACTTTATGGTAAGAATACAGGATGTGACACATGTACGAAACATGGGTTACATGACTGTTTATGTTACTGGTAAGGCTTCCAGTCAACAGTAGGCTATTAGCGGTTAAGTTTGGCGGGGGGGGGGGGGGGGAGTTAAAAGTGATACATGGATTTTGACCGTGCAGGGGCTCAGCGCCCCTAGCCCTATATTGGTCAAGGGTCAGCTATTAAGTAGAACTGCAAGTAATGAGCTATTTCCGTGAGCAATATGAGAGGTGCAGCTGCAGTATTTCCCAGGAGACGCTCTCACCGTGGTCTTTCCTCTCATCTGCATTACTTGCACATTCCTGACTTTCAGCATATGGAATTTTCAAATCAAGTAATTATCCGAGTTGAGAAATATTTAGGCTAAAAAGTACTGGTAACAAATCAATTTTCAGGCAGCATATTTTGTATTTGATTTTAAGAGTTCCTTTGGGAGCATTCATTTATAAATTATCCAATTGAAGGGAGAAAAAAAAATCTCTGAAATACCACCTTCAAAGAATAGGAAATTGTAAAGGGCTCCATTTCCTTCTCCATCCCAAATGAGAGCACAATCTTTAAGGTTTCCTTCTGATTTTTCACAAAATCACAGATTATACCCACTCTTTTCCCTCATCTGTTCAGTGAGACCGTTCATAATAAACCTGAATCCCAATCACAAGACCATCAGTTCAGATCTACAGAGAAAACAAATATGCCAAAACAAAACGAAAACTCTTTAACATGTGCAGAGGGGAGTTACACTGTTACTGTTTTAGCTGAATAATTTCAGTTTATTTCACTGAAGGTATTTTTCATCTGTTAAAAAATGCTTTACTTTTGTTTTTGTAAGTAGCCTACAAAAATACATACAGTGAAAGAAAATTAAAAATTAATCCATGGAGACAAAATGAAAAGAGCATGCTAAAATGTAACTAAAAGTCAAACTGAAAAGTGTGATTCCCCAGTTTTCTTCTTTTTAATAAGAACACTTTGGAACACAGAGGTGCCGGTTAAGTGTCTGACTTGGTTTCAGCTCAGGTCATGATCTCACAGTTCCTGAGTTTGAGCCCCACTTCGGCCTCTGCACTAACAGTACGGAGCCTACTTGAGATTCTCTGTCTCTGTCTCTCTCTCTCTCTCTCTCTGCCCTTTCTCTGTGCATGTACAAGTGCTCGCTCTCTCTCTCCCCCCGCCTTTCTCTGTGCATGTTCAAGTGCTCTCCTTCTCACTCTCAAAACATTTAAAAAAAAAAAAAACATTAAAACACTTTGGAACAGAATGCAGATATCCACACCACTAGACATAAGTATATATACACACGTGTTCCTATATGCTCGCCCTCTCTTGTACACACACACACTCCACTTCCTAAGTAACAATACGGTAAACCTTAAGAACTCAGGCTCCCAAATATTCCATTTTCAGTTATGTGGGAAAGAATTAAATGAAAGCTTATGCATAAAAGTGTGGCTCTGAGAATAGCTGGACTAACCCTGATAACTTGGGGTCATGATACGGAAGATCATTTGCATAGGGTTCTATTTTATCTTATTTTATTCTTTTAATTTTTTTTTAATGCTTATTTATTGAGACAATCCGAGAGACAGAGTGCAAGGAGCGGAGGGGCAGACAGAGGGAGACACAGAATCTGAAGCAGGCTCCAGGCTCTGAGCTGTCAGCCCAGAGCCCGACGCAGGGCTCAAACTCAAAGACCGCGAGATCATGACCTGAGCCAAAGTTGGACGCTTAACCGACTGAGCCACTCAGGCACCCCCATAGGGTTCTATTTTAGCTTACTTAAAAGAACAACCTGTTTTCAAATGTGCTTAGCACCACTACACCCTGGAGTAGAAATCAGTTATCAACCATCGTAAACTAATGCCTAGTCCTTCTTTATCCTTTAGAACAGGATCCCAAAGGGACTCCATTAGGCAAAATCTTGCTGACCTGCTCGTATACACTCATACAGAACTTGGGCTCTGCATTATTTAAAGCATTATCTTACGCCATCTTGCAACTAACTTATATAATTATCTCTACATTTTAATCTGTATGGGATACTGGCATTTCAGAGGCAAAGCAGATTTGTGACTATGTGACCAAGATTGAGGAAGAACAAACTTTCTAAATCTGGAGTTTGGGGTCTAATGGTGGTGAAGCCCTTTTGGAATATCCTCCCCCAAGTACTGTACGTTGTCCAAGGATAAACCAAAGGCCATCAGAACCGTCAAAGAAAACCAGAGGAAGAGCAGGCAGAAGAGGTTTGTTGAGTTTATTCTCTTGCCAAGCGAGAGAAAACATAGCAGAGAAACATTCACAGAACAGTTGAGGAGGAGAGAAGCAGAGGAAACGGGGTTAAGCACTAGACAAATGGGGTGGTTCAGATGGCTAGGCTAACTACTGACAAACCACAACTCTAGATAAGACAGAAGGGGTCCTAAGTCTAAATATGGTTGGTTAAAATAAATCCTTTGTTCCTCTTCTAGACAAAGTCTTTGGTTAAATCCAGTGAGGTCAGCTGACTGGAGGGCCATAGGTCCTTTTACATCTTCTGTTGTGATGAAACACAACATTCACAGATACATCCATTTGCATAACACGGTCAGTGAAATAATAAGGGACACCTGGGTGGCTCAGTTGGTGGAGCTTCAGACTTCGGCTCAGGTCATGATCTCACAGTTCAGGAGTTCAAGCCCCGCATCGGGCTCTGTGCTGACCGCTCAGAGCCTGGAGCCTGCTTGCGATTTTGTGTCCTTTCTTGCTCTGCCCCTCCCCCGCTCATGCTCAGTCGGTCTCTCTCTCTCTCAAGAATAAATAAAACATTAAAAAAATTTAAAAACAAAAAAAGATTTGGGCTCTGAACTCACACTGCCTGGGTAAGAACCTCATCTCCGCCACTTACTGGCTATTTGATGTTGGGAAGACTGTGAAATCTCTCGGCTTTAGTGTCCACATCTATGAAATGGGGATAATAAAAGGACTCCTTGATATGGTAGTCGCAAGTATTTTATTAACTTACTTGGTCATACTTATTTAATACTTAATAAATGCAAGACATTAGAGATAGCCTTCCCGTGCAACTACAAAAGACTGCTGATGGATAAACTTTGTCATTTTTCTATCTCTCCCAAAGGAAATTAACGTTAGAAGTTGAAAAGTGATACAAACATTCACTCAACTTTGATTCATTCGTTCAGTGACTTGCATTTGTGGAATGCCTACCTGGTACCAGGCCTGGCAGAGCTCACAGTCTAATGGGAAACACAGACACACAGGTAATTAAGAGTTTGTGTTGAGAGGAAAATAAATAAGGCATAATGAGAAACAACAAACGGTCTATTTCATGGGAGAGGGAGGTAATTCTTTAGGAACCTGAGAAAAGGTGAGCTCAGCAGTAACCAACTTTTTATAACTAACTTTTTACTGCAACAAAAAGTTCTGGGAAAATTATATTCACAGAGTCGTAATTTCTTCCCATTTAGCAAATATTTTTGAGAACCTTCTTTTTGCTAGGAATTGCAGATACATGCATTTTTTTGCTTCAATATTAAATATACTCAGAAGCCTTGCATTTTGTATGTGAAAAGTAAGATTTTATGGGAAAAATAAAATTGGGGCAGGCCAATGAAACTTTGAACTAGAACTTTAACGCACACAATAATAATCGTAGCAAGAAATATCAGCTCAGTTAAATCTGTACCATCATCTGAACCTTCCATCGTTGGCAGGCCCTATACTCTGGGATTTGTGCTGCTCCTTGCTCCTCTAGGCTCTTGAGACCTTTATTTTTTATAGAGGCCACTTTCATCAAAATTAAAACTATGATCTTAAGGGGATCAAAATATGCCACTTCAGAATATTGATTCTTGTGACGTGAAGGCATTTTAGAGACAGCAGACACAGGAAGGGCTCTCTGCCCTCCTTCCTACCTAGAAGCAGAACGTATCATTTCCTTCTTTCACCAAGAAGAGGAGAACATTCTTATCACCAGAGACGGAGAGATGATCCAAAAATGTACAAATAAACCTACTAAAATAACCCTTATCTTCCATTACTTTCTCCCCACACAGTTCCCAATAGCTGCCCCTGGCTCAAACTGCTTCCCTTTGTCACGTCATGACTCTACAATTTCTTGCTCTTTGTTAAAATGGAATATAAAGCTCTCCAGTCTATCCAATCCTTAGGGTGTTTGTTTCTTTTCTATGAAGGCTTTCACGCTACGTGAAATATTAACGTCATATAAACTCCATATGCTCTTCTCCTGTTAAACCGTCCCTGGTCAGTTTACTTCTGACGTCTAGCCATGGGACCGTGAGGACAGAGTAAAAATCTTAGTTCCCCTATATATCCAATAATATTCTTCTACACCCAAGGCTTATTTTAAAACCCAGGGGAAAATGTCTTTGCAACAGACCCCCCTTGCTGTCTCCCCTGACAACCTAACAAAATGGAAAGTTAGCGGTTCTAGAAGTCACTTAAGTCATCTATTTCTTGCACTTAAAAGAAGGTACATCGACAAAATTTTTAATTTTCTTAAGATCCTTATGCATTGCTAAGTTTTCTTCTTTAATTGTAAGAACGCTTATATCTGATCACTTCAAAACATTAACATGCTGAGAAAATCAGACGTAAAACACAGCTTCTGCTATACCACTGTCATGCCCTCATTTGCCACTCACGTTAAGAAACACACGATGCAAACCCTACAACCAGACATAGTCCCAGATCTCAAACAATTCAGTTGGGTAGGAAAAGTCGTCACACAAACTCAAATTGTACTATTTTGGAATAACTGCTTCACTGAGGAGAGAAAAAAGTGCCGGAAGAAATCATGGTAGACAGCGATTCAATTTCTGTAGCTCACATTCAAAGGTTTCTCACGGTTGTTTATAACTGAAGAAACACCCACAGGATGGAGAGAAGTGCTCCTCGGCAGAATGGACATCTGGGAGTGCATTTCAGGAAGAGGCGACTGGAAATGCAAAAATGCAAAACCACTCCTCAGAGGACAAGAAGAGAGCTACTCTGTCTCTTGCTGCTCAATAATTTTTTGATATTTCATCCTTGATTCCTATGGTTCTAATAATCACTAAGAAAACTTAGCCAGGCCTTATTTAATCAAACTCAGCTTCTCCGTGTCTATTTAAGGATATTTTGCAAGGCTGTTGCTTTTGGAGAATAGAGATAAGCTGGGTGAAGGAAGCTGTCTCCACAGCTGGATTTGGCTACTATCCTTGGTAATGAATGCGAGCAATTTATTTCCAAGAGTGGGTGGCAGGACTCCATGTTAGAAGGAAATGCCCCTCCTTGGGAAAATATCACCATTGGCGTGAAAGGTGTGCAAACCTGCGTGCATGTGGGTTGGCAGAAACCAAGACTACAAAAGATGAGTGATCAAGTTGTCACCATGAGACAAGGAGAAGCTTTTATCTTTTGGCCCACAGAGGAGCCAGGGAGGTTTCTCAAGCAGGTCGAGTACAACATGAGGGCGGAAGGGGTGAAAGGACCCTTTTCATAGGATTTATTTCACATACTCTAGTAATTTGGTCTGTCGGATCTTCCCCATGATCCTTAAAACATCCTATAAAAGTTCTTGATTTGTAGTTCCTTTGGAGGGGGGGGCGGTTCAAGGACAAGTCCCACATTTGTATGGTATGAAGCCAAGGGTGGAAAACAAACATTCCCACCCGCATCTGATAGGAACAGAGAACATTTAAGAGCTTTGGAATTCTAAAACCCATGGCCTGGGTGTTGGCATCAATCTTATCTAAATTTTAAGGTACCAGGAAACTGCAACATTGAGTTCAACCTATGATCTCCGTTTATCTTAACTTTTCATGCCCCAGGTGTAGCCTCCCTACCGACAGCAGTGTTACACCCTTTGCACAAAAAGACACCGATTGTTGAGTGTGTTCATCGGCCATGTGTTAACAGGAATAATTTTATTTTTAGGTCATGTTACCATAAAAAGACCATTTGCCTTAAGGTAATAATGATCAGGAAAGGAAAGGAAGTTAGCAGTGAATCAGCTTTGCACTTCCATTCATCCTTAAGTGGGGAGGTGCTGCAAAGCTCAAGTTTCTGGCTTTTTCATATTTGTAAATGAACCCACTCCCTAGTTGACAGTAGCCTACAGTACCAATTCCAGCTCATGTGACAATGGAATCCGGCAAGTCCAGATTCTGTAGGGCAGGCCTAGAGGCCTAGGGGAGAGATGATGCTGCAGTTCAAGTCTGAAGACAGTCTCCTGGAGAATTTCCTCTTCTTTGGGAGAGAAAAGTCTTTTTGTTAAGGCCTTCAACTGATTGGACGAAGCCCACCCACATTATGGAAGGTAATTAACATTACTTGCAGTTTACTGATTTAAATGCTAATCTCGTCAGAAAAATAATGTCAAATAAACAGAATAATACCTGACCAGTGATCCAGGTGTTGTGGCCTACCAAGTTGACACATAAAATTAACCATTACACCAGTGCACCATTACACCAAAAGCTCCATCCCTGGGCCCCAACACATCACAACCCTCTCACCGCCCCAAATGCACCCAGAAAGTAACCATTATTCTAATGGAATAATCATCATTTTTGTGTTCTCAAAGACAATTTTATCAGCCAAACCTGCATCCCTAGACATGGCAACTTATTCTTGCCTATTTGTTTTAATTTATTATTCCTTGCTTTGTTTTTTTAATATTTATTTATTTTGAGAGAGCATGTGAGAGAGCAGGTGAGGGGCGGAAAGAGAATCCCACGCAGGCTCCGCACTGTTAGCACAGAGCCCAATGACGGGCTTGATCCCACGAACCCTGAGATCATGACTTGAGCCAAAAATCAAGAGTCAGATACTTAACTGACTGAGCCACTCAGGTGCCCCTAGTATTCCTTCAAACTCTCCTCTAATTCATAGAGCCCACACCATGCCTCTCTTCACCTATAAAGAACTTTGTTAAAGAACTCAGGCCCTCTGATGTCAAGAACTGCTTCTATTTTCATTATGGTTAATTGGATTATGCATTCCATTCTGAATTTTTCTCGGAAGCTTTATATAAGCCCCTATCACGATTTCTGCCAGGTCAGGTACGTAGATGGGCTACAAAGCACAGAGCCACACACCTGTGTCTGTCATGTCCAGGAATCCTCGAAGTGGCTCGTAGGGGTCTCCACAAGGCTATCGATCGAGAGAGCGATGTCTGGATGTGCAAGGCATGGCACAGAGGCAGGGGCAGAGTAGCGCTTCCTTTAGCACTGGTCTCATTGGGCTTCTAAAGTGCACACTCCCAAAGCTCAAGCACTTTTAACGATAATAGGAATGCAAAAGGAATGGGTGGGTGATATGGGAAGGTACAGAAAAGCAAAGTGAAGGATAAGTGCAACAATACTGCAGAGACATGGGGAAAAGACAAGTTTACTGAAGTAGAACATACAGGAAAGTCCACAAACCATGAGTGTATGGCTGGATAAATCTTCACGAATTGAACATGAGGCTGTGTAGTCAGCATCTCATCAAGACACAAGAGTCTCCTTCTTGCCTTCTTCCAATGAACACCCCCCCCTAAAACAGGGCTTCTAATATTACAGTTTTTCCTGTTTCTGTACTTTGGATAAATTAGATCATAGAATATATAGTCTTTTGGGGATGGCTTCTTTCACTCATGATTATACTTGGGCCATTTATCTATGTTTCTGCCTACAGCTGTAAATCACTGATTTGGCATTGTCATATTTGATTATGTGAGAATTTGGATAATTCCAGTTTGGGGCTTATGTGGATAGCACTGCTATAAACTTTCCTGAGAATGCCTTCTGGGAGCACATGCATGCGTTTCTGTTGGGTACGTAATGATGAATGAATTTGCACGTCTAGTTTTAACAGCACCAAAGAGTTTTCCCACTTGATATTCTTATTGGCAGCTGATTGAAGTTTCCTGTTGCTCCATAGTCTCTTCAATACATGGTAGTTTCTGTCTTTTTGTTTTAGCTATTCTGGTAGCTATGTAGTATTATGACTTCTAGGTTTAATTTGCATTTTTCTGGTGACTAAGGAGTTCAGGAAGCTTTTCATATGTTTATTAGCCAGTGGGATAGCTACCTTCTTTTACAAAGAGTCTGTTCAAGTCTTTTGCTCATTTTTCGGTTGGGTTGTCTTTTTCTCACTGATTTGCAGAAGTTATTTCTATATTTTGGATAGGAGTCATTTGCCATATATACATGTGATATATCTTCTCTCCTTTGGGTTGTTTCATGTAAAGCTTTAATTCAAGATGGACTGGAGCATTTTGAAGTCTGAATGTAACACTGTCCTGTTTATTCTTTGTTTTTTTAAGTTTATTTGAGAGAGAGAGAGGGGTGGGGTGAGGGGCAGAAAAAGAGAGAATCCCAAGCAGGCCCTGGCTGTCAGCACAGAGCCCCACACAGGGCTTGATCTCCGGTACCACTAAATCATGACCTGAGCTGAAACCTAGAGAACCAGGTATTTAACTGAGCCACCCACGCACCTCACTGTCCTTACTGTAAAGGGAAGTAAGAAGTTAAAGAATCTCTCAGCAAGAGACAGAAGAGGGAGATATAACAGAATAGGTCCGAGGACAGCAACGGGAACAAAGGAAACTATTTACTTTTTGTACCACCCTCAGCTTCAACTAACACACATGCGTGCCTTCATCAAGCTTCTCAGCAACACACAACCACCCTCATTTCCCAGACAACAGAACCAAAAGTCAGGGGTCCCTCCACTGCACCTACAAATGTACCCCAGGTATAGCATGGGTCACTTCTCCAAACTAGCCAGCCTGGGAAACTGCCAGATCTTGAACCCAAGCCACCTGTCACCAAAGCCCAGTGCTGCCACCACAACATCACCACAACATTTAACTACCCTGGCTGGCTTCTGATGTGGCTGTAAAAAAAAAAAAAAAAAAAAAAAAAAAAAGTAATGCCTTGGCTCACTCCATTGGAAAATTGTGAGTACTTAGGCTAATTTATGACTTTGCTATGCCAGTGAGGAAAAGCATTATTTCCCCACGGTATCTCTAGAGAGACAGCTGTCCAGTGATCTTCATGTGACCTTCTTAGCAACTAGCTCTCTATGAGGGTTTTGATAAATGCTTCCTGGAAGTACAGACAAATAAAGGAATGAGTGAATGCCTGCGTGTAAAGAGAAAACCTGCATTTTAATGTCGGCTTTCTGCAAAAGATACAAGTGATGAACTAGGCTTCTCAGCGTCCTCAGGTGTTGTGAAAATAATTCAGGTTTCGGATGTCCAAGAAGACGATATCAGGTGAATTATTTTAAGCCGTCACTTCTGAAACGAACCTCTGCACTGACAAAAATAGGCCAGCAAAACAGCTGCAGCAATAAAATGCGCTCCGGGTACTGGCAAGTGTGGCGCCAGCGAAACAGAGCAGGAAATTTCAAGAGCTGGGAGGAGAGACAGCAGGAAGCTCGCTTCAGTTCTCTTGACTTCAGCAAAGGGAGGAAAAGAAACCATGGGCGAAAGGGGCCTTGCAAGGGGCAGATACACCTAATTTGGCCCATCCCAACCAACGTCACAGGCGTCTATTTTGACGTCTAAGCACTAGCGCTCTTCTTTAGGGCAATTTCAGAACCAGCACCCCAGGGCATCGAGAGCTAATATAAGCGCAGCCAGCGCCGCTGGGCCGGAAGTACCCAAGTCCTGGCCTTCTAGACAAAATGGCTGCCACAGGGGAAACCGCTATTTGGATAGCCAGGGAGGCCCTAACAAATTTGAGAAGACGGAGTGCCAGGGTGGCTGAGTCAGTAGAGAGCCCTACTCTTGATTTTGGCTCAGGTTGCGATCCTAGGGTCATGGGATCGAGCCCCGCGTCGGGTTCCATGCAGAGCACAGAGCCTGCTTGAGATTCTCTCTCTCCCTCTCTCTCTGCCCCTCTTCCTCTCCCCCCCCCCACCCCCAAATAATTTTTTTGGAAGATCCTTGGGGTGGAATATCAGGGCACTCTGATTTCATCTCCGTTTTTGATGACTCCATTTACAGGTTCCGTCACCTCAAAGCAGTCATTCACTTACTGCATATCCCAGCTTGCCAGTCACAAAATGAGGATGACAATTCCTTCCCTTTATTACTTTATAAATCAAGTAGTTACCTAATGCTCCTAATAGTCTATAGGCCACAAGTCTCTTTCCTAGCAGAGTTCCAAACTTCAAAAAGCTGAGAGGTAAGTTGTTTAAGTCATTTTGGCAGCTAAACTTCACCTGACGTAAACAGGTTTGGTAGTACAAGCTGAACTGAGCTAATTTGACGCTTTTTATTTATTTAGTCCCATTGGTTGCATATTCCTAAGTGTCACTGCAGACATGCCAGTGGGATTAAGAATGCTGCTAAAGACCCTTTTAGGACTGTTATCAAGTATATGCAATATATGCGGTTTCAATTTTCCAAAAAGCCAAAACAATTTCACTTTTAAAGTATATCTGGACAATGGAACTATGGGCTTGCATTACAACAAAGACCATGATATATAAAATATAACCAAATGCCCAAATTTCTTTTAACCATGGTCCAAACTGCTTAGCCTTCAATTTAAATGTTTCCTGAATAGGCATAAACCTACGTCTTATTCTCAAACAGGTCACTGGTTGGGTCATTTTATCCATTAAGAACAGACACAGTACCCAAGGCTTATGACCTTTCTAAGGGCCTGCCAAACTGAGAACTGAAAAACAAAGCTATTGTTCCCAAAATACGAAAACAAAATTATAAAATAAAATCTACAAAACATAGCCCACAAAGATCTATAAAACTTAAAATGAGTTCATTCGTCAGTGGTTCAATTTAGTATTCTAAAATATCATAGCATTTGAAAAGAAATGTATAGATTCAGTTTTTCTCATTTTGCAAGAATGCTCATGTATGCAAAATAATTGTCAAGAAATGATAGCCTCTCATAACTTCTAGTTGTTCTTGTAGTCAAATGATTACATTACAAAGGCAAAGTAATAAAAATTCTTCTAAACGTTTATAGAAAAATACGTTTAGTAGAAGATGCAAATGCAATTTAATATGTTTTATATAAATTAGAACATAGGATGCTTTTACTGTTCAGCTTGGCCATGGAAAGAATGCCAACTCTGCCAATAAACACTTTAAGGACGATATTAAATACTGGGATTGAGAGTTTCTAGGTATCCTGAGCATCACCTAAGTTTCTTTTACGTTTCCTTAACAGCTTAGAGTTTTCTGGTCCCTTTTCAGTTACAAAGATAAACATCACTGATCCAACATTACTAGTCTGGAGACCCACTCTGAGAACTAGCTAGACCTAATGCAACCTTCATACTAAACGTCCACTTAGCTTGACCTTTCGATCAAAAGAATTCATCTTCACCTGGATTAATAAATTTATTCCAACCCAACTTCAAATGGTGACAAATAAATGCTGGTCTAAATCTCAGGCTGTCGACATAAAAGCGTTATTTCCACAGGCATGAGCGGTTGATCAGATCACAATCCTTAAGCACAGAAATACGATTCTATCGCCACATTGTGGAAATGACTTACCTATCATTGTGGCGTGCCTGATATAGAAAACTAAAATTCTAGGGATTCTTTTGCTTTATCATTTAATACTGTTCTATCACTCACTACTTACAATAAGACCCTGTGGGTTAGCTACAGTATTTTTCTCCATTTTACACATAAGGAAAAAGAGCACAGAGATTCAGTGACATTCCCAAGATCAAGGTAGAGACATAGCTGGGATGTGTATCTAGCTCTGTGTGTCTCCAGAGTCCAAGCTCTTACCATTACTATGGCAGGAATGCCCAAGCTCTCCTATCCAAAGAATAAGCCCCATCAGTCTCCTCATTTTTCCCCTGCCTCCTTGTGAAAGATTACATATGCACACACACACACACATGTGCACACAGCATATAAAAGATGAAGCTATCTTTGTCTTATAAAGCTGTATCCCACTATGGAACTAAAGACTTTTTAGACGAATAGTATCATTCTGAGGTCAAATCCTCTATCTTATTTCCCAAATTCCAAAGAGGCGTACTTGGAGATTCTGTGGCTGTAAGAAAGACAAATAGTTTTATCAATTGCACTACAGTGATACAGGAGAGCCTGAAGCACAAGACAGCAGCCAAGCCAATGAAACCATTGTTGCTTCTCCAGCCAGCAATCAGCAACCCAAGAAGAAAGGCACTAAGTCTATCTCCACTGAACCACAAATTGCTAAGAACCACTACGTGGCTTTTATGGTCTTTATTTCTAGATTTCCCCCTGCTTGAAGTTATTAGCACAGAGGGCTTCTCTACCTCAGGCATTCACATATACTGTGCTAATGGGCATTTACACTGATAAGTAGATTCATAGCTAATTAACACCTCTGGTTTCCCCAACTTCTTCCATTTTCCACAGTCCCCAAAAACAACAAGATGTCTCCCCATTTATTCCACTGAAGACCCCCATAGGCCCTAAGACTACAGATTATCTTAAAGAGCACCACTGATGTAGCCATGCTTCCCTTAATGCGGAAGTGAAGAAGTCACCTACTCTGGGTGACAGCATGTCATGGCCACCATCAAGGTGTTAACATGAGATGAACCCAGCAATCTCTTGTTCAGCTCATGATTTCTTCCCACAGCCAAACATTTATTCATTACCTATTTGCTTTCGAGTGGCCTCTAATACCTACTAATGCTCCAATAATAGCCCATTCACTGCTGATCCAGTAACAGGGGCTTTTAAATCTCCATTTATGATTAAATGAACAAAAATAATATAGAAAGGGTATGAGAGCCTGTTTCCAAGCCTCATTTGTAAAATGCATTTATTTTGAGAGAGCACGTGCGCATAAGTATACGCATGTGTGAATCGAGGGAGGGGCAGAGAGAGGAGAAAGATTATCCCAAGCAGGCTCTGCATTGTTGGCACTAAGCCTAACTCCAGGTTTGATCTCACAAAGCATGGGATCATGATCTGAGCCAAAATCAAGCCTCAGACAGTTAACCGACTGAGCCACCCAGACACCCCATATAAGCTTCATGTTTTTCTTTCAATATTAATGATACATTTTAATAATTTTACATAAATCCCACTATTTACTATAATACAAGACTCCTGAAGAAACCTGAGCTTACTCCTTAAACAAAGTCATTAAATATTTGGCTGCTAAGATAACACAGCTCTATCAATGACTTCTCTCTTCTGTCAACAACTATCTTCAAAGAACTCAAAGGTGCTTTAGTCTAAGTGGGTTCTTTTGACTGGATAAATGCATTTATATTGAAGTGAGAAAAGACTATCTTAACAGAGGTTATTATGTTCCACAGAATGTTTGTAAGTCAAAATATTGAATGCCTTCAAAACTACATGTGAAAATGCCAGAAAGGCATCACATTAGATAGCGATACATATTTCTCAGTACATTCAACAGCTTTTTTCCTCCAAACGTGAAACAGATTTGTCTTTTAGTATCCAATGATGGGTGGTTTATATTTGTGAGTCCTATTATACAAAAATTCGAAATTTTTGAGCAGTGAAATCATATATAGGGCAGCACAGTGGTCACTTCATGAGGGATTTCTGGTAACTGAGCCATTTTGCGTAACAGGAGATACAGCAACTAATCTCACCAGGGCTTATGCTTATTAAAGAGAAAGTCAAGTGTAATTACTGGCAGTATTTAAGTTGTTTTCTTTCCCTTTCCTCTATTTTCTCCCAGCTTTTTTTTTCTGACAGCAGTCACTGGAATTGTTCATTTTAGAGTTGAAACGAAACTATGTGAATAAAATGCCTGTCATGTAACAGTCTCAGTCTCTGTCTCTCTTTCTCTCTCTCTCTCTCTATTCCTTAGCAAAATACCCCCAGATCCATCCATTTTATGACAAATGGTAGGATTTCATTCTTGTTTACTGTTGAGTAATATTCTACTACATATATATACACCACATTTTCTTTATCCACTGACAGACATTTGGGCTGGTTCCATGTCTTGGCTATTGTCAAAAATGCGACAATGAACACGGGTGTGCATATATCTTTTCAGGATACTGATTTCACTTATTTTGGATAAATACCCAAAAGTGGAATCCTAGATCACATGGTATTTGTATTTTTAAGTTTCTGAAGAACCTACATACTCTTTTCTACAGTGGCTGCACCAATATACATTGCCACCACCAGTGCACAAGGGTCCCTTTTTTCAGTGCCACCTCTTAGAGCAAACATAAATTTCAGTAACACCAGAAGTAATCAGAAAGACAGAAATTAATTCTATAAACTAAACATAAATGGCACCGGAGCAAACACAACAGCTGTGATTGAGCAGGCCTCCCCCACCCCTGAAAGTCTGTGTGTAGCAATGAACTCCAGATGTTCCTGGGGAAAACCAGCTCAGGCTCAAGCCACACTGCAACCGGTGAGACAGAGAAGCAAAGTTAAGAGTAGATAGTAAAACTAAGCAAGATGTGGAGCTCAGCCCAGGAGATCCACAAAGTTCAAGTTCGGGCTTGTTTTGGGAAGCACAGTAATTAGCAAGAGGGGTCGGGGGCAGAAAGAAGGTACAGTTGAGCCAGCCCACATGTCAGAGAGAAGGTCCAGGTGACTGCTGAGAACACGGAATGCAACTAAAGTACATCTTGGTTCCTGGACAGGTGTTCATAAAGGACTAGATTCAATTCCTTGGACTGAAGTGAGAGCTCTGCCAAGAGTTAGCTAGGCGAGGAGGCCTAAGAGTCAGAAGAGCAAAGGGTTACGATCATTCACTCAGAAACACAAGCACATCTGTGTTGGACTTCCGGCTCTGTTACTCATTAGTAATAGTAAGTACTTATTAGGTGGGCACAGTAGCAGGTAAGCCGGTGTTCCAACCCAGAGGGAGGGTTTAGAGAGTAAGTTAACTGTGCAGACTACAGCAGAGGGTTCAGTGCAGGAATGCAGGCCTGGACTTGGTCAACATGGGGAGCCAGTGAAGGGTGGGAGTGGGAGTGGTAGGCCCAGGGCTGGCTTCATAGTTGTGCCATCTTTGCTGCCACACACAGGGTGTGTGCTTCATTTCTAAGCATAGGGTCCCACGCTTGGTTTGATGCTTTGCTGTCACAATCTTGACACTCGCAGTAATTTTTTACTTTTTGCACCAGACCCCACAAATTACGTAGCTGGTCCTGGGTAGGCCATTCAGGGCACGAAAGACCTTTCAGACACCAAAGATCTTGCAAGCAACCACAGAGGTTGAGATAAGGCTTCACTGACTACGACTGGCTTCAACTTGCATGGCAAGACCCAGGATCCAACTCTAGGGGATGGAAAAAGCCAAGAGCAGAACAAACTAGACATGGGAGCAGGGATGCTATGAATAATTACCCCAAGACAACACAAGGGATCACCTGTGATGCTCCTGGTCAAATGGAGAGAAATGGTCACCCTCCGAATAAGCCATTCTAGCAAAGTGTTCTGAAGTTATACCTACAGGGCCAAGTTGGCAATAAATACAGAAGCTACTATCACGACCACAAAGCACTGTGTTCATAGAAAATTCAGATCTAATTTTGGAGGTGGGGGTGGGGAAAGGGTAGTTATGATCTTATCTTTCAAAGGATGGTCAAAACAGAATCAAATTTTACGTAGCCAAAGCTTATGTTTGAAAAGCCGCCCATATGGTGATAATCGTTGCAGCTGGGTAGATGAGTACATGAAGTTCATTACACCATTCTCTCTACTGTCATGCATGTTTGGAAATTTCATAAGAACCATTTTTAAAAGTAAAAAGAAAGAAAACTAATTTGGATTTTTCTGTTGATATTACATTGAATAACTATTTCTTAAGTCCCCTAATAAATTATTTTGTTAACTTGCTATAAAATTACTTCAAAAAATAAACAGGAAAACAACTTGATTTGAGAATGACTTTTATGTCAAGTGTTCTCAAATTACCCAAGTAAATAAACAGTGCTGGTGCCAGAATTTCTATATTGAGGGATTTAGGGATATAAAACTAATTGGAGAAAAAAAGATCAGAAATTCTGTCTTGAGGCTCTGTTTACATAGAAATCGCATTATTTTTATTTAGATTTCAAGTTGATTTTGAATAGCCTGGGATGGATGTGATGGAGCTTATGGGAAATTAAAGTTCTTGTATTAGTCACAAGAGGTTAGACGGTACTACAGATCCAAATTAACTCCAAATCTCAGTGGCTTAGGAACAACTAAGGCTTGTTTCTGGCTTGTGCTGCTGCCTGTCAAGAATTAACAAGGATATCTGCTCCCCGCGTTCACCCAAGGGATCCAAGCCGGTGGAGACTCTGCTATCCAGTAACTGTGTGTGGAACACATGGCTTCCTGTATCCCTGGGTCATGCAGTAGAGACTAGAGAATCACACATTGTCTCAGAATGTAAGTGACACATCGCCTCCACTACCAATTCACTGGCTGAAAGTTGTGATATGGCAACATCTGACTGCAGGGGGGATCAAATGGAATATTCTGTTAGGATTATTGTCACAAGATCCCAAGCACTGCTTTGGACACTGCAAGAAGAGTACAGCTCATGATTCCTGGGGTCTTCAATCCTAGAATCCGAGCTACACACTCCATGAGAATGAAAATGTCATTGGTATGTCTGGAAATATTTGTTCAACAAATTAATAATGAAAAGAAGATTACAGGGTGAAATTTCTAACTTTTTCAAATACTAAATAGTATTCATTTTCATTTAAGAGGCATGATTAATTCAAATGAATATTAACAATTCGTTCAAACCAGTCTAGCTGACCTTTTAACTGCCAATACTTTCCTAGCCATTGCTGTGGATAATAGTAATGTTTATTTTAAGATGAATGATTGTTTTAGTTATCTATTCCTGTGCAACAAACTACCACCTAGGCTCAGTCGGGTGGTTTCACTTGGGGTCTATGGTCCAATTACAGTTAAATGGCAGCTAGGGTTAGAATCATCTGAAGGCATCTTTTCTCATAGGTCCAATACCTC
This sequence comes from Puma concolor, assembly GCF_028749965.1. NCBI lineage: Eukaryota > Metazoa > Chordata > Mammalia > Carnivora > Felidae > Puma > Puma concolor. The sequence continues at coordinate 14,006,294 of NC_141675.1, forward strand.
TTCTGGGATGGCTGAAACAGCTGGAAACTGGCTGGGCATCTCTTTGCACAGCCTCTCCACAACACTAGCTTGGGCTTCCATGTAGCATGGCATTCTCAGGACAGTTGGGCTTCTATCAAGCAGATAGCTTCTCCTAGCATAAGCATTTGTTAAGAGCACGAGGCCAAAATGGCAAGGCTTCTTAGTACCTACACGTGGAAGTTCACAGTGTCACCTCGTTGCACTCCATTGAGTCACAGGACCAGCTAAGCTCCAAAGAAAGGAAAGAACCCAAAGTTGTGAGTAGTAGAAGTGCTTCAGTGGGGTGCCATCTTTGGTGACAAGCTATCATTAATCAGCTATTTCATTTAATCAGATCCTAATTTCCTACATTCTAAATATTTTCAAATGCGCATCCACATTTCTAAGGGTTTATGTTATGTCAGGTTTGCATTTCCATTTTTTCCTTATCTGCAAAAAACAAAACAAAACGAAACACAAAAAACCTGTAGGGGCACGTGGGTGGCTCAGTTGGTTCAGCGTCCAACTTCGGCTCAGGTCCTAATCTCTTGGTTTGTGAGTTCCAGCCCTGTGTCAGGCTCTGTGCTGACAGCTCAGAGCCTGGAGCCTGCTTCAGATTCTGTGTCTCCCATCTCTTAGCCCCTCCCCTGCTCATGCGCTCTCTCAATAAACGTTAAAAAAAATTTTTTTTAATTGTAAATAGGACATGACAGTTTGCAAAGGCATAAGAATTGGTATCACAAATCTGCCCTGATCTCTAAATTTATAATGCTAGGATGTCAACTGGATGTCAACTCCAGTTAAGAGTGTTGCCACTTTGCTATTCTGGTCAAATTCTCAAATATGAGAGTGCTAGCATTGGGAGGAATACAACAATCGGGGAGGATAGTGCAGGTCTTCCATTTTACATGTACAATCATATAAAGTGTGTGTGTGTGCACGTGTGAGTGTGTGCAAGAGTGCATGTTGTCTAGAATAGGTGGCCTGGCACTAGAACCCAGGCCAGGAAGTTCCCTACTTAACAGAAATTATTCACAGAACATAAACACCAGATTAGAGAAGCTTACTTCATAACCCTAACCTTTACCAAGGAAGACAAAAACAAGGCTGCTCCATAATTATATCCAAGCAGAGAGAAAAACAAGACACTCTTCAAATCACTAAAGTGACCAAGCATCTCCTTCACCCAGGTAATATCAATGACTTCTGCTTCTTTGTCACTTACTATTTTACCCTTGTTCCACTGATCCCACCACTTTCTAGATAAAATTATCAAGATACCCAATCAGATTTACCCCCGCTTCCTAATAGTACTCAATCCAGAACAAACCTCACTTCCTCGTGCCTCACCAAAATCGTCTTTCCCAAGTCTAATTCCATAATAAATCCCACCCAACAATACTCTCTTACTCAGATTTCCCTCATTTTGCATGCTATCCTGTCTTATTTGGAGCAGCAAACAACAAGCAACAAACAACTCTAAATCTGTTTTCACACATGTGTGTTCCTGGTAGTCTTTGGTTAATGAGTATTATATAGTAATAATAACTTCATGTAACATATGAAAGGCTATTTATTTCAATTGACAAGTTCAACAAATGCACACACAGACAAAGGGGGTCAGTTTCACTTGGAATCCTGAACCACCATCAACTGGAAGTTTACATTTGTCCCCATTGACTGTGGAGCACCAGGCACCCATACATATACCCATGTTCCCAACAGTGGTGTTTCATACTGAAATCTCACGGCCGCCATAGTAATCTCAAATGCCTAACACAGAGAACGTAAAGGAGCAACATCAGATTGATCAATGATTCAAAGTGTAGACTCTCCTGGCCTCTGACAGCCCATACTTCTCCTACCACAATGCTTGTTGTTATCAGAACTAATAGAGATGAGGTGAAATGTGTTTACCTCAATCATTTCACAATTATCAGCTTTGATGTGAACCTCAGTTAAAGAGAGGGTAGAAACTGATGATTTGGAGAAAAGACAAAAAAAAATCTATGGATTTGAGGTCCCTCTTTCCCCATTCTATCCATGCTGTTATTTCATAGAATTCATTGCATTCGTCCAACAAATACTTCCTGAGCTCCTACCACATGCTGAGTACACAGATTTTCATATCCAAGTATGAAAAATTATTAAAGACAATCCAGAAACGATACTCACTCTAGCCTTTTACCAATGGGCTGAACCCACCTGCTCTTTAGCATGCAAACAGCGATGTGATCTCTCTTCCCTCCTTGAACACCAATCTGTCCAGATAACCGAAACTTCTACTGTCAACCTTGCATTCTGCCAGGTCTATCTGCTGCTGGAAAATAACAATGCTGGAAAACCGGGTTGAATTCTCTTGAGTAAACTGTCACTCCTTAACGTACCATATCTTTCCCAAAAATTCATTAGTCTTCTTAAGGAGAGGAGTTTTAATGTTCTTCCTATCAAGGGCTACTCTAAACACCGAGTTTACAAAGTTACAAAGTTTAAAGGGCTAGGAAGACATCAATCAATCGATTGATAATTGCTCACCAAAACCTTACACTGAGTTTTTAAGGCCTGATGCTTGGATTGGTACCAATTAGCCAAAAGAAAAACTCTCCATTTCTAAATCATAGGAAGATAGCGACTTCATATTTATAAGGAATGTGCTAAATAAGAGATAGAACATATGATGGGAAATAAGAAACTTTTCAAAAGAGAAGTACACAATATGTGTAAAAAAATTGTAATTTCAGTTCATCACCTGTGCTTTGGATTTGAAGACAGCAGTCAGCCAGTCACCATTCTTCTATATGTCACTTATTCAAAATTCAATTCATAATGACTTTTATTTCATAGATACTTGTATGCATATAAAACTTTATGTGCATTACATATAAACTGCAAAGCATGGGAAAAGATATTTTTACAAAGAGGTTCTCAAAATATTCCAAGTAAAACACCAAACTGGTGCATCTTAAATAAATGGCATGTTTTTAAATAAAAGGTATTAATGAATATATTAAGATCTGTGTTTTGAAAGTTGTTTTCAAATAGACTGATCTATACTTGAGTGGATATAAGTACTTGTTTCAACGAAGAAAGTTAACTGCGCAAAAACAACTTCAGAGTAGAGATACCTAGAGGCCAAAAAGTTGTGTTTTGGTCAGTACAAAACAGAACTACAAGTGAAAATGGGTTCAGTGGCTTTAAATTAGTCTAAAAACTTTAAGGAGACAGTATTGCCCAATGGTTAAAAGACCAGCGTGCAGCCACTCTGGAAAATAGTAGGGAGGTTCCTCAAAAAGTTAAAAATAGAGGACTACCCTACAATCCAGCAATTATACTACTAGGTATTTACCCAAAGAATACAAAAATACAGATTCAAAGGGACACGTGCACCCCAATGTTTATAATAGCACTATCTAAAATAGCCAAATTATAGAAACAGCCCAAATGTCCATCAGCTGATGAATGGATAAAGAAGATGTGGTATGTAAAAACAATGGAATAGTACTCAGCCATAAAAAAAGATCAATGTTGTCATTTGCAACGACATGGATGGAGCTAGAGAGTACTTGACTAAACGAAATATGTCAGAGAAAGACCAATGCCATATGATTTCATTCATATGTGGAATTCAAGAAACAAAGCAAACAAGCATAGGGGAAAAGAGAAAGATGGGGGGGGGTGCAAATCAAGAAACAGACTCTCAACTATAGAGAGCACACCAATGGTCACCAAAGGGGAGGTGGGTGGAGTGATAGGTGAAATAGGTGGTGGGGATTAAGGAGTGCACTTGTGAGCACAAGATGTTGTATGGAAGTGTTGAATCACTAAATTTTACACCTAAAACTAATACGATACCACATGTTAACTAACTGGAATTTAAATAAAAGCTTTTAAAAAAATAATAAATCTAATTGAGCAGACAAAAAAGAAAAAAATACTAGGGTGCTAGAATCGAACAGAACCAACCCTGTGTGTCACTGGACAAGTTAATTAAATGTTCAGGTTGTCAACTCCCTGGACTATAAAGTATCACCTCCTATCATAGATAGTGAGAGGACTAAATGAGATAATGCATGACAAGAAATTAGCAGACACCACACACGAAACATTCAGTAAAGGTGAGGTATGAGGATAATGATTAAGAAGGAATGGTGAAGATATTGATTCTCAACTAAGCCCCTATCTACCTATGTACCGATTCATTACTGTACTTGTGTCTGAGGTTTGCAAACAGTGTTCTGAAGACAAATTGAAAAAGATCCACTTTTCCTAGTGAATATAAATCCATGACAGTTTCTTTTCTAAACTGTTCTGCTGATGCTGAAAATAGAGGAAGACACAAAGCTAGAAGCCAGGATCAGAAGACAGGATCAAGTTACAGTTGTCCTTTCTCCCTCAAGCTGAGAATTTGTGTATGTACGTTCAAGGACTGAAGCCAATAAGCCTATTATATTGCAAACACAAAAGACAAAGGTTTTGGTAATAAACACAAATTTAGAAGGGAAGGATTAGCACATGAGTGACAAAGAAGAGGAATAATTATTCTGTGTGGGATAGGGGTATAAAAGGATTACCACCCACTAGGCAGCTCAAGAGAATAAATCTCAAGAGTTTTCAGCAGCTACAAGTCTGGTGAGCCCGTAAATATCCACCTAATAGTTCTGAAATTAAAACCCACTGTTACAGGACCATAGAAAAAAGTGCATCCTACCATGGTAGGTGTATCTGTCAGAAAACAGAAAGAAAAAAAAAAAAATGTTGGGAAAATGGAGCCCATACCAGACCACCGAAGAGAAGGAATTTCATATAGGGAACTAGTCATAAGACTACTGGGAAAGCAAAAAAAAAAAAAAAAAAAAAGGCAGGGAAGAATGCGGAACACTGCCACCTCCCTTGAAGCTGGGGCAACCAGTGGGATGATGCACAGAGGCCAGAAGCCAGGGCTGCCTCACTGTAGCTGGATCCACACAGAGGCTCAGAACATGGAGATATACTGTCCAAAGCAACAGCAAGGGGGGAAATATGTCCTGGTTTTTCCCTTCCTATCTCTTTCCAACTTGCGAACAATGACTCCAACTGGGAAAACCTACTTAGTACTCAGTTAAGAAGGAAGCCTGGGAGGGGCGCCTCGGGGGTTCAGTCGGTTAAGTGTCCAACTTCAGCTCAGGTCACGATCTCACGGTCCATGAGTTCGAGCCCCGCGTCGGGCTCTGGGCTGATGGCTCAGAGCCTGGAGCATGCTTCCGATTCTGTCTCTCCCTCTCTCTCTGCCCCTCCCCCGTTCATGCTCTGTCTCTCTCTGTCTCAAAAATAAATAAACGTTAAAAAAAATTTTAAGAAAAAAAGAAGGGAGCCTGGGAAAGCAGATGTCAAGAGATGGACGTGGAGTAGATCTGAAAGAAAACAAATGACCGGCACAATAGGCAAACATCAAGGAAACTTACCAAATAGATAAAAGGCACCACTCCTTTCGGTTAGGGTCAAAGGGGATCCTCAGTACAAAAGAGATGTCACCATTATTAGTTTTAATCAGGCTACCATTTGGAAATGCCATCGAATAAAGCCCCCCAGTCAAAATGGCAGTGTTAAGATTAAAAATCTGCCAATGTCACCACATTTGCTTCAACATGTGAGAAGGTAAAAATGAAAGCCCTTTTTTTGGTAGCTCTTCCACTCTTGGATTTCACATACAGGTAAGAATTGAAAGAACACATTGGGAAATCTGTACAGGATGGCTACCATTTTAATTTGGCTGGGATATCACAAAGTACACAACAACCATCTAATCATTCCCAAAGTTCATTTAAAAAGATCACTGTAATATTGGAGAAACAAAAGGATCTATTCTAAGAATTAAGAACTGTCCCAATACGACCGTTTCCACTTTTCTCGTTTCCCTGCAGCATGTGAAAGGTTTGCAGGGACAGCAGAGTCACAGATTCACTCTTGACAATCTCACAGGTACGTTCTCAGAAGAACCGTGTTGGCTTATAAAACGGAGTCCAGGGGCGCCTGGGTGGCGCAGTCGGTTAAGCGTCCGACTTCAGCCAGGTCACGATCTTGCGGTCCGTGAGTTCGAGCCCCGCGTCAGGCTCTGGGCTGATGGCTCGGAGCCTGGAGCCTGTTTCCGATTCTGTGTCTCCCTCTCTCTCTGCCCCTCCCCCGTTCATGCTCTGTCTCTCTCTGTCCCAAAAATAAATAAAACGTTGAAAAAAAAAATTTTTTTTTAAAAATAAAACGGAGTCCATTCTGGGGGGAGGGGGGAACCATAGAATGGTAGGCCATCTGAAATCATTTAACCTTGGACAATATATTCTGCATCTCACTTTCCTTAGACTGTCGAGACTAGATTAGAACATCTCTCCATCTTCAGGTTGAGTGCAGAGAGGGGAGGAGCAACTTGCTCAACCCAGTCTCTAGAAAGTGGGAGAACAGAAACCACCAACACTGATTGAAGTCCAGGGGGCATTTTCAGGAAATGGAGTAAGTAAAAGGAAACTGGATATTCAAAGCAATCTCCCAGGGGCGCCTGGGTGGCTCAGTTGGTTGGGCGTCCGACTTCAGCCAGGTCACGATCTCGCGGTCCGTGAGTTCGAGCCCCACGTCGGGCTCTGTGCTGACAGCTCAGAGCCTGGAGCCTGTTTCAGATTCTGTGTCTCCCTCTCTCTCTGACCTTCCCCCATTCATGTTCTGTCTCACTCCGTCTCAAAAATGAATAAACGTTAAAAAAAACTTAAAAAAACAAACAAACAAGCAAAGCAATCTCCCTAGACTGGTACCACGGCCCCTCTTCCTGGGTCACCTTTTTTTCTCAGCTCACACTCACAAAATATATCCTTCCAAAGTTACCAGAAACTACAGCATCCACACCAAGCTGATGCCAATGGAGGAAGAGATCACCTCAACTTTATTTCTACCCATCAGTCAACATAGAAATAGGCACTGTGATCAATTATTGCATAATGGAAGAATGTGTTTCTCTCATTAATTTCTTTCATTTTTTTTTTTTTGCTAAGTTTCAATTTCTAACGGCAGAGAAAAGATAAAAGGGAGTATACAAAGAGTTCTCACGTTATGCTGATGTTAAGAGTATATTGTCGCCAATAGTAAGTTTCTACAGAAGGTCAATAAAATGTGGGAGAAAATGTGAATATAAATAATTTATTATGTGCTCCTGCTATAGTTGCTGCAGCTTGCATAAGTGACCTGGAAAGTCTAAGAATTCTGATAATTCTAATAAAGCCAAAAAACAAATGGGAGTGTATTCCTCGTTGGTCTCCTAACTAGAAGGTAACTTAAACCCAAGTCCTACTCAGCTTTAGCTTTAGAGTCTAAAGTTAGTGTTCTCCCCAAGTGCTGCTTCCAGGGGAAGCCCCTGTGGTCCCAGTGTACCATCTGTAAAGACTGCTCGCCAAGCAGAAAGATCCTGTTCTGTTTATACACCGAGGCATAACCGCACTGTGCTGGCCTAACCTCCCCTAAAGAGGTTAAATAACGTTCAGTATCGTTTGCCCTAAATGGAGGTTGTTCATCACCCTGAGTAACAAAGCAAAAAAAGCGACTCTTTATAACATTAGTATATTTTCAGATATATTGGTGCATACACTCTTAGAGCTCCATGTGCCATACACATATACACATGTATGTACATATGCACAACCATGGGAACATACACAATTTCTGGGAACAAAAGGGAAACAGGGATCATCTTTGGTTGAAGAAAAGAAACAAAGGCAAAATTCACTCGTGCTGTAACTGCCCGGTAGACTTCATTAGCTATTCACGGAGGAAGGCTTCGAATGTGGAACTTCGACACTTCCCTGTCCCTGTCCCCCTCATGTAGCCCTGAACCCAGACTTGAGGTGGAGAGAAGTAACCACTGCTGAACTCCACAGCCCTCTGCTGAGGGGCCGAGTTCAAGGTGAGAACCAGCAAGAGCCCAGGACCCTCCACATTTGCCCTGTGATCAAGTAACTGTACTCTGGAGCACACTTCAAGGAAAACAAGCACATCAAGATCCTCTGAAAGAGCATGTTACCTGATGTGGCTGCGAACTGGACCATCTGCTATAGGAAGGAACACCCGAAGACTTGCTGGCCGAGCTTCTCTGGAAAAGGGAAGGGGGGAAAAAAAAAAAAGAAAAGATTTCATGTTGTCACACAAACCGAATATGCTTTATATTTCTCTAAACGAATTATTTATTCAGTGTCTACAGCTCCAAAGATTAACACAATCTTAGATGCTGTCTGAACTGAATCTCGGTTTCATTTCTTTTAAAACGCATTCTCCTCAGCAAGAATATTATAAACACTAAAGCTGAAACATCTGGATCCAACTCTCAGCGTGTGCTCATTGTTTGACCTGCCGCGCGTCACCCAAATGCTCGGTGTCTCAACTTCCCCTTCAGCGAGACTCAGATAATAATTCTTACGGCACGGGATTCTTGGGAGAATCACCAATATGGTGACAGGTGTGAAGCAGTTCATCCAATAAGGTTCTAGACATGTATGAAGCCTTAATTCAACATGCAGGAAATCAGGCCCATTATTCTAGGTTTCCACGTGCAACACACTGGCATACAAATATCCACATATTTGAGTCAGTTATTCTTTTTCTTCAATTGATCTATTTGGAGAAACACCGAGTGAGCACATGAGCGCACACGCATAAGCCAGGTAGGGGCAAAGAGACGGAGAGAGAAAACCCCAAGCAGGCTCCACGCCATCAGCGCTGAGCTTGACCCAGGGCTCGAACTCACCAACTGCAAGATCACGATAACCTGAGCCGAGATCAAGAGTCAGACACTCAATCGGCTGAGCCACCCAGGCACCCCAGTTGTTATTATAAAGAGAATGTCACCTTGGGAAAGGCCTTACCATATCATCACTACAAGCTCCCTGAACTTGTGATATGCCACAAACTCACTGCAGATTAGCTCCCCCACAGTCATTCTTTTTTTTTTTTTTTTTTTTTTTTAAAGTGAAAGTTGTATTCTTTCAACGTTTATTTATTTTTGGGACAGAGAGAGACAGAGCATGAACGGGGGAGGGGCAGAGAGAGAGGGAGACACAGAATCGGAAACAGGCTCCAGGCTCCGAGCCATCAGCCCAGAGCCTGACGCGGGGCTCGAACTCACGGACCGTGAGATCGTGACCTGGCTGAAGTCGGACGCTTAACCGACTGCGCCACCCAGGCGCCCCCCCACAGTCATTCTTAACACCATGTTTCTTGGACTGCTTCTACCGTCAAGGTTTAAACAACTACAAACCCACTTTCTCGGCAGTCCTTCCCTCCACTCCTGGCCAGTGAGACGTGAATATGATTTTGGAGGTGTGAGATGGGACAGAATTCTGGGAAAACCTTTTGCTCTCCTGATAAAAGGGAAAAGATAAGGCGCATACCTTCACCACCACTCTTCTTTCTAAATACAGATGCACTACACGGAGCTGGAGTAACCATTCTGTGACCTCAAGGAAAAGGCCAAGAGAAGAGCAGAGATGCTAACCTGAATTAATCTTGTGCTGCAGTGACCTACGGCTTCAGACTGCTACTTCTGCCTGAGCCCTCCTTGTGTAATTGACTGTAATCACCTTTTCCGTCACTTGTAGAAACTCGTGGATGCTTCACGGCAGAGGCATGAAGATGTGAAAGCAATTGGTATGTTTCGAGAATGATCAATAGGCCAATATAGTCCCGCCAACTTCCGTACACCCCATCACTGCATTCCATCTGCCTTTCGGGACCCCCGTGTAATTCTGTGCTGGCCTTTGCTGTTCCTGACAGCTTTCCTGAATCTCTGCCACAGGGAGGTTGGCATGCTGGCTAAATGTTATGTTCTGCCTGCTCAATTCAACTTCCCTCTAGCATCTGCCCATCTGAAGAGGCAGAGTTGGGAGCAGCTCTCCTGCCCCACTGAGGCTGATCGGATTGCACCCTATAGCACAGTGTGAGAAGCATTTCCGTGTTCCACTTGGATAAAGGGAAAACTATCAACGAAGTGGCCAAAAGTTAAACTTAAAGCGTAATCGCACTTCCTCAATGAGAAGCAGTAGCAATGAATTTCAAATGTATCCGACTTTACCAGCACATGACGGTGTGCCTTCTCTAATGCCGTTTTCCTAATTGTGAAATAAGGATAATTTAGATGGTCTCTGTGCTCCCTCCTTATCCAGCCCCAGATCTATTCAATTAAAGGGTTCTATACTTTCAGAGTATATAAATTACTGATTATAGATTCAATTCCTTTCAATGCCGAGGAAACATCTTCGCCTCTGTTAACTAGAAAATGCTAATAATCCAGAATAGCCCTTTGCTTGAATATGTAGCAGATCTTGGCTTCCTTCATTTGTAGGAAGGGGCTGTTAGCTGATTTTCTAGTCCAACAATTTGGGCTTCAGAAGAATCTCTTCAAGTCTCTTTAAATCATAAGATTTTGGAATTCACCATCAGACTAATCAAGACATCATAGAGTGAGAACATAATTTATCAGTTTTGAGCCACCATACAGGTTTCTAAAACTGTAACAATAATTTTTATACTGAATATCAGGAAAATAATTGTGTTTATTTTAATTAAGATAGAACTGACATAACATTGTGTAAGTTTTAAGGTATTTGTGTTGATTCAAAACATCTAGGTATTGCAATAGGATTACCATCATTCTGTATAATTATTCCATAAAATATATATATTATGGATAATACATATACTTTATCCCCTCATCTGCTGACGGACACTTAAGTTCTTTCTACATCTTGGCTATTGTGAAAAGTGCTTCAATAAACATGACGTGAGTGTATCTGTTTGATATCCTGCTTTCATCTTCTTTGGGTATGTACCCACAAGTGGAAATACTGGATCATATGGTAGTTCTACTTTTAATTTTTTGAGGAACCTTCACACTGTGTTCCACAGTGGCTACACCATTCCCACCAACCGTGTGCACGAGGCTGCCCTTTTCTCCACACCCTCAGCAACACTTGTGAGCTCTTCTTCAAAGTTTTGGTTTTGTTTTGTTTTGTTTTTAATCAGAATAAAATTATGATCATCCAATTCAAGACATGAGCACTAACATTCGACAAATATTTCACAGAAAAGGGAGATGTGTGATGTGCAGCATCTGACCCACATCATTAAAGAACCTTGAAGGGGGAAGGACAGAAAACGGGCATTTATATGTAACAACAACCCAATGTGAAATGCAAGCTCTCCCTTCTTGATAAGTGCCCACGCTTACCTTTCTTCTAAAGGTCACACTGCACTTCGGCACCGACACAAGTGTAATTAACTGTATCATGGTAATTGTAATCTATTGTGATCCACACACTTCACATCCTTTCTGGCGCTAAGGATAAATGTAAAAGGCCAGAGAAACAACAAAATAACTGGGCAACATTAACTGCAAATTTTAAAGACAGGACCAGGTCTAGAATTGCAGCCTCGCTTCTGATGGAGGCGACTGTATTCAAAAAATCAGTCTCATAGCACAACACAAAATCTCGTTGGGTTTCCTTGATGTCCTTTTGAATTAACTAGCCACAATGTGTGGTTTGGATTTCAGCCTGGACCAAAATAAGCTCACCTGACAAACCAGAGAAGTAATTGATCCTATCTTCATTTCCCCCCTCTTGGTGCCCTTAGCAGCCAGTGGTTAATCAAAGGGCAGTACCCAGATCAGAATAATGAGGCATGCTGGTTTAAAATGCACATTCTCTGACCCCAGGAATTTACAAATCTCTGGAAGTGGGATCCAGCAATTTACATTTTTAAGAGGCTCTTCAGTGGATTCATATTTAGTCTTGGAAGCAAGGAAACATCTCCGAATACTCCCAGCACACACTTCTTTTGCTGCACGCATCCAGTGAAGAACAAGGATGATGATGAGTAGAGGTATCAAGACCCAAGGATATTATTGATAGCATTTTTTTAATCTAAAAAAGATAAAATGAACTCTCAAACTCCAAAGAAATACTTCTGGAAATTGTGGGAAGGCGCCTGAGGAAAAAGAATCTTATTTTTCATCTACTGATATAGATTGAACCTTCAGCCACCACAGCGCAATTAAATGGCTGGGTAGGAGTTTCAGTTTAGACACCCAATGCCTGCCCTTGGAAAACCTCCCCTGAATATCAAGAATGGGCTACTGTCCTTCTGATATGTTTCCAGCACATCTGCGCTCGCCGCCTATCAAAAAGTCCTAGGACACTCTCTTGTAACTGCCTTCTAAATGCAGTTTCCTCTTGTAGACTGTACATTCCACAGGTTATAGGGGAAAGTGGGGAGCAAGCTGGGGATGCGTCTCATGGACTAATGTAACTAGGCACGTCTGTGCTTGGGATACAGTAAGTGCTCAGTAAACACCAAATTAAATAGGTTCGATTTGTGAGTGTGGACAGGAGACTGCTTCCGCAGGAGACAGTAGCTACAGAACTAACACTCCCAGGGACAAATGCAGCAAAAGTTGATAGAATTCCAGAGCCCCAGTGGTTACTATGATGTCTTAGAAAGGGTAACACCAGTGGCCCAGACTTCAGGGTATTCGAGTGGGGAGTACCCTGACTCGGCTTCACAGAAAATAGCAACTGTTCAAGTCAGTAGGGCAAGAAATAAGGGAAATGGCAGACGCCACATCGAAGTTGAGAGTATTGGTTAATGGACACATGTTATCCCATATAAAATGTCTCAGGAATGCTGTGAGATAACCGCCAAAGACCTAGATGATCTACAAAAGCAGAGAGAAGCTAGAATGCAAAGAAATATTGAGACAAAAATACATACCCTACTTTGCAGCTTCTCTCCCCACCCCACCCCCTGCCCCCCACCCGCCCAGGCTGTGAGGCTTGTGCAAATCCAGGTTGCTTAAGAGAAAAGGAGCTCAGGAGGACAGTGTAAAACATTAGTGATAAAAGCGTGCAGAACGCTGTGCTAAACAAAGGGGGAAAAAGGCTGTGCAGAAACCTGGAAGCAGACCAGATTCAACGGCAGTTTGTAAGTGAGGAAGGCGGCCAGATGCTGCGGGAGCCTGCCAGCCGGCCAGCCACTGTACTTCATCCGCAACTGTCCTTTGCTTGGCCAGCTTCCTCCAAGTCTAATTGCCCATCAGCCTAAGACAAGGAACTCTGGGAACACGTACATTTTTCAGTAGCTGGAGTCTTTGCCGCATTAGACCTTGAGCATATTTGAAGAACGAGAAATGAAGAAGCAATAAACAGTGTTGGAAGGTGACAACTGGACATCTGCATTTAACATCGTAGCCCAAGATTCATTGACAAATATGATCCAGGAACCAACATGGGTTATTCAGACAGACTGAACTCTGGATGACAGACATGACTTTTGGGATTTTAATTTCAGATGGAAAACCATGCTTCCAGTCCCGGTGAGATGAATCATGTAAGAGACAAGACCAAATAGCAAAGGACGTAGATAGCAGTAACACTTGTAATAAGGTATGAAGAGCGGACTCAAAAACCTTCCCAGCACAAGAAACTTTGAAGAATTAATGGTAAAGGCTCTACCTACACATACCTTAAAATAAAGAGCTACCAAAAAAAAAAAAAAATCACAAGTGCACATACCTGGCAAGCGAAGAAAAGGAAATTGGTAAAGGGTAAAGGATGGCCTTCTGGAATCTCTTTAACAATTTCGTTATTGAAAGCATCATGTCCTCTTTATAGTTGCAGTATCTTGGGACACAGATCCCCATGCCGTTCGTGTCCATGGGACACACAAACAATCTTTACCCTCCCCATCCTTTGTAAACACAATCACAGACAAATTGTCCTCGTTTTAAGGAATTATTGAGGTCAGTTGACCACACCATCACAGTCAAGAAGTTCCCTCCCATTCCTAATGCTACAGAGAATCCTCACAGTTGGTTAAGGAATGGTAGCTAAAAGCTGATTTGAGGCCCCATACCCTGGCTGTAGGCTTTGCGTGTCCTAGACCAGGGGCGAGGAGCCAGAGCAGAAGCAGCTTCTTCACCAGCAGATGCTGCTTTAAATAACCAGAATATGGTCTCCAGGCTCTAAGATGGCCTCCGAAGACCCTGCTTCCTGATACGGACACCTCCACAATGACCAACAGAGCCAACTAGTAGAATATAGTAGACAAACGATATTCTTTTTGACCAATAAAATATAGTGAAATAAGGATAGGTCACTTTGTAGATTAGGTTATAGGAATTTGGACATGGTCGATCATTTTCACTTAGATCCAAGCCATGTCATGAGAGAAGCCATGCCATGAGCCACCTTAGGAAGAGTCCCATGTGGTAAGAAATTGAAACTTCTTCGGGCCCCTGGGTGGCTCAGTCAGTTGAGCCCCCTACATCGGCTCGGGTCGTGATTTGACAGCTTGTGAGTTCGAGCCCCATGTCAGGCTCTGTGCTGACAGCTCAGAGCCTGGAGGCTGCTTCGGATTCTGTGCCTCCCTCTCTCTCTGCCCCTAACCCACTCACATTCTGTCTCTGGCTCTCTCAAAAATAAACATTAAAAAAAAATGTTAGAAATTGAAACTTCTTGCAAACAGCCACATGAGTGAACTTCAAATTGATCCTGCAGCCCCAGTCAAGTCTTCAGAGACTGCAGCCGGGGCTAACAGCTTGGCTGCACCTTTAGGAGAGACCCTGACTGAGAACAGCTACCCAGACTGTTCACTAATCCCCTACTCTCAGACACTGTGCAAGACAATCAAGGTTTACTGTGCAAGCAGCTAAATTTTGGGATCATCTGTCACACAGCAATACATTAAGTAATTCACATTATTAGCAGAAGAACTATTCAGCTCTTACCATGATACAAGTAAAAGTCTGTAGAAAGCACAAAGTATTCTGTGAATCATACCTAAGGGAGGGGAAGACATTCTTCTGATTTACAGACAAAAAAAAAGTTTCAGGATTTTTCCTCCTTTAGGTCTTTTTTTAAAAATTAAGTCCCTGAATTTTCACATTGTTATTTAACATGTCTCACAGCCACTTCCTTCAAAGAGACAGAGAACTGGAAGTCCCTGAAGACACAGGCACAAGGTAACCTCCAGCTCCCTTCCTGCACAAGACTAAAAACGGCGAACAGGATGCTCAGTAAATAAATGATAAGCTTCCTGTTATCATGCAGCTTTCTCTGTAACTCAACTTGATCTTGCTGTATCTTACAAAAGAGACCTGGTTCACTTTAGCTACTGGACTCCATCTGCCACTGCACATCTCAGAGAAACGGAAACCCTCCTCCGGCAGCTGCACAAGAGGGCAGGCTGGCGGATTCTACTTTTAAGATACTAAGGGGAGGGGAGGCTCCCACAGACCCACAAGGAAAAACGTGAGCCGATGATACAGTGTTCCCTCATCTGTGTTATACAGAAACCGGAACCACAGAATGACCTACCGAAAAATGGTTCTTTGTTCAGTTTGGGAAACGCTGCATTTCCCAAATGATCCGACCCAGAGATCTGCAGAATTTTTCTGTAGTGGACCACAGAGTAAATACTTTAGGCTTTGTGGCCCACACTCTTTTTTTACAGCTACTCAACTCTGCCATGTGGCATGAAAGCAGCCATAGATAATACCGAAGTGAGTGAACATGGCTATATTCCAGTAAAACTTTATTTGCAAAGATGGGCTGGATTCAGATTTGCCCCACAGGCTACACTTTCTATAGTGCTCCTGTCCCTTCACTGGAACGGTTAAGTACTAGAAAAGCTGAAAGGTTAACACGTAGGACACCATTCCAACCTCTCTCTTGAAGAATCACTGCACCTTCTGGCATATGAAATGCATTCAGAATTTCTGCTCCCAAGACATACCCATGGGTCAGTTTGTCCCAACATGACTTGTCCGAAGACTCTATTTACTTAACTCTTTCCTTCTTGCTCTACCTTTCCCCACCCTTTTTCTGTCACTCAACTTCTTTTCTTACCGAGTATTTATTTACATCTCAGGGATCTAGTCTTCTATAGTACCTCTCTGAGGAAACAAGTTACCTAAATTGCCACGTAGATCAATCTGAGTGAACAATTTTATTCTCACGTTTTAGAAAACTGGCTCGGAACGCAGAGTGCCAATGAACATCTTAAGCAATACCTTGACTTTCAAACATAGTACAGTCCCAAAGATAGAAAACTTAAAAAATATGTGGGGTCTTATGTGTGTGTGTGTTTTGTGGAAAACTGGCTGCTTGCCACGTTTTTCTGTGTCCTTTACCTCCCCTCATTCCTACCCTAGAAGTAAAGGATTTTACGTTTGGAACTTGTGGTATGAAAAATCATCTATTAGGAAGTTATGGACTAGGTCATTACCTCCAGAAAATGTCAAGTCCCTAGCATATCTGAAACTTAAAACCTAAAGTTAATTGCATTGGTCAAATTAGCCAATTGATGATTTTCTGCCAAAGTGTCTTGGAAACTTATAAAACACATAGTGATTTCTGGGACGGTCAGAGTTCTTACACACAAAAGAAACCTTTAATTTCCTCATTAGTAGCCTAACATTATTGGTGATCATTGGCCAAACAGACCAATGCTGGAATAACATAGGAGGGGACCACGCCATGATGTGAACAGTAGGAGACAGGGGTCATTCACCACAGGACATCTCAGAGGCTGCCTGCCACATAGAGTAGGTAGAAAGCAATCTGACAAGCAGATATTTTTTTTCCCTCCCGAATCTGATATTAATGAGGCATTAACCAAGTCATTTCTACTCATCTATAAACTGGGGTGGCTGAACTAAAGTCAAACTTGCTGTGAACATGTGAGTCCGTCAATATTACCCATTCATATATTATTTCAATGTATATGCATATCAGTGATGCCACACAGTGGACAATGATAAGTCGGAAAGAAACTGGCTAGAGCCCAATTTCCCAGAATGGGGCAACCCCTAATCTGGAATTCCCACCCAGTCATTTCTTTTCCTCAAAGCCATGAGAATCCATAGGATAGTCAGACTTTCCTGAGCTTAGGTACCATCAACTTTTCAAAGCCTAAGGAGGGGGTGGTGGTTGCTAAATTTTAAAAGTGGTTTATTCAACCGTCCATCAGATTAGAGATTCCTCTGTCTCCCAGACTTCATCACAAGGGAGACATGTAATGCTCAGAAGTTTTCCCCCATAAAAACATATCCTGGGACACTGCACAGCCCTCCATTCTGATTCTGGGACTTCCTCCCATCTCTTCATCAGGAAACAGAGCGGGAAGACTAAGTTCTCCTTCGTACAAATAGCACCAGATGCCACCACAGCTGCAATGATCCTCGTAACCATGGGCACTTGTGACAAGGCTCCAATCTAGCCTTTTGGCTGCGGGTAGCAAGGGGAACATGGTCACGCTGTCATAATGAATCAGGTTTGTCATCATGCTATTCGCCACATACAAAACACGCTTGGCACGCAAGCTTTCCAGGATGAGTGTGTTTCCAGGTGGAAAACTTTTGAAGTCTTTGCTCTGTGACTGAATGGAATAGGTCAGAGAGAACACTTATATGACTCTTCCTAACAAATCCTCATGTGGCTGATCCTTTTTGTGGGCCTAAGAGATGTAGAAAAGTAGAAAAATGTACTTCAGCCCCCACTTTCCCAGGAAACTAAAGATTTTGTAATTCCTAAAGTAAGAAACAACTACAAAATTTTAAACTTTAATGAGACATGGTTATTTCTTCATAAAGTACTCATGAGTAAATTGGGGGTGAAGTTAATGCCTCCAAATACAGCCCTCTATTCAGTAGAATTTTGTTGCCATCTACATGATTTGAAACTTTAAAAATAGGGGAGGAGGGTGAGGAGGTAAAGAATTAAGCCTTATTTTAAGAGAATATGATTTGGGGCCAACATGTGTAAAAGCAGTCACAAGCATGAAATCACAAAAAAATTAACTGCCCAATGCAATGTGTATTTAAGTAGAGTCAATTCCAAGAAATTGTGGAAAGGCTGCCCTCTTCAGACACACTATTTTTTCTTAAGTTGCTATAGATTTTTCTACCTAAGTTTCTCTACAGGGGAAAATAGGAGTATGGGAAAGTATTTTTAAATCTGAGTTTTACTCTAATAAATAAATGTCAAACAAGGACATGGGAAAAAACATTATTGAGTACCTAGTTTGCCTGTCTGGATTTGCCTGGAATATGTATCTTATAAGCTTTCCACATAGCCCTTGAAGCATGTAAGCAAGCTTCCGGATCCTAAGCTGTAATTAATTAATGGAGCTGTCTAGGCTGAAATGTTTACCTTGGCTGTCACATATCTAAGTGCATTCAGAATAACCACCTGAAGTCACAATAATTGGCTTTCATGTCATTAGAATTTGTAATAGCCATGATGAACTTGACTCTTACTCCACAAAAACCCTTGTTTTTGGTTTTATTCCTGTAATTCTGAACAACCTGAAACAACAATTAAGAGAGTCCTGTCATGATGGAAGGTATTGCGCATAGTTGGGACCCTGGGAGGGAAAGCACGATTTCTACTGTCAGCAGAGTTTCCTTGGAATACTCCACAGACAGGTTCTCTACAGACGGTGAGAAGCAAGTGGAAAATTTCATTTGAAACACAACTCGTTTTTCTACATTTCCTGTGCTGGGCTTCTTACCACCCCCTACCCCTGACATTTACTTTTTCAATGACCAAATACAAAACATCAGTCTAATATAATGAGATGGCTTCCAAGAACCACACTCAAAAACCAGTTCAATTCTTTATAGTCAGTCCAGAACAAATTAGAGGTAAAAAAAAAAAAAAAAAAAAAAAAAAAAACTACCAACCAATCGTGACATACTCCCATTATATTATCTTCTGCAAGAAGATGAAATGTTTGTAAGGTGGCCTCTTTTGTTTCATAGCAACAATGAAGAGAGGGTACATAATATACTCAATTAAACAGAGGTCATTGGAGAGGGAATTTGTAAATGTTATTTCTGAGAAACGGTTGTTTATGAAAATCAAATTGGAGTGTGCAGGAAAATGGTGTGTGGGGCAGTGATAGCTACCAATTTACATAATACGTGACACATGTAATATACATGTGCACTTTTGCAGACAAAGACAGAACTAACTTGTTTATAATTTGAGGTGAAGAGGCTGAGAGGAAGTGCGTGCCAGCATGTGTCTCCTCCGCCTTCTAATATTCAGCTTCATGTATAATTGATAGACTACAATTTTTATGATGGTTAAAAAACAGTAAATAAATTATGAAGATTTCAAAGATCATCCATTTGCCAGGAAGACTCAGGTTTTCCTTGACCATTCAAGGAAATAATTGCTATTCCTCAAGGCAGTTCTAGCAGACCAGCAATTTCTTTGGGTTCTTATGCTCCCAAAGTGCTCAGGTTCAAAACTAAGCTTGGTGGACAACTAGACCTCAAGTATGACCCATGCTTTCTATTTATGCAGAGCTTAAATTGATAGAATTTGGGCAGAAAAGCCAGCCTAATACCAAATGCTGAACTCAGATTACACCTGTATGCAGAGATAAAATATGGAAATTCCGAATGGAACCAACAGAAGACGCTGTCCACTTGAGAGGAAGGCCTTGAGATAAAAACAAGTTCATCACATGCACTATAGCTTCAGGAGTTTCAAATACAGGTCTATTTGTTTACATCATTAAAATTCTATAAAATTACATTTTGGACATGTATCCAACTCTAGAGGTATATATACACACATACATAAGTTTATAAACTTGCAGTTTATATGAATATAAACATGTGTTATGGATAATATATATTATAAATATAACTGTTTATGTGCATTTCTATTTATGCATTATTTCATTTGTTATACATGTATGAACATATTACTATGTATAATACCTAACTAACATACTATTATGTATATTTCACTATATAACTTATGTTATATATTTAACATAAGATATATTACATAATATAAATTATATGCACATATTATCTATTATGTAAGCATATTACATATACATATTACATATAATATGCTTACATATATCATAAGCTATATAAGGACAGTATATATACTATATATTATATTGCCACATAAATGTATATACTAAACCATAGACACTGAACTCAATTTGGAATTTAAGAAATTTTCAAGGGTACTCCTAACCATATGCAATTTCTAACTTCCACGAGGACTTTGTAATGAAAACCCTTTTGTAAGAGGAGACACCGCTGTATCTATCCTCAACAGAGCACTCCACAAATCTTCCTGCTCCTGCAGAAGTAAACACACCCTTAATACTGAGCTCAGGAACTCCTCCATACAATTTCAAATCAAAGCCAATTTGTTTTTTGAATTGGTATTGGCTCTCTTGGCCTTGGTCTACTGACTATTTTAAATAGAACTCTGTGGGAGAATCACTGATGTCTCTGTTGTAAGGTGCAGTGAAAGAAACACCAAGTTACCCAGGAGACGTGAAATAGTGAGTTAGCAGCCAGTGTTTAGACGACACCGTTTGATGGGCAGGTACTGTAACCACTGGACCTCCCAGCCCCTCCAGGTCTCCAAGCTTTGAGAAGCAAATTCTATGAGGCACCAGATTATGCTTAAGCCAACAGCACAATCATTGTAAAAGGCTCTTGAAACCCCTTCTTCCCTCACATTCACATTAAATAAGCTAGCATTCACACCGTTTTCCCCTCACAGACAAACCATTACCAGCCACTGTTACCATGGCACAGACACACGCCAGGGAAAAGCTCCACACACAGAAGGGTCGTTTCTGTGATTAGCTGGTAGAATCCAAAGGAGAAAAAAATAGAGCTGGAGCTCAAGCCACACACGGCCATTTGTCCCACATGAACGAAATATTCATAACAAACAGAGCACGGAGCCAAGATGGCAAACTTCAGACATGAGCATGTTTTTATGAATAACCACTTATAAAACTATGGGAGAAAAGCAGAAGATATCCAATGTGTCATTCTCCAGGGCTTTGCTGTAGATCATGGCTTCACGAGGGACAGGACAGAGGCTGCTCTTTCTTGAGGAAAATCTCACAGCTTTACCATGAGCAGGGAGGCACGGGAGCCGCGGTTGTGCACACGAAGGTACGCTTCGGCTCTGGTGGCACACATAACCCCACTCAACACCAAGGCAAAACTACTCCCGTCTGGATATAAAGAAAAGTCTCACAGCTGCACCGTGGAGAGGAATGGCCAGGGGAGTTTCGGGAAGAGCTGGCACCTGCCTTTCAGCTTGCCGGTTCAGGATTTCTGATCACCATGCCAAGTCCAAGGTCAAGGCAGAATGGCAGACTCAGAATGCTGCAGCTAGAAGTCTCTGCAGTGGTGCCTGTTGATTTGCTTGCCCAGTTTCCCACACACATTTTCTTCTATAACAGTGGTGTATTCCTTTGAGAAACTCCTCTACCTTCACTAAACTCAGCAGTTCAGGTGTGCTGCCCTCTGGGTGACCCGAGCCTGCCAAGAAGTTCCATCAAGAATTTGGGTCTTGAATACAATGGCCCAAGGGCAACTGGAGATGATTAAAGTCAATGGAGGTGCCCTGAAGAGACCACTTATTAGTTCCTATAATTGTCCTAGAGCTTCCTTCATTGTTGCCTTTCCCAAACACTGAAGGCTCTTTTTTTTTCCCCCTTGGAAATTTAATTCTATGTCCCACCCCAAACCCTTCCAATAAGTTCCATTTTCCTTAAGTTACCAGGGTTAGTTTCTGTTGGCTTGAAACCAAAATACCATTACTGACACAGATTCTTAGTGGTTACCTTTTTGCCAATTTCTTTTCCACTCTTCACTATACACTATTTACCAAGTTCAGCTTAGATTATTTTCTCTCCATATATACACCTAATACATGCTATGTTATATTCTACATTACACTATTATACTATACCGTATTCTTTTTGCCCTTAAAACATCCTAATGATATGGCTATTATTATTGCAAATGCACTGAAGATGAGGAGGTCATTGAAGTTCAAAGAGATCAACTTAGTGGTGCATCAGGATAACCTAAAGCCTTTGTTAAAGGCCAGAGTCCTGGTCTCCACGCCGAGATGACCGATTCAGCGGGTCTAACAGAGGGCCCTCAGAATTCACTTTTCTAACAAGTTCCCAAATAAGGATGCTGCTCGTCCAGGACCACGTTTTGAACAGCACTAGATTAAATCAAAGCTTCTCAAGTTCTGATGTGCTCACAAATCCCTTGGGGAAGAGATTCTACTCCAGCAGGTCTAAGGTGAGGCCCAAACAACCTCCATGCGAGATGAAGATGCCACCAGACCACACACGGCAGCAAGGATTACATGACTGACCCAGATCACACAGTAACTGCCAGCGCCTGGACTGGGTCTCAGGTTTGCCTTCTCTTATTCACTCCACCGCCTCCCCTAAGAAAACCTGGTCTTTACAAAGGAGAAGCCCAAACCTCTGAAGGATCATACAATTTTACCAGATCTCACAGCTGGTTAGTTATATATTTAACAGGACACGATTGTCAGCTTTGATCACCAGCCCAGACAGCTTTGCTCCATAGTGCTCAAGAGTTCAAAAGTACTGTAGCTCCATTTCTACTCTGCATTAAAGCCTGACAAAGACACCAAAAAATGGGCAAGGTCAGCACTCATTTACATTTCACTGATGGGGCACCCAAGTGGGGTACAGATTGCACAAACAGCTTGTTTATGCATGCCACTAGAAGGCATCAAAGCTCGACCTGACCGAAAACAATTCTAATGCCAAGTGCATGCTCCCACCACCTGCAACAAAGAAGACAAGACACGTCCTTAACCTGAAAGATGGGAGACCCCAAAATGGAGAGCCAGTTATGGGGACCCAAGACCCTGTAGACCAGGTATCAAAAACAGAGGTCCACTAGCCTCGTCTGGCCCACAGAAGCATTTTCTCTGGCCTATACAGTGTGTTTATTGGTGGGTCAGTTGCCTATGTTTAAATACGGAGCAATTTTGGGGCGCCTGGGTGGCGCAGTCGGTTGAGCGTCCGACTTCAGCCAGGTCACGATCTTGCGGTCCGTGAGTTCGAGCCCCGCGTCAGGCTCTGGGCTGATGGCTCGGAGCCTGGAGCCTGTTTCCAACTCTGTGTCTCCCTCTCTCTCTGCCCCTCCCCCGTTCATGCTCTGTCTCTCTCTGTCCCAAAAATAAATAAATAAACGTTGAAAAAAAAAAATTTAAATACGGAGCAATTTTACATTCATTATAATCCAGAATGAAAAACTGTAAAGATCTGGCAACACAGAGTCCGGATTCTCGCACCTTACAGAAACAGCTCTGGGTGTGAGGGGAGGAAGGTGGGGGCATGGCGGTCATTGATGTGGCCACCTTGTCTGGGACATGGACTTACAGGATAGAAGATCGACCACTCCCCGCCACTTGTTCATCAGATCACCACAGTCCCCAGTCAGCCTGCGGCCAGGAAACCCTGCAGGCACCGGAGGTCAGATGGCTGCCAACAAGAGATCCACGCGAAGAGGGTACTAGAACGTCAACATTTCCCCGGGAGAGTAGACAGAAAGGTGCAGAACTGAGCCATGTTGTTAGGAAAGAATGTACCTGTTAAAGTACTGGAGGAGAAAAATCCAGAGTAGTGCCCCCGCCTTTATGTGCACATGAAGACAGACTCTTACTTCTGAATGAAAGCTGAACTCATAGATGCCCCCTTTTTTCTCATAAAGTACGAGTTGCTAATACTATTTGAATCACCACAGCATACCCATTAATCCTGAAGTTTTGTTTTTTTTTTTTTTAATTTTTTTTTTTTAATGTTTATTTTTAATTTTGAGAGAGAGAGAGACAGACAGAGCATGAGCAGGGGAGGGGCAGAGAGAGAGAGGGAGACAGAGAATCCAAAGCAGGCTCCAGGCTCTGAGCTGTCAGCACAGAGCCCGATGTGGGGCTCGAACCCACGAACTGGGAGATCATGCCCCGAGCTGAAGTCAGCCACTTAACCAACTGAGCCACTCAGGTGCCCCAATCCTGAAGTTTTGATAGCTTGAGTGGTAATTGTTTGCTGGTTTCTGGAAAACTCTGCTTTGGTTAAAACAAACAAACAAAAAAAAAACCCATATTTTCTCTACCCTCATGGATTAGTGGTCCCTGTTGCACACACAGCCAAGTATGTTCCTGAACGAGGCCAAGGATCCAGCTGGCAAAATCCTGCTTTAGCATAATTTTAAATCGCCGAGTCAACATAATGCCACTCTTCTGTTTAAATTACTGAACAATTAAAACTATGTGGGGTGTAATTCCAGGCTGAGTCCAGTCCTGTATGCAGCTCTTTTGTTGTCATTGTTAAATGGCAATACCAAAGCATGTCCAGAACTGGACCGAGGGTAGAGTTTCAGGGCCACAAAATTTATGCAAGGAATTTAAACACTGACACACTGTTTAAAACAAAAGGTTTGCCCCCATAATTCATCACACCTTTAAGATCACAGTCACGGGGCGCCTGGGTGGCGCAGTCGGTTAAGCGTCCGACTTCAGCCAGGTCACGATCTCACGGTCCGTGAGTTCGAGCCCCGCGTCAGGCTCTGGGCTGATGGCTCGGAGCCTGGAGCCTGTTTCCGATTCTGTGTCTCCCTCTCTCTCTCTGCCCCTCCCCCGTTCATGCTCTGTCTCTCTCTGTCCCAAAAAAATAAATAAACGTTGAAAAAAAAAAAATTTAAAAAAAAAAAAAAAGATCACAGTCACATATCTAAGTATGTTTTTGTTTTTTGTTTTTTTTTTTTTTTTTTTTTGGAGAGTCAACCCTAAGAGCAAACAGCCCTATCCCCTGGTGTTCCGTTGTCTCCTTGCAGCCCGAAGGTAGAAATAATGAGCCTGCAGAAGGGAGTGACAGATTTTATCTCGGAGACACTGACCCGAATGACTCCATTAGCATTGTTCCAAATGAAAAGTCGCCCTCCCTCTATGGGGATCGGAGGGGGCTGCCGGGGAGCTGGGAGGCAGTGAGATGTTCAACTTCCATTTGGAGCCAGAACCAAGGACGTGTTGTGCCCTCACCCCCGCATCCCACACAAGCTGGGCCCTGCCTATTTCCTGTGTACTTGCCTGCGACAGAAGGAAAGCCTCTCAAATCAAGGAGCACTATCTATGCCCTCAGTGCCCTGGGTCACATCTATAACCCCACTGGGCCCACATCAAGGGGATCCAGGCAGCCCAACCTGATGGATGCCCTCCAGCCCAGCCCCGTGGTTTATCATTTATGCCTTCCTCTTCCAGGATACTGTTCTCATAGAAGATCAAAGTCACTTGCCCTCCCCAGAGTTCTGCATTTCCAGGGAAAGCCATCCTTTTCCAATTTTGAACCAGGAAAGGAGATAGAGCAAGGAGGTGGGGGTGATGGATGGAGGGCAGAGAGGGTTATACACACACACACACACACACACACACACACACACCCCAGAGTCACTGAGGACTCCAGGCACCTCACCCCACAACGTCAAGGCCCACTAAACCTGAGAAAGGAGTTCATTAGATTGTTATCTTTTGTGTGCCAGATGGTTTTTAATCCAGAGATGCTACTTATGGGCAAGTTTGGGGCCTGACAGGATTCCAAATTTTACCACTTACTTGCTGTGGCATCTTGTACAAGTTTAAGTAACCTCTCTAAATGCCTATGCAGGGTTCAGTTTCTCCATCAGCAAAATGAAGACATTAGTTTCTCTTGCAGAATCATGTTGTAAATTAAATGTAAAATGCAATGGTGCATCTAGAACAGTGCCTGGTGCATACAAGATAATTCAATAAAGGTGACCTAATTATAATAGTAATAATAGTTAAGCAAGCTCTATAGACACAAAGTCAAGAATTTTACATGCAGACGCAGCCCCTAACATGTAAAGCTTGCAGATGAGGCTCCTCCCTGCCTTCTATCCACATTGCCAAGTGAAAGCTTTCTCAAGCTAGGTTCCTCCCCAAGGACTGTTTTGGGAAGCCCCACATTGATGGGTGAGGCTTTGGTCATGAGTTTAATGAGAGCTTGAGAATCCCGAGTGACAGCTCTGTGGCAGGCCTCTCCAGGAGGAATATTTCAGACGGCTCCCCAAGATAGCCCCTCATTCTGAGGAGTCTTAGTATGTTAGAACATGCTGGAAAACACAGAGTAAACACAGTATCTCTTGTAGGAGCATCATTTTTACTGAATGGTCATTTAAAATTTAAGATTCTTTAAAGGTTTTTTATTTATTGATGGGAGAAAGGGGCAGAGAGAGGGAGAGAGAATCTCAGGCAGGCTCTACACTGTCAGAGCAGAGTCTGATGCAGGGCTGAAATTCAGAAACTATAAGATCATGGCCAGAGCTGAAGTCGGACACTTAACTGAGCCACCCAGGCACTCCATAAAATGTAAATTTTTAAGAATGGTTTATTCTTGAGAGAGATAGACAAAGAGCATGTGTGAGCAGGGGGAGGGCAGAGAGAATCCCAAGCAGGCTCCGTGCTGACAGCACAGAGCCTAAGGCAGGGCTTGAACTCATGAACCATAAGATTTTGATCTGAGCCAAAATCAGGAGTCGGTTGAGCGTCCGACTTCAGCTCAGGTCAGGATCTTGTGGTTTGTGGGTTCCAGCCCCGCGTCAGGTTCTGGGCTGATGGCTCCAAGCCTGGAGCCTGCTTCGGATTCTGTGTCTGCCTCTGCCTCTCTCTCTCTCCACCCCTTCCCCACTTGCACTTGGTCTCTCTCAAAAATGAATAAACATTAATAAAAAAATAAGAGTAAAATGTAATTTTTACAATTACAATAAACATGGATACAAATGGAGTAAAAGGCGGGAAGGACAAGATTCTTAAAATATAAAACCTGAAATATAGAACTAAAATTATTTCAGGCTCTTGGGGCCAAAATGGCAACCAGTTTCTGTCTGTTGCTTTTAGGGCTGCTGGGAAACACACCAGGTCCTCACTCACCCTCAAGTCAACAGGTGAGGTGGAGGTTATTACTGCCATGTCATTGGCAAAGAATCAGGCACAACTCACCTGCAGTGACAAAAGAGATCGGCCGTTCCTAGGGCCAGCAGAGGAAAGGACCACAAAGGGACATAATTTGGAGGGTGACAAATATTCTACATCTCGATGATAGTATTGGTTACATGGCTGCACACATTAGTCAAAAAAACTAAAATAGGCATAGTTTATCGTATAGGAGTATAGCAAAATAAAATTGATTTTTTTAATTTTTTTTTTAACATTTATTTATTTTTGAGACAGAGATAGAGAGACAGCATGAACAGGGGAGGGTCAGAGAAAAAGGGAGACACAGAATCTGAAACAGGCTCCAGGCTCTGAGCTGTCAGCACAAAGCCCGACACGGGGCTCAAACCCATGGACCATGAGATCATGACCTGAGCCGAAGTTGGACGCTTAACTGACTGAGCCACCCAGGCGCCCCAAAATTGATTTTTTTACAAGGCTTCAGTTTTTAAATAAGACATTGAAAGAGTCTGTCGACTATGCACCCAATTACAGGAAAAAAAATCAGATCCTATTAGAAAACAGAAAAACATTGTGGGGATAGGATGGAAAGAGATAATCGTGGAGAGTGTGGGGGAGGTGGAGGGACCGGTGCTGAGCCATTATTAGCCATTTAGATACACAGAGTGCAGAGGACCTTCCTGTGAAGGGAAGAAACAAGCAGAAAGAGGCAAGAAGAAGATAAAAAGGCAGAAAGAGGGGTGGGGCATTGACCCAGTAAGCAGAATCTCTAGGGAAATTTGCCCGGGGGGGGGGGGGGGGGGGGGGGTGGTGTCAAGAAACCTGGCATGCAGAAGACCTTCATTCGGATCAGGAGAGGGGAGGTATCTGGACACAGAGGCACTTCTACACATAGCCTCTGGTTCCCTGAGCCACCCACGTGGGATCCCCTAAATTCCACCACCCTGAGGGACAGTTTCAAGCAGTTTCACATCCCTGGTAGGGATATCCGAACCCCGAATATGCAAGCTGTCCCTCTTTCTTTGGCTCCGTGGGACATTCTCCCTACTTCTCTCTACAAAGCTATTCTACCGCCAAGTGTCTTCGCCAGGAGGTGCCATACTTAAAAAGGCAGACTTATTTTTAGCTCCTGACAAATCCTCAAGGTCTTTCAATCCAACAGAAATATGAGTGACTAGGCTTCTTTTGGCTGGGGGTGTGGGGAGGGGGGTGGGAAAGAGAAAAGAAAACCAACCTCAAGTTTGTTGCAATGTCACTTTTCATTCTTCAATGTTAATTTGGAAATTTGCTTCAACTTGCTGTGAACCTTTCCACAGAAATATATTGCACTGAACACTGAAGTGTTTTAAAAATACTGGCACACTCTGGTAACCGTCTGTCACTCTTTGCGGCACATAGCAATTTAAAATTATTGGAGCTCTTAAATTAAGTGCTTAAATTTGAAGGTGATCACCACTTTGAGCATGTGGATTGCACAGCTATCTCAACTATAACAGTGCTTCAATTTTCTTTAAGCAGGTCATTTTGGGGAGCGATAAGGGAGTCTGATTGCCCAGCATGCATTGATTTAAAACTACTGGAGTCATCCATTCATTTCTACAAGCACTTCTGTTTGGGTGCAATCTTGCTCGGACGGCTAAATTGGGCCAAATTGGTCTATACTGCACATGCCCAAAGCACTAATGTATTTTGGTAATCTGTTCTTTAAGGACAAAATTAACAATCATTTCTGGCTAAGCCAAAACCAACACACCAGCAGATATGTTTGCCTTTTAAAAATACAAGGTCACCTGGGTGTGATTTTTCTGTGTGTCTAATGTCAAAGAGATAGGAAGGGAATATATGTATGGTTTTTCAGAGACATTTGGCCCAACAAACTGTATTCAATTTCTCACAAATAGTTTTATCAGAATGTAACGCCTGTTGGAGAATTCTGTGTCCTTGTTAGAACCCACAGGTTAACATTTTCTGGCCTCTGAACTACTGAGAGATCACCAGGTTTTACAACCTGACTGTGCACAGCGAATACAAAAGCTTTTTTCAAATTAAGTATGCCCTACTCAAGTTATAAAGCAAAAAAAAAAAAAAAAAAAAAAAAAAAAAAAAAAAAATTAACAATTCAAAAATTTAAGAAAATAACTGTTAAAAGGGAAAAAGGCCAAAGAACAAAAGGTCTCATACCTTTTGGGATCTGTTGATCCCAAAGTATCCCATCATCCAGTATTTCAACAAGAACAATAAAAGCTTTGCTCTTGAAAGGAAGTGAGGAGGGGTACCTGGGTGGCTCAGTCAGTTAAGCGTCTAACTCTTGATTTCAGTTCAGGTCAAGATCGCAGGGTCATGGGATTGAGCCCTGTGTTGGGCTCCACAGTAACAGCTCAGAAACTGCTTAAGATTCCCTCCCTCTCCTTCTGCCCCACCCCGCCCCCCTCACTCATAAATAAACAAACAAAACCAACCGTAAGGAAATGCTGACTCAGCTACAACAAAAATGACAGTGACAGCTGACATGCACTGAAGGTCATGTAACCCTGACAGCATCCCCGGAAGGTAACTATTACAGCCTCCCCAACTTCTTTTTACTATCACGTAGAACTTGTCTCTTCATTTATAAAGAAAAGATTCCCTAATCTCCAAAAAAGATATCTTTAGGGGCGGTCAGAGTGAAAACACAGACATATGTTCTCAAAGGGTTTCTATATAGCAGCTCTAATACGACCTAGCATACAGACCCTAATTCAGCCATTGTCAGTACACTTCAAATGAAGCTTAGGAAATTCATACAGTGTACAACCGTCTCCACAATTCCAGTTTTAGAGCATTTCCTTCACCCCCAAAAGTTCCCTCGTGCCTGCAGTCAATCCCCACTACCACCCAAGGCCCAAGCAACATCTGATCTGGAGATTTCACATCCGTGGGATCATGCAGTGCATAGCCTGCTGTGCCTGCCTTCTTTCATGTAACACAAGGTTTTTGAGGCCCATGTTGTAGTATTTATCAGTAGTTGTTTTTTATTGCTGAATAGTATTCCACCATATGGTTATACCGCAGGTGACAGACATGTGGGTTGTCTCCATTTTTGTGCTCTTATGAATAACCCTATGATAATTCACACGTGTCTCTCTATGAACACAGATTGTCAATTATCTTCAAGGATAGAAACCTAGCCGAATTGGGCATTCATAAATTCATGTTTAACTTTTTAAGAAACCGCCAAGCTATTTTCCCCCATAGATAGTTCATTTTACAGACGTGTCTTTCTACCAGCAATGAATATATTCCCATTTTCCTGAGAAGAGGATGTACAGCAGGATTAGATACTTAGCCCAATATTACCCAATGAATAACTGTGAAGCAGGGGTCTGAAGCTAAGATTCCCAACCCTCTGTACAACCTCCTTAATTTCACAAAGTTACACAGGTTACTTGAGGTTAAATAAATTTCCCTGTTGTAGGACTTAAGAGGATTTGGTGCCCTAATAATTGTAAGGAAATTGCGAGAGAATTGAATAGCATCCAGCACGTCCCCCATATATTTGGCCCAAAGGACCCTCTCCTATCTTAGTATAGGTCTTCTGCTGAATTCTCAAGAAGCAGAGCCTGAGAAGGGACCTAGCCACATGAAATTTGTGGAAGAAGCATAGCAGAATGAGGGAAACAATAGAAAAAAGAAAGGGGTTAAGCAAAGATGAGGTTTCAGATAGAGCCCAGCTTTTGCCCAGCTGGAGGTTAAGAGAAGCTCTGGAACATAAACTACAAAACAAGGATCTTGCCAGCATTTTTCTCCTCAAGTCATCCAGTCAACGCCTATGGGCTACCCCTCCGTGGGGCAGAGTGAAGGGGCCTAAAACCTTCTGTCCCTGGTGCCTCCAAATAGTGGACAGCAATGCTCAAAAGGTGACTTCTGGGAGCTATTAGCGGTCAGCTCACTGATTGTGGTCCTGGAAACGGGCCCGGGAGGGCACCCACAGCACCCATTACAAAATACAGCTTAACCCTCTCATACAGGTTAACACAGCAAACTCTTTCTCCCCTCTGGGACTTTGCATTGCTGTCCTGACCTGAAAATCTGATCCCAACCCAACCAGTTTTTTTAAATGTTTATTTATATCGGAGAGACAGGCGACAGACAGACAGGCGACAGACAGACAGGCGACAGACAGACAGGCGACAGACAGACAGGCGACAGACAGACAGGCGACAGACAGACAGGCGACAGACAGACAGGCGACAGACAGACAGGCGACGGAGCCTGACCCGGGGCTTGAACTGGGAACAGTGTGATCATGACCTAGGCCAAAGTCAGATGCTTAACCAACTGAGCCACCCAGGCACCCAATCCCCAACCCCACCATTAACACACCAGCTTCTTCTCCCTTCTCAGGTCTTAGCTCAAAATGTCAATTTAAAGGAAAAAAAATGTGAAAGAATGGTGATGGTAGTAACAGTCCTCAAAACTAGCTGTAACTTTTCTGCATGATTGAGGGCTCTCTGAGCTCACACTTCTCAGATGACTAGGAAAACCACAAAGCGTGTCGGGTAGAAGGCACTTCCTTCCACTCTGAGGCACTTCTCTCAGGACCACAGGCCGGCTGCGTGTATGTATCATTCAGGACAGGATAGCTCATGCTATAGTGACAATAAACCCCAAATCCCAGTGGCTCAAGGCTGTATCTTGCTTATACTACAAACTCATTGCGGGTCACGCGAGCAGGAGGCGGGTGCAGGCACTGTTCTATCCAAGTCACTCCCTCAGAGGACCAGCTGAAAGATCAGCTATCGATCTCAGTGCTGCCCACCAGTTACTGCCAAACCAGAGAGAGTGTGTTCCAGAGGCTCTAGCATTAGCAGTGAAATGCTCCAGCCCGGAAGTAGCACCTGTCCCTTCCATTCACAGCTCACTGGTTACACCTGCTCATCGGGCCTGGAACTGCCACAGGAGGCCTAAGAAGGCCAACTGTCCCACGTGCCCAGCAGAGAAGAGGCTAGTGGAGGAACTTCTACAGCCTTCCTTTCAGGCTTGACTTCATCTGATCCGAAAATGGTACGGCTCTGGTGACTGTTTCCAGTCAATGAAATCACTCCCTTTCGGATGGCCTCTGGTGTTACACTGGGTTTGGAAAGAAGAGAACCTCTAACGGCATAAAGATAGAGAGCAATTAAAGAGGGCATAGTAGTGGTCAATGAACTTGCAAGCATTTCCAAGAGAACTCTGAAGAACTATTAAATCACAAGTCACCAGCCAAGTAAGTCTGCAGCATTTTCTTTTTTTTTTTTTTAATTTTTTTTCAACGTTTTATTTATTTTTGAGACAGAGAGAGACAGAGCATGAATGGGGGAGGGGCAGAGAGAGAGGGAGACACAGAATCAGAAACAGGCTCCAGCCTCTGAGCCATCAGCCCAGAGCCCGACGCGGGGCTCGAACTCACGGACCGCGAGATCGTGACCTGGCTGAAGTCGGACGCTTAACCGACTGCGCCACCCAAGCGCCCCTAGTCTGCAGCATTTTCAAACGTGCAGACCTTTTCTCTTTCACTTTGAAGAGAAAGTTGGCTTGTTTCTACTTCTAAGGTAAATGAAGGTCAAGAAGGCCATAAAACTTATTTTAACACCAAGCCAGGACAGTGATCTGACTGGTTATAGAACACAAAACCTTAATTAAAGTTCCCAAAGAAAGACAAAGAATTTAACTACTTGCTGATATTGTTCTGTGTGAAGAAAGTCTTTCAAAATTCGGAATCACCAAAAGTCTCTGCAATTAAAACAAGTCATCTCTTTTTCAAGGTACTTAGATTTAGGATGCAAAGGTAGCTTTTAACTTAATTGTTATTTTTTTTCCCCAGGACCTTCCACACGCACCACAGCCAATTAGGAGAGGCTTCTTCTGCTATTCAGCATGTTTGTAGCTACGGAAGTGTACTTTAGATCCTGGCCTAGGAGATTAGCTAAATTTAGGATCCTTCCCCACTTGCCAGTGAGTTGCCTGGAATGACAAGAAGTTCTGAATATTGGGAGACGGTGGAGGGTGGGGTGGGGAGGGTGGGATGGAAGAGACCACAATCTTGGTCTACTGACATAGTATTGAAGTAATGTAAGCATAAACCATCCACATCAGTCATGCAAAATTGGCTTCCAGGTTTAAATTAAGAGGGATCACAGAAATTGCCAATTTGTTTCCCTGGATATAGGAGGAATTTGAGAACTGTGATGATCCACTCAAGAATAGAATCTTGGGGTGTCTAATTTTGCTCATATTTGTACTTGCAGTTCCTGAGTGAAAGTAACTGAATGTTGGAGGTAGGAACACTGCCTTCCATCACTTGGTAGCCCCTGATCACTTCTCGTCAGTTCTTTGTCTATGCACACCTAACCAAATTGCAATACAGAAGAAATGTTATATGCCTAGGCAGAAGAAGGATACCACCAGTCCGTTCACGTTTTCCTATTTGTGGAGTGCCATTCGTTCAATTCTCTGACAGCCACGGACAGAGAAGGGAGAAGGCTTTTAATAATATGCTGCTTGACTGCTATCACTGTTCCCTCAGTCCTTCTAGTCCAGCCTCCTCGCTTTTCTTCAAACACGCTACATCCATCTAGGCCTGCATTACTTCACATATAAAACAAACGTGTTTGACTCCTGAAAAATTAGAACATCTGGAAACAATGACCCTACCCGGCCATTGCGGCTACTGAGGCTGAAGTAGACCAGCAGCTGCCCACTTTGGCTGGGGCACATACGTTCCCAGTTTGTCACGGGGCCAGGGGCGGGCTGCTGGAAAATATTTAACAACCAGCCCTTGGGAGAGAGGGAGCCCTAATTGGTACTGTTTGCCAGTTCTGATGGTATAACTACTCCCGCCATGCTCGATTTCAAGCTACCACTGGAGTACCAACCATCTTACACATTTCCTGACAATTTCACAACCAGCCCTCCTGAGCTGGTAGAAGCTCAATGCAGCATACCACTACCCAGTGGCCCACACTCCACACCCACACAACGTAAACACATGAATTAAACCCATACCTGCTTCCCGTGCTCCTTTACCTGGCTGGGCTCTTTAGGCATCCAAATTAGCCACCACTGGAATAGACAGAGGACCCTAGATCTTTCCAGCTACCACAGGAGAGGATGCCATGGCTTACAGGGAAACTCCTCAGAGAGCACTTTCTACATTAATAACAGGGCACTCCATTATGGCCTCCCTATTTTTAGATCTAGAAGGGGCTGCTAGAAGGTTGAAGATGTTATCTACATTCAATTTTGTACAGTCTTCACCTCCTCATCCTTGTATTATTGGAACAGCTTTCTGGATGGTCTCTCCCACTCCAGCCCTTTCTGTAGCTAGGCAGCCATGGGAACGATAGCCCTCCATCACCATCTTCCTCATGTTGTTCCCTTACCAGGAAGGCCTCAGAAGCTCCCTGTGGCTTGTCCTATCTAATCTAAACCCCTTGGTGTGGCATCCAAACCTGTCCGCCCATAAGCAAGAACAATAACCCTGGGCTATCATGGCCCTCTCCCAACACCAGGGAAGGTCTCTGAAATCCCTCTAGACCCTCCACACTGTGTCTCAATTTCCTCATTCCCAGAAGACCGCGATAACTCTAATTCCCATCTTTCATCAGACTTGCTAGAATATCAAGTATCTAGGAAGCATGCTATCTGCATATTAAGTCTCAGGGACTTCCAGTGCTTCTTCAACACACTCATGTCCCCGCTAAATCACAAGGCCCTGTGAAGATACGAGACATGGAAAAAAATATCCATTTCCTTTCAACACTTTCAGGGCTACCAGCAAAACAAATTTTCAGACACCAAGGAGGTGCTCTTCTCCCTACTTCTACTTGTAGCTTTTGGGGTCTTGAACCGGGGTCTATTCAGAAAACGATTCCCCTAGCCCACAGAACGACAGTCAGAGGATGTCCCGCAAGTGGGGTCTTTTTGTGTGTCCTACTTGTGTTGTACCAGGAGCTGGAACAAACTCCTCCGTGTCATACGCTATAGGTTGAGGGACAGACTCCATTGAGGAGAGAGAAAACTCAAAGACAGGATGTAGAAGCTGATGTGGAGGTCCCAGTCTACTAATCCTCTTAATACACACCTGAGCTCGCCTACAGCTACGGTAGACATTTCCAGCACGCTGAGAACATCTCACCTTAAGCACCTGCCCTCTCCAACTCTGAGGGGTTTTCTCTCCCAGCACCACCTAAGCTTGCTAGGTAGCAAGGAGGTGCAACCAAGAAATACAAGGCAATTAACGTCCTCAGGGGCAGCCACTCCCAATTGTGTGGATAAGCACACCCAGTTCTCCTTCTTTGGAGGGACACCACCACCGAAGGGCATTTTACATGGTTCCTCAGAAGGTCCCAGAGTCATTGAGCCTCATTTATCCACAGCAGCAATCTATTAATTCATACATCTTATCAGCTTTCCCGTTTTCACCTGTGTTTCCTTGTTCTCCCAAATAAACTACCTGACCCCCTATCTTGGGCTCTTCTTTTGGAAGAAACAGAGCTAAGTCATGCGGTCAGTGAGGGAAGAGAGTCTTAAGTGCCCACCCTCCCACTCTCCCTGTAAGTAAGCTGGGTCCTGAACAATCACCTGGTCATTTGTAGTAACGGTTACTTGTTCCAATGGGGGATTCCCGCCCATGTCATGTTTCCCTCCTTGTAGATCAGCAGTTCTCAACGAGGCGATTTTGAGCCTCTAGGGACATTTGGTTCCGTTTGGAAACATTTTTGGCTGTCACAAGTGGATATGTCACATTTTGGCTGTCACAACATTTTTGGCTGTCCTCCAACGCGTCAGCATCGGGGATGCCGCTAAACCCCTTACAACGCACAGGATAGCCCTCTACAGCAAAGAGTTATCCGGGTCAAAACAGCAGCAATGTCAAGGTTGAGACATCTTGTCATAGCGCGAGCACGAGAACAACTCTGTTCATGGAGGCTAATCAGACCACTGTGGTACCGGTTCACCTTAGTTTGCGTGTCAGCTATTGACAGGAGTTATCTCGGCCCCGTCTGCCCCACACCTGGAGGCTTTGGGCCCATGGAAGATGCGGTCCCCCTGGGAGGAGAAGGAGCCACATTCCTATGGGAAGCGGAGATTGGAGGGCGCCCCTCCTCTAGAAGGACACAGACCCTGGTACCAGCTGTTTGTTCAGGTATTTCAAAGTGGGTCTGTGGGGTCCCTTTTCGATCTGGCACCCAGGAAAGCTCTATAACCTTGCCCTCTTTCACTTCTCCCTAAGCAGGATATTCTTAAGACCACCCTCTCGCCCTGTAAACGAGTGGAATAATGTAGAAGAAAAAAAGAAAAAAAAACGCTCCCTTTACAAACTTTTTCATCCTCGAAAGAATCACAACCAGAGAGGCAGTCACCCTCCCCTGCCACTCCTCCCCACCCCCACACTTCCAACGAGCCTCGGGGTGAGAAACAGAATCAGATCCTGAGGTTGGCATATTGCCACCTGGGTTGATCCAAAATGAGTAGTAGAATTGGCTCAGAAGCCTCTGGACACAAAGAACGCTTTCCTTCAAGATTCTAACTCCCAACGACATCACTAGGAGTCCCACTAGGGTCATGAGGGGTATTGAATTACCGGGGCCCCAAGTTGGGGAGCATCAGACAGGACAACCGTCCCAGGTCAGTCACCTACCCGGAGGGGTTGGACTTCAAGCTGCTTCTCGGGACACGTTCAGCCCCCACGGCACCTAGTAGGGCTCTGCGCGGGCATTCTACGAAAAGATTCCAGGCAGGACTGTCACTGCCAGGCAGGCATCGGCCTACCTGCACAGCCCCGTGGCTGCCCGAATTCATAAGCTCCACTCCCCAAAGGTGGCTCCCCGCCAAAGCAGGGAGGTGGCTCCCCGGTCCGAACTCGGGCCTCGGCCTCACGTGACAGCCCGATGTGCTCCGGAGCCGCTCTGCAAATCACTAACGGTTTCTTTTTCGGGAAACTCGAGAAGCAGGGAAGTGTGGCAGCCAGCTGACTGACAGAAATCCACAGAGCTGGCAGCCGGCCCCGGCCCAGAAAAACAAAAGGGTCTTTGGTTCACCTGGCAAGACTGTGCTCCTTCCTCAGGCCCCTTCCCATGGAGCTTATCTGATGCCTTCGGCCAGGTGTGCTGGAGCAGAGAGCACTGACATCATCGCCCAGGGTAAGCGGCTGGCTGCTCCGGAAGCCCATATCTTGGGCTCTTCTTCTGGAAGAAACTTCTGCCGGGGAAAGCCGGCAGAAGACGCTGCCCTCAGCAGACGGCCGGGGAGGCTTGGATTTCTCTCCTCCAAACTGGTAGCTCTGAGGTACAGGGAGGAGCTGGGGGCCGGGGCTGGTCCCCGGGAGTGGGGGGTAGTCCTCCGGATTTACCCCTGGCCCTGGCTTCTTCCTCCTGTGGGATCCTTCCCAGAACTAAAGGACCCTTATCGAAGCTGTGAAGAAACGTTGGCGGGGCTTAAGTGAATCAGGCGGAACCTTCAGTTATTATCAGTCGGTCTCTTCCACCCGTGTTGACAGGCAAGGTTGCCACTAGGAGTTTCTTAGAGCAATAGTTCTCCAAGCGTAGCCCCCAGGACAGGCACCACCAGGGAAGAGTTTTCAAAATGCGAATGCCCCCACTGACGCCACCCTCACCCCCTTAAATGGAAAACTCTGGGCGGGACCTGGCAGTTGGGTTTTACAAGCCCTCCAGGTGATTCTAATTGTGTGCCATCCACTGTTGGGAGGGGCTGAGCTCGTCACCAGGCCCGGGCTTCCCAGGTGCTTCCGGCTCTCAGAGGGTTCACACCTGGCAAATGCAGGCCTTCCGTTTAGGCTTCCTCACCAATGTCGCTTTGGCACTAGCACCCCTCTCCCAAACATATTATTTACTGACTTCAAGCTTTTCAAAATTTGCAATTTAAACTTCTCCTCTGAGTGTGAATGTTATATTAGCATAGATTTCTCATACGATGCAAATGTCGCCAGGCAGATGCATTTCAACACAGAAAAGCCCTCACACCTGTCGGCCCCTCGGTGAATTTATTCTACCCTAATACAAGCAATCCTATATGAACCCCATCAGCATTTTTTAAACAAAATGGTTACTTGTTTGAAAATGATTGTACGGAGGGGTGGGGAGGCAGTGAAGGAAAGGATAGATAGGTAGATAGATAGATAGATAGATAGATAGATAGATAGATAGATAGATAGGGATATACACGCATCTAAATATGTGTGTGTAAGGTAACTATCATGGGCAAATATCTCACAAAGATTGCTTGGGGGTTACTTCCTTTTAAATTTTTTTTTTTAACGTTTATTTATTTTTGAGACAGAGAGAGACAGAGCATGAACAGGGGAGGGTCAGAGAGAGGGAGACACAGAATCGGAAACAGGCTCCAGGCTCTGAGCTGTCAGCACAGAGCCCGACGCGGGGCTCGAACTCACGGACCGCGAGATCATGACCTGAGCCGAAGTCGGCTGCTTAACCGACTGAGCCACCCAGGCGCCCCAAGGGGTTACTTCCTTTTAGAACAACATCACATCACCTCTCATCTCAAAAATGCTAATAATAGGGTCACAATATCTCACCCTGGCTTTCACGGCTCTCCAAAATCATTCCTCACTGCAGCCCCTCTGTACTCTATAGTCAAGCTGTCCAGACTGCTTGCTCTGCCTTTTACAAATAGCCCACGTACTTCTAGGCCTTTCTGTTTCGATTTTGTTGCGCTCCTTACTGACCTCCCCTGTGACAACTCCCCCAAGCCCCCAGTCAGAATAAATTCTTCCCAATCTAACTCCCTACTCAATTGGCAAAGATAAAAATTTAGTATTCAATGTTGGCAATAATATGAAGAGAGAAACACTTCCACGTACTTCTCAGGGATGTAAATGGGAGGAACTTTTCAGGAAATCCACTGGGCAATATAACCCATTACCCAGTAAATCCTCTTATAAGAATCTAACCTGAGAAAATTTTAGGAAAATAATGTTCAATTTTTAGGGGATCTGTCTAATCCACAGACTGACCATCCTTTTGGTAATGGCTCCTGGGGTATACCAGTAATATAGCACAAAGGGCTATATATATATTAATATATAATATGTGCCTTAATATAATACTAAGGGCAGATTTTGGAGCTCACAGCCTGGATCTGAAACCTGACTCTGAGACAGAACACCTGTGGGACACGGGATAAGTAACTTAAATTTTCTGAGTGCCGGCATCCTCATCCACTTAAAATAATGATGTTAGGGGCGCCTGGGTGGCTCAGTCGGTTAAGCGTCCGACTTCGGCTCAGGTCATGATCTCGCGGTCCGTGAGTTCGAGCCCCGCATCGGGCTCTGTGCTGACAGCTCAGAGCCTGGAGCCTGTTTCCGATTCTGTGTCTCCCTCTCTCTCTGACCCTCCCCCGTTCATGCTCTGTCTCTCCCTGTCTCAAAAATAAATAAACATTAAAAAAATTAAAAAAAAAATAATGATGTTAGTCCTATCTCTCCTATGTGTAGACTGTCCAAGATGCCCATGGTTAGCATTTGGCACGGTGTCTGACATCCAGTTCACGCTCAGGAACTATAAACTAGCTTTGCTTTATGACTTCACGTCTCTCTCCTATAGCTGATTGGCCATACGTAAGCTGGATCCATCAGATTTTTCTCCTGGGAAGTTGGAATTGTGGCTCCGAGCCAAGAAGTCAGTCTGTTTGTTGCTTGGAAGCACAACATAAACCACATTCTTCCATGTGGACTGAGAATTTGTGAAGCCCTCTGCAAAGAACGAGAACACGGCAGCAAAAGCAAGAAATGATGCGAGCCCTGGGAGCTTCCCGATCCCCAGTTCTGCTCTCTACCGGCTTAATTCCTGTCCTTGATTTGAAGAAACACTCAGTTCCTTCTAATGCCTAGAAGAGCATGATGATTATTGCCTCTCCGCCCCTCACATCCAGTCTTTGCTCTGTGCCTTGGGGACTGGGAATGGGATTGTCATCACCCAGGACCCCTTGCCCTTTTAACCGCACCCCATGGCCTTGTGATTTCATGTGTGAGTTCTTTTTTAATTGAATTCTCAATCCTATTATGCTCTTCTATGACATAAAAGACATGCATGGGATTTTCTTTTATCCCCTGACTTACAGTTTGCTTTTAGACTAGGTTCTTTGTCTTCTCCTGTTATGCCTCTTTCCCCCCTCTACAGAGTGCTTTACAGCTGCCATGTGGTTTTCTTTTTCATCCCATGGTCATCATGAGACACTTGTCCAGAATTTCTATTTGATCTGCTACAGTGTGACTGAGTTTCCTTTAAGTTCCTTTCCACTGAGACCTATCTATAGCTCTCTAAACTACAAATAAAGCCTGGCATTCCAGGTCCTAGCTAGTTGTTTTTGTTTTCATCTTGGAGGACCTAGCAAGCTTGAGTGGAGGCGCTGAGGGAGAAGGAAAGGGAGCTTACCCAAGGCTGGGAACAGTTGTTATTAGAAGACCTGGATTCTCAAATGTCTCCTGAATTTGACAGATGCCCAACCTAAACCTGGGTCCATGCCATCTATGTAATAGTGTATCCCATGGCCCTGGGAGCTGTGCCAGGTGTTCAGATTGTGCTCTTCCTCACTTTATGGGGGAGCCCTGGAGTCTTTCCTTCCCCAGGGAGGGTTGTCCTCACTTACTTCTCATTTAGCCATTTCACTACCCTTAGTCAAAAGATGGAAAAGTGGGGTGGGGGAGTCCTTCGTTTCACTTTTCCCGTTTGGGGATGGCCAATGGAAATTATAGAGATTGTGTAGGCTTTGTGGCAGACACCCCTATGTTCACCAAAACCTTTCCCTTTTCTGGTGGGCACACAAAAGGACTCCGTTTCCTAGCCTCCCTGGCAGGTAAGGAAGTCTGGCCAGGTGAAATCAGCCACTCCCAAGCTTATTCCATAAAGACTTCTCATCCCTGATTGTCTGTCCTTCTTCCTTTTAGTGGAGAGGTATGTAATGAGTGAGAAAGAAACAGGCATGTAGCATGTGAAACACTGAAGTTTTAGCACCGTGTCTTTCAACTATTAGCCTACCCTGAATAATATATTCACCAGTACTGCTTCTTAAATGCTTTTTTTTTCCTTTCTTTTTTTTTTTTTTTTTGAGAGAGAGAGAGAGAGAGAGAGAGAGAGAGAGAGAGAGAGAAGGGAAGCAGAGGGAACAGGGCAGGAGCAGAGAGAGAGAGAGGGGACAGAGGATCCAAAGCAGGCTCTGGACTGACAGCAGAGAGCCCGATGCAGGGCTTGAACTCACAAACTGTGAGATCATGACCTGAGCCAAAGTCAATGCTCAACCTACTGAACCACCCAGGTACCCCTCACCTATGCTACTTCTTAAATTTTGTAGCTGTGGTTCAGAGACATGTCGTGTCACACTACAGTATTTTAATTCTTTTCTTAGCTACCTCTCAAGAAATGTAGGCCATTCAATGATTCCCTTTTCCTTACTTTGTTCCACTAATGATCTACTTTTTGTTACTTGCTAGTTTTTACTAGTGTTCATTCATTTCATCAGGGATATTTGTAAAGCCATGTCATGCAATCATTGTTACCCAGAAGTGACACACAGAATATATTTTTTCAGTCTGTTTTACCATTTTCCCATTCCATCTTGCAATGTATGTAGGCAATTATAAACCTGTTCCTTTTCCAGACTGTAAGCTTCTTGGACTCAAGAATGATGACCTAGTTTTTTGGTAACTCTCATGGGTACCACAGCAGCTGGTTCACAGTTGGCACCCCATATTTCCTGACTAATAGGTATACTTGTCATCAGTAACAATGGCCAACCAGAATTTTGTCTGCAAACAGCTGAAGGTAAATAAAAATGGAGTAAACATTGTGAATAAACACAAAATATAAGCTGCACATATATCTATGACCAAATAGAACATTCTGCCAGAGTACCTCAACTAGCCATCATTTTACGTGCCACAAGAAAAAGTCAACACAATCTACTGCAGTGCAAAACTTCTTGTCGATTACACAGAAATTACAATTACACGGTAGACAAATCTACTTTGGGAATAGTACCAGAACCCCAAGTAAAAATTTTGGAACTATTAATGTTGTACAAGCACAGGCATGCCAGTTTTGCTGCCTATTAACAAAGGCCTATTATGATACAAATCTCTCAACAAACTTCCAATAATATAATTCAATTTTTCCTGTAAAGTGTACAATCAACCTCATTACTTTCGAAGGACATTGGTGCAGTACATTCTAGCACTTCACTCTGAAAAGTCTACAAACCAAAAGACTCCTAGAAAAATAATGAGACACGTCAGTGGGACCAAATGGACAATTGCCAACTTCTGACTTTCCTTGGGCTTTCTGAAATACAGTCTGCCCAAGATCCCATGCACAGAAATTCAAGGCCACGGCTGGTAGTCACTGGAATATAAAGCGTAGGTTTAAACTAAAGAAAGATCTTCCTTCATTCCGTTTTCATATCTACATATCTATCTCTCCATCATGAAATGGAATAAAAATGTCTTTTCCTACCAGCTGATGCTCCCAAATTTACCTCTTCTCCGAGTTCCAGATCCAACTGAATACTCAGTGTCTCCATATGGATGCCTCACAGGCATCTGAAAGTGACGTGCAGAAGACAAAACTCTTCCTTGCACCATGCCTGTCCTACCCTAAACCTACTCGATGGCTGTCACCATCTCAGTGTATGTCCTATCCTTAATCATGCCACATCACCAGCGGCCATCTTTGATTACATTTTTTCCTTCCTCTATTTATCTCTTCAAAAAACTCTGTTATCCGTCCTTCTAAGTGTATCTCTCTACTCTCATCTTTCACAAAACTAATCTTGGTCTTCAGTGCCTCTCACTGGGACCCCAGACACAGTTTTCTACGTTGTTTCCTTCTTCTGCTCTTGTGTATTGCCAGTCTGTCTATTAGAGTAGACACAGTCTATCTACGAGATACAGCCAGGTCAAACATTAGCCTCCCTTTATGAAACCCTAAAAGGCACTAAATAATTTCACCCCTATGCTCTGTATCCACATTCTGTATCATTTTCCCCCTTCAACATTTCCTTTTAGCTATAACTTTCATCCTTTTAGGTTCTCCCAACGTGCCAGGCTCTTTTTCACTTCATTTGGCTT
Organism: Puma concolor; assembly: GCF_028749965.1. Lineage (NCBI taxonomy): Eukaryota > Metazoa > Chordata > Mammalia > Carnivora > Felidae > Puma > Puma concolor. Next base: position 14,049,281 of record NC_141675.1, read on the forward strand.
TTGCATTTGTCATGTAACCTCCTGTTAAATATTTTCCCTCACCTTGAAATAGCTAATTCCTTACTCTTCCAACCTCACTTTAAATGTCTCCATCTCAGAGAAGCTTTCTAAAATCTCCCTCTCCCAACTTTTCCATCTGAGACATTGTTTACTCAGTGTCTTGTGTAATATTTGACACTCAGTTGATGCTTAATAAATATGATTTAAATAAATGAATAAATGTGAGAATTTAAGTGAGAAGCCCACTGCGATTGAGATGAACTTTTATATTCTTGTTGCTTGTTAATTTATCAGTCAACTGTTACCCATGTTTCATAGCAAAACAGGCAGAGTTTTTCACGAAGCCAAGAGAAGAGTTATTTTTGCTCCCCAAAGGGAGAAAAAAGCAGGACTAATTCTGGTAGAGAAAGTGCTGGTAAAGTCAAGACTTAACAAAGGCAGAGAATAGAAATAGCTAACAGGAGAGGTGGATTTATCTAATGTGGAGTAGATGTGAACTCCTCCTTTGTCAACACTATAAAATCCACCTTGCTCTCTAATGCATTTTGAGAATATCAAGAGATGCTAAATCTTGCATCTAGATTAGTATAGATTAAACCAATGCTCGTACGGCACAGGGCAATCCCTGAAGTGTGCTCACGTAGACTAAGGAACCAGAGGATGAAGGAGACGGTGACATCTGCATGACCATGTATAATGAAAGGATTTTTAGAACAAGATACAGAAGGCACAAAACATGAAAAACTTCGTACCTTTAAATACACTGAAATTAAAATTACTTTTAAAACTCACTATGAAAAAAAGGAAAAGACAAGCCACAGACAGGAAAATATATTGGCTGTGCATATACTCAACAATACTTCATTCCCAGAATATATAAAGAACTCCAACATTTCTCTTTAGAGAGCAATTCAGCAATATTTGATAAAGTTGAAGACATTCACATCCAAAAACTTAGCAATTCCATTGTAGTCAGATCCTCTAGAGAACCCTTACGCATGGCAACATGGTTAAGAATGTTCTGTGCAGTGTTGTTTGTAATGGTGAAAAACTGGGGTCATCCTAAGAAAATGGATAAATAAATTATGGCAAAATCATATCAAAGAAAACTACATAGTTGTTATGAAATTTTAAAACCTGCATAACAAAACTATTTCTCATTTATGGATAGAAAAGTATGTATTAAAAATATGAAAACATGCATGAGAATAAAAAAAAATATCACACTCATGATGATGGTTCTTTCTGGAAAGGAAGGCAAAGGAAAGTAATCAGCAAGCCTTGGGAAAATATGACCTGATAGGAGTGGAAGGAACATCCATCAGGGCTCATTATGTTTGCATTAAAATCATTTATATGTGTAAAATCTCCAAAAGTTTAATTAAAATTTTTTTTAAACTCAGAAATAACTATAAAGAGAAGAAAAGAGGAAGAAAGTAAAATGAAACCTTGGCCAAGGTTAACACACAAAAACCAGACACTGTACAAAAAATAAAAATAAAAAATAAAATTCTAATGCTAGAACATTTATTTAAATAATCACTTTAAGTTGTGTTTTAAATTGTAGGAAGTGTAAGTCTTTGCATGCAGATCACGGTCCAGCATGGATTCAGGAATTTTGTAACCACAAATTTGGGAGAATTTCAGCAACTGTTGCGACCGGTTCCCTTCCACAGAAAGAAGAATCAAAATTCACGGCCAATTCTAGTGCTGCCACTCGGCTCAGTAGGAGAGGTTAAGCATCTTGCCTGGTGGACATGCTTCTAGGTTAGGCTGACAGGGCATAAAGTGCATCTCTAAGAGCGAATGAAATTACATTGTCATAAATAGGTAACAGCTCTGGCCAGGGCACAACATGAGCAACTGTCCAATGAATCACGCCAGGCTCTTCTTTTTGCCTAAAATAATCCAGGGCCTTCTATAGTGAAGGATGTCATGAATCTTTCTAATCCCCACACAGCAAGAGCATGCCTCTGCACTTTGGCTATGAGACACCTTCCTAAGACAGAGGGAAGAAGAAAACAGTACAGCAAGAATTTGGACTCTGAGGAGGAAAAAAAAAAAATGGGTCATGTTTTTGTCTCATTCTGCTCATCTCTGGAGAAACTAAATTCACTTTGAATCAACTAGGGATTTAACCTCCTTGTATGGAGGCTAAGATTTTATCATAATATTAAACCTGACACAATTACAAAAGAATGTAAACCAGATTTGCTTTTGGTCTTTGTTTTTCCCATTAGCTCTAACAGACACTACTGCCCAAAAGAAATCAGCAATGTAAAAAAATATATTCTTTTCTTATAAGTCAGGACACATCACTTCACATCCTCATATTTTCCAAGTAGCCCATTGCCATGGCCATCATTGGGCAACACGGTCTCCTTCTGGGGGATATCTTAATCCCAATCCTCCAGGACAAAGTTCAGATTCAAGTGCTTTCCTTGCTCAACTCCTTGACATCTGTTTGATAAATGCGACCTACATTCCCAAAGGAGTGTTACCCTCATCCCAGCTTCTGGAGTTTAGAAACAGAAAAATGGTGCGGTACCAAGTACCAGGTCACCCCTGCCTTCCACAGAGAGCGGTAGGCTGTGATATCTCCATTTAGAAACAGGCCAAGTCCAGGTTGGGATGTAGACAATATTTTATCGCAAACCACTTCCAACCTAGATTGTGTAATGTAAATGAATGTGACACCTCTAGGCCCCAAAGCATGGTTTCCCTATTTGAGGATCCTCTAGGGATGGTTAGAGGGCACTTATTCAGAAGATAATGTGCCTGGGGCACCTGGGTGGCTCAGTCAGTTGAGCGTCCAACTTTGGCTCAGCTCATGATCTCATGGTTCAAGAGTGCGAGCCCTACATCAGGCTCGCTGCTCTCAGCTCAGAGCCTGCTTCAGATCCTCTGTCCCCACTCTCTCTCTGCCCGTCCCACACTCATGCTCTCTCTCTCTCTCTCTCTAAAATGAATAAACATTGGGGCGCCTGGGTGGCTCAGTCGGTTAAGCGTCCGACCTCGGCTCAGGTCATGATCTCACAGTCTGTGAGTTTGAGCCCCGCATCAGGCTCTGTGCTGATAGCTCAGAGCCTGGAGCCTGCTTCGGATTCTGTGTCTCCCTCTCACTCCCCTCCCCTATTCATGTTCTGTCTCTCTCTGTCTCAAAAATAAATAAACGTTAAAAAAAAAACTTTTAAAATGAATAAACATTAAAAAAAGAAGACAATGCACCAGAGATAGCATCTATAAGGCTTCCGCTAGCTTCATGTCTGATCAATGCAGAAGTTTGTTAATTAGCATAATGAATATTATAGATTTGCATTGGTGAAATCAATGATTTGTTAATAAGCCTAATGGTTATTAGATATGGGCTTTCATCAGTGAAAATGATGGTGTTCAAGATACAAGGACAGGCTAGAATACAGCTAATATATTCCTACTCTAATATGAACAGAAAATTTTAGAAAATCTAGCTCTCCTTGAACCCTTAGTAATGGCTCCCTAAGTTTAATTTCTTCTTAGTCCTGGGATGCTAGTTTCGAAAGTCCTTGACCTTTTGATTCTAAGAAGAAAAACAGTTAGAAAATTCATGCCATGAAATATTACACATTTGCCTTAAGTGAAATTCTCATACAAGATGATTTGGGAGTAGACAAAAGGGCAGAGAATGAGGATTTCATTGATTTCACAGAACTCTGTACTTGCTTGCTTTAGATTTCAGATGTCTGGAAGAATCCTGTCTGTGACTTGTTTTTCTTACGCCATATTGAGATACCAGGAGTGGAATAGCAAACATTACCTATCTCTGATACTAAAAGGAAGCTAATAGTTGTGCAGCACCAATTAGATTTACATCAGTTTTTAGCGTAAGAACTAAAGCCGACTCAAATAATGGCTTAACGAGGAAGCAAAATAGAAAAAGATCTGATGGTGTAACTTGACAATAAATGACTGATGGGAAAAGAGAATTAGAGACATGTAGACTTACGAGGCCAGAGAGAAGAAAATAAAAAACAAAATGGAAAAACTGAATGTAAAAATCAGGAATCAGAATGAAAAGAAACACTGAAAACAAATAGGTAATATTAAAATACACTTTCAAACCTTGGGAATAAGATAACATAATGACTTTATGTCCTTTTGATGTAATAGGAATATTGTCTACCAAGTCTTCCCAGGATTATTTAATTTTCTAGGAGAAGGTGCCTTTGTTTGACTATTTGGCATTGACTGGAACTCTCTTTGAAGTTGAATGTTAACTTTAGACTTTGATAAAAGGGGCGTCTGGTGGCTCAGTTGGTTAAGCATCTGACTCTTGATTTCAGCTCAGGTCATGATCTCATGGTTCATGAAGTTCCTGAGATTGAGCCCTGCCTCTGGCTCCACGCTGACAGTGTAGAACCTGCTTGGGATTCTCTCTCTTTCCCCCCGCCCCCTCTCTCTCTCTCTGCCCCTCCCCTGTTCATGCTTGCTCTCTCTTTCTCTCTCTCTCTCGAAATAAATAAACAGATAATAGACTTTTTAAAATTCTTTAATGTTTGTTTCTGAGAGAGAGAGAGAGAGACACACACACACACACAGAGTGTGAGCAGGGGAGGCACAGAGAGAGAGGGAGACACAGAATCCAAAGCAGGCTCCAGTCTCCGAGCTGTCAGCAGCGAGCCTGACTCAGGCTCAAACTCATGAACGGTGAGATCAGACCTGAGCCAAAATCGGACGCTTAATCCACTGAATCATCCAGGCGACCCCCAAAATAGATTTTGATAAAAACACAAATGATATCTGAACAGTAGAAATGGTAACGCCAAAGGTTACCATTTTTATTATTTATATTTCTATCATTTTACCAGTTTTATTGCCCTGTAGGAAGTGAACAAATTTTATATTTAGCAGCCTTATTCCAGCAGTAATTTTTTTCAGAGCCCATATAGACTTAGTTTTTCAAATTCTCTTTGAATCAGCTGTAATATCCTGCTGCTTCCCTCGTTAATGAGTTAAATAAGTCTTTGACACGTTAGTCATGTTTTTAAATTTTTTTTTTAAAAATTATGCTTTGGGAGAAAAGTTGGAAGAGTTGCCAAAACGTTCATAAGCAGCTTACAGTGCTCAAATACCTAAGAGACAGATCGTTGTCTTATTGTTATTACTTTCCAAATACTGACGTAGAAAGATGCCAAATGCTTCCTTTGGGAGAAAAATGTTCATTCCCATTTCACAGAGAAGAGAACTGAGCTTGGAAGAGGGCACGTAAACTTGCTCTCATTAAACACACCAGAGCTTGCACTCAAAAGGCTGCCCGAGCTCTTTCCCCAAGTTATACAACCTTTAGACTCCATGAAGAGAGCTGCAAAATGAAATTAAAGAATCGTCACATAAATAGCCTTTCATCTCTAGCAACCTGTCAGTGCCACCACTCTGTGCTGCCCCAGGCATTTCGCTGAAGCCATTCAGTGCTGTCTGGCCAAGACTTGCACTGCCTGAGGCTGACTTTCCTCCAGCTGTGAGCTCATCTACATTCTTATCAAGGAAAGGAGGATGTTTTATGGGCTCCTTCCTACAGCTCTTTCCTAATGCTAGGATGAAATAATCTTGGCTCTGGTTCTAACTAGGGCATTTAGAGAACAATGCCATTATTATTGCAAATTTTTCAATTGTCAGGGAATGAAAAAAAAATTAATCCAAGGAGATCAAAATGTTCTGAAACCAACATTCTCTTCCATCTTAAGATCAAAGTTTTAAAAAGTGGTATCTCCCACCTCATTTTTTCAGTTCCTTTCTTCCTTTCAAGGTTGAAGGTTGGGGCGCCTGGGTGGCTCAGTTGGTTAAGCATCCAGTTCGGCTCAGGTCATGATCTCACAGTCTGTGAGTTCGAGCCCCGCATCAGGTTCTGTGCTGACAGCTCAGAGCCCGGAGCCTGCTTCGGATTCTGTGCCTCCCTCTCTGCCCCTCACCTGCTCATGCTCTGTCTCTACCTCAGAAATAAACAGCATTAAAATATTTAAAAATAAATAAATAAACAAATAAATAAATAAAAGTAAAGAATGAAGGTTGATTTTAATATACAGAGAGAGGACTGAAAAGTAAGAACTTCAACAAGACCCCCCCAAAAAGAGACATTGAGAACTGTGGGGATCGAAAGATGTGCTGATTCTCAAAACCCTCCCATTTGTTGTACTTTGTGGGTGCCCTGCACTGTGATAGATACATCCACCTGAATAATTCTGGGTCTACTTTTAAAACACAAAGTGAAGTAATAGTGATGTATGGGGACAGATGGTAGCTACCCTTGCGTAAACACAGCATAATGTATAAACTTGTCAAATCACTAAGTTGTCCGGGGGGGAAAATAATGTAACATTACGTGTCAACTATACTCAAGTAAAAAAATCCAAAACAAAAGATAAAGACAAAGTAAACATTCAGCATATAGCTCAATGATCTAGTATTAAATATTGTGGGGGCACCTGGGTGGCTCAGTTGGTTAAGTGCCCAACTCTTGGTTTCAGCTCCTGAACTCACAGTTCATGGGTTCAAGTCCTAGGTGGTTGAGCTCTGTGCTGACAGCACGGAGACTGCTTGGGATTCTCTCTCTCTCTCTCTCTCTCTCTCTCTCTCTCTCTTCTTCCCTCCCTCCCTCTCTGTCTTTCTGTCTCTGCCCGTTCCCTACTCACACTCACTCTCTTTCAAAATACATAAATAAACAATTAAAAAATATATTGTGAAACAGACCCTAAGTGTTACGGAAATTTGAATGAGATTTCAAAACCCAGCAGGGTGTCCAGGAAATTATAAAGTTGGAGAGCAGGAAAGATTTCCAAGGGCAAGGTCGGTCTGTCTGTAGAGTCTGCATTGCACAATAGCCATACCAAGGTGCTATCTACTGAGTGCTTACTTTTTGCCAAGTATACTAAGTAGCAGTTTACACGTATGTTATGGGTATCTAATTTCATTTGGTCATGAGTCACGTGAAACAGGTAAAAATCACACCCATTTTGTAGCTGAGAACACTGACGTGGTGCCAGGATCCTACCTGGGGGTTACTGAGTTCGAACCCTGTGTGTGTGTGCACATAGAAGGCAGCAGGGCCACACGTGTGCTAGGGTGGAGGTGGGATGGTCGCTTGGTGAAATATCAAGGAAGCAAGAAACCCTGGAAGCTGCAGACTGTGGGTTTGAGAAAAACATGCATTAGAGAATGGTTGTGGATTGTTTTCTTCAGTCTATGGCATGAGGAAATCACGGTGAGAGATAGAAAAGCAAAGACAGGGAAAGGAAAACCTGGACCGTAGGCACATATTTCTTGCCATCTCCAAAAGATAAGTCCCTTCTACTGAAAAAAACAAAAAACAAAAATACCTTTTGCCCTCATACAGTTGTATATACTTCTTTAGAATTTTTATTTTAATTATAAGTTTTAGTCAAATGTAAACCAACCATAAAGAATAATTTGGAAATTTGCTTCATAATTTTAGAAATATTTAAAATGCTTTACTTTAGAGGGTGCTAATAATGCTGTGAAATAGGAAGGGTAAGGACTACTTAATCATTGTACATATGAGGGAAATGAGGCACAGAAGGTTTCAATGCCCCCCCTTCTCTGTCCTCAGTTGCCAGGAATGATACCATTACTTGTCTATTAGAGTCAAACAAAGCAGATATTTGAAAATCATCCTTAACTCCGCTTTTTTCCACATGGCCAAACTCCAATCAGCCACCATACTCTAACAGTCCTACATCATTTTAATAATGCCATGCCTCCACCCTCTGCCTAGACTGTCAGAACCGAGGCAACCATCACTCCAGATTATTCCCACAATGTAAAATGGACCAACCTGCCTCTAGTCTCACGGATGCCCAATCTCTTTCCCAATGACTACCATTTTGCGAGACGTTAATTTGATGATCTCTCAGCCACCACGTCAACTGTTTTATTTTTATGAATAAATACAAACTCCTTGCTGGAGCATATAAGATCCTTCATGACGCAGCCTTCAGGAAACTTGAGTATTATCTCTCGCCACTTCCCCTGTACTCACCAGCCCTCGTCATGCCTCCACCTCATGCACCGTATCTTCCAGCCACACAATACTTTCTTCTGGTTCCAGAAGCTTCACACCATAAATCTCTGCATGTGTTGTTCTCTGTGTCTAGAGACACAGAGAACTCATCCTCATTGTTTTCACAGATCACTTCCTTTCCTGTCCTTCAAAATTCATTAGCTATGTCTCCTTCCCCAGGAAGCCTTTCGAGCATTCCCTAGACTAGCATAAAATGACTTTCTACACACACGTAGCAATATGATAGCACTTACCACTCACAAACCACAGTTTTCTTGTTCGTCGGTCTCACCAGTAAGTTCCAACCGGGTCATTACATGTCATGAGATTGTTTTGGTCCTCTGAATGCATATGTGTGCCATCCGTTCCTTTAATAGCTTTCAAGACACATCAAGATACATATACATCTTAACACATTAAGTGGGCTTTCCTGGGTAGAGCACTCAGCTGGGCTCTAGAGAACCCAAAACACATAAGATATGTTCCTTATCCTTAAGGGAGATCTCTACAAACCCGAAACAGGAGAAAACTCCAGGAAAAATAACACATACCCAATGTGATAGGTTAAATGATGGTCGCACAAAAGATGTCTACTCAGACCTGTGAATGTAACCTCATGTGGAAAAAGAAATGGTCTTTGAAGGTGTAATTCAGTTAAAATTTTTGATATGAGATCATCCTGGCTTATCCAAGCGGGGTCTAAATGTAATCACAAGTGCCTTTATAAAAGGAGAAGATACTAACACAAGAGAAGAAACAGTGGAGAAGGTGATGTGAAGACAAAGGCACAGGTTAGTGCCATGTGTCTCTGAGTCAAGCAATGAAAAGGACTGTCTGCAGCCGCCAGAAGCCATGAGGCGTATGGAACACATTCTGCTATAGCTTCCAGAAGAAGCCAAACCCACTGACACCTTGATTTTGGAATTCAGGACTTCAAAGCTGAGGGGAGATAAATTCCTATTGTTTGAAGTCACCCAGTTTGTGGTGATTCATTATAGCAGCCCTAAGAAACTAATATACCAGTAAGTAACAATATCTGAAATAATAAGAAAATAAGACCTCGCTTATTTTCAACGGGCTTTTGCACAGATAAACACACGTCCAACAATTTAAGATGGGATCCTTTTCTTTCTGCTTGCATGCTCTTTTTCTAACCGTCAGACCCTAACGTAGGGATGTGCATGGAGAGATGCACTAAATGCTTTGTAAATATTGATTGACAGATAACTATATTTTGTATGATAAGGGAGAGATACTACCACAAGTGAAGCAAAAGTGAAAACAAGTACAGAAATGTGGGCCTCCCTTACTTCTAAAAAGGAAAACAAAAATCTGTCAGAAATAGGAAAGAACTGTCAAAAGTACACGGTATTGAGTACAAACATTGTGAAACACGAGTCACAGTACAACTTGTTTTGTGACAAGTGTAAATGCATACATTTTCCATCAAGTTAGCAAGGACGTATCGACTACCTCATCCAAAGGACATGTGCTCTTCTCCAACATTTTAATCACACTCTGCAGTAATCTGCAGTTCAAGAGAGGTAAGCTGATAACTGATACATTCAGAGCTATTTAGGATTTTAACACTGGGGAAAATGGTTTCTTTGAAAAAAAAGGGGTGGGGGGAAATAAAAGAGGGAAAAACATATGATAAAGACTATTGCCTGGGACTGACAAGGATGGGCGACGAATGGCAGCCAAACTTTCCTCCTTTTATCATTTGAAATTCAATAACCTGCATCTTTTGATGGTAAGTGTTGTACTGCCTACTTCGTGGGGCAAAGTCGCCCGAACTCCCCGACCACACATGCTAGGGCAGCGCTTACAAAGCTATAAAGTGCTATGTAAATCGGTGATAAAAATAGCAGTGAAATCATCTGCTTCCACATAATGGTAATAGTTAATAATTATTGAGTGTTTATCATGCAATAGGCACTTTCTAGGCTCTTCTCAAATTACCTTATTCAATACAACAATCTATTATTATCTCTGTTTTACAGAGCAGGAAACTGAGGCAAGGGAAATGAAGTAAACTGCCTGCTGGTTGAACCTACCAGGAGGTGGTAGTGACAGGACTGAAACCCAGCAGACTCATTCCAGGTCCCTTGGTTGCAATTACTGTTTTCTCTTGCATCTAGATGGAATAACAGTGACTGGCAACAATTAAAAAAAAAAAAAAGTCATCCTATAGAATGAATCAGTCTCTACTCCACATCACAAAGCACAAATTAAACAACCACTTTAGTCGCACACATAACCACATGAAAACGTGTGGAAAAAACAACACAGTCTTTGCAAGATCCAAGATTCAACAATGAGACAGACGTGAATGTGCCTATAGCACAGTGCTCCAAACAAAAAACAGGAACTTAACAAATATTGAATTTAAAATATATATATACACAGATTATTCTATGACTCCCTTTCCCTATCTTTTAAGCATTAGCTAAAAATTGGGCTGAAAATGCATAAAGATCAAAATTGAAATCCCCAAAGTATATAACAAATCCAGAAGTCATTGCCTACAGCAGAAATACATGTTATATTTTCACTAAACTGCTCTCTTTTCTTCCTGGGCACATAGAAAAGGCTCCGATTTGTAGCCCAGCTTGCATCTAAGAGGAGCCACGAGATCTTTCCTGGCCGACGGAATCTGAAAATTTCCATACATACCTCTAGATCTGGTCGCTAAAACCTACCCTCCTGGATCTAAGGTATCAGCTCTGGCAGACCAGTCCTCCAACAGAGAACAATGAGAAAAATTAGATGCAATAGAAAACAGAGCAAAACAAAAGGCAAACTTAGAAGGCATGGCAGAGTTATCAGGGCAGACGGAACTTAAGAAACCCTGATGCTACCAACGAGTGACAAATCACCGAGGTGAGCATGACTTTCTCTACCACTTCCATCAATCTCATCATCTCTCAGCATGTGTGACAAAGTGGCCAAATATGGAGAGACAGAGCAGAAAGCGGTTGCTGGGAAACTAAGATGCTAAGCTTTTGGCAATGCATCATGTTGGGGGGGACAATTCAGAAGTTTAGGGTCCACCTCAGGGCAAAGTCCCTGTAGGATCACACTCCACGGTTAGAACAAAGCCGAAATGGACCACATCTTACAAGGATTGGAAACTCAGCCTCAAATCAGCTCTAATCATTTAGCCAGAAAATAAATCAAATCTTTTATGGTAAAACGTAACAGTATCCATAGACTCTAATATTTATTAACAAAATGTCTGGCCTTCCGTTCAGAATTACCAAGCATATGAAGAGACACAAGAGAAAAGGAATTAACAGAAACAAATATATGGGTCATCCAGATATTTGAGCTACCAGCACAGACTTTAAAATAACTGTGATTTTAGTATGTTCAGGAAAATCGCGTGAAGATGAGAATTTCACCAGAGAACTTGAAAAATAAAGTGGAAATTCTAGAATTAAAAAATAGATAATTACTGAAATTCACACAGCTTAGAATTCTATACCAAGTGAAAATACACATCAATAACGACGGTGAGGAAGGTTTAAGGAGCTTGGAAGTCACTCACCACTCTGTCCCAACAACAAGTAAGTACAAACTAAACAGAGTGAAAAATCAACAACTCTTCTTGGATCCCTAAGAAAGGGGAGGTCCAAGGACAAACTGTTGCCCCTCAAGACCGGAGAGAAGGGTGAATACAGATCATCACAGCTTCCCAGAGCAGAGAATCACGAAGAAATTACCACAAGAACCAGTGCTGGGGTAAGAAAATTTGAACTGTGATTTATGAATTAATTGCTGAAGGCTCAGTGTGGACAACTCTCAGAGTTAAAAACTCCAGTGGGACCCAATCACAGGGAAGGTCCACAACATTGTGAGATTTACCTCTAGGAGCTCAGCCAGATTCCCTTAGTAAATATCTGGAAAAAAAAAAAAAAAAAAGGAAGGAAGGAAGGAAGGAAGGAAGGAAGGAAGGAAGGAAGGAGAAGAAAGGAAGGAAGGAAGGAAGGAAGGAAGGAAGGAAGGAAGGAAGGAAGGAAGGAAGAAAGAAAGAAAGAAAGAAAGAAAGAAAGAAAGAAAGAAAGAAAGAAAGAAAGAAAAGAAAAGAAAAGAAAAGAAAAGAAAAGAAAATCCCCACAGGCTTTCTGCAGGGAGGGAGAATAAGGAACCATTTTTCAAATAAGCCAGAGCGCTCTGTTCTTCATAACAAGGCCCATCCTCAGGGAAAAATAGTTAACCTGAAACTAACCTGCTGGGGTCTTATCAGAGCCTAGTTTGCCTGGGGAAAGGTAAACACCCAACACCAGTCTATTGGTGCTATCCTGTCCCGCCTAAATGGAGAAAACACCTGAGAAACACTTGTGAGAAAGTTCACAGTCCAGACACACAGCATCCCTGAGAGACTGAGACCTAATCACAGGACTAGAGAGTGCTTCCTGGGCGCCTGGGTGGCTCAGCTGGTTGAGCATCAGACTTCAGCTCAGGTCATGATCTCATGGTTCGTGAGTTCAAGCCCCACGTTGGGCTCACTGCTGTCAGCCCAGAGACCATTTCTGATCCTCTGTCCCCCTCTCTCTCTTTCTCTCTGCACCTCCCGGCTTGTGCTCATTCGCTCTCTTTCTCTCTCAAAAAATAAGTAAAACATTAAAAAATAATACTTATATAGACTGCTTCCCCTTCCCCACACCTCACCCCCCCCCCACGTCGCTAAAAGGCCTATCCACTGGAGTTGCTTTGACTCAGTACATCATGTCTGATTATGAAGAAAAAGTTACGAAGGCATACCAAGAGGTAAAAATATAGTTTGAAGAGGCAGAGTAAGCATCAGGATGCTTGCTACACCAGATATGCACCATTATGGCAGGGAAATTGGAACCATCAGATTAGATATTTGAAACAACTATGATTAATATGCTAAGGGCTTTAATGGATAAAGTACATGGCATGAAAGAACAGATGTTCAGTGAAAGCTAAGAGATAAAAATCCTGAGAAAGACTCAAAAAGAAATACTAGAGGTAAAAAAAAAAAAAAAAAAAAAAAAAAAAAAAAAAAAAAGCAAAGAAAACAAAAGAAACACTGTAAGAGAAATGAAGACCAACTTTCATAAGTTGATAAGACTGGACATGGCTGAGGAAAGAATCAGTGAGCTAGAGGATATAGCAATAGAAAGATCAAAAACTCAAAAGCAAAGAGAACAAAGATGAAAAATACAGAACAGAATTCCAGGGACTGTGGACAACTACAAAAGGTGTAATGTTCACAGAACGAGAATGCCAAAAGGAGAAGAAAGAAAGGAACAGAAGAAATATTTAAAATAATAATGACAGAATTTCCCCCCAAGTAACATCAGACACCAGACCACAGCTCCAGGAAATTCAGAGTTCACCATGAAGGATATATGTCAAAAAACCTCCACCTAGAAAAATGAGATACAAAGAGAGAGGGAGGCAAACCATAAGTGATTCTTAAACACAAAGACCAGACTGAGGGTTGCTGGAGGGGAGAGGAGTGGGGGGATGGGCTAAATGGGGGATGGGCATTAACGAGGGCACTTGTCACTTGTCGGGATGAGCACTGGGTGTTATATGTTAAGTGATGAATCACTAAATTCTACTCCTGAAAACAATACTGCACTACATGTTAACTAACTTGGATTTAAAATTTAAATAACCTGTAAAAATTATTTTTAAAAATCTATACCTAGGAACATCTTCAAACTACAGAAAATCAAAGATTAAAAAAAATATATCCTGAAGGAAGCAAGAGAGTGAAAACACATTACCTATAGCGAAACAAAGACAAAACTGCATCCAACTTCTCAGAAACCATGCAAGCAAGAAAAGAGTGGAGGGAAATATCGAAAATATTGAGAGAGAAAGGAGAGAAAAAAAGAAATTAGACATTTCATAACAGACAAAACCCGAAGAATCTACATTACATGAGTTTTTACAATGTGTTTTACTTTGTGAAAATTCATCAAGCCACATACTGAACATGATAAAACTTTATTTTCTTCTAAAATGTTTACAGAATGGTGAGGAGGAGGGGAGATGAGAATTAGGAAGCTTTAATGACTATATTCACCCTTCCCACTGTAAACCACCTGTCACAGTCTCCAGTTCTCGATGGGAAAACTAATTAACTTCAAATCATGTTCACAACTTTGCTAATTACAAAAGACTGGACATTTTGACTACTGGACTTTCAATTACCTAAATATAACCAGAAAGTACATAGGGTTCCTGAGCCTTTATCCAGAGTCAACGATATACACACTAGGCAACATGGCACCCGGTGATTGTTCCGAGTCCTTGGCTGTACAGGTTGGGGAGGCCTGAAGGAGGCCTCCTATGCCGAGATGCTTCAAAGCCTTGTTGAAAACGTCTGGGTCCCCCTTGAAGCCCCATCACACCCAAGTTTACCAGGAGATTTAGGTAGGAGTGGGGTTGATGGGCATCATCGTTCATAAAGTCAGGAGCGCTGATGAAAGAAGTCAAGCTTTGAAAGCTTTGAGTCTTGGACCTGCTCAGCGTCATCATTAACCAGCTTTACTTGGAGTACACATCAGATGGGGCATCAGTCTGGCTGTAGATGTCAGATAAGCTCTGTTAGAGGAGAACATGGAGCACTGCTGTTCACTTGTAGACGTACTGCCTTTGTGGCATGAATAAAAGGACCTGTGAGGTGCACCAAAAAAAAAAAAAAAAAAAAGGCATTGTGTTTGTAATTATTTTCAAACCCTCCTGAGATGGTCTGCTTGCTCTTTTCTTGTCTTTGTGCTCAAGGCAGAGGATGCAGTGGAGGACGGGAGTCACAGCTTGGAACAGAGCTGCCCCATCAAAAAACTCATTTTGGACTTTTTGTGAGTGAGACATAAACTTTAATTGGGTGGAGTTACAATATTTAAGGCTGTTGGGTATATATTTAGTCCCATGTAACTAACATACTGCTATCAGAACTTTCAAGGGAAACCAAACCACCAAAGGCTCAAAGATGAAAAAAAAAAGGGGGGGGAGTGACAGAAAATGTAACATGTTCACCAAGTACTGTTTTGTGCTAAAGTCTCTATTGATAATAACTAACATTCGTCAGCGTTTATCACTAGCCACTGACGATGTAACCTTCGTTAGATACATTGTTTCATTCAATTTCTACCAACACCATTTTAGGTGAGTATGATCATTATTTTTTTTTTTTTAATGCTTATTCATTTTTGAGAGAGCGAGACAGAGCGTAAGTGGGGGAGGGGCAGAGAGAGGAGACACAGAATCTGAAGCAGGCTCCAGGCTCCAAGCTGTCAGCACAGAGCCGGATGCAGGGCTTGAACTCACAAACCATGAGATCATGACCCGAGCTGAAGTCAGATGCTCAACCAACTGAGCCACCCAGGTGCCCCTGATTATCATTATTATTATACAGATAAAGGTAAATGAATAACAGACTGACTTTTTTTTTTAAGTCCAATATACTTAACATACAGTGTTATATTAGTTTCAGGAGTACAATACAGTGATTCACGAGTTCTAAATATTACTCACTGCTCATCAAGATGAGTGTATGCTTAATCTCCTTCACCTAATTCACTCACCAGCCACCCCTCTGGTAACCATCTGTTCTCTATAGTTAAGAGTCTGTTTTTTGGTTTGTCTCTCTTGTCTATTTTTGCCTTCGTTCATTTGTTTTGATTCCTAAATTCCACATATGAGTGACATCATATGGTATTTCTCTTTCTCTCACAGACTTATTTCATTTAGCATTATACTTTCTAGCTCCATCCATGTTGTTGCAAATGCAAAACTTCATTCTTTTTATGACTGAATAAGATTCCATTGTGTATATAACCACTTGTTTATTCATTCATCTATCAATAGACACTTGGGCTACTTTCATAATTTGGCTATTACATGCCGTTATAAACATGAGGGTGCATGTATCCCTTTGACATAGTATTTATCTATTATTTGGGCAAATACTCAGTAATGTGATCCCTGGATCATAGGGTAGTTCTATTTTTAACTTTTTGAGGAATCTCCATACTGTTTTCCATAGTGACTGTACTAGTATGTATTTCCACCAAGAGTGCACAGGGTTCCTTTTTCTCCACATCCTCACCAAGACTTGTTGTTTCCTGTGTTTTTAGCTATTCTGACATGTACGAAATGATATCTCATTGTGGTTTTGATTTGATGATGAGTGATGTTGAGCATCTTTTCCTGTGTCTCTTGACCATCTGTTCATGTCTTCTGCCCATTTTTTAATGGACTATTTGGTTTGGGGGTGTTGAATTGTAGAAGTTCTTTATTTATTTTATATACTAATCCTTTATCAGATAACCCATTTACAAATATCTTCTCCTAAACAGTAAGTTGTCTTTTAGTTTCATTGATTGTTTCTTTCACTGTGCAGAAGCTTTTTTATTTTGATGCAGTCCCAATGGTTTATTTTTTGAAACTTTGTTTCCCTTGCTTCGGAAGCCTTATCTAGAAAACAATATTGATATGGCTTGTCAAAGAAGTTACCCACCACCTATGTTCTCTTCTATGATGTTTAGGGTTTCAGGTCTCACATTTAGGCCTCTAATCCATTTTGAGTTCATTTTGTGTATGATGTAAGAAAGTGGCCCAATTCATTCTTTTGCATGTAGCTGTCCATTTTTCCCAATACCATTTGTTGAAAAGACTGTCTTTTTCCTCACTGCATATTCCTACTACCTTTGTCTAGGATTAACTGAGCATATAGTCATGGGTTTGTTTCTGGGCTTTGTATCCTGTTCTGTTGATCTATGTTTCTGTTTTTGTTTCTGTACCATATCGTTTTGATTACCACAACTTTGTAGTATAACTTGAAATCTGGAATTTTAATAACTATAGCTTTATTTTTTCTTTTTCAAGATTGCTTTGGCTCTCTGAGATCTTTTGTGGTTCCATAAGAATTTTAGGATTGTTTTGTTTAGTCCTATGAAAAATGCTGTTGGTATTTTGATAGGTATTACATCAATCTGTAGATTGCTTTGAGTATATGGACATTTTAACAATACTTGTTCTTCCAATCCATGAGCATAGAATATCTTTCCATTTGTTCTGTCATTTCAATTTCTTTCCTCATTGTCTTATGGTTTTCAGAGTATAAGTCTTTCATTTCCTTGGTTAAGTTTATTCCTAGGTATGTTATTATTGTGCAATTGTAAATGGGATAGTTTTCTTAATTGTTTTCTCTTTCTGCTGCTTTGTTATTAGTGTATAGAAAGGCAACAGACTTTCTACATTGATTTTGTACCCTGTGACTTTACTGAATTCATTTTTATCAATTCTAGTAGATTTTTAGTGGAGTCCTTAGGGTTTTCTCTATGGAGTGTCATGTCATGTACAAGTACTTCTAGTTTTACTTCTTCCTTACCAATCTGTGGGTCTTTTATTCCTTTCTCTTATCTTACTGCTATGGCTAGGACTTCCAGTACTCTGTTGAGTAAAAGTGGTTAAGAGTGGATATCCTGAGCTTAAGAGAAAAGCTCTGTTTTTCTTCATTGAGTATGATGTTAGCCGTGGGTTTTTTACATGTGACCTTTATTCTGTTGAGGTATATGCCTTCTAAATTTCTTTGTCGAGGGTTTTAATCATGAATGGATGTTACACTTTGTCACTTTATTTTCTACACTGATTGAAATGATCATATGGTTTTTATACTTTCTCTTATTGATGTGATGTATCACATTGATTGATTTGTGAATACTGAACTACCCTTGCTTCCCCAGAATAAATCCCACTTGATTGTGGTGAATGATTTTTTTAATGTATTATTGGACTTGGATTGCCAATATTTTGTTCAGGATTTTTGTATCTATGTTCAGCAGAGGTATTGACATATAGTTCCCTTTTATTTGAAGTGTCTTTATCTGGTTTTGGTATCAGGGTACTACTGGCCTCATAGAATGAATTTGGGGGATTTCCTTTTCTTCTATTTTTTGGAATAGTTTGAGGAAAATATATATTAACTCTTTTTTAAATGTTTAGTAGAATTTGCCTATGAAGCTATTTGCTCCTGGACTTTTGGTCGCTGGTTTTTGATTACTAGTTCAATTTCATTGCTGGTAATTCCTCTGTTCAAATTTCTTATTTCTTCCTGGCTTAGATTTGGGAGATGATATGTTTCCAGGAATTTAGCCATTCTTTCTAGGTTGTCCAATTTGCTGACAAATAATTTTTCATAATATTTTTATAATCCATTGTGTATTTCAGTTGTTATTTCTCCTCTTGTTTCTGATTTTGTTTGAGTCCTCTCTCTCTCTCTCGCTTTTTTGTTGTTGTTGTTGTTGTTGTTGTTGTTGTTGTTGTTGTTGTTGTTCTGATGAGTCTGGCTAAAGGTTTACCAATTTCGTTGATCTTTTCAAAAAACCAGCTCCTGGTTTCCTTGATCTGTTCTACTATAGGTTTTTTTTTTCTTTTTTGTTTGTTTTGTTTTTTGTTTTTGTTTTGTTTTTAGGTTCTATTTCATTTATTTCTGCTCTAATCTCTATTATTTTCTTCCTTCCATTGGTTTGGGGTTTTGTTTGTTGTTCTGTTTCTAGATCCTTGATGGTGTAACATTAGTTAGGTTGTTTATTTGAGATTATTCCTGCTTCTCGAGGTATGCCTGTATTACTATAATCTTTGCCCTTTGAACAGCTTTTGTTGCACCCCAGTGATTTGGGACCATTGTGTTTTCACTTTCACTTATCTCCATGTGCTTTTTGATTTCTTCTTTGATTTCCTGGCTGACCCATTCATTGTTAGTAGCATGTTATTTACCTTCCACATTTTTGTGCTCTTTCCAGATTTTTTCTTGTGGTTGATTTATAGTTTCACAGCATTATGTTCAGATAAGATGCATGGTATGATTTCAATTTTTTTTTTTTTTAATTTGTTGAGACTTGTTTTGTGGTCTAATATGGAATCTACTCTGGAGAATGTTCTATGTGCACACGAAAAGAATATGTATTCTGCTTCTTTAGGGTAGAATGTCTTGAATATATCTGTTAAATCCATCTGGTCCAATGTGTTGTTCAAAGAGACGGTTTTGTCATTGATTTTTGGTTTGAATGATCTATCCGTTGAAGTGTCTAGGGTGTTAAAGTACCCTACTATTATGGTATGACTATTGATTATTCTGTTCAGGTTTGTTATTAACTGCTTTATGCATTTGGGTCCTCCCATGTGGGTATATCAATATTTACAATATTAATATTTACAATTGTTACATCTTTTTGTTAGATTGTTCCCTTTATGATGACATAGTGTCCTTCTTTGCCTAATGATACAGTGTTTGTTTTAAAGTCTATGTTGTTTGATATAAGTATTTCAGCCCTGGATTTCTTTTCCATTTCCTTTGTTTTCAATCTGTACGTGTCTTTAAGGTCTGAAATGAGTCTCTTGTAGGCAGCATATAGATGAGTCTCGCTTTTTTATCCATTCTGTCACCTATCCCTATGTCTTTTGATTGGAGCCTTTAGTCCACTTACATTCAAATTATTATTATTGATGGGTATGATTTTATTGCCAATTTGGTACTTATTTCATGGTTGTTTTGTAGTTCTGCTCTTTCCTTTCTTTCCTTGTTCTCTTGTGATTATTTGGCTTTCTTTAGTAATATACTTAGATTTCTTTCTATATTTTTGGCATATTATTGCTGGTTTTTCATTTTTGGTTACCATTCAGTTTGTGTATAACATTTCTGCATATAGCAGTCCGTATTAAGTTGGTGGACATTTAAGTTTGAACACAGTCTTTACTCCTCTACCCCCATGTTTTAGGTATATGGTGTCATACTTTGCATCTTTGTGTGTGTGTGTGTGTGTGTGTGTGTGTGTGTGTGTGTGAGTCCATTCACTGAGTATTTAAAGATATACTTATTTTCATGGCTTTTGTGCTTCCTACTTTTCTCACTCTTACTTGTGGTCTTTCCTCTCCATTCAGAGTCCCCTTTAATATTCCTTATAGGGCTGGTTTACTGGTCGTGAATTCCTTTAACTTTTGTGTGTCTGGGAAACTCTTTATCTCACCTTCCGTTTGGAATGATAGCCTTGTAGGATAGAGTATTCTTGGCTGCAGATTTTTTTCCTTTCAGCACTTTGAATATATCATGCTACATCCTTCTGGCCTGCAAAGTTTCTGCTAAAAAGACAGCTGACAGCCTTATGGGGTTTCCCTTGTATGTAATTGCTTTCTCTTCTGTTTCTGCTTTTCAAATTCTCTCTTTATCACTATAAATTTTATTAAAATTTGTCATTTTAATTATTATATGTCTTGGTGTGGGCCTCCTTGGACTGATTTTGTTGGGGGAGTTCTGTGCCTCCTGGATCTTGATTTCTATTTCCTTCCCCATATTTGGGAAGTTTTCAGCTATTATTTCTTCAAATAACTTTTCTGCCCCCTCTCCTTCTTTCTCCTTCTGGGATCCCTATAATGCTTGATAGTGTCACTGAGTTCCCTAGGTCTATTCTCATTATGCAATTTTTTTTTTGTTTCTCTCATCTGCTCAGCTTATTTTCTATTACTATCTTCCAGGTAAGATTCACTCTCCTACTTCCTCTAGCCTGCTATTTATTCCATCTAGTGTATTTTTTATTTAATTTATTTATTTTGAAAAAGAGAGCAGGAGAAGGGCAGAGAGAGAGGGTGAGAGAAAGAATCCCAAGCAGGCTCTGCACTGTCAGCACAGAACCCAACGTGGGGCTCAAGCTCACGAACTGTGAGATCATGACGTGAGCCAAAACCAAGAGTCAGCCACTTAACCGACTGACCACCTAGGTGCCCCACATCTAGTGTATTTTTAATTTTATTTATTGTGTTCTTCATCTCTGATTGGTCCTTTTTTTTATCTCTTTTGTAAAGGTCTCCCTGATGTCATCCACTCTCTTCTTGACTCCAGTGAGTATCTTTATGACTGTCACTTTAAATTCTATATCAGGCATATCACACATCTCCATTTGTTTAGCTCTCTTGCTGTGATTATGTCCTGTTCTTTCAATTGGTACGTATTCCTCTGTCTCACTTTGTCTAACTCTCTGTGTTTGCTTCTTTCTACATGTTAGGAAAGTCAGCTATGTCTCCTGCTCTTGAAAGTAGTGGCCTTATGAAGAAGAGGTCTTATAGTGCCCTACAGTACAGTGTCCCCTGTTCACCAACACCCGGCATTTCAGGCATATCTTCTATGTGTGTTGCATGTGCCCTGCTGATTTTGCTGAGCTGATTTTTCCTTCAGTCCAGTTGTCTGCAGTGGCCCTCTTTGCCTATTGTGCACAGTGTTTGGTCTCTGTGGTGTTAATAGGCCAGTCGGGGGCTTCCTTGGGCTTGCCAGAGATGCAGTAGCACCAAACTGCAGGGTGTTTTCCCTGCGCTGTCCCTTGAGAGGCTTTCATCATTGGGCGGGGCCTATAGCCAGACCAGTTGTCTGCCTCCAGCCCACTGCCGCAACCACATTCCGACTTGCATGTTTGGGTATCTTACACTCCCCCCAGGACAGGAGTCACCTTGGAGTGGTGCTGGCCTCTGGTGCAGCTGCTTGCACACTGTCAGGCCTTAGGTACCAGCCTGGAAGGGCTCCAGACAGGAGCATATTGGAGGGGGGTATCTGCAGCAGCGTGCGGGGGGGGGGGGGTAAGGAGCAGCAGTGTTAGCAAGTTAGGTAGTGATTGCTGGAGCTGTGCTATTTCCTGCAGGTGGCTATGTGTATATGCTGAAAGATGAGGTGGGATATGGACCTTGCCAGTTCCTTTGCACCTAGAGGAGTCTCCCAAGATCTCTATCCCTCTGGAACATGCTTCTGAGATGAATAAACTACTCTCCTTCCTGTATACCTCAGGTGTTTTTCAAACTGCTGCTTCCATGCTGTATCTGTATGAGGTTGTTTGTTGTCCTATCTCTTAAAGGGCAAGGACTCAATTTTCACTTGCCATTCTAGTTCTCCCAGAGCCGAGCCCACTGATTTTTAAAATTCCAGTGTTTAAGTCTGACTGGTAGTAAGAACTCACAAAATTCAGCCCCTCTGGTTTTCAAAGCCAAATGTTATGGGGATCCATCTTCCCCATGTGGGCTCCCTGGTGTGAGAGTTTTCTTCCTCTCCTCTCCCTGACATCCTTCCCTCCCATGGATGGCCATGGTCCATTTTGCTCCCAACTGTGTCTCTGCCATTCTTACCCTCTTCAATGTGGCTTCTTCTTTACATCAAGCTGTGGAGAGTCTATTCTGCCAGTCTTTGGGTCAGTTTTTGGATTATTTAAACTGATGTGGATGTTTTCTAGTTGTATCCATGGGATGAGGTGAGCTTAGGGTCCTTCTACTCTGCCATCTTCCTTGCAAGTCCTCTAAACCCACATTTAGAAAGCAGCAATCCATTCCAGAATCCACTCCATTCTAGATTCAAATGCAGGTCAGTCTCGGCTATTCACCAGGGCTGGTGAATGCCATTAGACCAGCATTTTTCATACTGAGCTATCAGATCCCTGGTTTCTCAAGGAACTGTGTGACTTAGGAAGTTACTTGAACTCTCCATGCCTCTGTTTCCTCATGTGAAATTCTCAAATCAAAAACAGTGAAATCAGGACTATTCTAAAGATCATACATATAAATTGCTTGAAAAGTCCTGGACACATGGGAGTTGTTTAATATCAGATGGGTACTGTTTTTACTAATGTGGGTGGGATTATCAAATAAATAGACGACTCAAGCAAAATAAAAAGGGGGAGGAGGTCCGTAATGAAATAAATGTGGCAAACTGTGGCATTAATTCATTTAACAGATGCTTATTTATGGCCTATTATATATCAGGCACTGATACAAAGACGATTTGTGCAGTTCCTCTCTTGAAGTTAGTAGACAGAAGGGGAAAAATACAAGAACAAGTGAAAAGCAAGCAAAGTTACAAACCGTGAAAGGTTCTGTGAGGTGGAACTTGAATGTACCTTTGAATACTGGGAAAGTGTAGAAGAAAAGAAGGTAAGGGACAGGCCACAGGGGAAAGGAAAATAACTCATGAAAATTTTCCATGAAAATCTGACTTGTCTCCAGCTAATAGTTTTATTCCTCTTTGTTGTTCCAAAGACTGATGCATAATCACATCACAAACTGTATCTTTCTAGATATAGTCATTTGTGCAATTCCACTATTGTTACTATGATAATCAAAACACAGAATGGTACAAATAGAGAAGAAATTAGAAACTTTAGTATAAACAGTAATTATGTGAATGAGGAAACTGAGGCCTAGAGAGGCTCAATGACTGGTGCCCCAATCTGGCTGCCTGGACCCACACTGTTCCCATAACATCATTTTCAATCCTCACAGAGCATCATTTCCTGAACTAGAAAACCAAACAAGTTAGCAAATATTTATGGAGTTTGGTACAATGCTAGGTGCTAGGGAGGACTGAAACAAGTAAAGTGACTAACAATATACCCCCTGCCCTCAGGGTGCTTAGAGTCTGGTTGAGGGAGCGGGTAGGAACACAGGGAAGTAATACAATCAACGCTTAATAGAATTTCAGGACAGCAACCGAATAGAAAAACAGACAGCACTTCACAGTGCCCAGTGTATCTAAAAGCACTAATTATCTTAAGGGTCTCGGGAGGGGTTTGGGGTACCTGAGAAGTTCTTTTGTGAGAAATCCAATCTGAGTCAGGTGTGGAAAGTCTGGCAGTGCTTGAGAAGCACAGCGAAAGAGAACATTTCCAAACGAAGGTAATAAAGGAGTTATGCAGGGAAGTTCAACGTGTGTTGCATTTTGAGGAGTAACCACATATGCGTGTAGCAAAATAGGGACTGGCAAACTCCAGGCAAATAAAAATGATCAATTCAGTGGATCCTTGGGTGTGAAACCGCTCTTAGAGCTCACGACGATCATCAGGAGGAGTATTCAAGTCTCTGTGTACCTGGTATGGCCTTCATTCATTGATTCATTCATTCATCCACCCATTTGATATTTAGGGACTGCTTGTTCTCTGCCAGCCAGTATTTTAGGCTCTGGGGATATACAAATCAACAAAACATAGTCAAAGAAAAGAAATATCCTTTGGGAGCTTATATTCTAATTTGGTGCTTCTCAAACCTGGCCGCACATTATAATTTCCTGAGAAGATTTTTAGAAGGATCTGAGGAACCTTAAATACACATTAATAGGTGACAGGAGCCAGTCTGAAAGGCTACATACTGTAAAATTCCAACTATATGACATCCAGGAAAAGACAAAACTAGAGACAATGAAAAAGATCAGTGCTTGCCAGGGGTTCCAGGTGGTTTGAGGGGAAGGATGAACAGGTGGAAGACAGAGGAGGATGTAGGGACATGAATCTATTCTGTACGACACTGTGATGGTAGACACATAACGTCTGCACTTATCAAAACCCACAGAAGGGGCGCCTCGGTGGCTCAGTCAGTTAAGCGTCCGACTTCAGCTCAGGTCACGATCTCGCGGTCCGTGAGTTCGAGCCCCGCGTCGGGCTCTGGGCTGATGGCTCAGAGCCTGGAGCCTGCTTCCGGTTCTGTGTCTCCCTCTCTCTCTGCCCCTCCCCCGTTCATGCTCTGTCTCTCTCTGCCTCAAAAATAAATAAACGTTAAAAAAAAAATTAAAAAAAAACCCACAGAATTGTACAAAACGGAGTGAACCCTAATATAAAGCATGAACCTTAGTTAATAACGTATCAATGCCAGTTCACCAATTGTAACTAACACACTACACTAATTAAGATGTTCACAACAGGTGACAGTGAGCAGGAAGAGGGGATACATGTGAACTATCTGTACTTTCACAACTTGTCTCTTAACCTAAACTATTCTAAAAGATAAACTATATTAACACTAACAGTTTTTTAAATTATAGATTTTACCAGGAATAAAAAAAGATCTGCACTTGGGCCACACACCTGGAAATTCTGATTAAATACAATGATGAGTCTCAGGTACTCTTTTAAAGGGTACTCCATGGGGTGCCTGGGTGGCTCAGTCGTTAAGCGGCTGACTTCAGCTCAGGTCATGATCTCACCGTCTGTGAGTTGGAGCCCCGCATCGGGCTCTGTGCTGACAGCTCAGAGCCTGGAGCCTGCTTCGGATTCTATGCCTCCCTCTCTCTTTGCCCCTTCCCCTCTCATTCTCTCTCTCTCTCTCTCTCTGTCAAAAATAAAAAAATACAATAAATGAAATGAAATAAAGGGGGCTCCAAGCTTCTAAACCTACAATACCAAATACTAGCAAAGATTTCGGACAACTAGAACTTTCATCCATTGCTGGCGAGAGGGCAAAATGGTGTAACCACTTTGGAAAACAGTTTGGCCGATTCTAATAAAATTAAACATATACTTACTATATGCCCTAGTAATCCCACTCCTAGGTATTTACCCAAGAGAAATGGAAAATATTCACACAAAAACCTGTGAACAGATATTTACAGCAACTTTATTCATAATTACCACAAAATGGAAATAATCCAGAAGTCCTTTAAATGATGAATGGATAAACAAACTTAGATGCATCCACCCAGTAGAATTCTACTCACCAGTAAAAAGGAATGAACCACTGAGACCCACAAGGATAAATCTCAAATGCATTTTGCTAAAGGAGAGAAGCACTGCTCTAGTGAAGTAAGATAATCAACAAACAAATAAGCAACCATGCAGTAAATTACACAGCAATATATACTATAAAAATATAGCAGAGAAACGAGACAGAGAGTCTGAGGGATGGACTTGCAAATTCAAACAGAGTGGTTGGGAAAGGCCTCCCTGAGAAGGTGACATCTGAGCAAAAAGACCTTAAGGGCATGAGGGAGGGAGACCTTGTAATATGGCAGGACAGTTCTGATTTTATAGGAGGGCATAAGAAAGCCATCGGAGGGTTTTTGGAGAAAGGTCATGAATGAATTTCTATTTTAACTGACCTGGCTGCTCACTGGAAAATAGATCCTTGCAGTTTAAGAGAAGAAGCAGGAGACCACTAACGAGACTATTTATAGTAGTGAAGGTGGAGGATGATGGCTGAGAGAAAAATTCATGCTGCACAACTTCCCCCACCCCCACCCAGAGACACACACAGAGGTTTGGAAAGGGACATTCTTTCCCTAAACGGAACAGAGACAGAGCATCTACAATAGGCATTATGTAGCTTGTGCAAAGTGCTAATTAAGCTGGTTATGGCAGGAGTAAAAGGAGAAAAATGCTCACTCTGAATGTTCCTGAGACAAATGTTTACCGCATTCTTTGAAGAGTGGCAGTGGAAAATGAAAGCTCAGTCTGATGAGCACCAATCTGTCTTCTGCAAGTGCTATGTGATGAGAAGGCTACGGGACACAACTGATAGGAGAGGGACGCAAGGAAGCAATGAAAAGATCTCCTCTGTTCAGAATGCTCCTCTGTAAGCAGAGTCCCACCTGCTCAAGACTCCGACACCCAGGATGCCAGCGAATGAGATTCTATAAGCAGTACTTTCAAGTCAGTACTACAGAACCTGAAAAATCAGGCCACTGCCCAGGTTCCATGATAAGTGAGAGACACAAAGAGCCCACATTCTTTGTTCCTTTCTTAGTTTGGGTTTTCCCAGACTCCAACCCTAAGCAGGGATTCAAGGGCAAGCGTTTCTTTGGGAGTTGCAGGAAGCATTACTAAGTAAGTGAGAAAATGACATAGTGAAGAGAAGGCAGGCCATCAAGCCAGCTTCCCTTGTGGATAAATGGAACTTAACCCTGAATGGAAACTCTGGGGAACTGTGTAAAATAATACCTGGGACATATACCACCCAAGGAACTAGGGAGCTGGGGTATTTATACACCAACTCCTATCAGTCATTGGATGAGGGCTGCTGAAAAGCAGGGACTAAGTTATTTTCCAAGCACCTCTTTACAGTGGAGGCTTTGGAAAAAAGCCATTAGGCAAAGAAAAGCAAATACTAGCATCTGGAAGTCAAAAGGACCTCCCTAAACTCATAAGACCCAAGGAAAAGAGCAGAGCACCCACTCATTCTTCTACACAACACAATTCTTCTCCATGCCACAAGCAAGACAGTTCTTTACATCTGGCCAATATTTCCTCTGCACAGGAAATGATTTCAACAAATTGCAAAAAGGAGGAACTCTTCCCTCCATCCATTTCTCTCAAAGCACTCCTCATCGATTTATCCATTACATTATTGTTATAAATTAATAAAGTAAGGCACACGTTAATTTACTTTATAGGTTTCTCAGCCACTGATTTCCTATTATCCCTTTCTATTACTCAACTCACTGACTCCTGCAGATAAATTGTCTGCAACGCAAATGCATCCCAGACTCTTGGATTTTATTAAGTATATAAAAGGTGTG
Organism: Puma concolor; assembly: GCF_028749965.1. Classification (NCBI taxonomy): domain Eukaryota; kingdom Metazoa; phylum Chordata; class Mammalia; order Carnivora; family Felidae; genus Puma; species Puma concolor. The sequence continues at coordinate 14,076,634 of NC_141675.1, forward strand.
TGATTTGTATTAACAACTCAACTCATCACCCCATATTCAAAACTTAGCCAATTAAGCTCAAGTGCATATTAAAATAGGAAAGAGATTCCCAATTTCTAGTTAATATTCTCATTGCCTAATGAATTGCTCATTCTTTCTAATTCTAGTGCCATTTGCTTAATTTTCTTTTAATTTCTAAAATGTAAGAAAAACATGTCTAATTTCCTAGATGTGTGAAAATATATTGTCTTATTATTGCTTGTTAAAATTTCTTAAGAACATTGAGAAAAGTGCCATAATGAGTGATAAGTAATAGATTCCTCATCTGACACAGTGACTGATACACAGTAGGCACTCAGTAAATGCCCGTTGAAAGGACGATTAAGCCTACAGTTACGTGACTAATGCCCATGCACAAATCAGGAGACCAGCTCAGTAATCACTGTAACAGCTTGTTTATTTATCTGGTAGCTATTGTCCTCATAGGTTTTTGGTGAGCCGGGTAAAGTGAAAAAATATGCTTTTCTTTATACTATTTCTTAGGACTAATTGGTAGTTCTTGATTTTTATAGCCCTTTGGTGAATTAATAAATTTCAATAGGAACAGAAACCATTAATTCACTCATTTATTCATTCGAAGTATTTATTAAATACTAACTATGCAGTGGGACTCATGAATAATTTCATAATGCAGATAAGGTTAAAATGATGCCCAGCCCTCTACAATGTCATCTGTGGTGAACAGTTTAAAATGCAACCACAGTGCAGCTTGCAGAACAAGAGAAAATGACTCCAGAGCAGTCAGGAAAGTTTCATCCAACATGGGATATCTGCCTGAGGAGGTTTCTAAATGGTGAACAAGTAGAGAAAAGCATATCCTACCTTTTTTTTTTTTTAGAAAGGAATCTGTTGTAGTGTCACTGTATTAATCAGCATTCCCCAGGGAGAGGAAATGTGTGTGTGTGTGTGTGTGTGTGTGTGTGTGTGTGTGTGTGTGTGTGTGTGAAAGAGTTGATGTTGCATCCGTAAGTCCAAACTGCAAGCCAACAGGCTATAGTCTTGAGGCAGAATTCCTCTTCTTCTGGAAATCTTAGTCTTTGCTCTCAAGATCTCCAACTGATTGGATGAACCCACATTATGGAGGGTAATCTGCTTCACTACAAGTCTACTGATTTAAATGTTAATCACATCTGAAAAATAACTTCGCAGCAACATCTAGCTAGAGCCACGTTTGACCAAAAACTGGGTAGCAAGGTCTAGCCAAGTTGACACATAAAATTAACGATCACAGTCATGGAATTAGTGGCTCTCAAAGCACAGTGTCCAGCCAGAATAATCAGCATTCCCTGGGAACTTGTTAGAAATGCAAATTCTTGGGCTCCCCCACCACCCCCTGACCTCCTGAATCAGAAACTCTGGGAGTGGAACCCAGTAGTGTTGTTTGAACAAGCCTTTCAAGTGTTTCTGATGCACACCAGAGTCTGAGAACCAATGGACTAGAGTATTAGGTTCCACTTAGGTCATAAAGAAAAGTGTTAACACAGAAGCAGGATATTAATTGCCTTATTTTTCATGGGCCTTAGTCACTTGATAGAGTCCATGTCTAAATGGCATATCTGATAGTCCCAGCAATATCAAGTTGCATTCTAATTCTGGAGAAACAACAAAAGAGGGCACTATTGATTGTTTATAAATCCTTACTCAGAGATACTAAATAATGAATCCATTGAACGCTTCCTCCATCACTACCTCCAGCTCTTGAGCTGTAAGACTCTGCTGGGTTGGCTTCAATTTCCTTGACTAAGGTCAATAAGACCCATATCAGAATTTGCCTCAAGACAGTCCTTCTATTGGTATTGATCACACAATGGGAACAGTTTCTGAACTGTTTCACAGCAGTCAAGAGACAGTATATTAAGATAAGCAATGGGAGTAGTTACTGTTTGAATTCTTGTCAGTGATTTAAGTACCCTGTTCTTTAACTGGTCCCCAAGTCTTTTCTGTCCCCATAGTAACACCGTATAACAACCACAAAGCCTCATGGCGTGCAACGATGCGTGTTAACTGCTCATGTATCTTACGTAGGTGGCTCTGGTGACCTACGTGGATCTCGGTCTCATGTCTGAGGATTAGCTGGATGTTGGTTGATCCTTGGATGACTGCAGCAACTAGACACTGCTCCATGGTGCTCATCCTCTAGCATCCTCTGCTAGGCACAGTCTCCTCAGCATGATGGCAGAGTGCGAGAGGGCAAGGAGGAATGGAACATTGTTTATTTAAGCCTCTGCTTGCATGCCTACTAAAATATCATTGGCCAAAGCAAGTCACATGGCTGAACCCAGAGTTGGGGGGTAGGGACACTGCCAAGTTACTTGGCAATGGGCCTAATTCTTCCAGAGAGAGGTAAATTGAGGCCATGTTGAATATCTACCTCACTCTCTAACTGGAAAACTGTTCCCTATCTCTTCTCTACCCTCTTTCCCAGGCTACCTCTTACCTCTCAGATATAACTTAGGTGTCACTTTCCTTGTAAACCTCCACTGACTCCAGTGGAGGGACTCTAGTCCTCTCCTGTGAGCTTCCCTGTAGTTCCCTGTAATTTCCATTACTGAAGCCCTTAGTGATATAGATGTAAGGTAGCAAATCCAAGAAAGCTAACTGACAGGGATGCCAATAGCATATATTTGGAAAAAGGCGGTAGTATTTGATTCCTAAATGATTGAAGAACTGTATTAAACGTTTGTTGGGGGTTTTTGAGATTTTAACTTCTACAGTAAATGACATAAAATTCTATTTAGTATGAAGACTGATTTTCCTCACCAATATCCACATACACGACTGCTTTTCCATATGCCCTTCCTTCCACCTGTAACTTTTCCCCTCTGTGACAAACTAAATCCTCAGATGTCAAGGTTCCACTAGCCATGGGTAGTAGCTATCCCACAGCACTCCACTTACTTTATTTCCATACTAATGACTCGGTTTTACAACTGATGTTATGAAGACAGTGGATTATTTACACTTGTTAATGGGGTTCTGGTATACCTCCAGACAGTCCCCTCAATGGTGTAGGGACAGAATGGAAACTTAACCAGTGTGCCCATCGTGGACCAGTGCCCAGACACCGGTGTGAGCATCAGGCAACAGTCTCACTCTCTAATCTCCACCATTTGATTCCAATAATCTCAACTAACTAGACTTCTGCTCATGCTCTGATTTCCAGTTTCTTTTCGGTCACTAGAGCCTCACTGAAAACCCTAACTTGGACCCTCAATTCTTTACTTAGGTATTAAGTATTAGGTATTATCTTTCTATGCCCAGGTAGACTAGACCCTGTTTCCAGTGTAGTTTCCGGACCTAAAATTCAAACACAGCAGTAACACAAGCCCCCCTCCCTGGCACCAACATACTTCCAAAGGCTCCGTTATTTGCACGGTGAGCTCCTTCGACCTCACCTCCAAAGGCTGTTTCTCTTTTGCAGATTTCCTGCCTCTACACATTCCCGCTGAGATCCGAGCATCCTTGCTTGGCAGCAAGCTTTTAGAATTGCTCTCATCTCTCATTTCTTCTCATCCTTTCTCTGCTTTTGCTCTCTCTTTTATAAAATATTCATTTCCCATAATGTTTTAGTTCTCCCAAATCTGGGTTTTCCACTTCCATTTTCTCTTACAAGGAACCATGCCCTGACTGCCTACCTGCCGGTCCAAAGTGGGAAACTAGATGATGGGATCTTATAATAATAATAATTTTTAAAAAAGAAAAAAAAGAACCAGACTCAGCAAGTACACATCATTAACAGGAAGCATGTTGGTCCCAGGAGTGGTGATTATGCATTTAAAGAAATAATAAGGATGGAAAGCTTGAAAACTGTACAGCAAAAAACATTAAAAATAATCACTGACTGGCCAAATTTGTCAAGTCAATGACTTGCAAGCAGTTTGATTTATAACATAAAAGGGCCTTTTAAAAAAATTAACACACCAATATGCTATGAAGTTCCCTAGTCATTCTTCCAAGGAGGCAATGAAGGCTGACTCAGGAAAGGGTTTCTACCATGGACTCTAGGGGTCCTTAGGGCTCTGTCCTAACTTTACATGCTACCACTAAGAGATGGCAACCACTATCATGGATTGCACTTCCACTTTAAACCACTGGCATCCGTAGCTTTAGGCCATACTATCTCTCTGAGTTCCAGACCCTCATAGGCCATAGTCTACTGGCATTTCCATTTGGGTGTCTTGGAGGCACTTTGTGCTATTTAGATTTCATTTGTTCCTGAAAATACACTCTCTTTTTCCTTCACTCTGCTCTGGGCTCCTGGAGACTATCTCTATGAGCTTCATCAACTCGATCCCTGACTTTTTGAATCTAGATGAGTTTAATGAGTCACTGGCAGGAGCTCCAAGGATGAGGGTAAAGAGGCTGGGGTCTTTACCCTCGCAGCTTCCACCCTGCAAGGATGTGTTCTGACAAGTCTACAACACTATGCCTAAGGCTGTGTTTGCTGTTGGATGGCTCCTCCCTATTGGTAAAGTAAGTTCTGAGACCCATACTTTCTCTTTGATCTTTAGACCGATAGGTAGTGGTAATGATTTTCCATTATTGTTGATGCCAGATTGCTTCACTAGCTGCGGCTGATTTGCCCTGTTCACAACGTTGTGAAAGGACTATTAAACCCTCTTCAGTTGTATGTTCTGAGCTCATCTCTGCATTCAAATTCAGGGGCGCCTGGGTGGCGCAGTCGGTTAAGCGGCCGACTTCAGCCAGGTCACGATCTCGCGGTCCGTGAGTTCGAGCCCCGCGTCGGGCTCTGTGCTGACAGCTCAGAGCCTGGAGCCTGTTTCTGATTCTGTGTCTCCCTCTCTCTCTGCCCCTCCCCCGTTCATGCTCTGTCTCTCTCTGTCCCAAAAATAAATAAACGTTGGAAAAAAAAAATTTAAAAAAAAAAAAAAAAAAACAAATTCACTATGTCCACACTGGACATTCCTCATCCTACCCATGCCCAGCAGCCCCCGTCCTGACCCTTTTCCTCTACTATCTACCACAGTGAATGGCTCCACCACCTATCTGCTAGAACTATCCAGAATCCTGGACCATATGGATGACCCCTCCCCATCCCACTCACTACTATCTATCAACCATCAAATCTAAGACTCCCTCACATCCTTCCACTTCTCTTCAATCCCACTCCAGGCCAACATCATCTCTTATCAAATTTACTGTGCCAGCCTCCCAAATGATCTCTATACCTTTGATTGACCCATTCCAACTCCAATTCCTATGAGTGACTTGATGACTTAGTTTTGTATCCTCTAAACAAGTGACCCCTCTTTGTTTATCCCAGTTTTTCCTTGTGTCTTATCTCTTCATCCATATTGACCTACAGTTGATGTTTGTCAATGTGATGGTCATGTAGTATATTAGCTGTAATCCTCACAAGAATTAGGCTAGATGTTACTCTTCCTTTGGCTGAAAAGGGAAATAAGCTCAAAATACATAAGCAAATATTTCAGGGTCACGTTGTAAGAAAGTGACCTAATCAGAACCTGATTCTGTGAGTCTAGTGCCCATGTACTTTCCATCTCTGCCTCCATGTGGTACATGATACAAGGAGAGGTCAGTGACCAGCACTTATTTTTGCTCCTATAAAGACTCAGTGAGGCAGCTGGCAGAGGAGAAGCCCGTGGCTTCCTTTCCTGCATATAGCAAACCTTTCACAACCAGTAGAATCAAAGATTAACAAAGGCAGCTCTCAGTGGCAAGATGTGACTTCTTCAAATGACTTCAAATGGAGTCCCAAACTCTCTAGATGTTCTGAGCAAATTTATCATGGTTAACCAAACATCCCCATCCTTGTTCCCTAGCTTTGCCTCGACTCTGGATTTCACCAAGAACTCTGAATTGCTTAGTAAACCCTTTGAACATTCCCCCTACATTAACTTACCAAGTGGCCTTTTCACAATATTACATCATCCTTGGGGCTAGGTGTGGTGCCCTGGGCATGCCCTCCTTGTTTTGGGACCTCAGTCCAACCCTACTTCCAGCTGGCCATGTCCATTTCATTTTCACATCACTAAGTCCTCACTTTGGTCTCAGGTACTTCTACAATAAGGATGGAAGTGCCCAGGTCACAAAAGCCTAGGAAGAGAGCAGGAGCTCTCGTAGGGCAAGAGCTCAACACACACTAGCTAGATCGGAAGTATACACTTGTGTGGTTAAGGCAAGCATCTCTTGAAATCCATTCTGTTAGGAATTTCTAAAAGGAGCCAAACTTGGAATGGGCATAATCCAAATAATAAGAAAGAAAAATCAAACCAGAGACAAAGAAAAGAAGTCCTAATCATGCTTTGCAATGAAAAATTACTGAAGATAAATGGACCATTCTATGTAAATCACATGCAAATATGCTTTATAATACAGACCAGCTAGTCCCAGTCTGAGGTCATAAGAGTCTGGGATTTGGAACATTCTAATCTGGCCCTGGGTTTGAATTAAGTACATGAGAGGCACCAATGTAATTCTGACAAATAGCGACAAAGGAGAAACCAGCGAGGGCAGTGATGTTGGAAATATCAGTGTTTCAACTGGAGAAGGTACAGGTATGCTAGCCATGGGGAAATACGGCAGCATGGTGACCTGTTTCATGATAAGGAGAAGCTAGAAGGAAACAGAAGAGCATTTCTGCATCAAATATGCATACGTTATTTAGCTGGGCAATTTTTAATTACTTTCTAGGCATCTCAGCGTGAGATAGCACTTTAAAGGTGACGTAGTCCCCTTTGAAGACTCAGTTTGAACACTGAAAAATACAAAACACATGGGCTCACAAAAATCTGTGTTTTCATTTCAGTTAGACCTTTCACTGGAACACCTAAATCCATAAAGTTGATAGAAGAGCTACAAGACTTAATACTTCAAAGGAAAGGTATATAATGATGTGGGCAGTCATTCAACGTCTCATGCTCTCAATTTTCTCATCCCCGTGCATTTTGAGAGGCTCTAAAAAGATGGCAAAGCCATTTGTAAATAACAATAACAATAATGGTAACTTTAGAAGAACTTCCCATGCTCTGTGTGTCAGGCACAGTGTGTATTCACACTTTCCATACACTTTTTAATGCAGTGCTGCCATCAAGGCTCTTAGACACGCCATAATTATTTCCATGGTGGCGCATGGGAACTGAGGCTCCCGTGGTCCATGGGGTTAGGTCACATGAACAGCTAGTGAGACAAAGAGTTGACATTTAAAGCGGGAGTGTCTGACTTAGAGCCCAATGCTGCCTCTCCCGCCCCAGTAGTCCGTGGATGGTAATTCTTGGGGCTGTTTGAATGCGCTCCTCGGGGAGCCCCAGAAGCATGGCCAACCTGACATGAACAAAGTACAAGAGCCGAAACAAGGCACTGTAGGACTAAAATGGGAAAAGTCAGAAGTTTAAGGTTAAAAATGGATAGAAGCCTCGCTCGCTTTAGAAATGCCCTGGCCATAGTTCTTGTAGCCAAGGTGGAACAGTCAGACACACGGCCTGGGTGAATTCCAACAGTAGGGGAGAAGGCCGCTGTGCCTCACTCATAAAAGAAAGCTGCGGGAAGGCCTGGGATAAAAGAGGAGACACAAAGCATGTCAACAGAGCAGGGAGGGCACAGTGGGGCAATGAACAAGAGAACAGAAACAGCCTAATTGTTAACAGAGACAGGAAAACGGGCAGAAGTTAGCAGGGTAAAGGCTGCCTGATGGCACTGTCCTCTGGGGAGTAAGAAAAGAAGCCGCAATTGAGGGCAACTTGGGGGCACTTCCTTAGAGTTTATTAAAAGCACAACTGCATGGGGACCAAATGGGAATGTTTGCTACCAGCTCTTCCTTAATACTTCTCCGGAAATGCTTTTCCTTCTAAAAGCTAAAGAGCTTCAAATCTGTTGGAGGCTGCGGAAGAGAATTTTGAAATTAAAACTCTCAGAGGTAGAGCTCTTCCAGAAGAGGAGCAGAAATAAAGGTTCTTTAATTTTTCTGTTGAGAACCTGGAGAGAAAAGGTAGAGAGACTTTACATGGAAAGGAGCCAAGAAGACTTTAATGACGTCCCTTCTCGGGGCCAGCTAGGAGCCTGGTGGATGCTGGACCTGAGGTTTCCCAGCCTTACATAAAACTAGCATCCAGCAGTGTAAACCATGGACTTGCTTCCCACATCAAGAACAAATCACTTCCAAGTGCAAATTGGTGTAACTTTTTTGAAGAGTAACTTGGGGATACACATCGTAACATTAAGGATTAGTGATTCCAAGATTAGCAATATTACCTATGAGGTATACACATCTACAGGGATGTGTGATTGAAGATATATATTAAAGCTTTATTTATAATAATGAAAACCTGGACAACCTAAATGATCATGCATAAGAGACTAGTTAAATAAATAATGCTGCATTGTATAAGATATTTGCACCTCTTGGTCTATTTTGGGCAACGTAGAAAGATCTTCAAAACACAGTCATTAAAAATAACAACATACAGGGGCGCCTGGGTGGCTCAGTCGGTTGGGCGGCCGACTTCGGCTCAGGTCATGATCTCGCGGTCCGTGGGTTCGAGCCCCGCGTCGGGCTCTGTGCTGACAGCTCAGGGCCTGGAGCCTGTTTCGGATTCTGTGTCTCCCTCTCTCTGACCCTCCCCCATTTATGCTCTGTCTCTCTCTGTCTCAAAAATAAATAAACGTTAAAAAAATTAAAAAAAAAAAAACAACATACAACTTAGGTAACCTGAAAACCCTGATTTGTAGTAAATGAATCTGCACACAGAATTTGATATACTTTTGCGTGCATAAAAATTTCTAGAAAAATTCATTGAAAGAGTTGTTTTCACAGTGAGAGGTAAAGCGAGGGCACATCTGAGATGGAAGTCATTTTCATTTTCATTTTATATCCTTCTGAACACTCTGCATTTTTAAACTACGAACATGGACTTAAAAACAAAACAATATTTAAAAAGTTGAAAAGAAGATTCTCTGCGAGGGATTATAGTTGAAAATGGAATCTCTTTAAAATTAAGATACAAATCTCTGAGCAGAAACCATAGTAAAATGGAGTCAATACTTTAATAAATTTTTCATCCTTTATGACCAACCAGAATTTGTCCCAGGGATGTAATAGAGGTTTAATATTTGAGAATCTATTAACAAAATACATTACATCATTAGGCCAAGGAAGAGGAATTACATAATCATCTTATTGGATGCCAAAGGACATTTGGTAAAAAGTAAAACCTGATAAAAAAGAAAAAAAAAAAAACCTCTATAAATAGTAGGCTGTCCTAATGGATAAACAGTAAGTATTTGAAAACAACAGCCAGCATCATAATCGGAATTATGGACACATTCCAATTATACAGGACATTTTATACTTTTGAACTTTTTAAATGATGTTCATGTCTAAGTTTTACATTAAAACAATTATGTTTCAGAATCTGTCTGGAAAACTCCTCTGAGACAAGTAAGAAAGGTAAATATGTGAATGTCAGAAAGCATCCTCAGGCACTGAAAAATACCCACCTTGCTCAGCCCCAAATCAATGGGCCAAGGTGTCACTTGAGAAGTTAGAGCTCACCACCACCGGGTTGGAGAACCCTGAAACTCTTCCCATGTGTGACCCTAAACTGCTTCCATAATGTGCTTTCCTTCAAAATCATCTACAAGAAATTACCCAGCACTTTCTCTGTGATCAGGACTGTGTTAGGTTTGAGACTCGCAAGATAGAAAAGCATGTAGGAAAAGGAGCAGGGCACCAAGAGCTCCTAGAAGGTGTCCCCACGTGAGGGCAGGCAGTAGAGCATGACCAACGTCCACGTCGGGGGATGACTCTGAGTGTTAAGGGAGAATGGCTGCAGGGAAGACAGGCGGAGCTTTGAAGCAGTCTTTCACGCTTCAGTTAAGTGTGGCAATTTTGAAGGTGGCAGTGAGGAGGGAGCTGCTTCTCTAGAAGCATGCTGTGAGTGGCCAGTAGCCTCCTGGAAAACCAGGGTGCTGCTGAAACACAAAGAGATGGAGAGACCGCTCGGGGACAAGTGTGAAAATTTAGGGTTACTCGTTCACAATGGGACGCAGGTTCAAAAGACTGAGAGAAGATAAAAGATTCGGTCCCAGGGCTCAAGCGGATGGGAGAAGTGACTTTTCATTCGATAACCATGATTCCCCCAAGGAATCCCCCTTCCTTCCAAAGGAAGCATCTTTGGAATCTTATATACCCTAACTTAGACACATGATGTCAGAAGTACCCAAGACTTGGATTGAGGTCTAGTGGCTCCCAATTTGACCCTCCTTACATCTTACTCTACCACTGCACGAATGTGCCAGTGGATATTGAGCACTTTGTGTGTGCAAGGCACTATGAAGAAGATAATGGAAAGAATTATGGCACACCCCCCCCCAAAAAAAATATTCAGCACAACTAATTAGACCTGTGACAGTGATTCTTAATGGTAACATCATCAGGATCGCCTGGAGGGCTTATTAAAACAGATTTCTGGGCCCTACGCCCAGAATGTCTGATGCAGCAGGTCTAGAGTGGGTCCTGAGAATCTGCATTTCTAACAAATGCCCAAATGATGCCAACTGCTGCTGTTTCAAGGACCACACTTTGAGAACTACTGACCTATGAGAAATAGTTAACTACAGATGCCGTGGGAACTCAGAGTATGGAGATACTCATTTACAGAGATAAAAAATCATATTATAAATAAAATTTTTATAAGTTCTCAGAGTTATGACTTTTGGGTCTATGACATCCTCTGAAAAATGCATGTGGTTAATGTGCTTTTCATAAAAGGAGAACCAGGTTCCAAATAAATTCAAATAATGGGGGAGAACACACTGCCTTGATTCAGACCTACTCAATCAAGCATTTGAAACAAGGGCTTCTGGAAATTGACAAGATCAAATCCTGCAGTACAAAGTTCATGGCACAAGCTCATGCTCTCTGCAAGTGTGGGCCAGTCTGGGCCCCTGGAAACATCTCTCCGCTCAAGCTTTCTGGGAAATATAGTAACAAGAGCTACAGTTTTATAGCACACCGCAGTTTATAAGTACTTTTACATACATTTACCCAAGGGGCCAATTGAGGAACATATGAGTAAGTGTGCTGTAACTGTAAAGTCTATTTAAATATTAGGTTATCATCATAATTTGATCCTTACAAATTCCCAAGCATGAGTATCGCTAATTTTTAGCTATGAATAAAGTGAGACTATAAGAGAAAAATGGCTTGACCGCGGTCAGAAAACTTCCAAGTAGCAGAGATACAATTAAAATTAATACATAAAATTTTGATTCCAAATTCTGTGTTGTAGGAGATGGAAGATATACCAGAAACGTCAGTCTCTGCACCTGCTCCATCCATAGTCACCAAGGAAGGGAAAGCCCCGGGTAACCACATCTTACACCATGCCATTCTCTGCCCTCACTTTTTCCTCGCTGGGCCAGAGATGAATGAAGATCCAGCCAGCCAGTCCTTAAGCCCGGGGTTAGACGACGATTCTCAAAGCTAAAGGTGCCTTAGAATCACCTGGAGGCTCGTTGAAACAGATTACTGGGCCCCCACCCCAGAGTTCCGGATTCAGTGGGTCTGGGGTAGGGACTGAGAATTTGCATTGGTAACAAGCTCCCAGATGATGCTGATGCAGCTGCTCAGGGGGCCTCACTTTGAAAACTCTAATTATAGGATCATTGGCCAATCAGATTCCCTCCCTTTCTTCAAAATTTAAACCAGCAAATTCTGAGAGCATGAGGTAGTTAGTGGAGGAGGGAGATGAAAGAAAACATGGAGAGAGGGTTAAAGAGTAGGAGCTGTGAGAGGTTACAGCAAACCAGTGTTATAAAGCAACAAACTAGAAGTGAAAGCAATGGGGCCAAGAAATGTTTTCCGAACAGAGAGAAAGAGTGAGCAGTTGACGGCAGGGCAGATAGTAGCAACCATGCAAAGGGCCCCTGTGCCAAAGGAGCTTCATGGCAAAAGTCCAGGTTATGTAGCTTCTTCTAGATCCCCTCTCGATCCTCCCTCCCCTATTAGACATAGAACCTCAGGAAAGTTTCTCTCCCTTTCAAAGAAAGAACTGCACTGATCAAAAGAGAAGGTTGGAGCATTCTTCAATAAGCCACCCTGTTTGTCTAATTCCCAGTACAGTCCATAGACTTGGAAACACTATCACCTCACTAGCAATGTTCTGCAAAGCACGGTGGCTGCAGAGTCACCCTGGACCGCCAGACTCCTTAAGATGGCCATTCCCCATCCCCGGGTGCCCCACAAGGTTGGTCTGATCTGTAACCACCCATCTCTCCCGGGTTGTTGCCCCGATCAGTACTCGACACGTGTTTATTCCCCCAAGATACTTCTTCTCCTGGAAGAATTTCCAGTACACCTCCCAGCCTGGTAGAAAGAGGGAAAAACAGCCAGGGAGTTAAAACAAAAAATCATACTCTAGTTCCCAATACTGTAAATGACTAGTTGCATGATTTGGGGCAATTACCTTTTAAAAAAAACTCATGCCCAGAAGGCTTATGTCTAAGACAGAAAAATGTCTTTAAATCACAGTTTACGTGTCAATGCCAATCAACTGGTGGTGATTTCCTGGGAGTGCTGCCTTGAGAAGGATAATGAGCCTATGCCCATCAAGGGTGCCGTGACTGATTAATAATGTCTGTCATGGGGGCGCCTGGGTGGCGCAGTCGGTTAAGCGTCCAACTTCAGCCAGGTCACGATCTCGCGGTCCGTGAGTTCGAGCCCCGCGTCAGGCTCTGGGCTGATGGCTCAGAGCCTGGAGCCTGTTTCCGATTCTGTGTCTCCCTCTCTCTCTGCCCCTCCCCCGTTCATGCTCTGTCTCTCTCTGTCCCAAAAATAAATAAACGTTGAAAAAAAAAAATTTTTTTTTTAAATAATGTCTGTCATGGCATGAGAAAGGAAAGGGATGTCTGAACGCTACATATTTGCCCTTCCTGATCCAGTTGCTATCAGGCATCCCTTCCATTTCTTAATTCTATGACTCTTGGTTATTATCCTTAATGTGAATGCACCAAGCATATATTTACCTCTAAGATGTTTGGTTTATTTCTCTTGAAGGGTCATCGTCCCGGCCTCCTGTTGGGTCTTGGGCTCCACTTTTTTTTCAGGTGAACATTACAAGGTTCCAGCTCCCAGCATTAAAAGTGCACAGCAAATGCATAAGAATATAGTGTCTGTTAAGCACTGTCTAAAAAGTAGCATTAATAATTCACACCACATCCCTGCTTCCTTAGAAAAGCCTGCATGGGGCAAATGAATTCAAATCCCCAGTAGGGGGGAGCTGCAGCCCTGTGACCACAGTTCTTGGATCCAGATAAAGTGGCTGCAAGAAAAGACCTTTGATGAAAAACACCTCGGTTTCCCCTATTTCTTTTCTTCCTACGCCTCTTTAAGAGTGGTGTCATATTATTCTGGGGGCTCACGGGTGGCTCAGTCCACCAAGTGTCTGAGTCTTGATTTTGGCTCAGGTCATGACCTCACAGTTTGTGGGTTTGAGCCCTGCATTGGGCTCCACGCTGACAGTGTGGAGCCTGCTTGAGATTCTCTTTCTCTCTCTCACTCTCTGCTTCTCCCCACCCCCACCCCCGCTCACCCTCTCTCTCTCACAAAATAAAAACTTTTAAAAAATTATTCCAATGCACTATGGGCCTTGTTTCTGTAGAAACAATATAGCGAAAAACTGCGTAGCAGAGAAAAACATTAGGTCAAAACATTCTTTCAAAGAGCATTAGAAAGACAGCACTACTGGGGCACGTGGGTGGCTCAGTCCATTAAGCATCTGACTTCGGCTCAGGTCATGATCTCACAGCTAGTGTGTTCGAGCCTCGCGTACGGTTCTCGGAGCCTGGAGCCTGCTTTGGATTCTGTGTCTCCCTCTCTTTCTGCCCCTCCCCCCACTTGCACTCTGTCTCTTTCTGTGTCTCAAAAATAAATGAACGTTAAAAAAAGAGAGAGAGAGAGAGCACTACTTCTCTTGCACTGCAAGTGTCAGTGAGCTGCCTCTACCCTGGGTAAGTCACCTCCCTGAGCCTCAGTTTCCTTATTTGTCAAAGGGGTTTAAAATCGATGACTTCTCAGGTCCCTTCTCTATGACCTTCTCTGCAAACGACTGCGACACGGGATTGGGAAATCAGATGTATTTAAAAAGGAACTCTCCTGTTATGGCATTTATAATTAAAAATTCTAATTGTCCTCTATCAGTGAGAATCCCATAAAAATACAAATTGAATTGGTTAAATATTGGCTACCTTCAACTCAGTTGGACACACACCCCTGGTTCTCTGGGAGAGAGTAGAGACAGATACCCAGGGAAAATCTGGGACTATCTGGAGACATTTTTGGTTGTCAAAACTGGGCTGGAGGAGGAACGTCCCTGGCACCTAGGGAATAAAGTCTAGGCTGTTGGTAAACATTCTGCGATGCACAAGACAGCCCTCCCATGTCAAAAAACTATGTGGCCCAAAACGCTAACAGTGCTGAGGTGGGGAAACTATGCATTAATTCCATCTCATTGCAACAGAGTTCACAAAGATCTTAAGAGTGGAAAATGAGATCTTCAATCTGATATAACAACAAGTTTGAGTTGTTTCGATTGATGTAGCTCAAGGTAATAACTGTGTGGTCTGGGTCAACTGCCACTACAAGATAGCTAAAATAGTCAGGATTTCTTTTTTTTTTTTCAATGTTTTATTTATTTTTGGGACAGAGAGAGACAGAGCATGAATGGGGGAGGGGCAGAGAGAGAGGGAGACACAGAATCGGAAACAGGCTCCAGGCTCTGAGCCATCAGCCCAGAGCCTGACGCGGGGCTCGAACTCACAGACCGCGAGATCGTGACCTGGCTGAAGTCGGACGCTTAACCGACTGCGCCACCCAGGCGCCCCTAAAAATAGTCAGGATTTCTAAATACTACTAAGTGGTGAAAAAAAAATCACACTTGGCAATTTCTGAGCTGATGAGTACTACTTGAAGCAAGTCATTTTTCTATAGTAACATACTTTGCCTGTATGAATTTCAGTCTCTCAATTTTATTTTTAACTTTTTTCAAGAAAAGCTGCAAGATCCTCTTTAATTATCATTAAATGCAATAAATGAAACAGTTTTCTATTTCTCAGCCTCATTCAGCTGAAATACGAGAATGGAAAGTCTTGCCAAAGGAATGTGCCTTCTATTTTGGAACCAAAAGCACCTTCCTGTATCCAGTGCTGAGATTGCCGAAATGGAAGCTATAGAACAAAAACATCTTTTTGCAGTTCTGCTAAATTTTATTTTTGCATGTTAACTATCTTTAGAGGATCGGAAAGATTCCCACAGAAAAGCCACTATACCTGCTTTCCTGCCTGACCAAAAAGGAAAGAAATAATAATTTTTGTGCTATGCTCTTAAGATCGGAAGATGGTCATTATATAGCATAAGCCAGCCTATCCTGACTAAGGCACTCCGCAATTGGCCCCGTCTCTCTAGAACAGGACAACAAATTTGGGCCCCTCATTGCCTCAGGGGTATAGGAATATCCAAGATCTTAAGTAACCTAACTCATAATTACAAACAAGTAAATCCCAGATGCTGCTTTTTATAGACACCCTATGCTCTTTGCTGTACGTTAAACAGGGTCTGAGACACTCCCAAATCAGTGTCTCCACTGTACAAACTTTAGTCCCGGTTTCTGAGCACCTTCCTTAGGGGCGACGGAGAAAAGATGATCAGTGAACACATTTTCATAAAGCGTCCTTTAAAAAAGTACATTGCTAAGTGATGGAAAATCTATATTTGAGTGGATCCTTCTTCCTACCTGAATTCATCCCAAAATACAAATTTCCCCTTTGTTTGACAAAGATGCTAATCCCAAGTATCCTACTTGATAATGATCTGAGCCATCTCTACTTTATATTCTTGTGACACTTTTATGTGCAGGGATTTCTTAGGCATAGTTAAGGGATTTGATTAATGATTTGACCTAATCTCTGCTCATGTATTTATTTTACTCTTTCACATCTCTTCTTGATGGCAGGCTTTCTGTGGTCATGAAGCCCATCACAAACACTTCACAGGAAAGCTGAGTCATTTATGCAGACTCGTACATCTGACATTTTATTCTGGTCTCAATTATCCAAATAAAGTAGAACTCCCCCACTCTACCCCCTGCCAACTGTCCAATCAATCCCACTTATTACCAAGTTGCCCATTGTCTTTTATGTGTGGAAACCTGATTTATAAATTCCCCAACTTTCGACAGGTCATTCCTCAAAAATATGCTCTCTATTGCTCTTAAAATAGCATGCGATTTTTTTTAACACTGTGAATAGTTTTATACTTTACTGTGGAAAAAACTCACAAAATCTTGTATGAAGCCCTGGAGTAATGAGAACACAGTGGATCATCTTTGGCTTAAAGGGCAGACAACAGGGCGCCTGGGTGGCTCGGTCGGTTGAGAGTCCGACTTCGGCTCAGGCCATGATCTCATGGTCTGTGGGTTTGAGCCCCACGTCGGGTTCTGTGCTGACAATGAGTCTGGAGCCTGCTTGGGATTCTGTGTCTCCCTCTCTCTCTGCCCCTCCCCAGCTCATGCTCTGTCTAGAGCTCTGTCTCTCAAAAATAAATAAACATTAAAAAAAAAATAAAAGGGCAGACGACAGCTCCATGCAAGGAAGACCCAAGACATCTAACCACAGCACATGGCAAATATGAATGGGTCAGGATATCTAAACACCCTCTCTATCCTCGGAATCTTTACTTTAAAAAGCATGGGTAACCGAATGTATAGTAATCACCTGTTTACCTCTGACAGAATATAGTAATTTATCTATTTACAAGTCTGTTTTTCCGGGACTTCAAAATGAGCTCTGAGGGCAGGGAATGTGTCTTATTTATCACCTCAAGGCCTAGAACAGTACATGGCACATGGAAGGTATGTGACTGATTGAATAACTACGTGAACGAACGCCAGTTTTTCAACCTGATTTATCTGGCATATATATACTGTTTTGCTCTGCCTCTCAGATTGATTTTGCATTAAGGAACTATCACTAGGAATCTCCAACAACTTTAGAAAAATTTTCCCTTCTCCAATGAGATCCCTATAACATCTATTTTGTTACTGGTAGTCTTAGGAGGATGCTGACACTGCGTGCCCTGGTAAGATTGACCAAGAAGAAATGGCAGGAATTAGGGTTGCCAATAAAGAAGGACTTCCTTATCACAGTGACAAAATATTGAAATGGGGATTCCAAAAGACATTCTGGAATCTCCAAAACTTTCTCTTCTGAGGAGACCAAATGAAAACCCAGGAATTCTTTATCTCATGAACTCTCAGAGGCCATTCTTGCTCTATGACAGTACTGAAGGGATGATAGCAGGAAAAGAATTTAACCACCACTACTGTGCCATAAAACAGGAGTAAAAATGCCAACCTCTTCACTGAAAAGCAAAAATAAAGGAGACTCTAAAACATTTTGCAAACTTAAAGGATTCTAGCAATGCTGAATAATAATTTTAATGCCTTCCAACACAGCCACTACATTTGCCAGGATTATCTCGAAATAACAAGTGGGATCTACTCTGCCTAACAGAATAAACATTTGTTGTGAGTGCCCTGGAAATCCATATACAAGGCTGTTCTGTCTCTTGGGTTTCTCCATCTCTCTGTCTCTCCCTCCCTTCCTCCTTCCCCCTCTCTACCTCTTTCTCTCCCTCTCTCCCTCTTTGTTTTATAGTCTTATTCCTGTTAACAGATAATGACAAAAAAAATGGCTGTGGTAAAGAAAATATCACCCAATTTACTTAAGACATGGAGCAAAACCTTAGAAAGTTCTTTTTCATTTCAAGTAGCAGAATGCTTCTTAATGAAAGCTAAGTAACTGAAGACCAAATTACTTCCAAGTATTCTAGCTTTAGGAACCTGGGCAAGAGTAAATGCAAAAGGACATGGTGGAAGACTGACTGCATCAATGCCCAACTGATGGCCATGCTGTCACCTCTCCCATGGCAATGTGGCCTGGCAGCTCCTCCCATCAAGAGGAGGTGTTAATTTCTTCACTCCTTTAATATGGACTGGCTGTATGATTTGCTCTGCTCAGTAGAACATGGCAGGAGAGATGCTGAGTCAATTCTAAGCTGAGGCCTCAAGGCACTTTGCACATTTGCACACTCAGTCTCGGAGCCTCCACCAATGCCACTCAACAAACCCGGGTTAGCTCACTGGAAGGGGAGGGACCACATGGAAGAGATCCACGTTGCCCTAGCTGAGGACAATATCAATGACCAGTCAGATATGACCAGCCCAGCCCATATCAGCACAGCTGGCAACCCAACAGGAAACTCACCCCCCACGCCCACACCGGAGTTAGTTTAGCTGAGACAAGAAGAAAGCTGAGCCAAAGACTCGTACACAATTATAGATGATTATTGTTTTAAGCCCCTAAGTTTTGGAATGGTCGGTTATGCAGCAATATCGAAATGACACAGGCTTCATCTTTATCTTCCTACTACATGATCGATCGATCTGTCATTTATTAACTTCAATGGAGTTGATACATCCCAAGACCCTGGACATATATATATACTTTGTACCTGCTGCATTATGATAAATGATTAACATTTAGAGCATCACATGTGGTGCCTAAACACCCCTATGTTTATGACTATCAAAATCCTAATTACAATTCATGGAGACCTTTCTGCTGTTGCTAATATTAAAGCAACCATGTCCAAGCATGGGCAAAACAGAGAAGTAAAACATACAAATTGTCAACACCATTTCATCCGCTCTCTATGATGAAGTCTTCTTTTCTCTCATAGTTATTGCCCTATTTCAAAATTCATCAGGCAGTTTCTGTTATTCATGGCAGAAAAGAGAATGAAAACCTCTACCAAGACCAGAGACTTTAAGTAGAGACTACTAACCCTATAAGAGCAACAGAAAATCTAAAAACTCCTTGAAATTGTGAGCAAACATATGTATGTTCATATATGTATTTTTTACTACAAAAATTGTCCAGTATCCCCTCTTAGCAACCAACAGAATTTTTAGGCAGAAAATTCAGCAAGGATAGAGAATATTTAAACAACATAACCCACCAACAGAATCAATAGGACACTCCATCCCACAACAGCAGAATATACATTTTTTTCAAGTGCACATAGAACATTCAGTAAGATAAACCACCCTGGGGCCATAAACAATGTCAACAAATTTAAAAGAACTAAAATTATGTAGAGTATATTCTCTGATCATAATGTATTCAAACTACAAATCAATAATGGAAAGCCAATAGGAAAATCTCTAAAAATATGACAAATGAATACACTTCTAAATAATCCAGAGGTCAAAGAGAAAGTCTCAAAAAAAACTAAAAAATACATGAGCCTAAATAAAAACAAAACACAACAGAACATATCTTATGGGGGACACAAATAACACAGTACTGAGAGGGACATTTATAGCACTACCTGCTTACATTACAGATGAAGAGAAGTTTAATTAATAATCTAAGTTTCTACCTCAAAAATTTAGAAAAAGAGTAAGAATGGGAAAAAAATAATTTCAAATAGAGAGAGAGGCAAACAATAAGAGACTCTTAAATACAGAGAACAAATTGAGGGTTGATGGGGGGTGTGTGGGAGGGGCAAAATGGGTGATGGGCATTGAGGAGGGCACTTGGGATAAGCACTCATGGGAACCTACCCCCAAAATCAAGATCACACTGTATATACACTGTATGTTAGCTAACTTGACAATAAATTATATATGTGTGTGTGTGTGTGTATATATATATATATATGTAAAATAAGCTCATAGCAAGAAGAGGTAAGGAAATTATGAAAGAACAGAAATCAATGAAATTCAAACCAAAACAATAAAGAAAATAAGGGAATTAAAAAATTAGTTTTTAATAAAACTAATAAACCTTTACCAGGACTAAAAAGATTTTTCATGGAGAGAGAGAAGGCACAAATCACCAATATCAAGAATGAATTAGGCTCTTAACTATAGAGAACATTGTGATGGTTACCAGAAGGGAGGTAGGTGGGGGGATGGGAGAAATAGGTGATGGGATTAAGGAGTGTATTTGTGATGAGCACCAGTGCTGTGTAGAAATGTTGATTCACTATATTGTACACCTGAAACTAAGATTACACTATATGTTACCTAATTGGAATTTAAATAAAAACTTTAAAAGGAGGGGGTGCCTAGGTGGTTTAGTCAATTGAGCGTCCAACTCTTGATTTTGGCACAGGTCATGATCCCAGGATCCTGGGATCGAGCCCTGTGTCAGACTCCGTGCTGAGCATACAGCCTGCTTAAGATTCTCCACCGACCTCTCACAAACTCTCTCGCTCTCAAAGAAAAAAAAAAAGGTTATTTTCTGTAGGGACAACTACAGGTCCCGCAGCCATTAATGAAATAATAAGAGAAGGTTATGAACAACTTAATGCTCATAAATTTGACAATTAGGAAAAAAAGGCATCAATTGCTCAAAAAACACGAACTACAAAAATTCAACCAATATTAAATAGACAATCTGAATAGGCTTATAACCATCAAAGAATTTATATTCATAATTCAAAAGCTTCTAAATAAGAAATCACCGGGGCCAGAGAGTTTCACTTAGAATTGCGTCAAATATTTAAATAGGAACTAACCCCAACCCTGGCATTATTGACATTTTACACTTGATCATTCTTTGCTGTGGGGGGCTATTTGGTGTATGGTAGGATATTTAGAAGCATCCCTGATTTCTACCAAATACCAGTCTCCTCTTTTTTCCACTGTGACAACCAAAAATGCCTCCAGGCATGCCCAATACCCCACTGGAAACAAAATATGTGCTGATTGAGCCAGTAACCCCTGGCTCTGTGGGGTTACTATGTAGGAATATGGGAATATACAACTTTTTTTAATGGGTATTGACTGCAGTGTTATCAAATGTCTACCTATAACCTATTCTAGCCTAACCCAATGAATAAACCTTTAATCGCCTTGATTCTGTAGTTGTAAATGATACCTCAAAATTCCAACTTAAATATTAAGGTAAAAACAGAATGCTTAGTCACTATACTAATTTGTTTTAAAAAGAATCCATTGTGGCACACACCTTTGGCGATGACACACATTTCAGAAGCTTGCTGGGAGAATTAGTACTTAGAAAAGTGCTCTAAAGATAAGACCATATTAAAATTATTAGCGCAAATTTTAAAACCTATATTGCCCTAAAACTAGATTTTGCCAAGAGATGTTCTGAATTTCTCAACATAAAACCTCTACGCATCTCTCCCTAATTACTTGTTAGTGGATTTTACAGATGCAGGGCTGTCTGTAGTGCTATGTTTATTGGTCCCTGACATTTAATACTTATGAAATTTTTGTTTACAGAAGGTGACCTGTTATATTACACAGCCGTAACTGGTTCATATTCTTCTCCAAGCCATTGCTGGACCTTAACTGAAGGGCATAGGGAAAAGGGAAAAAAAATAAAAGACTGGGTGTGGCCTGACCAAGGGGACTAAGATGGTATGTGGCCAGAGGACCAAATAACCAGTGCCCTACGAGGCTTGAATCCAGAATCTACGCAGCCTTGCACATTTGAGCTGGCAGAAGGGCTATGGTTCTGGGAAGTTTGCATGATTTAAAGAAGGTCTCCAGGCATGAACTGACGATAGATAACAGCAGACCCAAAAAGCAGAAATTATAGTGAAGAATGGGTTTGGTGGGCATCTTTTCAAACGCTTGGTCAGAAAAGCAAGACTAACCCCAGACCTATCCTGCAAGAGGGAATAAAGCTGCTGACACATTCCAGGAGGTCAGATCTGGTTCAGAAACGAAGAGCTATGGCTTCTGGATGTTCAGAGGCAGCACCTGAGCATTCTAGAAATGCAGGCTAACTTTTATGCTCATTAAGATATTCTTGGACCCTGTGGATCGAAGGGTGCTCCTTAGTAATGTAAAACACGACTCTGTGGAGAGACTTACCCAAGACATCCTGACATCAAGACTGTGAAACCGGGACAGTGAAATATACATGAATATTCCTAACTACATATTTAAATGCCTTGCTTCAGAGGCGAGTTCCTACGATTCATACAGAGATGAAGATATGGCATTATCAGAGCTAAGGAAATAGGGAAGGAGAATATATCTGTCAGGGGCAGAAAAACAAAATCAGCCCAAATGTTTCAAATCAAGAGACAGCGCTACCGGTTAGCAAGGGTAAGAAAGGAACAAGGGATGTTGAAGCATCAAGACGTTAACAACATTAGGAAGCCATTATCTCCTGCTAGAGCCAAAGAGGTGAGAGCAAACAATAAGCATGACAGAAGTTTCATGAAAGTTGGAGCCATGGCAGAGGGACTCTCTTGTAGAGGCTGACATCACACAGAGACAGAGCTGACAGAGATGGGGCTTCAAAGCAAGGAGGGGACATAGAAGAAATAGCCTGAACTCTCTTTCCTGATGCTCTATGATATCTTTCTGGTGCCTCCCATTGGCCAAATCCTACTGAAAGCCTATATCAAGGGGCCCTGAGGGTTGTGGTCCAGAGTAATTATCCTTTCATGTCACAAATCAAGGAACATATATGCAGAGGGTAGTTCTAGGTGTCAAGGCAAATGGAAAATTAGCACAGGAATAAATACACACTGAATATTTACTATAAAAAGCAGACACTGGAGTAGGTAGGTGTTTTTTCTAAATAAAGTCGTGTGTAAATAGAATTGGTGGGTGATTTGAGGAAAACTTCCCCCCAATATATCCCTATCAACCGAAAACTTCCACCATTCAGCAAGATTTGAGTTTAAATAGGTGCTCTGGTAGTTTTCTGGAAGAATAACTCTTTTTTTTTTTTAATTTTTTTTTCAACGTTTATTTATTTATTTGGGACAGAGAGAGACAGAGCATGAATGGGGGAGGGGCAGAGAGAGAGGGAGACACAGAATCGGAAACAGGCTCCAGGCTCTGAGCCATCAGCCCAGAGCCTGACGCGGGGCTCGAACTCACGGACCGCGAGATCGTGACCTGGCTGAAGTCGGACGCTTAACCGACTGCGCCACCCAGGCGCCCCAAGAATAACTCTTTATATAGGTAAAAAACATAGTTTGGTAAAGATTTTCCAAGAATCACTTTTGAGCTTTTCTTTTCACAGCTCTTATATGGATATCATCTAATCACAATCATTTAATAGCAGGTGTTGGTGGATTCCATCTAGAATATCCTGTAAATTTGGCTGGAGGGCTGCTTAGGGAGGAGAAAGAAAGAATGGAAAAGATTGTGGTGATAAATGATGGTGATTGCTATCTTCAAATGCCTGATGGGCTGTCAAGTGAGAGAGAACTCACATTTCTTTCTTATAACTATGGGGCTTAGAACCAAGGTTGAAAATTAACGACCCATAGGTCAAATCTAGCTGTAGAAGTGGTTTGGCTCTCAGTGTTCACCCACAGAGTGTTGTAAACGTTGTGAACTGGTTGCCAACTTAAAAGCCAGGAGATGCCACGTAAAAAATCCATATTCTGATTTACTCGAAAAAATTAGAATTATCTGGCCCATGTTTCTCTAAAGAGACAATATATAAGAGCTGAAAAGCATCCTATTCTTCAGTTTATCATAGTCTGTCTCACCACCTATTGTATTCACCACAATGTGGCCACATACCAGATGCCATTTATTCTAATACTTGAACTTTAAAATTTTTATATCTGGATTACTTAGCTCATATTTACTACCTGTTAAGCCCCTGTAGGCATTTGAATTTGAATTTCTTGCGTTAGAACTAGGATCTATGAACAACATCACAGAGACTTAGATTTTCACCTCATAATAAGGGTGAATTCCCCAGAAATGGTGCTGATTGCCATCTGGAAGATAACAAGTTTACCGACACTGAGGATTTCCAAGGGAAGCTGGATCACCATTTGGAAGCAACTCCACGGAAGGAATTTAAGCATTGGATGATAATACTTAAAATCCCTTCCTTGAGATTTTACTAGTATTTAGACTGTGATCTTTTAAAGTCATAGAGTATTCCTCATTCATCACTGATTCTAGTATAGGAATTAGAATATGACTGAAGAAAGATAAACATACTATGTCAAATAATACTACGATTCATTAACTATTTCTTATTTTAAGGTCATGATGGCTACAACATTTTTTTTTAGTCTGGAAAAATGACATATTAAGTTATTGTTGTTCATTAACAAACCCATAATCTTATCTGCTTACTTAGTCAGATAGAACAACTCAGCAGTCATGAGACATAGAATAAGTTAAAGAGGAATGAAGAAATAAATTCTAAAAATATCAGAGAAGTTCTCAAATAATGTGTATATCCTTCAAAATTTTGAAAACAGATCACTCCAGTGAGTTTCACAACAAAGTTAGTCGCTTATAAGAAAAAAGAAAAGGTACAGAACGTGTTGGGCTCAGCAAAAAACAACAAAAAAAGAATTCTACTAATAGTGAAAAAACACTCTAGCTAAGTTGCTTACAAAATATTTGGCTTAGTTTAGCAATTATATAGTTTGCACCTACTTATACATGCCATTCCTAAAAATAAAAATTAAAAAATGGAATGACTCTGTGAAGAGTTCAAGACCCTCTTTTGTCCATTCCTAAGAGAGGATGCTGACATAGGACACAGACCAAGATCACTATCTGACCTTGCGGCGAGAGCATAGAGTTTTGCTCTAATCATAGAAGCTAGTTTAGAAACTAATAAGCAAAAATTTTAATAGGTTCCACATAGCATAGACTCTTTGGATTTCTAGCCTTTTTAGAATTTCCCTTTAGAATTTACTGTCATTGGTACAGTAAGATGATCCCTGGACATCTTTGGGATATTTATCTTTGAGTTTATTCTTTCCTGCCTTTTCTTGTCATAGGATGCAAAGATATCAAGGGCCAAGGTAAGGTTGTGGCCAATGGGGAAAGAAGCCAACATGGTAACTTGACTTGCTTTTGATCTAGATCACAAAACAACAAGAACTTTTGAGATCTAACTACGGGCCAGCCAGCTCACCCAACCTAGAGTCTACAAATAGTAACACATCAGGATTTAACATGTTAGAATGATGAACACTCTTCTTGCTCCTTCTTTTGTGCCACCATAACTCCATTCCCACAAAGCATTTTCCTGCTTTAAACGTCTTTAATGTTTTCCCATACCATGCTCTGACTGAAATCCCAACTCTCCCCCATAGTCTACAAGACCCAATCTTCTACTTTAAGAGTAGTAGACCCATCTTCACTTTAATCTCATTTCATATAACTTTCATTAATAACTATCCTCTCTTCCACTGGTCTTTCTTAAAAATTTTTTTAACATTTATTCATCTTTGAGAGACAGAGAGAGAGAGAGACACAGCATGAGCAGAGAAGGGGCAGAGAGAGGAAGACACAGAATCCAAAGCAGGCTCCAGGCTCCGAGCTGTCAGCACAGAGCCCAGCACGGGGCTTGAACTCACGAACCTGAAGATCCTGACCTGAGCTGAAGTCGGATGCTCAACCAACTGAGCCACCCAGACGCCCCTGTTCCACTGGTCTTTCTTAAACATACCAAGCTTATCCCTGATCCTGGCCCTTTGTATACTGTTCCTTAGTTTAGAACACTTTCCCCCAGTCCTCTGCCTGGCTGGTTTTTTCCCATTCTTCTGGTCTCAGATTAAATGTCATCTGCTCAGAGAAACACTCCCCAAGCACATACATTTTCCATCCACAGCTCTTGTCAACATCACTTCCTCTTCTAGAACATTAGCTCTAAGAAAGCCTGGTCCTTCTATGGCCCCCAATGCCTGGCACAGTGCCTGGCCAAGAAAAGGCTCTCAATAGAATGAATTTGCCAGGAATGTCCACCTCAGTATTTCCCATGTAGAAGTCCAACAGGATTTTGGAGTTCAGGATCCAACAAATACCACAACCAACAAACGTCACAACCACCAGGTTAACAAGCACAAGTCAGAGGTGAAAGCTCCCTAGAGTAATGTAGGACAAACAAAGATGAAAGAGTAATGTCGGCTGGTGTGATCAAGCAACCCCCTGTACGAAAGTAGCATTTCGTAGGTACCTTTAAAAAGTGTGTTGGATTTCAATAGGTTAAAAAAGGAGATGAAGAAAGAGCAATAACACAAGCAAAAGATTAAGTTTAAAGCCATGCCCAAAGATTGATATTACACCACTAGAGACGGTTCATAAGTGAAGAGTGAGAGAGGAAAGAGAAAGTAAGGGGGGGGGGGTGTTGGAAAATATGGAATAGCAGCATAAAGAGTACGAACATACCTCATTACATACTGGGAGGCACGAAAGATTCTAGATCGGGAGAATGCCATGACCAATGACATGATGTGGGGGGAAATTTGTGTTTCAAGAAGGACTGCAGTAGAAGGGCACCTGGGTGGCTCGGTCGATGAAGCATCCGACTCTTGATTTTGGCTCAGGTCACGATCTCACAGTTCATGAGACTAAACCCATCATCAGGCTCAGCACTGACAACGCAGAGCCTGCTTGGGATTCTCCTTCCCTCTCTCTCTGCTCCTTCCTTGCTCACTCACGCACACGTGCCTGTGTTCTCTCTCAAAGTAAACAAACACGTAAGAAAAAAAAAGATGGGCTGCAGTGGAGAGAGACTGAAAGTGAGAAATCAGTTAAAAGGCTTTCACAATCATTTGAATGGCAGCATTGGGTGTCGAAGATACAGTTTTGTCAGAAGATGGAATAAAGGGATGAATGTCACAGAGACACGTTGGAGGCTGAATATTGTGGATGTCAAGGATCATCGAGAGAGGTTTTAGTGAAGAAATAATATAACTTATATTTGGGAGAAGAATAGTTAAGGAAAAGCTGGGTTAGAAAGAGGAGAGGCTGAGTCTTGTGACAGGCAAATGGTTTGAGTTGCTGGACGGATCCAGATAAAGATGTCCTACAGTCAGTGGAAACAAAGATTCAATTTCTCTCTCTCTCTCTCTCTCTCTCTCTCTCTCTCTTTTGACGGGTGGGTGGTGGCGGTGGTACTGTGAAATCATCCGTCTAGAGATAATAATTTATTTAAAGAGTGTGAAGTTCACCGATAGAAAAAAAATAGAGGTCAAGGAACAAAGAAGACAGAAGTTTAAAGAACATCTACATTTGGGGGACAGAGGAACAAGAAAACAAAGGAGTTTTGTCAGGTAGTTCCAAAATAGACTGAACACCTGCTCTGTGTGTCAGAAGTTCAAGTTCCTAACAATAGTATAAATAAATGTATCTGTTTATCTTCCAGCATGATTCTTCCTGCAGGATTGCAAATGTCTTATTAATGTCACCTACACCATCCATTTATCATAGCTCTTTATTATTCATCTTGAAATGACAGCATACCTGGCACCTGCTTAAACAGTTAGGAAGATAGACTTCCTGCTAGAACAGATGTCAGGTAAAGGGAGATAAGGTCTACCCTTCAACCTTAAAATCAAGATTTAGAATATGGGCTTCAAGATACAAAATCCCTTTGTATGAGTTCTGTCCCCCACCAAAGCGTTTCTTATAAGAAATTTCATTGCTGTACATTTATGGTGAAGATAATTTCCTACATGAATTGTGAAATCTGTTGATTTTTTTAAATGTTGTTTTTATACTTCTCTGTGCTTACAGATATGAGATCTATAGCCGATAAGCGGTTAGAGTTGCCCAGAGAGAGTGGAACAAGGAATAAGAGGCAGACCTGCTTGAATATGCAAGGTTCACAATGATAATTCTAATTTTTATAACCCAAGGACTCGTCTTTCTAGAAGCGTTCCCTTACTACTTGTTCTTACTTACTCTTCACTTTGATCAACAGCCTCAAAGTTTAAACTCCAAAGGCTAGCCCCACCTAGCCAACAAAACTTACTTTATGTTCCTTACAGTGATCCTCAGGGTGTGGTCTCCCACCCGTCAGCATCAGCCCCACCTGGAACTCGGGAGACATGCACATTTTCTAGTCCTACCCAAGACAGTCATAAGAAACTTGAGAGCTGGGCCCAGCAACCTGCATTTTAACACCCCACCCCATCCCGGTGATTCTAATTTGAGAATCATGGTCTTAGACCAATGGTAAAAATTCCAAGGAGTTTTCCATTCCCTGCAAGACAAGATCTCAATCCTACACCTCATCAGAGCATTCCTTTTACAGATGAGAAAACTGATCTTTCTATTGTATCCCAAGCCTATCTTCACTTGGATCCTGTCTTACATTTGTCAATAAAGGAAGTACAAAATGGTGACCAATTACACATATAAGGTTATTAAATGAGAAAGGCATGTGATTACAGTTTGATTACAGTTGATAATCCAAGGAAGAATGGTGTAGGAAAATACATTTTAAAAACTATTATTAAATAAAAATTTAGAATTGGTAATATTAGCACTTACATGAGAAAAAAATAATGAAAACTTATTACCTTAAATACTTATTTTCCAGCACTTCCATTACAATGGCCAAAATTAATATTATTTTGACTATCTTTATGTTCATGGGGATAAAACTGATAAGCAATCCTACTGCTATTCTCTACTAATAAGATTCAGGGCTTCTCAAGGAGTAAAATTTTAGCTAATGGTAGAGAAAAATCAATACAGGTATAGAATATCTTGCTGCCTTTAAGCAAGAGACTTTCAAAAACGTCTCAGGAGCAACACTGAAAAGACAAAGGAGACTATTTAAAGGGGTGTCCACGTAAGAATAATTTGATCAACAAGAATAAGTATAGTTCTTTGGAATAACTGGTACCTAATGGAGAGCCTTGAGTCCATAACAGTACTCAACAACGAAAAAGTATAAGGTATACAAAAAGGTCATTAAAAAACAAAAAGGGCGTATTTAAAAAAAATATTTCTAGTAAGTAGGTTGGAGATTTGACATATAGAGATGTTCTGTTTCTTTTATTTTACGTACTTTTTTCTCAGTAAATAGAAAAGAACAGCCACAGTGAATCTGAAGTCAAGTAAGTCAAGAAAATTTAGAGATTCTTCTTGGTTGACCAGAGAAGTGATCCGCTCTCAAGTGGATCCACACACAAGTCAGATGTGTGTTGGAGGCTGATGCATGAGGCAGCGAATCCCAAGAAGAGAACCTGCTGTCCAGACCCCTCCTTTCATCCCCTAGATGAAGAGGTTGCTGGACGTTTTCTTATCAAAAAGTACTGAGAAACCAAGTCACTGATGACATAAAGGCTCACTGCCTTGGGACTAAGATGGGACTGAACCTTGATTCTAAGAAAAACCTCAGGCCAGAAAACAGCAGCCCAAGTTTGAATCAACTTTGAAGAGATCCACTAAGATCCCATATGCCAAACAAAAACCAAGTGGTGCCTACCCCAGAATCTGTAAACTCAGCTAGTCTGAGACTGCATTCGTTTTCAGATTACTAGTGTAACTTTAGGAAAATATAAACACTGATAGCACAAAAAAAAAACAGGGAAGGGATAAAACAAGTTTATAAATAATGAAGACGTAACTCGAATCCATATTATAAACATTTCTTAGTCTTTTAAGTGTAGGTCTAATACATTCTGAATCCCATGATGATTATCGTGTGTGTGTGTGCGCGTGTGCGTGTGTGCGTGCGCACTGCTTTTAAGTTTGTGAAGCTTTTATATGACATTGGTGGAGATTTTATTGAAATATTTAGGTGAATCTGTCTGCTTATTTCTAACCAGTATTTAAATATTTAAAATGATTTGATTCGTAAAGTATGTTTTACTTATGGCAAAAGTAGCATTTGAGTGTTTAGGAAAAAATTATTAATGAGATTGAAAATGTGAGTATGGGGAGCCTGGGTGGCTCGGTTGGTTAAACGTCCGACTTGGGCTCAGGTCATGATCTCGCAGTTTGTGGGTTTGAGCCCCAAGTCGGGCTCTGTGCTGACAGCTCAGAGCCTGGAGCCTGTTTCACATTCTGTGTCTCCCTCTCTCTCTGCCCCTCCCCTGTTCATGCTCTGTCTCTCTCTGTCTCAAAAATAAATAAACGTTAAAAAAAAAAAAAAAGAAAATGTGAGTATGAAAAAGGTGTCAATGGCAGTAAATGTTTCCCTACATAAACGAGCCTTGCACATTTTAGGAACAATGTTATTCTCGGAGTTTTTCGTAATAGGATTCTTGCATAAAACACAGTCCTATTCTCCAAAACCTTAGCAAAGACTACTAAGAAAAGAGATAAGGCAGACTCTGATACATACTAGGGTACCATTTACATCTCTGATAAAATAAACATCAAAGTCTTTACTGGGAAGCCCAGACACGAAACATGTTTCTTTGTGCATCCTCCTCCCAACACCAAAAATACAGAAAGTAGGTGTGTGGTGCCTCTAACAAAGAAACAGGCACATCTCTTACTTTACAGGGTTGACATTTTCAACGTTTATCTTTAGAAGCTACAGTAGGTCAGTCTGACATGCTTTTTGGAGCATCATAACTTGAACTTTGAGAAATGGCCCAAGTTGATAATGCTAATGGCAAAGACGAAATCCCGTTGGCAAAACTGCCACGCTGGAAAAAGCAAACCTCTTGTACGACAGTCCTGATCAATGTGTTAGCTACTCCACACAATATTCGATATGCCCACCAAAATGTCCCAGCACAACAAAGGCTTGCGGACAGAGAGTGCCTTGAAGCCCATGTAATGGGATTTGACAAGAGCCAGGCACTTTAGGCAGGCTCAATCAATGTTAATTGAAGCAGAAGTGATTCAAAGGCAAATGGAAGTCCTTGAGAGGTGAAAGGGGGGCTCTGGGATTGTGACTCCCTCCTTTTCCCATTACCCCCTTATATTTAATTACTTGTTCTAGCCGGTGAACTGTAATTTGATTTGCCATCAGGTGACTCTTGCCTGGTCTTGTATGTTAGTTGAGTCTTTTATTTAAAGGAAAAGTATCTCAGAACCTGTGGGGGTGCCTGTTTCACAGGAAGGAAACTTCTCTGGCAAGTGGGTTTCAGATTGATAAAGAGTCCTTTCCAGTCCCTAACATAGCAGAAGTATCAGTAGAAGGACAAGGGGAGAAATGGTTTAGTCTTGAATGATACTGCTGTATTTTCTCTGGGGCATTATTATCTTGATAATTGACCAGCACCTGAATTTTGAATTCACTTGGGCTCCCTACAGAAGCAGATCCTAAGACAGGAATTTATGAGAAAATTAACTACTTACTGGGGAAGGGATTCCAGGAAACACTGGTTGAGAAGCAAGAGGGTGACACAGGAAGGAAAAGCAGCCAACAAAAGTGGGCTAACAAACTAGTTCCCACCATGGGCAACTAGAGTGTCACCTCACTGGGGAACTCCGAGCCAGTGCAGAACATGCCTCAGTTGGCCCACCCAAGGGTGAGGAGCTGTGGCATTTATATACCAACTCTCTTCAGAGGGGTTGAGGGCTAGTCTTGGTGGGGTGAAAATGGACACCCCAGCACTTCTGGCCCGGGATCACACAGGCCCCACAGCCAGAGAAAGCCCTCAGACACAGACAAGGCCAACTGCATCTGCTATGACCTGCCTACAAACATATAAACTGCTTTATACTCCAGTGTCCTTTCAACACATACACCATAACACCACCTTCTGGATGAGCTATTGGAGCAAACTGGGAAAAGGTTGTTTCTGTGTGACAGAAATGATGTCCTTTGATACAGCTTTAGGAACCAAGGTTTGAGACAGCATGGTCAACCAAATATTTTGCCTACCTAATGGTATTTTGCCTATACACGGTGCTCTCTCATTTACCCTTGAGAAAGTTCTTAGACTCAACATTCGCATCCATTAGGATCTCCTCTGGATAAGATGCACTGAAATCTTTGAATGCTAAACAGAAGCAGAATTCAGCCTACGGTAGGCCGAGCCTGGACTCCATCCAGAAGAACACCTTTACTTTTCATATTGATTTGCAATTAGTTGCATACATTTGCCAAGAGCTTAGATAGTAATTGTGGGAAGCAGGCAGGAATGGTTGATAATTAATCGTCCCAAGTTATAAGGAAGGACAATGAAGGTGCAAAGGGAAGGTTCACAGTCAGAAGCCAGTAAAGCAGACGGGGACTCTGGCCAAGGAGAGGAAGCAGCCGACCAAAGTGGTGAAGAGCCCAAGTTTTGGAGTCAGGCAGACCTGGTGCATGCCAGCTATGACTCTCACCAACTGGGGAGCCTGGTCCACTTATACACAGCAATTTCATGCCTCAGTTCCTCATCCAGGTAATGCGAGTTCAAAGTACCTACCTCACATGTTTGCTGTAATGAGTAAACGAGCCACTACTTATAAAGATCTTTGCCCCGTGCCCATCACGAAGCAAACATTTAGTAATTGTTACCTGCTTTTCTGTTGTTATTATCACCATTTTGATGACTTCAAGGTAGAAAGTAGAAAATGTTCTTTCTACTACGCACAGCTTGAAGTCCAGGGATACCCATGGGACTATCATACACACCAAGCCAATCAGAGAACAACAAATTTATTTGCCACCCTCCGTGAAATGAATCATCTTAGCTCTTGCTTTTGCATCACATTTTGGCCATCCAGAAATCTCAGGTGTGATGGTGGAGACGGCAGGGGCATTTTCAAAAGTGCTTTCTCAACGGAAGTGGCAGTCTGCTGAGGCCAGAGATGGATCAAATTCTTCCCCCACGGTGAAAGGGCCCTCTTTGTCAGTATTTAGAGACCCTACTGCCCTCGGATGCTATGGGCCTGATGTTGCAAACAAGTGGGAAAGATGGTATCTCAGACATCTATGTGAATGGTAAATTTCACTTTCTGTAGAAGCAATAGCGCTGTCTCCGTGAAGCAGGTAAAACACCTGCTGTATTCCACAGAGGGAGGAATCAAGGTATTTGGCTACATGGTCAAGGGAGGGAGCAGCAGATTCTCTTCTCCCATGAATCTTCACCTTTCTTTCTACTGGCTTTAAGCAAAGAAGCCTAAGATGCTATTCACAGGCTACTCGGTGCTCTCAGTCAACTGTATAGTCAACTATAAGGACTTAAGAGTGTTCTTTCAATTCTTTACTAACAAAGAAAAGAATCACCATTTATTGAGTGCTGCCATGTCCCTGTGTGTTTATAATGTGGAAAGTATCATCCATGCGATGCTCTTTTATAAGCACGTATCACCATAAATACAGGATCATTATTCCCATTTTGTGGATGAGGAAATGGACATTCTGAGAGTTTGTAGCCTGTTCTAGAGTCTCACAGAAATAAATGGGGACTCCATAATGAGAGAATAATGGCAGATGGCAGCACAGTGGCCTAACTGGGTTATGCCATAACTAGAGAGGTCTAGAGTTGACTATACCATGAAGAAGAGAAGTTGACCACACACATGGACCGCACGTGTAGACAACAAATTACTCTGTATGCCACTGAAGGAGCACTGAGCTTCATCCAGCCGAGATCTCTGACTGGTCAACCACTCAAAGGTCTACCTTGGACTTTCTTACACAGCACTGAGGACACAATATTAAAGGAAATTGACAGAGACCTTGTTGCTGAGTCAACCAAAGGTGTTTTATTGCAAAGCAGGCAGTTACAGAGCATTAAGTCAGCAACGCCACAATTTCCGTAAACTCAAACACAGAAGCAGGCCTTGTTCTCTGATTCTTCCAAAATGAGCAGATCCACAGACAGACCTGCACAACCCTGCTGATGAGGTCAGCTGATCTCCAGTTCCTGCTTTGCCTTGGAAAACGGCATTTCCAAACTGTCCACTTATTGTTGGTTAGCTCACATTCGGGGTATTTGAAGCCACTTTTGGTATTTATAATTTCTCTACCATTCTAACTGCAGGATCAGACAGGAATTAAATTTCAACCTACAAGGTTTGTGTTTCTTTGTAGCGTAACATATATATCAAATAGTGTGCAAGAGCCCCAGGTATAATATATGTTTGATTATATTTCAACTCCAAGCGATACCACATTGAGATCGCTTCACTAGCTAAGCAAATGTGACTCGGGCCATTACCTGGATCCAAACTTACAAAAAAAAAAAAAAAAAAAGAAGAAAGAAAGAAAAGAAGAAAGAAAATGTATTTTTAATCTAAGGATCAGTACTACACAAATCAAACCACGCAGCCCCATTTACTAGGTAACCTGGGATTGCAATTCAGAAAATCCTTCGGGACAGAATTTATTCATAAACAAGGCTAATGTCAGCAAGAGAATTATACTTTCTAAAACAATTCTTTTCTTACAGTTCTCAGGGCCAAGAGAAGAAAAAGAAAAGACAGTGGGGTGGGGGGAAGGAAAGAAAGCCAACCATTTAAAAGCATCTAGAACTGTGTTATGCACGTGATGGCAAAGCCAAAACAGTCCGATCCGGGACCACACGCCGCTCAGAGAGCATCGGTCTGAAGGGGTGCTGGGCTTGAGTCCCACTCCAGGTGCTTCCTGGCTCCAGCCGCTATGTTTCTGTCCTGGGGACCAGCAACATCTTCCTCACTGTCCTTCAGCAGTTCCCCCAGAGACCTGAGGAGGTGGTCTGTCCTCTGGCCAAAAGCAGAGCCTGTGGAAGGACACACGGGAAAAAGCCCCTCAGGCCTGGGCCCGACCATCTGACAGCTAAAGGCCGATGGAGTCAAGGGCAGAGGGAAGAGTGATGTTTCCTCACCTCCGCCAGGCTTCCTTCCTGCCGACTCTCCAGAAGGGTGGCTTTATGCTTTGGAGCAGCCAGTGGCTTGGAATCTTTGAGATCTTGTAGTGAGCTCATTGGGGTACCCATCACCTTTCAGTCCATGATATCTCTGTTGACAAGAACATAAAATAAATACCCCTGCATCACTGGTCGATGAATCTTGAGGAGAAGGAGACACAACAGAGTAACACAGACACACAGAAAGAAGAGGAGGGAGGATGAGAGAGAATAAAACTCAGAAAGGATACTCTACCTGCCACCTTTCCCTGGAACTTCCCTAGATGGTCGCATGCTGGACAGGAGGCTCCAGGTGAAGTCTAAGACCGCCCAGAGGTCTCAAAGGTCTGAGAGGTCAGGAAGCATCATTCCACTGCCACGCAGGCACCTGAACTCAAAACTCAGCTCCTTGAGAACCTCAGCCAGCCTTGCCCCGACTCTCCTGAGTGGATCCTGTCACTGAAATACTACATAACAGAGAGCAGTTGGAAGTTAGCAAGAGGTTCTCCATTTTCCTTTGCCCCAGGGTGGTGGTCAGGGAAAGGGCGGGATGGGGGGGTAGGAGGGGTGTCAACAACCGCCTGGTCTTCTCTTTAGTGACTTCAGTCTTCGACTTCAAACTCTCAACTTCCCACCCAGTGATAACTCTCATGAGCTCACGGTTCAGGAGATCAAGCCCCACATCAGGGTCTGTGCTGACAGTGTGAAGCCTGCTTGGGATTCTCTCCCTCTCTCTCTCCCTCTCTCTCTGCCCCTCCCCTGCTTGTGCTCATGTTCTCTCTCAATCTCTCTCTCTCTCACAAAAATAAACATTAAAGAAGTATTGTTTAAATTACCTTCCCTATTAATAGACATCAAGATGCCATGAAAAATATTAGGCCTGGGTTAGATTCACAGGTCTCATCCAGAACTGTGTGATGCTGGGCTAGTTGTAATTAACTTCTTTAGCTTATTTCCGCATCTATAGAATGAGGAAAAGATCACCCATCCCATAGGGCCGTTACATCAAATTAAATAATGCACACAAAATATCTAGCCTGAGAAAGTATTCCCTCCACAGTTATTTGTTTCTCTAGTCTCTTCAAAAGGGTCGAATCTTATTCTTTCATCTCTGTCCCCTCTTCCTCACTCTTGCGGGACTTACCCAGAAAAGTGGTAAAATGTGTAGAGAAATGCAAGAGGTACTGAAATGAGGGTAGAGATTAGCTTCATCACAGGCTCATTTGGAGGACTGAACGAGGGAATATGTGTTAAGTTCTTAGATCGAAACCTGGTACATGGTGTTGAGCCATGGTAATGTATATGAAATAAAATAATTTTGTAAATTTATATAGGATTCCCTGACTCCATGAAGCACTCCAAACATAAATTATCAAGATACTCTTTCTCCTGCTTCAAACTTCTTCCTCTCTTTCTCAAACAAAAATACCAGACGGTAAATAGAGACAGTGGAATTTTTAGAAAATCACATATTAGACCTTTTCCCCCCTTAGGTAATGCATTAGGAAGCCATGATGTGTGAAGTACCATACTAAGAACTTTGTAAATAGTGTCTTAACTCTCATCTGAACCCTGTGAGGAGCTTCCTTGAGTATTCCTATTTTACAGATGTGGCAACTGAGAGACAGGGAGGTTAAGGAATCTTCCCAGGGATGCACAGCCAGGAAGATGCGGCACTACATTTTTTAACTAGCTTTAGAATCACGTTCTCACTCACTATGGATCTACCTCAGAACTTTCTGTGAGGATGGAAATGTTCTGTGCTAATATGGCAGTCATTAGCCATATGTAGCTCTTGAGCTCCTGAAATGTGTCTAGTGTGACTGAGGAAGGGACTTTTAAATTTTAGTTAATTTTACTTAATTTAAATCTAAATAGCCACACATGTCCAACGGCTGCCATGCTGGATACTGCGCATCTACTGCACCTTGAAGACCTTGCAGAGGCCCCTCATTTTGATGTTAGAGATGACTTGATTTCCCCTAGACATAAAGTCAGGGCAGAACCTTCGGAGGCGGGGAGCAGGGCTACGCCAATTACACAGCACAGGGTTGGAACAAGATAACACCTGAGTTCGAAACGTAGGTTCTGTCATTCACTGGCTGCGCCCATAGCCCATCAGTCAACCTTCCTGTGCGTCTGATCTCTTTTTGATTAGGGAGGCATAATAATACCATGTCTAGGGCCAACGTGATCATCAAGTAAAACAGCACATGAGAAAGTGCTCAGCACATACCTGGTACAATTCAAGGGGAAGTTGCAACACGTACACACGTAACTTCTAAGAATCCCTGTCTCTGTGCTTGGTGAGGCAGCAGAAGAGAGGGAGAAAGTAATAATATCTAGGGGGCAGGACGCACGTGTCTGTCACAGACTGAGCACAGGATAGTAGACAGAAATGTTTTCTCATTTCAACAGGCTCTTAGAGTCTTCGTGCCTGATTCTAGTGTTTATGTGTGATTTCCCCCTAATGCTCTGATTTTAGAACTTAATCACCACCCCACCCCCTTGCTAAATAAGGGTTCTAATGCTATTCCCCCCTGCACTAAGTTCTTACATGCAGGCTATTATGATGATTATTTTTATAACCGAGTAGCAACAATCTTTATCCCAGCCAGCTCTTGGCTACATGCTTGTTCTTGCCAGCTCACTCACATGCCCTTTCTCCCTCTGTCTTTCTTTCTCTCTTCTGTGTATACACACGTTTATGTTCTCTCTCTATGTTGGTTTGTAACTTAATTGTGTCTCGTGTCCAAACCCATCCTGCTTGGTAGTGCCGGGGCTGGGACTCTGCAAAACACATTTTTCCTGGGCCGCATGCAGGCTCCCTGCTAGGTCCAGCGGCAGGGGGTAGAGAGGGATCTGGCTCCCCTATCTGCTTCCTCTTCTGTCACGTGGCTCCAGACAGAAGTCTCCACCCATCCTGGCAACAGCAACTGGCTCCAGTCAGAGCAACTGACTCCACTTGGCAGTCTCCTTCAGACATACCAGCCCAGCTAGCCATCCAGCGCCCCCTTCTCAGAGGTCTAGTTTCCCCGTCTGCAAGGTCCATCATCCAAGTATTGAAGTTTTCATTATCCTAACTTCTTCCCTTTGCGCCCCCAGCCTTAGAGGTACAGCTGCTTCCTGCGGTCTGTGGCCTCCGTGAACCTCGATGTCCCTTTGCAACTCTTGGATTATCCAACACCTGGGTAACAAGTGGTGCGGTTCGGGAAATGCGCCACCTTGGCACACGGAATATTTTAAACTGAAGAAGTTTGAGAAATGAGAAGAAGCAGTAAGGTTACTCTAACCTCCGCCCCCTCGCCCCCTTCTTCTCTGAAACAGGTCACGAAGCCCTCCCGTGAGGGGTCCTCTCTGTACCCGGAGGAAAGAAGCACCCTTATCTCTCAAGACAAAGGGACACCGTGAAGAATCCTAACAGAGGGCCCTGCTCAGTCTCCCCCGGGTCACTACGCTCGCCTTGTCCTCTGTGACCTGTCACATCCCCCCACAGCCGCCCACCCTCCAGCACGCCCGCTGAGCAATTCGCAGCTCTAACGGTTGCCGTGGGTCTCATTTCCTTGGGAAGGTTCCACGTGGCGTCACACTTCTATTAAATAAATGGATATGCGTTTCTCTTGCTAGTCTGTCCTTGCTGGTTTGCTTTCCAGACCCAGTCGTGGACCCTAAAGGAGTCAAGGAAAACTTTTCTGTCCCGTACAGAACTCTTCACAGTACTTCCTTCCGCTAAAGTAACTTGCTTAGCTGTCTCCTGATCAGACCCAACCTGACACACTCTTCTTCTCTCTCTTCTGTGGACAGAGCTATGTTACTGTGTGCATAAGAATATACGAACACATCTTACATTTTTCCCCCACATAGAGCTATCAATAAATTAACATATCCTGACATTTCTATTCTAGATCTTCTCCGCCTCATATCTAAATACAGGATAGAAAAAGGGAACAGAGCACATCAAATCCTATAATCTGACACATCAGAGAGTAATTAACCCCTGAGGTGCAGTCTCTGGGAGCTCATTCCTGGGCACACGTGCCTGGACAGCTAAAACTCAAGTAAGACACATGGACATTTCCATTAGCAAAGATCAACACGTGGGAGTCCTGGCACGGGCATTTGCTAAAGCATAGGGTGTAGACCTTCTGTAGCAATACGTCACCAACTAACTATGTCAGATGAATGGGAGCCCTCTGCAATGCTGCGACCTTTGACAGTCTTAACTGCCCCCACCTGCCAGCTCTCCAGAGAAGGTACAAACACAACATAATACAATGCAATGCAGTACAAGAGGAGACTATACGATATCAGAACCACTTTAGAGGTACTGACCACGACCACCCCATCCCCACTTCTCCAATAATGCTACCAGTCTTATCCTCTGTAAATATAGCAGGAGGCCCGGGATGAAATCCCCACCGCTTGTTGGTCACCACCTGCTTCTTCAAACTAGGTAAGTTGAAGAAGCACCTGTTAAGCCACGGCATCTCGAAACACATGCAGCCTTCATTCTTCTGCAATGAGCCCTGTGGCTGAATCAGGACTTCATGCCACAGATAGAGTGGCTGTCTATAACTCACGGTGTTGCTACCCCACCTGCTAGCCCCAACATGATCTGCAGCCAAGATATGCCTAGGAGAACACGGGGCATCCAAACTCGGAGCCATTACAACCTGGATCCTCAGACTCCAAACTGCCTTCCATCATCAGTAAGCTTCAGCTGACACCTTCTTCCCTACGCCACTTGGACCACACTCCTCGAGGAACTCACATAAGAAAGCGTAAGGGTTCTGGCTTCGATGTCACCCACTGTTAATCTGGGCCTTCACACACAGTGGCTTCCTCAATGTACAAAACCTCTCTCTCCTTACCGTTCCAAGCTATTGTTCCCGTTAATACCTGTAAATGTAGCAGAGGCTGTTGACATCCAACCCGCCCTTATCACTCAGCCCTCTTCAAGGCCAACCTCCGACCACCATTAGCTGCATCTCTTTGCATTTGAGTTTTCTCCAAAAACTATCTGTATGGGCATGGCAGTCCAGGAATATGTGGGCATTAACTCATCCTGAGAGGAGTCCTCAACCGGAGGATGATAGAGTCTGGGGGATAATGTTCTTATGTTCCAATTTCCCCATAGGCTTGAGCTCAAGTGTCCCTCATCATCCACCCCTGGCTCAGTAACACACCCTTTATTGGCCGCCTTTCTATCTCTTAGCTTCCTTTCCCATTCCTCTTAGTGGTGTTTCCAAAACTTCTCAAATAAACTACTTGCTCTTAAATCCTTGTCGCTCAGGGTCATTCCTGGAGAGCCAAAAACTTAGGCAGCAGAAAACTATCTTCTTCCAACTCCAGTTACTTCAAGGCATTTCAGCAAATGCCTTAACTTTATGTACATATTGATATATGAACATAAATATGTGTTCCTAGGCTACTTTAATTGGATTTATAAATAATGAACAGTAGGTGTCTGGCTGACATTTGAATTTTCATATATTTTGCTTTGTGCTGTTCTCTCTCTCTCCTGTAAGTTGATAAGATGTTCAAAGGCCAGGAGTGCATCACCTCCTTCTTCTATAATTTTCCACGATGCCTGGCAAGATGCTCCGCAGAGTGAATATTCAAACAGGGCTGACAGACAAGAGGCCACAGAGGTCAGGTCCGCTTGTCCCGCAGGCTTGTCAAAGGTGAGAAAGCTCCTAAGAGAAGGAAACTGTGATGCTATTTTCAATTCTTTGAAGGATGAGCCTGGAAACCCAGATGGAAGCTGGCACTGAGACAGGGCACCAAGTCAGGACACCAGAGTCATGTGGCCCGTGCGAAGCCCTCCAGGCACACAGGACGGGGGATGCTGCATCATCAGATATGTTCTCTCAGCCTGTTTCTGAGCGAGAGTCCAGTCAGAGGCAGAGGGAGCTAGAAGAGCTACACAGAGCAATGTCAGGTTCATCCCCAGCAGATCTTTCCTGCAAATTCTGGGCCTCTGCTGAAAATAAGTAGCCTTCTGATTTATGAAGCACCTCAAAATGCTAACAGGTGACAGACCAAAACAGATAAAGAGAAAGCCCTATCTTGACCCATGTTATACTCCAGAACTGAAGGGTTGGGAAACAATTAGCACAGGCACACAGCAATGAAAACTAGTACCCTTAACTACAAATACCCTTACCTTTGCTTTGGGTTGTCATCCCTGTCCTGGGCCAGGAGGACTTTATACCCTTTCCACTTGCGTATTTCCTGTCCCAACTAGAACAGGGTCTGGTTTCGCACACATTCTAGGCCTCCAATCTTTATTAGCTGGCTCCCTCAGGATATGAAGATTCTAAAGGACCTTCTGAATCAAAGAAAGGTGAAATGACACTCGATGTTATTTCAGAACTGAGTATTCTGTTGCATTGTTTTCTAAGCCTTTACAACTGACAATCCAAATAAAGTATTGATTACACAGATCACTCCATATCCCCATCTCGGCTGCTGACAGACTTCACTGTCATATCCTTTCAATCCTTCCGGGCTGAGTCTAGTGCCTCAAGAGTGAAAGGCCACCGGAAATTTCATGCACTCAGCACCTCAGAGGCTCCGCCATCGCTCCTGGTGCATGGGGCAAGCCTGCCCACAGAACGGACCTACCTACCAGTTAGGGGATTCTAAAGGAACATTTCTAAGGTTTTATCTGAGGAAATCACACCAAAGTATGGCTTTACATAAATCCTACTTGATTGAGGAAGCTTAATTCTATAGCAGCTTTCTAAAAATAATTCTGATGGGAAAAGAAAGTCCAGCCCCTTGCACAGCCTAGAACTGGTTTGTCCGCCCCCCAACCCCCCACCACATGGGAACTTAAAGAAGCCACAACAACGATAAGCAGACAAAGCAATGGGTAATTCATCCAGAAATGAATTGCAAACAGAATAATAAACAGCTGTCACAATGCCCGGAAAGAAGCCAGAATCAAGAAGGGCATGGAAAGAAGCACGACAAATAAAGACTTCTAAGCACCAAATATGAAGGTGCACACAATGTACTTTCATGATCTTCTCTAACTTCTGCTCCTGTCTGCACAGAAATGCTTCATCTGTCAGTCAGATCAACTCACTTAGGAAACAAATAATAATTTACATGCGATACACTGAAAATAGATACAACAGCCAGAACTACCAAGGGTCAGAGTGAAGTTCTAGATGATCTGGCCCATTCAAATGGATTCTGCACATTATTTATGGGGAAAACTCGTTGCTAAGTTTTCTCACACGTGAAAAGTACAATGCCAACGGAATGAATGTTTAATTACAGTCACCTTCAGATCTCCAGGTCTACTGAAAGAGAACCATGGCAGAAGGGAGAAAGGAAACACATTTGCATTAGGCTTATTTACTCCCCGGGTTCCTTGCATGCCTGAGTGCCATTACAGAATGAAAATGGTATCACAGGTTGCCAACAATTGTACCCATACAGAAGGAGGATTTCAGCACTTCCTTAGGAATCACGTTAAAAATATTCTATGCTATCCCAAATTGTGCTCAAATTTTCATTCCTTCACTGGCTATTTAACCTGTATAAAGTTATAACATTAAACATGGCCTCTTGGTAGCTTTACTAATGCCTAATGTCTTGAATATTAAAGGGTGGTGGCTTATTTGAAATCAATTCTAATTCTACCTAGTCTCTAGTCTAAGGCAGTTTAACATCTCCCCACCTGAATTTCTTTCCTTTGTCCCAAAATTGCATTTGTCACTGACAGTTTCTCGATTATTATGAGTCAGGAATGGACAAGGGATTACTTATCATATAGTGTTTCTATGACGTTGGTGGTCAGTGCCTCAAAGAAGCCTCGAAGCTCCTACTCGAACATTTTTGTACACATCCTTGACCTAGAGTACAAATTCCCTGAGGGGTGAAGCTGGTTTTCACACATGTTCTTTTTGTAAGTCTCATAATGCCTAGTTCAGTGCTAGAAATTGAGTTAAAGTGCCTATCTTTTCCAATAAAAAATCCTGATGCTCACTGTAACGGGAGGTATGTTGCAGCCTCCCAACTTGGATTAGGCATCCCCAGGTTTCCAAGGGTAGATTCCAGAGAAGTGTCCCAGATAAAGATGGTGCCAATGAGTCTCCTCCTGGAGGGCTTCCAGGATTTTCTCATTTACTACTCACCTACTTTTACTTGTAACTCACTGGTTGACTATAAAGGCTAGGGATAAGATCTTAAATGCCAAAAAACTACATATGCAGGTCACTGAGAGCAATACTGCAAACATTCTTCTGCTAGACCATCACAATGGGGAAAGAGGCCCTAGGAAGTCCCTGTGGTTGGCCCTGGGACGAGGCACAGAGCAGAGCTAGGAGTTTTCAGTCTCCTAAGCTCAATCCCTTCCCTCTTGGTCCTTTGCAGACTGCTGCTCATAGGAAACATGAACATGAAAGGGTACCTTTGTCTTTCTTCAGGAATTCTAGAAATGGAGCTTGCTGACTTGCCTGAGAGACATCCAAGAAATAAGAGGGAATCCTGCTCATTACTGAGAGGTGCTGGTGATATATAATGGGTACTTCCCTAACTAATGTAACTTTAGATCACTCTGGGTTTCAATTGCCTCATCTATAAAATGGGAATGCTAAATGCCTTGATCACATTGAACACCTCATATTTAGACATGATGTTCATGACAAATGCTCTAATCCACTGGAGGTGTCTTGGACAATGTCCCCTTTACTGTAGCTCAAAGAAGGTTATTAAGGTCAGTTTCCCAAATGAGTTTAAGTGAGTTTTTGCATCCACGTCTATACCAGTAAATTTCCAATCCATCAGTCATTCCAAAGCTGTGACCCAGAGGAACCAAGTTCCCAGGCAGGAAATGAATATAAACAGAGTTCACATTTGTCTGTGTGTGGTCTACACAGATGCAAACAGATTACTCAACCAGGGCAAACACATGAGGTGCCAGCATCAAACCCAAATAGTGACAGAGCCAATTACGACTCATCTCGCCTTCCTGATTTTGAAATGTCACTTATGCTGAAGAAATGCTGTTTGTAAAAGCCCTGCGCAAAAAAAAAAAAAAAAAAAAAAAAGACCCACACCACTCTGATTTTCATTCTTATGGATATCATGAGGAAGAAGCCGAGTAGGACCATCAACTTGCTGTGCTATACCACAAACCTTTAAATCCCTTGATTTTGGAGAAGTAGAAATCGTTAATCCAGAAGTCAAAAAACTCACATGAACACAAAGGCTTTGAAGGTAACAGACAAACGAAGAGCACACAATTCAGTCCCAATGGTCATTTGCCATGAAAGGATTAGGGCCTAGGGATGCCAGATCTTTCCATTTTTCAAAAAAAGCCAGAAATCTAGATCATTTATGGGAAGCTTGCTGACATTAAAATGTCGGCAAGTACAAAAATTGTTTAATTGCCACGCAGGCAAGCAAGACACATCCACGGGCCAGATTTGGCTTGCAAGTTGCCAAATTCCTAGGTTTCTCAGATAAAATAGACATGAAAAGAGTCGAATTCCAATGGTTTCGATGTAAACAGGGTATACTGGATGAGCATCAGCCTTGGAGTCAGGAAACCTGCGCATCTGTCCCGGATCTGCCATGCTCTTTGGGCGCAAGGGTAGACAAATCACTTTGCTTCCTGGAATCTCCATTTCCTTCCACCTAAAATAGCGCTAGAATGTAAGGCTGTTGTGAGGACTACGTGAGAATGGGCTAAACTACATGAAAAGCCCTCAGTGCAATGCCTGGTACATTACACCACCATATACTTTATGTTCAGTCCCCTCCACTGAAAACATGGGATAATAACGATTTCACCTCAGAAGAGCTGTTATTTGAATTAAGCGGGGTAATACAAGCAGAGGGCTTAGCACAGTGTCCCACAGAATACGTGCTCAGTAGTGTTTCTTGTTGGCATGATTGTGTGGAACCACGAAACAAGTTTGTAAACCCTAAATTTTACCAACACGGACACAGTGACCCAGAGAGAAAGACACTGGTCAAGTCTCGGCAAATGTGCAGCAAAGTCAGAATTAA
Source organism: Puma concolor (assembly GCF_028749965.1). Classification (NCBI taxonomy): domain Eukaryota; kingdom Metazoa; phylum Chordata; class Mammalia; order Carnivora; family Felidae; genus Puma; species Puma concolor. The sequence goes on from NC_141675.1 coordinate 14,121,293, forward strand.
CAAACAGGTTTCCTGACTCCTGACCAGCAGATTTTTCCCTAAAGCTCTGGTTTCCACTAAACTCTCGGCTCACAGAGTGTTCTTTCTCTGTATTAATTTCACCAATATAGTCAATATAAAACAATGGGCTGGTGTTATTTTTGTTGTTGTTAATGACTGATGAAGTTGATATGATGGCATCTTAATTTATTGATAAAGGGAGAAGAGGCAAGGAACAAAACCAGAATTTCTTTATTGTAGAAAATCCAAAGGAATCAACTAATTTTGTTAAAAAAGAAAAAAAAAGTACTGTATGGAAGTGACCTGCATTATGATTAATTACATAAAATTATAATTTTGTTCTACTTTCCTAGGACAGTCCTGAAACTGACAGTCCTTATGATCACAAACAGTAATATGTTTGATGTCTGCAGGAAAAGAATCTTATTCTATTTAGGTAGACAAACAAAATTACCCCAAGCCACTGTTTGGGTAAACGGGGCTTAAGTATATCAACACTGTCGAGGTAAAACACTCAGGAATCCAGCATTATCTTCTAGGAAAGCAAACTGCAAAATGTTGGGAATCCAAGGTAAGGTAGAAGACAGTACTGTAAGGAATCAACAAAACCGACAGTTCCTAAAGCACGAAGTTCCACTTGAAAGTAGGCCTGAAAAGAGGGCCCTATTTGTTAAAGTTTATTCATTGCTGGCTTTCTGTCACTGATCTGCACTCTGTTTCCTTCATCATCTATTCTTTATATCTTGTCTCCCATTAGGACCTAAGGCTCTAAAATCTCCCTTCTCTCTCAACTTCCTACCCAGGCTCCATGGCCACCATGCTGAGATGAGCCTGTTCAGACAGTCTATTGTTAAGTGTCCACAGCATCATCACCATTTAACCATGCGCTTGAAGGGATGGCCATTTTTACCTCTGTCTAGGTAGGTCCTTAGCTTTGAAACTGCAGAAATAACAAGTCATAAACCTTACACTCCTCAAGCCTTGCTTCAAATCCTCCTCTCCATCTCCTTGTGCCTGATTTTATCAGTCAGTCTCCCCTTAGTAATATGCTCTGCTTCATCACATTTTGCTTTTACTAATATTAAACATGGATCCCTTTATCTCCTTGATTACATTTTACGTTTCTTGAGAGAAGCGACTGAGTGTTGTTGGCATCTGGCAACATGTCCCCTAGTGACCACCTAGTAGAAGGTCCTGCACTTAGTAGGTGTCCTTGTAATAACTTGTGTAATTGAATTACGTCTCAAACTCATGCCTGGTCATCATTTTAAAACACTTCGGCCTTTTAAAATTCCCCTCAGTGCTCTAACAGGAGAAAGTGGAGATGAATTCATTACTATGCTTGGCAAAGTGAAAGGCCCAAATTGGATCTGCCTTGCCCTTCTAGTTTGTTACACAGCTGGAATGTGAAGCTGGTTAGAAATCACATCCATCTAGGCTGGCAGATCTATCAGGATCCTGTTGAAGATATTAACATATGAGCTGGTTAGAACGGGATTTATGCATTTCCATCACAGGTAATGGAGATGAAAAGGAACCTGTCAAATCATAGGGCCTATTTGTCTGCCCAGGGAGAATGTTCAATTAAAGCAATTATTTATATATATATATTCTGCAGAGCTTTAAAGACTTCATTCTTCATATCCCCTTGGGAATCTGGCAAGGGACAAAGGGAATGTCCATTTTTGCAGGTGAAGCAGAGAGTAACTCAATGAACAATCCCAGATTCCTTGGAGATTGAAGCTCTCTCTGTCCCCTGAGCTCAGACAATGGAAATGTTCAGGCCACAGATTTCAAGATAAAGATTCTTTGGCAGGTTTATATGTTCCTAATCAGAGTCTCAGAGCTAATTACAATGAAGTTTACTGTCATTTTATAGGCATGGCTTTACAGAAAGAGACTATCCATTTCTTCCTGAACACTGCATACAGGTCAGATATCCACTTGCCAGCTGAGCGGTGGTGGCTTAACAATGGTCGCAGGGGCTAAAACAGAGATATAAATAGCATCATCGTTCCACTCAGGTAACATTTTTTCCCCCACAAAATAGACACAATTATTGAAACAATTACCTTTCTCTATGTTTAGTCAAACAGAACAATAGCAAAAGAAATTTCAACTCCTAAGTACAATGAGGTGCCACATTGAAAAACCTTACACTGTTATCAGTCACTACTTAATCTAAGCATGATCATAAACACAAACTTGATTAGGTCTCATGCTATCCTGGGTTTCTTGTCCCTCTCTGTCTCCGCATCTCTCTCTCTCTCTCTCTCTCTCTCTCTCTCTCTCTCTCTCTCTGTGTGTGTGTGTGTGTGTGTGTGTGTGTGTGTGTGTGTGTTGGGCAGTTCTTTGCTCAAAATCATCTATCCTCCAGTATAATATCTAGACTCCATGTGGCCTTCTCTCATATTTAAGTTTTCACTTTCTCTAGCATTGAAACTAACAGAAAACGCATCTCTCCTGTCTGCTAGACTACTTAACACAGAACATTCTCTCCCTTTCTAAATTTTCTGGTTCCCCATCTCTTCATGGCCTTTGCAAAAAGAATAAAACAGGCAGCCTAGAGATATGACAAAGTTTGTAAACACTCTTACAGTTTCTACTTTGTAAGATAGTTCTACAATGATATTAAGGAGTCACTCTGTGTATCACTCTGAGGTTTATTCCATATTCCTCCATACCTGCTGACTGACTCAGTCACACACAGCTCACGGATACTACATTATTTTTAAAGGACTTGGAATTACCTAAATACCAACATATTTCAGAACTTTTCCTTTAAAAACATGTAAATAAAATATTTTCTCCACACACATACACCACACACAAATACACACAGCATTTAAGTGCCCAAAGGAACTGCACTATATTAGACATCTTGACATTTGTTTTTCCTAGGAGCTTATAATAAAATAGGTAACACTGACTCAGACAGACATGTAGTGGGCATTCAGCGAACACTACCTACATCATTAAACTATGAAGAAACAGTGAAATGTCTGTCCCATATACTACAGCCCAAGGGCTTTGGAAGAAAGGAACAAAGATAGGTATAAAACTGCGGAAAACAGTCCAATAGCTAGTGACACCCATATCCAGTCAGCCAAGGATGCTGGGAAACCTTAAGTTCTTTGCTCATCAGACCAAAGCAAATAGAACCGTGGCATCATGGCTGGAGAAATTAAAAAGGAAGATGGCTCAAACGAGGCAAGAGATTATTAAAAGAAGAAACTCTGATAACACGATCATAAAGATCCAAATAAACATAACACGAAAAGATTTTTAAATGATAATACTAATCGAGTGGCTGCAGAGAAAGCTCTCTGATGAGCTTATATTTTCAAAGGGTGAGTACGAAGACAGGAAAAATGTGCGATGTGAAAGATGCACACAAAGTGTCAGGCTAATGCAGAGAAGGAAGCAAAGATTTTTTTTAGGCAAATATGAAGAAACATAAGCACCTTTTTCTTCTGTAAGTCTTTCTAATTAAACTCAAGGCAAATAGGAAAACAGAAGTGGAGACAGTTGGGGCTAAGTGTAGTATAGATAATGTTCATAGCAGAGAGGGAACTGAACTACTCTTTGCTGGTATTTTCTCTATCAGGGTAGTTTTTAACAAAAAAGAAGCAAGAGTGGTAAAAAAATATATGTATTTATTTACTAGCTAATTCGTTATTAATTCCCAAGTGCCAGGAATTGGGCTAATCTTTAGAAACGTTGGAGACTAAGACAAATACGGTCTCTGTCTCCATGAAACTTGATTCCAGTGAAATTAAAATTGAAAGGAAACGTGACTGCTCCCTTAATATAATCACACACAGATCCTCCAAGGTTAGCAATGAAGTTATCTGTAACTCCTTTGCCAACCTTGGAGTGTTGAAGATTCACTTTATGAAGGGAGCTGTCAGATTACTTTACAATGTCTAACCAGATGATGAGAAAATAGTAATGGAGCACTTGACTGAGTTTGAGACTCCAGAACCCAATAAACCAGATCCTAAAATATTGAAAGACTTTAGGGGGTAACTGTAGAAGACTTAGTGAAGCACACTCTTCCATAAAAATTTTATAAGAATGTCAAATACTACAAAAGTATTTAATGCCTTTTTTTTAACAAATCTAACAATACAGAGATTACAGAAGTCAAAGAGATCACAGTAATGTAATTGGAGTTCCAGTGCACATGTCTTACAAGCATGCCCATACAACGGTGCGCGTCTTTTCCCAAGGCTGCACATTAATAGCTTGAACTTGGCCATGGTGGGAGTATTTACAGTATAGAAAGAGGCAAGTGCCACAAAGGAGAGATTTTCTTTCTTCCTTTCTTCCTTTTCTTCCTCATATCCCTCCCTCCCTTCTTTCCTTTCTTTCTTTCTTGAGAGCCAGTAGTTAAACATTTACCCATACACGGATGTCTCAATGTAGTAGGCTGTGGTTTCTATATAACCATATTTTCCAGTGGGTGTCTTTGGTGTGTATACTTTTCATTTTCATAAATTCTACTGGATTATTCATCCTTAATGTATAAATCTACACTGTGCCCATAAACATATGTAAGTATACATATAATGAAGTCCCATCATTTATATGGTAAATGTTACACCTGCTTTTCATTGTAGCCAATCCTAAAGGTGGAAAATTTTTATTCCAATGTTGTTTAATTTATGCCATCTAGATTACAAATAAGGTGAGGCATATTTTTATAAGTTATTGGCAACTTGCATTCATTCGTCTATAAATGGCCTGTTTATACACTTGCCCATTTTCTTATTTAGTGGCTTACTTTTCATGTCATCTTGTCTGGTCCTATTACTTACGTAAACTTCTGTCAGGTGTTACAAATGTTTTTCCTAGTTTATTTTTGATATTTGGACTTTGTATTTGATATCTTTCATCAAACACCTTTTGTTGACAAATGTGTCTCTCTCTCCTTGGTAAGTCCTGGTTTTCTGGGTTTACTTAAGCAGTGCTACCCTGCCCAAGGTCTACGATCTGAATGTTTGTGTCCTCTCAGCCAAATTCACATTTTGAAATCTTAATGCCTAATATGATGGCATTAGGAGGCTGGGTCTTTGAGGGGTGCGGGTGGACTAGGTCATGAGGGCAGAGTTCTCATGAATAAGACTAACGTCCTTATAAAAGAGGCCCGGAAGAGCTCCTTTGCCCATTCTGCCATGTAAGGATACAGTGAGAAATCCGCCACTTGGAAGGGGGCCTTCACCTGACCATGCAGTCTCTCTCATCTCGGTCTTCCAGCCTCCAGAACTGGGAAAAATACATTTCTGTTGTTTACAACCCACCCAGTCTGTGGTATTTTGTTAGAGCAGCCAGAACAGACTAAGACACCCAAGCATCAAGGAAAGTCACATGGATAAGTAGTTTAACAGCTTAGGCTCTGTACTCAAACTGCTTCTGCTTGAATCCCAGTTCACCATTCTGAGTGCCAAAGTCTGTTTCCCTGTTTACAAATGGGGGAGGGGGGGCTGGGGGGGAAGGACTTTATGGAGCTATTCTGATGAGTAAATATTGCTCAATTCACTGTTCATCACTGTTCTCCCCTATCTTGAAATGTCTATTCTTCTTCAATTTTCATTTGGTTATATGAGTTCATCAAGTATTTTGACCCAGTATAAGAACAGATTACAGTCTAAGGCTGTGCAGGTCTGACTATTTCTGTCTTTTGTCTGACTGGTGAGTGAAATCTCTTGAGATTCCCAACACCAATGCTCTCTCTCAATAGCCTCTCAATATCCCACTGTCTTCTGGCTTTAATGGTTGCAGGCTAGTGCTGGTCTGATTCTTTCCCTACTAAAAAATTTCTTCTCAGGGTGCCTGGGGGGCTCAGTTGGTTAAACATCCAACTCTGGCTCGGATCATGATCTTGTGGTTCATGGGTTCAAGCCCCACATCAGGCTCTGTGCTGACAGCTCAGAGCCTGGAACCTGCTTTGGATTCTGTGTCTCCTCTCTCTCTCTCTGCCCCTCCCCATCTTATACTCCGTCTCTCTCTCTGAAAAATAAATAAATCAACATTAAAAAAATTTTTTAAAAAAGGAAATTTTTTCTTTCTCTAAGGTCAGAAAAACTTCTCTGTCTCCTGGTCTTTCTAGAATTTCCAGGAGATACGGATTACACATATATACCCTGTATTCTCCTGCATAAACACACATGCACACACACACCCTTATGTATTTATAAGTGCAGTGTATACATATCCACAGGGATTCATAGGTGTATTTACATGTATGTGTATATGTATGTATATATGTGTATATTTATGTGAGTAGATATAGGTATGTGTGCATATACATACTTTATTTTTTCATGAAACTGGCCTGGACCTGAACTATATTTTTCAAATAGAAATTTCAAGTCTTTTTTTACCTTAAGAAACTTTTTTCTCCTTCTTGTTTTTAAATTACTGTTGCTCCTCCATCTGTTCAGTTTTTTCCTCCTGGAATTTTTTTTTTTCAAGTTAACTGTCTTAAAACTGCCTTCCTATGTCTCTTCTATTTTTTATTCAGTATCTTCATTTCTTGGTAGTTTTGCTCTGTATTGCGAGATAATCATTACACTCATTCTTCAAGAATCTAATTCAGACTTTAGACAAGGCTATTCTCCTTTCAAATTATCTGCTGAAGTTTTAAATTTTCAAGCATTTTTTTTCTCAATTCTAGAATTTGGGGATTCTAATTGTAATCTCTTAAAGAGTCTTCTGACCTTTTTGGTAAAGTCTGCATCCATCAACTCCATTATTTCTGTATCAACAAGAAAATCTTTTCGGGGCGCCTGGGTGGCTCAGTTGGTTAAGCGTCTGACTTCGGCTCAGGTCACGATCTCGCGGTCCGTGAGTTCGAGCCCCGCGTCGGGCTCTGGGGCTGATGGCTCAGAGCCTGGAGCCTGCTTCCGATTCTGTGTCTCCCTCTCTCTCTGCCCCTCCCCCGTTCATGCTCTGTCTCTCTCTGTCTCAAAAATAAATAAACGTTAAAAAAAAATTAAAAAAAAAAAAAAAAACAAGAAAATCTTTTCAACTGGCCTATTTGGCTGTTCACACATACTTCAGTTCTCTCTCTTTTCAGACACATACTAGGACTGTACTTCCTGGCCACAGGAAGGCCATTGTTCTAATTGGTGGCTTTTCTATCATCCTGAACCTTGTAGTAAGAGCAATGATGCCACATGGAGAGAAGAGCCCTCCCACCAACCTTCAGTGAAAGTGTAGCATGGGTGAGAATTATTCTCATTTAAAAAAAATTTTTTTCAACGTTTATTTTTGAAGGAGAGAGAGACAGAGTGTGAGCAGGGGAGGGACAGAGAGAGAGGGAGACACAGAAGCCGAAGCAGGCTCCAGGCTCTGAGCCATCAGCACAGAGCCCAATGTGGGGCTCGAACCCACGAACCATGAGATCCTGACCTGGGCCAAAGTCTGACACTTAATCGACTGAGCCTTCCAGGTGCCCTGAGAATTAATCTCATTTTAAGCCACTTAGTTCCAGGGGTCATTTGTTATTGCGACAAAGTCTAGTATACTCTGATATAGTCTGTTTAGCCTTCCTCTCTTAGATAAAATTTCACTTTTCTGGTCACCGTTGACAACCTCTTCAGGAACTTGCAGAAATTAAGCAGTTAGAGTTCCTCATGAGTGGGGAACCATGAGTGAACAGAAAGAGATATCTTTTATGCTAATAGACCAGCTATCAATGACCTAGCTCTTCTCCTCAGATGTGAGAATGAATTCTTTCTTCTCAAAGTTTCTCATTGTACAAGAGGAGTTCTTCTTTTGCATGTCAAGACTGTGAGGCAGGCAGGCAGTTTACCCGTGTAGTAAAACACTGTGTTACATGGAGTAAGCAGGATTAGGGACCCCAGAGAGAGCCAAAGCAGCAGGTCAGGAGACGCGGGCTCCTCACAAAATCTTGCAAGTCATCAACTTGACTAATCCCAACATTTACGGTGAAGCAAACCATCTTCTCTGTTGGTTATCCCTTGACTTTTGTCCAACGACTATGACAAGGAAGCTCTGTGCCTGCTCTGTCTGCAATCTCTGGGGAATGTGGAGCCACAGACCCAGCCTCAACGGTCCTCTAACCTTCTTCCTTTGGTTGCTGTGAGGCTCCAGAAAATCATTAAGAGGGGTAGGGAGACAAAATAAGTGAAAGGCAGCCATCTTCACAGATCCCCCGCCTACAGATTTAAGAAGAACAGGAGAGATGCCACATTTCCTAAGAGAAACGAATGTTCTGATTTTTTAAAGCAATGAGCATGTGCAACAAAGACAGAAAAACTCCAGAAACTGGTGAGCTTGATATCAGGCCTTACTTAAATTCTAATATGTGTATTAAATAAATTGTGGCTGCTTCAAAAGAAGTGATTACCAAGAATTAATATTTGTTTACCTAGATAGGAGTGCCAAACCTAGTTGATTCGGGGAAGTACCATGGACGTAAAACAGCAAGCTCAACAAAAGATTTTACTGTTTCAAGATACCCTTTTAAAGAAGACGAAGAAATGACTAGGAATGAAATGGATTAATCGCTGGTTGAAAATAAAAAAAAATTCCTAAAGAGTGTTGATTAATGACTTCAAGTCAATGTGGAAGAAAATCTGTATAAGTTGCAGAAAGTCTTTATCCTTTTCAATGGCATATATCAATGTCAGACACAGTAGCACAAATCTGGCTTAACAGAAGCTCATATAGAAGAACTGGGGACATTCGTTAGCCACAAGGTCAAAATAATGCACAAATAATATATGCTTGCTAAAACAGCATAGGAAATCTTAGGCTATATTACAAAGATATACAGAGTTTAGGAGGGGAGAAAGGGTCAGCATACCTGACTCAGTATTGGCAAGCCCATACCATGCCTTTAGGCTAATAAGAAAATGGAGGTCCTTTCTCTGTGAAGACACAGCTCTGAGACGGGACATGTGGCTTGGTGGGTGGAGTGAAGGCTACAATTTAGCCCCTATGCCACCTTGCCAGGCACACATGTACAGTACACAATCTGCATAACTATGTGGCAATTTTCGTAATAAACCGCGATACTCAGTACCGCTCAGACCTCGCCTGGCAGATTTTGCTCTGAACTGGGTATTTCTTTTTAAGAGAGACTTTCAAAGTGGGATAATTTCAAAGATGAACAGAATAGCAATTAGTTTGGAAAGTAACTCATATGAGAAAGGATTTAAAAACCTGGTAAGGCTAAGACTCGATAAGAGAAAACTCAGGGGACTGTGATAGCAGACTTCAACTATATGAAAGGAAAGGGATTAGATGATTCTAGGTGGATCCAGAAGGCCAAATAAGGACTAGCAGATAGACTCACAATGCCCTGTATACAGTGAGTGTTCAAGAAATATGTCAAGTCAAGTCATAATTATAACAAGATATATGTTTCACTTAAGTTAAAGGGGTATCTTTCCATAAATATGGCAATTCAAAAATAGGATGGATTATTTTTTTTTAAGTTTATTTATTTATTTTGAGAGAGAAAGAGAGTGAGAACACGTATGCACGTACGGGGCCACAGTAGACAGACAGAATCCCAAGCAGGCTCCATGCTGTCAGTGCAAAGCCCAACATGGGGATTGATGCCACGAACTGCGAGATCAGGACCTGAGCCGAAATCAAGAGCAGATGCTTAACCAACAGAGCCACTCAGCCACTCCTAGGATAGTTTCTTTTAAAAATAAGCTCCTTATAAGTGGAGAGTACCATCAGTCAAGAATTTTATAGCAGAGGCTTCATTAAGCAAAGATGGAACCAGCAAAACTCTTCCAAATTTTTACACAATGTCACAGCACACAGTGTTTGACTATGCATACGTAAGGGGTTGTAAGAGATACAAATATAAGAACACACATTTTATGCCTTTAAGGAGTTCACAGTCTAGTGATGAAGATAGATGTGTGTACACAATCATCGCACTAAGCTATAAACAATTATTTCCTGAATACAGCCAGTATACAGAACAAACCTATACAACAGAAGCCATGTATCTTATTTTTACTCTCATCCGCAAGAATTGGAGCCTGAACCATCCAATAATTTGCCATTATGTGTTTATTCTCTTGTCTTTACATATGTAACCCCAGTAGGAACACTAAGAACATATTTATTCACAACATCCACTAAAGTCTACTTTCTTCTTACAACTCTCATTCATGTTTTCATCTTATTTAAATCAGAGTTACCATTCATGCTTCCTAAGGAGCCTGTATATCTGGTTTTCCCAGGAAGGTCCTGGCTTGTGCTACTGTCCCAGCATAATTACTAATACCCCATCCTTACCTCTCAAAAGTGTCCAATTTGGACTGTAAGTTATGTGGTCACTCTGATGCCATCCTATCTTCTGAATGCCCGATGATCCATTTTGTGGGACATAAAGAAGCCTAAAGACCACTAAATGAGTAGTTTTAAATTGAACAAGACACTTTATAGGTGACCACTAACACTACTTAAATGCCTTTACCACAAAGCAGATTAAAATAGTTACCTAAACAAAGCGCAAAGACCTATAGAAGTAATGGTGGCAAAAGAGAAGAACTACAACTGATTACAACACAAAGGCTCTTTGAGAAACAGGCAATTTCCTTAAAACCAAGAAACAGGTTAAATGTCAGTACGTGGAGAGGGCATTCCAACTAGAACATGAAAATACTGTTCTGCTCATGTTTATTCATTAGTTCATTTATTCACCCAACAAATAAGAATATAAGTAAAATTGGTTCAAGGAATAGTATATTATGTAGGTAACAAAATCGGGAAATGGAAATATTAGGTTAGTCAGATATTCCTACATCAACATTCCTTTTTTGTTGTTAGTAACAGAAATTGAAATGGAAGGAAAATAAGACTAAATGGGTTTTCTAAGGTATTTTACATATTATTGTTAGCAAATGTGATTCAACATAACCATCTAAAATAGTAATGGTTTGTCCCTTAGTGATTTTCTTCATTCAAGTCGTTTTCTCTCTTTCTCCTGCCTGGGGATTTATGATTTAACAGGCTGTAATAGGCAAGATAAAGCCATTCATCATGCAGGCTTAATGTGGGAAAGTAAATTTAACTTGGTGAGCTTGATATATAAATATTGGCCTTTTTGGGAACACACAGAGCATATTTACTTGAGTGTAACATCCAGGTTATATACTATGTCCAACAAACTTCTCTGGCTCAGGGAAGGACCTTTCAGTTATGAAGCCTGGAGAGAATACCACTCAGGTGGGAGAAAGAGGTTATGTGTTTCTCTTGCCCCTACTCCTTTGACAGCATTTTAGTAACAGTACGCTTTATCTCAGAATTTAGACGTATATGTATATTTATATTTAAAAGACAACGGAAATTAACATATAGCCACCTGAAAATTTGAGAGTGGGTTTACTCTTGGTAGATTTACTCACAAAGATGGTTGGAATGTCTCTGACAAAGACAAGATAAATGAAAATGGCATTTAATAAGTTTTAATGCTGTGTCTAGACATTATTGATAAGCCACCAACCATTGTATATGCCAGAAAGGCTTTGGGTAATAAATGTGGAGAATACCATCAGAAGGAGCTGACTGAGGTTATATATCAATCAGTCAATACAGAGAAATATTATCAACCTGATCAATCAAATTCCTTCACTTTTATTCATTTTTAGCCAGTGATTCTTGCATTCTTTAGATAAAGCGAATATTTAAACTGAGAAATTTGAAAATGTACCTTCACATCTCCATTTAAAGCTTTAGTATTAAGAGCCAGGCTTAAAGTTTCATGTTAGATATGTTCCATTCATATAGTTAAAAATATTTTGGGATACTGGTCATTTTATTTTAAAACACTGAACTTGGGGCACCTGGGTGGTTCAGTCAGTTAAGCCTCTGACTCTTTGTTTTGGCTGAGGTCACGATCTTACAGTTCGTGGGTTCAAGCCCTGCGTCCAGCTCCACGCTGACAGTGTGGAGCCTGCTTGGGATTCTCTCTCTCCCTCTCTCTCTCTCTGCCCCTCCCCAGCTCATGCACGAGCACATTCTCTCTGTCTCCCTCACAATAAAATAAACGTTTAAAACATTAAAAAAAAAAACTAAAATTGGGGGGGGGCATATACATAAAGAGCACAACTCTCATTAGACGGGATGGTTTAACTCAAGCCATCAGCAATATCAAAAGTTTTGCCAAAGCCAAAACAGAAGCCATCTCAATGCCAGTCTCAGCTAGCATACCTTCAGTTAAATACAAACAATGTCCACAAGCAGAGTTATCAAGGAATGCTGTATCATATCTCTGTTTTCTGAATATCATTAAAATAGGCATACTATATCCAGTTACTAGAGATAATTCAGTTTAACAGATAATGTGAGTGCCTATGAGTTGATAACCTCTAGGTTTTGGGGACTGAAAGTTAAGTACACCATAGCTCCTGTCCTCAGTAAGCATAATCTACTAATTTAGGGTATCAGCCTAATACACAGGCAAGGAGATGGACTCAGATAATTACCTTTCCATTTGTCCAACTGCTTCATCTATATACAAATACACATACTGGATGAGGAAGGGGTATACAAAACTAGGGTAGTGAACTTGCCCTTCTGGGACTCATAATTGAGAATCTGGATTATAGGAAGACAGGCGCATACAGAAACAACATGATAAGACTGTACTCCAGGGGTATCATGAACACATTTTGTAATTCACTTGATGATATAGTCAAGGCGGTCTCCAAGATGGTCAGGGAAGGCTAAAGAGAAAGGGCAGGGCTTTAGACTGTACTGGATCCAGAAAGACAGAAGGCATTCTAGGAGGTTAGGGTCAGTGCAAAAATCACAGCAAAGAAATCTATGCAATTTTCTCGAGATTAAAGTGGAGCAAAGAAAGCAATGAGGCAGATGTTATAGCTCAGTTAATAGGACAAAAGACCTGAATGAGGCCAAAAACATTTATGGTGATCTTCTAGTCAACTAAATAGCCAGAAAGAGTAGGAAAATGAGCCAAGGATCAGTGTTGCTGCAGCCTTTTGATGGAAATTTCCAATTCACAAAGTCAGGACATTCACAGTTATGATGGCTGACATCATTCTCATTAAGCGATGATGCTAAACAGAAGACAGTCACTCTGTGAAATGCACCCAAACACAAAATACTATACACACATGTCAACGGGTAAGGTTCCAGTTACCTAGAGGATCTGATCATAAATCCTCAATTCTGTGTTGGAAAATAAAATCCTCGCTTGTCTTGAAAAGAGAATTTCAGCATGAAATTAACACACTATATACATTGACTTGTCAGCCCAAGTAGATCAGCTCTTTGCATTAATTTTAAGGACATTAGAGCTTTCAAGCGGCACAATATATCCTGTGTTATGAAGGACATCATTAGTCATGTGTATCAAGCCCTAAAATGTCAAAAATGATTCTGACATTCTCTTAAACTGTTAGAAGTCTGGAAAGTCACAGAAGTGTAACTTTACTGATAACAGTAAAGTACCTTAGGGAAAAAAAGAATAAAGAGGTAAGCATGTAAATTATAACCACACATGTCTGTTTCCTTTAGGGCTTGAAAGTATCATCCAGGTGATAATTACGACAGCATACACACTAAGCTTTTGATACAAGGCTGACAAATGACTCCAGGATACGATTTGGGGGTGTCAGAATGCTTAGCTGAATGGGTTAGGAAAAAGATATGATTACAGAAAACCCTTCGGCTTCAAAATATATTGATCTTATAAGTGTTCCTATACAGATAATGATATTCAACAGAATGTGCTCCACTTACATTTAGAAGAGAAAATTTCCCTTCCAGATTTCATAGTTAGAATCTCCTAATTGCATTTAAAAGCCTCAGAAAGTGTCCTCCAGCCCCAACTGGTCACTGTTTTAAAATATCCTTCTATAAATAAGGCTAATAGCTTCATTTTCTTTACAATAATGGGATTAACTATTTATAGACCTAACGACAGGTCAAAAACCAATCTCCATTATCTGCCAGATGAAAACAATTCAATAACTGCTTTTGGCATTTTTCTTAATGCAGCGGCTGTAACACAATTATATTCGAGATAACTACAGACCTTTGTCAGAATAAATACTACCAACACAAACCCTGAAACTATTGCAAATTCAAGGTGCTGAAGGGCTAGGGGAGCAAAGGCAGACTTTATAACAGGTCTTCCTACAGGTAGCAGCCGCTTATCAGAATGCGCTTGATGAAGTCACTATACCTGCCATTTGCTTTTTTGTTCATGCTCTAATGTTGTCAGTTCTTTGAAGAGGAAAAGATGCCACAGTCATCTGTGTGCCCACCAGGTTACCAAAAGAGTCAGCTATTTTGCTGAATTGCCAGAAATGAAAAATAAACTGTTTCCTACAGTTAAGAAGTTTTAAGCATCAGTTTTTTATGAAAATAACACTGGCAAAGATAAAATAGCAATTATATTATTCTGGATGTTCTATAGCTGTCTGGACACTTTTCTAAAAAAGCACTCTTCATTTTTAATGAGTTGGGGTGAATTTTAAACTTCTCCTTTCATTGTACCTAGCTGACCAACCCACCATCTAGAAAACCTGTGATCCTTATTATGGGGGCAGCCTTCTGAACTATAGAGAAGGGTTTCTGGTCATTATGTTGGTTTTGCCTACCCTATAGACTCCTCTCTGCACCCTTTCTTATTCAGGAATAGTCATTAACTGATCCTACAACTGGCTCACAGGAATCAACTGGCTCTTCTACTCTCAACCTGCCCTTTTATTCTCTCCTTCTTTTATATCTTATGACCTTCACCACATGAGGAGAAAACCCTAAAAAGACTATTTTTTCATTATTTACTTCCAATCATTTGAATAATAATCTACATTTAAATTTTAAAAATAAAAATTTTGTCTCCCCATCTTCTCCTTCTTTGTCACCCTCCCCCAGCCAACCTCCCCCCCTCCCCCCGCAATTTACCACCCTGAGGATACATTTCATTTTACCGATAAGCCTATAAAACATCAGTACATCTTTATGGGTGCCAATCTATTAAACCATCTTTACATTCCCGGAGATGAGAGTGACAGCAAGTTATCCAATCAAATAACATCTAGTGCCAATAATAAACTCATAACCTGTCCAAAGTAAGATCGTGTATATAACATGTAACTTATTGGGGACATCACTTGTATAGCAATTCCTCCATTTTCTATTTTATACTGGACACCATCGTAGGAATGAGTCCAATGAGTCAAAAAGAATTCAGGGACCCTTATTCCAAACAATGAATGCATGAGATTAATGAGATTTTGGAAACACAAGTGTTAATTGCAAATCATCGAATCACACTGCATACAGATTACTAAGCAAGTATAATAAGTTTTTTAGTTAATTGCAAGCATAAAATAGAAGTGTTATTTTGCTTTTCATCATCAATCCTTCCCTATTAGAGAGATGCTAAAAGTGAGAAAATCCCAATTTGTTAGATCAGGAGATCATCCCTGGATCACTGGTTTTCAGCCACTTTTGAACCAAACCTACTCCTTGAGAAGGCCCACCCAGCACCCCTAAAATCTACAAAAGACAATCTGAAAACCACTTAATATAGTCTCCCCATTTTGCTTACTTGAAAGGCACTGATTGTATGCCTTGTCCAGTGACAGATTCACGGTTTAGAGGCAGAGCACATGGGTTCCTGCCTCCCACATTGTACCCCTCCTCCTTTCTCCTTTCCTCCTTTCCCTGCCCTTCTCTTTCCCTTTCCTTTTACCTCCTCCTCTTCCTCTGCTTTGGTGATGGGCTCACCTGCCTAGGGCCATGTTTCATGTCTTCCTGCCGTACGGGCTTCATGCCCATGGTTCCTTTACTGGTCTGTTTTTTGCACCTTCTCTCAAGACCATACTCTCCACTTGAAAAGGAGTGTCACTGTCCTAGGTTCCCCCTAGGTCACCCTTTGCCTCCCAGATAAAGAGCCCATTACTCAAGGTCATATGCTAATTTGTACAGGACTCCCAGTAGCCTTTCTGCTCTGACTTACTTCACTTATTAGAGTGTAAGAGCAATTACTTCTCACCTTCATTGTTTCTAATGAGAAAAGACTGCTTTACTGGGATAATACCTCTGGAATGACTATCACTCCAGGACAAGAAAACTTGCTTCGACAAGTGTTTTTTGTTTATATCCCTCTCCTCCTCCACCACTTTTAAATATTTATCTGGAAGCTATAAAAAACACAAAGTGACAATACTTGAATTGATGCCATTTACATTTCTAAGTACTCCTAATCCCTATATGGTTGGCTGTTTTTAGAAACAAGGTTGCCCCATCTGCCTAAGCAGCCATCCCATGGGCTCGCTCATTATTAATTCAGAAATTGCCCAAGATCTCCAGCCTCAGATCTGAGGAGATTGACCTGTGGGTGCCAATACTGATCCCATAACATCAGCCAGGTATGAGCCTTCATTACTAGACTGTGTAATGAAATCTTTTTACCTCCCTCTTAGAATGATCATAATGGCAATACTACACAGAGACCTTCAACTCACATGGTTTATTTAACTGCATATCTGCCAGAATTCATATTAGGCTAGATGTTCTTCTTCCTTTATTTAGACCAGATGAGTTTATTGTTAACATTACGGCACCTTCTGCTTGGGGCAATGAATGTGATCCTCGTAAGGACAGAGGCCAGTTAGCAGGTGGCAGCTTTTCCGACATTCTTGTCCTTAAGAAAGTGGGAATGCAAGGACCACACCCAGGTTTGAAAACTAGCAATGCAAAGAAACAACACTCCATAATCATCAGCTTTCAGAACAAAATGAAAACATAAACTCAATCTATTGTCAACTTCAACAAACACTTTAAAATATAATAAATGCCAGTAAGGACAGTAAAAGCTACTACAAAAATTAAGAGCACTAAGCCAAGAAGAGAACTGTCCAAAGAGCTGTTTGCTGCTAATTTTGTGACGCACCTATTCAACTGCTAGAGCATAAAAATGGCTTCATAGTTTATGGGTACTTTGTCTTTTTACCATAATTAATAAATTAATTATGGCTAAAATCTACACACTGGATACATAGAGATATGATAATATATTAGTCCTGGATAAACACACAACTATAAATCCTCAGTCACTGTGAACAAGAATTCACTAAAAGTATATTCTTGCAATTTGTTCTGATTCATTCAACAAGTACTTATTGGGCACCTACCATGTACCTGTCACTGAGAGTGCTCAGAACAGAACAGAGAACAGGACAGCAAAATGTTCTGCCATCATAAATTTAAAAATCAGAATTGTTTTTTTAAGGTTACTGCACTTGGTGCTCTAAAGGCATAGTTACAGGCGTGTCTGAGTGGCTCAGTCGGGTAAGCGTCGGACTTGGGCTGAGGTCATGATCTCACAGCTAGTGAGCTGGAGCCCCACATCCTGGAGCCTGCTTCGGATTCTGTGTCTCCCTCTCTCTCTCTGCCCCCTCCCCCACTCACTCTGTCTCTTTCTCTTTCTCTGTCTCTCTGTCTCTCTCTCTCTCTCTCTCAAAAATAAATAAAAACATCAAAAAATTTTAAAGTCGTAGTCACAAATAACCACCAAAACTGGTTTTACATCCATTTAATCACTAAGTGACAACTCATCTCAGTAAAGGCTCTTCTGAAAGCCAACGGAACAGTAAAACCCTCGGTCTGTCTTCCTGTTTCTATCTCCCTGCCCCACTCACAAAAATAAGGTTCAGGAGGGCAAAGTCTATGTCTGTCTTCCCCACCCCAGCTCAGCAGCATCTAATTTGGTTCCTGGCATATAGTTGGAACTTAGTAAATAGAGCTGACTGATTAAAAGTGAGGAAAGCAATCTGATTAAACTAAATCATACTAATATGTGAACTAATGTTAGCTCTTTAAGCTCCATACCTATTACACTTCGAGAGGACCAGACTTGTTATACTTAAATAAAATTGACACTGTAGGGAAATAGGGACCTATGATTTGGTTAGCCAGAGATGTCACATTCCTATTCCCAAGATCAGCTGGACACCTGGTTTCCGTCTTTTCTGAATCCACAGAATTCTAAAAGGCCTCAAATTTTCTCCCAATTGCTTCCCTCCCTGGGCTCCAGCAGCAGACAAGACACGTACACATATTTAGATGATCAATTTGTGGGAAGCGATTGCCTAATTTACCCTTGTCCACGTTATGTGTAACAACACCACTGTGAAACGACTCTCTCATCCATCCATCCAACTTCTATTATCTGAAGTGTGATTGTTATTTCACTAAGGGATCACAAAGAGAGTACCTGTTTTGTATGTTGCTGCTTCAACAGTTTGAGATGTGCATCCAAATGCGGCTTTTTGTTTCAGAGGGAAGGGGAAGAGATGGGGAAGCAACCACATTTACTGAAATGTCTCTCAGTCAGATACTCTGCTGTATATTCTACTCACATTATAAAACATATAATCAAACCTATTTATTTGGTGATTCAGCAAGTTACTCAATCGTTCATTCAAAACATGTCTGTGGAGGATCCGGGCTATACCAGGTATTGTGCTCAGCACTGGAGATAAAACAGTAAACAAGATGATGTAGGGGGAAATGTACATTAGAATGATACTGATAGAGTCAGTATCATTAACCCCATTTTTCAGACAAGAAAACAAGTCTCAAAGAGCTTTAAAAACACGTCCATGGCATACAAGCTTCAGAGCCAGAACCACCTAGGCCTTTCTGACTTGACTGTGAAACTCAACCTTTTTGCTACCAAGCTCCCTCCCCTTCATTCAGCCATTTCTACTCAAACTACAGTCCCCACACAGCAGCAGCACCTAGAAGCTTATAATAAAAACAGAATCTCTGGCCTCTATGCCAGTCAGACTTCCTGAATCAGACTGCACGGGCAACAATCCTCAAGGGACTGTGTATGCATTCACATCTGCACAGGTCTAGATCAAGAAGCTCTTTAGTAAGGTGAAAGATGGAAGAAAAAGAATTAAAACACTTTCTTAGAGCTATGCCAAAAGGGATTCCACCAATGTGGTCTGCATTTTGAGATAAAAGATATAGGCTGAGCCTGCAAGCTTATAACCTAACCGAAAATAGTTTATGTACTTAACACTCAAAGAAAAGCACAAGAAACACAAAGTTGCACTGAGACCCTCAGAACATATAGCAACTCCTGGAAAGCATTGATTTTATCTACTGGTTTGCTAAGAGTCTTTGGGATATACGGCCTTATACCACTTCTAACCTTGTTCAGTAAATCCTCTTAATTAGAGTAACCTCATACGCCCCATAAGTTGCCAAGCTAACCTATACTTTCTTCAAGACACAAGTTTACTCCTGCTCATCAAATTTTTGAAAGCCTGTTACAGCTGAAGAAAGATCACTTGTAGGAAGCAAGAGCTTTTAAAAGATGTCAGTCATCTGCAAAGCCTCCCTGCAGGAATGTTTTCCTATCTCTTGACCAATATCTTCTCTCTACCTCATTCTTCAGGACCTACATGCTCTGCTTCCTCTAAGATTACTGTTAATTCTCAGTTTTAATTGTGACAGAGGCCTCCTGATCTCTGAGTGACTGAGATCTGGAACTGTGTGTGACCTTTCTCCCGCCATTCTATAATGCTCTAGTACCTTTCTGCATTCACTTTTAACTTCAGATCTAAGAACTGCTAACCAACCAACCAACCAAACAACGAGAAAACGCTTCAGAACACGCTCTGAATTCCGATCCTATGACACAGCTTCCTTCAATTCAGTATTAGAAGTTATCAATAAATTCTAAATCATCAAATATATTAACTGCTTTGGGCAAGTTATAGCATTATAAAGTATTGTTCTTCCTATGGAATTCCTTCCTCAGAATCGCCACGGCTCTTTTCCAGAATGTTGAGCGAGTCACTCTTAGGGAAACAAGAAACGAAGATGCCAAAAATACTTCACCGTAAATTCAAAAGCCACTCTTCAAAATGTGCAAACCATTTACACAAATGAGCAGGAAAAGAAGAACGAGAGGAGCTGTGTAAGCAGGAAGGTGTGCGATCTGAAACCAGTATCCCTCTAAAGTGAGTACCATCTATGGCCAGAAGCTGGGACTATGAAGGCATGCCATCATCCAGATGCCACTGAGGAAAACCAACTCACAGTGGGCAACACGGGGCCTGGTGATGTCTGTGTCCTGTAACTTTGCTTCTGACCCCATCTGCCCCACTCCACGTAAAACAACCCTGTGGTTAACAATAAGGACACTCATCAGCCCCTGGAGGTAGGGAGTGCTTGAACATCAGGAAGAGGAGAAAATTCCTGCACCCAACCAGGTGGTACCAGCTCCAACCAGTTCCAGATCCCTTCTTCAATGAGGCCAATGTTGGAATTTGCAACCCGTGCTATTTCCGCAGATGGCCTACTCCTGAACACAACTTTACTGGCCACTGACTGTCCTCAAAACACTCCCTCGCCCTCATGGATCTTTATGAGCCCGGTGATCACTCCTCTTCCACGGATGGTTCCTTCTCAAGTACTGGCCGCTTTGGCTTCTTCTCACACCCTCCACAGGCCTGCCTGCTGCAAGGCCCTTTCTCCTCACACCCTCCTCCTCATCAACAGGGCACTGCTTCTCCAAATTCCTCAGTTCTTGGTCCTCCGTTCCTTTGTGTGTGTGTGTGTGTGTGTGTGTGTGTGTGTGTGTGTGTGTGTGTTTCTACAGTGGTGTTTGACCAATTTAAAGGTGAAATTTGAACAATTTAGGCTACAGATCAAAAGGGCCAAGCAAGTAGATGGATAAACAAACATGAATCCTGCACCGAAAAGCTTACGTTTGGGGAACAGACCTCAATTGTACCAGCCACATGTAAAATCCAAACAGGCCACGCCATGGTCAGAGAGATTGGAAAATTGGGGTAATTAACTGGGTAATGTAGTAAAAGAAATAAATTCCAGCAACTGAAGTAGGGGAAAGCATTAAAAAAAAACTAAAAAAAAAAAAAAAAAAAAAAAAAAAAAAAAAAAACTAAAGGCACTGAGGTTGCCAGTCTACATTGATCAAATTGACAAGAAAATTGCTCAATTCTCTATTTCCCATTTCCTGGTAAACACAGTGAAAGACGTCCAGATGACTGAACAATTTCATAAAGTGACAAAAGTGTATACATTATCCTCAGGCCGTAATACAACTTACATTTGTGCAAATGCCTTGCACATAGTATCACGGAGAGATGACTCTGTGTTTGCATAACGACCTCTGCCAAAGGTGGGCCCGTAGACAGCTTTTCAAGAGTGGAAAGAGAAACGCTACACCTCTCTCTCAGCAGCTGAAAGCTGGCCTAGGCTCTCCTTGGGGATTTTCTGGGTGCAGGAGACAGAATGATTTTTTTTTTTTTAAAGCAGCCTCCTATCTCCTTAAGGTAGTATTCCTAAGTTCTCTCATATCAAAACAGTTCTTTGGTGACCATCTAAACCAGAGATTAGAAAATTTTTTCTATAAAGGGGAAGATAGTAAATGCTTTAGGATTTACAGGCCACACATTGCATCTACTCAATTCCGCCACAGTCGTATGGAAGTAACCACAAATGACACATAATTGAATGGACATGCTATAAATATGAATATGTCCCACCTAAATACAAGTATAATTTGTATCTGAAGACATGTGTGCTAAAACAGAAACATTTTGCCTGGCTCCAAAGCATTAAGCTCAAACTTCCTCAGAGTTTTCATTACCTACTACTGCTAATTATTCTACTAGAATTTGGAGTTAGTAAAATATTTTATTTTGAAATTATTCTATTCAAAATGTGTGGATAGGTAAAAAGCCTCTTGAATTTTTAAGCCACGCTCTATTTACTAACATTCAAATACAGATAGTAATTTCAGAGAGCAAAGTTACTGTTTTTGTCATTTCCTTTTCTTAGAGCCATTGTGTAGAAACGACTGGTTCACCATGACCCGTCTTCTTCCTCCTTGAGCATACAGGAGACTCTACTTCCTAGCCTCCTGTAGCCAGTTACTAAATAGAGGAAAGCCTCCCTGGACAATCTCCTGAACCCCCACATTGAGCCA
Organism: Puma concolor; assembly: GCF_028749965.1. Lineage (NCBI taxonomy): Eukaryota > Metazoa > Chordata > Mammalia > Carnivora > Felidae > Puma > Puma concolor. Next base: position 14,143,302 of record NC_141675.1, read on the forward strand.
GCTTCATAGGCATCTGACCGTTACAATCACAGAGGAACCTACATTCTATGCTTGGTTTAACGTTCTGCCATGACTCTTTCGGAATTCTTTGCACCAGACTTCACAAATTTATACCTAATCCTGCCCACAAAGCTGACACTGCATGAGTTGTGTGTGAAGTCCCTGAGATTTTGAACCTGTTTGTTTCTGTAGTGTATACCTACCCTATCCTGACGAATGCGGCCATGGCACCCTTCAAGCCCTAGTAAGTGAAACTCTATCCCACTGATTCCCTAAATTTTCCCTCCTCCCCTCTGAGACAGGTGCCTTCACTAGGTTGTCCCCATACTAGTATCATCCACTCCAACATAACACTGGCACAATTTATTGTGGTTATCTCCTGTCTTCCCCTGGTGGGCACTCTGGATTTCCTCCATTCACATTTCAACACCTCTAGAGTAATTTCATATGTGGCAGAAACTAGAAAGCTAAAAACTACATTTCCCAGACCTCTTTGCAGGTGAGATAAATGATGTAGCCTACGTGTTGCCCACTACATATACCCTTGAAAGATGTGGAATGAAAAGAAAGCAATGAGGGGTGTTTGGGTGGCTCAATCGGTCGAGTGTCCAACTTCAGCTCGGGCCATGATCTCGTGGTTTGTGAGTTCAAGCCCCACATGAGGCTCTCTGCTGTCAGCGTGGAGCCCACTTCGGATGCTCTGCCTCCTTCTCTGTCTGCGCCTTGCTTGCTCTCTCTCTCAAAAATAAATAAACATTAAAAAAAATAAAAAGAAAGGAAGGAAGGAAGGAAGGAAGGAAGGAAGGAAGGAAGGAAGGAAGGAAGGAAGGGGAAGGGAAGGGAAGGGAAGGGAAGGGAAGGGAAGGGAAGGGAAGGGAAGGGAAGGGAAGGGAAGGGAAGAGAAGAGAAGTGAAGAGAAGAGAAGAGAAGAGAAGAGAAGAGAAGAGAAGAGAAGAGAAGAGAAGAGAAGAAAAAAGAAAAGCAAGCAAGCAATGTGAGATCCCTGATGCCCTTGAGGGGACTGGTTCCTCTTGCAAGCATGATGTCCAGGGGATTTCTTCCTCTGTGGCAGCGTGGCAGAGTCTTGCCCAGTACTACGGCAGTGGCACTTCCCTAGAGCAAGCCTGTGGGTGGGCACTTCTCATACTTGGTGATGTGACCTCAAAAACTGATCCCAGGGGTTTCCAAAGAATTTGTCAGCTACTTAATGCCTTCAAATAAACTTTGTTTTTCCCCTTAGAATGGACTCTGTTGTCTACAACATACACTCTCCACCCACTAGAGTGAGTGTAAGTCTTTGAGGACACAGACTGAATCTTATTTATTTTCAAAATGACCATCCTCTCCCACCAGCCAGTCACCTAGGACTAGCTTAGTGTTCTGACACATAATAATGGTTCACTAAATATTTCACAAAGAAATGCAGACAAGTAGGCACACAGGAAGGAAGGAAGGAAGGAAGGAAGGAAGGAAGGAAGGAAGGAAGGAAGGAAGGAAGGAAGGAAGGAAGGAAGCAAAAGAATACTGTTTCCAAACATCCATAGAATTGGAATACAAACCTGTCAATAAATGAACCTCATAGCTTAAGCATATTATGAACATAATATATTGCTCTGACACACAGGACTTCAACCAGTCTTGTAGTTATCAAAAAGTTGAATATCTCAAGGTCCTTGTGCTATGGTCTAAATGTAAACATGAGTGATGAGTGTTTGCTGTATTTGAGTTTCTGTAAACTATCTATTTTAACAAGCTCTCTGTTGTCAATTCATTTCCCTGATAATAAAATTCTTTAAAAAAGTGAAAATTATACAAACATATATATATATATATATAACCTGTGTTTTTCCACAGCTTGAAAGCCAGATTTTCATCAGGCACAGATGTATCACATTACCCACCGTGAGGTAAGCTGCAGTCCTGGTTAGGGAAAGAAAATTTGTCAATGTGATCTCAGTTGAGACCTCTCTCTTCCCCTGGGGCTCCTACGAAGTAAGAAGTTTGCTCACAGTCCGATCGGCAGCTTCTTGTGGTACCAACACCTTGAGCTGCCCCATATTTTTAAAAACTCTGCAGTCTACATACTCAGCAGATAAGAAAAAGAATTGGTACTGTTCAGGCAAACACAGTCTTTGCTTTTCCATATGTTCTCTGCAGTGTGGAATGTGCTACCACTTTATATAGTATCAACTTCTTATTTGTAAATTGTACATTCACTGGAAAGTAGGTCAAGGCACACTGGAGCTTTCCCATTTCCCAAATACTCTATGCCATGCATGAAAGTTGAGACTTATCAGGGTTGGAGTACAGGAAGGGGGGGGGGGGAACAAGGAGAGGATATGAAGAAATGCAATATATTTCCCTCTAAGCCCCTTCATAAATCTTCATCTTCTTTCCAACAAGATCTAGGAAAATCACAGTTTCACTCCAGGTCAGGGATGCTCATTACCCAAGTTCAAAACCTATGAAAAATTACAGTGGAAAAATCATTCACAATTGATTTATGGTTAAATTGAAAGAAGTAGAAGGGTTGGACCAATCACCTGCTTTTTAAATATCTTTCAATCTCAACCCCACTCTAAAGCTTGGCTCCAATCTGCTTCTATAATTAGAGTACCAAAACACAAGGCTTTAATATCACCAACACATCATTAATCATTCCAGCTACCTCATGATGGAGGCCACAGCCACGGACGAGAGGCAGGGTTGAACAAATAAAATAGTCATTGATCTCTATTTGAGGACTAGAGCAAGACCATTCACTCTATGTGTGTTTGTTGGTGTATGTCACGCTGAAATTGTTACACAGACCATCAATAACAACACCATTTCACCTTAACAGCCTGAAACAGAGACAGAAACTTTGTGTGTTTCCTGCTAAGAAGCAAATTAAGGTTTTAGGTACCTACACTTAGTAAGTACTTGTTTTGTACTTAGTCTCTAATAAGTGATTGAACAGCAAGCATCACTGTCTCCTACTACCTCAATATTGAGACAAAAATTGATGTGTATTCACTAAATGAGCGCCAAATTGTCTGCTGGCTTCTCTTGAATCCTTCATGGATAGAAATGCTTTTGTGAAGGCAGTAAAATCTCATTAATATGAATTTTTCTGTGGATAGACCTTCTAAACAAAAGGGCAGGGGGGAGTAGTAATCAGATGTGTTTTCCTTAAATAAGCGAGGTTACCTTCCTTTTATGGCTTGTTAGAAATTTCCGAAGATTAGGAGACAACAGATGTACAATTAACTCTAGTTCACCTGCTTTGGAGAGGAAGATAAAACTCCAGGCACCCTATATCCCTCATCTGTCCACCCCAGATCACAATTCTTGCCCATCCTTCCTTCAATGATAATTTGGAAGATGGCAGGATTTAATACTTTTAAAGTAGCTTTGCAAAGTTGAGATCACTATGCAAAGGTAAACTTCCACTAAGAGAAATAAAGACAGAAAAGGATGACTCCTTATTAGCATATTACTAGTTTATCTATAAATGGATGCTTAGATATCACTTGAACATTCTTGTAAAACGGGAACAACCATTTGTTCTAATTTGCCACGTTTGACGAATTTATCATGTACTCTCTCTATATATAACCCCCAGATTCAGATCGCATGTGAAACAGCAGCACTTCACTTTGCCTAAATAGCCCATGGTCCCCCAAGGCCAAGTCAACACCTGCACTCTCCCGTGGATAGATCCTGCATAGAAATGCCCATAGAGCCCTGAAATTACTAACTGTATGACCATCAGAGTAATTCTTCTCCTCCTCTCCATGCATCGGTAGCAGAGCAGACTGAGTGAAAGCCTCCCTCTGAATCTTTCACTATCTACCTTGTGATGAATAAGGGTAGAACAGAGCTACTGGCACAGAAACGGAGTCTGCCTCTGGTTCTGATATTCTAGGTACCCAAATGCTACTGCCCCTGTGGCTGGCCCGATAAAGATCTTCTAGAACTCCTTTAAATATTTTCTAGGACAGTGTTGCCCAATAAACTTTCTATGATGAAGGAAATGTTCTTTAATCTGCACTATCCAATATGGTAGCCACTAGCCATCTGGGGCAGCAGGGGCCAGCCTGCAGCCAGAGTTCACTGGGGCAGGAGCAGTCAGGTGTTCATCTCATGCTCCCTCCTCTGTGCAGAGGGCATCACTCTCTGCTCTGCACTGCACTGCCCAGGAAGGATGGCATGAGTAAGGTAAAACTGTCCTTCCTACCCTCTTCAAGGAGCCTCTTCTCAGTTCTGTGCCCCACCCAGCTACTATAATCTCTCACGTGGAGTCCTCAGCCCTTGTGAAGGTTTATTTAAGTGTGGATGGCTATTCAAATGGATATCTCTGTGAGTGGAAGGGCAGTGGAAACTCCCAACTCCACCATCTTGCTCACATCACTCTCCAAGATGTTAAACACTTGAAATGTGGTTAGAATGACTGAAGATTTTGACTTTTTTTTAAAATTTAAACTTAAATAACCATATGTGGCTAAGGGATAACAAATTAGCCACTGCAGCCTTAGAGTTTTTCTTCCCAGCCCAATTCCAGTTTTGCGATTCTCCTTGTGTGACTTCAAAAGTTTCTTAACCTGTAGGAACCTCAACTGCAAAATGGTAGATTTACTAGCCCCCACCATGTAAGGTTTTGGTGAGAATTAAAGATGACATATTAACTACCTGGAGTTGGTACTGAGGTGCCATATCCTTCCTCACCTTTGAGCATCACCTCCTCCAGGAATTCTTACCTGGTCTTAAAATCTGGCCTGAAGTCTCTTTGTAAGAGAGCCTAAGGAACCTGCATTTCCTTTACTTAATTGTCTGTATTTTCTCACTGAGACTTGGGCTATTGATTTACCATTATATTCTAAGCACTAATGCCTAGAACACAGCAACCCAAAGTGACACTTGAAAGGCTCTTCTAACAAGGTCCAATGTATCCACATGCCCTATACAACGTGGGTTGTTTCTTCATTGCTCGTGGATGCTGGTTATACATATGACAGATGAGAAATAACTAGTCTAGGACCCCCTGTCTATATTCTCATCAGAGGCACAAACTAAATCTGATTATCTGTAAGAGTCAAGTAACTCACTAAAAAAGGATTCATGACGGAAGTACCCCAAGAAGATCCATCAGGCCTCCGGTGGAAACGAAGGGTAAGAGTACTGTTCTGGGTTCTCTTGCTCAAACCTTTTAAGAGCAGCAGGCGCAGTCAATGAAGACAATGGTCCTTCACTGCTCAGAGCCAGAAAACACCAGACCCTCAATCCAATCTACTTTGATACGCAATGAACTCCAGTGGTGCCATTGACAACACAGTGACTGCAAACTGGGAGTCCTGTTATACTCATAAAATTAATGCTGATTGCACCCCCACAGAGAACGTGGTACTCTTCTGGTTCAGACAGAAAAGAAACCATAAAGCTAAACACAGCACCATGCGCAGATTGTATCCATAGAGTTTAGATGAGGCATCTGCTCCTTTTCCTTTCTTCAAAAAAAAATTGGGCTTGAAAGACAGTAATAAATTAACCTAGAGTTTAAGGGAAGGATGGACATTCTAATGCCTAAGTATAGAACCCATCTCATGATTTCATATAATAATAGAGGACTAGTATTATTTAATCTATTTAGGACTCAGTTTCTACATCTGCAAATGGTAGTTACAGTACCTGCCATGCAAATTTGTGGTGGGCACTAAAGATAATGCATTAAATGTGTGAAGGAGGTACTCAAGGCTATTATTCTATACATCTCTCCTTCTTTCTCCCCACTCTCCCACATACACACACATGCCCAGGAAAAAAAAAACAACCAAGTACTATGCTCAGCTTGAGAGAAAGAGTGGGTTGAGCAAATACAATATCCCTTGATTTTTTAATAGAAATGTAATATTCCTCAATAGTATTTCACTTGGTCATTACAATAATCCTATTAGGTCACTAGGGAATATTGCACAATCTAGTTCAACACAGGAAAGAAATAAAAGATTAGATGCAGAGATATTTAGTGGATTCTCCAAATCTGGGAATTAATACGCAAGGAGCCCACATTGAAACCACATGGTGGCCAGGATCTTAAAAATGGAAGTGCCTAGGACACTTGGAATTAGGAATTGCACCTATGTCTGTGTCTGGGGTAAATTCCTGTACACTATGCCCAGAAGTAACCAAACTAGGAAACAAATGAGTAAGCATAAGCTATTAAAATGATTTTCACATTCTTCACTTTGAAACTGTGTCTCTCTTGCCTTTGTCAATTTAGTAACGTCATTTCTGAATCAGTTCATGAGTAGTCAGTGGAATTCAGTCCTATCACCTAGATCAAGTATTAGCAAACCACAGCCCACAAGCCAAATCTGCTCCAGTTTTTGTAAATAAAGTGTTATTGGGATGCCGCTATGATTATTTATTTACATATTATCTATGGCTACTTCCTTGCTACAACAGCAGAATTGAGTAGTTGAGACAGAGACCATATGGCCCACAGTGCTGAAAATATATATTTTACCATCTGGCTCTTTACAGAAGAAATTTGCCAACCACTGACCCATGTCAAGTATGGGTCCTTGACTTTCCCATTGCCACCACTGTTATTCTTCAGCCTGTTAACTTCATAAGGACGATTTAAAGAGTATCGGAGAGGTGTCCAACAATAACCGTTTGTGGGCAGAGACAGAAACATCTATGACTGATTTTTTAATAATTTTAATTTAACCAGGGATTCAGTTCAGAGAAACTCAATATACTTTGAACATCATCTCATTTTTTTCTGACAGATTTTATTAGGAAAAAAATTGGGATTACCAATACATTAAAGACATCACTTAAATCGTTCAAGATATCATCGGTTCCTTTGTGCCTTCTCCCACTGTCAGTGTTTTGAGAATAAATTGCTCATTTGTGCATAGTACTGTACAACGCAATTTAAAAAGACATGGTATTTGCCTTCTGGGAGCTTACATGATCTGAGACAGCAAGGATGGCAGAGAAAGAGTGCTCCTTAGGGGGGGGGCACTACACAAACCCATAAAACAAACACACAATCATGAACGTAATGTATTCACAAAAGGTGAGTCCAGATTTTAATGGGAAGGCAAATAAACAAGTGTTCGTGAAAGTAACCAACTCTTCTAACAAACTCTTACAATTATTTAATGGAAGGTTTCCTGGAGATGAAGTTGTAGATAAAGTGATTAAGGTGACCTGAGAAACAATTCTAGGCATATGGCTTAATTATACTTAAAAGGGCTAATTAGATGTAAGCGTTGGTACAGCAATTTACCCAGGAAGGCTAAGGAAAGTCCAAAGCATTCTAACATCCAACATTGAAAGGGAAGACAAGGCTGAATGCGTAGGATGGCAAAAATGGAGCATGAGCACTCCCTATGTCCTCACCCGCTCTGATGGCAGACATCCCGAACTGATCACAGCATTCTTTCTACCTAAACAGACGCCATCTTTCTATTTTCCTTTACATCACAGCACTCTGAGTAGACGCAACACTGACAAGTGATTATAAGTGGCCCTTAAATTGAAAAGGAAAGATACCACTTCTTCTCTAGGTTTATATTCATTGGACAATGAGAGGAATACCTGGTTGCCCTGATCTGCACACACCCTCCCCCAAAAAGTTGCAAACAATAAATGATAACCTATACAGTGACAGACATCGATTTTCTAAAAAAGCAATACTGAAATTTGGGGTCTCTAGAAACAAAAGCTAATCAAGTGAAACCTAGTGGTATGAAAAGAGAAAGAAAAATGGATGCCCGAGAGCAGAACAGAAGCAATCCCAAATACTAAGCAAGTAGTGGATATCGTGGGGTGTGGCCATGTCCCTTCAGGACTGAGGCACTCAATTCCTCAGCGATCAGAAGTGCCACCTCCTGGGTAGCTCCCAGCTGTATCCCTCTCCTGCAGCTGCCCAAGGTCAAAGGGAACCCGCACACCCAAGGGAACACTGCCTCCCCTAGGGAGCCCCCACCTAATGACTGGCTGACACAGTAACAGCGTTAATTCTGATAACAGTTGATAATTCTGACGGATCATCCTGATTTCAGTCTCCCCTTGGGTTTGGTTGAGGTTTCAGCTGCAACTGCGTTGCAGTTCAACTTCTCTGTCTACCAAATCCTGCTGCCTTCTCTTCCTTACAAATGTGGTTCCGGAGACCACTGCCCTAAAACATCTTTTGCATGTAACGCTCCACCTTAGAGTCTGTTTCCGGGGAAACCGATGTAAGACAGAGCACTTTCTAAATGGTGAAAACATTTACGTACTATTTTTTAAGGTCTCACAATAATTCAACGAGATAGTTATTACCATGACCACTTGAAAGATGGTTGAGGCTCAGACAAGTTAAGTCACATGCTCATAGTAAGTGCTACAGCCAGGAGTTCAACCCAGCTAGGTGTTGTGCTGTTCAGACCCACGACTGACTGGCAGGGCCACAACAAGAAGTCTCAATATTCAGGCGAGCGGATGAGACCAGAAAGGTTAAGATTAAAAATTTCAGAGAAGGCACTAGGCTGACGGACAAGAAGTGTGAGGCAACAGCAATAGAAACTCGAAACAAGATGAATTTGGGGACAGGAAACGTTGGCCCTTGAATCTCAATGATGCTTCTTATCCATGTGTGATCCCAAGCATTTGTTTGTATACAATAATAATGATGATGATAGTGGCTTCTGTTGATGGGAAAGCAACATCTAGCCAGGCACTCTGCTACATTTTACATACACTACCCACATACATGCAGTATACATTTCACATACATACTATCCGCATATTTACATGTACGATCCATTTTTAAATCCCCAACGTTGCCGTGGGTAAGTAGCATGAACTCAGAAGAGTGGAGTAGCTTGTTCACGGTTAGTCTTCAAACACAGGCCTGTCTCAGTATTCAGTTCATGATGCTCGTAAAGAGGAGAAGGTGACTGGTGGAGATCCTGGCACAGAGGAACATGATGCTCCTCCTATGCCACAAAAAGCGAGTCCTCATGGAATTGTATGAATCCGATATTGATAAAAACAACAGCTAACAAAGACAACATTTATTTGGACCAGATATTTTCTGCCTCTTAAATCTTTCCAACAACCCTATGATAAAGGTTCTGTTATTATCTTCATTTTACAAAAGACAAAAAAATACATATGGAGAAGTAGAAAACGTTTGGCCAAAGTTACATAGCTGGTAAGGACAGACCTTGACCCTAGCCACCTAACTCCAGTGTCCTTGTGTGACACACCAGCAGCTGAGGTACAGAAGACGGGGTGACAGTCCCTTAAAACAAATAATGAATCAAAAATTGCTCTCAAGTGGGTGACTTGAAATCTCACAGATATACTATGGTGATAAAGAAACTAGAATTAGGGAAAGAATCATGGAGTAAAGACAAAATAAGTGCCTTTGTGTCCAGTTAATTTGGAGTAGCTTTAAAAAATCCATTAGATTTTATTTTTATGTTAAAGGTTGTATTTTTCTTTAAGTAATCTCTACACCCGACGTGGGGCTCGAACTCACAACCCCGAGTTCAAGAGTCACACACTCTACCGACTGAGTGCGTCCCTACATTCTATTTTTAAGTAGTATTTTATAGTTTCAAAGAGTTTCTTCTTTATCATTATACAAAGTACATGATTTATGCAGGACTGGGTCAAGCTGACCATTCAGGCGTGGCCAGGGCACTGGGGTATCACCTAAAAGTGAACAGTGGCCAGACCCAGAGGAGAAGGTGACTGGTGGAGATCCTGGGACAGAGGAACCCACAGCCGAGGGAATGAGACTGAAAACAACCCACTCTGGCTAGAGAGGGAGGAAGCTACATAAAAGATGACTATGCCCCAGAAACCCCGTGCCTAGTGTGTCTGAGAGGGAAAAACAGACTGGAACTTCCACTTATTTAATAGCCTTTCCATATATATTAAGAAGTAGTTCTCATTTTTTCCTACAAATGCCTCCTTCCAAAACAAGTCTGTGGTTATTCTCATCCCAAGCCTGACATCACCTCTGGCACCTTAGTCAATGCAAAAAAAAAAAAAAAAAGTTTCTTTCCGACCAGCCCCAGGGACTGTAATCAAGACACAATGCTTCTTAAGGGCGGCAGTCAACTCCTTTGGAACCCAGTCCTGAATTGCTGGTTGAACCTTGCCCTAAACAGCTCTTTGAGTAACTCTAGGAACCGTTTCCTGCACCGCAAGAGTCTCCTTGGGTGGCCCTCTCCATCTGGCCTCTGTTTTCTCTTCCTGATACTTGAGCAGAAAGAATGAGACAACATCCTCTTAGAGGCCCCTTTATCATCTACTTTTCCTCAGCTCGACATTATGTAAGTCCATTCCTCTTCTTTCTCAGATATCCCTTACGCCTAGATTTTCAAATACTGTCCCTTCTCTTCTTGCCCTATCTTGCCCATCTGCGTGGGGATCACCAAGCCCATGACTCCCACCCGGAAGAAAGTACCCTAAGAACTGCTGCTTCCTGCTTCTCCTCTCTGCCAGTATTCATCTCCCTGCCATCATTTCGCATTATTGCTCTTCAGCATTACCATCTCCTCTAGACTCACAGTTTCGCCTAAAAAGGCAAGAGACATCTCAGCTTTACTCAGATCCTCATATGATTGTTAACCAGAGAATGACCCATCACATGTAGCATGAGACCTCAGTACAAAGAAGTCCGGTGACTCAGTGTTCTCCAGCTCTGTGAAGCCCCAAAACTCTTGGCTCCTTCTCTATTGCCTTCCATACCAAGGCCTTCTTCCACCTTTAGAGAAGTGTGATAGCAAATACACTCATGTCCTTATTCGTACCACTACGTTTTCTAAATAACAAATAGCATTAGCTGGCTTAGAAACGGCATTCAGTAAGATCTCTCCACTTGTACATTCAAGGCATAAAACCATTATCAACTAACGCTGGCAAATAAGCATGAGTGCCTTACAAATGCAAGACACTGTGCCCCACTGCTTTTGAGTCAGACGTGACAGCCTAACCAGTTTCTCGGGTCTGGTTTTGAAAATGAAGTCACCAAGTGAGGCACCTCTGGGTCTAGCAGCCTGCGGCCTAAGTGCCAACAGAAAATCCGGGCGTCTACTGAAACTGAATGGGCACCAGATGCCTGCCTGTCTGATACCACCCTGTCTGCTCCCTGGGTGGTCCTGGCTGCCTCAGTCCAGTTCCCTCATAGGATTTGGCTCAAATGAAGAATGGGTCATAATGGGAGACAGGCTGGTCCTAAGGTCCCTGCTGATAGGATTAGTGGGGATTAATCCAGGGTCACCTTCCAGAACCACAATGTGTCAGAGGAAATTGCCAAATGATGAGCTTCCTGTTGGATTGGAAAAGGAGACGGGAGACAATAAAATCCAGAAGCTGAGGGTTGGGGAAAGCTTCAGTGAGAAAGTTATTCTATTTCCCAGAACACACCAGAAATGTGGATGAGAGAAAGCAACATAATGGATGAGTGGTCCCTACAGCCTTGCTCATGTTAGACAAGGAGCCGGGACAAAAGCAGGATCTGGGAACCAAATCAAACAAGTCCGGCACCTCCTGCATTTTAAATCAACCAAGCGTTTAAGTTAATATCATCTAGGACACTGGGGCATTGTTGAATTTAAATAAAAATCAATGTGTTTTGCAGAACATTTTCCGTAAAATTATGAATCTGGAAGAACAATCAGTCATGGGGAAGACAATTAGAAAGGCTGAGAAGTTGGTTGGCTCTAAACTCAACCGCTGTAGAAGAAAAAAGAACACTGAGAATTTTTCTCATATTTAAAATTTAGGAGAGACTGAAGGAACTAAACTTGCTTATCCTTTATAAAACAGTGCTCCAAGGTAGGGCATGATAGATAACTCCATATAAATATTGGAAAGTAAACAATGCTGAAAAAACAAAGGACTACTTCTACCAATATTGGCTTTGAGACAAGAAAACGGCTGAGGCAGACAAAAGATTCTCTGTGCCGAGCCACTTGTCTCCCTGCCCCTTCCACTAAAAAGCAAACAAGGTTTTATAGTAATACACACAGACGTGCAACCCATCACCTGGAAGTTAGGAAGCATTCTGGTGCCTCCAACCAGCTTTAGCCCTTCTGACAAGGCTGATGCTCAGCTAGTAAGCAACTGTACTGGCATACCAAACACCAAAGTACGTAGAGAAACGAAGATAAAACCAAACTACCGAACTGCTTGGAAAATGGTGGCTGTACCTGAATTCCTCCAGGTGTCCCCCACCCCGACTGCCCTTGGTGTTTCAGAACTTTCTGTATCTCCTCTTGATTCAGCATCTAAAATGTTCACAGCTGCCATATCAGGTGGCCCCTAGGACCCTGCTTCAGATTTAAACCCTGGATTATTAAGACTTTTCGGTATTCAAGCCCTACCATTTAATAATATTAAATATCATCTCTCTCCTCTTTCCTCTTCTTGTGATTGACAGATAAGTGGATCATACAAAGTTACTTCTTCCCTAGGCAAAACCACCAGCACACCATTCCTCAGATCAACCCAATGGAGCTACGGTTTTCAAAGTATCATTCTAGACAGTGCCTTTTCTGCCCTGAGAATGTAATATGCATCACCCCAAGAATACAGAAGCCTGGACCTGGCATGCCAATGATTTGGGTTAAATGAAGGCTAGATCTTTCCCCTAGTTTTGTGGCCATGATGATCCATGTTCCTGAGCTTCAGGGTTGTGTTCACCTGCAGCACTGAAGTATAGCCAAGGACTCTGAAGGGTTTGGGGAGGATTAAACATAATATTTATAAAGTGCCAAGCATAGTGCTAGGCATCTGGCAGGAGGAGTTCAATAAAACATTCTGATCTTACTACCACACTAAACAGGATGTTAGACAGGCGATCTAGAGCTAATCCTTAAATCTATCTCTGTACTCCAAAATATATTCCTATCATTTCCCGTTTTTTGTCTACTGAACCCTTATTTTATGCAACATCAATGAGTTCTCAAGACCTCTTGTGGGTAGATGCTACTCTGATGGGAAACCAGGCACAGCCAAGTACCAGCTGGTAAGACCACATCCCTTACCTCCATGATGTGACAACTCCAGGACCTCAAAGCCCATACCGTGAACCATCTATAACCACCTCCCTATAGATGAAAGATGGACTAAAATAACACTCAAGGCTGATATTCAGTTGACATTGGCCTGGGTGGTCCTGACACTGAGACTCCTTTGAATCATGATCTTTCTCTGAGAACTGGCAGCCAAACTCCAGCAAGATACCCTTACAGCAGGAGTCTCTGGTGCTTGCTGGGTTCTGCATGAGAGGCAAACCTCATGGCTACACATTCTTGGGCTTGCTGCAATGTTGCCTTTGGGGATGATGCTATGAAACTTTATTATGAGACCAGGATATGATGAGGTGCTGACTATACACCCTTGTCTAGACAAGCTCAAGACCAGGCTAATTTATACTGAATTTTGACATACCATAAGCTGTTTGAGAGTCAGGCCCCAGGGGATAAATACAAAAACTGCAGTGATAGCACTTACTGCCTATTGAGCATGTTTTAGAGGCTATGCACTGTGCTAATTATTTTCCATATTTCACTTACAACCACCTACGACACAGGCATTATCTCAATTACACCTATAGGGAAACCAAAGCCCAGAGAGGCAAAATCAATTTGTCATGAATCACAAAGCCAAGAATAGACAAAACCAGGATGCAAACCATGTCAGTTTTACCTCAAAAGCCCATGCACTTTTCAGTATGTGATGCCTCCTATTCATATTTAGCTTTCACGCTGAGGCAGAAGTCACTGTCTACACTTTGCACGAAGAAACTTAAGAGAGGCCCATACTTCTGAGAGGTAAAGACAGTATAAAAACCCAGATACACTGTCTCCCTCCAGCCAAATGCATGCAAGATGCAAACACTAGACGTGAGAGATTTAGCATTTATTTTATTTGAAGACAAAAACAACCTCCCTTGGTGGGAGGGGAGACACAAAGAATGGAAGATGAGTGAACAGGGTTGAGAAAATGAGTAGGCCCCTTGCAATAGGCCTATCATCTCCATCTTCCTTGGAAAAGTCTCCAGGGAAATATCAGTCTATGAGTTTTCCCCAAATCAAGTTTGCCCTCAGTCTTTGATTTTTTTTTGTTAATGGGTCACAATTCCCCAGCTCAACAATCTGGTTGCAGAAGGAAATTTGTCATCTCTTGACCGCAGAAGATAGACTTCAGCTCATCTTCTCTTCTCCAATCTTCAGGGACTTGATCCAAGATCTTGCAATTGATTTTAATCATGCAAACTACGTTCTTCCCTTCATTTCTGACAGGACCAGTTCAAGGAGTTTTCAATGATCAGCACAAGAGGCAATGTGCCCCATCTGATAGAAAGAGTCACCCTTTGGTAAACAGTTAACACATGATGCGAGTGGTCAAGAAGAAATTGAGGCTGAAAAGAGCAAATACTGCCTGCTGCTGCTATCCTTACAGACACCTCTCTTGGTCCTGAATTTCAGCGCCTTTATTTCAAATAAGCAACACAACTGCCACTGTTTGAGAATATTAAAAGAGTAAATAATGACACCTTTACAAATTCAGCAGGCTCTCCCACCAAGGGGCTTGAACATAACCGCCATGAAGCCATCCCACACATAGTGAAAGGAAATAAAATCACTGCTCTCACCAGCAAAATAAATCAGTGGGTAGTCCCACAAGGGTGGTTTCGGGGAGGGAAGGCAGTTTGCTTGTTAAGAAGCTGATATCACATAACATTTAAATTTAAAAACAAAAACAAGACAAAATTCCCTTCAGAAGCAAAGATTTCACAGATTGAGAACATTCTGGGGCAGTTTTGCCAATTATTAACACATCTAAGGAGGCCGCACCTGCCATAGCCACGCTGAGAGATGTATCTCTACACTCCCCACCCCAACATGGCACTCACTCTGCCTGGGCCGAGGCCAGATGACCCTGGTATTCTAGCCTTTACCCACCATGCTAAGTGCACGTAATAAAACTCAGAGCTTTCCCATTGTTTAAACATTTGAGCCATTCTGAGCCCCTCTTAAGAATGGTTGCTGTGGGAGCCCGGCTGGCACATGACACTTGATCTCAGGGTTGTAAGTTCGAGCCACACATTGGGTGTAGAGATCACTCAAAAATAAAAATCTTAAAAAAAAAAAAAAAAAGAGTGATTGCTTTAACTAAATGGAGCCCTTAGTTAGACCCAGACATCTAGAAAAAAAACTTAATGTCTGGTACACCTACAAGATTGTTGAGTTCACTTGCCTCTGTTCTTCAGATAGGAAAACAGGGAGGCACAAGTAAGAGACAACTTGTCTAGGAGCTTTTGGGAAGTTTTAAAAGACAATTTTAGTAAATATCAGACAGCCTAGAATGGAGAGGTGTTCCTATAAAAAAAAAAATGGTTTTTCCCCCTTGTCTTCTTTTTTTTTTTTAATTTTTTTTTCAACGTTTTTTATTTATTTTTGGGACAGAGAGAGACAGAGCATGAACGGGGGAGGGGCAGAGAGAGAGGGAGACACAGAATCGGAAACAGGCTCCAGGCTCCGAGCCATCAGCCCAGAGCCTGACGCGGGGCTTGAACTCACGGACCGCGAGATCGTGACCTGGCTGAAGTCAGACGCTTAACCGACTGCGCCACCCAGGCGCCCCTTGTCTTCTTAATAAAACAAGCCTACATCACTCAGGGAGACCTTTAATAGGTCTTTATAAATATACTAAAATCAACTTTTGCCTAACTAGGTAGTTGATGGTTTCAACATTCACACTCCCATATCAACTCTCACCAATATTTATCTCAAAAAGCTTAAAGCCTCATTAAATTCCTGTGCTCTCCCATATATCAATCCTCAAATACTCTTTAGATATGTAAGTCATCTGTCCTTCATTTTCTTTCCATAGAACTGCAGAGACGAGTGCCTTCCTCACTCTTCTTTTTTAATGTTTTTATTTATTTTTGAAGGGAGAGAGACAGAGCATGACCGGGGAGGAGCAGAGAAAGAGGGAGACACAGAATTCAAAGAAGGCTCCAGGCTCTGAGCTGCCAGCACAGAGCCCGACGCGGGGCTCGAACCCACGAACTGCGAGACCATGACCTGAGCCGAAGTCGGACGCTCAACCGGCTGAGGCACCCAGGCGCCCCCCTTCCTCCCTCTTCTATATGGCCGTTAACTTCCAAACCAAACATGGCCAAAGGGCATTCTTGACTCCTTCCCTTTTAGCCCATTCTTCATTCTTTCTCATCGCAGAAGAGGTAGGACCACCATCCCAGTCACTGACAAGGAACAGTAAGTAGTCAGCCCTGATTCTGATTCCTCCCTTCTGCTTACCCCCCACCACCCCCAATGGCTCCTTCCACTTCTTCAAGAATTTTCTCAACTCAACCTCTAAAATCAATCTTTCTCCTTCTACTATCAGCATCTTAGTTCAAACCACCACTGTCTCTCAACTACACTGCTGCAGTAGCCTCCTAATGGATCTGGTTTCAGCCTTGCCCCTTCCAATACTTTCTATATTTACAATGACAATCTCCATATATATACATATATACATAGCATATTTTGTACATGCCTATTATAACATAGATCATATCACTCTCCTTCTTACAAACTTGCACAGGATTCTCCCGCTCTTTTAATAAAGTTCCATATCCTCATCACCGACTTTAAGACCTCCTGTGGGCTAGCCCTTCCTAAGTCTTCATTTTCACTTCACATTCTGCATCACCCACCCCCACCCCTCACCCCTGCTTGGGCTACCGACATCCCAGCTTCTCTGGTCTTCCTGCCATAGCTTGAATGCACTGAACTCATTCACACTTCATGGCCTCACACTTGCTTTTTCCTCTACATGGGATACTTGTTCCCCAGCTGTTGACAAGGCTGTTTTCTTTGCATCCTTCAGGTCTCACCTCAGTCCTTCACTACTAAATCATGCCTTCTCCCACCTCAGTTGCTCTCTACCACATGACCCTGTAGTAGAACTTCCCATTTTCCCAAGTTTTCTTAGAACTTCCCATGCTCTGGAACTGCCTTGTTTAAATGTATTTACTCGCCCCCTCACCCCACCCAACCATGGAATACAATCTTCTGAGGGTCAGGACCTTGTGAGTCACATACACTTTTGTATTCTCTTGGTCTAGAACAATGCCGGGCACAAAGTCAGTGCTCAATAAATATTTGTTAGGTGAATTAATATTCACAGCCATCATTCCTTAGGGTTCTTACGACTTTCTAATGTATTGTCTCCTGTTTTACGGGGTGAATTGTCGCTACAGCAAAGCTTTCTCTCATTATACCTCGGCAACAACCCCATTCCCCAGCTTCCTAATAAGACGCTTCCAATTATTTGTGATCCAGAAAAAGAGATCAAAAATCTGTTAGCACTGAATGTAGCATAAGAGCAAATAAGCTCTGAATGAAGATCTAAGTAAGGAGCTTGTGTTTAGCCCTATAATTTTATGACACTTATCTTAGCTACTCAGGAGACAATTTTTGCTTATATCATATTTATAGCTATCCTCTTATAAAGTATGGCAAAAGAAAAAAGACCTCTAGAAAAGAAAGAATCATAGTGGCAGTAGTAGTAATAATAAATTTAATAATAATTAATAATCATAAGAACAGCAATTCACATTTAATGAGCACTTACTAATTGTCAGGTACCTTCATAATTGTTTTCTATATTTTAACTCACTTAATCTTCATAATAACCCTGTGAAATAAGTACTGATAATATGCTAATTATACAGATGAGTAAACTGAGGCACAGAGAGGTTAAATACAGTAAATTTCCAGAGGAAAAGTCATTTAATTGGCAGAGAAAGAATGTGAACTCAGAAAATCTTAATTTAAAATGTGTGTTCATAACCACTACTCGACACTACCTCGCAATGAGCCATTACTGACTTGAAAGTCTACGGTTTATTATGTTAAACTACTAACATATGAATGGTTTACCCATGTGTATATTAAAAGTAATGATATTTTAAATTAATTTATAACCAAAAACATTTAAGTCCATTCATCACATTCTTTGACTTCTAGAATTTTTTTTTTTTTAATGTTTACTTATTTGAGAGAGGAGAGAGACAGAAAGCATGCACATGCACAAACAGGGGAGGGGCAGAGAGAGGGAAATAGAGAATCCCAAGCAGGCTCCACACTGTCAGCGCAGAGCCCAACATGGGGCTCAAACCCACGAACCATGAGATAATGACCTGAGCTGAAATCAAGAGTCGGACATTTAACCGACTGAGCCATCCTGGGAGCCCCAACTTCTAGAAATGTGTAAGATGACAAAAAAAAACACAAAAAACAAAGAACAAAACAAAACAAAAACGAATAAAAGGATGTGTAAAAAAGAGTAAAGCAAACAATAGCAGAAGCATGAAGAACTTGAAACAGCACCTTTGTACACATATCATTAATTATGAACCACTGACTAAGAAGAAATACGTATCTGCTGCTTTTCAAAATGGAAAAGATACTACTACCATGATATTGTTTTAAAAAGCATTTTGGCTCTGTATAATTTGCATGTGAAAAAATTAATTTAAATTTTAGCATAGCTGATCCCATTATGTACTATGTGTCCTTGATATTCAACAGTACGCACCTAAGGACTGCTGGTTGGATAATGCAGGAAGATGCCATCCAAGGTGGTCTTGATTGAGAAAGTCATCTGGCAGTCCTTTACCACATTCCTGGGTACACACTAGAGTCATGTAGACTCATGACAGTGGGAACCTATCTTCTCCAGGCTTTCCAGAAAGTAAAGCGTGGGTCCAAGGGAAATAGGAGTGAGCAAACTGAGGAGTGCAATAGAGGGAGAGCCACAGCCACCAAGTCCTACCTACCACCTATTTATCTGATGCTACTCAGGCGTCCAGGGGGAGAAAGAGCAAAGAACGTATCTCCAGGCTTCAATCTCCCTTTGTTCAAAATTTTGCTCCATAGGGCAGAAAACCTCACATTTCCAAGCTGACCATGCATGGGCAGGATTGTGGTCCTCAGGGCATCTCATGCTTCAGTGTCAACAGGAATGTCTCAGGACACTCATGAGCGAGGCCACAATCAGAGTCACCAGTATGGAGCCAAAGACAGCCCACACTGAGGTCAGAGCAGAAGTTGGAAGAAGTTCTGAAGCCAACAGGATCTGAAGTGGTTCACAGGGGCTCTGAGAGCTGGTCCGGTGTGTTTTTAACTGGTTGAATCATGGGGCCCAAAGAGAGCAGAGGGGCACATCCCCTACAGCCTGGAAGGGACCATGCACTACAAGACTTGAAAGGGGGTACTTTTCAGGACCTTCATTATCTACTTGAATGAAAACACAGAAAGCAAACTACTGACCACTTAGATGTCACAAGACTGGGAAAGATAACTAGCAGACTGAATGGCTGAATTAAAATTCTAAAGATTTTGACAGGCTGGAATGATGAATGACAGCTAGTAAGATGAAATTTTATAAGGGAAAAATATTGCTTGGGTGGGTGCCATGGCTGGAAGACGAATCACCAGCAGGAACGAACATCCTCAGGGAAAAAATCATGAAAAGAGAATGTGTATCTCTAATTCTCTAACCTGGGGGGTTGGACAGGGAACACCAGAGAAAACAAGATGGCGCAGCATTATCGACCAGATGTCCATGAATCCATGTCTCCCCTCCAGTAGATGCCAGTTCCCTGGGCTCTTAACACCACCAAGGAGGCAAATAATAATTGCTTGCTGAATTTAAAAACTGAAAAGAATACTATAATGAACTCTCATATGCCAATCAAATCGATCTGAATTGTTAACATTTTGCCATGTTTACATGTGTGTTTGACCCAAGAATTTGGAAGTGACACAAAAAACTTCAACATACATGGCATAACCACAATTATCTTCATCACATTAACAAGATTATATCAATTAACCATAATACTCTAATCATATCCAAAATCCAGCTCCTATTCAAATTTCCCCCACCTGACCCATAATATCGCTTATAGCTTTCCTTTTTTCACACTGAACCCAATCCAAGTTTCCACATCATATTTGTGGGTCTTTTTTTAATCTCTTGTAATCTAAAGGAAACTCTGTATTTTTTATTTGGGACTTGTCCAATTGTTTCCTTTTGGTGTCATTTAAATGATTCCTATATTCTCAATATATGCTATAAACTGGAAATTATGTCTACATCTTGATTAAATTCACCTTACACATTTCTGACAAAAACACTTCACAGACAATGATTTTTCAAAATTTTGCGTCATGTTTGGAGGCACATCACATCCGCCTGTCTCACTATTAGTGATGATAAGTTTGAGTACATGGATAAAGTAGTCACTATTTTAATGCTTATAAATGCTATGTTTTTCCTTTCACAATTAGCAAGTGATCTGCAGTACCATCATGCTTTTACTCCATAGGACTATACTTTTTCCCAACAATACCTTATATAAAGGTTTTAGAGCCATTGACAATCCTTGTCTGGATCGATTATTTCACAGGGACTGTAAGAATGGAGATTTTCTAATTCTGTCATTACTTCTTTATTTGTCAGCTGCCATTCCTCATTAAAGAACTTTCCCTCATCAAGTGCAGATGATTATAGTTCTTCCTAAAAATTGACATCCGATGTTTATATCTTCCTCACATATGAGAATTCTAACCAAACAATCTGTGGCCTAAAATAGGAATCAGCAGACTTTTTGCAAAGAACCCGATAGCAAGTATTTTAGGCTTTCCAGACCATATGCCGTCGCAACCATTCAATTCTCCCACTGTAGCACAAAAGTAGCCATCAACAGTACATAGATGAATGAATGTGGTTGTGATCTGATAAAACTTTATTTACAAAAACAAATGGAGGGCCAGGTTTGATTCTCAGGCCACCATTTGCTCACCTTGGTCTATAATAATATCATTTACTTTTGATACATTTTATTTGTCCTACTTAGTGGCTTTCAAGGTACTTTCACATAGATCATCTAGTCTGTTCTCCACACCAGCCATATCACATAGATGAGGCATATGACTGCTATCAGACAGAAGAGATGAGGCTCCGAAAGGGTCAAGGAAAGCCCCCAACCTAGATTTCTCAACTCCTTGCCTGATGCTTATATCCCCATTGTCTCCCTTTATGTAGCTGGATACGGACCCCAAACCTACCATCACGAACAACAAATGTAATGCCCCAAAGATTTCTGAAAAATTAAAGGTCAAACACTCTAATCGCTAAATTATGCTTTCCACAGAGAGTTAGCTATTGATTTGCCAGAATGAAAAATAAACCATCCCAGCATAAACATACTCCAAACACTACAGTTATGTTTCCATTTCCATGAAAAGAAAACAAAATTTAAAATGTCCTGAAATGCATAACCCAGATGGAAATTAATATCTGGGCTTAGTTTGTTAATAGAATATAAAAATAAATAGAGGTGCAAACCTTTCCACATTGCCATTAACTTTGCAACTAAATTTATCAAAATGTCAGAAGCCACAGTTTTCTTCCCTAACTCATTAACAGGTGGTAAAATATACAGAAGCACGCCAAGCACTGTAAAGTGCTCGTGCATCATCCGTCAATATTATTGCTGCCACGGCTGTTGTTAAAGACAGAACGGATCCTCACACGGTAGGACAAAACGCGCATTTTGCCTAACCGACTAGGCTTACATCCATGTTGGGAAAAGAAACTGTATTTAAATACATGGTAAGAAGCTCCAAATCTGGCCTTTTTGTTACTGAGTCTCACGAACAAACAGAACATTCCAGAGACCACATTCCTTTTTTTTTTTTTTTTTAAAGGCAGAATTGGTCTTGAACTCCATGGGAAAAGGCCAGACTACTTTTATACCCCATCTCCATAAAATGTTGCCAGAATTTGAGAGGTATATCTCTCCTTCCACTATGAAAGACAATCGGGTTTGGCAAGAGCAAGGAAGCTAACTTTTATGAGGCAATTAGTATGACCTGATGATTTACATTAGGCCCACCCCTAATACTGCAGCGGCAAGAACACTAAAGAAAGCCTACACCCTGTGCTTAATACTGTAAGTTACGTATAAAAGCTAATGAGTCATTAAAGAAAACATGTTCTATTCTCCTACCTTGAGAAATACTTCATAACTGTAAAATTTTAAGTGCATGTGAAGTTACAGTTTTCATACAAGTAGAAGTCAGCAAAACATTGGAGACAACTGAATTTAATTGTTATTGCACACATCTGGGTGTTCCGCTGATGGACCTGTGATTTGGAGATGAGTAGTTGGTTAATAATGCAAAATGTGCTTCATTCGCCACGTGCAACTATTGCAAAGAGCAAAGAGCTCCCTAATTCACAAGTACCTCCGGAACCATGAAGGGAAGCAAGAAAATGAATGTTCAGTACCATTGAAAAATAATACTTGCTAATGTAATAAACTACTGCACTTACGCTGAGAGAAAGGTTTTACAATTTAATTAGTCTTTTGTCTTAGCTAAGTGCTTTTGCTACTCAAGTCCTCCCCACACTCCAAAGCAGCGCCCGTTTCTGATAGCACAACCCACAAATGCTCATGGCATTCAGATGCAGTCACCCTTTGTCTGAGAATATTGGGCAAGAGATGTGGGAAAGCATGTCCCTGGGGCCTGAACAGTATTAGTAGTCATGAGGGTTGATCTTTACCTGCCAACGCTGAGGACTGAATCCTGAGTAACAGAGGCACCGTGTTTTCTTTACCAAATACATACAGTCCGTGTGTGTTGAACCTGAGGGCTTCCAAAGTGTGTGGCCCAGGACAGAGGCCCCTCTTGCCCAGTTTGAGAGGTAAGTGCTGCTTGACATTTATTTCCTTCCTCAGTAGAGCCGTGAACCACTAGCTCTCAGCGCTTATCCCTAAGTCCATCATGTTCCAGAAGTGAGGGGCTTAATGACACTCACTTTGCCATACCGAGCTAAATCCAAGGTTTCAAAATAGCTATTCAGTATTGACAGTCACCGCTATTCATGGTCACTTCAAAGACAATTCCAATTTTCCCACTGCACAGTTAGATGTGGGCAGGGCAAGGGAAACAAACACTGGAGGTCTGGAAGAGAAGGAGGAGAGGAGAAAAACTGGGAATATGTTTCTTCCAAGGTAACTTTTCTCCAACTCAGACTTTTCCACATCAGAATCGCACCAATGCCTTCCAACTCCTTGGCAACTTGGAACCTTCTTTCAACATTTACCCAGTAAGTTGTGCCAGGCACTGTCCTCGGCACTGGGGATAAGAAGACTGGTCCCTCCTATTAAAGGTCTCGATATTCCAAATCCATGGGTTTTCTGTCACCATTTCCCGGCCAATTATAAGGAAAACATGCATTACTTCTTTCCAACACTTTCCCTTTCACTATTTCTCTTTTTTAGTCAAAGGCAGTAACTATAGCATAAGAGCATGATGCTATTTTTCCTCGTAATTGAGAGAAGATGCACATCCTGCAGACATTCTAAGGCCAAAGAACTAACCACTTTCCCATAGGGTTTGTTGAAAGGTAATATCAGCAGAACCAACCTTAACCTTTGTCCCCTCCAGCCCATGCCTCCCTATACTACCTTGCTGTTTGAAACAGAGCACAAATCAGACAGAAAGGAGGATTTCTCAGAGAAGCTTTCTCCTCACCCCAACAAGGAGAAGGGAGGAGGCTTCAAGCAGAGAGGAGATGACACAGTGGGACACCAATATCACTGAGCTTGACAGGAAGCCCCTGGATCACTGGAGGCAGGCAAAGAGCACTGGGTATAGACGGTACAAGAAAGGAAAACTTGAGAATTTTCTTGTTCCCGAGATACATGCAAGTTAGATCTCAACTTGCCAGCAGGCCACAAAGATGGAAACATCACCAATGCCAGGTACACCGTATCACGACCTGGGCAGGCATAGGGTAAGGCAATATCACGTGATGTCCCCAACTTGGAATCAACAAGAAGACAGGGCTGAGTTGTGCACAAGGAATCACATAGGAGGGAAGCCTTTGTCGGGAGGGCCTGATGGAGTCACCAGCCATCCTCAGGGAGCCCATTAATCATAAACTAGGTCAATAGGTATGTTCAACCAAGAAGACTCATGCAACCCCACCACGGGCCGACATGCAAGGCAACATTTTCACACCGTCTCCTTCCTCGCTGACCCAACATTAAATTGGTCACTACAAAAAGGTAGAGAGAAAAGTATGTAAGAGAATAGATCGTGACCCAGAACCCTCCACACCCAGGGAGCCAGAGTCACAAGTTTAGAGCGAGGAAAGATGGGTAAGATGAAGAAATGTGTATTAAACAGAAGACTAAAGTTTTAAGTTGATAACACTGAGACCTTAAAAACTTTAAGTGGGGTGGTTTTTTAAGAAATAAGAAGTGGATGTTGATAGAGCGAATTGGTAGCAGTTATTGAACAAAATAAAACCATTTCAGGTATATGCCAGAGCATTCAGACAGCAGGAAACTGAGAAATTCTTAAACATATTCATCAAGCCACAATTGGTGACAAAGTGATAAAACTATATCACCGTACTACAGAGAAATCTGATGTGCACCTAGGAAGAGGCCCCTTGAAGCAAGCCTTGGGAACTTCAGCTCTATGCTACCTCCCAGCTGCTTGGAATTATAACAAAGAGTGATGCTGTTTGTCTTGATCCGCAAAGGCATTTAAATTTGGCAGAAGGTCCCGCTTAAATGTTTGCAAACTGTCTACATTTACAGCTGGGATCTCTTTCCCTAAAACTGCAAAGAACGGAAAACTGCACTCTGTATTTTTCTCTTTGTACCTTTTCTCATCTTCGTGGTCGCCCATTAAAAGTGATCGCCTTTGGAAAGGAGATCAGAAATTGCTTCAGAAAGGTTCTGTTCTTCCAAATGACATTGTTAAGATGGGGGTGTTTTTTTATAAATCTGTTTCTCTTCTGATCTCTTCACTTTGCAGCTAAAGTCTTTCAACCGCCTTGGGATGAAAGAAGTACTGTAGAATATTGATTTTTTTTTCCCTTCCCCCTGCAAATTCATGACAAATGGTGAACAAAAGCTTATCTGGAAGTTTAGACGTCCAATTAAAATTTTACTCTCAAGTGAAAATTCCTCTAAAAAAAATAGAGAGACTCCAACTTCTGTATACTCTGTATATCTTCACTTCACTGGAGACATGTTCCAGGACCAATATCAAGAAACTAATCTTAAAATTAACTTGGGGAGAGAGGGAAGGGGAGGGAAGGTAGAAGAGAGGGAGAAAGAAAGAAAGAAAGAAAGAAAGAAAGAAAGAAAGAAAGAAAGAAAGAAAGAAAGAAAGAAAGAAAGAAAAGAAAAGAAAAGAAAAAAGAAAAGAAAAGAAAAGAAAAAAGAAAAGAAAAGAAAAGAAAGAAAGAAAAGAAAGGGAGAGAGGGCAGGAGAGAGAGAGCATGTAAAAAGTGAGAAGCATCACTCAACATACTTTATCCCTTTGGGTCAAAGGGAAAGGAAGAAATGGTACTTGCTGGAAAGATGATAGGATTTATGAATTTGGTGGCAATTTAGATCCAGACTGCAATATAGTCATTTAAAAGAAATAATATATTTGGTGATTCAAATGATGATTCATATATTTGATCTTTATTCAGTTCCTGAAAACTTTCAGAACCATAAAGGTGACACGGGTGTTTTGTTATTAATGAAGGTGAATTTTGGACCCCACCCAAGGGCAGGGGCTGGTTGCCAGGAGGACCAAACATGTGATGACACAGTTGGAATGTTCATTCCCACCTCCTGACCTCTAAAGGGGAGGGAGGGTGGAGACCGAATCACCCAATGGCCAATGACTTAATCATGAATATGTAATGAGGCCTCCATAAAAACCCAAAAAGACTAGGTTCAGAGAGCTTCTGGGTTGGTGAATATGTAGAGGTACAGGGAAAGTGATGTGTCTTGAGAGGGTACAGAGTTTCTGTACCCTACAGAGTTCCCCATATCTCACCCAGTGCATTTCTTCATCTGACTGTTGATTCAGATCCTTTATTACATCTTTTAATAAACTGGTAAACGTAAGTGTTTCCCCGACTTCTGTGAGCTTCTCTAGCAAATTAAAAGAACTTAAGGAGGATGTCACTGGAACCTACAATCTGTTGCTAGTTGGACAAAAGCACCGGTGATAGCCCAGGGCTTGCAACTGGTATCTGAAGGGGGATTAGTGGTCAGTCTTCTACAACTGAACCCCCAACCTATGGAATCTGATGCTATCTCCAGCTAGAGAGTGTCAGGATTGAGTTGAATTCTCCGACATGCTACTGGTGTCTGAGAATTCCTTTATCTTGTTGTGGGCGGGACCACCCCTCATGAAGGGTTGGGTTCAGGAACCCTAAAAGAGTTGGTGTCATTAGGCCCAGAGTGGGTCTGGCCATGGTGAGGTAAGACCCAGGGAGCCAGGAAGGGAAGGGCGCATTATTTCAGGCAGAGTGTGCATGTAAGAGTAGAGGCAGGACACAGAGGGCAAGGGAGGAGGGCTGGACAGGTAAGAGCAGGTTTAGGTGACAGACACGTGGTTTGCATGACGAGAAGTCAGAAAAAAGTCTGGAAAATAAATTGAAACAACCTTGCAGATGTCCATTTCATAACAGGTTTAATATTTAAATTGGTTCTTTGCTCACCTTTTTTGTTTCTTGCCTTTGATTCTCTCTTTGCATCTATTAACATCCCCTGCTACAACTCTGACGGATAAGCTTTACCTCCCTCTTTACGTACCTTCTTCAACAACCACTTGAAATTATTACTGAAAAGGTAAAGGTCCCTTTGGTATAAGAACACTCTGGATTACGTGAAATTAGTAACGAAACACTGGGGTGATAAGTATGATTCTACATGCCAAAACAGAAAGATAAATGCCTAAATCACACATAAACAGGCACACGTGCACATACACGCACACAGGCACACACATATACATGTGCTCACATGCACGCAAGCACATACGCGTACCCACCTGCACACACATACATGTGTATGCCTGTACACATGAATAGGCAGGCATATGTGTCTACACAGAGAAAGATAAAAGAAAAGAAAAAGAAAAGGTGATTTTCCCCGTCAAAAGCACCACCTGGCCCTGAAAGAGCCTACCAGTCACAGGTTCGCTGTGCTATCCCAAGTCCCAGTACTTGCCCACCAAGTAATGAAATCAATAACACACTATTGATAATCCAAACTCAACTTGACCATCGTTTCTATGCAGCGCCACAGAACAACTTCGAGGGAAGGATTCAGATTCCATGTAAATGTACAGCTCTACAATGCCAAATTCCTAACTTCCTCATGTGGGAGCAGCCTTGGGAGCCCCAGAGCATTCCCACGGTCCAGCCTGCCTCACATGCCTGTCTTCTCCAGCAGCATTCACACTCCCCTGTGGGAAATTCTGCATTGCTCTGGTTCACGACTGGGTGCTGTTGGCAAGCCTGCCTATCCTTCATCCAAGAATTTCATCTTCATTATTCTGGTCAGAAAACAAACCTACCCATCACCTGGAGGGAGACCCAGTCAGTCTCTCTCTTCCAGGTGCCACAACGTGTGCAAAAATGCAAGACAGCCATACAGAATTGTCTTCCAATGATAGCTCCTAAACCACAAGGAATGACAGAGGTGAGAGGTGGTTCTCCCCAAAGAGGAAATATACTGTTTCCAAAAGGAAAACCCTGAGCAGACAACCTAACCTGGGTGTATGAAACCTCTGTCTGGCTCCCCAACTCAGTTTTACTTGCTAGGAGTGCCTGACACTGTTTTCATACCTGGGTGAATTGATTCAATGCCAAATTCAGAAAGTTATTGCCACGTGAAAACATGCATCTCTGAAGCCCAGTTCTTTGAAAACACCTCAACGTCCTGGCTGTAAAACAAAATATCACTGCGAACCACCTGTCCACATGGACCATGAGTACAGACCATGAACTCCTGCCTCCAAAGTCCCAGCCACAGTTGGCCGACTCTGTAAGTATCTGAAGTTGACAGTTTTGCCCGTGTGGTCACTTTGCTCCTCTGTCAACCCTTGGGTCCACGCAACTCAAGAGGTGGACTGAGACCCAACGTGTAGGCCGGGAGGTGAGGTATCCTAGAGTAGGTGAGGAAGCAGGAGGCTCAGGTTCAGAATTTTCTTTGTCATGTAACCGCTATGATCCGATCGACCCATGAACTCAGAGGAATGCTGTTTAAGCTCCATGGAAGGCATCTTGGAAGAGAAGATTGGCCAGAAAAGATACAAGCAAGGAAGAAAGGGAGTCTAAGAAAGGAAAAGATCCCCAGAGAAATAGCCCATGCTGACAGACAAGGGACAACTCCCAAAGGGAAGGCATTTGAAATCGCACAAAACTATCTCTGAGAGAATCCTGTTATTTTCAGCCAAAAATATGTTTCTCGAAAACTTTGACTTGATCGTGGATAAACAGCACTATGATACAAAGATAAATGGACCAGTTCCTTGAGTCACAGACACGGCTCTATTAAATTCAGAATCAGATTTTCTTGAAGAAAGGAGTTTCAAGGGATACACGTGTTTTGAAACAAAATGGGTGGGGGTGCTGACTGCTCCAGGCAATTCTGAGTCCTTCAGCAAAAATTTCGAAAATAAACCTCGGATATATTCATCGACAGATAAACCAGCGCACACAGCTGTAGCCAAGTGCTCCATGGCAGGAATTCTTCTTCCGGTTCCCCTAAGTTTTTCCTACAACTCCTAAGCATTCCAGAACCTCATCCATCCATCCACCTATCCAGTCACTGAACAAATGTTTATCTGCCAGGTACTGCTATTCACTGGAAATTCAGCCGTGACCGAAACATATATGCCCCTTTTTTCATGGGAGTTCCCAACCCAAGCAGAAATGTAGCTACTCATAACGAAAAACCACAAATGAATACCATAAAAGATTATGCTAAAGACACAAAGAAAAGCTTCTCTGCAAGAGAACAAGCGGGAACATGACCTTTGTTCACATGGTCAGGTGTGGCTTCTCTGAAGAAGTGACAGTGCTGTGGTACAGGCACTAAAACGGGGGAAAAGAAGAAGGCTTCCTGCACAGAGCAGAAACCACGTGAAGAACTGGAGGCTAGAAAGAGCCAGGGCGGGGGCAGTTGGGTATGGGGCTGGGTCCCGGAAAGAGGCAGGTGACACAGTAGAAAGACACGGAATATGCAGATGGGGCAGGGCGAGGTTGGAAAGCCAGGCTGGTCAGCCCTTGTGGCCTCGTGAGCCAGGCAGGAACTTGAAGAAGTACTGGGAGGAGACAAAGCCATCTGACTTTGTTTCTAGCAGAGCATTCTAGCTTCTGCATGGATACAGTCTGGGGGCCAATGAAGGAGGCAAGGAGACTACTGACAGCACAGATTCGCAGTGTGAAGTCTGAGGACCAGCGACATCAGCACCACTAGGGAACTCAGAAGAAAGCAGATTCTTGGGGCTCCTCCCCTGACTTACTGAATCAGGAACTGGGGGTGGGAGACAGTAATTGTGTTTTAACAAGTCCTCCAGGTGATGTTGAGGTACATCGGAATCTTCCAACCACTAATCTAGGAGGTTACCTAGTTTAGGAGCTGGCAAGGAACTCTGGCGCTTGTAGAAGAATAGTGACAACAGGGATGAAAGCCTTTAATCTATGAGCAATTCAGAAGTATTAATACATGCTCCTTACAAATTTGGCAGAGGTGAGGAAACGTGCCATCGCCTGGAGCCACCAGAAGAATATGAGTGGAATAAGTCTGCAGGTCTAGCAGCACAAAAGACAACTGCTCTCCTTCAGGAACTCTGTTTGCTTACTTGAGCCTTTCTTCCCCCATGGATGTCAATATTTGGAGTTCCTTTCTTTTTAGGATTTTTAATGTTTCCTTATTTTTTGAGAGAGAGAGAGAGAGAGAGAGAGAGAGAGAGACAGTGTGCAAGCAGGGGAGGGGCAGACAGGGAGGGAGACACAGAATCCACAGCAGGTTCCAGGCTCTGAGCCGTCAGCACAGAGCCCAACACGGGGCTCAAATTCAGGAACTACGAGATCATGACCTGAGCTACTATCGGACGCTTAACCGACTGAGCCACCCAGGTGCCCCAATGCTTAGGGTTCCTTCAAGAGTTGCCACATCTAAGAGCTAACATTTGAAACAAATTTGTATGCAGTTCCATTCAACAAGTCTTTACCAAGGGCCTGCTGGGTACAGAGTGAGGCTGCAAGCAGAGGCTTATGAGAAATTCGGAAAAAGTCTTCGTAAGTAGCGCCCACCTGGCAGGCCTAGAAAATAAGAATGGGGCAGTGGAGGAATTCCAGAAGGTAGCGGTTGTTGCATACAAGCTGATGTGGGCAGAGTGGGCAAAGAGAGGGGGACATGGCCACCTGGTCCTTAAGCTGATCGCTCTTTTGCTGGTACAGCTGCTCTTTCTCAGCTCCTTCAAACCCATCCTTCCCTCAACACTCACTCACAGCCACATACACAGGCATCTTTTTTATCCAACTGCTGGGTGAAAAGGAAAGTGATACCGTGCCTAATACCACTCCTCTGTGGCTGGAATGAGAAACACATCAATTAGCCCCTAGTCAAGGAATGAGAATCGCCAAATCCATGGACATGTTTTTTCCTGTCATCTCTAGTTCTCGAAGGAGAACTGAACTGTTTGAGAGAAAGAACATCTTTCTCAGATTAGGTCCCCAAATGCATCCAACCAGAGTATTAGATATGTGGAGAGGAGGTGAGTGACCACCTTTGGCAGAGGACCCCCAGGGAGATCAGGGACTTCCCTAACGGTCATATTAGTCATAACAGACCTGACCCTAGAGCCTGCTACCTCTCCCAACTCCTCTCTCCTGCACAGCTTCCAAAGCCTCATTACACTGGGAAGGTGTTCATTTATGTAAAAAAAAAAAAAAAAATGTTTTATGGGGCGCCTGGGTGGCTCAGTCAGTTAAGCATTCGACTTCGGCTCAGGTCATGACCTCGTCGTGGTTTGTGAGTTTGAGCCCTGCATCTGAGCTGACAGCTCAGAGCCTGGAGCCCGCTTCAGATTCTGTGTCTCCCCCTCTCTCAGCCCCTCCCATGCTCGTGCTCTGTCTCTGTCTTTCAATAATAAATAAACGTTAAAAAATTTTTTTGTAATGTTTAAGTAAACTTCAAGTAATGACTATGAAATAGGACATTGCCGAGGATTCCAGCGTAATCAGGAAGCAGTCTGTTCAAGTAACTCCAGGCTCTGAACATTCCAGCTAAGATTTCACTCTGTGTCCTTAGCTACTATTCCACTCTCAGCATCAGATGTGCTCACATGCCGTGAAGATAATCATTAAAGGGATTAGAGACACTTCCAAGTGCAGAAGAGTGACAGAGTAACCAAGAGAGGCCTCCTCCTTGGCAACATCAATTAGGCAATCCAAATTGCCAGAGTGAAGCAACATCTTACTTCAAATAGAAGGAAGCTGGGTGGGGGGCGGCGGGGGGGGGGGGGGGGGGGGGGGGGGACACACATGACAAACATCAAGAGAGAAGCAGTAGCTCCAATAATACCTTCATACAAAAACAAACCCCAAATGTTAGCAAGTATATCAGTCAGTATCCTTAGTTGTTGTTGTTGTTGTTGTTATTGCTATTTTCTGCAAATACAGAACAGCTGAATGGCATGGGAATTTTGAAGGAGACAAATTTCTCTGCTTTGGTTCCCCAAAGTTTATTTGTTCTGGTCATTTTCTCTCATCTGTTCTTAACAGATCAATATGTGCCTTCAGTTACTCCTCCACAATCCAGCAATCTGAAGGAGAATGAACTTCTGCAGAAAACTTGTGACTCCTGGGGGGGTTTGGGTTGGGGCATCCACAGCAGATTTGAGTTTGGGGAAACCTTCCTATCAAGTACGGATGTCAGCACATCAGCTGAATTGAGATCAAATACTCAGGGGGGAAATAGAATTACTTTTTAATTAAGGGAGCTTAGACCTGAATAAAATAACAGAAAGAAAAACATTTATGCTTGCCGTTCAGTCCTAAAACAATCTCCGACAGAAAAGTCCTTTCCCGTGAAGTCTGGAGCTCACAACCACTCTGCTACCCCATTCCAGGCATTTTTGGTAAGCCAGATGGAATATGCTATTGGCTAGGAAGGCCTTTGGGGAACTTGTCTGCAGGGGAATCTCTTTAATAGACATGCCTTCAGTGCCTGCCTTGCCCAGAGAAACCCAGTGAGAGAGAAATTAGAGAAACAGAGACACAGAGTCAGAAAGAACGAAAACAAAAAAACAAAAAGAAAAAAAAGAAACACACACGTGCGCGCGCACACACAGAGGCACACAGAGCAACAGTTGCTGCAGGGCTCCTGGCTTATGTACCTCCACCTTCCGCTGCCACATTCTCTGTTTCCTGTCCTTGGAATTCCTGAAATCCGCTCAGATCCTTAAAGCCAGGCCTCTCACAAGGAATACACACTGAGGAGAATAATCCCTCACTCTGATTACTTTGAGGGCACTGGCTTCAATGTTTTTTGCTCAACATGACTGTACTAATCTATATTATAAACGATCATAATTCAGTTCGCAAACATTAAACTCATGAAGTAATAAGCAAATATGGTCGGATGACTCCCCTCCTAAAATCCACTGATGCTTTTCCATTGCTCTGAGGATCCAGGTCAGTTCCTCCAACCTGTTTTATAAAGTCCTGCAGGCTCTGACCTCTGCCGACCGTCCCGCCCCTATTCTCACCTCACCCCTGTGCCTGTCTCCCACCATGAGGACCGGGTGGGATCTATCTTGTTCACTGCTGTATGTCCAGCCTCAACACCGAGGGCAGTGTTTAAAGAGTACCAATTTAGGGTCTCTGTAGGCCACACCAGTCTTCATTTTCTTTGAGCATAACAAGAAGGAATTTCCACCAAGAGATATCAAAGTATTGCATACTGCCAGTATTCCTTATGAAGTCCCACACCAAGTGACATCCAGATGTCACGAGTACTATTTCAGCTCACTGCCAAACGCAGGATTTCAAGAATCAGAACAGCTCTGGGCCAGTGTGGTTTGCTCGGCAACAGGGGTGGATGCTGAGGGACACTGCCCTCAATTTTCAGCCAACCCACTGCACAGATAAGCAGACTATTTGTCTGAGGCTGAGTTCCCTGGGAAACCAACTCTGAGACTCTGAGATGTGTGTGCAAGAGGTTTATTGGGATCAACTCTGGAGGGAAGGGAAAGAAGCAGGATCAGGCAGAGGGAGGAGCTGACCTGAGATGCACTCTTAACAGAAGTCTCTCTTCACCCCACAGGAGACTTGGGAAACTTCACGGGCCCTCCCTTCCTGAACTGAGGGAAGGGAGCCTGACATTTGTGCTCTAGAGGCAAAGTCACTGGATGCTGGCTGCCCCTTCCCTCCTGGGGCGTTCATGGCCTTGGGCAAAGCCACTCTCAGCAGCCAGCAGCTAGGGAAAAACAAAGAACTCTGGGAACTGTCAGGGGCCCACACCGGCTACAGCTGGCGCACAGAGGGCCCAAGCAGACATGTGGGTTGCACACCAACACATCCACCCCTCCATTTCCGAGGACGGGACCGAGATTCGGATTCTTCCATCACTTTCCTTGACCAGAACTCTTGGGCCCAGGGTGCTTATCAATGACAACTTTGCTTTGACAATGGCACAGATTTCTCCCCAGCATTCTTACAGGGATACATCTAAGGGCTAGCAAGCATTTTTCAAACACAAACATAGCTCAATCAAGAGATTTTTGGTAGCACAGTTATTGAGTTCTGGGTGGGGAGGGATTGTGAAAACAGAAAAGCACAGGACATCTTAATTAAGAATGATAAACATTAGCAATACTTCATTCATTCTATGGGCTTCGCAAGAAGGGAACTGAATCAGAATGAATCTGGATAAATCATGACGTTCTAGGCCCTCAGGAGTTTTCCTGAGGACCTATGATAGCATACAGAGAAACTGGATGCATATTTGTTCCGCTGATTTGAATGAAATCTTACACAAAAATTATGGCACTCATAATTCTGAAATAGTGGTTTTAGTTCTAAAATATGCTAAATCAATCTTTTACAGGTAAATGGATAAAGATGTCCTGGGGTTTGAGGACATACACAGGAGGTGAAGGAAGTAACAGAAAAAGAAAAGGGGTCTTAACCGGTCTCCCTTCGGTGAGAGAAAGGAGGTGGAGGGAAATGGAGCCTTCAACTGCATTCTGGCAGTGTCCGAACAAGGAAGAAAGCTGAGAGGCATCTAAGAGGGGCTGACAGATGTGGGTCTCAGGAAGGCAGAAATCAATAATACTGAGTCATAAAACCAGATAGGCATTGAATATTTAGTTAGTGAAGCAGACCCGCTGTGGGGGGAGGGGAAACCCTTGTGGTACGCATTGTACCTGCCAAAAATAAACAAAAAAAACAAAAACCATACAAGCTACTTACTATAACTACTGGGAAGACAGAACCTAGAATTACCTTTCTACCCACTAAACACCAATACTGTCCTTGTTCACGGTGCTGTCTGACGTTATTTTAGTAAACATAAAATTTTAAAGGCTTTCATAGACTCATTTGGGACTTCTATTGCCACCCATCTCAAATGCAATATCCTGGAATGTGAATTTTCCTATTACAAGGGGTACTAATACCTAATTTCTAGGTAGAAGCTACTGTATACACACATATTTTCTTAATGGACACCTAGGTATTTGATTGCAGCTTCCTGATTGTCCACAAACTCATAGAACTTGACAATGAGTGGAAAGTACCAGAACAAGAAGGATGGCAGGCCCAGCCCCATCGTTCACCAGCCTTGAGATCCCACAAAATCCCCTTAATCACAGCTAGACACAGCTTTCTCAGCTCTTAAATAACATAGGCATGAATATAAAACAGGCCCTGTCCATCTTGCAGAGATTTCTGATTCAGATGAGATTTTGTAAGTAAGAGTAGCTTGTAAACTTTAAGATGCAATACAAACATAAGGAATTATTATGACATGTGTAGAGAGTACAGGAGTCTATTACAGAAAAGAGCAGAGAAAGTACCCAGTACAATTGGTGAGAAAAATATTGCAGATGTAAGTTCATTTACATTTAGCCATTTTCACCCTGGTAATAAAAGCTATCACAACATGAAACATAATAATAAATGAAATGCTTTCTGTGCTCTAGATAGCATCAAAATAGGTGTATCTGGTTTGATAAAAAAAAAAAAAAAAAAGGAAAGAAAACTCAATATTTACCAACCTCACTTAATATGAACTGACACCGTTGAAAGGTTTTTTATATATTAACTCTTTCAATCCCCATTACAACGATAGGAGGAAAGCACTATTATTAAACCCACTTTACAGATGAAAACCTGAGGCTTAAAGATATTAAGTAACTTACCCAAGGTCACAGATATAGGAAACGGCAAATCCAAGAGTTGCACCCAAGCAGTCTGGTTCCGACCCAAATATAGTGACATACCGAGTGGCAGAGACCATCAACACTAACCTTGAAAAGTTATGACTGTGGGGAGAGGATGGATGAGAAGGTCAGGGGAGGAAAATATTTTTTACCTGGTACTGTGCTTATTACTGTTTTTATCTACCCTCTTCCAAGCGTATAAAGCTATGGGATTAAAATCAAAGTCCCAGCCCACAAACAAATGGTCCAATAACCAGGAATCTCTTTCTCATTAAGGGGACAGATTTGTGCCTGGTGGTTCTGCTGCCTTATCTCAAGCTGACCTATGCCATCCCCAGTCCTGAACTACCAACAATTCAATCTGAACCAGGGTAAGTGGACAATCTGGTCATGCCTACTGTCTGCCATCAGAAATTCTCTGGCAACCACCCTATAAAAAAGAAATGACCTTGTACCTTGGCTCATCCCCAGCCTTTTAAAAGGGAGATGGAATGCACGAATGAGCCACACCGCGGGGCAAGGGATCTGTATGATAATGAGCCTGTTCTCCCAGAGGTCAGAGCATGATACCAGGTCATCCAGGGCAGATGGGGCAAGTTAAGTATTTCTGAGTTTATGTGACCGCAGGAAAGAATGGTCATTTTGAACTTTTTGCTGTCTGCCAAGAGAACTTGATTAACTCCTCAAA
The DNA here is from genome assembly GCF_028749965.1 of Puma concolor. Taxonomy (NCBI): domain Eukaryota; kingdom Metazoa; phylum Chordata; class Mammalia; order Carnivora; family Felidae; genus Puma; species Puma concolor. The sequence continues at coordinate 14,179,338 of NC_141675.1, forward strand.
CATCGGTACCTTCACTGTGCCAGGCACTATGCTAGACCCCAGGACACACAATAAATCTGATTCAGTCTCTACAGTGAGGAGTTCAAAACCTAGCAGGGCATGGCAGGCACATAAACTGCCACCTGTGATGAGTGCTATGTACTTATGAGTGCAAGATTCATATTTAAGAGACAAGAAGAGAAGGTAATGCGAACACAGAGGAAGGAGAGAACGGAGGGGGAATGCAAATACAGGAATTACTGTTGAGTAAGATGGATGGGATTTACGGTCCAACTACATGGGTGAGAGAGAAAGAGGAATGACCCCAAGATTTCTAGCTTTCAGACCAGCTCAGACAAACATAAAGAAAGAATGGTTCTAAGAGGCTGTATCTGAGTTCACTTGTTCACAGCTCCAAGCGACAACTTTTAAACTACTGTTAGCGCCATCTGTTGGCCATAGTAGAAATGGATATACACTGGGCTGGGATTAAGCTTTACCTAAATGAACTCTGGAAGTTTCAAAGAAGATTGTATATAATGGCATTCTTAACCTAGAAGGGGAGGAAAGGAAAGTCATTAAAAGTATATGTGGTCTGGGGGCGCCTGGGTTGCTCAGTCTGTTGCGTGTCTGACTTCAGCTCAGGTCATGATCTTGCTGTTCATAGTTCAGGCCTGCATCAGACTGTGCTGACAGCTCAGAGCCTGGAGCCTGCTTCGGATTCTGTGTCTCCCTCTCGCTCTCCACTCCTCCCCTGCTCACTTTCTCTCTCAAAAATAAATAAACATTTACCAAAAAAAGTATATGTGGTCTGAGTTCAGATTGCCTTGGAGATAAATCAATAGTACATGACCTTGGTCAAGTCATTTATCTTGTCTAAGATTCAGATTTAGTCAAATGTAAAATGAGAATAAAATACTGTAACTATGTCACAGGGCTGTTTTAAGGATTAGAATATATGCTGCATAAACAAAAGTTTCATACACTGGTAGTGGGAACATAAATTGAGCACCATTTTGGGAAAATGAGTGTCAATATCTATCAGTGTTGAACATATGTACAACACCCTATGATTTGGAGTTTCACTCTTAGGGATATATCAACAGAAATACGAACATAAACTCTGGATGATACATAGGAGAATTTTATACTGTTCCTATGTGTAATAATAAAAAACTGAAGATAATACAATTTCCAACCACAGAAAAATGGATCCATAAATTGTGGTGTGTTCATACAATGGGAAATTATACAGTAATAAGCATAAGCAGTCAACAACTATACATAAAAAGATGGGCAAATCTCGCAAACACAATATTGAGGAAAGAAGCCAGACATCAGATAGTACATATTATGTGACTCCATTAAAATAATCTGCAGAAACAAGCCAAACTAATACACGTTGTTAAACGTCAGAATAGACATGATCGCTGAATGGAGGTTTAGTAACTGGAAGAATCACAAAGGAAGGTCTGAAAATGTTAATGTCCTTTCTTCTTTGGGTGCCACTTACTTGAATATATTTACTATGTAAGAATTTATAAGGCTATACATTATCATTTGAGCGTTTTTCTACACATATGCTACATGTCACTGAAAATTTACTTAAAAAATATTTTTAAGTGGTAATATGCTGCCTGTAAAACTCAGATTGCCTGATTTCAAGACTTACTATAAAGCTACAGTAATCAAGACAGTATGGTATTAGCAAAAGTATAGGCACATAGATCAAAGGACTCAAACAGAGTGCCCAGAAATAGACTCACACAAATATGGCCAACTGATCTTTGACAAAGGAAGGAAGTCAAGTCCATGGAGAAAGGACAGTCTTTTCGACAAATGGTACTGGTACAGTTGGATGCTAATGTGAAAAACAAACCAAAAAAAAAAAAAAAAGCCTAGACACGTATCTTACACCTTTCAGAAAATTAACTCAAAATGGGTCATAGACCTAAGTGTAAAATACAGAAGAAACTTCTAGAAGAGAACAGAGAAGCATGATCCATAAGAGAAAAAAACTGGTAAGCAGGACTTTATAAAAATTACAATTTTCTCTGCAAAGATACTACTAAGAAAATGGAAAGATAAGCCACAGAGTGAAAGATTATATTTGGGTTTTTTTAAATTTTTTTAATGTTTATTTATTTTTGAGAGAGAATGAGCGGGTAAGGTCAGAGAGAGAACGAGGGAGACACAGAATCCAAAGCAGGCTCCAGGCTTGAGCTCAGAGCCTGACACGGGGCTCAAACCCACGTATTGTGAGATCACGACCTGAGCTGAAGTCACACGTTTAACCACCTGAGCTACCCAGGCTCCCCGAAAGATTATATTTGTAAAACACTTGTATCCAAAGGTCTTGTATCCAAAAATCAGAAATCCCTCTTTACCCAAGGTCTCACTTTCTGCATGGTCCTGTGTTCAAACGCAGTCCAGAGGCAGATGATCCTCCTTCTGACGTAGAGTCAAAGGTCAACAGTAGCCTCATACACATCCCAATGCCTGTGTCATACACCTCCCTTCATCTCATCACATAGGCATTTTATCATCTCACATCATCACAAGAAGGATGAGACAGTACAATAAGATATTTTAAGACAGAGAGAAAAAACCACATTCACATAGCTTTTATTACAATGCACTGTCAAATGTTCTATTTTATTATCCATTATTGTTGTTAATCTCTTATTGTGCCTAATTTATAAATTTAACTTTATCGTACGTATGTATGAACACTACAGGAAAAAACATCGTGTGCATCAGATTTGGTACGATCTTCAATTTCAGGCATCCACTGGGGTCTTGGAACGTATCCCCTGCCAATAAAGTCAACAAAAAATAAATAAACAAACAACCCAATTAAAAAATGAGCAAATATCTGAGCAGACACCTTACCAAAGAATACATACAGATGGAAAATGAGCATAGGAAAAGATGTTGCACATCATCTGTCACTAGGGAATTGCTAATTAAAACAAGATACCATTGCATATATATTAGAGTATCTAAAACCCACAAAATGGGCAACACCAAATACAAGTGAGGAGGCAGAGTAACAGGAACCCTCTCTCATTTATTGCTGGTGGGAATGCAAAACCAGTACAGCTACTTTGGAGGACAGTTTGTCAGTTTCTTACAAAGTGAAACACAGCCGTAACCACACAATTCACCACCGTGCTCCTAGGGAATCACCTAACTTATCTGAAAAATTATGTCCATATAAAAATCTGCACAGAAATGTTTATAACAGCTTTATTCAAAATTAGTAAAAACTAAAAGCTGCCAAGATGTCCTTCAACAGGTGAATGAATAAAGAAACTGGTACATCCACACAATGGCATATTATTCAGCAATGAAAAGAAGTAAGCTATCAAGACATCAAAAGACACAGATGAATCTTAAAGGCATACTGCTAAGTTAAAAAGAAAAAACAACTGGGGCGCCTGGGTGGCGCAGTCGGTTGAGCGTCCGACTTCAGCCAGGTCACGATCTTGCGGTCCGTGAGTTCGAGCCCCGCGTCAGGCTCTGGGCTGATGGCTCGGAGCCTGGAGCCTGTTTCCGATTCTGTGTCTCCCTCTCTCTCTGCCCCTCCCCCGTTCATGCTCTGTCTCTCTCTGTCCCAAAAATAAATAAACGTTGAAAAAAAAAAAAAAAAAAAAAAAAGAAAAAAGAAAAAACAAGCCAGTCTGAAAAGGCTAGAGTATTATCCAAATTATATGACACTCTTGAAAAGTTGAAAAGTATAGCAACAATAAAATGATAAAATGGTGGGAAGGGAGTGTTGAACATTCCCTTGGATACTGTGAAACACTGTGCCTTATGTAAGGCACCGAGGAATTTTTATGGTGGTAAATCTGTTCTGTACAATAAGGTAATAGTGGATACATGTCACCATGCATTTGTCAAAAACCATGCAACTTTATAAAACAAAATGTGACCTTAATGTACAGAGATTTTTAACAAATCATTTAGGGGTTGTGAGATCCCAGGATGGAATGCTAAAAGTAAAAAAACAATCTAACCATATTACAAACGTATGAAATGTTCCTCATGCAGATGGGGAAAAATAGTGCTAACCTAAGTGACTTTTGGAATAAGTGGTCTGTGAGACAAAAAGGCAGTAGAAACTGTACAGAAGCCTTGTCCTCTAGATGATAAAGATCTTTCTCACAAGTATATGAATTTACAATTTTGGTAACACTATAAATGTATATTGGCCTTGAACAATTAAAAAAATAAAGGACAAATGGCGGGAGCCAGCTTTCTCACTACTGAAGTGTGAGGTTATCAACAAGCAAAGGGAGAAGGCAAAAGTGGTCCATGTGGTAATGGATTCAGCTGGAGACCTCAGTGTGAAACCCATGTTTAGCTTAATATAGATACAGATGAGTTACACATAGAAATAGTTACAGGTAATTGTATATACACAGATTAGTATACACACATATATGTCCCTGCTTTGTCCATCTAGCAGGCCTAAAAGAAATGATACTCCAGTAGAAAGGGCACACCTAGAACCCAGATCTTGGTGTCGAATATCATTCTCCAATAAAAGTGGCCAGGGCTCCTTGGAGAAATGACCGAGTCTAGAATCAGGATAGGAAATATATAAGATGAGCTTCGAGCATTTTGTGGTGCTAAAAAGTAAGAAGGTACTCCAAAAAGAAATTCTCTCTCTCTCTCTCTCTCACACACACACACACACACACACACGCACGCATACACACACAGTGAGTGTGTCAAAATGAAACAAAGCTAACTGAAAGAGTTCCCATTGGTCAAAGCTGGAACAAGCTGAGTGACAAAATAAGGCAAAATTGGATTATAACCAAAGTATAAAATAAGTATCCATGAGTCTATACTGATATAACCTGATATAACTAAATGACTGAATAATAACTAAATGGGGAATAATAGCTAAAGCTCTTGTATAAAAGAATTCCAAATAATTGATGTAGATACTTGACCTTCAAGAAGGTAGAGCATAACCGCCCACTCATTAAGTGTGAGCTATAGGTAGTGACGTCCTTCCAAAGAGTTCAACATGGAAAAGGGGAAGAAGGTAACTTTACAGTGGAGAAACCTGACCGATACTACCTCAGTGAAGTGATCAAAATTACCATCAGCAATGATAAGTCATGCTGCTAATATACACTCTTGACATGATGTAATAAAAATGCTCTTCCCCCCCAAAACCAATAATCTCAGTCTAATCTTGAGAAAAACATACAAATCCCAACTAAGGGACACTCCTCAAAATATCTGACCAGTAACTATAAATATTATCAAAAGCTAGGGAAATCTGAGAAACGGTCACAGTCAAGGGGAGCCTAAGAAGACATAATTGTAAATGTAATGCGATGTCCTGGATGGAATCTTGGAAGAGAAAAAGGTAAAAACTGGGGTGCCTGGGTGGCTCAGTCAGTTAAACTTTGGACTTAGGCTCAGGTCATGATCTCACGCACGGTTTGTGGGTTGGAGCCCACATCAGGTTCTGTGCTCACAGCTCAGAGCCTGGAGCCTGCTTCAGATCCTGTGTCTCCCCTCTCTCCGCCCCTCCCCTGCTCACACTGTGTCTCTCTATCTCTCTCAAAAATAAACAAACATTTAAAAAAAAATGTTCTTAAGAAAAAGGTAAAAACTAAGGAAATACGAACAAGGTATGGACTTTGGCTATTTTTTAAAAGTAATGATCTTATTTTAAAGCTCTGAATACAGAATATGATTCATAACGAGTACTTGATATATATTAGGAATTAGAATATCATGATAATGAAGAAGAGGAGGAAGAAACTGAGTAGAGAAGTAGTTTGGGAGGAACGTTTGGGACGTTATAAATTCTACAGCTACATTCAGAAAGGGACATTTATCACCTCCACAGACCGTCAATGAAGACATGGCTAAGTGTACAACTGCTGGGGAGAGCTTCGAAATACAGAACCCGGGGGAACCTCTCTACACAAGGTAGAGAGGGATAACTGGGAAAGAGACTTATCGGGAAGTGGGAAGAGAAGCAAAACAGGATCGTGATTCCAAAGCAAAAGAAAAAGAGTCTCCCCTGAAGGAGGGTGTCAAGAGTTTTAATGCCACACGAGATTGGGACAGATGAAGACTATATATAGTCCTACAGACTTGCCTGTGACCTTGGATAGGACAGTTTTAGAAGAGTTGGATTTAGAACGAAACTCAAGGGAGGATAAAATGAGACACAAGCCATTGGGGCAGCAAAGTGATGGGGAGAAATGACACGCTGCACCAAGATGAAGTAAGTGATGGAAACATCTACGACTTGTATTTTGTTAGTTGTTAGCTATTATATTTTGTTAGTAATTTGAAGGAGTGGTGGAAAGGAAGCAAAAGAAGGTACAGGAAAATGGGATAACTGATATAATAAAGTCTGTGAGGGGACATGAGAGGAAATGATCCAGTTCCCAAAGGGGCATTTAAGCCTTGAAGAGGAGGATGGCCGCTTTTCCTCTAAGACAGGCAAGAAAGAAGCAAGGATGAATACTAGCTCATGTAGCCTGCTGCTGATTTTGAAGATAACAATGTTGGTGGTGATACTGATAACGATGATGATGGTAAAAGCTGCAGCTAACATTTCTTGAGCCATTCCTATGCGTTTTACATCGGATGTCTCACTCAAAGCATAACCACAGGGAGCATGGACTAATGTTACTTTCATTCTACAGGTGAAGAAACTGGGTTCAACCAAATTAAGTAATGTGCCCAAACCAGTAAGTGACAGGGCTTCGCTGCTCCTCATGACACACTCCTTAAAATATTTCAGACCTCATCTACTTCCTGGTAGCAGGTACTTTTCCAGTACAAACCCAGGTGTAGAAAATAGAGGACACTCTCGTCTCCCTCTAATATGCCAGGAGCCTGGCCTAAGTCACATGTCATCTCTGAGCCTCAGTTTCTCATCTGTGGAATGAAAGATCAGGACTAGATGAATTGCTTTAAATTGTTTCCATCTTCAACATTCTTTGATCGTTTTTAAAGACCCAGAAAGGCATGGGAAGACTAAACTACCGAGCTGTGAAATCTCTTGCCTAATTTTTAAAGTGAAGAATGTGTCTTATCCAATCCAGAGGTCAGTAAACGTTTTCTGTAAAAAGGCAGATAATAAATATTTTAAATGTTTCAGGCCAAACAGCGTCTGCCACAACTATTCTATCTGCAATCATAGTAGCGAAAGCAGTCGCAGACAATATACAAATGAATGAATGCGGTTGTGTTCCAATAAAACTTTATTTACAAAAACAAGCTGTAGACTGGATTTGGCCAGTGGGCTGTAGTTTCCCAACTCTTAGAATTTTGGAGCTATGGCTATTAATACCACCTGTCACCTATAAGTCAGAGCATGACCTCAGATAAATCAGTTAAACTTGCCTCAAAACAGTGAGCCAGAGACCCACAGAAAACAAGGGTATTTACTTTACCATGACAGCAGGAGGCAAAACTAATACAAGAGGCAGTAAAACACTGAAAACAGATATAAGGGTATCATACATAATGGCGAGGCCAGCTGTCCTTTCTTTCCAGTGACTATTAAAAAAGAAGAAATGTGGGATCAAATTACACCAAGAGTTATTAAAGTTAAGAAAGAAGAAGCAAAGTGAATGGTTGACTATGAAATGCCATACTGCATTCTAGAGTAAAGTGGAGGAGTTGGCATTTCTGGGTATCTTGAAAAGCTGCATAGATAACGCTATGTTAGCAATCATCACAAACAAATCCAAACGTGAAGTGATGGGAAAGAAGTACATTTGAAGCCAAAGATGGCCTACAAAACTTACAAGGCTCTTTATCTCAGTGCCTTACTGCCTTTAGACACGTGTGGGTTATCTCCAAAGCATTTGTTCAGCCCTTTCTGACATTCTCCACGTACATTTGCGACCATGTGATTCTGGGAATGCTGACTCTATTCTCCCCTCCAGGGGTGAGCACGTGACCTGGGCTAAGCCAACCAAATAGCCCAATGAGGATGAAATCTCAGGCCTGTCTAAGAAGGAAGAAACAAGGGCATAGTCACCTTGTCTGGATGGCACTGTGTCGACAGGGGGCCTGGGATGGCAGCAGCCATTTGCTACCATGAGGGAAGCCTGACTCCGAATGACATCACAACACCAGGGAGGGCAGGCCAAGAAGATCACAAACAGTGAAGTCAGAGTCCTAAGGACACCGTGGCCTTCTGGATCAAGTATCACTTGAAACCTGTCCTACGCCTGTGGCCTTTGAAAATCACATGACTGACAGATAAACCTCCTTCACTGTCTAAGCAGTTTGAGTTGGTTTTACTGTTACTCTTAAAACAGTACAGCCTAACTCAAATATATTCTCTCCCTGATTTGTATCTACAGCATGCCTTGAGCAAGGAGAGGAGATGAATGTTTACAATGGTCTTAATACTTTTATCTACTTCTAAAATATTTTCCCAAACCTTAAGTTGTTTTAAAAGCACAACAGCCAAATAGTTACCTTCTCATCGCTGTGGTTCCAACCTGTCAGCAATTCATTTCTTCCACGACTTCTCAAAGTGTCCATGTCTAAGTCCTCTGCCTTTTTAATCTGATCAAATATAAATAATCAAATGCAAATGCAAAGTCTTGTCTTCATGAGAGAATTCCCTTTTGCAAATCAGTTTTGTCTTCAGATTTCCAAACTCCCACCTCAGATGGCCTCTGACAGAAAGCTACAGAAATGAAGCCGTGAACACACTATTTGCAGCCTCCAGAGCACCCCATCTAAGGGCACCAGAAAAGAGATTCATGTAAGAATTATTTCTGATTTATTCAGGAGCAAGGGGAATGGGCTTGAAAATGCCAGGTTATCTTTCATTCAGTCTTTCCATTCTATTTTTAGTTCCCTCCAGGAACTAAAGTACCATAGGAAATTTTTTGTGTTCAGCATTTTGGATACTTTACATGAACATAAAAACAAGAGCAGGACAACCTATTGGCCGTCATAACATTTCTCCCTTGCTAGCCAGCAGCAAAACAAAGATAATGTATTAACCAGCCTCTCCAATACATTCATCTTCTCAAGATATGCTGGATTCTTAGCCTGGAAAGATGCGTGATGGTGAACATCCATCTTTTAAATGTCATTGAAACAAGGCCACTACTTCAAACACAAAGTCGTCTTTTTTTCCTTTACTATTACTAAGTAAAACTTTTCCAAATGGCATACCCTCCTGAAGGCTCAAATATAGATAGAATAGGCCCACTACAAAAATATGCATTTCTCGACGTGCCCAGAATATGAAGGGAATCAAGCAGGCCAAATGGAAAGCAAACAGAAAAACCACTGAAAAGCAGACACAGTACCTCAATGGCATCGTACAGGTCTTGCTTTGTACTCAAGTTACGTGTCTATGAGCTTTCTTGGGGTTCTACTCCTATGAGAGCACATAAAACACTGGAAGAGGAAGATGAACAGTCTCAAGGCAAGAAAACGTGCCTTGGGGAAAATCCCCGTGGGTCTCTCAGACCCTGGCTACAGCTTCCGCTTCCACCTGCTCAATCTATTCATCCCCCTCCCCACCTGACTAGCTCTTCCCTCATCTCTTCCAATGGTGAGCTCATCTACAAAGGGCTTTGTCCTCCGGTGCCCATGGGGCTTGAAATTCCATTAGCGTTACTCCTGTATTGCCTTCATCTATCTGTGGTGACACAGGAGTAACGTTAAAATAAGCAATGAAGGCCAAAGGCCATGGTGCCCTTTCTTATAAGATATCTGCATGCTTGCTTTGAGAAAGCAGCAGCAATATCCACAGATACCCTTCATATAGGACTCCTACCTGCCTTATCTTCATTTCTCCGCAGAACTTTCTCCTTCCTATCCCAAAGAAAGCCACACAAGGACATCATGGGTAGGAGTCACAACTGGATTAGGTAGGGGTTACAATTATTTCCAAGAACCCATATCCCTCAGGACACCCAGAAAATTATAAAAGGTCCAGGCCACCCCTTTTCTCTTGCTGAACAGACTGATCAACTGCCTGGAGCCCTGGCTGCGAGAGTCCCTTTTGTCCTTTTCTGCCCCCTGACACTGAGGGGCCACATCAACTTCAGGTCTCCACACCCACAGAATTATTAAAAAGACCCATGATAGGGAAGAAAGCTGGAAAATGTGGAGGGTTACCAAAATATTCTGTGAACATTATCCTTAACAGTGAATAAGGAACCATGTGGAACTCTTCACTACCCTAAAATTTCCATTCACCCTACAATTAATAGAATCAAAGAACAGTCGAGTTCAGAAAGTGCAGGGAACCCAAATTGGCTTGTAACTCCTCAGGCTAACACCTCCATGACTAACCATGTCTCTAACTCCAGCCCTACTGATGACGATGAACTTTTCTAAGCTTTATACCAATCCAGACAGAGAACAAATTCTGTTCATCCAGCAAAATCTGTGTATGTCTAATTTTTGGAACCTCATTGTAGGTCAAATTAACTATCAGTAGTAATCTTTTCCCATTACAGAACAAAAGGAATATGCATTAAAACAACTAAACGTTTCAGAATCTCCTTGCAACCAACAGTTGGTGAAAATAGGAATGATAATGTTAAATCCTATTCACCCGATAACTTGAAGCACCAGCCTACCCTGAAATTCCACATACATTAACAATGTAACACAGTGAAGCACCTCCAAGCCAACTGTGTTGGTGGTATTACTGACATTAAAGATCAGGACGCCTTCTGTTGTGGTTAGATAATTTCCCAAGGCTCCAGCAAAGAACCATGGATGTGAAAGCCATAAACTTCAGTGGGGTGATTTGTAGGCAGGGCATGGAAGAGAGCCACACAGAATATTAAAAAAAGGATATGAACAGGATTATTTGGGGTAGCAAATAATCTGGACAGCAGAGAAAAGTAGGAAAGAATTTTCCATTACTATGAAAACCAAAGACAGCAAAGGAGAGAAACTAAACATTCTACATGGGAAACCACCTTTATCGATGATCTGTGACATATTCAACACAGGCCAGCTTCTTGCACAATACGATTTGGCATAAACTTCAAATATCCAGGATGTGAGATGAGAAAAGAACAAGTCCTTCTAAATCCCTACTACTCACCCACTCCCCTCCAAAAAATGGCCTTCAACCACCTTTGCTCAAAGAGCTGGAGACTAAGCATTCAGCTGTCAAATCCAGTGACTTCTCTTAATTTTTAGGCTTATAAAATAATAAATTCAGATCCCCCTCTCTCTCTCTGTCTCTCTCTGTCTCTCTCTCTCTCTCTCTCTCTCTCTCTCACTCACACACACACACACACACACACACACTAAACTGGAAGAGATTTCTGACACACGCACACGTGAATCTATTCAACATTATATTCTATATTTATAATGCTTCAAATCTTTTTTTCTTGGCCCTTGTTATCAGTGAGCATCAGCTTTGCCCAACATTTTCCACATATTTTTCCATATAAATGTTCCATCTACATATCTATCATTTTAAAAAGCTTTCCATTCTTTTTTTTTAAGTTTTTTAATGTTTATTTATTTTTGAGAGAGACTACAGACACAGAGCATGAGCAGGGGAGGGGCAGAGAGAGAGGGAGACACAGAATGTGAAGCGGGCTCCAGGCTCTGAGCTGTCGGCACAGAGCCCGATGCGGGGCTCGAACCCACGGACCGCGAGATCATGACCTGAGGCAAAGTCGGATGCCCAACTGACTGAGCCATCCAGGCACCCCAATAGCTTTCTATTCTTAAGGACACAAGAGACACACATACCAACTGTCCCCCCCACCCACACACACACATATTTGCATACGTAGTATATCCCTTCTTCTCTTTGGAAGGAATGAAGCAACTTCAAACAGAAACCTGGAAAGAATGGGAAAGGATGAATCCTTCTTTTCCTGTCTGCATCTCTTTATTAAACCCCATAAAGGAGCCAAATGTCAAAGTCAGTTTCTTTACCTGTGCAAGAGTAGCCTTTTTTCTATGTTAGAAGCCCAAGGGAACCCTCTAATGAATACCGTTAGCCGGGTCCTACAACTAGAGATTCTAATGCAATTGGCCAGTAGAAAGGGTCTTAAATTTAAAGACAGATGGACGGACATCCAAGTCCCTTCTCTATCACTATGAGTAAGTTACTGAAATTCTCTGCCTCAGTCTTCTTATCTATACAGTGGGAATTGTATTGCTGAGAGGATCAGAGGTAATATATACAAAATCCCCAGCATACTCCCCGGCAAACGGTACTCTTCCAAAAATGGCAGCTTATTCTTTTTATTAATGCTCGCTATTCATCAGGTTTCCTGACAGCAAAACAGAAACCACAGTAAAAGAGAAGGTTATGCAGCTTCCAAGGATTCTAGCATGCTTTAAATGCCATGCTGTTTAGAAACTATGCCCATGAAAACTGTACAGTATCTGAAATACTTTTGTGACATCTTAAAGAGGTAACACATCTTAGTGGTTAAGCAATGATGTCTTCTGGTTCTTTCATTTTATCACACATTTCTTTTTATTAAATGTCTTTACCTAATTTAAGACAAATATATTAGCTGGCCGCTTTATTATATGACCAATGTTTTTCAGCCATTACAGAGTATAACAGAAAGCTCTTTAATGTTTATTTAACAGTAGAGCATTACTTGTGTGTAAATGAAGCCTGAAATCAGTGGTCCGTTGTATAATGGTGGTGTTTCTTATTTTTATTTAAGTTACGTAGGAAATTATGCTGTATACAAATCTAAGTAGATATAAGCTGGAAGCTGGACATATTACCAAGATGCTATTAAGTTGTCATGGTCTGATAGTCCTCAGTAGCATCTCATTTGTTGTGGTGTCTTGCTACCTAATGCCACCAACGTAAAATGTGTGACTGCAAAAATCAGGGAGAAGAAAAACACGCAAAAATGTGGGAGAAATCTTTTCATTTCAGTACATTGACCTGAATTAGAAACTTAGGGTTTTTTTTTTCTTTAATGCAAATCCCCACATTTTTATAAACACATCCCTCTAGGAGAATTCCAAAGAAAAAGATGCAAAAAGAGGTACACTGGATACATCGTGGGTCTTAGCTTCTACAGGATGGCATATTCTTCCTTTGCACCAAAAAAAGTTCCAGCCCTGTTACTAAAAATGAAAGCAAAGAATTCGTGAGAATAGAAGGTCTTGCTGATACACGGAGTATGAGCACTCAGACTCATGGGAAAGGAGCAGAGGAGAGAGAGTGCAATTATTTTCATTCTCGTCTTCGTGTTCCAGATATTGGAAAGAATAAAAGAGGTATTGGAAAAAGTGCCCGGAGGCACCACCCCAAATGTTTTAAATTACTATTCGGAACATTCATTAACCATCAAAAATATGCTATTGCTGAACACAGTCTTTGGTAGATATCAATCAAAAGCACATTTTCTCACAAATGAACAGGGGAAAAAAGCCCCAACTCTGGCATCTTTGTTCCTCCTGATTCTTTTCTCTGGGAAAATATTGCTTTAAATTGCTGTTTGTTCTCATAATGGACTAGTGCCTTTGAGGTCTTTACTGCATAAAGTGCTCTTAATGTACAGTCAATATACATGTAAAGTTTGCACTGATTATATGCAGCTCAAAGGATTTCAAAACATCTCCCTAGAAGCTTTTCCTTTCTCCTCAGAATTCCCATATGAGTTTCCCGGAGGCTGATTTTCAACAGAGCACAACAGAGTCTCCTCTCGGAAATGGATTTCCCACAGAAGTGGGCTACATCAAAGGAGAGCTCACTAATGTGAGAGCGATCTCTCTGATTTCATTGAACCGCCACGCAGAAGAACAAAAACAAGCTATTCACAGACGCTGGAAATGTTATGGTAGCATTAAGCACCGTGCTGACCCTTTCCTCCTCTGCTTCTGTGACCATTTTTTCTTGGAGCTTCTTTCCTTGCATTTTGCTGAGCTTATGTCAGAGGGTCTTGGCCTTCTCACTCAGAACCTCTGCTAAATTCAATGGGTTCATTCGGTGTGCACCCTTCTCGCCCCCTCTTCAGCATCTGATAGGAGTAACTTGTAAAAAGGTCTTCGCTTCTATGGTGCACACAGTTCCCAGTCTCTGGCCACATGCCACCGTCCACAGAGTATCTACATCAACCCAACGCCATCATCCTGCACACTCCCGCCCCCCTGGGAGAGTGCACTCCTTCCCATGGCACTGATCACCATATATCTGCTGATGACCCCAAACCACATCTCCAGCTTAAATCTTCTCAGCCCCAGACACCTAATGGGGGAATGACTGCAGTAGAAAACACATCTAATTCAACAGCATATACAGCAGGCAGGGAACACTCTCTTTTACCTAAGTCTGGAAAGTATATTCCTAACAGACAGGGTTATGGCCACAGAGATAAACTGACTAACAAAGTAGATTAATTTTTTTTAGTTTTTAAAGTTTTTTTTTCCCCTAATCCTCCCACCTGAATTAATAAGCATGGCTTCAAGTTCTGTTTCTTGCCATAATTTATACACACACACACACACACACACACACACACACACACACTGACATACACATACATATACACACCATTCATTGCATTTTGTTCTATCGGTCATTTGGTCTCATGTCTTGGAACATCAAGACATATTCAATCCAGGCAGCTGCACTGACCCTGGTGGAAGATCAAGCTAAAGAATAAGGAAAAAGCAAAAGGGATGGGAAATTAGTTTGGACTCTAGATAAAGGATCAGAAATCTTGAAACATCCCTTGGATCCCACTCCTACACCTTTCTAAATTTGGTATTTCTTCAAAATAGTGGATATTATAAATCAAAGTCATGAACTCAAATACCTACAGAGGCCCAAGGAGCAAACTGATCAACCCTGAATGGGGCTCATGGTGAGCTAGGTAAGCTACAGTATGTACACGTGCATGTGTGTGTGCGGGCACACACACACACACACACACACACACACACACACACACACACACTTTGCAGGGAGCTGAGACCACTCATTTCAGCACTGTGCCATGCTGAGGTGTCCTTCACTATCCAATGGCATCTGCCTTGGCTTTTGTCCTATTGCAATATCCCCTACATTTGCCATATAACAGAATTCCTGGAAGTTCACCTTTGATCCAGTGTGTTATGGGACATTAGATGTGTGCAGGTCAAGAATGAATTCTAGTATCTTCTTTCTTTAGCTTCCACATAGCCCGATTCCTCACCTACTTCAGGTCTTTGTTCAAAGGTCCCTTTCCAGGCAGCCCTTCCCTGACCTCATTGTTTAAAAGTATTACCGCCCCCTCTCCCAGTAATCCCCCTTCCCTTCTTTTTCTTCTCCACAGCACTTACCATCTGACATACTACAGTTTCTGTTTATGTATTTGTCTGCCTCTCTTCCTAGAATACAATTTTTATAAGGGTAAAGACTTTCTATCCATTTGTTTTACCACTCTGTCTTCAGTACCTAGAACGGTACCTGGTACACAGATGCTCACGAGCATGTGCGTCAGATCAAAGAATTAATCTTTGATGACTCAATGTCAAGAGTGACAGGGGTGCCTGGGTGGCGCAGTCGGTTAAGCGTCCGACTTCAGCCAGGTCACGATCTCGCGGTCCGGGAGTTCGAGCCCCACGTCAGGCTCTGGGCCGATGGCTCGGAGCCTGGAGCCTGTTTCCAATTCTGTGTCTCCCTCTCTCTCTGCCCCTCGCCCGTTCATGCTCTGTCTCTCTCTGTCCCAAAAATAAATAAACGTTGAAAAAAAAAAAAAAAAAAAAAAAAAGAGTGACAGACCCACCTAGGTCTTTTGGCTACGAATGGGACAGTGAGAGGGCAAAGGAAGCCAAAAGTGCACAAAAATTTTTAAAAGGTGGTACCACCGAAGAAGCAGTGAAAGTCCCCCATACACCCCACCTGATACAGCACCAACTGCTTCTTAAGGGATATGTGTTGGTATGGCGACACATAGAGAAGACAAGAGAGGAAATACCTATATCTATACAATTTTTGGAGTGGTCTGCCTCTTCAAAATGGATTTATTTATTTATTTTTTTTTTATTTTTTTTTTTAATTTTTTTTTTCAACGTTTATTTATTTTTGGGACAGAGAGAGACAGAGCATGAACGGGGGAGGGGCAGAGAGAGAGGGAGACACAGAATCGGAAACAGGCTCCAGGCTCCGAGCCATCGGCCCAGAGCCCGACGCGGGGCTCGAACTCACGGACCGCGAGATCGTGACCTGGCTGAAGTCGGACGCTTAACCGACTGCGCCACCCAGGCGCCCCTCAAAATGGATTTAAGACACCACATTGCCTACTACCATGGGATGGCGGTCAGACTGAAGTCCGTACCTGATGTTTAAGGTTTTGCAAACCAGACTACCTCCTCTGGAGAAACCTTAGGGAGGACCCAAGGTATACAGTTGGGGATGGGGACAGAAGTGATACTGGGATGCAGAAGAAGGAATGTCAGAATGGGAACTGAGGTCTGGCTTCTCATCCCAACCATGCTGTGGACCCTGTTGCCTCATGTGCTAAGGACATTTCATGGTACTACTGTCTCTGAACTCATCATTTGACAAATTTTTAAGAATGTTTACCAGGTATGAAGCGTTGTACCAGAAGCCATAGGGGAGAGACCAGAAAATCGAGACCCTGCCCTCAAAAACTGAGTTACTGTGTGGCACACTGAGACTGTTGCCCTTGCATGAGCCTCTGAGTTTTATGTGGGGTCAGGGGACCTATGGTGCAATCCTGGACAGGAGAACTGTGCCTTTGATATCTGCCTTCGGTGGTTCCTTTTAAATCTTGATCTACAGTATATGTCACAGGAATGCTAACGGATAGTTATTTCATCATTATTTTGTTATAAGAAAGCCATACACAAGAATCAGATCAGGCCTTGCTGGCTTTTGTGACCCCATGCCTTCCAGAAAATTAACACAATTACGCTGTTAAGCACTCTCAAATATGCCCAAACCATTATATTCACTGTACTCAAAGGAGGTTAGCCCAAGAGATAATCTGCAGTTTTATAAGAAGGTGGCATTAGCACCCATGGATACTATCTCCCCTCAAAATAAGACTAACCACCAAGTAAATCTGGTTATATCTGAAGGAAGCAGTTATTAAGGCATTCCAAAACAACACACAAAAGCTGGGAGAATGTTAACTAATAGCCATTCTAAATAAAGAGTTGGGGGTGTGTGGAAAATGGCTGGTAACAGATTCAATCTGAACTTGCAGAGTGAGCGCAAAGTTGGAGGTCAGTCAAGAAACAGATTTGCAAGAAGTAGCAATAGGTCAGCACCATCCTGACATTCACATGGCAGGTACTACTTAGAGAGAAGGAAAGTATTACGAGCCAATCTCCTTAGAATGGCGTGTACGGTTTAGAGCACTCCATTTTGAACATGTCAGGAGACGGGAGGTAAAAGAAGGCAAAGTGATGAAGAGTCGGCTATGATGCCTAAGGAAAGGTTAAAATTCCAAATATTCATTAAAGAAATGAGAAGACTGTATAGACACAACTATGTCTTCAAAGAAATCATCCAAAGCAAGGGTATCTGGGAGCTTAGTATCCTCAGTTAACAGCCACGAAGTCTACCTACCAGAGGCCAGATTTTTCCTCCAAGGGAAAAACAGACTAGCGCCATACTGTGGACACAGCAGATCTGAGCGGAATGGCAGCGGAGGACTTCCTCCCAAAGGTGGACTCTAACAAGCAAAGAAGCTGTGGTTTCCTCGGTACAAGCATCCAACACCAGGTTACATAAAACCTTTAGAAGAAAGGTACAGAAGACAACTCACAATAACCCTCGTCAGTCATCTTTTTCTGAGGTGTAGAGGAGGAAGGAAACAAATGAATCCAATAACTTCTTAAACAGATGGTCAAATCACAGCCTTATATTTTTGAAGTACTAACCAGTGGCCACCTGGCATGTCAATACAGAAATCAGTGCAATTTTTAAATTTAATTCATAAAAAAAGAAAAAAATTGCCCATTTCCTAAAAGATACAAGAAGAAACACTGGCAAGGAAAACTTGTTTCAAATGTGCCTGCATATTACAATAATTAATAAAAAACATGGGACAGGCACGGAATGGTTCCAGTATTAAAAATCGCTTCTTTGAAACCTCACCAAGCAGGATCATAGAATGAGGAACTTAAAAGACTTAACCTTTCTGCTTGACCCATGGCAGAATTAAATTATATCTTCCCCAACCTGATTTCTCCCATGAAATCTATTCTGTTTAGGATGAAGGTCAAGTACCAAGTGAGAATGATTTAGTGCTGCTCTTCAAATCCAATTCCATAATCATACTCTTGTCTCAAAATACCAGCTGGACATCGAAGATGAAAAGAAAAAAAAAGACACCAAAAAAATGCAGCCACACTCTCAAGAATATTATGAAGCTGGAATACAACCATTTCAAATTCTATCATCCTCAAGTACAAATAGAATTTTCATTCATCAAATACTAAGCAAACAGGGAGCCCATTGCTGGCTCCACTGGTTTTCAGCATCTCACCTTTTCACAGAGCAGCACACTTCCCATTGCGATCTCCCCTTTCTCAAAAGAACTTGACTTCTTTTGAAAAACTGCAGTGCTTACATTAAATTCTTTTCTTTCCTTTTCTGCCCATGCATAATAGTCACTTGACTCCAGAGAAAGTAAAAATGGGCAATCCATGGGTATAACTGCAAATACTTCAAAAACAGGCAGGACCAAAATAGCACAGAAACTGTTTGGTCCATAATACAAACCCAAAAGCATCTTGGACTGGGAAGAGAAATAGTCTTTATTGATTGTTACCTGTGCAATGATGAACCATCCGACGTTTTGAGGTGGAAGATGTCATTTCAGTAGATACCCTAAAGCAAACTTAGAGCTAGGCAAAAAGACTGTGCATTAACGGCATTTTCTCCCCCAGTTCTCACTTTTTTTTTAATTTTTTTTTTTTTACGTTTATTTATTTTTGAGACAGAGAGAGACAGAGCATGAACAGGGGAGGGTCAGAGAGAGAGGGACACACAGAATCTGAAACAGGCTCCAGGCTCTGAGCTGTCAGCACAGAGCCCGACGCGGGGCTCGAACCCACGGACTGCGAGATCATGACCTAAGCCGAAGTCGGTCGCCCAACCGACTGAGCCACCCAGGCACCCCCCCCCAGTTCTCACTTCTAAAGCACTTCAGAGACATGCCATAAATTAAAATTATTCTTCATTGAGAATTAGGCTTTAATTACATACCCCAGTAAAGAAGAATTAACCAACATAAATTGAGTACCTACTATGCGTTCTGCTTTTTGCTACAGTCTTCACAAAGGAAGAGAGGAAGGGTTGTTCTGTGAAACAAATCTACAGTCTCATTAGATTAGACCATCAGACTCCTTGGTGTCAAAAGCTAAATTACAGGGCAAAGCATCAAAATTTAAGTGGTCATCGGGTAGCATATTACATAAGAGTTGTTTGATCAGGAAGTAGTATGAGTTCAAAGGAACAGGATGCCACCATGAACCTGGCAGACTGAAGTGGGCCTTGAAATAAGGTTGAAAGTTCTGGCACCTACGGAGGAAAAGAAAGAACAAAAGAGTTGGAAACAAAGTCACATGAACAGAGCCCAAAGGCAGAAAGGCCCAAATCCTATATGGGAGATAACAGTAAAGTGCAAATGGCTGGGTATGCTCTTTTGAAGGCAGTTTCAAATTGCCGAGGTCTAAGTTCAGGACTTTTTATATATTACATAGTACATATTTGTGAGACTCTCTGCCTAATACTCTTCCTCTCATTCCCATACCAACAGAGAAGTCTGCCCACCCCTTTCAACCAGAGTGGTTTTTTTTCACCCTCTAGAATTTACTACCTTAACCATTTTTAAGTGTACAATTCAGTGGTATTAAATACATTCCTGTTGTTGAACAAACATTACCACCAGATCCCTTTTCATCTTGCAAATGTGAAACTCCGTACCCTTGAAACAATAACTCCCCATGACCCCACTGCCCCAGCCTCTGTTAACTACCATTCTACTCTGTTACTAGGAGTCCAACTTTCTGTTTGTTTGTTTTTTAAGGTTCCACACACAAGTGAGATCAATGCAGTATTTATCTTTCTGTGTCTGGTTCATTTCATGTGGTATAATGTCCTCCGTGCTCATCCATGTTGTCACAAATGGCAGGACTTCCTTCCTTTACTAGGGTGAATAATATTCCATTATATATATAATAATTATACATTTTTAATTTATAATCAGATATCTGTTATATATTCCACCATATATATATATAAAATATACATATTTATTATACACACATAAAGACCACATTTTCTTGACCCATAGATGGACATTTAGGTTGTTTCCTTGGCTATTGTGGATAATGCTGTAATGGACTTGGGGATACAGATATTTCTTTGAGGCACTGATTTTATTTCCTTTGCATATATACCCAGAAGCGGGACTGCTAAATCGTACGTTTGCTCTCTTTTTAATTTTTTAAGGAACCTCCATACTGCTTTCCATAACAGTTGTATCAACTTATATTCCCACCAACACTGTACAAGGGTTCCCTTTTCTCCACATTCTGACCAACATTTGTGATCTTTTGACTTTGTGATGATGACCATGCTAACAGGTATAAACTGATATCTCATTGTGATTTTGATTTGCATTTCCCTGATAATTAGTGACATCGAGCATCTTTTCATATACCTGTTGGCCATTTGTATGTCTTCTGCAGAAAAAGAATTTTGGATTCTTTGCTTATTTTTAGTTGTAAAATTCCTTACATATTTTGGATACTAACATTTTATTGAATATACAGTTTACAAATATTTTCTTTCATTCCATAGATCAACTTTTAATTTTAATTGTTTCCTTTGCTGTGCAGAGACTTTTTAGTTTGATGTATACCCACTTGTCTATTTTTCCTTCTGTTGCCTATGCCTTTAGGTGTCAAATCCTAAAATGCGTTGCCAAGACCAATGTCAGGGAGCTTCCCCCTAGGTTTTCTTCCAGAAGTTTTATAGTTTCAGATATTACATTTAAGTATTTAATTCCTTTCGAGTTGATTTTTGTGTATGGTGTAGGATAAAGATCCAATTTCATTCGTTTGCATGTGGACATGTTTTCCAATACCATTTATTGAAGAGGCTATCCTTTTACTATTGTGTATTCTTGGCACCTTTGTTGAAAATTAGTTGACTGCATATGCATGTGATTATTTCTGGGTTCTTGATTCTATTCCCCTGATCTATGTATCTGTTTTGATGACAGTACCATATTGTTTTGATTACAACAGCTTGTTAATATAGTTTAAAATCAGGAAGTATAAGGCCTCCAGCTTTGCTCTTCTTCTTTTTTTTTTTTCTTTTTACATTTATTTATTTTTGAGGGACAAAGAGAGACACAGCACAAGTGGGGGAGGGGCAGAGAGAGAATGAGACACAGAATCTGAAGCAGGCTCCAGGCTCCCATCTGTCAGCACAGAGCCCGACGTGGGACACGAACCCACAAACTGTGAGATCATGACTCAAGTCAAAGTTGGATACTTAGCTGTCTGAGCCACCCAGATGCCCCTGTTCTTCTTGATCAAGAATGCTTTAGCTATTTGGGGTCCTAAGTGGTTCTCTATAAATTCTAAGATTTTTTTTTCTATTTCTGTAAAAAATGTCAATTGGAGTTCTGACAGAGATTGAGTTGAATCTGTAGATCACTTGCATAGTAAGGACATTTAAATATTAATTTTTCCGAACTCTGAACATGGGACATCTGCTCATTAATTTGTGTCTTTAACTTCTTTCGTAAATATTTTATATTCAGTGTTCAGCTCTTTTACCTCCTTTGTTAAATTTATTTCTAAATATTTTATTCCTTTGATGCTATTGTAAATAGTGTTTTGTAAGTACTTTTTCAGATAGCTTATTGGTAGTGTATAGAAATGCAAAAGATTTCTGTATGCTGATTTTGTATCCTGCAATTTTACTCAATTAATTTATCAGTTTTAACAGCTTTTTTGAGGAGTCTTTGAGGTTTTCTATATGTAAAATCATGATATCTACAAATAGTGATAAGTTTACTTCTTCCTTTTTGATTTGGATGCCTTCTATTTCTTTTTCTTGCCTAACTGCTCTGGCTAAAACTTTCCCATACTATGTTGAATAGAAGTGGCAAGACAAATACCCTTGTCTTGTTCCTGATCTCAGAGGAAAAGCTTTCAGCTTTTCACTACTAAGTACAATGTTAGCTGTGGGCTTGCCATATATGGCTTTTATTATATTGAGGTACATCCTTTCTATACCCAATTTGTTGACAGTTTTTATCATGAGATGATGTGGAATGTTGTCAAATACTTTTTCTGCACCTGAGATGATTATTTTTATCCTTCATGTTGTGAATGTGATACATCACATTTATTGATTTGTGTATGCTGAACTATCCTTGCATCCCTGGGATAAACCCCACTTGATCCTGGCGTATGATCTTTTTAATGTGCTGTTGAGCAGACAATGTTGATTGGCTAAAATAATGGCCATTTCTAACCCCTACCCAATTGTTGCTTCTCACAATGGAGACTAATAAGCTAGTTGCTCATTTTCCAAGACTCCCTCACAGGTAGAGATCTTCACCTGGCTCCAAGTTGGCTTATGAGTCATGAAAGGAAGTCTGGTGTGGACTTCTGAAAAAAGTAGATAAAACAGAATGAGGGAAGAATAAATGCTGGTAACATGCAACCTTTTCTATTCTTGCTTTTAATGGACACAAGGTATTCAGATGTCAGGCAGCCATATAATGAAGAAATGACAAGCAGGAATATGAAAAGCCTAAATAGAGAAGACAGAGAAAAAAGGAGAATGCTACAAGTTTCTTAATGATATTACTGAAATAAAGGTTCAACTCTAACTCCAGATTTTTTGTTGTAATAGTAAATAAGTGCTAAGCCAACACTAATTCACGCCATTTTGTTACCTGCAGCCGAAAGCATTCCTATCTGACTTACCTGCCCTCACCTTCCATGACCCCAAGTCTACAGGGCTGCCTCAGGAGAAGCCACATTCTCCAGGACTGTACTCTCAGACTACAGTCACCTGCTCTAAATATGAGGACCTGACTCAGAACCTTCCTGGGATTCTTGGAATCTCACTTGAGGCAGAAAGTCAGCCCTCTCACATGGCTACAGTTATATAAAACGCTAAACTTGGGTCATCAGCAGCAATAGTTTTTGCACTGCATAGAAATCCTGTCTATAATGATAAAGGCAAGAGTAAGCATGCACAGCGAGGCATGAAGGGAACATGCAAGAAAACCCTGGTAAGGTTCAATTCCCTGGTGCCAGCTGTTCCAGAGCCCAGCTGGCATGTGCGCCCTTTCCATAGGTGATGCAATCATTCTTTGAATCCCAACAAATCTGCCTTTTTGCCCAAACTAGTTTCGAGTTTGGTTTCCTTAATTTAAAACTCCCAAAATGTAACCTATATGGACGTATACCACCCAAAAGGACTTTCCTATGATTTTTCCATTAAACTAATATGACAAACAAACAGGAATTTTCCAAAAGGTCAAAGAATAACAAAAGGGTACAGTTCATCTTTTCTCCTAAATCAGGCTGAGAAATGCTACTATTATCCTAGGTTCAAATAACGCAGCTCTATCGTTGAACACTTCTGCCACTTTGGATAAGGTATTTACCCTTTCTGGGCCTCGGATTACTTATGCATAAATTAAGAATGGCAACTGTAGGGGCGCCTGGGTGGCTCAGTCGGTTAAGCGTCCGACTTCGGCTCAGGTCATGATCTCACGGTTCGTGGGTTCAAGCCCCGCGTCGGGCTCTGTGCTGATGGCTCAGAGCCTGGAGCCTGTTTCGGATTTTGTGTCTCCCTCTCTCTCTGCCCCTCCCCTGCTCATGCTCTGTCTCTCTCTGTCTCAAAAATAAATAAACGTTAAAAAAAAAATTTTTTTTAAAAAAAGAATGGCAACTGTAGCTAACTCACAGTGTTTCTATGAATTAACGAGTCAATAAATATAAAGAACTTAAACAATGTGAGGTACTATGGGTTCAATAAATGCAAGCTAATATTCTCAGGCCTACATCAAAAAATCTTGAAAATAATGAGACACCGGATCCATGAAAAACTGTAAGTGAACTTTCGGCTGTGGGCCCAGAATATTAATCTTTTAAGCATCTACTGTGTACACAGCACTTCACAGTGCTTAGAATATTGCCCAGTATTAAGGCTTGAACCTATTCAGTAGCTTATCACTATAATCACTCTGGAGGCAAAAAGACTAAAGATTAGGGAAAGTTAAACAATATGTCCACTATGGCATAGCTAGAGCTTGAACCCAAGGTTATATGAATTATAAGATCAACTTTTTTCCTGACATCATACAGCCACAGGAATAAAATACATTCGGTATGTTGGTTCTGAATAGTGGAGCAGAACAATTATAATGGCTTCATATGTGACACAGAGTTAGGGACTAAAATGAGGTTTTCAGGGCAAAACTTCAGGGTAGAAAAAGTACCCCTTGAAAAATCTCTTAATTCGTCTTTAAATCTGCACCCTGTGTCCTTGAAAGCACAAAAGCCAAGAAATGATTCTCATAATTTTTCTCTGTATTTTTTTTTAAATCTTTGAGAAAGGGAGTACATGGAACTCCATGGGGCAAAGGGAAATCTTTTGTAAGCTCTTTTTCTTTCCAATGGTTGATTCTGTACAAGTAGAATATGTGATGTGACTCTGTAGTGGCCGCTATCCAGGAAAGCAACATCTTGAGGAACTCTGAATGTGATCTTTTAACTTCTCTTCCACCTCCAAGAAGCATTAAACAGCTGACTCAACGTCAGGAACATAAAAAAAAGAAACGCACAAATATTCAAATATCTTTGTTTCTACAAAGGAGGTCAATAATTATTTGCTTTCTTATCCTATGGATAGGAACCACCTTCAAACACCTTTATATTAGAGTAGATTTCGAGATGCCAACTAAATGTGGTACATTGAACACATGTTTATTACCAGTCTGAGTCAAAACCACAGAACTCTTAACAGGAGAAAAAAAAATGTAATGCAAAAAAGACAATGAAGAAGAGAAAACAACACTTAAATCTTGAGAACTGGAGAGCAGATGAAACCAGTCCCAGAAGAAGTATCAGCAGTGGGGGAAATCCTGTCTCTTAAGAGAATTTGTACTGCTGGCCCCCAAAGGACCAGGATTGAAGGGCAACAGATGCCCACGAAAGATGCACGTGAAGCAGAGACGAATGGCTGAAAGTCAAAAAATCACTCACTCAATCCCCCAAGCCCCTAGACCACCTCGACCACTCCTCCTCTACACTGTGACCCAGTCTCACCCGGGGATCACCTTGAGCAGGAATGACAATGGCTCCAAGCCAGCCCTCCCTCCAGGGCCCACACATGTTCCCAGGATTCTCTTCTGCAGTCTCTGCCCCATTCAACTCTGAGTCTATCTTTTCATATAACTGATCTCGAATTTCTCTCAGCAATATTCCCAACACAGTAAACACTCCTTCAATATCCTGTACAAGCAGCTAGTCTTCAGACATTCAGTTCGGTCTTACAACTCAACTGGAAATTTACCTTTTATTACATGGCACCTTGGATGAGAAAGAATTTAGTATCTTATTGCACTTATGTAATCAAATCTTATGAAACTAAAGATTGGTTCTTAAACACTTTATATAATAATTTAGTGGGGCTCAGAGAAAGAGCAAAGTCCCTATTTTCCAAGGGAGAACATCAATAGATAATATCGAAAACTATAAAACAAATCAAGAATCGGCTGTATAACCTTGCTTTTTGAAAACATGGAGGTAAAACTCAGGAAAAATACCCCTAAAAGCTGGACTGGTTGACTCTGGGGAGTGGGAACTGAAATAAGAAGAGGGGAAGAACGTCTACTGACATTTATTGTGAATCTTGTAGCACTGTATATTTTTTTAATCATTTATATGTAAGCTTGAAAGTATAAAAATCAAACAAAAATTTTAAAAAACACACATGCAGGAATCTGTTCCCCTTCTCAGTTGTCAGCTCCATATCCGGTTTCACCTCTATAGCCTCTCCTCCCCAGAAATGTTCAATGACCACGGGACGTGGCCCAGTCTAGTCAGGGTGTCAAAATGATTAACTACAATGCACACTTTAAACAAGTCTGAGAAAATCCATATTTAAATATTATAAACTAGGAGATGACACATCAGTCTATAAAATCTCTCCCAAATGGATTCTTTCACACACAGATCCTCTAATGTATCTAAAATGATTCAATTGATTTTTAAATGTGATTTACATATAGCTTAACAGCAATATATTCATTGAACACAGAAAACCGGGGCTGTATTCAATCTGCAATTTCCACACTATCACACGGAGGATGACACAATTATATGAGATTACTACCTTAAGAAAACTTGAAACTGCCTCTGGGTATATTTCAATCAAAATATCTACTTTTCAATTTTTTTTTAAATGAAGCTATCAATCCATTATGAAATCGCTTAAAGCTTATGAGTTAAAATGAGTACTTTGTGAATGATTTTCTCATGTTTAGAGTAGCTCTAAAATGCAGATTCACAAGTATTACTAGAAGTGTGATCAACCCCACTGAGAATTGCTGTGAATACATGGCTTTAGTAAAGCAAACTGTTAAAACCTAGCATTCACTGTCAACGTGTAGCTATCTGTTTTCCCTCCTATCTACAAAGACGCTTCTCAGATAATGCTTTGTTTGATAACTTCCACAGCGTATACATTCGGAGTTGTTCGAAACATTCAAATTTGTTTTCCATTAAATCATAGTCACTTTGGCCTCCTGTATTTGACACATCATAAGGTTTCAAATTACATCTTTTTCCACTGCTAAGGGACACGTCTAGAAGTTCTTTACATGCACTCACGAGATTTCCCATGTATATTTTCATAGATTCATGGAGACGGAGAAAAACGATTGAAAGCTTTGGGCATATTTAGATTCTGGACACCAAATTTCTACCATGAACTGGGCCTAAAATACACTCCTCCACAGAGGCTAGTCTACAGAAAGCTCTCAAAATGGTGTCTTAAAAATAGTATTCTTTCCATACTTTTAAAATTTTTTTTTTTTTTCCAACGTTTTTTATTTATTTTTGGGACAGAGAGAGACAGAGCATGAACGGGGGAGGGGCAGAGAGAGAGGGAGACACAGAATCGGAAACAGGCTCCAGGCTCTGAGCCATCAGCCCAGAGCCCGACGCGGGGCTCGAACTCACAGACCGCGAGATCGCGACCTGGCTGAAGTCGGACGCTTAACCGACTGCGCCACCCAGGCGCCCCTTTACTTTTAAAAAGGTGAACTGTGTGACATGTAATCTAGTTTTCAGAAAAATTATTTCCGGCCTCAGTGACTGGATTAATTGGAGTGGCTAAAATAAAATTTTTCAGATAATGCCGGTATGCATTAGAATGACGCCACATTCATTGTTGCCGTTACATTGATGGTTCTCTTCAGATATGTTACCGTTTTAAATTATCTGCACATCAGTTAATGCTTGAAATTAAAAGCAGACATATTTTTAAGCCTTTTTTTTTTTTTTTTTTTTTTGGTTATCCAACACGTGTTTAGGACTGCACATTATATTTGCCTTTTTTCCTTGGAAAGCTTTATGCAAGTGTACTAGAGTATACCCTGCTATAAGTGCAGACTTTTAAAATCAATCTCCTACACAGTGATGAAAATGAATACATCAATAATGAATTATACATCATCAACACTGAAACCAGGCAATGGTTCCAAATTTCCATGATAAACCAGAAGGCACAGTGGCCATAAATGATCTCATTTGAGCTAAAAGAAAATATCAAAATCTGATATTATCTCCCCTACCTGAGACAGCAGTGCAGTGTAACCAGTACTCGAGGAAACGCTGACGTCTCTCAGGTTTGAGGTCCTGGTGAGAAATCAGCACAGAAGAGTCTCAAGAAGGATAGGGAAGCCTGCTTGGAATGAAGTCATCCCTCCTATCAACAGCACTGGAGGCCACAGCACTCCTCGGGCAGAGGACACCCAACAGACAGAATTATCAAAACTGTAGGCAAAGAGCTGCGAAGAAAGTTGACTGTGTCAGGACGACATGGCTGGCCCATCCCACAGGCCACGAGCCCAGGGACAGCTCTGCAGCCCCCTTTTCACATGGGAGGCCCCCTCCCCCTGAAACAGGAGCACCTACGAAATTTCAAGGGGCAATAAAGGCAAGGACAACCCAATGTCAGGAAAGGTAATAATAGAATCCCTCATTGCTGATAAACCCAATAACAGAAATTACAGGCTAACATAGACTCCCAAAAGGCATCTGATCAAATCAAGCTTCCATTCCTTGTTAAAACATGTTTTAAGACATTCAAACAGCAGATACTTCTGAAATACAAGATCAGTAATGATGAAAGAGCAGAAAACTCGCATTGGAAGAAAGATAAAAAATCAAAGATGAATAGAAGGTTTTAGCCAACTCAGAAGAAGACGACGAAGTAAGTGGCAAACATCTTTGCAGAGGTTGTTTAGCAACATGTATCAAAAGCCTTAAAAAAAACCACCCAGCCTTTTTTTTTTAAGTTTCAAAAGACATAGCTGTGTTATTTATATCAGTGTAGCAAGAGCAGCCATTAATCATACAAGCTATTTTATCTTATTTTGAGTATAGGTGACACACAGTGTACCTTAGTTTCAGGTATACAACATAGTGATTTGACAACTTTTACACCCTTACATTTATTGTAGCATTATTTACAATAGCCAAGATACAGAAGCACCCCAAGTGCCCATCAACAGACAAATGGATAAGCTAGATGTGGTGCAATGAAATATTATACAGCCACTAAAAGGATGACACTGTGCAATCTGAGTCAACATTCGCAACCTTTTAACCATCCATTCCACGCACAGGACTTCACCTCTGAGATAAGCAACCAAATGTGAACAAATATGCCGGCACATATCTCAGTGAGAAAGGTAAAACAAATAAAAACACAGATCAAAAACAATTGGTAAAGAAACAGATTTGTATTTATGTGTGTATGTATGTGCACGTACGCTGTGTTCCAGTTATCTGTGAAAATACTATACAGTTTATTAAAAATGCTACCCAAGGGGCACCTGGGTGGCTCCTGGTTGAGCATCCAACTCTTGGTTTCAGCTCAGGTCATGATCTCACAGTTTATGGGATCGAGCCCCACATCAGGTTCTGTGCTAACAGCAAGGAGCCTGCTTGGGAGTCTCTCTCTCCCTCTCTCTATCTGCCCCTCGCCTACTCTCTCACTCTCTCTCTCTCTCTCTCTCTCTCTCTCTCTCAAAATAAGGTAAACATTTAAAAAATGCTACTCAAACTACATAAAACACCCATGTCCATTTACACACAGACATATATAGAACAATGTGCCTAAAATTTTAACAGTAAATGGTAAAAAAAAATTATAGGCAGTTTCTAATTACTTATATGTTATTTTCCATCTTCATGTAAGTATTTTCCAAACTCTATCTAGAACAAACATGTATCCCTTGTGAATTCTGAAGAAACACTAAACATCAAGTGTTTTTAACATGTCACAGCAAGGGTTTGTGCCAAGCCAGGGGTCTCTGTTCAGCAGGAGACAGTCTGGTAAAGTCAACGATAAGGCTTCCTCCTCTAAGTGATACCAACTGAAACTGAGACAAAGACAAGAAGGTTCTGAGGACTCTATGCTTGGACGTTCTTGGTAGCCCAAGGGAGGAATAATAGGAACATACACAAATACAAGAGAATGGCTAGGTAAGCACATTACCAGAAGAGACCGACCTAGTCAGATGCCTGCTAAAAGATGTGGCTGTCACTCCAGCTTCAACAACTCCCAAAAAAAGTGTGAGGGATGGCCTGACAGGCCATGCTGAGGCTTATCACACTGACCAGCTGCTATTCTGCAGGTGCCAAACCCACTCAGCAGGAACAAGGGCTGCGAAGGACAAGGTCACCAGTGGTGTGTAGGTGGTGCAGAGCAGTGCGGGAGTCTTCGTGGATTCGCTCATCTGGATGCAGGCCTTGGGAGAATTTCAACCAGAAACAAAGTACGGGAGGCTCTGAAGAGAGATGCAGTGGGGTATGTCCAGATGAATTCCCAATGATCGGAAAGCAAAAGCAAGGAAGCCCATGCCAAAGTGCACCACGAGCACACTGTGGGCCAGAATGCCACAGATTATAGGCATTACCTACTGGAAGAAGAGGATGCTTCCAGGAAACAAATCTCTCAGTGTGTAGGAAACAAGGTTACTCTAGCCCTGGTGGAGATGTGCAAGAAAGTTCTTGTTAGTAGAGAAGACAGTATATAGTGTGAGAAGAAACCTAAGAAAGAGGTTTATTTTTTTTAATCTGAAATGTATCATCAAATTGGTTTCCATAAAACACCCAGTGCTCATCCCAACAGGTGCCCTCCTCAATGCCCATCACCCACCCTTTCCTCCCTCCCACCCCCCATCCACCCTCAGTTTATTCTGTTTTTAAGAGTCTCTTATGGCTTGCCTCCCTCCCTCTCTAACTTTTTTTTCCCCCTTCCCCTCCCCCATGATCTTCTGTCAAGTTTCTCAGGATCCACATAAGAGTGAAAACATATGGTATCTGTCTTTCTCCGTATGACTTATTTCACTTAACATAACACTCTCTCCAGTTCCATTCACATTGCTACAAAAGGCCATATTTCATTCTTTCTCATTGCCACATAGTATTCCATTGTATAAACCACAATTTCTTCACCCATTCATCAGTTGATGGACATTTAGGCTCTTTCCATAATGAGGCTATTGTTGAAAGTGCTACTATAAACATTAAAGCCATTTATGAAAAGCCCACAGCTAATATCATCCTCAATGGGAAAAAACGGAGAGCTTCCTCCCTGAGATCAGGAACACGACAGGGATGTCCACTCTCACCGCTGTTGTTTAACATAGTGTTGGAAGTTCTAGCATCAGAAATCAGACAACAAAAGGAAATCAAAGGCATCAAAACAGGCAAAGATGAAGTCAAGCTTTCACTTTTTGCAGATGACATGATATTATACATGGAAAACCTGATAGACTCAACCAAAAGTCTGCTAGAACTAATACATGAATTCAGCAAAGTCGCAGGATATAAAATTAATGTACAGAAACCAGATGCATTCTTATACACTAATAATGAAGCAACAGAAAGACAAATAAACATCCCATTCACAATTGCACCAAGAATCATCAAATACCTAGGAATAAACCTAACCAAAGATGTAAAAGATCTGCATGCTACAGACAGCTTATGAAGGAAATTGAAGAAGACACAAAGAAATGGAAAAACATTCCGTGCTCATGGATTGGAAGAAAGAGGTTCAAACAAGCGGTAGAAACAGTCCCCGCATATCTCTTGCCCGGAAAATAGGTTACATTGTTCAGAAAGGCTCCTCAGAATTTTCTGAAGATTTTAAGTATTAAGACAAATTTATTGACTCAGGAAAAACGTATATACTTTAAAACTTCTTAAGTCTACTTCATCACTTCTTCATGAGTTCTAAGAATAGAGTTCTTAGAATAAAATTCAAACTCTTTAGATTAAAAAATGGGGCAAAGAGGCTAATATGCTTTCAAACAAATAAGTTATATTTTAAAGTCATTTTTTTTAAATGAAATGACCATTTTTGCACGTTTACATACAATTATCGAAAGCAAGTAACCCACCACTTGCATAAGCCAGCTACACTTTTTTTACATATTCTTCCATCTGTTAAACATTAAGGTCCTGATATATATGCATCTAATATCAGAGTTTTCTTCTATATAGTGATCCAGGGCAGGGTTTTCAACCTTGCCACATTGACATTTGGGCTGGCGAAGTCTTTGTTGGAGAAGACTGTCCTTCTCATTGTATGCTGTGGAGTAGTAAGCCTGGTCCCCACCCACTAGGTTCCCTTAGCACTCTCCATGCTGCCAGCTGTGACCAGCAAAAATGCCCCCATTCCCGTATGGAGAACGACATATCTACTGGTATACTGACCACTTAATGGAATAGTCATAAGTACGGATACTGCTAACAGTGGGACTTTATAAACCTCAGTGACTTGCTTGGAAGTGGATTAAAAGATAATAACAATATGCTTTTTAGTTATCTACTGTGATTCAACCTAACTTGAGGAAATTTAAAATCTACCAGAGGGTGTGTTGAAGGGTGAATCTTTTATCATAAAAATAAGACCTTCTCAGAAATTTTACAGAATGTTTGTCATTCTTTTGTGTGCCCATGGTTGGCAAGACAAGTAGGAATAGGCTAGAAGGCAGAAGCATAAAATCCTGTTGCCAACACAAACTACTCCATAATTAGCAGATTCAGATTATGTTAAAATGAGCGTATGTATATATCATCAATGGATTCACTATTATATGCATAAAAAAATGTTCTTGGGGAAACCATTCATCAAGTATGAATAAAGGGAATGCTACCACAATTGCTTAAAGTAACTATGGAAATGTGTTTAAATCTTTTTGGGGGGGGGGTGCCTAAAGAGAAGGAGAGAGAATCTCAAGCAGCCTCCATGCCCAGCACAGAGCTCAATGCAGGGCTTGATCTTACAACCCTGACATCATGACCTGAGCTGAAATCAAGAGTTGGATGCTTGGGGCGCCTGGGTGGCGCAGTCGGTTAAGCGTCCGACTTCAGCCAGGTCACGATCTCGCGGTCCGGGAGTTCGAGCCCCGCGTCAGGCTCTGGGCTGATGGCTCGGAGCCTGGAGCCTGTTTCCGATTCTGTGTCTCCCTCTCTCTCTGCCCCTCCCCCGTTCATGCTCTGTCTCTCTCTGTCGCAAAAATAAATGTTGAAAAAAAAAAAAAATTTAAGAGTTGGATGCTCAACCAACTGAGCCACCCAGGCACCCTGAAAATGTACTTAAATCTTGGTTCTCTGCTCTAATCTCTACCCGGATCTCTTTTTAAAAAACTCTATTTTCTCAGCTTAGCATGAAGTTATGCACTTTAAACACCAAGCACCTTTTGAGATTTCTTCCTATAAGAATGACCCTTGTATCATAAGGATACTGAGAATTAGGATACATTGATGTAGCAAGGTTGGGCTAGAACAGATAGAAAAATGAGAAGTGTGAAGCTGCACTATAAAAATGTTATTCCTTTAAAAATCAAATTTTTTGATTGGGGGCGCCTGGATGGTTCAGTTGGTTAAGCACTGACTTCGGCTCAGGTCACAATCTCGAAGTTCAGGAGTTCGAGCCCTGCATTGGATTCTGTGCTGACAGCTCGGAGCCTGGAGCCTGCTTTGGATTCTGTGTCTTCCTCTCTCTCTGCCCCTCCTGCACTCGCACTCTGTCTCTCTCTTGCTCAAAAATAAAACTAAACATAAAAAAAAAGTTTAAACAAATCAAATTCACTTGTTTTTTAATACTCTAAGCATCCAATTTTTGCCTATCTAGGAACATTCAGCTTAGACAATTTATTATAATATTATTATTTACTACTTTAAATATTACTTATCCAGAAAAACTTTTAGTTTCCCTAATATTTTAGTGGCTTGACTTGTTTCTTTCCCTCTTCCTAAACCCTGAATTCTTACCTTCAACCCTATACTCTTTATATCCACATTCTTCTCTCTCAGAAAACTTAGACACACTGACAGTAAAAGTGTTAATCAGATAAGAAGTTTTTACACAGTCCTTCCTAAGAGCAGGGCTCTGGACCAGGAGCTGTGATGTAGGAGATGGGTAAAGAACAAGATTCTGCCCCTCTGTGCCACCCGAGAATATAGGGTAGATACAGTCAAGAAACGGTGAATAGGACTACAGGTGCCACCTTGGAAAACCCCTCCTGACTTCTCCAGGCACAGCCAGCCACTACCCCTCCACTGAGCACTAACACTCCAATGATCAGGCAGCTCGGCACAACATGGGGTTAGGACTACGGGCTCAGAGCCACAGTTCCTGAACTAAGCTTCACTCCACTGCTATGTGAGAGGCTTTGGGCACGGAACTGTACATAGGGCCCACCTCTCTGCCAGTCTACACCTGTGTGGGCCTACCTCAATCATTACAGCAATTGCCATGGTGCAATCTCATATGAAATGGGAACATTAGTCATACCAACACGCATGGCATTACTGGAAGGTTCAAATGAACGAACGCGAGCAAAGCACTTAGAACATATCCAGCACATAGGGAACATGCAGCATTTTATTGCTGTTATGACTATGTTTTTGGTAATCATCTTTCCTCCATGAACCTGAACTTCGTGACTGCTAAGACTTTTCTCACTCACCTCAGAGTTTAGCCCTATTCTAATTCCAACACCTGGGACAGTACAGAGCACACAGCAAATGTTTAATAGATGTGTGCTGATGAATGAATAACTGAGAGGGGATGAAGATCATAGCACAGTAAACCGGGAGGTCAGGAGGATTTGCACAAAGGAGATGGCCCATAAAATTGGGAAGACTGACATGTTTAGAAAGGAATAGGGAGAGCAGGTTAATGGTGAGAAGAGCGGAACTGCAGAAGGAATGGGAAAAATGTATATAACCGGCCAGGGCCCCAGCTCTACAAAATGTTGCATGTGAGGAAAACACACCCCTGCAGAGGTCCAGTGGCCTCTATTCACAGTGAAGCACAGGTGAGATTTCAGCCTCTGCTTGTCCAGGATCAGATGACTTGGGCAATACACACTCTGCACAACCATCCAAAGCAGCCCTGAGTCGGCTCCCTTAGAGGAAGCAGAAGTGCTTCCTCCTTTTCAAGCAGGTGCCCAGGACCTGTTCTACTTGGTTAAACAACTGCCATAAGCAAATGCCCTCCTCACTTCTCTGGGAAGCTGCTTTTACCTTTCTACTTCTAGGTCTCATGCTAACAGAGCACAAGACCACACCATGGGGTTTGAATCTCAAGCTCTGCTGATTATGCGACCTTGGGTAAGTGAAATTTAACCTCTCTGTGCTTCAGTTTCCCCATCTGGAAAATGGGGATGGTGACAGTTACCTAACCGGCGCCATGAGAAGCAGGTTGAATAATCATGTGTGAGACCCTCAGCACAGCGCCAGGTTGCAGGCAATACCTACTGAAGGCCCCAGATACCATATACCTGGCTACA
Organism: Puma concolor; assembly: GCF_028749965.1. Classification (NCBI taxonomy): domain Eukaryota; kingdom Metazoa; phylum Chordata; class Mammalia; order Carnivora; family Felidae; genus Puma; species Puma concolor. The sequence continues at coordinate 14,214,401 of NC_141675.1, forward strand.
TGATGTCTATGTTTCCAATGTGAAGCATCTGGAAAGCTAGTTATTCAAAATGAAAATAGCTTTTTATGCCACTGTGGGTGGGGAATTGTACATTCTCACGCTTTCAATTACCTACTTTATTGAGTACAAGAATGTGGTTCTACTTTTCTAGCTAACAAAATAACTAATATTAGAACGCTTTTGAGAAGCAGAAACTAGAAGAAAGCATTTGGATTTTTTCTATGTTCGTAATTACACAGCCTCTTCTCTTATCCTTGGAAGAACCCCAGAGGGTTCTCGGCATTGTCTTCCCAATTCACAAATGGAGAAACTGAGGCTCAAAGACACAGAAGGACCAGCTGCGGCCACACACAAATAGTGGTAGAGTTGACTGTGGCCGATCAGATACTAAAGGGTCTAGAGTTTCTGCAAGGAGGGATGACCCAGAAACAGAATTCAACGTTCACAATGAATGTGTTCATCAATGAACACAAAATTAGGTGCAGCACTTTGGAGGGATCCTGTGCAAGCCAGAGGCCCTTTGAAGCTCTCAACTTTATTCACTGCCAGACAGTTGCTCCTCTAGCTGAGGTTAGAATTAATTCACTGCATTCAAATGCAATGCTGACAGAGTGTGTGTGGCCCTGTACTAAGTGCTGGACTGGACTCCCATGTTAACCTCACGGTTTCCACTTCCTGACATCATAATAACAAACCTAGATATGATGGTCAGTTTTATGTGTCAGTCTGGCTGCACCACAGTACCGTTATTTAATCAAATGCCAATCCAGATATTCCTGTGAAGGTAATAGAGACATGTGGTTAACTTCTCCAATCAGTGGATGTAAGAGAAATTAGTCTAGACAATGTGGGTAGGCCTCATCCAACCAATGGAAAGCTTTAAGAGCAAACACAGGCTTCCGAGAGATGAAATTCTCCCTCAAAACCCTAACAACACGGACGGAGCTAGAGAGTATAATGCTAAGGGAAATAAGTCAGTCAGAGAATGACAGATACCATATGAGTTCATTTATATGTGAAATTTAAGAAACAAAACAGAGGAACATAGGGGGTAAAAAAGAGAGAGAGGCAAACCATCCCATAAAGCTGACCCTTAACTACAGAGAACACACTGAGGATTGCTGGAGGGAAGTGGGGTGGGGGGGGAGGAATGGGTTAAATAGTGATGGGTATTAAGGAGGGCACTTGTGAGGTGCACTGGGTGTTATACGTAAGTAATGAATCACTAAATCCTACATGCGAAACTAATATTACACTGTTTAACTAACTAGCATTTAACTAAAAACTTGGAAGAAAAAAAAAATCCATAACATAGGAAACTTGCCTGAATTTCTAACCTGCTGTCTGATTTTCCAACCTGCTGGCCTGCCTTACAGACTTCAGACTTGTCAGCCTCACAACTACATAAGCCAATTCCTTAAAATAAATCATATGTACATATGTGCATATGTACACACACACATTTATATATGCGTATTATACCCTTGTAGATTTTTTAAAATATGCATTTACAAGTGTATAAATATAAAATACCTATGTACGTATACACATGTATATCTATGTATCGCCTACTGTTCCTAGTCCGCCAGGGAACCCTGACTGATCTCTCGGCCCCCTCCTCTTCAGGGCTAGGGTGTGGTCAGCTCTTAGCCAACTGTGCAGTATGTGACAATATCCATCACAGCATGGGGCCGGCACCAAGCTCCAGGAAGAGCTCCAGGAAGAGGTGCTGGCCCTCGGTTCCCTGAGCAGGCACCCTTCCCCCTTTCCCGTCATACATACGCTCGCGGGTAAGCCCGCCCCCTATTAATCCTTGGCCTCCCAAGGCCGGGACGCTCTGTACCGTGTTGTGGTAAAGGGTTCCGTGGGAACAACTATTAAAAACAGGCCAACCCAGGCCTCCGCACGGCACCCACCCCAACTAATTCACAAGTCACAAGCCCAGCGAAAGGGCTAAATCCCACCGTAAGAGCAATCTGTCCCGCGTTGTTTCAAAAGAGGCTGAGTCAGCGTTTAAGAATTCATTACATTTCACATCAAAATTTAGTTTCTCCAGTTTCCTGGAGAAAATGCTGGAAGGTCTGGAAGTCTCCCGGGGGATGGGGTTGGCTACTGCTCCCGTTAGGAGCCAGGGCTCACCAGTCTACCCTCCTCTCTACCACATCCTCTCCGTATCGCGCCAGCCTCCTCCTTTATTGACGTTACCCACTTGAATCCCATAATCCATCGTTTTTTTTGGGGGGGGGGGGGGAATTAAAAAGTGCACTTGAAATCCTACTAGCAGCCAAGAGGGAAGCACAGCGGCTACTTGCACGAAGCAGTTGGCCCATGGCTGGACCAGCACTCCGGGAAAGCCGGGCTCGGTTTTCCTGCCTCTTTGTACCCCTCACATCCCAGCAGGAGCTCAATGAGGGCTTGACTGATTTGCAGCCTCCTGCTTGCTCTCCAGCCCATTCATCAGACCTTAGCAGAGCCAAACGGGAGAGGCGCAGGCAAAAGATACAAACTGTTCATTTCTTCTAATTGCCAGCAGCTCTCCCAACGGATTCTATGGGCGCATGGGCTGAAAAATCTCGGCTGAGAGGACAATTAAGAGATTATGTGGGGCCTTTACTTTTAAATTCCTTCCACCTTACCTACATACAGAAGGTGCTAAAACAACTCATCATTAACAGGAGATGCTTTTAAAGTTAATACTTTAGGGGCGCCTGGGTGGCTCCATTGGTTAAGCGTCCGACTTCAGCTCATGTCATGATCTCACGGCTTGGGAGTTCGCGCCCCACGTCGGGCTCTGTGCTGACAGCTCAGAGCCTGGAGCCTCTTCAGATTCTGTGTCTTTCTCTCTGTCTCTCTGCCCCTCCCCCACTCACACTCTGTCTCTCAAAAATAAACAAACATTAAAAAAATTTTTTTAAGTTAATACTTTAGAGAGGAAAAGACTGTAATGAGTTATCCGTGTGATTACGAAACCGTTTGAACATAGTAGCAAACTGCTCTGAAAGGGTAGGGTACATCACAGATCTGGCTGACAGAACAGGATCATACTGTGATCGATCTGCACTTGGGGCAACAGGCTTAATGAAACAAGGCACTTATTTACTCTTCCTATTCCCTTTCTGCTTTTGGTAATCATGGAACCCAGGAACAGAACACTGAATTTACTGCCATGGCCACTAGTAGGTTGCATGATACCTGTACAAAAACTAGATAAAGATGTCACCTCTGTGCTGAAGAGTCAGTACATGGTACCTGTCCGTGGAAAAGAAAAGCCCCATTGACACTTGGATTGGCCAGTAGACAGTACTGTTGTGCCAGGGCGGAGAAAAGGCACCCCTACCTTTGATCAGATAGAGCCCCTTGCCAGGGCACACGACCAGGTAAGCACAGCACAGGCTGAATTTCAGTGCCAACCTGTCTTCCCGTCCGGATGCTTCTATGCAATACCAAAACTACACGACTATATTCAGCGGTCCCACCAGAGGGATAAAATATTGTCGTTTCTCATCAAATAAGATACAGAAAGATAGAAGATACAAATAAGATATAAGATAAGATATAAGATCAAATAAGATACAGAAAGAGGAAGGAAATGGAAAAGTAAGTTCTTTAGGTGGGTAGGTACTAGACATACTTTATGATAGACCCAAACACTAAAATCAGTTACTCATCTGTTTATTCAGCAATGATTAAGCAGCTAATATGTGCTAGTAGTTAATGACGACTCAACAGCATCCCTCAGACACAATCCCTCAAGATGCCAACGGAAAGGATGTGTCAGTAAGAAGCTGGCAGGTGTAATGATTTCAGAAAAACGTTTGAAAGATTGGGATTAGTGGCCGGTAGAAAGGCTGCTGATGTTTAGGCAGCTGATGTTTACGCTCTCTATACTTCACACTTGCAGGAATTTCTGAAGGCTCTCCCTACATACGCCGCTTAGGAGGTACAGCACTGAAAAATGGGAATTAAAACCAATATATCCAGTTTTCACAGTCACCTATTTCCTTAGAAAGCCTGAAGGAAGACAGCTAATTTTAAAAGGTAGGCATTGAAGTCCAGGATTAGATGATGAAAAATGTTCCCTAACATAAGTGCAACTGGCTCTATCAGTAAACAGAAAAGATTCATTTATTCTTCTTACAACATAGCAAACCAGATTCAGAAGGTTTGAGAAGGGGGGGAAATATTTTGTAAGTATCTTTAATGGTTCAATCCTGTATTTTTAGTTACTAAAAATAATCTCACAACCCAGAAATTGGCTTCTTATTAACCGCTCTGAGTAAGTCTACAGATTCCATGTAACCACATTAAATTCTATCCTCCTTTCCAAAGTTTAATCCTGTGAGGATTATGAGGGGGCATTAATAATAATAGATAATGGTTATTTAGGCACTTAACATACACCAGTCATTCTTCTGTTTCTCTACAGTTGTTTTGCTCCCTTAGCTCTCTTAAACCTGATAGTATCTCCTCTTTCCTGATAAGGAAAATAGGGTTCAGAGACTTTAAGTAATTTGCCTACAATCACAGTGATAATTAGTGGTGAAGCTGGGATTTGAACCAAGGCTGTCTGGCTCCAGAGTCTGGGCTGTCCAGCACTACACTTTCCTGCTTCTATTACAACCATCATCTGTCTATTTCACTTGCCACACTGAATTATATTTATAATTCCCCCACAGCATCATGTGCTCCTTAGAGACAAAGACTCTCCACTCACCAGCACCGGGCCTACTGCATATTAGGCATCCAATTAATATGTGCTACATAAATGAATGAATTGTGCTTATGCTTATGGTTCTGCTTTAAACTACGCATAGCACCTACCAAAAGAACTTACCACATACACCACAGGAAACTGGCAAAGCTAAGTGCAACACACAACTTGGGAGAAAAGAAAATTCTAAGTGGATAGAAGCATAGACTGGAAGAGTTTTGTCAAAATGCCCAAGGTATTTAAGAAGGATCACTTCTGGGGGCTCCTGGGTGGCTCAGCCAGTTGAGGCTCTGACTTTGGCTCAGGTCATGATCTAGCAGTACGTGAGTTCGAGCCCCACGTCAGGCTCTGTGCTGACAGCTCAGAGCCTGGAGCCTGCTTCGGATTCTGTGTCTCCCTCTCTCTCTGCCCCTCCCCTGCTCCCCCTCTCTCTCTCAAAAATAAGGAAGCATTAAAATAAATTTTAAAAAATGGGGGGATCACTTCTGGGCTCACATTGTTCATCCAGGTTGAAAGAAGCTGCTGGGTGAGAAAGGGGCAAAATCTCTTGCATGGGCCTGACCAAAACTACATGGAACAGGGGCAGGAAGGGAAGCAACAAAATATTCCCATGCCTGTGCAGTGTAATCCCACCACAGGACATCCGTCTCGTCCAGGATGTTGGGAACGATCACAAGATGCCAGCAAGGACCTAATTTTACAATGGCCCTAAGAGTAAGTAAGCGTGTGTGTGCGTGTGTGTACTTAGGGGTGGGGAGGTGGAGGCAGAGAGCATGAATACCAGCCTTTGTAAGACTGTAAATAAACGTGGCTGAAACACTGAAAATAGAATACAAAAGTTAACCACAGTACCCTGACCAAGAAACCCAAAGGAACAATTCAGAGAAGTACAGAGAATCCAGTACAATCAAACCAGTCAGTGCAATCAAAACACAATCACAAACTGCCTGCCCTAATACAGAATTTTTTCCTGTTTTGCTCTCACAGAAACCAGATATAGAAAACATCCCCAACTAGCTTTTACTCTTTATCGTCCGAAGAAAGGGTAGCTTATGGCTTGTAAAGCTTTAGAAGGAATTATGAATGTGGAAAATGAGACATTATCACCCAAAGAAACAGAGAAATACAATGTCCTCTCTGTGGAAAATCCAGGAGGACGTACCACATGTTCAATGAAACCTCATTCCAATTGTCACTGTCCGCCTCTAACTCTAACATCCCTTACCACTAAGTCTATGGTAACATCGCCTAGGTTCCTCTAGCAAACACCAGAACACCACCAGCCATGGCCTTCTGGTTGTGGGCTTGCCCATTACTGCAATCACCTCTGCCTGTTACCAGTATCTGTCACGCCATTTTTGCCACCAAACAATGCCTTCTCCAAACAACAGCTGGAATGATGTTTTAAAAATGCATAAATCAGATTATGCCATCCTTGTTTAAATATTTCCATTGCATTTATAATAAAAGCTGTCAGCACACATCCACAACTCCACATAACCGGTCCCTGCTTCTCTCCCTCGTCATCTTAGTTCACACGCTGTCCGCTAGCCTACAGATGCCCTTTGCGTCATGAAATACTCTAAAGAAGTTTACACCAGCTGCTTCTTCACAAAATGGCATTTCCCCAGATCTTCTTCACTTTTCTCCTTAGCATTCAGACTTCACCTCCACAAGAGCCCTGACCATTCACTCTGTTTTCTACTTAATATTTTATTTTCACTATCTAAACTTACCTTGATCTCTGATTTCTTTATCATCATTCTACCCATTAGGGCCCAAGCAAGACAGAGATTACAAACTGGGCTATTAGAGCATAACTTACTAAGGGGCTAATTACAGAGTGGAGGCAGAGTGGAGGGAAAGCACAGGACAGTGCAGTCCGCAGGGCCTAGGAACAATGAAGGACATTATTACCTCTGGGCCTTGGAGGGGCGAGGGAGGGAGCAGATGCCAGCACAGGGAAGGAATGGGTTTTGTATTTAGAGGACTACCTGGTAGGAGCTGTGACCTTCAGAAGCTCATTCAGCCAACCCACAAGGACTGCAAAAAGAGAAAGTTAGAGAAGTGATGCCCCCAAAGTCCCTCCTTCTCATCCTCAGATTTCCAGCAGTAGCTCCCCATTTGCCAAGTTCAACAAGAAGAGGGCAAGGGTCTATGGATGAAGGCCAGGGAGCCACACTTTTTTTCAGTAAAGGGTCAGACAGTGAATGTTTCAGGCTTTTCAGGCTTTTCAGGCTTTTCTAGAGTCTCTTTGGCAACTCCTTAGATCCGTTCCCTTAGGGTAGAAAGCAGCCATGAGTGAAAGTAAACAAACAGGTGTGGCTGTGTGCCAGTAAGATTTTATTTATAGACAACTGAAATTTGAGTTCCATAAAATTTTCACATGTCATAAAATCTTTGGAACTTTTATTTTTTTAATCCACCTGAAACTACAAAAATCATTCTTGGTTCGGGGGCCAGATTTGGCCCATGGGCCATAGTTTGCTGGTCCCTGACATAAACCATTCAAGTCAGCCTCCCAGGACGTAGATTAGAGCTGAGAAGGGTAGATGTCCAGAACTGAAGTAGCAAATGGAAAATAAGTAGCACCTCTGTCTTGCCACAATTGAACGTAAGTACCAAGAAAGCAGTGACCTTGCTGTAAGCCCAGCACTTTGTATGGGGCCTAGATATATATAGTAAGTGCTCACTAAAAATTTGTTGAATGACTCATCACAGGAGTTTCCTGTTGGAAATCTTCACATGGTCAAAACCATTATAACTACTCAGAGACCTTGAGGCCACGCTAAATCACATTCCCCGACAACATTTCTGGGGCATGATCACCTGACATTTAGGCTTTTCTTAAACAAACAAAGAGTGAATCTGGAATCCTTAAATGATCTAAAAAATGGAAGGGGGTATAGGCATTAGAGGAATGTGCATCCTCTCTTAATATATCATCCAGGATTAGGGACCCAAGGCTCTTCATCCCAAGTCTGATTCCAGTAAGAAATGATACAAAGAGAGAAAAAGAATATTTTCCTTTGCCTTAAGCCAAAGGCAGCTCTGGGACTGAGCCTCAGGGAATCTGTATGCTTGGCTATTGATCCGCCTTCTAATCAAAATGGATAAATGCGCCCACTCGGGCTGCAGCTAGACAAAGAATGATGGACGCAGGTGGGGAGTTCCTGGACAAGTTTAGGCCTTTTTGCTTTTAACACAAGAGCAGCCCTGGTCATGGGCATGTAGATGCTTCCAGGAGCTGGGCGAAGGCTACTGTTATTTATAAAGTACCACTCAGGGAAAACCCTAAATTCACAACTTCTATCTCCAATTTTCACAGCAAGTCACTGTCCAGAGAAACAATAAGCATATACGTCATGAATGAAAAGAAGAAGAAAGAGATGTGCCCTGACTCACACCACATGAAATACTGAGGATTTTCACTACTACTAACAGTAATAGCTAATGTGCTAATTATTGCACTTATGTGCCGTGTACTACTCTTGCAGCTGTGCATATATTCATTCATTTCATCTTCCCAGCAGACTTATCAGGTAGGAACTCTTATTATTCCCATTTTATAAATTAATAAATTGAGTTGTAGAGGGGTCAGTAACTTTCCAAGGTCATTCAGCTACTGACGGGCAAGCAAGCTATCTGATGACCCAGGGAGTCAGCAACTATGCTTTTCTACGTATTTCTCCACTATATAATCAATCCACTAAAATCTCTGCCCAGGAGATGCATGCAATTCAAAATTGATAAGGAAACGACATCACTCATGGACTCAAAGTGTTTATAGTTAAGATTCAATACAAAATTCTCAGGAAACCAAGAGTAGGATAGGAGATTATACATTACGTCATCGAAGCATTGATTTCATGGCTGAATGCAATTCAGCACGGGTTTATGCAGTGTCTGCTGGGTGTCCCAAAAGGATGTGAGGTACTTCTGGGAACACAAGCAGGATATGACAAGGGCCCATTCCAAGAGTAACACAGGTAAAACAACTAATCCACGCAACACCAAAAAAGATCACCAAAGGGCAAGCTAAGTACTTGTTTCCATTTCTTCCGTGAAGAATTAACCCTCCTTAACACCAGGTGAACCCCCAAAATCTTCTCTATTAATAAAAAGTTTGAGGGGCACCTGGGTGGCTCAGTCAGTTAAGCATCTGCCTCTTCATTTCAGCTCAGGTCATGATCTCACAGTTCCTAAGTTCAAGTCCTGCATCAGTCTCTACACTGCGGGCATGGAGCCTGCTTGGGATTCTGTCTCACTCTCTCCCTGCCTCTCCCCTGCTTGCCATCTCTCTCAAAATAAATTAAAAAAAAATTTTTTTTGAATAAATTGTTCCCAGGTAGGATCATTAAAATTCCACATGGACACTTATGAATGTGCATTTGAATTAAGCTCACTGACTTCTGGTGATGTTTGGTGACTGGCCTATAGGAAACTAAAGAAAAGAAAATGTGTTGTTGAATGTTTCGGAGCTGTGCACATCAATAGGACTAAAATGAATTATTTTACAGTAATCAAGTTAATTAATTCAACTTCTTGACAGCGAATTGCATCCTCAGTCCCGTCTAGAGAGTCAGAGAAGTGTTTCTGAGGAAATTGGCTGGAGAGGAGGGTTTCAAGTGAGAGTGGAGAAGTACTGCTGTCTGTCTGTGTGTCTGTCTCTCTCTGGGGGCTGGCAGGTATATACTGGCAGGTATATTATGCATATAACACATAGAACCTTAAAGGAGAGTGTCCCCTTGGAATGAAGAGAGCAGGGGTGTGGTATCAGGTTACTCTCCTACGTGGATCCCAAGAGGCCATTTACACACACTGGCTGTTTGAGTCTGTGCAGAGCCCCTCTAAACCAGAAAGCCTCTTCTAGATTCCTCCAAACTTCCCTCCAGTTCCTTATTTGGCCAGAATTATACCACTGTCCTGTAGAGATGGAAAATGTGGATTAAAGAACTCTGAATTCACCAAGCAACGCCTTTCTGCTTGTGGCATCTTTCTTCATATACAGCTACCCACCCTTCCATCCATCCTTTCTTTTCGGATTTAGATAAAATTGGTACCACCGTCTTTTCCCAGACCTCTAAAAAAAAGCAGAGTATCCTCCAGAGATTTTCTTAAAAGTCTTGGGGGATTTTTGCCTCAAGGTCACTATGGGTCAACCAGATGTCTTCCACATCCTAGATGAGACTTCACCTCATGCTATACCTCTCTTGGCTCTGTGCCAACCCAGGCATGGATTTCAGACACTATGATAACCCAACCATGCGTTAGGATGTGTGATAGACTTTACTTATGACTTTAAAATGTACCTATACACATAAATTTGATTATCAGACTTTTTCATATTCAAATATCCCTCAGCCAACCTAACAACAGGAATTTCTCCCTGGCCACCCCTCTTTGTAGACTACAGCCCTCCTGCCATGTTGTCTCTCGTTCACTTCCTTCTGCCCATTGCTCTCTCTACTCTTCTCTCTTTAATCCACTTCATCAACTACCATTTTTGTTCACTGATAAACAAATACATTTACATATTTGTTTAATACCTTTCTTACAGACCTTGCCTATGAGGCTTCACTTTTTTCCTGAATAATTCCTAAACAAAAATGGTTTCCTCACCGAAAAGAACTCTGGTGCCAGCTATTAAAGTAATGATTGTTTTTATCTTCCACAATCTATTAATATTATACTCAGGTACAGAGAAAAACATTTACAGTGTTAAAATATATGTATATAATTATTTTAACAATAAAGCAGATTCTCATTCGGGTAAACATCTAAATAAATGTGGCGTGATCATTTTTGTATTAGAAATATGTCATATTTCTTAATATGACAAGGTTCAGCTTGTTTACAGGAAAGTGAATAGCTAAAGTTGCATATTAACAGGAATTCATTCTTTACATCAATTCTGTAATATTCACTAATATAATTATTTTGGAAAGAAGCTTCCTGCTGCTGGAGTCAGGTGTAAATTCTAGAACAAACTTCCTTCTTTGGGTGTACTGCCTGTATAAATTTCCTGAAATAGAAGTCCCTAACCTCAGGGGTCTCTGATGACAGTGGCCCTTTGAGAGCCCTGAGTCTGCTTCTCCCCATTAACCACTCAATCAGATGAATGACTCCCATGTGACTTTTTACATGTACTACATAGCTTTAAATACAGAATTAACCATGACATAACCTAAGAGTGAAAGATAACTTCCCACTAGAAGGATCACATCGTCATCCCTTCTCCATCCAGAGATGGACCCCATTGTTATTAGGCTTTATCCCACCTTTCAACTGGGTTTCCATCCATCTGCCTGAATCTAGCAACACGTATTTAAAGCTCCTGAGTTCTGCAGTGGGATTACAGGAATTTTGACAATTCTGACTCATGAGGGAAAAACAAATGAATATTCTTAGTGAGATGCCAAGATATATAAAAACATCATATATATCACATATATAAGACATAATACATAATTTTAATTATAATAAGATATACTAAATAGTTTTTACCCAAATAATAATGCATTTTGTGGCATTAGTTGTTTTTTTTTAATGAGTATTTACAACAGACAGATAATCCTCAGTTAATAACACAGTGATCTTGTTTTCAGAAGCACATAGCACTTCATGACAAAAAAAATAATAATAGGGGCGCCTGGGTAGCTCAGTTGGTTGAGCATCTGACTCAGGCTCAGGTCATGATCTCACAGTTTGTGAGTTCGAGCCCCACATCGGGCTCTATGCTGACAGCTCAGAGCCTGGAGGCTGCTTCGGATTCCGCGTCTCATTCTCTTTCTGCCCCTCCCCGACTCGTGCTCTGTCTCTCTGTCTCTCAAAAATAAATAAAAATGTAAACAAAAAATTTTTAAATAAAAGTAATAGGTAGAATACATAGTGTTTCATGTGTTCCCACTGACAAAATAGGAGAGCAAGGAAAAAATCCAACATGGAGGCAACGACCTGGCAATACAGCTGGTCCCCAAAGCAAAGAAGAATGGAACATCTAGAAAATACTTTTTACCAGCCCTATGCATAGGCTCAACTCGGGGTTCACAACCAGAAAGTCAAATGGAATATAAGCGTAAACTCACTCCTGTATGATTATCTGAGATGTGAAATGGCCTCTCCCCTTCCAATTCCCAGAAAGAGCCACCATCTGACATGTATTAGATATTTTATCATAGGGACTCAAACTAAACACGACAACTGACTTCAAATACAGAATTTCCTAAGAATTCTGAGATCTGGCATGGGGAATTTTGCTTTTTAGCGTGGGAAACACAATTCGCTAAAAGAGAAATGAATTTGTCAATCAACAGGCCTCAGTCTTGATTGTCAATTAAACAGACTCTAAAAACATCTAAATAGATGCTAAACATATCTATGCAGATGGCCTCATTCAGTCCACAAATCTCAAGAGAGAAAACTCTAGCCCATTCATGGAAATGTTATCCCCTACAAAGTGAGGGAGACATGACATTAAATATAATGAGTCTTTTAAAAAGAGTAACACCGATATTTGCATAAGTAATTTAAGAAAACTGAGTTAGGATGGAGGTAGACTGGAATGGGGGTACAAGAGGACTTAGAAATAAAATTCTACCTTATTGGCAAAAATCCACAGTATTCTTGACTTGTGTAAGTACGACATATTAAATATTATCTTTAAAAATGCAGTCCTTCCCAAGCAAGATTCCTATTGACCTCAGTGGAACTTCTAAAATTGAAATAACTTTGGTGATGGTTCCACATATGATTTAAACATAGTAACTGAAAGATCATCAAGCCTTTAAAAATTCTCCCTGACTATATCACCAACATATGTTCACTGCAATTTTCTCTTTCAGGGGTCACTATTATGGGGAATGCTAGGAAGCTTTCTTTTTAATCATTCACAAGATTTCATATCTGTATTACACTGAAATCTTTCCTTTTAAGACCATACCAAAAATTGTTCTAAAATGATAAGGATACACTTTGAAATTATAAGCATTTCCTGGCAAAATTAAAAATGGGTTCTCTATAAACACATGAACAACTAAAATATGTTTCAAATAAATGTCTACTGTATGCACAAATATGGACCACCTTGGACTATAAATAATATTTTTCCCAGAGTTCTCTATCCATAAAGTTTGCCACATGGGACAAGATGCAATTTGGCCAAGCTTTTTACTGATTATTGCAGCCGTGCTTACAAACAGCTTCCATGTTTAATCAACTGCTCTTCCCTACATTAACAGGTGTTACAGTAGGAAGGATTTGGGGAAAGAGACAATGAGGCTATCACATGATTACTGAATTTTGGTTTTTGGAAGTGATGCTTCCTTCCAAGGAACCGTATAACTTTCTAAGCAGGGAACATTAGCTTGCTCTTTCCTGTTTGCCTAAATCTTCCCTTTTGCTTTCTCTCTCCTTTGGCCACGTGAGGTTGGATGACATATGGTCAATCGCAGAATTTTTCTAGAACTTTAGCAGGGTTATCTTTTTTTGTAGCATAAAATGGTAAACTTTCTAAATCAATGAAGAAAGACTGAATTTTTAAACCAATAGTCTGAAAATTTGCTAATCTGGAAAAAGAAAATCAAATTAGAATCTTACCTTTATACCACAAACCCAACAAATTCCAAATGGATTGAAGAAATAATGTATAAATGATAGAGCATAGGTAAATATTTAACTTATCTGGAAGACAAATTTTCTAGGAAAAGATGCAATTGAAGAGGTAGAAGCAAAAAATCTTATTTTCTTAAAGAATGCAATAATAGAGTTTTTTAGTACTAAGCTGTAACTACAATTAAGATAATTTTTCTACTTGTGGGGTGCCTGGGCGGCTCAGTCAGCTAAGCGTCCAACTCTTGATTTCAGCTCAGGTCATGATCTCACAGTTCGTGAGATTGAGCCCCGTGTCAGGCTCTGTGCTGAGAGGGTAGAGCCTGCTGGGGATTCTTTCTCTCCCTCTCTCTCTGCCCTCCCCCCTGCAAAATAAATAAATACACTTAAAATATATGTAATTTTTCCACTTGTAAAAATTTCACTCGTACATATGAAAACTTAGAAACCACAAAAAGAGCAAAAACAAAAAAAGTTTAAATCACCTGTAATACCACTTGACAGCCATCTTTAATATTTTATTATTCCTACTATCTCATCTGTGTTATATTATATTTGAAAAGAGAACATATATACAGTATGCCAACAAGAACGTACTTGGAAGTAGCTAGAGAGGGACTACGACCCCAAACTCCAGGCATGGAGCATATAACGCCCAACCCAATCGGAGCCAGGAAAGCTGTGGAGACTTCCAAAAGTCCTCCTAAAAAAACATGGTGCCATGTTTGGCAGCCATCTGTGACCAGAAAGGAAGACACCGTGTGAACACAGAGCAAATGCACTGAAAGTAGAGCCAAGACATAAAGAGAAACGAAAATCTAATTTGAGCCCTGAAGTCCACTGAGCCTGAGGCCAGTGCTACCCCAGAACTTCAGATTATGCGAGCCAACACATTTCACTTCTCTTGGTTATGCTCGGTTTCCTATCATTAGCAACTGAAAGAGTGCTACCAGACTCTTTTGAGGGTAGGAGATTAAAATAACTCCCATGATGGCAGGTTGCCAGTGACCAACATCTCTTTTTCACCAGCAGTTTCCATTTCCTCAGCTTAAAACTATCAGAGCCCCATCTCATTTCTGGAGATGTGGATTCACACACTCATGCCTGAACATTCGAACCAGAGTTATATGAAGAAAACTCATGAGGAGATAAATGGATGATGGCCTACAAAACCACAGCCATGCTCTACAGGTCACTGACAAATTTTCGGGACACATGCAGGAATTTCTGGTGCAACTTAGAGTTTGGCCTCTTTCCCTCAAATATATGACCATTTGCATCTGACACTGTAACACAACCTGGGTCTTCTATGATTTGCCTCATATCCTCACTCTGAGAATGTCCTAAACCCACCACTATGGCTACAGGAGTTCAAAAATGGCAAAAAAATCAAAGGAACCAACTCTCACAAAATTATGGTATTTTGCAATTTCTATTACCAGCTAAGTCCTAATCACTGTCTTAAAGGATGAGTAATTACACACTACGAATACCGCATCAATCAATCAGTAACATGAATTTATTGACCTTCTATTATGTGCCTAGCATCACACAAAATGCTCTCTGAATCATGATGTGTATTGACACTATATTAAAATGCCAGGGTTTTCTTTGCAGCACCTCAAAGACATGTGTGGGAAACACCATGCCAGCCTCACTACTATATCCATTAACTGCACAATCATGTTCAACACCATCCATGGGCATTGACTTACAAAAGCACTGATCAGATTTCATTGCTGGTAGAAAAAAAAAATCACCTCAATGACAGTTTCATAATCATGGTATTGTGTGTGTGTGTGTGTGTGTGTGTGTGTGTGTGTGTGTGTGTGTGTTAAAGGTAGCCTACAACACAGAAAATAAGAAGAGGAATAAGACTACTATTAATTGCCAAGAGAAGCTCAGCATATAAAGATGATTATAAATTGTGCTGTGTTTTGATTCTGCAGATGTAGACTTAAACTGCAATAAAATTTGTTCTTTCTCGTCTCTCTTCTTGCTTTTATTGGCATATAAGAGATACAGAACCAGAAAACTGGAAGGGAAACAGCACCATTCCACTGAGAAATTTTCAACAGCTGCTGAGATTGTGGTTTGCCACAAGAAGGTCAAAGGTTTGGAAGAAGACCACTGGCAACATGGCAGTTGGCTATGCCACAACCCTTCTGACCGTATGCGAAGAGGCAAAGTGAATGAGGGCATCAGCGCTAGAGAGAGCGGCAGGAAAATTCGGACAGGTGTAAGCAGCGGTTAATAGCAGTTGCTCCTAAGTGAAAAGTGCACATGTAGTGGACCTTCACTGGTTGATGGCCTTGGCAGCTCAGCATCCAGATGTACTCTCTGGTCACCGTGACATTATAAACCCAGGCGCACCCCAAGTAATCCAAGTAGCAGCCACTGGACACTTTACTGTAACTCCCAATCTTGAGTAAAGTGGCACAAAATCATAAATGATAGAACATGGTCCAAATGCTGGATCCTAATGCTGGATGCCAAGAGCTGCCTGTTCCTAATCTATTGCCAAGCATCCTTCTTCAGTCTACTACCCACCCTGCCATCTACTTAGTGTCTCTGTTCTAAACTCCTTTTTTATGTCTTAACTAGGACAGAGGAGGCTTTTAACTAATGACGTGTCCAACTGCACCTCAGTGCTTGTATTTCTTTGACTCTTATTCTAAAGTACATTTCATTCTTATTTTTTTTATTTTTTTAACGTTTTTTATTTATTATTGAGAGAGAGAGACAGAGCATGAGCGGGGGAGGGGCAGAGAAGGGAGAGACACAGAATCCGAAGCAAGCTCCAGGCTCTGAGCTGTCAGCACAGAGCCGGATGCAGGGCTTGAACTCACAACCTGTGAGATCATGACCTGAGCCGAAGCCAGACATTAACCTACTAAGCCATCCAGATGCCCCAAGTACGTTTCACTCTTTGAAAGATACTTGGGAGCCACTCCAAAGAGTTGAGCAACACAGCTCAGTAACAGATAGGAATTAAGATAAGGAGTATTTCAGCTTATACCCATTATCCAGACCTTGGTGTCTCAGAGTAATAGCATTTCTTGAACAAAAATATCCCCACGGTCAAAATCCACACATATCCCCTGATGAGAGACTATAAACTTTTATAGTCACAGGACTCCCTGTTCTACACACAAGACCCCAAGCCCAAACCTTCCACCAACCAAACCCACTTCCTTCCAAGAAAGAAAGAAGGAAAGAAGGGAAGGGAAAAAAAGAGCAAAAAAGGCAAAAAAGAAAGATCATAATCTCTTTTAACACTGTTTTGCAGGGAAAACATATACATGTTTTTGGGTTTTTTAGCAAACTTTCTACTCTTATGACACCAAAAAGTTCTACTTTTTACCCAATGCTTTTTACCAGTCTTATATAATCAATATCACCTTTATTTTAATTTATTTTGGTAACTTCTCAATTCATTCTTTTTTAGTGTTACTGTTTCTAATAACACTAGCTTTATAAGTGGGATCACGACCCTGAGTACTAGATAACAGCTTCTGTTAAAAACAAACCATAGGGGCGCCTGGGTGGCACAGTCGGTTAAGCGTCCGACTTCAGCCAGGTCACGATCTCGCGGTCCGTGAGTTCGAGCCCCGCGTCAGGCTCTGGGCTGATGGCTCAGAGCCTGGAGCCTGTTTCCGATTCTCTGTCTCCCTCTCTCTCTGACCCTCCCCCGTTCATGCTCTGTCTCTCCCTGTCCCAAAAATAAATAAACGTTGAAAAAAAAAATTTAAAAAAAAAAAAAAACAAACCATAAATGTTACTAATTATGTTTTGATGAAAAAAAAGTAAAACCAACTCCAAAAGGTATGCCAATCGTCTCTATTGGTAACGATGATGGCTGCAATTCACGGATTGTCTAATCTCTGCTGGGCACAGAGCTGTATGCTTCACCTAAATTTTCATCAGTTCTTCAAGACAAGCACACGTAGCAGGGGCCATTCTCCACATTACTGATAGCAAAGCTAAGGGTATGCCAAACCTAAGAGTCTAAGGCCTGTCTTCTTCCTCAAATGCCATGCTGCTCACAGCTGTCCTTGCTTCCAGAAAACTGGGCCATGCCACCCAAAGTACCATCAGATGGCAGGCTTCCCAGACAGCAATCGTAGTGATCAACTAGTAATTAAAGCTCTACAGACCCTTTTAAGTGATGTCACCACTTTCCAGAGAGTTTCAAAAGAATCTTGAACGTTTTCCAAAAAGATATGACCGGTTATACACTGATGACATTCAGTCTCATTCATACCCTATTACCAAAAAGAATGAAGTAGATTATTTAAGAAAAAAGTTCCATAAATTAAATTTAATTAATTAAATCATGCTAGCAGGCGGTGCAAGAAGAAACAAGGCTCAGCCTGTATTTCTGTGCCTCTGGTAACTTTGTCTAACTCTACAGGGTGTAAACACTGAAAGTCCTTGACCAGTCATCCAGAAATGTCTTCAAACTGGGCTACAATACGCTTAGCAGAGATGCTGAGATGTTGAAAAGTTCTTTGGTTTGGGTCTTGTTGCCTCTGGAGACCTTTGCCCATCCTGTGGCTGAGGCAAAGGACAGAAGGAATGGCAAAAAGACAGCAAGGAAAGGATCCACAGAGTTTGACAACCCATTAATATAGATATTCAGACTCTGCACCACCAAGACGTGACTACATTAACAATAGTGCTGATGTACCCTTTGTATGCAAAAACAAAGCTTTCATAATTACCCTGATAGCAGCCACAGGGAACCATGTTGGGAATTTCTGATCTACCTGATTGTTTCTTACAAGGTTTTCTTAATTGAGGATGGTTTGAGTGAATTCAACTTAACTCTTTCAGAATCATTGCAGGTGCGGGGAGGTTACACCTGAGGCTCTCCAGCTGCACCGCCCCAACCACCAGCTACATGTGACTACTGAGCATTTGAAATGTGGTTAAGTTCACACTGAAGAGTAGGAGAAGTGTAGTATAGAGTTCAAGCCCCGCATCGGGCTCCGTGCTGACAGCTCAGAGCCTGGTGCCTGCTTCAGACTGTGTCTCCCTCTCTCTCTGCCCCTCCCCCAGTTACACTCTATCTCTGTCTCTCTCTCTCTCTCTCAAAATAAACATTTTTTTAAAAATTATTTAAAAAAAAATTTTTAAAGAAATAAAAAGAATGTAAAATATGTCCATAATTTTGACACTGATTATAGGTTGAAATAACTTTTTAAATCTATTAGGTTAAATAAAGTGCATCCTTAAAAATATTTTCGCCTGTTTCCTTTTAAAATGTGACTACTAGAAAAGTTAAGATGGCACTCGATTTCCATTGGACAGCACGGCTCTGACTGACGCAGTTTGATTCATCTGTCACTCACCAGCCAGGCTGCCACACAGGCTGTGTGGGTTATGCAATGCACAAGGGCACCTGGCAGCAGGTGCAAACAGGGACTGAAATCCACCCTGTCCCGCGCCAGCCAAGCCATCACCAGAGTGAGAGCCTTTCCCTAATTTGCACAGAGTGCCACATGGCTAAGCGCAGTCCTGCTTATTAGCTGCCTGAAGTAATTTAATTAGCTGTGGGAAGTAATTTAACCTGCCTTTCCCATAGCCTCATCTGTAAACTTGAGAGACCCTACAGACCTCCTAAGATTCTTGCAAAAATTAAATGGGTTAACTCACATCAAAGGCCTAACTCAGGGCTCAGCCTATTATAGTAAGTACTCAGTAAACATTAGTGACTGGGGCACTTGGGTGGCTCAGTCGGTTAAGCGTCCGACTCTTGATTTCAGCTCAGGTCACGATCTCATGGTTTTTTGAGTTTGAGCCCCACATTGGGCTCTGCACTGACAGCGCGGAGCCTGCTTGGGATTTTGCCTCCCTCTCTTTCTGCCCTTTCCCTACTTGGTCTCTATCTCTCTCAAAATAGATTTTTTAAAAATATGCTTTAAAAAATAAAATAAAAAATAAACATTAGTGATTATTAGGTCTTCTGTATGAATTATTCCAAATCTTGAGTCTTCTACAGAATGCTGAAAGTCCTTAGAAACACTGTCATTCAAATAGTAGTCCTCAAGCAGGTGACCGTTCTCTCGCTCAGACATCCATGATTCGAAAGCAAGGATAAGCAGCCAGGCATCGTTTCCCAGCAGCCGGCGGATGAAACGGAATCAACCCAAGAAGCTGCAAGCCCTGTATTCACCGGGAGAAACTTCACCACAACTACTGTGAAAGAAGTAAAATAAATGAATGTAAAGTTTTTTTCAAAGGAACACAGTGAAAGTCTGAGGAAAAGAGAAGGAATGCCAAATAAATGATTTCTCATCAACTTGCAGTGACTCCACCTTTTCCTCCCCCAAATGAACGCCAGGTGTGTAAGAAGGATAAAATTTCAATTAAAGCTGCTACATAAAGATTAAATGACCTTTAAAACAACTAGTATACTTGAAAAGGCTATTAATCATCATTAGGGGATGTGTCAACCACAATCCAAAAGGAGGAGGCCTCGGACTGGGCACATCATTGCAAAGGTGGTAATATTTCACTTCAAAGTGCAAAGTGACAAAGGTCCACCCGAGGAAGCAGGAGCGCGAGTTCCCGTAAGGGAGGGCTGTTACCTCAGCCTGTTTTCCCACTATGTGGAAATGAGTTCCCGGACACAGAGTTCATTAAGCTGTGAGCCCAATTACTATCACATGGCGTCAACCGTATTGCAATTACAGTCCTTCCAAGAGGCAGCCAGCCGCCGTTTTCAGGAGAGAAACACTGGTTTGGACAAGGTTTATAAATGATTTTCATTAACTATCATTTACCATTAGCGCAAATAAAAGCACTAAATGCCCACTTTGCTGTAGAGAATGACCTTTGGCCCAGATTCTCTCTCTAACCGATGAGGGCTAAATGTATTGTGACAGCTCCTAATCACATTTAGTGCAGCCCGTGATTTGATGGCGCTGGGTGTCCCATCAACTACAGACAGCCCTGGCAAGGCCATTATATTCCATTTCCTTTTAGAGATATGCATATTAGTATCCCAGGGAATCGAGAAATATAAGCCTTTTCCAATCACCCAGAGTATATTTCAATAGCTTAAAAAACTCCTACAGTCACACCATTACCTACAAAGGATTGCTTGCTATGAGAACATATTTCTCGTCTTTATAATTCAGGTTTATATGCCTAAAATGCATTAATCCGATCAGCCCTACTCTAGTACTATAGATAAAAACTCAGTCATCATAACTCACCAGTCAGAAACAATCCTCTCCAAAATCCACACATAATGTTTTGCAGCTCAGCTTCAGCTCATAAAAAGTTAATACAGCCGTGTGATATTTAATGCTGAGGCATTGGTGCCTGATTTTGTACTAATCCAGGATAACACATTTCACAGAAACGTCAAGGGGAAACACTGGGAAGTCAAGACTCATAACAGGAAAATGATTTACTTTGAGACTCTAACTCCTTGATCTGAATGAAAACAAGTAAATGGCCGCCAAACGTTCAAAATAAAATGCATTTAAATTTTGAGTCTGGCTCCACGTTACCATAGGCAATAGCTCTCCTTATCCTGAAAGAGACTGGCTCATACACTTCCCCAGCAAATGTCTGACCCCAAACGGGGGATAATGCTTTCTAAGTACACAGTCTGAGGCCAAGAGGGAAAAGAGGTATAAGATTTACAGAGGGATGCAAAGGTTGCTTTCTAATAAAAAGCTAAAACCAAAGGCGGCAGAATTAAACACCTCATTGCAGTCATGGTTATCAAGCAGGTGTCAGTTACTATCCATTGTCTTGCAGCAAGAAGGCCCTGTTGTCTAGTCTTTGTTCCCTGGTAGCAATCTTCACTGTCAGGGGGAAAGCAGCAAGCTGGTTCCGGTCCTCTGTTGCAAAGTGAAACATACTTGGGGAAAACTCAAGAAAAGGTGAGGCTTTTTATCTGGACTACAAATATTTAAGGAAAAGAAAAAAAAACCCACAAGGCCAGAGGATACTTTAGTCTTCTGGAAGTTAAATGGATGATTTACATAGACAGGTCCGCTTTCTAGGGACCTTTGACAGAATGTCTTGTGTTTTATCAACACCGAAAAGAGCCTAAACGATTTTTAACTTGGCTACATAGACAGCCTTTAAAAAAAAAAAAAAAAAAAAAGACCTCATTATCACTGTTTCCTTTACCTAGAACCTACCAGAACTTGGAAGTCAGGGAAACTGTTTTCCTCTTGTAAGTTAAACTTTTAACATCAAAGATGTGCAAAGTCACTTTAAAGATACAGGTGACTTCTATGTGAAAATGGAGGCTGCTGGGCAATTAAAGCATGGATGGTAAAAACAATGGTTTTCCACAGTTCAAGTACTTTGCTGAACCATTTATTCATACATTTTTATAGCTAGGGAGCTTGAAGCACAGTGAGGCAAGTGATTTGCCCAAGGTCACACAAAGCAGTGCCCAGCCAAGTGCTATTTAAGAAATCCGGTCCTGGTGGCACATGTCACTCTTTGGTGGACTTGAATATAACCAACTGCCTTAGCCTCATGCCACTGAATATTTAAAGCAAGTAATTCACTCACCCTGGCTGGTTACGGCTGCACAACCAGCTGACTAAAACGTTCTGGCTGTGTCTATAGGGAGATAAGGGGTTGGCCAGAGGCATGTGTCTACCCCTTTGGCAAGCATGGCTTGCCGTATGTTCCCCAGTTGGCTCTCCGGCTTTACAGATTATGGTCAGGAGTTTGTGAGTTTATGAATCCACATCGAAGAGAAGACACCACCAGCAGTGCCCTGACAAATGAGTGTCCCGAGCCTACTGGGATTGGGCCCAGAATGTGACAAATTCACAAAATTAATGCCATCCTGTGATGAGATCCCCAGCAGGTTTGGGGCAGGAAATCCTGGACAGTGTCACTGACTGAGTTCGATCCTTTTCTTTTTAGTGAAATGCCCATCATTACCCAACTTATGGTCTCTAATATTCCATGGCTTCCCAAAACAGTTTTAAAAAAGCAAAAAATTACAGAAAATAAAAGCCTAAGGTCATACAGTTAACCTATAAAGATTTCATTACACCACCCTTTACTGCTACCCTACAAAGAGATTCCCCTGAATATAACAATTCAGGACATGCTTTATTTGCACGTCTTCATGCTATTCTGCTCTTCAGATATGGATTACAGAATCTATAGTGCTTTTTTTTTTTTTTTTACTTCAAAGTCACTAAAACTAAAAGCTCTGCTCTCTTCTTTAACATTATGCATTTAAGAACAAGCCACCATTGGAAATAAAATATCCTAAATGCTTCTTCAAATAGACGGTCCGTGTTTTAGCAAAACAGGGCAGTTCCGCTTAATCCTGTTTCTTTTGAAGACAAAGTGCTTTTAAATTCGATCGTTAAAAATGGGTCACCTGCAACTGTGTCGATTTCCTAATTTATTCATTGCCTTAACCTTGACATGCCTACACACACCAGGCAACCTGTTCACAGACAATCCGTGTCAGAGTTTAAATCTGGGGGGAAAGCATCCTGAATGGTCTTTAGGACACAGAGGTGTGAGGCCAAACCCTAGGACGTCATTACAGCAAAGGGCTTAAGACCAAGGACTGAGCCTTGACGCAGAGATTAGAATCCTACTTTTGTTGTATAAGAACTACTGCCCTTGGCATGTTATTTAACTTCTCTGAATATCAGTTTTCTCACCTATAAGTGGGAATAATTTTTTTTTAAAGCTAACATTTGAGCAAATCGCTGTGTTTCAGACATTATTCTGATTAGGGATTTAAGCCTCACCACTTTAGAATGAAGGTGGTATTATTATTACTGCCATGTCACAGACGGGGAACTTGAGCTTCAGGAAAATTGGAAGGCTTGCCAAGGACACCCAGGAACTGGCAGATGTGGCACTGGAACCCAGGCTGTCTGATGCCAACTTGCCTCCTTAGTCGTTTTACTTATTACCTCCCAGGGTTGCTGACATAATTAAATGAGATGATACACGAAAAGCACATCACACAGCATACATTAAGTGCTCAGGAATTAGAGGTGTTATTTCAATTTTTATTTATCAAATATTATTTTATTTGATGCTGAGGTGAAAAGAAATGTTAGTCCTTGAAATTATGTTACTCCTTGCATTGGTAACATTCCTGTTTAGGGAGGGAAAATATTACTGACAATACTATAATGGTAGCGGCAATAATGCCATGATTAGTAACAAGGTAGTTTAAAGCATGGCTCTCAACTCAAAGGTCTGGGTTCAAAATCCAGTATCATGGAATGAATGCTGGTGGTATTCTTGCAAATTCAGACGTCGAAGTCCTAACCCCAGATGAGACGGCATTTGTAGGTGGGGCCTCTGTGTGGTAATTAGGTTTCTATGAGGTCATGAGGGTGGGATCCTCATGACCCAAGTAGTGCCTTTATAAGTAGGAAAGACAGAGATCTCTCTCTTTGTGCCTACACACCAAGGAAGACAATGGGAAAACAAAGCAAGAAGGCAGCTGTCGGGACGCCTGGGTGGCTCAGTCGGTCACGTGTCTGTTGGTTTTGGCTCAGGTCATGATCTCACTCACGGTTCAGTTTGTGAGGGGCTCTGCGCTGACAACTTGGAGCCTGTTTAGGATTCTCTCTCTCCCTACCAACCTCTCTTTCTCTCTCTCACAAGAAAAAAAAATATTTTTTAAAAAGAAGGGAACTGTCTACAAGCCAGGAAGCAGGCTCTCATCAGGTACCAAATCGGCCAGCACCTTGATCTTGGACTTCCCAGCCTCCGTTACCGTGAGAAGCAAATGTCTGTTGTTTAAGCACCTGGTCTGTGATATTTGCCACAGCAGTCTGAATTGACCAAAACACCTGGTCTACTACTTTCTGGTGAGATCTTGGGTAAGTTACTGCACCCGTTGAAGCCTCATCTGTACAAGACCTTCTATTTCCTAGGACTAGAATAAGAATTACATAAGCTGATACATCAAAAGCACTCAGCACCGTGCCCAGTGCAGAGTGAGGACTCTCCAAATATCAGCCATTATTTGAGGGATCACCCCCTTTCTCAACAGACTCCAAGTCTTTTTGTGTAAATCAAATATATGTCCATTGATAGGTGTGGGAGGTCATATACTAACAGAGGTTTCCAAAAACTCTTAGGTGGTATTACTTGTAAATCTCCAGAAGGTTTTATCTTAGAAAAGGCCTTTCATGGGGCGCCTGGGTGGCGCAGTCGGTTAAGCGTCCGACTTCAGCCAGGTCACGATCTCGCGGTCCATGAGTTCGAGCCCCGCGTCAGGCTCTGGGCTGATGGCTCAGAGCCTGGAGCCTGTTTCCAATTCTGTGTCTCCCTCTCTCTCTGCTCCTCCCCCGTTCATGCTCTGTCTCTCTCTGTCCCAAAAATAAATAAATGTTGAAAAAAAAAAAAAAAAAAAAGAAAAGGCCTTTCACCATCATTATCCTAGCAGGATTAAAACACTAGGTTTCTATGAGGTCATGAGGGTGGGATCCTCATGACCCGATTAGTGCCTTTATATGTAGGAAAGACAGAGATCTCTCTCTTTGTGCCTAAGAGACGCACAGAGTTTTTCTGTGTTCTCGTTTTTCTTCCCATGTCCTTTCACTGAGCATTTTTTCTTGTTAATGAACTCCTTTCCAGAAGTAGGTCTTTGGATCATTCTTTTAATACATCAATTTCAAAACCATTCTCTGTGTTTCTTCCTATATTGTTTAATTCATAATGCTGCCTTCACATGTGTGGGTTTCATAAAGTTGTCCCAGAATGACACTCCATGAACACAAAGTGCCTGCTCTCAGTAGCATGCTTCTAGAATCTTCTTTGGTTCCTCACTTGGAGATGACTCCATTCCTTGTCCCTTGCCCAACCCTAACCTGAGATAAGGTCCATCTCATGTCCTGGAGATTTCATGTTTCCTTCACCTCATAGGATCTGAAGTCAGAAAAACCAAATCGCCAGCCATTGAGAAGGAGAAAGGGTGGCATAGAGGAAGTTATCTGCTATGGTGCAGACACCGTTCATGCTTAGGCTGAATTTTTCATCTTTCAACCAGTTGAGTTGCTATGGCGCACATCGAGCCTTAGAATGGTCTTTATTTCTCCCTAGCTATTTTAGCTTATTAAAAAGTCTTTACTATCCCATTTTCTTTTTGCCCTGTAGTCTTTGGACCTCATTAGAAATGTGTATTCTTGAGAATGTAAGCTTTTGCCATACAGTCAGAAAATATTGAACTTCTCCCCTTTAATCGCCAATTAGCATTTTTTTGTTGTTTCTCTTTTCTGTTGTTTATGCACTTTGTGAGTTAGACTCTAATTTCTCTGGAAAGAGGCTAAGCCCTCTCACATGGATTTCACATGGGGAAAATGAAAGCAGGACATTTCAGCTTTCTCCCTCCCTTTCTCTTGTTAAATATTTAGGATAAAACACCAGTCCATTAAAAAGGAATCATTTTATCACATATAATGCTCCTTCCCAGAAAAGTGACTACATTATGCATCTTCTAGGCAAAACCACTTTGACAACAAAACTACATATTCAATTCTGGGTAATGACGGGGCCACAGGAGGGGGAAAACGAGGATGGTCTAATGGTCTGAATGCTTTCCTAGACAGCAAACAGTGGCCCCAGCCAGTCGGCTTGGCACGCCTAAGCCTCTCCTCTGAGGAAGCTGTCTCAGGTCACACAACATTGTTCCTAACGGATGTGTCTCCATCTGCCCTCTGCCCTATTTCTAAGGTGGACTCATAGTCATTTCTCTATTCAGATGTCACTCCACCAGACTGTACTCAAAGCAGTAGTATTTATTTCATAATTGTTTAAAGCAAATCACTTTGTCCCCGATTGCAATGACTGCATTCTAAAGCATACACATTTTGTCTTCAGATCAAAGTTAAATCCACCTCTGTGCTTTGTCCATATAGGTTGATTCTGAAAATAGAAAACCAATAGAGTACCCTCTTATGATTTTTATAAATGTGTAGGTAGAGATTATTCACTTAAGAACCAAGGGGCCTGATGCACACACAAGGAATACCTAAATCACTTCCAGTCAGAGATGTTTTCAGACACCCACTCCAACTGACCTCGTACCTCTTTTCTAGATTCCTTCAATTCTTTTAAGCCTTACTCCTTTTTCATAATACTGAAAAACTACTATAATCTGCTCATCAACTTCCTAAATTTTTGCACTTCCAGAAATATCTTTACTTTGCCTTCATGCTTGGTTGTTAATGTGACTGAGTATAGAACTGCAGCTTCAAAACCTTTCCCCACCCTCCCTGCATTGTGAAAACACTGCTTCTCCACCTTCCACCACCCAGGGTCACAATCAAATAAAGGTAGGATATCATTATAATTCTTATGCCTTGGTAAATAGTTCATTTCCTCTTCTCTCTGGAAGCTTTTCGGGTCTTCTCTCTATCCTCAGAGCACTGGAATTGCCTTAGGATATATTAAGTCTACTACCATGACTTTTGTGACAGAAATCTATCCCAAACTACTCGGTTCGTAGTGCTAAAATCAGATGTGGCCTTATGGATGGTTTAAACAAGGCTGTTAGGTCTGGGTCTCTTTCTTCCCATCCTCAGACCTGGCCTCCTATGTGTTGGATTCTTTCTCAGGCTAATACTCTCCTTAAAAAGAGCCCCTCTTTGTTTCATGGTCACTGGGTCGTTAAGCACTGGAGACCTCAGAAAGGGTTAGAGCCAGTCTCTCCCAGCTTCTCCATGGATTCTCTAAGAAGCATTAATTGGCCAGTTCTAGCATAAGGTAGAGAAGCTATCAAAAAAGGTAAAAAGGCTGAAGAGACAACAGAAGTCTCCTAAGTTAGCACCGGGTTTTCTTTTCCTTCATTCTGTTTGGCACTTACTGAACCCTTTCAATCTAAAGAGTTATATTTCATCCACAAAAAAAAAAAAAAGAAAGAAAGAAAAAAAGAAAACTTTCTTCTATTATATTTTAGCTACAACCTCTCTTCTTTCTTACTGTCTCTTTCTGTAGCTCCCGCTAGAATCATACTGGATGCCTAGACAGCTGCTTCACATCTTAACACTATTTCCTGAATTTCTGACTTTTTTACTGGACAGTGTGGAAGGTCTCCTTGATTCCATCTCCAAGAACACCATCAAGGTCTTCAATCTCATTTGATTTATTATTAAGCCCATCCATTGATTTTTGTTTTAATGTCAGCAAACTACTTTTTTTTTATTTTCAGACATTCTTGCCTCTTTTATGGATGAAAGCTCTTTATTTACTCTGAGAACATGAATTTGAATTTTTTTGCCCATTACTTGAATCATTTATTTTTAATTTAAATGAGTTGCTCTGCTCATCTTTGTTCTCTTGTGCTTTTTCTCTTGGTTTTCATCAAATATCTGGCAAACCTTGTTTGTCCATTCATATTTTTCAATATATGGTTTAAGACAGGTAGAATGAATTTACTTTAGATCTGTATACATTTGCTTACATGAGCATTTCTCCCTTAAATGGAGAGACTGAATACAGGTAGGCCAACGGAGTATGGGAGGATGTCAACAGGCACACATCCTAGATTATGGTTGGACGTGGGGCAATCAGACATTGTGGTTTCGTGGTGTGGGGGCAGCCACAGTTACTATAGGGATAGAATAGTTTGCTAGAATTTTTTTCCTGGGCACCCACCCATACCTCTTGTTTTCCCTGGCATGTCTGTTGTAAAGATCAGGATTTCCTACACATATATGCCCGCTTCACATATAGACTCCTATATTCTCTCTGCGATCACTTTCTTTAGGAAAGACCTTTCGCCTTAGCTAAGGGGCAGAAGCCCCTTCCTACAAGCTGTTCTGATTAACAAGGAATAGGGGGAATGACCAAAGGTCCAGGCTGTTAGAAACACCATTCTACACAATGAACAATTTTAATGATTGCTCCATGGCCCATTCTAGCTCTTTGTTGACCCCAGGCTTGAAGCTGCTCTGCGTTGTATTTCTACTGAGCTGTTGCCATTAATCTGATCACGTCTGTTTTCTACCTTCTACATATTCTTCCAAAGTTCTGGCCACTGACAGTAACTTTACTTTTCTCCTCACTGTTTCACTCTTTTTAAAATTATGTTTCAACAATTTTAATGGGAGAAGAGTTAGATGCAGATCATCAGTCTAGCATTTTGAGCCAGAGCCTCCATATACCAATTAAAGCCTACTGATTGACACACATTAAAATGATTGATCGTGCTGGGTGATGGCAAATGTGTAAGATACAGGCACTTTGATCTTAGAAGAAAGGAGGCTGGGATATCTTTTTTGGATGGAATTTGACAGTAACTATCAACATGGTAAATGTCCGCAATCCATGACTTTCTAATCCCACATTTATAACATACCCTACAGAAACACTAGCATGACAACTTAAACACATATTGTATAATTATGTTTACCAAGGCACTCTACCTACAAGCAAATAAATAGGCAATGGCATAAACAGGGCAACAGTTGGACAAACTACTGTACATCCATGAAGTAAGTAAAGAATGAGGCAAATCTATTTGTGATGACTGGGAAAGATGCCCACGATATGTGACTGACAAAAGCAAGTTGCACAAAGGTATGTTTTAGATGATCCCAATTAAAAAAGTAATAAAATAAAAACAGCACATTAATAATGTGCCTTGCTACTATCCTAACATATTATAAAATGCTTCTAACATATTTCTTTTCGGTTCCTACTTTTCTTAAATTTTCAATCTCTGCATAACCAGACATAGTTAATGGCTACTGTCAATTAATATCAAGCAGTAACAATGCATGAAATGCAAGATTTCTCCAGAAAAAGAAGTGTTGATAGAATACACTGAGAAAACGTGTATTGTATGTTAGAACATTTTATTTCCTATAATGTTCATATTCACACCTCCCCAATTTTAGGTATCAAAATTTCAGACCTAATGTCAGAGTACTTCATGCCACAATCTGAATTCATCTTCACTCAGGCAAAAGTATTTCTCACCAAATAATTTCTATAGGACAATTTGCCAATTTCATCCAGAATCAATTTCTAGTTGCATATAATGTATCCAAAGGCAGTGTGCTATGCTCTCTTCCTCTTCCTATTTCTCCTCAAGCTCAAAAATGTCTTTGGACATTTTTCTTTTTTTTGAGAGAGAGAGAGTGCATAAATGGGGGAGAGGGACAGAAGGGGGGAGAGAGAGAAAGAGAGATAGAGACAGAGAGAGAGGGAGGGAGAGAGAGTCTTAAGTAGGCTCCACATTCAGCACAGAGTCCAACACGGGGCTCAATCCCATGACCCTGGGATCATGACCTGACCTGAAATCAAGAATCAGATGCTCAATCGACTGGCCACCCAGGCGCCCCTTGAACATTTTAAAGTAAAGAGCAGCATGACCAGAACTGGAATGTATTACATGAAAAGCAAAGTTTTTCCAGAAATTACAATAAACTTTAAACTTGTTAACTTCAACAGTGACATCTGAATAAACTCACAACATGTAGAGGCACTTAAGTTTCCTAATGAGTCTGTCACAGGCTTTTTTCATTTCTGTTACAGTGCTTTTGTAGCATGTCTTTCTTCATTCTTTCTTAAACTTTCCATCTCTCTGCTTACGTTACTCATCTGTTCTTATAGGTTTTCTGCTTTTTCCATCAGAGCCTTTAGCAAGTTAATCATAGTTAGACTTGTGAGTCTGATAATCCCAATATCCTTGCCAGTTCTGAGTTTAATACTGACGCTTGCTCCGTTTCTTCACACTGTGTTTTCTGCCTTATAGTATGCCTTGTGATTTTTTACTGAAAGGCCTTTGGTGAGGTGGTAGTGAGGACAGGAGGGGAAGCTTTCTGTAGCCCTGAGATTAGTCTTGACCTCTCACTGAGTCTGTACCCCTGGACAATGACCTCATGACATGCTTCTCGGTCCCCACCTCACCCTTCTTAGGTGAGACAGAAAGGCGAGATGGTGCCTACCTTCCTCCAGGTAGGTCACGCTTTGGTAAAACACCAGTCAGTTAGGCTTTGGTGACAGTTTCACTTGAGGGCAGGCAGAAGAGAATGTTCTAGCACAGTTCAAACTGGTGAGGTTTCCCTTCCCCCTGGCAGAAGCACACAGGGATTTTTCTCCCATCTTCACTGGAGAGCCTGGCAGTCTCCTGGAGATAATACACACAAGTGTGGGAGCTCCTCTAAGACCAGGGTCCCCTGGAACTCTTAACTCTCAGACTCTTCCACACTTAGCCTTCAGCAATTGCAGTTTAGGTTTTCCAACTCTGCCATTAGTTCCCACAGAGGTTTCTGCTCTAAGTAGTAATTCTCTGTATTCACTTGTCTCTCCAATTTGGGAGGCAGTGGTTTATCCTGTGACCTCGATTCTCTGATGGATCTAAGAAGAGCTGTTGACTTCTAGTTGGTTCAGCTTTGCTCTTGTGTAGACAGGACTCCAAGCTCTTTACATGCCAGACCAAGAAAAGAGGAAATTAAAATGCCCCTAATTCTAGATGGTTACTTGAATGTGTCTGTGATTTGAAACATCTATTCCTGTTATTGATTTTAAATATGACAAAATGAAAAGAGAAAATATTAAACAAATATATCCAAGAAGTTAGCAGCAAGTCATGAGAAGTTAGTCTCTATCAGACCAACACCTCTATTAATGCAATCAAACAACTCCAATGAGCCTGGAAACTTTTCCTGGCTATTTGAAACTGGTGGTAAGAAAGCTTTTAACTCTATCAAGTTGGGGTGGGATGGAAGAAGGATCCTACTAATTGTCTGCTTTTATTAAGAGTAAATTACTAATGAGATTAAGAGGTGACTCCTTTAGATAGATAAGGAAGCTATTAAGAATGAGGGCAGCTTCCAAAATTATCCAAATTAAACATATGCACGTGCACACACACACAAACACACACACTCACATCACATCACATCACATCACATCACAGAAGGGGAGAAACAAAAGGCTAACAAATACAAGGGATGCTCAAATTTACTATTAATAAGAGAAATGCAACTAAATCCCATTGGGGGAAAATTTCAAGTGATGGTAAGAATGATTCTCATATATGTTTTTCATAAACCTGTTTGCACTGCTGATATAAGATAAACAGGTATAGCCATTCCAGAAAGCAATATGGCAGTATTTACACCATGTACATATGCTATAGCCAGGCAATCCAACCCTGAATATACGCCCACAAAGACATTCTGACACAATGGCACATCGCTTGTGGTGGCTGGGATGTGGAGGCGTTCTGGATGCCCACCACTGGGGAAATGAATCAGCAAAATGTGATGGATACACACTTGGAATATTCTGCAGCTGCAAGAAGCAAACCAGCTGTACACAGAACATGGGTAGACGTTAGAGACCTCACGTGGGGTAAAATATGAAACCAAATGAGAACCATAATATAAAACACAAAACAAGATGACACATTTTTTTAAATTTTTTTTAATGTTTTATTTATTTTTGAGAGAGACAGAGACAGAATGTGAACGGGGGGGGGGGGGGGGAGGGGGCAGAGAAAGGAAGACACAGAATCTGAAACGGGCTCCAGGCTCCGAGCTGTCAGCCCAGAGCCCAACGTGGGGCTCAAACTCACAAGCCATGAGATTGTGACCTGAGCCGAAGTCGGACGCCTAACCGACTGAGCTACCCAGGTGCGCCACAAGATGACACATTTTATACGTACTTTTAAGAATGGACACACTAGGGGCGCCTGGATGGCTCAGTTGGTTAGGCATTTGACTTCGGCTCAGGTCACGATCTCATGGCTTGTGAGTTCGAGCCCCACGTTGGGCTCTGGGCTGACAGCTCAGAGCCTGGGGCCTGCTTCAGATTCTGTGTCTCCCTCTCTCTCTCTGTCCCTCCCTGGCTCATGCTCTATCCCCTCACCCCCTCTCAAAAATAAATAAACACTAAAAATTAAATAAATTAAAAAAAGAATGGACACATTAAACAAAGCACATATGTGGAATAGGAAAGTTGAAAAGGGTCAAAAGGTGTTAAGGATCAAAGGTGGAAAATGAACAAAAAACAAGAGAGTGAGGCCTTACCTGGGGGAGAACAAAAAACACATGCACACCCTCTCTAGAAGATGTTCCATTTCACCCAACTTTTCAGCTTCTCCAGGACATGCCACCTAACAGCAGATAGGGACCTTAGCCTAATTCTTTGTCTCTTACCTCTTCATTTTTCCCACATGCCCCACATCTACCTGCTGGGTTCTCAACCAAGTAATCATTTGCTTCCTGTGACTTGGTTCATCACAGAGAGATTCGGTTTCTTAAAAATTCAGAATTTTAGTAACCAGTAACACCTACTTCCACATTTCACAAATTCAGACTTGTTTTGTGATTTCAAAAGTGACACTTAAATACATTCAGAGCATTTAGGGGCACTTAAGGAAACTGTATAACCTGTGACACTCAATGCTCACTTGGATGTATCTATAATTTGGAAGTATGTGTTCCTGTTATTATATGGATGAGAAAATGATAAGAGAAAGTCTTGCTTATACAAATAAATCCAGTAATTTAGCAGCAGGCCACAAATGAGAAGCTAGGATCGCTGACTCTCAGACGAGGCCCCCTGTGAACAGGGTAAAGCCCAGGATGATAAAGAAAGGCCTGAGAGCTAGTTCCACAGTTAGGAACAGACCACAGGTCTCCAAAATCCTAGGTCAGTGAGCTTCTTTCTGAATTCCACAAGGTGCATATTTGCGATCAGGTGTTTCCCAAAATGGTCCCTTTCTGGTGAACCCAGTGTCTTTACTGTAAGTAACGATACACAGCCCTGTGATGCCTGCTGTTAATTTTCAAGCGGGGAGCACCAAAAACTCACCTATCAGTGATGGAAAAAGATACAGTCAAGGGTACAAGAAATCAGGGACTTTTGGAAAAGTAGTTGGTAGTTCCATACTTGCATATTTATCACATGAAATACAAAAAGGCAGAAGAATATTTACCTTTTAAATATTTTTCTGCAACTGAATAAAGGCTTCAGTGTGGAAAGTCCAATACGATATGGCCATAGTTCCCTGAATTAAAACCCCTACCTTCTTTATTTACTAATCACATGTTGCCATCGCTGTGGTACTAGAAAATTAAATTAGTTCTCACTGACAAACTACCTAAAGGAAAAAAAGAAAAAAATTGCAAAGGCCCCCCAAAATGTAACATAGTCCCAGAAGAGTGAGTTAAAATGTTCATTTTAGTTTCCCCGAGGTCTAAATCTCCTCAGGCACCTTCTGTGATCTTTTATTTAGAGGGAAAAATATTCAGCTACCGCCTATACTTTCTCCTTCAGGCATTTAGCCCCAAAGAAAGAGGAAACAGGGAAATATTTCTAAAGAAAGCCCAAAATTCAAGAAATGAAGAAACAGATTAAAATGGAAGTGATTTTTGCAAGAGGTTGAAAATGGTGTCATTTAGAGTAACCCTGGATATACAGATTCCTTGTGACTAACTGTAATCTTTCATAAAGCATTGGAATTTGTATTGATGGAAAAAGCTTCCAGCTATAAGAAAACAAGAGCAGCAGCAATAAACAACACTGATCTCTTTTCTCAAAGAAGCACTATTCATGGACAAAGGAATTGAAGTGGAAAAATAACTTCAGATTTCAATCTACTCTGTAGAGTGATTCACACAAACATACACAGAAAACGGGCTTAAATGATAATCACCTGAACAAAGTACAATAAACCTTGCGTAATGTCACATCTCCCTGGTCGAAGGGACTTCATGCACTTAGCAATAACCTAAAGAGGTCACCGAGAGGGGCATCTCATCTAACACAAGTCTACTTAACCACTTCTGCCAAAAGAGATTCTAAAAATGCTGAAAGGTCTCCAGATAAGACTCCAAAGTCACACCCAGGAACACATTTCAAAGCTCAATAGCCCACACTAGCAGGAAATGAGTCCAGGTAGGTAACTTAAATCACCCACCCTAGGGATTTAACTTGTTTCTTCTCTTTTTGATTTCCGAGGGTAACTGCTGATCCAGCTTCAGCGACAAGCTCTTGCCTTACTGGAAATGCATTATCAAATTGCTCTCAGGATGAGCTGCTGTTCTGCTTGACCTTTGCTTCTGGTTCTCCCTTTACAACACTCCAGACTCACCGGTGGCTCCCCAGGAAACCCTCTGCATCATGAAAATAAGTCACGTGCAGAGAAGAGCAAAGAGGCACCTTCATATTAATCGCAATGCACCTAGAAGTACATCATGGGGTCTCTGAGATATGCAGGAGTGGTGGAGGAAACCGAGAGCAATTCTCAAAAGGGTATAAGAAGACCCAACGATTCCTTTCTAAGTATTTATCCTAAAGATATTCCCTAACATCAACATTTATTTACTAATAGTACAAACATCTATTTGCAAGGGTGTTCACTGCAGTTCACAGTTTCCCTACTTATAATAGGGAAAAACTAGAAGCAACCTAAAAGTCCAATATTAATGGCATAATTGTTTAAAATTATGAGCACATTGAGTGGAATATTATTCATCCGTGAAAAGTAATCCTGTTACATGAGTACTAACCCAAATATTTTTATGATGCAGTATATTATATTAAGAAAGTAGGCTGGGTGCCTGGATGGCTCGGATGGTTGAGTGTCCAACTTCAGCTCAGGTCATGATCTCACGGCTCGTGAGTTTGAGCCCCGCGTCAGGCTGTGTGCTAACAGCTGGAAGCCTGGAGCCTGATTCGGATTCTGTATCTCCCTTTCTCTCTGCCTGTCCCCTGCTCACTCTCTCGCTCTCTCTCTTTCTCTCTCAAAATAAATAAACAATGAGGGGCACCTGGGTGGCTCGGTCGGTTAAGCATCCGACTTTGGCTCAGGTAATGATCTCATGGTTCAGGAGTTCGAGCCCCACGTCGGGCTCTGTGCTGACAGCTCGCGGAGTCTGGAGCCTGCTTCAGAATCTGTGACGCCCCCCCCGTCCCCTCCCCAGCTCATGCTCTGTGTCTGTCTCTCAAAAAATAAATAAACATTAAAAAAAATTTTTTTAAATAAAAAAAATAAACATTGAAAACAAAAGTAGATTGTGGTACTACAGGTACAGACTTCTGATTTATGTTCAAGTGTATATATATTTGCATGTGTGTCTAAAAATACCAGTCCAGAAAAATACATACCCAGATCCTGGTAGTGGTTATTTGCTGGGTAATAAAATGTTGATATTTTTGCCCCTATATGTTTACCTATGAATATCTTCCAATTTTTCTCTGAAGTGAGCATATACTGCTTCTGTAGTAGAAAAAAAAATCTAGTAGTTATTTTATCCTTGGAAACTTCTTAAGGAAGACAACTTGCTGCTTTGTACAAAACTAAGTAGAAAAACACAACAGTGCAGACAACAAAGAAAGTAGGGTCTAGACAAGGGTCCATCCCAAAATGGGGGATGTGGCAAAGACATGGCAAATGAAAAGATAAGTGAGGGTTGAGAGTCAACGGTTTCTCTTCTGTTCTGCGTGACTTCTCTAAAGCATTTGACACTCACTTCTCTAGAATGTCACTCCCGGTTGGTTTCTTCCCATCCCCTTGCCTGTCCCTTCAGTTTTGGCTTCCACTGCTCTACATGTTACCTCAGGCTAACCTCTGCTCTCGCTCTGTAACTGTGTGCTCCACTAATCTCTCTTCTGGCCCTCAGAACGAATGTCCAATGTCCACAAGTCCTGCAGACCCATTCAACTCCACATGTCGAAAACCGAATTCCTCACCCTCTCCCCACCAGCCTGCTTCTTTCCCAGGATTCCTTCTCTCTTTTCAATGACATCATCATGCACCCAAAATAGACATCTCGAGGTTATTTTTAACTCCTCCCTAATATTCTTCAAGCAATTTAGAACAAATTATGTCCAGGGCGCATGGGTGGCTCAGTTGGTTGAGCATCTGACTTCGGCTCAGGTCAATGATCTCGCAGTTCATGAGGTCAAGCCCCACGTTGGGCTCTGTGCTGACAGCTCAGAGCCTGGAGCCTGCTTCGGATTCTTTGTCTCCCTCTCTCTCAATGATCTCGCAGTTCATGAGGTCAAGCCCCACGTTGGGCTCTGTGCTGACAGCTCAGAGCCTGGAGCCTGCTTCGGATTCTTTGTCTCCCTCTCTCTCTGCTCCTCCCCCTCTCACACTCTGTCTCTCTCTCAAAAATAAACATTAATTTTTTTTTTTTAAAAAGAACAAATTATATCCACCATCTAAATACCGCTGGTATCTGTTATCTTCTCTTTTTTTCTCGCAGCCCTAACCCAATCCTCCATCATCCCTAACCTGCATATGATACCTCTTCCTCCTTTCTAGTTCAAAACATATGTTCATTATTTCATCCTTGGGCAAGGCAATCTAGTACCCACCCCACCCCTGTTTAAAACAAAGTCCAAACTGCTTTCTGCTCTGTACAAGGCTCTTCAAAATCCAGTTCCAACTTATCTATCCAGCTTAACCATCCCCCCATCACCAACAACTACATCATGCCACCCCAAATACACACACTCCAGACCCACCAAGTCTCCACCGAGTCCCCCAAGCACGAAATGCATGCCGTGTCCACGTGTCCCTGCATCCCATTGCTACTGTCTGTAAACTCCCCTCTCTCTTCTCTGCTTAGAGTCTATTCTTTAGCATCTTTCTCAATACTCTTTCCTCTCTGATAATGAAGCCTCAGCCTCACTCCTGTGTGGTCATATTTTCCACCTTGCTTTCACATTACACACATTCCTCTCTTATACTTTTCATCCCCCTTCTTAAGCTGCTCGTATCCCCACAGGAGACTATGAATTGGGCCACTGCCCCGGTCCTCTGCAGAAGTTAGGAAGGCTAAGTACTCACTTCCCCAGTCTCTCTTGCAGCTAGGGATGGTGCTCACAGGACATAGCCCGGCTGAGGCATCAGCACAAAACTGCTAGGCAATCTCTGCATAATTGTTGTGTTTTCCTGAGAGTAGAAGAAAAAAAAAAAAAAAAAAACCAGCTAACACCTCCCTCTGCCTCTCACCTTGATATCCGGAGCTGCAGAAGCTATCTTGTCAACATGAGGGCAAAAGCAAGAGCACCACAGATATTACAGCCCCAATGTCACACAGCTCCTGAACAACACTGGCAGTCACCAATCTGCAGACTTATTAGCTGAGAAAAATCAACCATGGTTTTTCTACCTATGTTTCACACTGTCTGTTGCCTGCCACCTTCCTAACTGATATTTTTATCAACCAATTAACGTAGCAATAACTACTGGAGACCTACCAGTCTCCTGACACTGTACTATTTTTATTTGTTTTGCTTTCTCTAATCTTTAGGTGTCATCCTTTCTATTTGCAGAATCGAACGTTGACGTGCTGAAAAATTAAGTAATCTCTCAAACATCACACATAGCTGTGAAGTTTCTGAGCCAGGATTCCAACCCAAAAGAGCTGCCTGATTTGAAAGATTGTCCTTTTCACCACTTTTGAAGATGGATGCAATGAAGCTAGACCAAGAAAAGAGTTGCTGAAGACAACATGGGTTTGTGAGCCCAGCAAATGAGAAAATCCGTATCAGCTAAATCCATTTACTAGTTTACTGTTGACTTAGTAGTGGGGGATAGGAAAAAAAAAGCCTTGCTAAAGGTGGTAATAGAGGAATTCTTTCTAGGCTGCCCTCACAAGAATTATCAATCCTGCCACTATTTGTCACAAGAGATTGGATTCTCCTCTTTAAAGCCAAAAATGGTTACTGCCCAGTGCTCCATTTTCTTCAAGATGCTTGCAAATTCATTCACA
The DNA here is from genome assembly GCF_028749965.1 of Puma concolor. Taxonomy (NCBI): domain Eukaryota; kingdom Metazoa; phylum Chordata; class Mammalia; order Carnivora; family Felidae; genus Puma; species Puma concolor. The sequence continues at coordinate 14,252,441 of NC_141675.1, forward strand.
AAGGAGACCTGTGTTCAAAGGAAGATTAAGGAAAAGGTTGTTTAAAGCATTTGTGAGCAAAGGCACCACATGAAAGAAAATGCCTCTGCTCAGAGAGTGAGGAGGCCATATTTGGGATCAGGAATGATTTTAAAAGGAGTAGGAAAACACCGCCACAGTGTGATTTAAGGATCGAGAAATGCGTGAGTTAATTTAGCCTAGAGATAGGAGACCAAAAAGACAAATACCCTCCCCATATTACTCTTAGTCTGATGCACACCATATTGTGGAAGAAAGGCAAGAGCGATGTACCAGATGGCATATATTTAAATCTCGGTTCCACCACTAACTGTGCCCTGCTCTCTGAAACACAATTAGCTTAATGGTCAAATGAGGGCAATACACTTACCTTCTAAGGTTTCATGAGGATTATTAAATGAGATAACAGATAAGCAAAGCACTTAGGTCAATGCCTGGCCCAGTAAGCGTCAGGTAAGTGGTGTGGCTGATGATAACAATAGCAATTAGAAAGCAATGACAACAGCAATTGCTCAGAAGCACCACAACTAGATGGTGATCATGTCAACACTGGGGACAAAACACGTGGTTTAGACATGCAAGTGGTAATACTACGGGGCACAGGGACACACAATTAAGTCCAAGAACACTTTGGGTAAACAAGGCTGACTGCTTCCTGTGGAAGGGTTGATATCTTGAAGACCTCACATTATTCTAGAATAATCCTAAAAAAAAAAAGATGCTGGGCATTTATGTTTTATCAGTCCAAAGTGGTGGCTCCTACCCCCACCACTTATCAATAGCATAAACAGCTTGCGATGGACTTGACCACCAAATATAAAATTCTGTGTTTCATGCTAAAATTTTTACAATGGGTTTGGGTTCACATTATTTTCACCTGGACTCATAAAGTGAAGTAATATTAACTTCTGTCACAAAATCTCACATATGCATATTTTCAGATCTCATAAAATGTGACGCTTCCCAGGCAGGCCAAATTCTGAAGTCTGGCATCTCAACTGAGCAGACATAGTTGTCTATCAAAAGCCATCCCAACACCCAACCCCACTCCTAGAGAACACACCTATATCTGGGAAGCTGATGCCCCATGAGGTCACATTTCTCAGCTACCTTGGACAAGCCATAGCCTGTGACAAGTTCTGTCCTACAGAATCTTAGTGACGTTGCCTCCTCCACACTCTTATCCTTTCCTCAGACTGGATGCAAAGGATAGTTTGGCCTTCAGGGATGGCAAACCATCAGAGGGAAGGAGTGTGGATCCCTGCCTCAGTGCATGAAGAGAAGCCACCACTGACTGATAGGAACATGAGTGAGAAATTAAGTTTTATCGTGTTTGAGACATTATACATCTTTAGGTCTTTTCTTTCTTTCTTTCTTTCTTTTTAACAATAGTTCAAGAGAACAATAGTTCTCTTAGTTAGGAGGAAAGCTACACAAAAGAGTTGAGTCCATAGGACCAGTTGGGACACTTAAGCAACCAATGAAATCTAGACACATGTAATTGCACACCTTTAGGAGAATGTTTAGAAATTGAACAACTGGCCTCCACTACAATGTCCAGCCAGTATACCTGACAGGTGTTACTAACAGAGAAAAAAAAAAAAAAAAAAAAACTCTGAATCCATCGGGTGTATGCTAAGTGTCATATCTGTTTATGTGAAAAGCCTAGGGTAGTTATGGCTTCCATAGGTTTAGAAAGGATCTCTGCTGCAGTTTCCATCTCCGTGCAAATGAAAACTCAGGACAGGTAGTCATTTGAAGAATCTTTCCAAGTAGCTGGCCATAGGAGCCCAGCTCCGAGATTCTCACCTCTTGGTATTCACACCTTGTGTTATCTCCTGCCACACTGAAGAGGGCTGAGCTGTGTAACCAGTAGGGTACTGCAAACATAACACAGTGTGACTTCCCAGGGTAAGTCATAAAGACACTGTGACTCTCACTTTCCTCTCTCTCCGAGCATTTGTTCTGGGAGAAACCTGCTGCCATGTCATAAGGATAACCAAGCAGCTTTAAGGAGAAATTCACATGGCCAGGAGCTCAGGCCTCCTACTAACAACCAGCACTAACTTGGCAGCCACATGACTAGGCCATATTAGAAGCTGGTCATCCAGGGGCACCTGGATGGCTCAGTCGGTTAAGCATCCGACTTGGGCTCAGGTCATGATCTCACAGTTCGTGGGTTCAAGCCCCCACATTGGGCTCTGAGCTGACAGCTCAGGACCTGGAGCCTGCTTCAAATACTGTCTCCCCCTCTCTCTGCCCTGTCCCCGTTCGTGCTTTCTCTTTCTCTCTCTCAAAAATAAATTTAAAAACAAATTAAAACTTTTTTTTTAAAGCTGTTCATCCAGCCCCAGTCAAGCCTTCATACTGCTGCAGCCCTAGCTAACATCTGTGTGCTACAGCTCCTTGAAAGACCCTGATCTGCTAAGTTGTTTGAATTCCTGACCTACAAAAGCTGGGAAATAATAAATGCTTACCAATTTTAAGCCACTAATTTGGGGGGGGTAGATTTTGTTATGTAGCAGTAGATAACCAATTCATTAGCTTGTTTTAGAAGAAGAGAGAGAGAAAGGAATGGGGAAGGAGAGCAGAGGGAAGGGGGAGGGTAGGAGGAGGGAGAAGAGAGAGCTAGATAGCTCTACCTAAGGCTGAAAAGCTTTGCCTGCCTCTAGTTGTTTTTAATGTTCCCTGGAATGGGGTGGTTCAGTCGGTTAAGCATCCAACTTCAGCTCAGGTCATGATCTCATGGTTTGTGAGTTCAAGCCCCGCATCGGGCTCTGTGCTGACAGCTCAGAGCCTGGAGCCTGCTTCTGATTCTGTGTCTCCCTCCTCTCTCTGCCCCTGCCATGCTCATGCTCTGTCTCTCTCTGTCTCTCAATAATGAATAAACATTAAAAAAAAAATTAAGGTTTCCTGGAAATAGGGAGGACTGTGCCAGAGGTCATGGAAGTAATATATTGGGTTTCCTTCAACCCAGTCATATGATGAAATCAGTTCTGTACGTGTAACACACTCTTTTGAACATGGCAGCAAAGACTTTATTCATGAACTGATTACTGGCTCATCTGAACAGAAAATTCAAAGGTTTCTTTCTGTGTGTGTGTGTGTGTGTGTGTGTGTGTGTGTGTGTGTGTGTGTGTATCCTGGTGGACTGGTAAAAAACATGGCTAATTGAACATAGCAGATACTTCATTCAGGAAATCAGACACTATTTCTTAAGAGCCTCACATTTCACATAAAATGAAGACTTCAGGGCAATTTTATGCTCGTGCTGCTACACGGGACACTGAGTCTCTCCCATCCCATGATTGAGAACCCTCACACAAGGCTACTTCAGTTTTATCTTTCTTGACTGAGGGCACTTAAGAGGTGGGGGCGGGGATCTCAGTGCCTCCACATAGGGACTAGCTGGCTTGTTGGAAATGTCACAGTGTTTGATCACACTGGCATGATTACTGAGGACTAGAAAGCAAGGAACTTACGGTGGCTCTTTTCTCTCTTTACAGTTTGCAGGAACCATCACTCGCCTTACGTTATACTGGCTGACACACTGGCAAGGCCTAACAGCGGAACCCCACATCAGAAAAGTGTATCAGGAAGACCCAGAACATAGCCGAACAAGACAGGGCCATACCTTAGCATATACTACCAAGGGCAGAGCCCAGCAATGTTTGATGACTGTTGAGTAAGAGCCACTGTTGTGACCAGCAGTCGGTGGCACAATTCCAGTCTGTGGGGAATCCTCCTTCGAAATGGCTGTGTTGTTGTTGTTGTTGTTTCCAGCCTGATTTTTTTCACAAAATAGAAATCTAGCAAATATTAAAAAATGACATGGTATTTTTTTAATAAGCTAGTAGATAATTTCCATGAACCTCTAGTAGATAATTTCCAAGAACACCATATCACTTTTTAACAAAATCAATTTGTGTGTATACGGTCTTCTTTGCCTTTGAGGTTGCAGAAGGCATATAAACCAAATACTTAAGTGCATCCTGCAATGATTCCCAATCTGGAGTCCCAACCTGAAGATAATATGGGGCTTCCTCATCATTGTTAAAAAAAAAAAAAAAAAAAACGCAACAGGAATTACACATTTGCCCAGGATGGATAAGGCTATCTGGGTCAAATTGAACAGAGGGAAGTACACTAGCCCCCAAGGTCCAAACGAGGACCAGTGTCCGTTTTTCTAAACAAAATCTCATCGGAGTGCAAACTGTCTGCAAATGCTTCCACTAGACAACACCAAAGCTGAGTAGCTGAGAGAGAGGCTATATGGCTCAGAAAGCTGAAAATAGTTGCTCTCTGGCCTTTCGCACGAAGAGTTTGCCAACCCCTGAAATAAAGTATCACACTTCTCACTTTGGGCTCAGAATGTTTAGACTGATGTCGGACCCTTTCTTGGTTATGTCATGTACACTGGTCCCTAATTTCTTGGATTAATAACGTTAAAATAACAAATATGGTAGATCGAATCTTTCAAGATTTTGGGTGGAGTCAAAAGAAATTCCCTTCTTACCAAGTTTTGCCTTACTCATGCTTACCGAAATTTTAAAAGATGGAATCTGGACTGTTCATCCACTTGTTCAACAGCTTTTAAACCACTGGGTAAGTTTAAGTAGCTGCCTTTTTTCCAACATGTCTTACTTAGTTGGTCACCAATACTTTCTAGGGCTAAATACTCTTAGCCTTATATTGTGTTTTTAAGAAGAAAACATGTAAACTACTTCAGACACAGTGTTTTTCTTGATGTGAAGTCATAAGCACGGATTAATCCATATCGTACAAGATAAGAAAGTGCTTGTAGCAAAATTTAATAAGAGTGTAACAGCTACAGGATTTGAATTCACTGGTTTGGAAACACAAAGCGTATACATTTTGGCAGTTAAAGAGAAAACCTTCATTACAGTCTAGGGAGGAGGATTCCCATCTTACACCTTCAAGGCAACAGAAAGAGTCTCAAGGAGTGTCAGTTTTGTTACAAAGACGATACTTGGAATCCTTGGTATAAAGAACTTTCTCCTCAGACTCATCTCTTCTGAGATCTGGCAAAAGGATGAATTTACCTATGTGGGAACCCTGGCACTCTATTACAAGGAAAAGGCTTAGATGTTTTCTGCTTCACACACCTACTCAAAATATTATCCACATAATGTATATACAAACTCAAGACCCAAATATCTAGAACATTCCCTAGACCAGGGTTTCTCAACCTTGGCACCATCGACAGATACTTTGGGCATGATGATTCATCACTGTAGGAGGCTGCCTCACGCACTATAGGATGTGTACCAGGCATCCACAGCCTCCGCGGTAAACACCTGGAGGACCCCACCGGATGACAACCAAAAGTGTCTGCAGAGATTACTGAATGTCCCCAGAGGCAGGGGTGGGGGCGGGGGGGGGGGGGCACAAACAAACCGGCCCTCAGCTGAGGACCACTGGGCTAGTTCCTCTGGGCTGGTTTCTCTCTCCGATTGTCATCTTTTGCTGCAATACCCAGATTCCCTTCCCACAATCTAATCTACATGGAGAAGGCATCCACCGCGAGCCTCCCTTTTCAACTCCGTGTGTTCAAACCCCTCCCTGATTCAACAGCCATGAGGCACAGCCTCTTGTCACTGATGGGGCAAACATCTAAGTAGCCTGCGTTTGCTACAGGGTCCCCTGCGATAGATTATCGCCTTACATATTGCACATTAACAGAATTTCTTATGACAGAGCCAACAGTCGAATGTGGTTGTTTTCCTTGAGATCCTTTTAAATCCCCAATTCAATTACCGTGCTCATTTTTCTGATGAATCATCAGCAGAAAGCCAGACTATTTTTCAGAGAGTGATATGATCCTCAGCTGGAACATTACTTCTGTCGGACTCTGCTTTACCTACTTGGCACTAAACACACGGTCTGGCTCTGAAGAAGGTTAGACCTTAGTACTTAAGGCAGCACGAAATTAACCCCTTCTAGAACTTCTGGTTTCTTCAAGACAGCTTCTACGACCACCACCAAAAGAAAAAGGGAAAAAGTAAAACTAAATAATGGAGCCAAGTACGTGGTGTTACTTTATTATTGTATTTCTACATCTGATAGCCTCAGAGATGCCAATCTCAGCTCTAGGCCACAATTAAATTGATGCATCAAAATAAAGACTTCACGCCTGTTTTCAAACATCACAGCAGCAGTGAAATGTTAAGTCTTCGGGATTGCTTTTCCCTCAAGGATTTCCTTTCTTCTCTGCCTCTTGTTCCTTCACTAGAGGGACACACACCAGCGAAGCAACATGTGACATGTTGATATTGTCGCAGACAGCAAATCCCCACAGAATTCAGGAACTGTGCCATCAATGAGCGGGTTTCTTTGAACTCCAAAATGGCCTAAAAGCTGAAAGTAGAAGAAACACTGGACATGTGGCCGTCCCACACTCAGGCTGTCACTCTCCGAGCTGAGAGCCTTGGTTACCGCAGCAGGCAGGTAACATGGGCACGTTTCTGAGTGCAATGAGACCGGGAGGAGACAGTGGTTAAAGCAAGGAGGCCCCAGGGATTAAAACCCACCCGTCGGCCGACTTTCCCTGAGCCTTGCTCCCCGGACACCCGCCTCTCTGAGTTGCCTGAAGCTGTTGACAACACAGACACCAGGATTCCGTCCTTCACCTCAAGACCTCCCAGTGGTGAAAACTGAACCCTCCCTGATGCATAAGACTCCAAAATGAGCTCCAGTTCCTGTCTTTAGCTCAAACATAAAGAAATAAGAAGGGAATGACTAATGGGCAATTATGGTTGCCTTGGCTACAACTCTAACTTTTGGCAGATATATTAATTTTTTGGTACCTCTGTGTGTTTAATACTTGTTTAAATAGTACATAAAAATACCCAAAGGTGTCAGGATTATCGGCCTCACCATAGGCCTTTTTCTTTCTTGACGATTCTTCCGTGACTGCATTCTCACTCCCTGGTCCAGACTACCTGCCACAGCTGGGGTAGAGGAAAGCGTGGTCCCGTGGTCCCGTCTCTCACCATTTTCCATGCATTGCTACATTCTGAATGTGATGCCTAGGGGCCTCCCAGCTAACTGGATGTGTAAATAAAAGAGTTTTAAATCACTTCAAGGTGTCATTCAAATTTTCATCCTCGCTAACAGGGAGGAAATTCACCACACCCACCCTGGGGCCATTTTCCCATCTCTTTTCCTGCTGACACGCAAGTAATGTGCTAGACAAAGGCACAGCAAGTCCCATATTAGCATCTTTTAGGACTAACTCCCCAGTCCTTCCTCCAATCTTAACAAGCTCACTCTTCTCACTCATGAATGGAAAAAAAAAAAAAGAAATACAAAAGAGATCTAAAAACGTAGTTTTCATTATCAGACTTTTTTTTTTCATATCCTCTCTTTTTCTTATTTATCCACACCTGAAACCCCTAGTAATCATAATGAACTTGGAATGATATTTAGTGAGATACAAAAAAAATGAAAAAAGAAATATAGGCCACCTTCAAAGGGTACGACTTTGTAACTTAGTACTCCTTATCCATTATATAATTAGAAAATTATTCCCTGCATTGTTGTTGCAAGCACAGGGGCTCTGTGATGATATCAGTCTGGGGCTCTCAGCAAGACTCCTCTGCCTGTGGGTTCTGACAAGTGTCATTACAGTAATCCCTACAGTGAGAAGACAATCATTAGTAAATGGCAAAGAAGAGGTGTCAATGGTGCTTCAGCCACAGGTTCAACTACCCACTAATAAAGGCTTTGACCTTGGATAATAGAAAAGCCATCTCTTGGAACCACTTTACCAGAGACTGTTTTCTATAACAGCCAAGGACAAATACCAGGATTCAGTGGAACAACCTAAGTAAAAATAGCAACACCACTAGACAAAATTTTTGAATGAGATCTTCCTCCAGGCAGCCTCTACATACAACAGTGTAAGTAGTTCAAAGGCAATTAGTAAGTAATTCACCAAGAACCTAAACCAAACCTTAGGAACCTGTAAAATCTCCATCCTTGTCAAAGGATTGGTATCTCAAAGGGATTTCTGTCAACGATGGCTAGGGCAGGCCTGGAGAGGTGAAGTCACAGTCTGTGAGATGGTTACCCAATAAAACTTTCTGCAATAATAGAAAGTTGCCCAACAGGACGCCTTTAGACTTAGAACTTTTGAGCACCTAAAGTGTGGCTGGTACAAATGAAGAACTGAGTTTGTAATTTTATTTCCTTGTAATTCCATTTAACGCTAAATAGCCGTATGTGTCTACTGACTACCATATTAGATAATGCAGGCTTGGAAACTGAGGAGGGGAGTGCTGAGGACTGAGTGTCCCGTGCAGGCAAGTGAGGAAGTACTGCCAGGAAAGCTGTAAGCCCAGGGCAGGCAGAGCCCCCTCCAACTGATTGTCAAAGAAAGTCTGCTTCCGAGGTTGAGGCTGAATTCATTAGCAAAGTGTGCTCTGGTGAACGAGAGATGTGGCACAAGAACACAGAAAGGGGAGTTGGTGGCACGTGTGTTGTGATTTCACAAAGCCAGTATGGGGAGAACACACCTGCTAGAAGAAGTAGAGAGAAGCAGAGCAGGTGACCAGGTTCTGAGGCCATTAGATAGACAGCAAATCTAGAAAACAGACTGGTTTGTAGTTATTTCTTTACCGCCCTAAGTGGATGCTAACCAGAAACATGGTTAGGCAGGGACTGTAAATATGTGCCTGTAGCCAGACAGCCGGGGGGCCACTGGTGTCATATTATTTATTTAGCTATTTATTTATGATCTGTCATATTTATTTAGTTTAGTTACTCGCTTAGTGTCTGTCTCTCCCAGCAGAATGTGTGCTGCATCAGAACATGGACCATTCTGGGCTAGAAACTAGGCATTAAATAAAAGATCGTCAGAAGGAGTTGTCAAAAATATATGTGCAGGTCCCCTACATGCAATGTACCGTGTTAGGCTTGGAGAAAGAGCCGTGAAAAAGACAAACCTGGTCCGTGTCCTCATGGCTTATATTCAATAGCTAATTATACAATTAAGAATGTATGATACCATATTGACAGGGATCTCACACACGGCAGACAGGGGAAGGTGCAAACAGGGAAAAACTTCTTTGAAGTGTTGAAGTGAACTTCGAAGGCTGAATTGGGACTAACTGGGTGAGAGGGAAGTGAAGGGGGTGGGGGAGAGAGTATTCCAGGCAAAGTAAACTGCTTCGGCAAAGGCTCTGGGTAGGACAGGGTGAACTGCAGAAACTTAAATAAATGAAAACAAAAACACCAATATTACTGTCATCCAAAGAGCAAGCAAGGCAGAGTGGCAGGAGAGCTGACTGTCAGGGTCAGTTGGTGATGTTCCCAAAGTACTGCAGCCAAAACTCAGCCCCTTGGACCTCTCAGGAGCCTGAACCCACCCAACATTACCTGAGGGCATCCTTCCCAGGAATGACCACACGGTCCTGTGGACCCCAGATTCAATCACCTTTAACTCTAATGAAATAATCTTGTTCAATTTCTTAAATAGGGTCACAGAAAACCACGTTGGGGGGGGGGCTCATTTATCCGACAAAATCGAAGAGACTTATGCACACACACTCAGAGTTTTCTAAGAGCTTATAAAACACTCTGCTCATGTACTACTGAATTTGTTTCCAATCTAGACAGTCCTTAGAAAGAGAAAAATAGTATCCCCATTTCACTATTGACAACCCTAAGTCTCAAAAAAAAATGTGACTTGTCCAAGAGTTCAGTTAGAAAGGGCACAACCAGGATTCAAAGTCATAGCACCCAGGTCCCATGATCTTCCCTACATGGGCAGCTTCCTTCCAACTGAGAGTCCCAGGGAAAATACTGAATCTGATCCTTAGTGATGCCAACTCCACCAACCATGCAATTTTTTTGACTCTTTTTAAGTTTTTATTTAAATTCCAGTTAACATACTGTAATATTAATTTCAGGTGTAGCATATAGTGATTCAACACTTCCAAAACATCTGGTGCTCATCACAATAAGGGCATCTCTGAATCCCCATCACCTATTTAACACTCCCCCCACCCACTCCTACCTCCTCTGGTAACCATCAGTTTGTTCTCTATAGCTAAGAATTGTTTCTTGGTTTGCCTCTCTTTTTTTCCCTTTGCTCATTTGTTTAGTTTCTTAAATTCCACATATGAGCGAAATCATATGGCATCTGTCTTTCCCTGATTGACTTATTTCACTTAGCATAATACTGTCTGGCTCTATCCATGTCGTTGCAAATGGTAAGATTTCATTCTTTTTCATGGCTGATGTGTGTGTGTGTGTGTGTGTGTGTGTGTGTGTACACATATATACAAAATTACCACTTCTTCTTTATCAACTCATCATTCAGCGGACACTTGGGTGGTTTCCATAATTTGGCTATTGTAGGTAATGCTACTATAAACATTAGGATGCATGTATTCCTTTCAATGAGTATTTTTTGTATTCCTTGGGTAAATACCTAGTTGTACAATTGTAGAATTGTAGTTCTTTTTAACAGTCTCCATGCTGTTTTCCAGAGCAGCCGTACCAGTTTGCATTCTGACCAACAGTGCAATAGGGTTCCCCTATCTTCACATTCTCACCAACAGCTTTTGTCTCTTGTGTTTTCGATTTTGGCCATTTGCAGGTATAAGACAATATCTCGCTGTAGTTCTGATTTGCATTTCCCTCATGATAACTGATGTTGAGCATCTTTTCATGTGCCTATTAGCTATCTATGTCTTCTTTGGAAAAATGTCTATTCATGTTTTCTGCTCATTTTGTAATTGGATTATTCATTTTTGGGGTGTTGAGTTTTATACATTTTCTATATATTTTGGATCCTAACCTTTATGGAATATGTCATTTGCAAATATCTTCTCCCATTCTACAGGCTGCCTTTTAGACTTGTTGATTTGTTTCCTTTGCTGTGCACAAGCTTTTTATTTTGATGTAGTACCAGTAGTTTATTTTTGCTTTTGGTTCCCTTGCTTCAGGAGGCATATCTAGAAACAGTTTGCTATGGCCAACGTCAAAGAAGTTACTGCCTGTGTTCTCCTCTAGAAGTTTCCACCCATGCATTTTATTTTTTTTTTTTTCAACGTTTATTTATTTTTTTGGGACAGAGAGAGACAGAGCATGAACGGGGGAGGGGCAGAGAGAGAGGGAGACACAGAATCGGAAACAGGCTCCAGGCTCTGAGCCATCAGCCCAGAGCCTGACGCGGGGCTCGAACTCACGGACCGCGAGATCGTGACCTAGTTGAAGTCGGACGCTTAACCGACTGCGCCACCCAGGCGCCCCTCCACCCATGCATTTTAAAAAAATTTTTATTGAGGTTTTTGTCCTGCCGGTGAAGGCCCCCCCCCCCCCCAAAGAGCCTCTTCTTCTCTAGCCAGGGAGACCTTCTCAGCAACTTCCTAAAACACACTTACTTCGGAGTGGGAGGCCATAAAGAGCTGCTTTGGAAAGTTCTATAGCCACTTATTCAGAAAAGTTATGACATTCGTCCAATTCAAATGCAGAGTCTTGTTTTCAACTATTTTTTAAGTCAATCTGGAGAACCTGGAATCATTCACAGGGCCTCATTAGTTCTGAAATAGAATGAGTCATTTTCAGACTTCATGGATTGAATGCCCCAAAGCACTTTCAACAGTGACAGCTCTCATATCCCGAGAGTCTGCAATGGTCCACCAACTTATGCATGTGTCCTGTGATCAGAGTGACCTACTGTCCTGGGAGCGAATGAGTGGTCACTCTCCAGGCAATTCAATCCTCGTAACACTCAGATGTGGCAATAACTAGGGACTTACCAATCACCTTAACTGATAAGAGGATTCAAACCAGTGTTCATGTGGTTTGCCCAAAGTCCTCAGAGCTTGCAGGGTCAAAACTGGGGTCTGAGCGGGGATCTGACTCCCAGGGGTTAGTCCTACCCTAGCCCTGTGGGTAACCACAGCACCACAATTTAGCTGAGTGAGATGGACATCTTTGGGTACTAAAATGTAAATGCATACCTCAAACCTTCTACTTCTCTGGAGAATTCTCACCTTTCTACCTTATGAAATGGATAGGGTTTTTTCGGGACTGAAATAAAACTGGGAGCACTCTTTTTGCCTTAAGCTCAATGTCCTGATTTGCATGTCAATGCCAGCAGTGTTATTTCACCTAAGGGCTGCTTTTAAAACACCCAGAGCAGAGAAAGCAGTCTGGGCTGGGAACCTAACCAGTAAATTGTGGAGAACAGGCCTGGAGTCACATCTGATGAAGTGGAAAGAGAAAGAGTCCGCCAGACTTAAATTTAAATTCTTCCTCTGCCATATACTAGCTGTGTGACCTCAGGACGAATAATAGTTATTTCACAGGATTACCATGGAGAATAAAATGAGATCACCCAATGTGAATCTACCTCACTCCATGACTGGCACATGAAAAACACCCCATAAATGTTAGTTCGCCAAAAACCCCCAAGAAAGGAAACTCAAAATTTCCTTTCTTTGTAATCTCCTCAAACTTCCACCAGGGTTTCTGAACTCTAAACCTATGCGAAAACAATAGGCTGTATCAATAATAAGAATACACCAACCCAATTTTTTTTTAAACCCATCAAAAATTTGAACAGACTTTTCCCCAAAGAAAAATACAGATGGATGGCAACAGGCACATAAGATGTTCAACGTCACTTGTCATTAGGGAAGCACAAATTAAGGCCACAGCAAAGTATCATTACGTACCTACTAGAATAACTAAAATTAAAAATGTTGACAATACCAAGTGTTGACGATGTTAGGGAGCAACTGGAATTCTCAGGCACTGACAGCAGGAATGCACGCTGGATCGGTACATTTGCTATATTTGAAAACACGCTGGCAGCTTCTTATAAAGTTAAATACACTTATCCTACAATCCAGCAGTCCCATCCCTAGGAGTTTGCCCAAGACAAATGAAAATGTATGTCCACAAAAAACTGTTTCTTAATAAAGGCCTGAAATCTGTAAACAACCCAAATATCCATCAACAGGTGAATGGATACACAATGTGTGGTGTTTCTACACAATGAAATGCTAGGCAGTGAGAAAAAGAAACCTACTGGTACAAAGGTCAAAGCGAGTGACTACCAAATACACTTTGTTAAGCAAAAGAAGTCTGGTGCAAAAGACTGTAGAATATTGGACTTTATGTATATGAAATTTTGGAAAAGGCTGGGGTGGAGTGAGGGAACTGTCTGCAGGGGGACACAACAGAAGTCTCTGGAGGTGATAGAAACGTTCCACATCCTGTTTGAAGTAGCCTTTATGCAAGTATTCACAACTGTCAAAACTCACGGAATTGTACACTTAGAAAGGGTGAGTTTTGGGGCTCCTGGGTGGCTCCATTGGTTAAGCGTCCAACTTCGGCTCAGGTCATGGTCTCACGGTTCGTGGGTTCGAGCCACGCGTCCAGCTCTGTGCTGAGAGCTCGGAGCCTGGAGCCTGCTTCGGATTCTGTGTCTCCCTCTCTGCCCTCCCCCACCATGCTCTGTCTCTCCCTGTCTCTTAAAAATGAATAAATGTTACAAAAAAACAAAAGTTTTTTTTAAAGGGTGAGTTTTACTACCTGCAAATTATGCCAGGAAATCTTACTTTTAAAAGCAAATAGATTGTAAAATACAAGGGGTCTAACCCGGGAAGGAGGATGCAATCCTGGGAAACGGATGGAGGATGAAGCATGGGAGGATGGACAGGGTCAACTCTGCCACTGGTTTTGCGAATGGGGCTTGACTTGAACTTTTGGTTATCGGGAGAGCAAACCAAGAATAGGGGATTCGTTTATTAGCTAGAATCTCCATATTGCCCAGTCTCATTTCATCTGGCTACTTCCAGTGCCTGTTAGGTCAACACTTTGCTGCAAAAAAGTGTGTGAAGTGGCCCCACTTGTAAAGAATTTCCTTATGTTCTCATCTCTCTGATGGTCCTCATGTCCTACAGCATCATGATCTGTGCATAAGTGTGCCTCCTCCATGACACTGTGGGTTTCTCTTTCAATTTTGCAATCCCAGCATCTAGGAGGTGTATAATGAGTGTTGACTGACACATCCAGGCACCATTCGATGTAAACTGCTGTTTACTAAGGGCCCACTCACTAAGTGCCAGGCGTGATGCTGGAAGAGAATGTGAGCAGGAATGAACAGCTCACCCCCAACATCAGCCATCCAAAAATGAGGAAAATGGTGGCTCCTCCTATAGGACTCCCTCTGCAGGAGGTCACGTCCAAATGTAAAAACAGAAATATCCTGACATGTAGATTCCAAAGTCAAAGAAAATGCATTAGGGCTTGGAGCAGGAAACCAACTTGCTTTAATTTAGGGGCAGACACAAAAAATGTTAATGTATTTCATTCTAATGGACATGAGTTCCATGGACGATCCATATTTTAAAACATCAGAGCCCCATCACATTCATCCTGAGATTATCTGTTCAGCAGATGTGAAATGTATCACTAATTTCATTTTATAAGTGGGGAAACTAACCTATACACAAGCAATAGAATACCTAATTTTCCTCTGTATTCTCTGTTTTCAAATGGTAGGAAATAAATGCTAAAAAAAAAAAAAATATTCCAAGTTCTTGTGTAAGTGTATTTTTCTGCCTCTGTATCTGCCCATCTGGTTCTCATCTCTTCTCTTTGCCTCCATTTCTCTTTTTTCTTTTCTCTCCCTCCCTTAATACCTCCCTCTCTGTCCCCCTCTCCTCCCACTGCCTTCTAGTCCTCTCCAGGAGGGGAGTTATACCAGGTGTTTTGCCCCTGATACCCAGTCTCCCTGAGCTGGCAACAGCACCTTGATTCCCCACCCCCACCCCACCCTGAACTGTACCCCTTCCAAAGAATACAAACCGCAAGAACATGCAATGTAATGCCCACTACTTCCCTGACCAAGACGCAGCTATCTGATCCAAGCAAGGTCAATTAGATAACCTTGCCATGGACTCTGGCTCTTGAGCAGAGTGACAGAAAGGCAAAAAGATGACTGGAATTTATTCCTCTTGTGTCAGTGCCCTTGAGAAACCGTTCATCACCTTCTACTACATAGATCTTCTGAGATTCCCTGGATTTAGTGTTTCTCAAAACCAGGTGTATCATTTCTCCTTTGATTCTGCGATTACCTTACAACCTTACAATAAAATGCATTTTTGCTCAAATTAAAGTCAGTTTCTGTTGCTTGCAAACAGAGAGGCCTAAAAAATACAACTTTTTAGCTCATTTTTTTAAGTCTTAAAATTTGCCACCTACTTCTCCTAAAAAGCCATAAATGTGTAAAAGCAGGGCAATTCATTTGCTTTATTATTGTCTTATTATTTATTACTTATTATTTATTATTTTATTTTATTATTGAGTGTACCCCTGGGGCTTGGACTGGGATGTGGGGGCCTTCTATCCAGGTCCTCCCTCGCTTTCCTGATAAGAGAGGAGAGGTCCACTGACAAGTCAAGATAAAGGACAATTCTCTCCTAACCTCCTTCCCACCAGAAAAGGACCTCAAGGCTCCCCAAGGCAAAATCAGGTTAATGAGCACCAACTTGTTTTGATTCCAAAATAGTATACCTGTATTATTTCCAGCCCCACAATCCTCTAGGAAACTGAAAATTCTAGTTGAACTTGGAGCCCCAACTCATTCTCCTTTTCAGAACCCTGGATCACAATACGAACAATAATAATAATAATCACAATAATAATCACAATTACCAAGCAGTCAGTACCTATGAAGCACTGAATTACAAACTGTATACAGCTTATCTCATTCAAGCCATACAAAATTAATTATGCCTATTTTACAGATGAACATACTGAGATTTGGAAAGGTCAGGATCTCACTGAGGTTAAGAGCAATAAAAGAGCCAAGAGCAAATGCAGGTCTTACTGATTTCTCTCTTAATCAGAAAGCCAACACACTTGATCACAATGACATCCTTCCTAACGTGGGCAAGTTTCCGCTTCTGTGCTGGAAATCAGAGTTCACCCGGCTAATACAACACAAAAATGAAAGGGCTTCCATTATTTTTCACGCCAGAAACAAACACCCAAGGGGTTAGGCATCAAAGTGAACTGTCTTGATTTTATCAATTGCCTTTTCTCCTCTACTTGCCACTTGAGACTATGCTGTCCTCTGTGTACTGACAAACCCTATCTTACCTGGCACAGGAATATTTTTCAGGATAAAATAAAAAAAGAAGACTCTCACTCCCCATAAGTTAACAGCACTCAAGAGCTTTGCCAAAGGTGTAACTCCCATAGGGCTCACTGCCTCAGAATGCACAGCTCGGGGGACCTCAACCTTTGTATTTTGCAAGCTGCTCCAGCCCACCAGAAGAAAAGGGAGAATAGTTAACCCCAATTAAACCTGGCTCTTAAATACTCTCTCAAACACCTTTCAGGTGTAAAGAAAATACTAAAAGGATAAAATGAAGAACATCAATATGCTGGCACGTTCACTCAACAAAAGTTGACTGGACAAGTTTAGCTTAAGTACTGTATCAACGTTAATTTCTTCATTGGGATACACAGAGCATGATTAAGAAGGAGGTTAACGTGAGGGGAAGCTGGGTAAGAGGTATATGGGAACTCTCTGTCTTATGTTTGCAACTCTTCTATAAATCTGAAGTTATTTCAAAATTAAAGGCTTTAAAAAATGGGGCGCCTGGGTGGCTCAGTCGGTTGAGCGTCTAACTTCGGCTCAGGTTATGACCTCGCGGTTCATGAGTTCGAGCCCCGCATCCGGCTCTGTGCTGACAGCTCAGAACCTGGAGCCTGCTTCAGATTCTGTCTGTCTGTCTGTCTGTCTGTCTCTCTCTCTCTCTCTCTCTCTGCCCCCTCCCCCACTCACACTCTGTCTCTCTCTCAAAAATAAATAAACATTACATCCTCTGTAAGACTGATGATTTAGACAGCATCACTGATGAAATGCAGTTGAAATGAGAATCTTGAGTCATGCTCATCAATGAAGTATCATTGGTGGCAGCAACACAGAGTCTCTCTAGTCCAAAACCACAAGAATAAACATATTCTGCAAACCAAAGCTTTAATGAGAACTTAACAAAAAAGAGCGCTTGATCACGATACCTCGCATCTGGTCCATAAATTTATGCTTCACGGTAAATGGTATGCATGTCTGTGTGTGAGAGAACGGCGGGAAGACGAGGGGAGAAAAGCTGAGAATACATGAATGAGATGAAGCTAAAGCAGACAAGAAAGAATCATTTACATCACTCATCTGGGATCAGGCGAAGAATTCACACATCTGTACCAGTAACTACATAACACAAATGGAGTGAGTTACTAGGTGCTGGTCCTCAACACAAGGAACTTTTTCTTTTTTTAACTTTTCCAAAGAAAGTTTCAGAAATACCTATCCAAGAGCCACTCGGCATAAGCAAAGCACTTCAGAGGGGTCTTAAAAGGCACATTTCTTAATGGGATATCTTAGGCCTACAGAGAACTCTGCAAGAAACTTTTGGGGATGATCAGATCCAGGGTCGGGAACTCTTTCGAGGATGGGAAGGTCTCTTACTCAAGGGCATGACCATTTCATCTTTATCTGCAAGACCAGAAAAAAAGAGGTTTGTACAGTTTAGAGAAACTCTATTCTGACATGATGACTAAGTGCTTGAGATAACGGGTGAGAAAATACCTCACTAGGTCCCCAAAAGGGAGAGACCACATTGTCTTTGGATGTCATTGCAAGAAAAGGAAACTTTTTTTTTTAATTTTTTTTTTCAACGTTTATTTATTTTTGGGACAGAGAGAGACAGAGCATGAATGGGGGAGGGGCAGAGAGAGAGGGAGACACAGAATCGGAAACAGGCTCCAGGCTCTGAGCCATCAGCCCAGAGCCTGATGCGGGGCTCGAACTCATGGACCGCCAGATCGTGACCTGGTTGAAGTCGGACGCTTAACCGACTGCGCCACCCAGGCGCCCCAAAAAGGAAACTTTTTTGCAAAGGTTTAACATAAACCTGCGTGAAAGCACAGAGGAGAAATAAATGGTCGATTTAGGGTCTACTCCAATTCATGGAATCAAAGCATACATAGCATGTAGCTGCTTTAAAACATTTCTCCAAAGAGTAGTTGGTCGAGAGGGATCAGGCATTGTTATTCTAGGAACAGAGAGTGCCAGTCACATCATGAAACTCTGGTGTAAAAAATCCTTTGACTGATCCAGTTTTCTAACCTTTCCTCCTATTTCAGAGACTTTCTGAGGATGTATAAGCATAAACTTTCAATTCAGGAGACAAGCTGATCTGGCACTAAGCTCTGATTTCTTCTCCAATAAGACAACTGGGGTAAATTCATGAGAAAGTAAATCATGGCCCCAAATCAGAAACTGAAAAAAAGAAAAAAAAAGCCATTACTCCCTGGACACTTCATTTGAGGGAGAGAGGAGTCATATCCACTGACATTCTATTTACAGTACCCTTGCTTAGAGGAGGATTTAAGATAGAGTATTCAAAATTCATATTTTATTACTTTCACAAGTGAAAAAAACCACAATAGTTCACCGCATTATATTTGTACGTTACTGTGTTTAAATCCTATCACGCGAATATCCCCGCTTCACCCCAAGCAGCTTGGTAAAACCACATTCCATTTTATCCCACTTTGTCTTCCATTTAGATCTTAGTAGAATAACTTGGTCAGACATCCAAAGGCCCTCCCACTAATGAAACCAGGATTTGCTCAGAAAAATCAGTTGATAACTTGCCTTGGCATCCATCAAAGACAAAAAGAGTTATTAAAGTCTGAAACACCTCAAACTCAGAAGAACCAGTGGGAGAGCGCCAGAAGCAAACGAAGGGTTAAAACAGCTGATTTCTGGCTTAAGAGAAGGATGCAACACAATTTTTTTAAGGCAAACACCTGGAGGGAAAAAAGTGGTATCTTGTTTCCACCTCAAGAAATTGCAGACAAACCTAAAGCAAATCACATCAGTGGAATACTCAATTAACTGAACATGCTAATTAACGATATGTAATCAACCCGCTTTCAGGCCTGTCTTCACCTGCTGTAATTCTGTAGTGCGTTGCCTTCCTTATTCCTCACAAACGGTAGAACATTAGACAGTCTGCATGGTGCATCAAAGGGAAACAAATAAGCACAGATTTTTTGCTGATGGCAGGAATTTCTCATGCTCAGGGCATATGAACCAACAATACGGAAACGGCAGCACCGGCTGTGTATTTTAATTATTCCCCACACCTATTCTGCAAAAGAGACTTTAAGTTTGACTCGATAATACAATGCTCAGTTATGGTTATTTCATAAAACTGAGCGCACACAGTCATTTAAAGTAGTAAATATGCAGTCATGACAGAATTAAATATTCATGAAATCAAGAGCCACTGGAAAGCAGAGGATAGTGGACTATTAAAATTCATCATAGTTTTTACAATGTAAATGCTGTATGCATTCGTAAGGCACTCCAATTGGGTCTAGTGTGCGCCCAGATTCCAAGTTCCATGGTCGACTGCCATTTAAATTACAATACTGATTTGGGCAGATAAACAACAATGTCAATCCTTACCTCAGTTTCAAAATGCAAGGCAATCTGGAACATTTGCAAATACCAACTTGTTAAGTGAGCTTGTCTCCAAATACAGAACAGCAACACTCCACATGATCCCACTGTGTTTCAGGTATTTGTTTAATCCACTAGTACCTTCGGAAAGGTCCAACAGAAACCAAGGTAATCTTGTAGGAGGAGCACTCACGGAAGCACTCAACGCATGCAATTCTCTTCTAACCAGCCCAAGTAGCTATTTTGTTGTAGCTTCCTTAAGTGATGCAAAGTAAGAAAGTATTGGGACAGACCCTTCTTTGGTTCCACTATTCTCATTTGTTGCACCAACTCTTCCCCAACATTAGCAGGCAGTTTCCAAATGTATTCACAACCACACGTGTACGCTTGACACAGATACAACTAAACAACGCTAGCTTCCATTGCACAAAACAGAACTCCAAGCGTGAATGGAAAAATAGGCTCAGAGACAAAGCTGTAATAAATACACTCCAATCATATTACCAGAGCGTTGTTTTCTATGCCGTTTCCTTCACTTCCCAATTTTCTCCAGAAGAAACATCAGCACCAGAGAATGATGGCATCTGAGCCATTTCTTACTGGAATCCAATTACTTGAAGAACTCCCCCGGCCACAGTAAGAAGTAGCTATCCCCTGGTCTACAATGACACAGCAGGGCTGCGAAAGATTTCCAGGGCTCCTCTGCTGCCAGGCACCTGGTCCCGGCCCTCCTGGCGAGGAGGGGGCCAGCTGAGGAGGAGGGCCTCGACTTTAGAGCTGGGTTAGGCAGTGCTCTCCATTCTGCAAAGGAGCCAAACTTTGCTCCCATTGTTGCCATCTTAAGCTTGATGTCACCTCCCTCCAAGGAGTCTCAGAAGCCACTTGGCAGCTCCTGAAGACACGCTTCCCCTTGACCTACATCATCTCAAGAAGCCTTGGTCAGACTGTGTGGGCAACCAGAGGTCCCCCCACACGGCTCTTCCCGAGTGCCCTGCTCTACCCCGGGCATCACACCGCAAGTACCAGAAGACTTTTCCCTGCACACACCTCTGAATACGGAAACCAGGACAGGCTCCGGCACACGCCTTCCAGTTCGGAAAGTCACTCTCTCCCGTCGACTCCCCTCGATCTCACGCCTTCCCCACCTCTGCAACCCGCACCGCCACACAAACGAGGGAAGGGGTGGGGGGAGCGGAGGGGTTAAAGTGACAGCCACTACGAGAGATCCTCGGTTTTGTCCAAAAGGTGTCACAGCTCCAACACTGTGGACCTACCTTGCTCTCTCCTTTCTCGCTGTTGGGTCTCGCCTCGGGATCGTCGCTGTCCTCCACGCCAGCACTCTCGCCGGGCACTTCATCCTGAGCCAGCTGCTGCTGCTGCTGCTGCTGCTGCTGCTGCTGCTGCTGCTGCTGCTGCTGCTGCTGCTGTTGCTGCGGCGGCTGCGGCGGGGGCTGGGGCTGGGGCTGGGGCGGCTGTGGCGGCGCCTGGCAGGCTCCGCCAGCCCCCTGGGAGCGGGGGATGGGCTCCGGGCGCGGAGAAACTCCCTCAACATCCATCTCCATCTTCCCATTCACTGGAGGGCAAGACAAAAGCGGAGCGGGGACTTGGCAGCGGCGCCCGGCGGCTCCTCAGCTGCCCGTGGCACGCATGGCTCGCCGAGGAGGGGCCGCCTCCCGCGCGCCCTCCCTCCTGCCGCCCTTCGCCCGCGCTCCCCGCGGCTCCGCTCGCCCGCTCGGCTCCGGCGCTGGCGGCGTCTGGGCCGGGGCGCGCGGGGCGCGGGGGGCCGCGTGTCCTTGGAGCGGTGGCCTTCGGGCGCCCCCGGCAGCCCCGCTAAGCAGAGCGCATCCCGGCGGCGGCGGCGGCGGCGGCGGCGACGCCTCCCAGCCGCGCGCCCAGCCCCGGGGCCGCCCGGGGACTTGCTCTCCAGTCGGGCCTCCAGATTCGCGGTGCTTTGCAGCCTCTCCTGGGGCCCCTCGGCGTCTCCCCTCCCCTCCAACCTTCGGAACAAAGTTACTGGAAGAACGGCCGGGCGAAACGGACAGGAATGGGGACGGCCAGGTGCGCGTGAGCCCTACCATCCCCGCCCGCCGACCAAGCGCCGACCCCTCACCTTTGCCCTCGCCCCGGCGCCGAGGAGCCAAGGCAAGGAGGGGTTTCCGACCTGCGCCAGGTGGTGGCGGCGAGGACTGGCAGGAGGCGAGCACGCGGAGGGCCGGGGGCCGGCGCGCCCACCCCCAAGGCCGGGCGACCCCCACCTCCACGCCGGCCCGCTCTCCCCCGCCCCGCCCCCCGCGCCGCGCCGCGCGCGTCTCCGGGGTCAGCCCTCCGGAGCGTGCGTGAGTGTGTCCCCGGGCTCCCGCGCCTCGGTCGGCTCCGCCGCCGCCGGCTCCGCGCCGCACGGCTCAGCGCCGGAGAACTGGAGTGAAGAAGCGGAGCCGGCGGCCGGCTCCGGGCAGGAGATCGACCTACCCTCGCCTCCGACCCGATCGCGGGCAGGAACCGGGAAGGGGTGGGGCCCCGCGTGGACGGCGAGGACGCGAGGCTCGCAGCGCGCCCGAGTTGGGCGTAAAGGTCGGCCAGAGAGGGTCGATGGGGGAGGCTGAGGGCGAAGCGAGAAGTCGCTGCCAGGCATTGACTGCTGTGTGTCCCGGGGTGGGCGCCAACTGGGCGCCGCCGCTCCCAAGTGGCGAGCCCTCCGGTGCTGGAAGGGCGTCCTCCGCAGGGCAGGTCTCCAGGAGGCTCGGGTGGTGACCCCAGGCCGGGCGGCGAGCTGCGTCTGCAAATATAGACAGATAGAGGTGACAAGGGTAGACTTGGAATTTCTTAAATCGGGGCTCGCCGACAGTCAGGTGATCAGCATGACTTCTAAATTTAACGCCGCTTGGTCCTGGGGAGTAGCTTACAACTTCACGGGAACTGCTCCTGCAACTCTGCGCTTCCAGGAGGGGACCCTCCAGCAGCTGTGGAGAGAAATAGCAGGTTATTAAGAACCTGTTTAATATTAAATAGAGCCCATTGTTCTGGGCTTTGAGTTCCATAATGCCCCCAAATGGATCAGCAGATAAATGAACTATTCATGCATTTCTTAGCAGAGGGTGGCTTCCCCCCACCCCACCCATAACATATAATGCATCGCAGATAACGCTTACCTAATGAAACTAGAAAATTGCATTGTTCGTGACTGCTTTGCACTAACTTAAAGACTTTTCCATATCAAGACACACTGTCTCAATACATGCAGTTACACAAGGACACGTCATTAGGTCCTATCCGTCAATGCAATCTCTTAATCTCTGACTCTGCCTGTAAATGTGACCGAAATTAATTGCCACTTTAATTTAATCGGTGTAGACAGCCAATCTGGATATTGCAACGCGAGCATGCTTTTGGAAAGAAAAAGTTTGGGGACTGACTTACTGATTTGCTTTTCTTCAGAGTTTCTGAAAACTGGATTTCAAGCTCATTTTCGAATTTGGGAACTTGTTAAAATAAAATGAGCTTGCATTGGTATGAAATCCACTGTACTTCTAAATGACATATGACCCTTTAGGCAGTAATATACCAGCCAAAAATCTAGAGAGCTATGTGCCTCCAAAGAAGTCCTTACTCTCCATCTCCTCCCCAGAATATTGTTATAAATCAATTCTTCTAGTATTTTTACAACGGTATATTAGATCTGTGTAAAGTCCTTAGCAGAGTGCCTTAGTGCACAGTGAGCACTCCACAATCATAACCTGTTATGCTGAAAATAGTAAGGTGATAGAAATTCACCGTGACACTCATCTGAGGACCTTGATTTAGGAAGAAGAAATCGTCAGTTTAATCTGTTTATATAAATTATTCTCAAAGGTATTTGGTATCTTCAAAGAATGAAGTCCCTTCTGAAGGCAGGAAGAAAGTCGGTGTGGTGTTCTGTGCAATAAAGTTTTGAATTTGTCAGATTTTCCTTCCAGTGTAGAAGTAAAAACTGCATGTCAGGCCCAACAGGATCTGGAACAGCCGACCAGTAAGTTATTATTCTTACATGCTTGTCACTTTCGAATGTATTTGTGAACTTCTTTCAAGGCTTAAATGAAGATTAAATCAAAATAAAGATACAATACTTCCACTAAATCTGTTCTAAATTTAGGTATGTGCTTGCAAAGAGTCCCACTGTTAAATGCAAATATTTTTCTTTCTCTGCCCTTCTATTTTTTGGGGGGACACAGATATTTTTTTTGCATCTGTCATAAGTAAATATGGGCTCAGAAAATATATTACATTTCAAAACTGTTGATTGCACCTAATTATGCATGCAAATTGCTACTTCAAGCATGCAGACAGCTTGCAACATTTTGAAAATTTTGCCCTAGTAGTCATCTGAGGTATTTGTGGTACTATTTTGCTTTTGCCTTAAATGACTTCATTCCCGATTAGCTTCCCGATAGTGATGGATCTATGAATAATTTTGACCTTTTGATGTCTCTCTTTTAGATGATTCAAATTAGCAAATCAGGACTGCCAACAAAATCACCCCTCTTATTGTTTATACCAGACCATTTGATGTTTTGAGTCATTGAAATGAGAGTTTACAAAAAGGTGTCCTGAAAGAACCATCTAATCCTTTGCTACTCAAAATGTGATCAGTGGCCCTGCAGCATCTCAACACCGGTATTGTTAGAAGTACAGTCTCAGGCCCCACCCCAGATTTGCTACATCATAGTCTGCATTTTGACAAGATCCCCACGGGATTCCTACCACATGCAATTGGAGAAGCTGTAATACATCACATAGTTGGCCCTTCTACATTATAACTATCTTTGGCACTGTTCTCCTAAAATACTACTGGAAGAGACTTATTAGGAAAACACAATCATAGAAACTTTTTTTTTTTTTTTTTTTTTTTTGGTCAAAACATTATTGCCCCTTCCTGCCCTCCCCTCCCAGGATCTTAGTGCTGCATAATGAGAAGGTACAAAAATTAAGAATGTAACAATGTTGTGTACTGGTAAGTGGATTAGAAGTATATAATTTTCTCACATCAGAAAACGCTAACCTGGGGTGCCTGGGTTGCTTAGTCTGTTAAGTGTCTGACTTCTGGTCAGGTCATGATCTCGCGATTCACGAGTTCAAGGCCTGCATCAGGCTCTGTGCTGACAGCTTGGAGCCTGGGGCCTGCTTTGGATTCTGTGTCTCCCTCTCTGCCCCTCCACCACTCATGCTCGCTCTTGCTCTCTCTCTCAAAAATAAACATTAAAAAAAATTTTTAAAAACAACACTAACCTAAAAAGGGAATAGCATTTTGTCTTGAATGATAAATTTTATGCAAACATGTAAAATTAGTTCCTTAAAAGCTTTGGTTATTTTTGACCTTCTGTTTGAGATTTGAAAGTCCACAGTTTCCCCTCCTCTGACAGGATTATTGATTTCCTTCTGTTACAATGGAAGCAGAAACCACCAAGTTTGAGCCTATAAAATGATCATTTAATAAAGCTTCAGTAATTTGGTATAACGGTAGACTAAATTATATGCCCCAGTATTTTTTAGGAACTAAAAGAACTTGTTACTTTAAAGAATTTCTTTAAAGAACATACATGTGGATCAATAAATTACTACTTTAAAAGGTTATCCAATACAGTAGTTCTCACCTTTAAGGTACATGGTATCACCTGGGGAAAGCTGTGGAAAACGCAGGTTATGACTCAGCAGGACAGGATTTGGGCCACAGAATCTGCATTTCTACAAACTTCCAGGTAAAGCCAATGCTTCAGGTCCTCAAATCTAACAGACTTGCTTTATCACCATCAATGGTTGTTAAATTTCAATCACGTGGAGAATCATCACTTGGGGATTTTTTAAATCTGTGATGCCCAGGCTACACACACACACACACACACACACACACACACACACACACACCAGACAAATCTGACCTGAATCTTTGGGGGTGAGAGCTAGGCACCAGTAGTTTTTAAACCTACCCAGGTAATTATGATAGGTAGCCAAGACTGGAAATCAGTGCTATAAATCCGTGATTCTCCAAGCGCAATCCCCAAACCAGCAGCAGCCAGATATAAATGCCCACTTTCTAGCCCCACCCCAGACCTACTCAGTATCTACACTTTAAGATCCCCGGGTGATAGGTTGCACATTTAAAGTTGAGATCCACAGCAGCAACCTGATCCCAACTCCTTTATTTGTCTCTTGGCTCTTTACGGATCTACACCCATTGTAAGAAGTTTGTAGAACCCTTACAGATAAAGTTCCAACTGAGAGGAGGAATCCACAAGCATCCTGGCTCTGTTAATAACTTCTGTGATTAGCGGCACTGTCCAGTAGAACTTTTCTGAAGTGATGGAAATGTTTTGTATCTGGGCTCTTCGGTAAGTAGCCGCCAGCCACGTGGCTATCGAGCATATGAATTATGGCTAAGACAGGGAAACTTTTCATTTTAATTTTATTTAATTTTTTTTTAATTTTTTTTTTCAACGTTTTATTTATTTTTGGGACAGAGAGAGACAGAGCATGAACGGGGGAGGGGCAGAGAGAGAGGGAGACACAGAATCGGAAACAGGCTCCAGGCTCCGAGCCATCAGTCCAGAGCCTGACGCGGGGCTCGAACTCCCGGACCGCGAGATGGTGACCTGGCTGAAGACGGACGCTTAACCGACTGCGCCACCCAGGCGCCCCTAATTTTATTTAATTTTAATTGATTTAAATGTAAATAGCGTCGTGTGGTTATTGGCCCCCCTGTTGAACAGAGCAGCTCTGGAGTAAGCATCCTTCCTGTTGCTCAACCCTTGTTCAAACTCCCAGGTTGAACACAGGCCCCTCCTGCTCAGTTTTTGTATGTATTAATCCCCAGTGAGTATATCACGAGGAAAAACATCTGCCTTGCCACCTCATTTCCATAATAGGTAACATTATGCTTACTATTTTGAATGAGGGGAGTTTAACTTGAATTAAATGCCACCAAAAGTTGTCAAAACCTTTTTCATAGTATTTATAACTACATAGCTTTAATTTTACAGCCTTTTCAAACACCAGCATACATGGGGTGCAATTGGAGCTGCCTTAAGAAAAAGAGACCAAAGAGTGCAAGTAGATTCTGGGCAGAAGACCCACGAAGACACCCTTTCCCCCAGCATCTTATTGGTGCATGGTGGAAAGTTGCATAAATTAAGACTGGATCTCTGTGGGAAATAAATATAAAACTTGAAGATTCCTCTCGAAATGGAAGATGAGATACAAAACAAAGGAGGGGTCAAGGAGCTTAGGTGGCAGAAGATAGCAAATGAAATTCAAAGTAGAAATGTACTCAACAGTTACCCTGAATGTAAGTACCTAAGCTGTGGAATGGGACAGGAGGGCAGGGGTGAGGGGAGGGGGAGGGAGGAGAATATGAAATCAAAATGCTCAGAATCTAAGGACCAGCACCAGCAGCCTGAGTGTTCCTTCTCCAGGATGAAAATAACAAGCAGCAAACACCATCACATTAGCGCTGCCTGGCGCTCCTACGTCATGCCCCTGCAGCCTTCCCAACAAAACCCCCTGAGGAGCAGATGATCAGGAAAGAGATTATTCGGGGGACATCACTTTAACTGACACATCTCAGAATAGAAAAGCAAATCCCTACTTGAGAGGGAAGAGGACAGTGTTAAAGTCAGCCCTTGCCTTTGAAAAGGTCATGTGTCATTTCCAAGCTGAATTGGCCACAACCTATCTCACAAAAGGAGGCTAACACTAGGAAAAATATTTCATCATCGCCGTATTCATATTTCATCAGGGTCTCTGCCTTGCCCGGCTGCTGATTTGGTACTGTGTGATACAAGATTATGCCCACAAAGAAATGTGTAGCTAAGGGCAACAGCCTCACTTCTGAGGACGGTCACTTCATAGCAACTGAAACCAATAAATAGACTGCCCTTGTTGTCCTCAGAAAAGAAACTCCAAGGGACTTCAGACAATATGATTTCAGGAGGTTGGCCGCCAACTCGGAGGCTATTTGGAACTCGTTTTGACTCTCACGCAGGCATCTTCAGATCCCCTCAACCAGACTCCTTTCCTTCAGAAAGTGAGGGCAAGTTCTTTAAAAGTCCACATCAGTCTACCTCAGAAGGGAGGGGGGCAGAGTAACCGTGAAAGAAAAAGAAAATGTTTACTCCCTTGCCCCTGATGGGCTACAAAGGCCAAACCCGGTTCTACGTTTGTACCACTTTGCTGATACCCCACGCCTAACAACGCAGCTGATTAAAGCCAACAACCTCTAACCATTGTTCTAGGCAACATTTGGAGGATTCCCCTACCCTTTGCTTATTCAAACGCACCCATGTTTCTTGGCTAAAGTTATAGGTGTAGTTTACAGATATAGGATTTCCAAGGATTCTGAACTTTCGTTTCTGGGTCACCTGAAAATATTCCAGAACATTGCAGTTTTAAGGGCAGTGCCATATCTGCTCTGGCAATATTGGAGCAGCTCTGCAAAGTGTGAGCGCCTATGTGGCTTCCTACATCTAAGATAGAATGTCGGCTATGCTGAGCTCGTTCTAGACTCGACTGGTGCCAAAAGGTCACCTTTGTTACCGATAAAGAGCAGCTTGGAGTACGTAGCTTGCATCTGTAGGCAAATGGTCTTCCTATTTTTGAACTCCGGATCAGGCAGACAGATCCACTCAGTCACAGCCTTCTGGGGCTATTGCAAGCTTTCTTTGCATGCACCTGCAGGTGGCTAGCTCCCAGAAGGTACAAGGAAGAGAGGCCTGTAAGCTCAGTTCATTTTTCCCAAATTCACTGGGCAGTTAAGACACCTAAGACCAAGACTAAAAGAGGACACACCAGGAGCATCCTGGATTCCCTACATATGGAAAGAAACATCAAAAGTAGGGAAGAAGTGGTAAGCCCCCCAAACAAATTCTGCATCAATATCTGTCCCAAGTCCCATGTCCCAACCCTCCTCATGGCATGGTGCCTCCTGTGGTGGGTGGGAATTCTGGGAGCCCACCGTGAACAGCTCCATTTCCTCCCATCGATCATACCTACTCATCGATCCCGTGTGGTCACCAGGCGATGACCAGCTCTACCAATCACACTCCCCTCAAATGTAGAACTGATTTGTTGGGTCTTAGATGTGGTTGGTCAGAATTAACATTCCTCGTACAAAACTGTCAAGAATTAAACTCCTGACCTGGCTCTCATTAGCATCATGCTAGAATCAACTGAGCAAACCAGACATTTTATAGAGGTGTAAAGCTTGCAGAGGTGGTGCTCTAGCAAGTGCCTTTTATCTTACAAGAGCCTAATAAATATTACATTTTCATGATGTGTCTTTTTAAACCATATATTATCTTTCATTCCCTTGTATAGTATATTTTAGAAGACCCACCTCATGCAGTGCCTTGCACATGGTGGGACTAAATAAATGTTTGAGAATGAATATTAAAGACCTTTTATGCGAAGGCTTAGAAACGACTTTGCATCTCATCTGGGAAAATTTAGTCTTCAAGAAAGTAAAACAAGAATAGGCCATTTGGAAAGTAGGTTTCCATCATGGACTTACTGTGGTCATGTGTTTGTTTCAAATTCACTGAATTACCACAGGAAAGAAAATAACCATTAACTTTGCAGTACGTTGTCTCAGCCTTCATTTCCTTTTTTATTAATTCAGGGACCTATCCTTCCTTTCAGCTCCAAGATCTGAGATAACAAGAGTAGATATTTTCTGACCAGTTAAGAGCACACAGAGAGCATCCAATAATCAAGTGAGAGTGGGAAACTCTCTGGCGTTTGTAACAATATGTTCTCATTTTCATCTATTAAATAACAGATCTCCTATTTCTAGATACGGCCATTGGTCTCCTGGTCATTATGTCCTTATTTGCACACCGTGTTTTTCATTTTGGAAGCAGAGTAGAAGCAACACGTACAACTATAGTAAAAATTAGGCAAGACATTTTGGAAAACCAAGAATCTAAATGTAAGCAGGAAACAGGAAACAAGCCACGGAGACAGCCGTAAATATAATAAATGAGCTCCTAGGGAAAAGCAACAGAGTGTGGTGATGAGTTCTAAGATTCACCTGAATGTATTTCTAGAGAAAAGGACCACTCTAGTGGGGAAATTGAAATTTGAATGGGTGTTATATGCCTTTTTCATAGAATAGTATTCTCGGGTTCTTTAAGAATATCATGTACATGCTTAGAAATTAAGGTGCAAGTGACTACCAACTTTTGCTTCCTCTTACTACTTCCTTGGCATGCAGGCTTCCAGACTGTGCTCTGTCGACACTGCTGTGTTATGTGTCACTAGTCACCTCCCCGCTGCTGAAATCAATACCTTTCCAGCTGTTGATCTCAGCTGGCCTTCGGTCTCATATTTCACCCCAACCTTCTCAAAAAGCTACTCAGCCTCTGGGGTGCCTGGGTGGCGCAGTCGGTTAAGCGTCCGACTTCAGCCAGGTCACGATCTCGCAGTCCGTGAGTTCGAGCCCCACATCAGGCTCTGGGCTGATGGCTCAGAGCCTGGAGCCTGTTTCCGATTCTGTGTCTCCCTCTCTCTCTGCCCCTCCCCCGTTCATGCTCTGTCTCTCTCTGTCCCAAAAATAAATAAACGTTGAAAAAAAAAAAATTAAAAAAAAAAAGTTTCCTTTTCTTGCAATGACATCCAAAGACAATGTGGTCTCTCCCTTTTGGGGACCTAGTGAGGTATTTTCTCACCCGTTATCTCAAGCACTTAGTCATCATGTCAGAATAGAGTTTCTCTAAACTGTACAAACCTCTTTTTTTCTGGTCTTGCAGATAAAGATGAAATGGTCATGCCCTTGAGTAAGAGACCTTCCCATCCTCGAAAGAGTTCCCGACCCTGGATCTGATCATCCCCAAAAGTTTCTTGCAGAGTTCTCTGTAGGCCTAAGATATCCCATTAAGAAATGTGCCTTTTAAGACCCCTCTGAAGTGCTTTGCTTATGCCGAGTGGCTCTTGGATAGGTATTTCTGAAACTTTCTTTGGAAAAGTTAAAAAAAGAAAAAGTTCCTTGTGTTGAGGACCAGCACCTAGTAACTCACTCCATTTGTGTTATGTAGTTACTGGTACAGATGTGTGAATTCTTCGCCTGATCCCAGATGAGTGATGTAAATGATTCTTTCTTGTCTGCTTTAGCTTCATCTCCTCCTGTTCCTGTGGCCCCACACCCATTTCTTCTAACCTGTCGGCTCTCTGTCATCAGATAGCGGATTCATTCTTGCAAAAACATTTATCGAGTACCTACGATGTAACTGGTCCTGCATTGGTTGTTGTTAATTATTAATGATACAGATACAATAGCACACACACACAAAAATATGTATGAATAATATGTATACACATACACATATATGTTCACATATCTTCTGTCTTTGCTCTCAAGCAATGTATAGGTATTTGCAGAAATAGACAAATCAACAAAAAAAATGTACAATTTACGATTGTTATCAGCATTATATTCCAAGTACACTGCAGGGTGTAGAAGTTGCAAGGAAATGGAACTCAATCCTACATTTGGGAGAGTGAAGGAAGAAGGCAGTGCATTTAAAGGGATAGTAGGAGTTTTATGCCATCAGCGCTCACACAGTACAGACATATATATATATATGTGTGTCTGTGTGCGTATATATACATATATATGTGTGCGTATATATATATATATATATATATATATACAATCTGTGTCGTGTTTGTGAATGTTCATAGTTATATATTTATAAATTTTATAAATATATTTTAATATTTATTGCACAGAATGACATTTAGCTCAGGATAAGTTTCAGTTGGTCTGCCACAAGACAGTCTCTGAAGCAACGAATGATGCCCAAAGCCGCACCTCTGTTCAAATATATTTCTCCATAGACTCTTTTTGAATGTGTCTAACTTGTAGAAGGTAAATTAATTTAATTGGGATTAACCAGTATCACCGAGCATTGTAATGTTTGAAAGTCAATGTAGAGAGGTTTTTTAAAGTCTTTACAGGAATTGGAGAGCTTTTTAAATGACAAGGAAAGAAATCTTGCATGACCCCATGCCAGCTTGCTCTCAAACCTGTTCCTCACTGCGTTAGTTGCATCTCCTGCTCTGCTCTGTGTCACAGGGAACTACACTTCTGGGCTCCCTTGCTAACTTGTCTCTGGTTGGTTTAAGTCCATGGGATGCACGGGTAGAAAACAAGAGGGTGCAAGGAGGGCAGACACTGGGGTGTTTCGTCCATCTGTCTGCCTTGCCTGTGTCCAGCAACAGCCCAGCTGTCTGGTTGGGTACCAGTACCCTCTGTGGCTCCCATTCCCACTGTATAACCCCAGATTCTGGGATTAGGTAACACATCCTCCTTCTCCATGGGCTTCCAGCTCTAGGGATGGGACCAACCTCTTGCTCTGGCTAGCCTCTGGTGCCCTCAACATCCTCTGGCTGCCATATGTGACCAATTCTAGCACAATCCCTTCCATGTGAAAGAGTAGAATGGCATCTGGGTTGCTGATTGGACCTCAACTGATACATCCAGCTCGCTCAGTTTTTAAAGTTATTTTTAATTATTATATAATACTTCTAACCTGAAATTTACCATCATAATCGTATTGAGATGTGTAGTTCCGTGACACTAATACATGTATGTTCCACAGCCATCACCAACCATCCATCTCCAGAACTCTGCTCATTTGCAAAACTGAAACTCTGTACCCATGAAACAACTCCTCATTCTCCCCACCCGTAGCCCCTGGCAACCACCATTCAACTGTCTATGAATCTGACTGCTCTAGGTACCTCGTGTAAGTAGAATTATACAGTATTTGTCCTTTTATGCCTAGTTTATCTCACTTAATGTCCTCAAGGTTCATCCATGTTGCAGCACGTGTCAAATTTCCTTCCGTTTTAAGAATAAATAATATTCCATTGTATGTATGTACCAGATTTTGTTTATCCATTCATCTGCTGATGGGGCCTTAGCTATTGGGAATAATGCTGTTAGGGACATGGGTCCCTGATTTGAGTCCCTGATTTCAGTTCTTCTGGGCATACGCGTGGAACTGAAATTCTAGATCATACGGTAAATCTATTTTTAATTCTTTAAAGAACTACCAGCTTGTTTTCTCTGGTGGCTGCACATATACATCCTCACCCACCACACAGGAGTGTTCTAATTTATCCATATCCTTGCCCACCCTTTATATTTTCTGTCTTTTTGATAATAGTCACCCTAATGGGTATGCAGTGGTACCTCATGGTGGTTCTTAGCCCATTTTAATACCAGAACAGTTGGCTTTGGGTAGCAAAAATCATCAACTCAATCTCATCTTCTGGTCATTGGTAAATAATAAGCAGGATTTCTGGCAGTAAGTTTATCGCTGCTCTATATTTTTGTGACGAGTTTAAGTGAGAGCCTTACCAGTGCCCAACAGTGGGGGCCCCGTGAAGATTTCTGAGTAAGACGGCTCTTCTGTTCAAATCCCACCTCAGTTACTCTATGACCTTGGACAACTCAGCACACCTCTCTCTGATCTCAGTTTTTCGTCATTACCTTGCAACTAATAACCTCTGTCTTGCACAGCTAGAATTATATTTTCTCTGCATATTTACTTATATTCCAGATTCTTAGTTTTAAATATTTGATGCTTCATATCTTGCTAGCTTGTTTATATAGTTAAAACCTCATATGCTTTTGTTGACACAGTATCAATAAAGAGAACTGAGAATGTGCACATGTTGCTTTCCCTGGTAGCTAAGCTTAAGAGAGGTGATTAATTAAAAGTACAAGTCCCTGATGTCTGATCATATCATTTTAAATCCTAACTCCACCACCAGTAAAGGTATGACTTTGGAAAGTTACCTAAATTATTAAATGTCTCTGGGCCTCAGCTTCCCAATCTGTAAAATAGGTATAATAATAGTTCCTATACCTTTGGGTCATGGGGGTTAAGTTATAACATTACCTCAAGCTCTTAGTTATCACACTTATTTTTTTTTAATTTTTTTTTAACGTTTATTTATTTTTGAGACAGAGAGAGACAGAGCATGAACGGGGGAGGGTCAGAGAGAGGGAGACACAGAATCTGAAACAGGCTCCAGGCTCTGAGCTGTCAGCACAGAGCCCGACGCGGGGCTTGAACTCACGGACCGTGAGATCGTGACCTGAGCCGAAGTCGGCCGCTTAACCGACTGAGCCACCCAGGCGCCCCTATCACACTTATTAATACACATTAAGGATTATTATTAGATTCCATTTCAACTGCAAATTGTAAATGTTAGTGGATCCACTCTTGAAATATCCCTTCACTGAAACTTTTACATTTCACAGAGGAGATTCTAGTCGGGATACATTAGGACACATTGATCAAGAATGCTGCTGTCTGCATTTGCAGCCCTCACCTACCTTTCCCAGACTCTTGGGTGCATAGGAACTTTGTATCAATCTAGGTACCCTTCTATATAGGTAGGACAAGCTCTGGGGCCCTGGTCTTCTCTCCGTACGCCTAAATGGTAGAACTCATGGCATTGTGCTTTTTGTATAGTACAATCTACATTTTTAATCAGCAAAACAAGGCCAACCATGGTCTTCTTCTGAGGACAGCATTTTTGCTCAACCATAGTCCAAACCTCTCAGGACTATGTATAATGAGCGTGACTCATTGACTTCTTCTTCCCTAAATGAAAATGCAAAGCACAATATCAACCTCATTCACTCATCCATTCATTTCGCAAACCTTTCTCAAGGACCTGTGCCAGGCACTAAGAAAAATATCAAGACACAGCTTTAGCCCTCTGGGAGATCTGGAGACTGACAATTAGCACAAGGCTGAATCTGGAAGGATGGGGAAATGTTAACAAGGAAGAATAAAAGGGAGGGAGCGTGCTGTTCCAGGTATCAAGAACAACAGGTACAGAAGCATGGAGGATGAGAGTAATGTGACACGTTATGGGAACCTCAAGTGTGTGCAAAAATTGCATCAGGTTGATGCAAAAGTTGGCTGGATCCAGATCATGAAGGCATGTCTGTGTCCTGGTAAGAAGTTCAGACATGAGACCAGGCACACTACGGGGGAATGATTGTGGTATTTTAAGCTGGAAATAAGAAAACGGAGGGGATTTCTATGACAACTCTATGGACAAGAGTAAGACTAGAGGCCAAGGAAACCAAATAGGACACTACAGCAGTAACAGAAGCAAGAAATATGATTTCTAACAAGTCAGTGGACACAGAAAGAAGAGAAAGCACTGCATTCTAAATTGGAATCAGAAAGATAATCAACAAGACTGGGTGAGTCATTACATGTACCTGTTGCTTCTAAATTAAGAGTTCTAAGAGTATTGAGCAAACCATAAATATCCTCTGACCACATGGGAGTACATCCAACAAGGTTTCAAAAAATGGTCAAAGCGAGAGCAAAATCTATGTGCCACGTAGCTGTCAGATTTCAACCAAAGCTGACCTATTTCAGCATCAGCTACACACCAGAATATCGGAGGCCAACAAGTTCTGTGGAATGATTGTTTAGGAGAAAAGAGGAAAAGCCCACACCTTCAAGACGGTGTAAAGTTTTGCTTCTGCGTTTACAGTGTTACTCGTCCTGAAGGTTCACTTCAGTGTTTAGACATGAAACTAAGGATAGGCTTTTCTGTGTTAAACCTCAAACGTCCCAAGAGTCTATTTTCTAGTGTCTTTAAGCAACTCCCCAATTAACCATACCCAACCATTAAGACTCTGTTGATTCTATTTTTATTTATTTTTTTTTTCCAACGTTTATTTATTTTTGGGACAGAGAGAGACAGAGCATGAACGGGGGAGGGGCAGAGAGAGAGGGAGACACAGAATCGGAAACAGGCTCCAGGCTCTGAGCCATCAGCCCAGATTCCGACGCGGGGCTCGAACTCACGGACTGAGAGATCGTGACCTGGCTGAAGTCGGACGCTTAACCGACTGCGCCACCCAGGCACCCCTTGATTCTATTTTTAAAGATGTGAGTGGATATGTTCCTCAACATCCTTGAGTGACCCAATCCAGTTCTTAAGCCTCTTCCCAGGAAGAAAAGCTTCCTCATAACGACTGTAACTCTCTCATATGGCCCGGTGAAACTCTCTCCTCTCATGCTATTTGGAGAGCACTGGAGAATACCTGTTGTACCAAGGGCATTGCATTTGACTGAATCTTATCAGTGGAAATGACTTCTCCCTCAGAGATCAATACAAGGTGAAAGACACTAAATATAATTTGCTGAAAATTACACTTTTCAGGTTCCAGAGCTAATCACTCACCATTTGTAAATACATGACTTTTGGCTTACAGTGGAAGGAATAACAACCCTGAACACCAATTCCAGAACTGGCCTTATCTTCAACATTTTCTTTCCTCAGAGTTTGCATATATATTTAGAACAAGGCAACCATTTTGGAGCATACAATTGAAAGTCTCACTATTACGAGATAAAATTATCATATGTTGTATGGTAAATTCCTATGTTTAAGAAAGTCTTAGTCAACTAGATAACTGACTCCTTCCATTGGTCAAGCACTGGCCACATTTTTAGGAGGTCGGGCCATGCATGTTAGATGACTGGAATCCAGAGTTGGAATCCAATGAAACAAAAAAGGGATTAGGAGTGAAATGTGGGTTCAATTCAAGGCTGTCACCAGAAAGGAAGTACAAGCTATCTGTTTCAGTAAAGATGGGTCCATGGAAACTTGGTTTCACTACTGTTCTCTTCGATCTGTCTCTCTCTCTCTGCTGTATAATCTTTGTCCTCTGGCTGGCTCCACACTTATTCGGCTAAATTACATCGCACGCCCTCCCATGAACTAATCACCATGGCCAACATAATATGATAATCTAATTGATGTAAGCCAATCATGTCCTGTCCCTGAATCTGTGTGTGTGTGTATGTGTGTGTAGGGGGCGTGGTCGATGCCACGAAACCACATGTCTGCCACAACAGAAAAGGGATAGGGCAGATGCCAACAAGGTTGGTGCCCACTGAACAGCCTGCTGAATCAGTTATCAATGAGAGCAGGGGGATAAAGCCGGAGAAAAAGGAAGCAAAAGAATTTGAGAACAAAACAGTCACAGCACAGCATCAGACTCAATTCACTAGGCAAAAGACAACCTCGCACTGAAGCAAATGGCCTCAAATGGTAGGTTGATTATATCCTTCCTGCTGTAGTGGGTAACCAACAATAACTCCTAAGGAGGATTAAAGCCACGTCTTACATTCATGGCAGTCACTTCCTGATTTTAATTATTAAGAAAAGAACAATGATGGTTATAATGCCAGATAGCTCATGGCAGTAAATCACTGGTCTAGAATAGAAAAAGAAGCATTCACTCTTTCAGGCAACTAATGGACTATTTAGTAAATGTCTGCTCTTAAGGACAAAGTAGAACTCTGAAACGCTAAACACTTCATTAAATAAAACAACTTGTTTCCTAAGAACTGCATTACGTGCTGTGACAAGATGTTCTAGGACTGACTGAGTCTTTCGATAGGAACAAGGAGTTTACATGCCAATGTTGAAAAGGGAAGGGAGAAGGGTCACAGCCTCCAGGCAAGTGCATTTTACAATTACCAAAATCTGAGTGCAAATGCCACTTGTTTTATTTTATTTATACCAAGAAATTCTGCCTAAGAATAAATCAATTAGTAAATATCTTGTGCAGTACTTGCAAGTGGTAAGTACTCAATAAATGTTCATTGAATTAAAGTATTTATTGAGTGCCTCGTAAGGACTGTGACAGGCTCTGATGGTAGTTTAGAAGACACTGTGCATATCCCTGGGAACTCACTCTTCCGAACTACATGGATAGCATCTGAGGCTCTGCTTGAGGGAGACTTGGAGTCATTACATGGGGTGGGCTGGGGGTACTGGGCAGTTACTGGGCCTGGGAGCAGCTCTCGGCCAAGGCCAGATAGCGATGGGTGAACAAATACCCAGCTTCTTGGCCACTCGGGTGAGACCGCTCTGAGGCATGTTGTATGCTGGTGTCTCAGAGGTCTTGAGCAGGAATGAGTCCCAGTTGCCTACAGCACTCACCTTCTCATTTAATTGGCTACCTTCTCTCCCTTTTCTTGTTTTCCCACTCCCTGCCAATGCTTCCGGGGATCACCTTGTAAATAAAACACCCCCTTTTCCTTGCAACCTTGTCTCATGATCAGCTTCTGGAGGAACACAGCCTATGGCAGCAGTCTTCCTAATATCCATTCTCCCTTTTTCCCTGGCTATCAGAACCCTAATATTTTGAGGAGAG
Organism: Puma concolor; assembly: GCF_028749965.1. Taxonomy (NCBI): domain Eukaryota; kingdom Metazoa; phylum Chordata; class Mammalia; order Carnivora; family Felidae; genus Puma; species Puma concolor. The sequence continues at coordinate 14,290,219 of NC_141675.1, forward strand.
GCAGTAAGCCCATCCCCCAGAAATAGATTATCTGGGGGATATGCCAAACAGGGCAATCCTATTTTCTGTTTTCCTAGCCAATGTTATAACTACAAGAGGGTAGCATGATCAATTTAGGCAGTGAGAAATAAGCAAAAATCTACTGGAAATTTTCTGGAGAAGCTGTTGTTCTCTTGATAACAAGTTACAGATGCAACTTCCCACTTCCTGCCTTGAATGCAATCGTGGGGCCATTTGACATCTGCTCCAGCAAAGAGATCCATAGCAAAGATTTTGCTGGCCCCCAACATCACTGACCCACTGAACCAACAGGAGCAATGCCCATTTCTGAGACCTCTTGTTATGGGAGAAATTATAACCTTATATGTTTAAGTCATTGTCATTCAGTTTTCTGTTACATGCAACCAAAAGCAATCCTAACAAATACTAACATCTAGCACTATGTTAAGGGTTGAAAGAGATCAAGAAGGCACAACCCATATCTCTTTCACTGAGGAGTAAAAACTACGTTACAAGATCATTAGAACCGCTTTTACAAACTCTAAGAGGACTGATATCATATTTGGCTCAAGCACCTGTTGAACAATTAGTTGGCACAGATTCAAGCACTGTGGCATATTTGAGCTAGAGGGTCCTCTAGATCCCTTCCAATTTCAAGTTTCTGTCATTCCATCCTCTTACCACAGGGAAGGAGAAAATGAGAGTAATATTCCCAGAGAGGTCCACCGAAGAACAGAAGAAAGAAACGGACCCTGAAAGGTGGAAACGATGTGAATAAAGTGAAATAAAGAGCACCGCAATCAGAGCAAGGGCTTGGAAATATATGCTGTAGAAATAATGCTTACAACTTGAAAGTCTCATAGTAGGAAGCCCTAAACTCGGACAGCCCCCCAATGAAAGGGAAATGCAGCAGCTCTGATGAATTTCATTATAGACCTAGATGCAGCCTTGTTCGCTATTTCAGAAGAGCAGGTTTCTAAAGAGTATCTGCTAGGACTGGATCCAGAGGCTCTTGCTTTTAAACCCTCTTAGGAATCTCAACATCAGCTCAATGGATAATGACAAAAGTGTTAACTTGTGTTACGCCACTCTCCGAAGATGAGACCAGGATGTCATCAGGTGTGGCATTAAATGCCAGCAGAAAAGAAAGTGGAAGAGACTGCTGTGGTGGAATTCAATGACATTGAACCCTGGAGAGAAGCCTGTTGTCATTGCTTGGCATTTACGGCATCTGTAATTTATTAGCTATTCCGGAGCAAAAGCCCTGTGCACTAGAGTCTTTTTTTTTTCTTTAATAAAGGAAGTGAAAGAGGGTCAGAGAATAAGTTCAAGGTAACCAAGAATCTTTTCAGCAGTAAGGTAAACAAATGTTACCATGAGTCTGAAAGACAGAGTTCTATGGTGGGAAGAAATACATGGTCCTTGCTAATTCTACAGAACCACTGACTTTGTATTACAGTGATAACTAAAATCACTATTGTCTACATTTTACAAAGTGCTGTCACATATGCTACCTTATTCATGCTTCACAAAACCCCAGGAGGTAGAGAAATCAAATATTAAATCCCTGTTTTACAGAGGAGGAAACTGAGGCTCCAGAGGTTGAGCAATCGAGGTCACCTTGCCGGGAAGGAGCTGGAATTCAAGCCTTCAAACGCAAACTCCCACTCTCTGTTCATTCCTCCACACTGCCATGTAACTCTCAGCTACATGAACCTGAGGGCCAATTCTGGTTAGTCTTGGAGTGCCCAAGATTCAGGCCAACACACGGATACATAACTTCTTACAATCTACATAAAGTAATTAATTCACTTACTCATTGAACAATTATTTCTTAAATGCTGACCATGCACCAAGCACCATGCTATGTGCTGTGGATCCTTAGGAAAGAAAAAGTCTTAGGGTGCCTGGGTGGCTCAGTCAGTTAAGCATCTGACTTCAGCCCGGTCATGATCTCGTGGTCTGTGGGTTCGAGTCCTGCATCGGGCTCTGTGCTGACAGCTCAGAGCCTGGAACCTGCTTCAGATTCTGTGTCTGCCTCTCTCTCTGCCCCTCCCCTGCTTGCACTCTGTCTCTCTCTCTCTCTCTCTCTCTCAAAAATAAATATTAGAAAAAATTAATTAAAATTAAAAAAGGAAAGAAAAGGTCCTTACAATTCCTTTCAAAGACCCTAAGCATCTTTAAATTCCTGTCCTCATACATAAGCCAGAATGCCTTTCCTGGAGACAGATTTTTCAGCTGGCCCTGGTAATGGGGGCAAGACCTGCCTTGGTTTGCTAACTTGGATCATCACGAACACAGTGCTCTATAGAGTGAATAAAAAAGAGTGAAGGAAAGGATATACGTCAGAAGCTCTACAATAGCACCGTCCAATAGACCTTTCTGGAATGATGGAAATGTTCCGTATTTGTGCCGTCCAATTTGGTAGCCACTCGAAATGTGGCTAGTGTGACTGAGGGCACAAATTTTTAACTCTAATTCTAATGAATTCAAAACCACACGTATCAAGTGGCTATCATATTAGACAGCACAGCTCTAGAAGCTAACCCAATAGCTGAGACACTGGAACATGTGTGGCATCGCAGAGTAGAGACAGCCATAGCTTCTGTTTATACAGAGTTGGAAATACAATTCCTTTCCCAAACACCTCATGGAGAGAGAAGTACCTTTCCTTGGAAAACTAGCTTGGTAAGCTAATTGGGGTCACAGAGAGGCTGTGAGAACACGGTTCTTGCACTAGTATGCGGTTTCTGAATCTTAGCATTTTTGACATTTTCCCCTGGACAAATCTTAGTTAGGGATAGGACCTTTCCTGTGCCTTGTGGGATGTTTAGCAGCAGCCCTGGCCTTACCCAGCAGGTGCCAGTATCAGATGCGGTCGGGGCAACCATATATGTCCCCAGACATGGCCAAATGCCCCCTTGATGCTCCTGGTTGAGAACCACTACAATAGTCCAAGAAACAAGGCCAAGGCCAAGCTGGTCTGCAGGGCAAAATAAGAATAAGTAGGGTTTACTCTTGGGAAAGAGGAGGAGAAAACAGACCTGAGGATGAGAAGTGCAGAGAAAAAGGGGAACAGCCTGGAAGAGGCAAGCATTTTGGGTACATCAGGTAAAGAACCAGGGAGAGTTCCCAGTGTCAGCAGAAGAAAGTCAAGAATAAGAAGAAGAAGTCTGGCTCTTCAACGTGGACTTGTTTTCAAAGCTACCACAGAAAATCCTCCTTCATATCCTCCTACACCTGTCGGTACAATTTACTACACTTGACAAATGTTTCTGTGGGTGGGTTTTTGTTGAAGTTGAGAAAAAAAGCTAAGATGCATGCTTGCGTTAAATTATAGACCTAAAAGCAGGTACCTGGGCAGATGGGTGATGATGAGGAGGAGGAGGAGGACGACGACGACGACGACGAAAGTAAAGCCTGGATTCACTGGACCCTTTTTATGAAGCAGTCCAAGCATACCTTAGGACTCCATCAGGGAAGCGGAACCGCCATGACTATCGCGCAATAAAAAAAAAATGTGTTAAAGCAATGAGACCTTACAGCACTGTGGGGAGGACTGGAGAAGTATGGGTCTGGAAAAGGGACATCAAAGGACCAGAGGAATGTCAGTAACAGGGACCGTGGCACAGGCGGACGAGTGGAACTAGCAAGCACATCCCCCAGTGGGGCTGGGATCGCAATGGGGGTCAAGTATGTGGTGGCAGGCCTGTAGTCAGTGGCCTGTAGTCTGGGAATGGTGTGCGGAGCAGGGAAAGGTGGGCATGCTGGAGTCCACGGCACCTTTGGGTCTATCTCTCACCACTGCTGTCTCCCTGACGGCTTTTATCTCTGCAATACAACTTTAGTTAGAATCCTGTAATCAAATACCAAAAAAATCAACTGAAAGATACTCACACATTTATATAAGTAGATATTCATTCAATATTATTCATGAGTGGGGCACCTAGGTGGCTCATTCGGTTGAATGTCTGACTCTTGATTTTGGCTCAGGTCATAATCCCAGGGTGGTGGGATCGAGCCCTGCAACAGGCTCCGCGCTAGGCATGGAGCCTGCTTGAGATTCTCCTTCCGTCTGCCTCTTTCTCTTTCTCTCCCTTTGCACCTCTCCTGCTCCCACATGCTCTCTTTCTCTCAAAAAAATTTAATTAAAAACATATTATTCATGAGCATAAAAACATGTTCCCTATTAAAAACCATGAAAAGAATAGAAAGTTATAGTATGGCCATCAAAATTATGATGTGTTTAAGACTAATGATATGAGGGAAAGATTATCCTATAATCTTAAATGGAAAAGTATATGTGATGTGTATGTGTATACAATGATACAATTTTTATAAAATTATTCACACCCACCTAGAAAAATGGCCAGAAGGGAATATACGCACATCCAAGTGGGGGATGATGGATACTTTTTATTTTCCTTTTCCTAGGTTATATTTTCCTCTCAGTGATTATATAACAATAATTTTAAACTGTTTGGTCTGCTGCATACATTCTTTTCCATAGGCTTTTTTTGTTTGGCCGCTAATGTGTTCACTTTGCTTTATTACAGAAGATACCACAGTAAAAATTCCTCACCAAAAAACCCACTTTCTAAGAAACCAACTATCTAAGAAACTCTATTATCATTAAGGGAGTGAGGGGGAAAATTTTTTTTTTTAATTTTTTTTTTCAACGTGTTTTATTTATTTTTGGGACAGAGAGAGACAGAGCATGAACAGGGGAGGGGCAGAGAGAGAGGGAGACACAGAATCGGAAACAGGCTCCAGGCTCCGAGCCATCAGCCCAGAGCCTGACGCGGGGCTCGAACTCACGGTCCACGAGATCGTGACCTGGCTGAAGCCGGACGCTTAACCGACTGCACCACCCAGGCGCCCCAAGGGGGAAAATTTTTAAATCCTTGCTCATAAACGTCTCAAATGAGTCAAGGGAGCTCTAGAGGTCACAGCTGGTCCCTGTTGTTGCCCTCTGTAATTCAGGAAGAGTGGCCAGGTCAGTTCCCCCTCTGGAGTGCTGGTGCTCAGAGAGTCGAGCTCAGGTAGGAAGCATTACTGCCTTCTCTCCCCCTCTTTCCTGCCCTCCTTGCCCTACCCTTACATGCGAGACTGAGTTTTCTGAGCCAGTCTTCAGTTTCTGGAGCATTAAACAGCAGAGACCCTTCACCTGCTATTGGGGTCATGTCTAAGTTGGCTTGGCACACTGCATTTTTAGGGAATAAAGGATGGTGAAATACTTCTGGCCAGTCTTTCACTCTTTCTCTCTCTCCTGGTGTCCTAAAACTCCATCTCATTTCACCAAAAAGGAATTCCTTATGATTCTGTAAGTCTGAGGCCCATTATGCCAGTGGTCATGGTAGAGAAGTTAGGTGTGGAGCAGGCAGACACAGGGCATCGCTGGTTCCACACGGGGAGGTTCATTGGAGGTTCGGTTCCACACTGGTTCATTGGAAACGCTGACATGTGGAAGGTGCCCAGGAATGGGGAAAAGAAGAGCGGGAGATTTATGCAGTCAAACAGAGAAGTTTAGAGCCCTGGCCTCCCCTCCTTGCCCACTGACCCATGCGTGATAGGTAAGCATGAGGAAGCTGTGTGAAAGTGTTCTGGGCGATCTCCCCTGTAGAAGTGTGATTCCGTTGACCTGGAAATACGATTTCCTATACGTTCTAGTTCTCCAGCAATGAGATCCTCATCTGGTTGCAGGGTCTCTGCAAGATGCCAGCTCAGTTTCTCCCTGGGTGACTTGGAATACACATTTGGCACAACTGGCTCAATCATTTCATCCTCTTGCCAGCAGGTTCCAATCATGGCAACCCAATAAATCTTCTGGCCATCTCCATTAATCCCCAAAACGACCGGATAATCCAATTGGCTGCAGTGCTGCTTAGTCACAATGCACATCAGACCATCTGGTGACTCCGTCTCCTCCAAGGGTAGCCCACAAGGACCATCTGCTTCAATGCTCTGTACGTTCGGCTGAAGGAGGCAGAGGTTGAGGCTGACCACACACCAAACAAGTCATTCCCTCCTGCCTTTACACCAACCGAAGAAATCCTGAAATGCACTCGAATTTAGCTGCTCCCGTCCTGCAGAACCTGCTTTGCATTCTCAGTGAACACATCGTGATATTCAGAATGCAAATTAAACTTTATGGGTGTCATAACCTTGGCCATTTATTGCAGCAGATTCCGTAATTGCCTGATGCTGCTAATACAGCCAAGACTACATTGGCGTTGTTTTTTTTTTTTAAACTTTTGCAGAGCCGCCATGTTGATTAAGCAATTCTGGTGCTTCTTTGCACTATTTCTTAGGTTGAGGTATTAGCTAAGATCCTTTTGCATATAAGTAGCCAGAGTCAGTCTCAGCTAGAGATGGGCAGTAAAATTGGCAACAAAATATATTAGTATGCTCAAGTCCAAGTAGCACTTATGAAATAAGTACAGTTAACATTCTAAAGGAAAATAGGTTTGCACAAAAATACAAGGAGAGTTAGGGAAAAAAAAAGTCAGTTTAAGACCAACTGGTGGTTGGGGCACTGGGGTGGCTCGATTGGTTAGGCATCCGATTCTTGGTTTCGGTTCACGTCATGATCTCACAGTTCATGAGTTCGAGCCCCACATCAGGCTTGGTGTGGAGCCTGCTTGGGATTCCCTCTCTCCCTCTCTCTCTCTCTGCCCCTCTCTTGCTCACTTTCTCTGTCTCTCTCTCAAAAACAAATAAATAAACTTAAATTTTTTTTAAAGACCAACTGGTGGCTATAAATAATACCAGATGGTAAAAGTTGGTTCTTTGAATAATTTGAACCACAAGGCATCTACAGTTTGCACTAATTTGGAAGAAAAATCACCCAGCATTAGAATTATCACCAAAGAAGAATTAAGAAAGCCAGGGGTATTAGGACTTAGGTGACACTTGTGTGTCAATCAGAAAAAGGTCTCCATTCCTCTAGACCGGTAAAGCTAGCCCTGTCCAGGCATATTCCATTGTCATCTTGAGCCCTGGGGGAGTCATCACCAAATAAAATGTCCCAGGACAACAAATCACTCCTTCTATTTTAATGACACAGTGATACAAGGAGGTGCCTGATTTGGGAATGGAAATACACAGTGTTACTGGAAGGTCCTGGGGGATGGACTTCCCCGAGGAAGGTAGCAGGCAGTGACTTGGATGGAGTTAAAGGAGGAGTTTGAGGATTTGACCAAAAACTGAACTCCATGTGTTTTGGGATGTTCTGGATTACAGGAGAACTGTTCGACCTTCCCTGTCCCAGGGACTGCCAGTATAAATAAATCGGAGTTTGGTTCATGGTCTTTTGCCTCTTCCACCCGATGCCATGGATATGACAACTGGCTCTTAAGCCAGGACCACAGTAGGGCTCACTCCTTCGGCAGTGCTAAGGGGCAGCGGTCTCAGATGTGCTTCCTCCTTGTTACTCATGAGGCAGGGAAAAGAAGTGAACGTATTGAATAGACGTGGGAGGCTAAGCAATCAATACAACCAAGATGCCCCCAGAGCAGCATAGAGGACTGCATCAAAGGCCCCGGTGCTCACCTCTCCCTGTGGCATGAGCACTGGTCATTCCTCTCCCTGAAGACGCAGAGTCAATCCCCCTGCCTTTGCGACTATGCTCAGCTACGTAAGTTGTTTTGGACAAATAGAATGAGATGGAAATCACAGTGGGCAAATTCCAAGCCTGCTCTTTGGAAAACCTTGCATGTTTCTGCTTGTTCTCTTGCGCTCCTGCCATGAGAAGAACATGCCTCAGCTAGGTCTCTGCCCCGTGAGTGGGTGACAGACATGGAATAGAGCTGTCCCAGTTAAAATCAGAGCCCCCAGACAGTCCCGTGATGCATGACAGACAACTACTAAATGTGTGCATTATACTAATAAATGCTCGTTGGTGTGAGCCACAGAACTTTGGGGAAATTTGCTACATAGCTAGAGCTAAGTGATGTCACAGGAATTAGGCAGAGGCTGAGTCCCAGCATTCAAGTTGATAGACCTTTTCTATAAACACTTTCCCTTAACCTGCAGCAACTCCTCCTTTCTGCTTCTGTTTCCAGTTCTAAACTCCTGAGAGGGACAAACAGCTGGGGAGGATGGAGTACACCCTCAGAGAAGATAGTTTTCTTTGTGTTCAGGGGCCAGAAAACCTTTCCAAAATGTCTGCCACCGTGGGGCCATCTTCCCAGGCCAAACACTGTGAATGATTCCTCCTTCCACCTGTATCTCCATGCACTGCAGACTGTTAAACATCTCACCCCATTCCAGATCCAAAGTCAGCAATCAAGAAGAGTAAATGGTAATAAGAACAAAGCACTATCGGGGCACCTGGGTGGCTCAGTCAGTTAAGCATCCGACTTCAGCTCAGGTCATAATCTCACGGTTCACGAGTTCTAACCCATGTCGGGCTCTGTGCTGACAGCTCAGAGCCTGGAGCCTGCTTCAGATTCTGTGTCTCCCTCTCTATCTGTCTCCACGCCCCCCCCCCCCCCCCCCGCTGCCACTTCAGGCTCTGTCTCTCAAAAATGAATAAAGTTTTTTTTTTTAATGAATAAAGTTTAAAAAAGCATTTAAAAGGTTGTTTCCCTGGACAAGCTGGGACTGGTCCTTTGTACCCCGAAAGGTAACTGTTCTGTGTCCTTTGGATGCTCCACATGGCTTATGGAGACTTGAGCCTGTCACAGGCTTCATTTGAAAGCCTTATCATAGCCTTTAAAATCCAAGTGAACTACTTTCATAAAGTCCTGTGAAATAGGGATGCCATTTTTGTTTACTCTTTTCAAGAATTTAATAGCTAGAATGATTTTCCCTTCCAGAAAAGGTTGTGTTTACCTGTTTATTTTTTCCCCACATTGTAGTATGAGGTCTTGAAATAATATCTAAAAAACATCTTTTCTGGAGCTTAGGGGTAAAATTCACTCTTCTATCATTTGGGGGACCACTTTATTCTCTTTTCAGAATACAGAATTAATTTTGGTCTCTTGGCCACTTTAAATAACCACATTTTCTTTTTTCTAAGGTTTTTTTAAAAATGTTTATTTAATTTTGAGAGAGAGAGAGAGAGAGACAGAGAGAGAGACAGAGAGAGAGAATGAGAGGGGGAGAGGCAGAGAGGGGGGACAGAGTATCCAAAGCAGGCTCTTCACTGACAGCAGAGAGCCCAGTGTGGGGCTCCAAGCTCACACAACATGAAATCATGATCTGAGCCACAGTCAGATTCTTAACCAACTGACCCACCCAGGTGCCCCCCATTTTCTTTTTTTATGAGAAAAAACGAGTATTTCCAACTTTGAGTTCCCTGCATTCACGTTTTAACTTTGTCTTAATAGATTTGAGACCAAAAGAAATTTTGACTGTTCATTTAAAAAAAATTAAGGACTTAACATTAAAAAAAAAAAACCAAATAATTGAAAAATGGACACAAAAAGTGCACCATGAAAAAACATGCATGATAAATGGAGCTTCCTTCATATCAGATTTTCATTTATTCTCCTACAAACTGGAAAGAAAATACTGAGACTTACCTAACTTAAGCCATTCAGCCAGTAACTCTTGAAAAGCTGTGCTACTTTTCTCACAATGTCTTCTCTGTAACCCGCCTCCTGTTTTGGGGACATATAGCAACTCTTCTAAAAACATATGAACTGGGGCGGCTCGGTGGTTCAGAAGGCTAGGTGTAGACTTCAGCTCAGGTCATGATGTCACAGTTTGTGAGTTGGAGCCACATGTAGGGCTCAGCCCTGACAGCTCAGAGCCTGGAGCCTGCTTCAGATTCTGTGTCTCCCTCTCTCTCTCTCTGCCCCTCCCCTGCTTGTGTTCTCTCTCTCCCTTTCTCTCAAAAATAAATAAATAAACATTTGAAAAAACATGAATAAATATGCTATAAGGAGTGATAATGCAACTTTGTCATTAAAATCTTTTTTAATGTTTATTTTTGAGAGAGAGACAGAGACAGAGACAGAGACAGAGAGACAGAGCAAGAGTGGGGAAGGGACAGAGAGAGAGGAGACACAGAATCCAAAGCAGGCTCCAGGCTCTGAGCAGTCAGCACAGAGCCCAACAGGGCTTGAACCCACAAACCATGAGATCATGACCTGAACCAAAGTCAGATGCTTAACCAACAGCCATCCAGGCACCCTATCAACTTGATCATTTTAGACAAAGACATGCCAACCAATTTGCTAAACAGTTTCAGCTCTTTACTTGGCTCCAAAGGTGTTTTTCTGTTTTGCAATTGTATTTTTTTTTTATTTTTTTTATTTTTTTTCAAACGTTTATTTATTTTTGGGACAGAGAGAGACAGAGCATGAACGGGTGAGGGGCAGAGAGAGAGGGAGACACAGAATCGGAAACAGGCTCCAGGCTCTGAGCCATCAGCCCAGAGCCCGACGCAGGGCTCGAACTCACGGACCGTGAGATCGTGACCTGGTTGAAGTCGGACGCTTAACCGACTGCGCCACCCAGGCGCCCCTGCAATTGTATTTATTTTTAAAGACTTTATTTTTAAGTAATCTCTACACCCAGGGTGGGGCTCGAACTTACAACCCCGAGATCAAGAGTCACATGCTCTAGGGGCGCCTGGGTGGCACAGTCGGTTAAGCGTCCGACTTCAGCCAGGTCACGATCTCGCGGTCCATGAGTTCGAGCCCCACGTCAGGCTCTGGGCTGATGGCTCAGAGCCTGGAGCCTGTTTCCGATTCTGTGTCTCCCTCTCTCTCTGCCCCTCCCCCGTTCATGCTCTGTTTCTCTCTGTCCCAGAAATAAAATAAAAACGTTGAAAAAGAAAAAAATTAAAAAAAAGAGTCACATGCTCTACCGACTGAGCCAGCCAGGTGCCTCTATAAATTTATTTTTAAGTTTAATTTGACTTCAAGATAACCATGAGTTCCTAAAAGCTTGAAAACTCAGTGAAAGCCAGGGCACAGAAAGAACACATGTTCCAAAAATAACTTCCTCATCACATTCCTCCACCAAAATGAGTGGGAAAAGGCACCGATGTGCCATTTTAACCCAGGGACAGGCCCAGCAGTCACTGGGAAAGCTCATCAATAGATGACAAGTCAGCAGTGTTGGCACTTATGTTTTGGGCAACGGTTAGCCATGAACACCAATGAACTCTGCAAATGGCTGCAGAGCATGAAACTCAAACGTGCACTTACGAAGCAGATAGGGCTGGGCACAGCCGTCCTGCATCTCTCTAGCCTCAGGCATTAGTATGGCTGGTAGTCACCATGACTTCAAAGAGTAAGAGACGAAATGTAGACTGGTCAAATCACATACACTGGGCTATGGAGCAAGACAGTATGTGTCGTGTGGAAGGCCACAGTTCCGGAGCCTGGCTGAATCGGAACCCCCGATTGGCTACCAGACTGGGCAAGTTACAGAAGGTTTTTGTGTGTCAGTTTTCTCATCTGTAGAACAGGAACAGTAGCAATGCCCATCACACTGAGTGGCTATGAGGATTAAATGTGTTATTTCAAGCCTCTGCACAGACCACGGTGCCAGGAACATAATAAGCATCGAGTGAAGTCAACTACCATCATTCACGTAAAGGAAAGTGGAGTGTCAAAGCAAATACACACCAAGTCTGATTTTTAAACTCTCGATAATTAAGGCCTTCAAAATGCCATTTACACCCATCACAAATTTTCTTTCTCTTGAAAAAAACATTCAATTGAAAAAAAAAACAAACCACAAATTCAAGGGCGCCTGGGTAGCTCAGTCGGTTAAGCTCTCCATTTCAGTTCAGGTCACGATCTCATCGTTCAGGAGTTTGAGCCCTACATTGGGCTCTGAAATGAAAGTGTGGAGCCTGCTTGGAATTCTCTCTCTCTCCCTCTCTCTCTGCTCCTCCCCTACTCATGCTCTCTATGAATTAAAAATAAATTAATTAAAATAAATAAAATTAATTAATTAAAATAAATAAATTTTTTAAGAACCACTTAGCTTTTCTTGATTCTCCACCATAAACTTCCCATGGTTGTTACTCTGAAATAAAACAGAATGAGTGTCAGACTAGTAGATGCTGTCTGCGTGTCTCCTATCACCTGGTTACCATCAGCCTGATCATCTCAGTCCATTCTAATGTGCACAGCAGGCCAGAGGCCTGGGGAATTACCATCCTTCAGAAGAAGCCCTTAACCAGTGGGAACGGGTGTATAAATACCCTGGGTTCCTCACCCCCTGGGTGGGATAGCTCTGAGGCATGTGCCCTATGCTGGCTCCCAGGGTTCCCCAGCAGGACTGAACACCAGTTGCCCGTGGGGGTAGCTTGCTGACAACACAGCTTCGGTGACCTCTTACCTTCCCTGTGTCACTTCCCCACCTTCCTACTATACTGTTTTGTCTGGCACAAATGATCTGTGTTAGCTATCCCAAATAAACCACTGAGCCCAAGTCTTATCTGATTCTGGGGGAAACTCCAACTAAGACAACCAGCAATACAAACACACAATCTACAAAAATGTGTTTTAAAACATATTTGTCCTGAAATTTAAAAAAATTATTGGGGCACCTGGGTGGCTCAGTCAGCTGAGCACCAGACTCTTGATTTTGGCTCAGGTCATAATCTCATGGTTCATTAGATCAAGTCCCACGTTGGGCTCTGCGCTGAGTGTGGAGCCTGATTAAGATTTTCTCTCTCTCTCTCTCTCTCTCTCTCTCTCTCTCCCCTCTTCCCCTTTCCCCTGCATGCGTGCACTCAATTTCTCTCTTTTTCTCAAAAAACAATATATATATTAATGCACACCAAGCAAATTTCTCAAGAAATTCCAACTTATTCATGGAATTTGTTTTGAGCTTTAGATATTTAATGGTTTCTGAAGAACTTTTTACTTCTTTTTAAAAACCTTTGGCTCACAAATGCTATCACACAGTGAACATTTCTTTTCTTTATTTCAGTCTCATTTGAGACTGAGAGAACAGCTTTGACCTTGTTTAGAGTCACTTGAACTCTGTGGGCTCCAAGCTAACTTTTTCTCTCACACCCCAAGCTCCATTTACTGCCAACAAAACATGACTTTCTGGTTCAAATAAAAATACTTTTGAAAAGCCTTATAAAAAGGTTTATAAGATGTGTTGGTGTTTCAAATGGATCTGAGGTGTATAAATGAATCAGGAACACAGATTAAGTTTCCTTTGAAATATAGTTTCCAAAAGAAAGGAGTCCTTGGGAGAAAATATTTATGAGGATTTACTGCTTTGTTTTGTTTGTTTGCTTGTTGTTTTACTTAAAACAGTTAAGGGAGTGCCGAAAATTTCTCTTCAGTAAAATTACCCTTGAATTATCTTTAAATTTCTTTTTTTTAATGTTTATTTTTGAAAGAGACAGAGACACAGTGTGAGCAGGGGATGGGCAGAGAGACAGAGAGAGGGAGACACAGAATCCAAAGCAGGCTCCAGGCTCTGAGCCGTCAGCACAGAGCCCAATGCAGGGCTCGAACCCACGGACCGTGAGATCATGACCTGAGCTGAAGTCAGACTCTCAACTGACTGAACAACTCACCCCTGCTTTGAATTATCTTTAAATTGCTGTTTAGAGACAACCATTTCTCTGGAGAATAAATATTTAAAGTTCTTGCTACTTAGAGAACCAAATTCTTGAGTTTCTGTCAATCCAAAAAAATTGTTTTAATGTTCTTAAATCAAATGTCTTTAAGGATTATGCATTTAACACAAACAGATTTCAACATATGTTTACATTTATGCCAAATTTATAAGGTCATTGGTATTACAGTTCATAAAAAAATCATTTGAAAGAAAGATTGAACTCTCTTTACTTTTAATTAAAATTCATTTGCTTGCTTTCCATTGAAGTTAATGATTTTGGTAAATCATTATCATATTCAAGTGTCTCTCTATTTTAAACACTTCATACTAATTAAATATGCACCAAAGAGAGATTTTTTAAAAATTTGTTTTTAATGTTTATTTATTTTTGAGAGAGAGACAGAGTGTGAGCAGGGGAGGGACAGAGAGAGATGGAGACAGAGAATCTGAAGCAGGCTCCAGGCTCTGAGCTGTTAGCACAGAGCCCATTGTGGGGCTCGAACCCACGAACCGTGAGATCATGATGTGAGCCGAAGTTGGACTTTTAACCGAGCCACCCAGGCACCCCACAGAGAGATTTTGTTAAAAATTCCTTTGCCTATGCACAACTAGGCTAATAAAAAAATTCTGTAGAGATTTAAAGAACTCGCTTTCATAACCTATGAGATACAGTAAACACATTTAGAACTGAGAAAAAATTCATTATAAATGATACTACATATGCCTGGTCCTCAAGTATTTTAAATTAATTTGCTTTGATAAAAATGTACAGCAGTAGGTTTCTGGGTAAAGTATTTATTAAGTGCATTGCCTTTTGGTTATTTGTAATATTTTGCCTCATAATTTGAATAGCCTCTTATTTAAGAAGAAAAACACGTACAGTAATTTTTTTTCAGTACTAATCTTTTTTCTTTAAATAACATACTGTTATTCCTTCCCACAAACAAATCCTAGTCTTTAAATAGTTGTCCTTTCTCCTTTCTAGTTATATCTCAGTGGCAATCTCTCTATTCTCTTCCCCCTGCACGCGCACGCGCGCGCGCGCACACACACACACACACACACACGTGTGCACATGCTCCAGTATTTCTGTCTTTGCATCTATTTCTGTGTCTCTTTCTGGCTTCCTTTCTGATTCTTTCCCTCTACCCTACTCCCTGCCTTCCCCTATGTCTCCCTCTCTATGAAATCTACTCTTCAGAATTAAAACACAAATAAAATAATTCATTAATTTGCCAAAATTATGTTTATAAAACAGAGCAAGCAAGAAAGAAAATCAGTCACCTTTGTATCAAGAGAACAGCGACTGCTGCCATAGGAGAACGTGCAGGAGCTCTTGTTTACGTGATAATTTAAAATGTTAAATGTGAGTTTAAGTTCTGCATTATGCCTCTTAGAGGGGTGTTTACCTATTAAAGATAAACTTGTTTATCTGAGGTGAAATGCAAGATTAAAAAATTCAGATGTCTATGAAATACAAACACAATTTCATTTATTTATGATCACGAACATGCTGTAATCAAAGCAGAACTCATTATTCAGTGATCATTCGATTCATTGTGACATGTGTTTCCTCCAGCAAGAGAGGGAAAGGAGGTGAAACTTGCAGCAGAGAATGACAGAACATTTAGGAAACAGAGTTTTATTTGTTCTTCTGTTGGGAGAGCTAATTACTCATCGATTTGAGACCTAATGTCTTGATGAACATATATTGATTGAGCCTGATTATTTCCTGCAATGTCAGAAACATTCACACATATTTGTGTTACTACCAAAGCTATGTAATTTATTGGTGGGCACTAATGGCTTTAATGAAGTCAGAAAGCTTCAAGTGCAGAAGTAATGAAAGGAAGATTGCAATCAGTGAATTGTCTAATTCTTCATTCCAGCTACAAATATTAGCCTATTTTGACTCATTAGCTGTGTTCCTGTTTATATCATGATTCATTTACATAAAAAGGTCTGTTTAAATTACACCAGTATCTAGTGCCCTGGTCAAATTCAGAAAACCAAGGGAAAGTGGGGTCCGAGCCCCTGAGACAGATTTAAATGTGTAGTTGGACTGGCGAGAAATACAAGCTAACTAGTGAAATCTGCAACAAATGGCGGCCTCAGCCTTAGCCGTGTTGGCCCTGTTGAATGTGCCACATTCTTCCAGTCTCATGGCCTTTGAACTGGCCATTTCCTCTGCCTGGGATGCTCCTTCACAGGTACATGCACAGTTCTCTGCTCAAATGTCTTGACAGACATTTGATATGACATTTGATCTCAGACATCATGCCTTCCTGACACCCAATATCAAATATATAAATTAGCATGCCCATCTTTTATTGTGTTCTGAGCTTCATATCTTCACTGACCTGGTCCATATTTATATTTTCAATGATTATATGTCTTATCCACTAGCATTTACTTAGTTCTTTTTTGTTTACTGCTTTCCTAGAAGAGTGTCTGGAGGGATTAAATATTTGTTGATTTGACTAGAAGGTAATTGTGAAGTATTAACATCATTTATTTTGGCTAATATCTCAATATCATGCAGGTCACTATGAGAAATGAAAGATATGATTCTTTTTTTTTTTTTTTTTTTTTTTCAACGTTTATTCACCTTTGGGACAGAGAGAGACAGAGCATGAACGGGGGAGGGGCAGAGAGAGAGGGAGACACAGAATCGGAAACAGGCTCCAGGCTCTGAGCCATCAGCCCAGAGCCTGACGCGGGGCTCGAACTCACGGACACGCGAGATCGTGACCTGGCTGAAGTCGGACGCCTAACCGACTGCGCCACCCAGGCGCCCCTATGATTCTTTTTTTAAAGATGCTTATAATCTTTTTGTTGGTAAAAGCCTGTCACACATTGTATTAGTTATCCGTTGCTGTGTAACAAATTACCCCAGAACATTAGTAACTTCAAACAATGAACATTTATTATCACACACAGTTTCTGTGCATCAGGAATTGAGGAGTGCTTAGCTGGGTGTTTCTGGCTCAGAGTGTCTCATGGGGTTGCAGTCAAGATACTGGCCTGGGCTGTAGTCATCTGAAGGCTTGACTGGTGCCGGATCATCACTTCCAGAAGAGCTTAGTCAGGTGGCTGTCAAGTTAGTGCTGATGTTGGCAGAAGGCTTCAGTTCCACCACTTGGACCTCTTTTAAGGCTGCTTGAGTGTCCTCATGACATGCGGTTGACTACTTCTGGATGAGTGATCCAAAAAGAGAATAAAGTGGAAGCCACAATGTCTTTTATGACCCAGCCTTGGAGGTCAGAGTCTGTCATGTTTGAGATATTTTGATGGTTACACAGGCGAACCCTGTTCAGTGTGGAAGGAGCCAAACAAGAGTGTGAACACCAGGTGAGAATCATCTTAGAGACTGGCTACCACACAGGAAATAAATAATGACATATACATGCCCATGTGTAATTAAGTGCTCCATGGTAAAAACATTCAAGGTTCAATTGATTTTGAGAATGTAGACTTATATAATTAGAAAGGCTAAGTTGGATGGCAAATTTAACCCTCATTTGGGCAAGGGTGTTTAAACATTTATAAACAATATTTATTAAGGCCCTGTTTTCTGTGCTAGGACCACAGATTATGAATAAAGCCCAGACTCTGGGAAGGGAGTACTCATAGTCCATTGTGTGGAAGGTCATAATTTTGGAGCAATAATCATTTTGAATGAATTTAAATACATTTTGCAGGGCAAGAATTATCATCCAAAACCAGTTTTTCTCTGGGCACTAAAAATAAAAATTACAGATACACAAAATAAGCACATATGTGGATGGAAAATAAAAGTCTTCATGTTCTTATTATAAGCCATTTCAATTTAATACAAGAAAGGTGGATTTTAGGAATCATCACCTAAGTAATCTAACATCAAAAACTCACCAATCGTGATTATAATACACCAGCAGAAGCCATGTGACTACCTTAATAGAAGTATTCAGTGAAAACTGGTCTATTCTCTCAAGCACCTCGATTTCCCTACTCCTCCCAAATTGGAATGTAACTTCCTAGATTTTTAATTTTATCAGCCGACCAAAACGACCAATGACTCTGCCCTAGTATTTGTCACAATGATTGACCAAAAGGACATCTAATGTCTAAATCAAGTGACCATTGTTTCTTTTCACATTTGCTCATTACCTGGTTTATTATTCTTATCTCAGTCACCTTTCAGCCTGAGTCTATGGCCTATGTTAATGCTAGTCTTCAGCCTTCTCTAAGGAATTAGAAAAAAAAAAAAAAAAACAAAAACCTACCATCTCATAGTCATTTAGTCGATGTTCTTTAAGACAGAGATTAACCCAACGCACTGTTTTAAGTAACATAAAATTCAAGTAGAAACCAAACCCCAGTCTAGCAGAGAAATAGACACACACCTCTGGTGGAAGATAATAGATGATAGCCACAAAAAGCCTTGCAACTGTGTAGACACTCTGACTTACTAATTCCTCTTCTAGAAAAGAGTTGAAAGAAAAGGTACACAAAGATAAAATGATAAGGATGTTCATGACAGAGTGGTTTATAATTGTATAATTAAAAATCTGGAGGGGCACCTGGATGGCTCAGTCAGTTAAGCGTCCAACTTTGGCTCAAGTCATGATCTTGAGGTTTGTGACTTTGAGCCCCATGTCGGGCTCTGTGCTGACTCTCAGAGCCTGGAGCCTGCTTCGGATTCTGCATCTCCCTCTCTCCCTGCACCTCCCCCACTCATGCTCATTTTCTCTCTCTCTCTCTCTCTCTCAAAATAATAAACATTAAAAAAAAATTTTTTTTTAATTTTTTTTTTCAACGTTTTTATTTATTTTTGGGACAGAGAGAGACAGAGCATGAACGGGGGAGGGGCAGAGAGAGAGGGAGACACAGAATCGGAAACAGGCTCCAGGCTCTGAGCCATCAGCCCAGAGCCCGACACGGGGCTCGAACTCACGGACCGCGAGATCGTGACCTGGCTGAAGTCGGACGCTTAACCGACTGCGCCACCCAGGCGCCCCTAAAAAATTTTTTTAATTAGAAAAAAAAGAAAAGAAAATGTGAAAACAAATTAAACATCCATCAAGAGAGTATTTTGTTGTATGGATAAAAATACAATGCAATCCTTAAAAATCATGTTGTAGAACAATATCTCATGGCATGGGACTACATTCACAATATATGGTTAAGAGAAAAAGGCTATGGAAATAACTATGTGGTTGTTGCTCCTTATGTGCATTTAAGAGTACATATTTATTTGGAAATAAGATTGTAAGAAATTTTTAAATGTCACCAGTGATTTATCTGTAGTTGGTGGAATTGCAGGTGATCTGGATTTTCTTATTGGAATTTTCTCTTACTCTTGTTCCTCTGCTATCTCCAGGACAACATGCCTGGGCTAGCGTGTTGCAAGATGACAGGTGGTGCATAAAGCAGAGCTTAGTTGCCCCATTTCCCCATCTAAGACTGTTAGCTGGTCCTCGATAGGTAAGTGAGCCCACCTAGTATGAGCCACAGAAGAACCACACCTGAGTAGACCCACAACTGCCCACAGACAGACAAGTGAGATCACCTGAAAGTAGCCAAATTGGCTGAACTTTTCAGGCTCCCAAGCTAAGAGACGTGCTTTGTTGTTTGCCATTGGCATTTTGTGGTCACCTACTACCCTGCATCACTGTCGCGATAGATAACGGATAGAGCTAGAGCTTGTCAGGGTTTGGGGAACTGAAATCAAAAGGCAACAACCACCTGAGATTCAGTCCAAAGGTGCTTGAGTATAGAGCTTGTTAGAAAACATTTTTGAACAGGCTAGACCAGCAGAAAGTTCAACATCAATCTAAAAATAGAACTGCCATTCTCACATGTGCGAGGCACTATGCTATGGTCTGGGTGGGTCACAAGTGGAAGGACATGTAGGCCCTACCTCCTGGAGCTCACAACCGCAATAGCGGGAATTTCCGGACCCAGATGCCGCTCTCAGAGAGTTAGCAGCAATTGTATTAGTACACTACAGCACCAAAGAGCTTCAATTTGCTGAAGTTGGTTAAAAATGCATTAGCTCTTCTCCAACATGATTCTGAAAGCACAGTAAAATCAAAAAGTCTGTTCAGCTGCCCGATGAACTTGAAGTAATGAGGTCTATAAGCTGACTTGAACAGAAGAAAATGATATTAAGCTTTCATGGAGGACAAATGAAAGTATCTACCTGTAACCTTGCTGACAGCCAGAGACCCTTTGCCATTTAAAACTCTGCTGCTGTGGTGCATTATTCCCAGGCAGCTGAGAGTTTAATAAGACTTCGCAGAGACACCTAACCTTCCGGTCCCCGGCTGCCTGCTGGCAACCCTAAGGCACTCACTGTGGAAGCTGACAATCCGAGCTAACATCAGGGCACGGATTTCCTCAGACACAGGGGCACAGGTTGGCATAGCAATGTCTGCCTGCTGCCCCTCCGTGCATGCAAATCGCACAATGGTCTGGTTCCAAGCTGGTCATGGTGCCCAGCACCCCTGGGTGTTTGATCTTGGAGATTGTGGTGGTCACCGCTCTTCATCATTGCACTAACCTGGCTCCCCTGCTGAATGAAGAGCTGCCATTTAGTGTGATATACAAGGCTTTCCTTGAGCAAAGCCCAACCTGCCTGGTCCAGCCTTAACTCCCAATATTCTTCGTATCACACCCTCCACCCCCTGCACTCTGGTTACTCGGCTTAGGTATTTGCTGTTCCTGCTTTTCCCACCTTTGTGCTTTGTTCAGACTGTGACTTTCATCGTCTCCAGCCAGCCCACTCTTCCACCTTCCAATTCTGGCTTTGCTTCACAGGTCTCTCCCCAACTAGACTGTAAAAATAGTAGTGATACTTACATAACATGCAATGTGCCAGGAACTTTGCTAGGCACCTTGCCCATCTTAACTCATTTTATTCTGTTCAACAACTCTAGGAGATGAGTGTTATTACTATTATTATCATCACCATCATCCCAATTCTCAGATGAAGAAAGTGAGGCTAAAGCAAACTGCTCAAAGTCAGAATCAGCTCCACAGGTTTGGAGATCATGTGTGTCTTGTTCACTGTTGTATTACTAGCGCTTCGCCTGAAACCTGGCCCATAGTATTGAGTGAAGGAATGAATAAAATGCCACCATGAAGCTGTGTCTGCAGTCAGAATTAATCTTCCTCTCCTCTCCTTTCACAGGTCTACTCCAGTACTTAACACGTAAGTACCTAACACATAACCTCGTAAGGTTGGACCCCCATTTCCAAATAATCTGCACTTTCACACTTCTCTGTACATCCACACCTAACCCTCCTTTGCTTGGAAGAAGTCAGGCTTTCATAGATAAGGTAGTTTCCAGCTCTGGTGTTGCCTGAGAGCAGCTGCTGCTGAGAGATGAAATTAGGAGTCCATGGGGGAGGTGGAAGAAAGACCGTTGGCGGTAGTTGGAGGCTGTGTGGCCAGTCCTCTACCCTGAAGAAGCACAAGGCTGCTCCCCTCTGCAGTGAAAGGGCTCCAAGAGCTTGCTGGCGCATTTAGAACTCCTATCCAAGAGGAGTGTCCCTTGCCAACCTCCCCTTCTGTGCCTCCCACACTTTGGCTTCATCACCGTAGCAGGGGAAGTTATGGAGGTCACGGAGGAACAGGGGGTGATGGATTGCAGCCAGGAGACTCAACAGGAAGTGGAGAGCATAAATGATGGTGATCCCATACAGGACCTGGGGTCTGATCCAATTGTATTGGTAAAAGCATGGAGTCCCCTTAGGTCAAGACCTTATGGGGTTTAAAGATCAGGTGTCATTGTCATTGGCCCTCTCCGCAATTCAAGAGGAACCAAAGCAGGGCTTGAGTGGGGAGCCCTAGTTCTGGCTTAACTCCCTCCATGAATAGCTGTTGGCAGCTGAGGGCTAAAGCTGTCTGTAGACGTCAGACTCCGTAGGGTGGTTTCTCACTTCTGGCAGGGGGCACCTGAGACTGAAGGAATCGTTTTAAAGGATTTTGTAATTATTGACTCTCAGCTATCTAGAAAGAGAACTCCCTTCTGCTTTTAGACATTCCATCTTCAAATGCATTTTCTGCTTTGTGGAGCACCTATATTTATTTACATTCTTCCATCTCTAGATTGTAAGCTCCAGAAGAGAGGAGCATGACCATACTCATATTTCTCTTCTGCCTGCTCCTTTCCCTCTGCAAACTGCAAGAGGCTTGTTGTACAAAATTTTAAATCTATGTAATTTAATTGTATGTCATTATAAGCAAGTGTCATTGCCAAAATAGACTAACTCTGGCCATATATTTTGTTGAGCTTTCTGGCTTTCCAAAGGTCTTTGGAGCCAGGGCCTAAATTCCAACTTGCTGGAGGAGGGCATGCTGAAATACAACCCGTGCTCCCTGTGAAAGGCATCCATACGTTTATTGGAAAGCATCTAAAATGCCACAGAATCTGCCACTACTCATCAATACTGAGACTCCCCCCACCCCTTTTCTTTTTTAACAGAATGAAGAAAACAAGGTGATTTAAAGCCATAGTTAAAATTCAACAGTGAGGGGCGCCTGGGTGGCTCAGCGATTAAGGGTCCAACTTCAGCTCAGGTCATGATCTTGAGGTTCGTGAGTTCAAGCCCTATGTCGGGCTCTGTGCTGACAGCTCAGAGCCTGGAGCCTGCTTCGGATTCTGTGTCTCCCTCACTCTCTGCCCCTCCCCTGCTCATGCTCTGTCTCTCTCTCCTTCAAAAATAAATAAACATTAAAAAAAGTTAAATTTAACAGTGAGATAGATGTCCCTTAAAAGACAGACATTGCTGTTAACACGCTCATCAGAGAGAGGGTCACATGCCGCCAGTGATGGTTTCCAAAACTTAATTTTAAAAAAGAGAAAAAAAAATTCTGATATTGATGACGGTAGATGGAGAGATACAAGAGTAAGACAAGTGATCATTTCAAATGCATAATTACATTTTATCTCAATAATTAATTGCAGTGTACTTAAGCACATACTCAGTTTCCTTCAGAAAGAATAAATAGAAGATAAAGTTGATTTACAGAGCATTTTCACATAAAATCTCATTTATTCCTCACAACAATGCTTTTGTTTAGATAGTTCCATCCTCATTTTACATAGGAGGAAACTAGATGATCATTCCACCACCCACCTAGTAACCACATCATTAAACAGTATAGACAGTTATAAAGGGAATGGGATCTGAACAAACAGAAATGTACTCAAATTCTGGCCTTTCCATTTATTGGTCATGTGACTTAGGCAAGTTGGTAAAATCTGAACCCAAAACTAGATTTAGCAACTTAAAATCCTTTGATACAATACCAAAAGGGTAAGGAAGACTTGGAAGACTTGAGGAACAGAAAGGGGATGGAAACATATGCACACTTTTTTTTTTCTTTTTTGGCCAAATGAGACATTTCACCATTATGGGCCTATTTACCTTTTGTAATTATTATAGAGTCTAGTGCTCGCTTCGGCAGCACATATACTAAAATTGGAACGATACAGAGAAGATTAGCATGGCCCCTGCGCAAGGATGACACGCAAATTCATGTAATTATTATAGAGTCTAAAAATACTTAAAAAAGAAGTGACCCACTCTTATGAACCCTTAGTGATATTTTGGTGGTGCTGGTATCCTACTAACTTATAATATCTCTATATATGCTGCCTCCGTGATAAAGCAACCTGAGGCTAGGCAGGGAATGGGCTAAGCCCCATCAGTTGAAGAGCCCATCTGGGCCTGATCCAAAAAAAAAAAGCTGGAAGGGTCACTGGGCAGGCGTTGGGCTAGCACGCTGGGTCCAACCCAGGAGACAGGGCTATTTTGATAGAAGCTCCACCCTAAGGAGAAAACAACCCATGGGTCAGATACAGCTGGAAAGCTGCCACCACACCCAACCAGTGAAACTGTTGCTGGAACCAAGAAATCAAGTATATAAGTTAACTACTGCCACAAAAATGCTCTGTAACAAACAACCCCAAAACTCAGTAGCTAAAAACAATAATACTGTATTCTATTCTGGACCTGCAGCTCTGCTTCATTCTGCAAGTCTCTGGGTCTGGGTCTTCTCCCGGGACTTTCATCCTCCCTGAATTAGAGGGCTTGTCGCAGCATGTTCTTTTCAAGACAATGGCAGAGGTACAAGAGGTAAAGAAGAAACACCAAAAGCCTCTTAAGGCCTTGACTATGAATTGGCCCCATCACTTCAGCTCTATTTCATGGATCAAAGCAGGAGGCCAAGTGCAAAGTCACAAGGCCCGGTAGTAGTTACACTCTGTCTGTAATAGAGCCATGATAATTATACAATGCAGGGAGATACAAAGAACTTGGATCAGGAACTCAATCAATGACTGTCCACCTGCTTGGCTACATTATTCACATCTTTCCAATATGAAAACAGCCCATCCCCATCAAAGGACACCACAAGTCTCACCCAATCATGTATCAGGCTCAACATTTAGGACTTCATGATTTACATCTGGCCCAGATATGAATTGGACCTATAAACTGAGAAGACAAATCACAGGCCCCATCCCCTTTCCACACCCACACAATATGCATTGGTATAACAGAGACAGGAAAATCACAGTAAACACCTCATTCAAAATGAAGAAACTTGTTCCTTAGTGATTCTGAAATCCTTCTAGGCAAATTAGCCAAGTTTCCCTGCCAAAGGAGGAGGATATGTTTCTTCATCAGACCTTGGTCCTGCTCCCAGGGGAAGGGAAGGTGAGCTGGGGGTGGGGTGGAGTCTGGTAGTGTAGGAGGAGGATCTTTGGTCCATTGTTCTCTACAGCTCCTAGCTCTGTCCTCTGAGACTTCCTTTTCCATCATCTTCCTCATTTGCTTCTGAAGAGGACACTGAAACGTCTACTTCTTTTGGGTGGCTAAGTTTTCCTAGCCCATTTCCTACATAGAAAACGGGGCTCAGGGGTCTTTTTTCCCCTCTCAAACAGTTTCAGTCTCATTTAGTTCAGGCTATTAGTACTTAAGGTGGTGTCAGTTATTCTACAACTTAGTGGGTTTTCTATGTATTTGATTCTAGTCCATTCTATGTGTCAAAACCACAGTTATTTTCAAGACAGGCTTTTCTCTCCAGATTTAATTACTAGCACTTTGGGCATGTCAGGTGGCTGCACTACTATACCTTTCAGCTTTGCAGGAGGTTTAAAAGTCATTTTGTAATAGTTTGTAATGTTATTAGCCACACCCCTGATTGGGTCCTTACCCTGAGGCCATGTTTTCCTGCAAGCCCCCTAGATTTGGTCTTTGTCTCTCTTTCTGTGATTCAACAACCAACCCCTGGACTTGATCACTGTCCCCAGGCTACATTTTAATTTGAGAATCTTTTTCTGGTTGGAAAGGCTGAAGATTAAAAAGTTTTATTTTTTAACCCAGCAACTTCTGGGCTGCTTGCAAACTGCGTTTTATTTTGTTTGGTTCTGAGCATATCTCCTTTCTCATAGTATTTTCCTATATGCATTTAAAAGAAAACAACTCATTCTTTCAGAATTTTTCTTGGAAACAAGTTTCTCCTCTCTCCCCTACCCTTTCATTTGCTGCTCACTACTCTGCATGCCTATACCATGCAACCACTCAGTGGGTGGGAAAATCCTAATATTTAGATTTGCGTACATAGAATATCCCACTTGGACCTTAACGTCAAATTTGTCTTTACTAAACAACTCTTTCAGAATTCTACTAAGTGACAGCAAGAGTTGGCTCAGCCCTAAAAAAGAACTTAGAATTTTTTAATTGCACTATGTTTAGACCTCTTCTTGGAACCATACAGAGGAAGAAATAATAGAGCAGGATTTGGATATTTCTATTTTGGATTTTCAAAATCTTACCTTTGTCCCTTGGAATGTCCACAGATGCAAATTCTACTGGTCTGGAAGTATCTGGAACAGAACTATACCAATTCTTAACCCCAATAAGTGGTGGAGTTATGGAATGCCAGCTCTTTGGTAGAGGCATTAGGTTATAGAATGGTTTCGTTCCATGAAAAGCAATACACAGTTCACTTCAGTTTTCATGAATAGAAGTTTCCTCCAAAAAGAGCTAACTGCCAATTTTTTTCCACAAAGCCTCTAGATAGTTTATGATAGTGCTTAGGTCTATTAGTGGACATATTAACTATCTGTGACTCATCACCCTCCACTGCAGAGCCAGGAAATTCAAGGCTGTAGACACTACAGACTTTTGCAAGTGCAAGGGTGCACTCCTCTCTTTATCCCACTGGTGGCAACAAGTCAAAATACGTAGCCTGTCTCCACTAAAGATAGAGCTAAGCTTCTTACCACTGGAAATACCTGCATAAATTCAGCTTCTGCATGAGGCAAATGGACAAGGACTTCCTAGAATATAGGGCAACAGAGTTGGCTTTGGTGTTTAACTTTCCACAGTCTGTAGATCTAAGTGGGGACTCAGCTTCTGGTGGACCCAGCCCTTCCATAGGTTCATGGAGGCTACAGACTAGCTGGTCAATTCATTGCAAAGAGGATTAGTCAGCCACTCCTCAAACTAGACAAAGAGGAGGTCTTATTCCAACCCAAAGGCTCAGGCAGAAGGTCCTAACATATTGCTTTATAGCTCCCATATCAAACTTGGTATAACTAGTGTGCTTAGAATTTAATCTCCCTTGATGAGCAGATACAATTTCCTTATAATGTCCTCCTCTGGGCCTAGCAGGAGGCCCTAGCTATAGAGGCAGGGTACTGTCCACCTCCAGGCCTGCCCTGGGAGTCAGCATAGTCAGAGAAGTCTTTGGCCCCACTCCCCCAGAAGCAGGTGTATCACCTCAGGTTCTGCTGAAAGAAGCACATTTAGGCTTTAGGCTTTAGGCCTAGGATAACCAGGCAGAGGCAGTCAGAAGAGAAATGCTTTTGAGACAACATCATGGTCATGACTTGCATAGTTTTCTGTGTGTTAAGATTGCTCTATGCATTTTATGTCTATTCATACATTTCCTTTCACAGCAACTTCTACTCTATGGATGGAAAAAAGCCCTGGCTCAGAGAAGTTAAGTAACTTGCCTCAGGTCTCCCAATGAGTCGTCCACAGCACCAGGACCTGAAGGCAGGCATCGTGTTTCCACAGTCCCACTGCTATGCCCTGGTGTATGTTGAGCGGCCTGCCCTGAACATGGGGTCTTTACCAGCAGGTAGGGTTTGCCAGCCAGGCAGGATTCTCAGCCTTGAGGACAGAGATGTTAGTTGACTGCTCCTTCATCCGTTTTCCTGAGCACATTCTATCTGGAAATTTGAAAGGCTATATTCTCACATGGACAGAGGCTCCCCTCTGTCCTCTTCTTGGAAAAGGCCTTTTCCCTAAGAGCCTCTTCTTGGAAGGAGATTGAAGTTTCCTCTGCAGACAGAGCCAACCCAAATGTTTGTCCTCAGGACCAATTTGAACTGCCCAAGTGCACAAAGACTTCAGTGGAAATTCCGGACTTCTGCAGCTTAGAACATGGCAGAGATGAATTCAGTCTGGAAATTTCAGTGTCTTACCCATGGGCTCTAACTTGGAAGAGCACTGGCTATTCCACCAACAGGAATTAGCTGCAAGTGATCTAATTAGTCTACCACCTGGGGGCTTAGATCAAACACTCGAATTGTGGGTAAAGTCTTTCAAATACAATTGTAGTCATTTTATTGTTGATTCTAAGAAGTAACAGGAAAATGGGATCGATTACTTCTTGAGACATTTTGTAGGCTGTGAATATAAAATCATAGCGGCGAGAGAAAGAGGCAAAGTTTTTCTGAAAGGCTATGGAGTAAATTCTGTTAGAAGAAAAAGAGGAAGCCTTAGTTTCCACTGTTTGATACCATTTAGAAGTAAATATGATGCAGTGAGAGAGTAGTCATAGTCACTCTGGCTCATGGCGTGGTTCTGAAAGGCAGGCTCTGTCAAAGCACGAAGAGTTTTGAACCTTTGCTGAACTCACACAGTTTAGCCCCAAACTTGGTATCTGCCCCACGCTTCTAATCTGCACCTATTCTGACCTTCGGTGAACAGCACGGTGAATACAAGAACCCTGAAGTCGACCCCACCTCCCCCCTACTGTCGCATGCCTATTTCCATTCTCAAAATCCTAATAATCCATTCATTGATGTTAATGCAGCTGGAAACCATTCTGCTCTCTCCATATAGCACCACCATATTCAGGTTCGCATAATCCTGCAACTGGATTTCCCAAGCAGCCTCCTAACAAGGAGCCCCGTCTCCAGTGTTCTCTTGCTCACTCCATTCTCTTGTGTTGCTGCTGGTGTGATCTTTCTGAAATGTAAAAGGGACTCCACGGTCTAAAACTCTTCACTTGGCCCCTACAGGTACACGTTCCTTAGCCTGTGTACACAGTGCTACTCATCTGCTGTGGCTACCTTCACACCAGCATGTGGTTACTCCAGCTAATTCAACTAGCAATAGGTCCAAGATGCTGAATTGCTTTCTCTTCTCTCTTCAAGCTTTGTTTTCTATTGCGATGTGCTTGGAATGCCCTTTCCCTGATCCCATACTCCCAAGAGAGACATGGAGAGAGAGCGAGAGTGGGTACTGGAGATGGATGTGCGTTAGAACACTTATGTGGAAGGACACCCCCTGAAACTGCTCATGGGAATCCCTATGGAATGGGGTTTCAGGGAGGCGTTAAGGGAGTGGTATTGTAGGATGTACTTTTTTGCTGTCCTATAATGTTGAGAATTTTTTTATTGTGAGTATGCTTAACTTAATCTTATATTTTTCACTATGTTTCCCATCCTCACCTACAGAGATACTGATTTAATAGGGAAGCATCCAGGATTCTGATCTTCCACAGCCTCCCACCTCCACTTAATCAGGTTTTGGAATCATGGTTGAAATGATTATTTCCAGTATAAGGCAACTGACACCTTTGAGAAGAACCCCAACTCTAATATACAATAATTTTTTTATTATTTCCTTTTATTTTATAGTAGCTTAATTCCACTACCAATACACATACTCAATCTCTACTATGCTTGAATTATATGGAAGAATTATAATAGCCTTGACAGCCATCTAAATAGCCACATTTGAATAAAGGGCCTAAATAATCATTGTAAAGCACGTATTTGCACAGTAAGTTTCATAAACCATTTTAAAATTAAGGCAAACAAGAAAAAAAATCTATAAATACAAATATCAGGGTTTCTTAAATGCTAAATTGTTTTTTTAAATCTTAAATCTTAACACTAACTTGAAGACCATTTGATTGGCTCTCAAAACAATGGATATTCTAAAAGCATAAAACAGGAAGTTGTTACAAATAGCAGCTTTGGTATAACATATACCTATCTCCCTACATGTTTTCAAGTTTTTGACTTTGGAAAAATATAAACACGTAACTTTTTATAATTAACTTTTGAAAATATCAATAATACCTTAAAATTCAGACATTAGAGCATCTATTTCTTTAAACTTGTTAGTTATGTTTTCAATACATTCTCCAGCTTTTAATTTTATCCCATCAATTACAAGACAGTCTTCTTCATAGTGGTTTTCAAATGGACCGCCTGCAGGAACTTCAGGGCTGCATTCAGATAACTGTAAAAAAAACCATACAATTCATCAGAACGATATCAAATTTACTGTAACACCGGCTTAATTATTTGAACCAAATGTAAAGTAGTCAGTAACTCCACAAGCCACAGCAGTTACCCAAAGTGTTCTGTTATGCTGGTGGTCAAATAATGATCCCCATGTAGAGTATAATGTACAAGAAATGTGTTCATATAAGAATAACTTATTATTCAGGTTGTATTTCTTTCCCCCAATATTATACATTTTTAGGTTTAATATTACGTGTTGGAAAAACATGATCAGTTTCATTCTATGACTTTTCTATATTTATTTATTTTTATAATTATTATTATAGGGAATACAGCTTAAAACTGTTTGAGTCACACCTTCTATGCCTATCTTCTCCTAAGCCTCTGCATGACTTACAAATAGTGATAGCTTGATCTAGCTCAGTGGGAAGAGACACAAGTAAAAACAGTGCAGATATACATAAACACATACAAGATTTATAACCTCAAGATTCATTAAAGGTAGAGATAACTTCCATGAAATTAAGAAAAAAAAATACATGTAATTTATACAAGTATTTTCATGTAACATCAAAAACTGTACCTTTTAATACAAATAATTATTCAACAAACTCTGTTTTATTTGTATATGGCTTATCTAATTTGTGAATTATTCTGGAAGATTTTATAAAAATCTGATATTAATTTCCTCTTCTTGCTTACAAAGTTGGGGCATGAAAACCAGTGTTAATATTAGCTAAGGAAGAGCATAATTAGGAAGGTGACTCTACTGAGGAAAATATTCTCATAAAACATTTCAATGACAAATAGAAACGAATTTTGATTATCCATATGTGTATGCTTTCTTTTTTATGTTGTCACTCTCGCTCATTGGTATAAATGCTTGAGAGTTATCAACCTCAAACCTGATACATGAAATGAAGAATGAAAACACCATCAAATTTACAACTTTGAAAATAGCTTGACCAAATCTGCTCAGAGAATAAACATGCTTAGCACCTTAAAATTATCAGGTGGCTCTTTTTGGTGTGTTAGCTTATAAGAGGCCACTTTCTCCTACAAATAAAACACAGCTCCAGCGTTAAGCAGTGTTAACTTTGGAAGCCATATTAATTTTCCCTATTAACTTGAATGAATGAATGAATGAATGAATGAAAGAAGAAAGAAAGAAAGAAAAAAAGAAAGAAAGAAAGAAGAAAAAAAAAGAAACCCTTGTGGTGATCATTTCTTTTCTTTTAAACTGAAAATGTCCCAGCTTTGATAGTTGGTTTCATTGCTATTCTTCTCATTTAAAAGTGAACAAGGCCCTAAATATACAGAACCTGGTGTGAATGCCAGACTTACAAAGCTCAGTGTGGAGAATGGCTTATGAACCAGTCTGCAGGAGGCACTCACCTGCCTGCCAGCAAGTTAAGATGGTTAATTTTTATAATTCTTAAGTGGCTTTTGAAAGCATAAAATATTACAAGAATCTAAAACAAAAAGCAAGCTCCTGCCTGGTGATATATTAAAACTATGTATTTTACCTTAAGGAATAAAAATCCAAAGTAATTTTCTGTTCTATCAAGTTACTAGTTATAATGGTAAAATAGAAGCCAATTCTGTGGCTGTAAAAGCTCCAGGACATCTTTATAAAAAATCAACCTGGCTGTATTTTTGAGAAGAGAAACTGCAAACACTGAAAACGTGTTGCACAAAACCATATGGTGCTCAAACAAAGCACACATTTGCTGGAAAAGACTAATTGTATATTAATTATATGTCTATAACATATATGTTGCTAATCTACAGATCCTGTTTGACAAAAAGTAAGATCTATAGAAAGAAAAAAAATTTTTTTTTTTTCAAAAAGGAACTCTAATTGGAAAAATGGCATTCACAACGGTACAAATTCAGGCACAAGTTGATATTGCTGGTGCTACTTAAGAAAACTATGGTTTTCAATGTGGTAAGAGTTTTTAGCATTAATTTTATTTCCTTTTGGTGTATTGCTCTCTTTAACTGTAAATCTTGTATATTTTGATTTCCAACTCGGTAAAGGAGGTGTTTACGAATCATCTTTATTCTTGTTGAAGTTCTGAATGAAATCATGCAATTGGGCAGTCTGCCAAAGTGGGTAAACAACCTTGTCCACGTATAAATCCACGTTTTCCAGCATCTGAGAAGAGACAGACTCGGGAATGGGCAGTTGCTCAACAGGAGAATGTGGGAAAAGAGAGGAAGTGAGGAAGTCTCAGCACTTACTCTCTCCAGGGACTGCCATTGCCAATTCTCATCTGTAATAACAGCTAACCTTGGGTGTCAGTTACTATGCAAAATACTTTTCCCGGTTTGCCTTATTTAACCCACAAAGAAATCCTCTTGGGCAAGTGATAAGCAACTGTGCCAAATTACACAAGTCCTCCCTGGCAGGACTGGGCTTAGGACATTGGTATTATATTCCAGAGTAAGAACTCCCAACCAACTCCCAACTTCCAAGTCCAGTGTTCTCTGGACTCCAGGCACAGCATATATCTAAATGAATGAATGAGAGAATGAATGAAACCTTAAGGATACATGACTTCTTGCTGCCATTTTTCTTCCTATCTGGAGAACAGCTGTACTGCCTTGAAGAAGTGTCTGCCTTATGACTTATTTTTCTCATACCTACCACACTGCTGCTCTGTATTAATGACCTAGGCTTGTACCCTCATTTTATTTGCACAAACATGGAGCTGATGTGCTGGGAAGTTTGGTAATTTATGTTATCACATATAAGAACTGAATAAAGTAAGCATGCATGGCCTTTCTCAGTCCAACATAGCTAGCCAAAAGGAAAAAAAAAAAAAAGACAAATCTAGTTATGAATGGTGAAAAGTATTCCAATGAAAAATTCTACCTCCAGTGTGTTAATAATGAGGTTTGTCCCTACAGAAGTTGTCTCTGTGCATGAACCAGGCAGGGCAGCTTTCCTAGCAAGCTGCTCTTATCCAGCCTCCTCTCCTGACTGTGAAATTGGCAGCGGTAGGCAGTTCTCTCTACGGTGGCACCCGACCGACTACTGTGAGCTCCTTCCACTCTTTCTTCATCCCAACCTCAAAGATCCAAAAAACAAAGGGCTCCTCCACACTCACAGATTTTTTTTTTCAAAAACTGATAGTTGTATTCTGACCTTTCAACAGGTTACTAGTTTATTCACTTCAGGATAATCAAGGGTTCAAATTTCAGAAGGGAAAAATGTTTTTCATATAACTAAAACGTACAGCCAGGAACAATTTCTGCCATTGACAGAATCTGGACTTGCTATTTAGGCCTGATAATGATTACCGGTGCTACCTTTTCTCCTGTATTCACTTCTTCTCCACGCTCCTCTTCAGACTCATCAGGCGCTCCTGTGGGCTCTAGTGCCTGCTGTAGCATTTGCTCCAGCTCTTTTAGTAAAACTTCTGTCTCAGAGACAACTAAAAATCATCATTAATATAATAGAAAAAATGCTACATTTTAATTAATTCAATCTAATCCATAATCTTAACCAACTCAAAAGAGAAAATCTAAATGTTACAAGACAAAAAACAAATATTTTGTATAGTTCTCACATATGGCCTCTGCTTAATGCAAAATAATTAAGGATTTCCAGGTGAATATTTTCCAATTATTCCTGTCAAAATGTACGTGATATTCTTGCTATGTGTAGATCATAAAAAGCTCACTAGAAGTGTCTTGTTTTGCTTTTTTTTTTTTTTAAATCAGGGCCAAACTAAATTGTTTTTTATAAACCAGAGGTCAGCAAACTTTTCCCATGAATGGACACAGAGTAAATATTGCAGGCTTTGTGGTCTCTGTCACAACAACTTCATTCTGCTGCTATAGTGCAGACCATACACATGTACCTAAATAAATGAGAGTGACTATGTTCCAATAAAACCTTATTTACAAAAACTAGTGGCCTGTGGGCCAGTTTGCCATGCCTACAATAAACTATTAAAACTACTGTTTAAAAGGAGAGACGATGTAATTAAGTGGTCAAGCTAAACACAGGCTAGTCTACTCCTAATCCGAATACCAACACATCTTAATTGCCTAATATATGTATTATATATATGTGTGTATATATATATATATATTTAAATACCACACTTACAAAATTTGTGTGTGTGTGTGTACTACTATGACATGAATTCACTGAATTTGCGGACATAAAATAATATCCCCACAAAAGAAATGAACTCCTATTGAATAACTCTATAGACTCAACTACTGATTAATAACATGCAGTTGGATTCCTGACTTAAATAAAATAAACATTTCTGTTTCATATAGACTTGTTGAAGTAAAAATCAAGGAAAGGAAGCCACATGTGGCCTGCTGTCCTGCACAACAGACAGATGGAGCATCTGAGAAGTCGTTCCAAAGGCAACACAATTCAAAGCGAAAGGCCATGAATACACACCCCATTATTTTCCACTCGGGTGACAAAAACTGGACATAGTACCCTCTATTATCCACCATTCTTTGGCAGGACACCAAAAATCCCACTACGTAGAACATCTAAAAGTTCATGGAACACGAAAACAGACCCACACAGGACATATGCTTTGGAGCTAACCTATTATCAGTGAATATGCAAGCAGGGCATTCTCAGCACTAACATTCAGTTTTAATCTAATTGTTGAACATATTTAGAATTCTTCTAACTAATCATGTTTAGGAAGATTGCATATGTATATGCATCCCTTTATGTGTGTGTGTGTGAACACACACACACACAGAAGTATCCTTGTAAACTAAGCATGTTTAAAGGTAAAAACCAGAGATTATTAATGTGAAAAGTCTTATGCACTGTTTCCTCCAGTTCAAAAGAATCCATGTTTTATTAGAATCTTCTTTGTTGGTAATTTCCTCTTATCTAGTACTCGTAAGAAAGAAAGTTTAAAATTCTGCTAGAACGTTATTAAATAATAGTGTCAAAGTCATGGGAGGTTATGAAATAGAAAATTTTCCCTTTGTTGGTTGTCACTACAGTATTAAAAAAAAACTTTTAGTTAACATTTTTCACATCACAGTTTTGTCTACAAAAATAATTTTTCTGTCAGTACTTATCACTTGTCCCAAGTACTTTTTTACTCAGTCAACAAATATCAATTATGTGCCTACAAAGGGCAAGGGACTCAAGAGCAGGCATTGACCAACGAGCCTTCCGGGCCATCATCTCTTCCTAGCCAATCTCAGGTTTTCTCTATGGAAGACTTCTTTCCAAACAGTTTGAAAGTAGCTTTCTGATATGCCATTTGCACACCTTAGAATCAGTTCCTATGTTTAAAAACAAAACAAAAACTGTAGCTGACATGTTAGTTGTGTCCACATAGATATGTGTTCTGTGGTAATTGGTAAAGCGTAAGAACACAGAGTTTTAATCATTGCATTCTAAAACAGTGCTATTCAAAATTTGATGGGCATAAGAATCACTGGGAGAATTTACTAAAAAAATACATGAATGCAACCCATGTTTACCGAATCAGGATTTTCTAGAGGAATGTACATTTTTATTGAAGCTATTTTGTTTAACGAATTGACTTCTCTTTATGATAGATTTCTTACTAGTAACCTGTTACTGAACAGACAACTACTTGTGGTTATCTTCAGACTGATTCTCCAGTCCCACTTACAGATGTTGTGTTTTCCTACTTTATATTCTGAGTCTATGGAAATTGATACTGACATTTAATGCACTGTTGAGAAGATGAATTTTGAGCTATACTGTAAAGGAAAAATGGACACAAACATCTTTATATTTCTAAGGCTAGGCTAAAATACAATCAATTTATGATAATGAATGTCATTGCCAAATGGCATTGTAGGCTCTCTGTTTTCAAGTGATCTGGAAAAATATGTACACTGCCTTCTGCTCAAAGGGTAGACAAAGTAATGGATGACTTCATAAATCAACTAGGGTTCATAACACCAACTTGATTGATGTCAAATTCTGCTTCCAGAGCAATGGGAGGTTTGCTTTTCTAAATAGGTATTTCTATATTATAAACTGACAGAATTCAAAAATAATTCTCAAGAAATAGCAGTTACTGTAATGTACAACTAGGTTATCAAAATTGGCCAATGATATCCTCCAAAGATAGAGGCAGAATGAATGCCTTTGCTGATTGCATGACCAATCATCTTCTATCAATACTGATTATCCTGTGGTTTCCCTGACTTGTTTCAATTTGCTGTTTAGAGTAAAGTGGTAGCATTACAGTTATTCCATCACTCAGAAAAAGTTTTTTTTAAAAAGGTAAGAAAAATATATCTCTTATACTGAAGTCCATACCTGGATTTTAAAAATGAATTTTTATAAAATAATCTGTGTAGTTTTTCCATTCCTGATAAGAAATAGCTTACTGTTTGTCTCTTAAATAAATCAGTCACTATTTTAAAAGCCTTCAAGGTATACTTATGGGGTTTTCTCCAATCTGTATTTTTCTACTAAATGTTTAAAGAAGCTGTTTATTTCCTTATATACCCCAAAGCTGGTATTGAAAAATATCATCTGAAATAAATTTGCAGGGTCATTTCAATATTGAAATTTTGAAAGCATTCTTACAGAAGGAGGCTGAGGAGGAGGAAAAAGTACTTGGTTTTGTTTTGTTATTAAATAACCACAAACACTCCTCTTGTGTGCTTACAATTTAAATGTAGAGATGAGTACAGTACAAGTTAGAATGTAATGAAGAAGAGAGCACCATTCCTGGAGACACAAACAGAAATAGGAGGCAAGGAGCTTTCTAGGAAAGGGGCATGTGGGCCAACCCCACCTTTTACCCTAGAGGCTAAAGCTGACTCCAAACCAAGAGTAGGTGGGCAAAGTTTGTCCTGAGCAGCAAAAAATCACCTGTCTCCCTGTCCCCCTTCTACCTCCCAGCCTCAGCCCCTAAGGTCTTCATGCTCCCCTGGGGCTCACCCCATGATCCAGACCTTTCCTAGATTAACCATCTTTTTCCATGCTTATCTATCTCAGGTGGCTGATGAACACATCCTTTGCTAATTTGATAATGAGTGTCATAGATTATCAGTTGGTCTGGGGTAATCTGCCAATCTTTTTTTTAAACTTTTATAGACTGTTTACTACCCAAGAATAAAGGAGGTATTTTCTAACAAAAAACAATGATACAACAAAACAAATGACTAAAACCAAAAGACCAAAAGAAATCAAAACCAATTCATTAAGGGGGATACAAAGGGCAATAATGAGATTTTAAAAGTGCCTAGGTCAACTACCAGTACTGTGCCCAACCCCCCTGTATTTCGCTTTAAGTTTCCTGATACTCAAAGCAACCAAGGAAACAGCTGCACACTTTGATTAATTTTAAGAAGATATGTGACAAGAGCACCTGGGTGGCTCAGTCGGTTAAGCCTCCGACTTCCGCTCAGGTCATTATCTTACGGCTCCTGGATTCAAGCCCTGCACTGGGCTCTGTGCTGACAGCTCAGAGCCTGGAGCCTACTTAGGATTCTGTCTCCCTCTCTCTCTGTCCCTCCCTCACTCATACTCTGTCTCTCTCTCTCTAAAAATAAATAAACATTAAAAAAAGGAAGATAGTGACTGAGAAATACCATATAACCTCTTAAGTGCCTTAGTTTCCCCATTGATAAAATGGGGGATATAATAATATCTAACTGTTTATCCTATATAGCTCTTGTGAGGGCTAAATAAACTAATATATTCACAGTGTTTAGAACAGTGAAGACACAGAGTAATTGATACAGGTGTTGGTATTATTAGTTCATCATCATAGATGAATTTTCTTGTCCATAAACACTGAAAAAAAAAAAAGAGTTATAGGGACAATACAAACATAGTACATAATATTCCTGGTACTAATTTTCCCCAAAACATAGATATGCTCCACAAGTAGTTATTTCTTAGATTAAATCTATATAGCCATGGGCTACAGTTTAAAATATTTAATGATTTCTATTAATTTTCTATTAATTTCTATTCAATTTTTTCTATCAATTTCCAGAAATTCTCTCCTTGTTGGATAAGAGGGCTTCTACTGCATGTCTTTATTACAGATGAAGCAACTGATACTTGTACAGGTAAAGTAGCACTTAGTTAGCTCTCCTCCTGATCTCTAACTAAAGGACAGAGAAAAGAAATGGGTAGAGCTTAAAAACTAGAAAGGAACAGCAAATCTGGGTAGTAGGCTGCTGGGAGACTTTAGCACTTGGGAGTGTAAGGAAAGTGGCTCCAAAAAGTGGGGCAGACATTCAAGAAGAAGACGGTAGAATTTTCACTTGATCAAGGACTGATCCTACCTCAGGCTAAGAAGAAAAGGAGTGATATCAGAGACTTAGATCAAGGGATCCATGGAAATATGAGTAGGGGTAAAAAAACTGAGGAGGGTTAATTTACTGAAGAAGAACCACTCTTTCCAGAAGTAGTCAGCTCTTGCAAAGAACACAGTAAACTAGATATTTCTGTTTTTTAGTTGTTCAAAATGTGAAGAAGGAGTAAGACACAGATCAGATTCACGGTCTGAACAATTAACTACTGAGACTTGAGAGCCATTCAGAATGTGAGACTCCTAAAAGGGTATCAGTGGATATCCATGGAGATGTATTTACACAGAAGAGTGATTTCCAGTCAATGGAGTCATGGCT
Organism: Puma concolor; assembly: GCF_028749965.1. Lineage (NCBI taxonomy): Eukaryota > Metazoa > Chordata > Mammalia > Carnivora > Felidae > Puma > Puma concolor. The sequence goes on from NC_141675.1 coordinate 14,327,955, forward strand.
GTGATGTCCTGGGGTTTCTTCCAAGGTAGCCCATTTGAGTCAGAGGGGGAACGGATCCCAGCATTGGAGCCCTCAGCTGCAAGGTCTCCTAGTGGGAACTCAGTCCAGGGATGAGCAGACTTTTGCCTTTCCACAGCAATATCTGAACTAATCATGGGAGGCAAAGGGACAACTTGGCCAAGAAAAGGCACCTGAGTTAGCAGGAAAGCAGCAGCAGAATACACTTAAGAAGAGATAGAAACAACAGAATTTTGTGGCGGTTTAGGACAGGAACAAAAGGATTTTTAAAAAAATAACCACTCTGTCCTTCTTCTGACTGCTTTCCTTTCTTTTGATAAGACTAAAAATGAATGGCTGATTTAGCCATTTGAAAGGCAGTGCCATAGGACCTGGGGGTGGCCACAAAGGAGAGGGAGTATGGTGCGGGTAACTTCTTGGGGTTTAATGGGCTTTGAAACCTCTTTGCGTGGCTGCCAAAGTTCCATCTTGCAAATAAGCATTTGCCTACTTTTCAAGACTAACAAAAATGAAGGAAGAGTAAAGTGGTTTTGAAAGCTTAAACTTTCTCCCCACATTCACCCTACTGTGTTCTAATGCCAGTGGCAATTAATTCAGCTGGAAGCCCCAAGCTGCTGCTTTTCTTCTCTCCCTCCCATTGGCACTCCTAGGCCCCCAATAATTTTGGAATGGGGAGGTCTGAATTTTAATGTATTGATGTAGGTATTTCCTCCCACAACTGCTGGTGCTTTATTTTTAAAAGAAATTAAATACATGACAGAGCCAAATTTAATGCAAGAGAATAGAAACCCAAAGACAACCCAAATACCTAGTATGAGAATTAATACCAAAATGACTCACTAAGAGTTCTCTTATATGTATATATGTACAACATTTTTTTTCTTCAAAGAACAGCAACTACATTCGGTAGAATTAGAGGTATAAGAACCAGAAGCAGGACAGGCCTTCACATACCCACATTTTCCTTTGACATGGCGTCATCTGAACAAACATTTTCGAAAGAGCATTTTAAAATAGGTTTCCTAGAAAAAGGATTTGACAGAATTAGTTTCAAAAGATTAATCACGTATATTTAAATGGCCATTTATGTATATTCATTGATCATTGTAAATTATGAATATATTTCTTTATCTTGAGGTAATTTTCCTTGGTTTTTTAATACAGTAAGGCAGCATGATGCAGTGAAAAACCAAAGGGGAATAATATTGATCTGAGCCCTCACTAGGTGAAAAGCACTAATGATCTACCAAGTACCTTACATAGGCTTTTTTATGTAATTCTCACCCCGAAAACCTACTAAGTAATTGCTGCTCTCATTTTATAAAGAAACTGAGGCTCTGCAAAATTGAGAAATTTGACAATGTAGGTAATGGTTGAACATGACAGGGCTAAATTCTTTCAGACTGCAAAATCCATGCTTTTTCCACTACCTGTGTCACTGGTTTAGAGTTAGAAAACATTTGTTCAAATGTATTTTCTCTAACCATAAGATCTTGAGAAAGCCACTTAATTTCTCTAAGTCATAAAGTTTTCATCTTTTAAATAGAGATGATTATAACATACCCCCTACCTATTTGATGAGGTTACTGTGAAATATAACTAAGATAAGGCAGTAAGTCTTTTTAAAAAAGGTAATTACTCATCCTCTGAAAAAGGACAAAGAATAAGAGGAGGACTATCATATCAGAGCCAGTATTTGTCTTTGAGCAGGACTACTCTTAATACAGCACTAATTATCATTCATCAAAAAAATAAACTGTATGGTTGGTTCAGTGATAAACACTAAAACTTGTCATTGGTGGCTTATCAATTCATTATAAAGGCCTGTTTCTGGTTTGCACTATTTTATTTTTTTTTTCAACGTTTTTTAATTTATTTTTGGGACAGAGAGAGACAGAGCATGAACAAGGGAGGGGCAGAGAGAGAGGGAGACACAGAATCGGAAACAGGCTCCAGGCTCCGAGCCATCAGCCCAGAGCCTGACGCGGGGCTCGAACTCACGGACCGCGAGATCGTGACCTGGCTGAAGTCGGACGCTTAACCGACTGCGCCACCCAGGCGCCCCTGGTTTGCACTATTTTAAACTAAACACCTGCTTCGCATATGGTTGCTCACATGATATTAATCTTATACTGTTCTGGTTCAACATATTTATATAAACATAAAGCTTTCTCCATACTTCTAAGACTATTACTTATCACCTTAATTCTTTTAGAAAATTTTAATGCTTCCCTAGAGAAAAGGAATCAAGAATCAGGGGTAAATGTCATAATAATTAAATCTATTACATACACTTCAATTTCATCACAATACTTTTCAATTAAAAAAAACCCATACCTTATCCTTCTTCTAAATTTTGGTTTCTTTTTGCCAGTAGTGTTTCTGGAAACTTGCATCTATAAAATAACAACAAAAGGATGAATTAGTTCAAATGAGACTAGATGAGTTCAGTAAGATAATGAGTCCAAATGGCCCAAGTAATTTAGTCCAGAAGAAAAACTCTGACCTGTAGGTCTCAACCACACCTATAACTCTAAGTCAACCACCTCATAGTCACTACAATTACACCAATCTTCTCAACTTCCAGGAATGGTAGACTAATCCAATATGAATTCCTATCTCCCATATCTACTTCCCTTCCTCACTTCACAGACACATAATAATACAAAGTAAAACAATCTTTACATTTTTATACATACATGACCTTTAAAAAAGAAAGAACTATTCAGATGCCAGAAACATGTGGAATGCAAAACTATAGATAGGAACTGACATGGTGAAGGCCTACCAAAAGTGTATACCAGGATAGGGCCAAAGGGCTTGGGATTTTAATGTCTAAGCAAAGACGAGATGAAGGATGTGGAGAAATTGGAACCTCCCTACATTGTTGAAGGGAAGGTGAAATGGTGGAGCCACCCTGGAATATAACTTGATAGTTCTTCAAGATGCTAAATGTAGAATTGCTATGTGATTCAGCAATTCCATTCCTAGGTATGTACCCAAAAGAAACAAAACTATTATGTCCATACAAGAAAATGTATATAAATGTTCACAACATAATTATTCATAATAGTCAAAAAGTAGAAACAACTATCAATGGAGAGATGATATGTGATCTATCCATACAATGGAATATTATTTAACCTTTAAAAACAATAACTAATTATACTAAAAAATACTAAACATGGGTGAATCTTGAAACCATTTTGCTCAGCGAAAAGTGAAAAAAGTCAGAACCAAAGACCACATGTTGTAGGATTCCATTTATCCAAAATGTCCATAAATAGGCAAATCCATAGAGACAGAGAGAGATTAGTAGTTTCCAGGGACTAGGAAAAGGTGGGAAATGGGCAGTGACTGCCAATGGGTATGAGGTTTTCTTTTAGGGTGATGAAAAAATGTTCTAAAATTATAAAGTGATCTTGGTTGCAAAACTGTGATTATACTAAAAACCACTGAATTGTATACTTAAAAAGAGTGACTAAATTACATCTCAATAAAGGTATAATTTTTTCAAAAACTTGGTGACATGGAAAAATGGAAAGTAAAGAGATAGAATATATCAATGACTAGCAAAAGGAACCCAATGTAGCAATATTACTGTTAGAAGAAAGCATAATCAGAGATAAAAAAAAAAAGCTATTACCTAATGCAAAAAGAAACAATCCACCTAGAAAGTATAACAGTTCTGACCTGTCTATACATAAAATCTTAGCCTTAAAATACATAAAGCAAAACAGAAAAGAATTACAAGTAGAAACTGATAAATTTACAGTTATAATGGGATATTTTTATTTACTTCTCATAAAAAACTTATAAAGCAAAAAAATTAGCAAAGAAACAGGAGAATTCAACAATACAAATAATAAGTTGAATCTAATAAACACATATAGAAACTGGCACTGAATAATTAAAGAATACATATTGTTTTCAAGCTTGAAACATTTACAAATTTGACCACCTCCTGGTCACAAAGGAAGCCTCAAAAATAGTAACCGCTGTTTTAGAGCCATACTCACTGACTAAAATACATTAAGAAATCAAACCCCAAAAGATAAGTGAATAAAATTTGTAATCAATTCATAGATGTAGAAGAATTTATACTGTCCCATAAACCTTTCTGTCATAAGAGTTATGATCTATGTCATTTAGGTCAGAGTTCTTTTCTCATATTTTAGTTACTGGTATATGTGACTTAGCTTCTCACTTGGTAGTACATTTGTCTCCATGCCATACCCTGCATGCCATAGGTGCAGATAAAGTGTTCGTGGAACAAATGAATGAGTAAGTGTTCAGACAGAGATACAATAAACACAAATATCACAAGGAGAATACAGTGTCAGTGTTCCCGTCCATTCTGAACTGTCCTGTTTGTCGATTTAGGCTTTTAACGAATTCGTACGATTCACCCTCATTTCCTAAGACAGAACCTCAATGCCACTTTCACCTCTATGTTTGTTACCTTCTTTTATTTGTCTTTTCACTTTTACCTGCTAAAGTGAGCAGTGTCTCAGCCTATTTTGTCTAAATCTTTCATAGTTACACTGATCTTAATTTTACTGATCTTGAATTAAGTATCCACACTGCAAGGGTGGGATTTTTTTTTTTCTAACATACTAAATGTTTAGCAGCTAGCAGAGTGCCATTCATATTGCTATGTTCAAACGCATTAACTATAATGAGATGAAGGCTGAATTTAATAACTCTCAAACATTATTAAATAGCTTAAACACCTTAATAATCATTCAAGGGAAGTTTGTAAAAAAACACTCAGGGAATTCATATTATTATGATGCCAAAAAAATAGGTGTTTTTTTGTGATCTTCAACCTCAAGTTAATATTCAAATATTTTTTCCACCATTTGTTTTATATATATATGAAAGTAAATAAGGTAAAAAGGTATATGGAACTAGATTGTCTAAATCATTGATCTACATCTCTATAAAGACAATGTACAGCTATTATTTTTAACTCATTATTAAGGATCAGCTTAAAGTATGTGCATATTTGAGTTTAAAGTGAAAGCGTTGCTACAAGGGGAAATAAGATTAAGGTAACAAAGTACAAACTATTTCATAGGTATTAATAGAAAGAAATACTGTTAAATAGCTACCATAAATCAGGAAGATTTCTGTTAGAGATAATAAATTCCTTCCTACTTTGTTAAATATTCCACAGCAGCCAAAATGAACTAGTCAGTATCACCAAATGTCCTGTGCTTTCCTGCTCCAGGGCTTTGATAAAATATGACGTGATGGAGAAGAACACTAAATTTGGAATGACAGGATCATGATTTGAATTTAATCCCTGGTACTTATTACCTGTATCACTTTTGGTAAGTCACTGACCACTGGAATATCTAGCAAGAGCCTGGTATGAAGTCAACACTTAACAAATATTTCCCAACTAAATGGCTATTCTGCATTTCAGGATATTCTTTTACAACTACTGCTTAAATAAATAAATAAATAAATAAATAAATAAATAAATAAATAACTACCTCAGAGCATTTAGGGGTAAGATGAAATTAAATACCATGCCAGAAAGTATCTAACCGTACTCAACAATTAGTCTACGTTTGATCATTGTTTGTTTAACCTATTAGACTGCTCCACTGGATTAGTGTCAGAATTCTATCCTTTTTCCTTAAAGCATTTGACAAATGGAACTTATTAGCACTTTGGTATGGTTGGACTTATGGTCCATTCATTCCCCAAGGTTGCCATAACAAATTACCATGAACTTGGTAAAGCATCAGAAATTGATTTTGTTATAGGGCTGTAGGATAGAAGTATGTCTCTTATGGACAGACTCTTTTGTGTGTGTGTGTTTGAAAAAAAAAATGTTTATTTATTTTGAGAGAGAGAGAGAGAGAGAGAATGAGGAGGGGAGGGGCAGAGAGAGAGAGATAGAGAATCCCAAGCAAGCTCCACACTGTCAACACAGAGCCCAATATGGAGTTTGATCCCACAAATCAGGAGATCATGACTTGAACTGAAATCAACAGTCAGATGCATAACTGACTGAGCCACCCAGGTGCCCCTGGACAGACCCTTAAGGACAATTTCATTGGGTTAGGATCCACCTAATTCAGGATGATTTCATATAAAAATCCTTACCTTAATTACATCTGCAATGATCCTTATTCCAAATAAGGTCACATTCTGAGGTTCCTGGTACTTTTGGGGGCTGCTATTCACCCACAACTAGATACTATAATCTTTATCTATTCCACCCCTTCCACTTCTCTTCCTGTGTTACACTGCTGATTCTCCTGTGTTGTCGAGCCCCAGGCTATTCAGAATCAGGACCACCATGTGAGAATCAGCAACAACTGAGAGTTTGTTAGACATGCAAATTCTTATGTCCATCCTAGGCCTACTGTGGGGTCCAGAAATCCATATTTAAATAAGCTATTCAGATGACTTGTATGCAAACTGGAGTTTTTCAGGCATTAGTCTATCTAGCCCACACCCATCCATACAAATATGTTATATATTGTCATTGATTATAAGGAAACCAAAGCAAGTATTAATCCTTTTCTTGTTAGATCTAAAAAAAACAAGAGACATACATAAAGAGGGCAAATGCCATTTACTGCGAAAAAACGTGTGTGTGTGTGTGTGTGTGTGTGTGTGTGTACATATATATAATGATAATTAGGATTACTGGCTTGAATTGCAAGTGATAGAAGTGCCTCTAATTGCCAAGATCAGATAATCCATAGGAATTGTGTTTACATCAGATTTATATAATCTTCATAAAGTGACTTGACATTGTCCATTTCCTTAAATCACTATTCATCTAAATGAAAATCATTTTATTTTTAAGAAGAACAAGTTTGTTAGCTGTGTTAAATCTGAGGATATAAAATTTTGATTCAGCATTTTATGCTCATAGAAGACATAAATATGTTTTGTAACCTTCCATTGAGAGTAATTATCAGTCAATGATCACTAAAGAGATGCTTACTTTGACAGAATTTCCAAACATGAATCTGTGCCTTGAATAATGTACACAAACTCCTTGTCAAAAGTTATCATATAGAAGGAAATGCCAATATTCTCATTTCCCTTTGGAAAATCTACTGGGAAAGTATGCTTGGAATAAGGATGAAAACCAGTTTTATGCAGCATTGTAAGTGGTGGTTATTACTTAATCTGAGTATCTGGAGAGTACAAATAATAAAGTTAAGTCTTCGGACCTAGATAATGATTGTTTTTCAATCTTCTTTGAAAAGGGGGAAAGTTAAATAATCATTTTCTGGCTCTATTTTAAACACGATTTTAATAGAATACAAATCTAGTGCTTCTTACATAAATGTCAGTCAATTACCATATGCTCCAGTCCAGTCACTCTCACTAGAGTTCAGTATTCCTGCAAGATTTGGACAATATCAGAGATCAGTCCTTGGCAATATGATTTATAAATATCTTGCTGTCCCCTGCACTATCTTTAGCCATGTCTAAGTTCTCACTAAAGTACTGTGGATTTCTCTGCTTTGAGGGGCTTAGCAGAGAAAACACTGGAGTGTGTACTCAAGCAGTGAGCTGAGACACAGGAGAATATTTTCCCTAAAAATAGAAGTTGACCACTAGACCACCTTAAATAGAAGGCATGAAAGACTTTCTATTAACACCTCCCAATCCTGGCTGAGGATACAAGTAACAGCATACTTCAAGAAACTCTATGACTAGCTACTTCACTGACAATTTTTAAAGTCTTGGACTTAATTTTTTTTAATAGTTTTTGACTATCTATAGCAGGGATATAACACATAAATTCACTATGGTTTTTAAAAAAATAGGAAAGATTTCAATTATACCTATAAAGAGATTAAGAATACTAAAAGCCAATAAAAACAGGGTGTCTAGAGACTCAAAGACCCCCATGAAAAGCAGCACTTATGTCACAGTTGTTTATCTGATTAAATGGTACCAGTAAATTAGATTCTTTCATCTCTATTTTGATATTCTAAGAATCCAAGTCAGTTGCAAACAATTCCTATTTGCACATAGTTTTTCCTAAAGCAAGAGGAATGTTAGGATAACATAGAGTCTCTAAGGAAGACTTCCCAGAATTGACATACAGGCCTACCTTGAAGATATTATAGGTTCAGTTCTAGACCACCACAACAAAGTGAATATTGCAATAAAGTGAGTCAAATTAATTTTTTGGTTTCCCAGTGCATATAAAAATTATATTTACACTATACTGTAGTCTATTAAGCATACAAGAACATTATGCCTATGAAAACAATGTACATACCTTAATTAAAATACACTTTAGGGACACCTGGGTGTCTCTTAAGCACCCGACTTGGTTTTGGATAATGATCTGACAGTTCATGAGCGAGTCCCACATAGGGGTCTGCGCTGACAGGGTGGAGACTTCTTGGGATTCTCTCTCTCCCTCTCTCTCTGCCCCTCTCCCACTTGCATGTGCACATGCATGCTACCCCCTCTCAAAATAAATAAACATTAAAAAAACACTTTATTGGTAAAAAATGCTAATCATCACCTGACTTTTCAGTGAAACCTAATCTTTTTCCTGGTGGAGGGTCTTGCCTCGATGTTGACGGCTGCAGACTGATCACAATAGTGACTGTTGAAGGCTGAGATGGCTGTGGCAATTTCTTAAAATAAGGCAACAATGAAGTTTGCCACATCAATTGACTCTTCCTTTCACAAACAATTTCTCTGTAGTATGTGATGCTGTTTGACAGCATTTTACCCATAACGGAACTTTCAAAATTGGAGTCAATCCTCTCAAACCCTGCCACTGCTTTATCAGCTACATTTATGTACTATTCTAAATCCTTTGTCATCATTTCAACAATCTTCACAGCATCTATGCCAGGAGTAGATTCCATCTCAAGAAACCAGTTTCTCTGCTCATCCATAACAAGCAACTCCTCAATTGTTCAAGTTTTATCATGGGATTACAGCAATTCAGTCCCATCTTCAGGCTCCACTTCTAATTCTAGTTCTTTTGCTATTTCCACTATATCTGCAGTGACTTTCCCCAGTGAGGTCTTGAATAACTCAGTGTCACCCATGAGGATTATAATCAACTTCTTCCAAACTCCTGTTAATGTTGATATTTTGACCTCTTCCCATAAATCACAAATGTTCTTAATGACATTTAGAATGGTAAATCTTTCCCAAAAGGTTTTCAATTTACTTTGCCCAGATCCATCAGAGGAATCACCCTCTATGGCAACGATAGCCTTTTGAAATGCATATCTTAAATAATAAGACTTGAAAGTTGAAATTACTCCTTGACCCATGGGCAACAGAACGGATGTTGAATTAGCAGGCATGAAATCAACATTACTGTCATCGTACATCTCCATTATAGCTCTTGGGTGACTATATTCATTGTCAATGAGCAGTAATATTTTAAAAGGAATCATTTTTTCTGAGCAGTATGTCTCAACAGTGGGCTTCAAATATTCAGTAAAACATATTGTAAATAGATGTGCTGTCATCCAGGCTTTGTTGTTCCATTTACAGAGCACAGGCAGAGCAGATAATTTAGCATAATTCTTAAGGGCCCTAGAATTTTTAGACTGGTAAGTGAACATTGGCTTCAACTGAAAGCCACCAGGTACAATAGCCCCTAAGAAGAGAGTCAGCCTACCCTTTGAAGGTTTGAAGCCAGGCACTGACCTCTCTCCAGCTATGAAAGTCCTAAATGGCATCTTCTTCCACTATATATAAGGCTATTTCATCTATAGCGAAAATCAGTTGCTTAATGGAGCCACCTTCATAAATTATGCTAGCTAGATCTTTTAGATAACTTGCTATGGCTTCTACATCAGCACTTACGGCTTTACCTTGCAATTTTATGTTATAAAGACACCTTCTTTCCTTCAACCTTATGAACCAATCTCTGCTAGTTTCAACTGTTTCCTCTATAGCTTCCTCACCTCTCCAGCCTTTGTAGAATTGAAGACAGGGCCTGGATTAGGCTTTGGCTTAAGGGAATGTTATGACTGGTTTGATCTTCTATCCAGAGCACTAAACTTTCTACATATCAGCAATAAGACTGTTTTATTTTCTTATCATTCATGTGTTCACTAGAGTAGCATTTTTGATTTCCTTCAAAAACTCTTCCTTTGCATTCACAACTTGGCTGTTTGGTATAAGAGGCCAAACCTTCGGCCTGTCTCAGCTTTTGACAGGCCTTTCTCATTAAGCTGAATCATTTGTAGCTTTGGATTTAAGGTGAGAGACATGTAATTCTACCTTTCACTTGAACACTGAGAGGCCACGATAGGGCTATTAACTGGCCTAATTTCAATACTGTGCGTTTCAGGGAATAGGGAGGCCCAAGGACAGGGATGGTAGACAAAGAGGGTAATGGATGGTCATTGGAGCAGTCAGAACGCATTTACCAATTAAGTTTACCGTCTTACACAGGCATGATTTCTGACACCCCAAAACAATTACAATAGTAACATCAAAGGTCACTGAACACAGATCAGTGTCACAAATATAATAATGAAAAAGTTTAAATATTGCAAGGATTACCGAAATGTGACACAGAGACAGGCAGAGAACAAATGCTGTTGGCAAATTGGCACCAATAGACTTACTCAATGCAAGGTTGCCACAAATCTTCAATTTGTTAAAAAACACAACATCTGTGATGTGCAATAGAAAAAAATGCAATGAAATGAGGTATGCCTGCATTTCAATTAAATGCTAAAAAAGCTGATGCATGAGAGCATCCAATGGTTATAGTACCCATATTACACCTTTGTTCTGGATAAAAGAATGAACATTGAGAGCTTCATTATCTGTTTCTTTGCTCCATCAGCTTGAGTGGTAAAGATAACCAGCCTGATTCTTTGACCCATGGACACTGTCAAATCTTCTGAGCCTTTATCCTCAGCATTGTGCAAAAGAAGATGATCTCTCTTCTATGTTGGAATACATAGACTCTACACAAGAGCATAATTTAAAAAAAAATATTCTTTAAGAAATTTTGTCTAGATCCAAGTCTTTTTTTTTTTTATTTTTTTAAAAAAAAATTTTTTTTTCAACGTTTATTTATTTTTGGGACAGAGAGAGACAGAGCATGAACGGGGGAGGGGCAGAGAGAGAGGGAGACACAGAATCGGAAACAGGCTCCAGGCTCTGAGCCATCAGCCCAGAGCCCGACGCGGGGCTCGAACTCCCGGACCGCGAGATCGTGACCTGGCTGAAGTCGGACGCTCAACCGACTGCGCCACCCAGGCGCCCCTAGATCCAAGTCTTTAAATCAACTCTCTGAGGATTTCAGAAGTTGCAATGGAAGACATTCTTGCACTTACATTCATGGGAGGGCATGGAGGATATATCTCCCTTTAATCTGTATGACTATGTATGTCCCCACTATGTGGGGGGCATACAGATTTAAGATGTGTGCCTAATATATGTATTTCACGATACAGCAAATTATTTTGGGATCAAAGTGAAGGTGTTAAATACACAAGCAAAAAGAAAGATAAATATCATTTCAAAGTCATTATAATTTTAAGGGATTAAAAGGTAATAATTTATAGGTCTTCAAGAAGGCAAGAGGGTTGTATTGTCTAATATAAATGAAAAGTTGGAAGGCTTGTTGGAAGAAGCCAAATGTTTATAAATTTGAAATTACAGATGAATTCTAATACGTTATGAGTAAATTCTCCTAATTTTCACTGACACTTTATTTTTTCCAATGATAACTCTTTCCCTTTGCAAATAGAAAAACAGTAGTTATTACTATTAGGCATAGAAAGATCATTTAATATCTAGTGCAATACCTACAGTCTATAAAATACAAACTCATTATTCAAATTCCTATTATACATTAAATCAATAACCACTCTCTATTTATTACTAACATTGTTTTTGGTTTTAATGGAATGGGATAAGGAAGGTGATGGCGGATGAGACATATTCCAAGCTTTAGAAGAAAAACAGATTCATCTTGTATATAGGTTGATGTTGGAGATGTGACCGATGGGTCTCCGAATCAGAAAGAAAAGATAATACTTGTAATGAATATAATCAGCAAAATAAGTGGAAGAAAGCTGCATAACATAACCTTTAGTTCCAAATAACAAAAAGGACAATACCTAGAAACTTCATGTGATAACCAGGACTCAACATGAAGAGATTTTTGTTCTTAACAAAAGAGCAATCACATTTTGTAGAATTATCTCTATTGCCTTCTGAATCAACATTAAAATATAGAGTAGAAAACAGAGAGAGTAATAGTTGAAAAGTTTTGAATTTTTTTAAGTATGTAAGAACTCAAATTCCAAGTGAATTAATATTTTGAGTGAATGTTTAAATGGGTATTATGTATACAGAAGCAAAAACTGTTCTGTTCAACACTTCTATTATTTTAGTGTCAACATTCAAAAATGATACTTTTTGTTTGTTTTCAGTAATTGGGACAAAAACAATTCTTAAAAGAGAGAAAATTATTGATAAACATAAATTTCTGTTTACCAAGTACCACATCTGCATAACAAACCTTGAATTTTCTCAGATAATCACTGCACTGGAAAAATTACTGGTTTAAGAAAGCATCACCAATATTCCTCTCCACTTGCACCTTCTACAGCACCCCTGAGAACTACAACCCCAACAACAACAGGCAGCCCAACAGCCCTGAGATGGTAAAGATGCCTTGAATAGCCAGCTGCTAGCCAACACATCTTCCACAGCAAGCAAGCCCCGTGAACTTGGAGAATAGCATGCATGACCTTCACACTAGGACACTGTTGCTTCATCTCCAGGGAAGATAAGGCACATTTTCCCCCTATCCCCCAACTCCCACTGACCATCTTATTAGAATGACAAGGAGAGAAATTTGGCTAAAGTCAGATCCATGGACTGAAAGTCAAAGCAGAGAAAGAGTTAGGCAAATATTTAAGTCCCAAAGTAAACTTTGTTCAAAAATTTAAGGAGCAAATATAATCATTCACACCAGAAAACAGGTACTCTGAGTCAAGGGATCTTTGTTTGCTCTCATAAGTGGTATATAAAAACCTCTGGGGCTCAGTTCTTTGAGGGTCCAACTCTTGATTTTGGCTCAGGTCATGATCCTAGGGTCATGGGATTGAGCCCCACATGGAGATGGGTGTGGATGCCTGCTTAGGATCCTCTCTCCCTCCCTCTCCCTCTCTCTCTCTCTTTCTCTCTCTCCCTCCCTCCCTCCCTGCTTCCCTCCCTCCCCCTCTGCCACTCTCCCCAACTGGTGCACTCTCTCTTGCTCTCAAATTAAAAAAAAAAAAAAAAAAAAAAAAAAAAAGCTCTGGATATCCAAGATCAATCCATTTTCTAATTTTAGTATTTTACTGCTAATAGTTACCTATAGAACTCCCATAGATTGTAATTCAAGGTAAAGAGGGAAATCTTACAAACTAATTAAGCATTTTAGTTATTAATTTACTAAAGAGTATCTTGTTAAAAACCAGGGGCACCTGGCTGGCTCAATCGGGGGACCATAAAACTCTTGATTTCAGAGTTGTGAGTTTGAGTCCCATGTTGGGAATAGAGATTACTTAAAAATAAAATCTTAAAAAAAAAAATCACTTCCCTGGAAGTCTATTTCACAACACTGCTTTATAGTGGTACAGGATAATTGAAATTAGTATAAAAAGATGATTTAAAGTGATAAATGGATGATTTTCTACATTAATATATATTTATATGTATTTGAAAAATGCAAATGCACAACAAAATAGTACAATTACATTTTAAAATTTAGATTAGGAAATGTTTTGGGGTGATAAAAATATATTCCTCTTTTTTAAAAAATATATTGATTTTGGGAGGGAGCGCAGGCAGGGGAGGGGCAGAGAGAGGGGGACAGAGGATAGAAGTGGGCTCTGCAAGGACAGCAGGGAGCTGGATGTGGGGCTTGAGCTCACAAACTGGGAGGTCATGACCTGAGCCGGAAGGCTGACCCTCAGCAGACTGAGCCACCCAGGTGCCCCTATATTCTCTATTTTGATCAGGGATGGTAGTTACAGGATTGTATACACTTAAAAACTCATGAAACTCTACACTTAAGATCTTCCATTGTGTTTAAATTTTACCTCAATCAAAAATTAAATTAAGAAAAATGTAAGTCAAATGAAGAAAACTGTAGTAACTAACAATATAGAAAATGGCAAAATGGTGATAGAATACCTGAATGATTCAAGTTTGGGGAACACTGGCCTGTCTACAGAAAGGTGAACGACACCCACAAAGAATCCAAAAGGAAACCAAATGAGTTTTGAATTCTGACTGTGACTCTTCCCAAGGGGTTCTTCTGCTTACTATTCTTTTCAGAGATTTCTCTCTGCCTGGGGCTAGAAGCCAGCAGTAAGGATCTATTATAATATTTATCTTTGGGGAAAGATGCATATAAAGCTAGTGAATCAAGTGAGTTGCAGTACATGAATTCCATATTAACAGCAAGCTTATTAATTAACACAAATATTTAGACATCTAGTCATAAAATATAAGCAACTTATACTGAAACTGGGCTAATGAAAATTTCCTGCTTTAGTATAAAGAATTTTTGCAATAATTTTAGGGGAAAATATTTTTTTCATCAGAAAATATAATAGCTTAATTTCCTCATACAGAAATGTATAAATCAAGAGAGTGATCATTAATTTTGTCTTTCAAAGTGTTACAAGTTAAAGTCTTGGCATTAATAAAAGCAAAGTGTTAGGAAAAAAAGATACCCATACATGCACATTATAATCTCTGTATATAAGCCAAATTAGAAAGCCAAATGACAAAGAGATCCTTTTCCAATTAGTAACAATATCTGAGATAGCCTTAATTAGAAATATATAAAATTTTACACTAAAAAAAAACTAAAGAGAAATGAATAGACAGTTATGTTTCTGCATGCATTTATTTAGTATTATAAACATGTACTTTTTCCCTAAATTAATACAGAGATTTTCTACAATGCCAATCATCATCTCAACAGAATTCTTCTTGGGACTTCACTAAATAACTCTAAAGTTCATTTGTGTGTAGTTGAAGCTATTTAAATTGTGCCTTTATTGGGGCGCCTGGGTGGCTCAGTCGGTTAAGCGGCCAACTTCGGCCCAGGTCATGATCTCGCGGTCCGTGAGTTTGAGCCCCGCGTCGGGCTCTGTGCTGACAGCTCAGAGCCTGGAGCCTGTTTCAGATTCTGTGTCTCCCTCTCTCTGGCCCTCCCCTGTTCATGCTTTGTCTCTCTCTGTCTCAAAAATAAATAAACGCTAAAAAAAAAAAAAAAAAAATTTAAATTGTGCCTTTATTGGGGCTGCTAAAGGAAAGGCAAGATAGGGTAGGGTGAACTGTTCAGGATTGGCTAGTTTGAATAATTCTGGAGGGCTCTGGCCTATGGGAATGGTCTCCAGTTGCCTGGTACTTGATTCTGGGATGATTTAGGGCAATGGAAATAATGGCTTCATGTTTCAGAGTTTGGTAAGAAGGTGGTTGAGGGATATGGGTTTGGGACTGGTTGGTTTGCCTATGAAAGATGTACCCTTTGCTACCTAAAAGGGGCAGTCCACCCACTAGAAAGGTTTTTTTAAATGGCAAAACATCATAATATACAGAAAACAGAAATATACATACATACACACACGTATACACAGACACAATACAATCTGAAAAGTAAACAGACAAAACCCAGGAAAACAATTTTTGAAAAATTACAGTCATGAAGGATCACGAATTCACACATTAAAGATAAACAATAATTAAAGCAATTTGAAATCTGTTTTAAGACCAGATAGATTGGGGCGCCTGGGTGGCTCAGTTGGTTGAGGATTTGACTCTTGATCATGGCTCAGGTCATGATCTCATGGCTGGTGATTTCAAACCCTGCCTTGGGCTCTGTGCTGACAATGCAGAGCCTGCTTGGGATGCTCTCTCTTCCTCTCTCTCTGCCCCTTCCCTGCCTGTGCTGGTGTGTGCATGTTCTCTCTCTCTCTCTCTCTCTCTCTCTCTCTCTCTCAAAACTTAATAAATAAACTTAAAATACAGAGACCAGATAGATGAATCGATATAGAAATAGGTATTTTGACATGTTAAATGTCATGTATTACTTTATGAAGAAGATATATTATACATTATAAAGAAGATTCAAAACAGTAAAGAAGGGAAAGATTACTTGTTAGTCAATAAATGGTATCGGAGGGACACCTGGGTGGCTCAGGTTAAGCATCTGACTCCTGGTTTTGGCTCAGTACATGATCTCATGGTTTCGTGAGTTCAAGCCATGTGTAAGGCCCTGCGATGACATTATGGAACCTTCTTGGGATTCTCTCTCTCCCTCTCTCTCTACCCCTTCCCCACTCATACTGTCTCTGACTCCCTCAAAATAAACTTAAAAAAAAAATTAAATGAATGGTATTGGAATAACTAGCAGTATAGGGGAGGAAAAATGTCTTTTTCCTCTATCTTTCTAAGTTCTCAGTTGGGGCCCCTGTAAAAAAAAAATAGATTAACAAGAGAAAAGCATACGGATTTATCTAATTTAAGTTTTATGTGACCTAGGAGCCTTCATTAAGAACATGAAGACCCAAAGAAGCAGTTAAACCTGAGAGTTTTTATGCTACGCTTGAAGAGTGGAAGGTCATGGGAATATGTGACAGGACAGGAAAGGGTAGGAGCTAATTGCAGTAAACTGTGGGAAGCAGTAAGGCTTATTCCCTCAGATTCCTCTTGGGCTCCCTTTGTCTTCAGAGGCAAGAATGCTCCTTTTCTTCCAGTCTAGGGATGACATCTCACATGAGGTTCTTATAACCTGCTCCAGGGAAAGTCAGAAAATCCTTCCTGCACCTGCCATTTCACAAATTCCTTCCGCTTGAAATACTCAATATACCAAGATGCCATATTTGGGGGTAGCATGTCCCTATCTATGAAGTCTATGCTAAGTAATAAATAAAAAATCTCAGAAATATAGATGTGAGCACACCACATACAAATACTTCTGTATTTCCAGGAAAAAAAATGACAGAAAAGCAAGCATATATTGAAACTATGACAAAAAATTAATATTTTCATTACTAGTATATAAAATGTTCATCTAGGGGTGCCTGGGTGGCTCAGTCGGTTAAGTGTCTGATTTCAGCTCAGGTCATGATCTCACAGTCTGTGAGTTCGAGCCCCACGTCAGGCTCTGTGCTGACAGCTCGGAGCCTGGAGCCTGTGTCTCCCTCTCTCTCTTCCCCTCCCCTGCTCATGCTCTGTCTCTCTCTGTCTCAAAAAAAAAATTTTTTTTTCAAAAAATTTAAAAAAAAATAAATAAAATGTTCATATAAATTTGTAAGAAAATATTAAGAACTCAGGCACAATTTACCTCAAGTCAAAGAAATGCAAATTAAAAGAATAAAGTATGATGTACCCTGGCAACAAAATCTTTATGTAATAACACCTGTCGATGACTGTGGCGTTTGCATGCACTGCTGGTGAGACTGAACAACCTGACATGTTCCTATTTATTGTCCTAGGGATCCTTCTACTGGGAATTATCAGAAGGAAACAAAACATGTGGTGGGAAAGGAAGCAATATTCACAGAGATTTGCATCAAAGTGTGACCAACTGCAATAGGAGAAAGATGAAATGAATCATAACATATTTTAATAAAGGGCAGTCTTTTAAATCATGTCACAAAAGCTCTAAAGTCCTAAAAGAAAAAGTTTTACTATATATAAGCACAGCAAGAGAACTAGAAAAAAACTTAAAAGGCAAACCGAAAAAATGTTTGCAGCATATTAACAAAGTATTAAGGATCAATAACTAAAGAGAGCACCTACAAATCGAGAGAGAGAGAGAGAGAGAGAGGCCAGCCTATGGAAGAAACGGGCAGGAGTATAAATAGGCAGTTTTCAGAAGAAATATAATGTCCAATAAGTACATTAAACAATGCTCAACTTCATTAAAATAAAAAAATAAGTAACAGCAAATGAAAGTAACAATGACATGTTTTTCACCTTTTAAATATTGGCAAATATGTAAAGATTGGTGATATCTAAAGCTGGCAAGAGAGTGAGAAAAGCATTGGTAAGAACATTCAGATATAGCTGTTTTGAAAAGAATTTGACAGTACTTTACTAGAATTTTTAACTTTTATTTGGAAATAATTTTAGAATTGCAGAATATTGCATATTAGCTCAAAAGAGTTCCCATATATCCTTCACCCTGCTTCCCCTAATGTTGTTAACATTACACATATCATAGTACAATTATCAAAACAAAAAATTAACATTGCTATAAATTCTTAACTAAATAAAGATCTAATTCAAATTTCATCAGTTTTTCCATTGATGTCCTTTTTTTTGTTTCAGGATCCAACTAGGATTACACATTATGTTTGGTTGTTATGGCCTTTTGTTTCCTTCAATATGTAACAATATTTCAATCTTTCCTTATATATAACCAGATTTTAAACACCCACATCATTTACCCAAGCAATTTCACTTATAGGAATTATTCTGTTGAAATTTCTGCACAAATGTGCAAAAATGGACAAGGATGCTTATTTCCAGATTTTGAAATCCTGAAATTTAGAGGTGAGGTAACAAGCGGGAAGAAAATGACTTATCCTTTCCGCTTTAAACACTTTTGTATTCCTTGGTATTTTTTCCCTAGTATGTATTACATAAGTTTATAATAAAAATACAATAAAACAAATTATAAAGAAAAAAGACTGTTAATGGCTAGAGTTGGCATGTTAAAGCAGTCTCGATATTCTCTTACACTAATAACAGGACAGTAATTGGTAAAAATAACGTTGGGGAATATTTTGGATGGGAGTGTTTAACAATTTGGCAAAATTTAAAATGTGCCTACTCTTTGAAACAGCAAGCCCTCTTCTAGAAATTTTTAGTGTAGAAATATTTACAGAAACATTTAAAGAGGTTTGTATATACTGATGTTACTGCATTTTTATTTATAATTTTACTAATTCAGAATCAACCTAAATGTCCAAGAGAGTGTTCTACATGAAGACATTTCCATAAAATTATATGCTATGCTACTGGGTTAAGGCCTGATAAATCTCTGACTTGAAAAGATGTCCAAAATATATTATTATTATTATTATTATTATTTTAATATTTATTTATTTTTGAGACAGGGAGACAGAGTGTGAGCAGGGGAGGGGCAGAGAGAGAGGGAGACAGAGAATCCAAAGCAGGCTCCAGGCTCTGAGATGTCAGCACAGAGCCCAAGGCAGAGCTCTAACCCATGAACTGTGAGATCCTGACCTGAGCCAAAGTTGGACACTTAACCGACGGAGCCCCCCAGGCGCCCCCACAATATATTACTGAATGAAAAAAGTTTAATTCATTTATGTTAATAAAGTACATATATGTATACATATACATATTTATTCATAAGCATTTATTTGTGCACATACCTATATCTAAACATGCATAAAGTATATAAAACTATTAACAGTTGCTTTTCTTTTAAAATTGAAATTATACGGGGCGCCTAGGTGGCGCAGTCGGTTAAGCGTCCGACTTCAGCCAGGTCACTATCTCGCGGTCCGGGAGTTCGAGCCCCGCGTCGGGCTCTGGGCTGATGGCTCAGAGCCTGGAGCCTGTTTCCGATTCTGTGTCTCCCTCTCTCTCTGCCCCTCCCCTGTTCATGCTCTGTCTCTCTCTGTCCCAAAAATAAATAAACGTTGAAAAAAAAATAAATAAAATTGAAATTATAGCTGGGAAAGGGTTTATACCTGTTTTTTGTGTTTAAAAATTTTTTTTAAATACTTATTTATTTTTGAGGGAGAGACAGTGCTTGAGTGGGGGAGCGAGCGACATAGAGAAAGGGAGACACAGAATCTGAAGCAGGCTCCAGGCTCTGAGCTGTCAGTACAGAGCCCAAAGCAGGGCTTGAAACCATGAAACATAAGATCATGACCTGAGCTGAAGTTGGACGCTTAAGTGACTAAGCCACCCAGGTGCCCCTATTTTTTGTTTTTTTCACAATGCTACTTCTCTAATTAAAAACAAAACAAACGGGATAGAAGGAACATACTTAAAGATCATAAAAGCCATTTATGAAAAGCCCACAGCTAACATCATCCTCAACGGGGAAAAACTGAGAGCTTTTTCCCTGAGATCAGGAACACGACAGGGATGCCCACTCTCACCGCTGTTGTTTAACATAGTGCTGGAAGTTCTAGCATCAGCAATCAGACAACAAAAGGAAATCAAAGGCATCCAAATTGGCAAAGATGAAGTCAAGCTTTCACTTTTTGCAGATGACATGATATTATACATGGAAAATCCGATAGACTCCACCAAAAGTCTACTAGAACTGATACATGAATTCAGCAAAGTTGCAGGATACAAAATCAATGTACAGAAATCAGTTGCATTCTTATACACTAACAATGAAGCAACAGAAAGACAAGTAAAGAAACTGATCCCATTCACAATTGCACCAAGAAGCATAAAATACCTAGGAATCAATCTAACCAAAGATGTAAAGGATCTGTATGCTGAAAACTATAGAAAGCTTATGAAGGTAATTGAAGAAGATTTAAAGAAATGGAAAGACATTCCC
Source organism: Puma concolor (assembly GCF_028749965.1). NCBI lineage: Eukaryota > Metazoa > Chordata > Mammalia > Carnivora > Felidae > Puma > Puma concolor. The sequence continues at coordinate 14,348,533 of NC_141675.1, forward strand.
TGCTCATGGATTGGAAGAATAAATATTGTCAAAATGTCAATACTACCCAAAGCTATCTACACATTCAATGCAATCCCAATCAAAATTGCACCAGCATTCTTCTCGAAACTAGAACAAGCAATCCTAAAATTCATATGGAACCACAAAAGGCCCCGAATAGCCAAAGTAATTTTGAAGAAGAAGACCAAAGCAGGAGGCATCACAATCCCAGACTTTAGCCTCTACTACAAAGCTGTCATCATCAAGACAGCATGGTATTGGCACAAAAACAGACACATAGACCAATGGAATAGAATAGAAACCCCAGAACTAGACCCACAAACGTATGGCCAACTCATCTTTGACAAAGCAGGAAAGAACATCCAATGGAAAAAAGACAGTCTCTTTAACAAATGGTGCTGGGAGAACTGGACAGCAACATGCAGAAGGTTGAAACTAGACCACTTTCTCACACCATTCACAAAAATAAACTCAAAATGGATAAAGGACCTGAATGTGAGACAGGAAACCATCAAAACCTTAGAGGAGAAAGCAGGAAAAGACCTCTCTGACCTCAGCCGTAGCAATCTCTTACTCGACACATCCCCAAAGGCAAGGGAATTAAAAGCAAAAGTGAATTACTGGGACCTTATGAAGATCAAAAGCTTCTGCACAGCAAAGGAAACAACCAACAAAACTAAAAGGCAACCAACGGAATGGGAAAATATATTTGCAAATGACATATCGGATAAAGGGCTAGTATCCAAAATCTATAAAGAGCTCACCAAACTCCACACCCGAAAAGCAAATAACCCAGTGAAGAAATGGGCAGAAAACATGAATAGACACTTCTCTAAAGAAGACATCCGGATGGTCAACAGGCACATGAAAAGATGTTCAGCGTCGCTCCTTATCAGGGAAATACAAATCAAAACCACACTCAGGTATCACCTCACGCCAGTCAGAGTGGCCAAAATGAACAAATCAGGAGACTATCGATGCTGGAGAGGATGTGGAGAAACGGGAACCCTTTTGCACTGTTGGTGGGAATGCAAATTGGTGCAGCCGCTCTGGAAAGCAGTGTGGAGGTTCCTCAGAAAATTAAAAATAGACCTACCCTATGACCCAGCAATAGCACTGTTAGGAATTTATCCAAGGGACACAGGAGTACTTATGCATAGGGGCACTTGTACCCCAATGTTCATAGCAGCACTCTCAACAATAGCCAAATTATGGAAAGAGCCTAAATGTCCATCAACTGATGAATGGATAAAGAAATTGTGGTTTATATACACAATGGAGTACTACGTGGCAATGAGAAAAAATGAAATATGGCCTTTTGTAGCAACGTGGATGGAACTGGAGAGTGTGATGCTAAGTGAAATAAGCCATACAGAGAAAGACAGATACCATATGGTTTCACTCTTATGTGGATCCTGAGAAACTTGACAGGAACCCATGGGGGAGGGGAAGGAAAAAAAAAAGAGGTTAGAGTGGGAGAGAGCCAAAGCATAAGAGACTGTTGAGAACTGAGAGCAAACTGAGGGTTGAGGGGGGTGGGAGGGAAGAGAGGGTGGGTGATGGGTATTGAGGAGGGCACCTTTTGGGATGAGCACTGGGTGTTGTATGGAAACCAATTTGACAATAAATTTCATATATAAATAAAAAAAAAAGATACTTATTAAAAAAAAAAAAAAAAAAAAAAAAAACAAAAAAAAAACAAAACAAAACAAAACAAAACAAAAAAAACTCTTAAAAGTAATAAGAATGGTAAAACAACATGAAAAAGATTTGTGATATAATGCATAAATGAAAACAATAATGGTACATTACTCAATGATTAAAGCCATGCAAATAAACATATGCATATAGAAATAACTGTAAACAAATGCATAAAATTAATTAAAAATTATAATCGAGGGGATGGATTTTGGATGATTTAAAAATTCTGTTCTCCATGGGGCGCCTGGGTGGCGCAGTCGGTTAAGCGTCCGACTTCAGCCAGGTCACGATCTCGCGGTCCGTGAGTTCGAGCCCCGCGTCGGGCTCTGGGCTGATGGCTCAGAGCCTGGAGCCTGTTTCCGATTCTGTGTCTGCCTCTCTCTCTGCCCCTCCCCCATTCATGCTATGTCTCTCTCTGTCCCAAAAATAAATAAACGTTGAAAAAAAAAATAAATAAATAAATAAAATAAAAATTCTGTTCTCCAAATACAATGTTATTATATTACTTCCAAAAAAATTATATTATGATTAAAATGTTGGACTTCCTTAAAAAAAAGACTTTTACATAATCTTAACTATCTAATAGACTATGATGCTATTATAAATCTGAAAATTTTAAATATTCTTAAATCCTTCCTATTTCTAAGAAGAAATTAGAGAAGTACTAGGCATTTATTAAACAAGTACCTACAAAATGTAGCAAACTCTATGCTGTTTTAATTGCTTTTCATGTTAACCTTTATAACAACCATACAAGGTAATTCTTATTGTTCCCAAATCAGAGATTAATCCAATGAGGCACAAAGATGTTAACTTGCCTAAGGTCACACAACTAAGTAGCGGAACTAGCCCTTGAAAGCAGATCTGGTTCATTCATAAGTTCCTACTCCTTCTACCACACTATAGTGTTTCCTGAATCTTCGTTTTTTATATTCAAACATCTCGCAGAACTGTAACAGGCAACACCATCAGCTACTCCACCTATCTTCCGCATACACTACTATTTTTATTCCTTTATTTATTTCTTGGGCCAAGTGACCCAGATATTTACTCTGGTCTGCACAAGTCCTTTGACATTCTGAAAGTATTTACTGAGCTGTTATAAATATTTCATGGAATATTAGAGCAGGAAGGGACTTAGGAGACAATCAGATCTTCCCCTTTTTTTTTTTTTTTTTTTTGGCAAGTGGAACTCAGAGGTAGGTGAGACTTACTCTAATTCTTTTTCATTCAGACTGCTGCCATTGGGCAGAGCAGTGGTCAGGTGAAAAGGTGTGGGCACCTTTACTACTCACCTCTATCTTAACATGTGGCTGAAGAGCTAAAAGAAGGGGCCTATGGGAATGGCAGAGGCTTGCAGATAGAGCTCTCATATTTGACCCAAGAAGCACTTTCCTAATAGGCACTTAGGAACAGTATTCAAGGTGGGAACATTCTTATACCTTGGTTCAAACAGGTTGTAGAGACTGCCACTACAACTCAGCACAGGCCAACACCTAACTTTGACAACTTATTCCGCAAGGTCATTTCATGATTCAAGGGAGGCAAGTGACACTGTGGTTAGCTTTAATCTATCAAGCCCATTTGGGGAATTTATCCTATAAAAATAATGGCATCAGTATTTTAAAATATATGCATAAAGATGTTTATTAAAGCATTGCATGTAGCAGTATCAAACCACAACAGCAACTTGAAAAACTCCCAAACATTCATCAATATAGAGCTCACTGATTAAAACTGATATATCTGTTATGGTATGCTATATAGAAGGCTAAAAACAGATCTGTATCTGCTTAAGTAGTTAAATCTGTAGAATAATATATATAATAAGATCTCATTGTTGTAAAAACGAGACAATCACAAAGCATTTATACATGTACATATATACCTCTGTTTATATAAATAAAGAAAATAGACTATTAAGACTTGCAACCCAGGGTAAGGGGCTGTACAGAAAACTACCTTACTTGTTTTTATCATTCATCTTTGTAATGTAATTTTTGCAGTGGTGAACATCCCTATGCCTATTTTCTTTATTCATTAACCATAGACAATAATGATTACCTCACATAATTGTTGTTGAATCAAATGAAGTAATGTATGTGTATCCCTGGCCTTTGTAGGCACTTAATACATCATACTGTTATTTTTTAAAATTTTTATTTATTTAATTTTGAGAGAAAGACAGAGCACGAGCAGGGGAGGGGCAGAGAGAGAAGGAGATACAGAATCTGAAGCAGGCTCCAGGCCCTGAGCTGTCAGCACAGAGCCCGACCCGGGGCTCAAATGCATGAATGCGAGATCAGGACCTGAGCTGAACGCTTAACTGACTGAGCCACCCAGGTGCCCCACATATCATCATCATCATCATCATCATCATCATCATCATCATCATCTTTTGCTTTCACACCAGCAACTTTCTTTTGTCCACCTATAGTGTTTTATATAAAACAGTTCTATCTTAAATTTTTTTTTTAACCTTTATTTATTTTTGAGAGACAGAGAGAACAAGCAGGGGAGGAACAGAGAGAGAGGGAGACACAGAATCTGAAGCAGGCTCCAGGCTCTGAGCTGTCAGCACAGAGTCTGATGCAGGGCTCCAACCCACGAATTGCAAGATCATGACCTGAGCCGAAGTCAGTTGCTTAACCGAGTGAGCCACCCAGGCGCCCCAAAACATTTCTATCTTTAAAAAAAATACTGTCTTCGATATCCATAGATCCAAATGTATAAAAAAATAAAAGCTACCATATTAGTTGAAATTAACACTCAAACTCTAATAGGACTAGCTTGCTAAACTTTAATAAGAACTAAGAAAAACTAAGATTAAGTAAAATTATCTAAGGAGCACTGTGGGAGTATGGCAAATTCCTTAACTTCTCTAACTATAAATGATCTCCTTTGTAATATGATGATGATAATGTCTGCTATGCCTTCTTCCCAAATAATCTCAATATGTAAATATTTAAACATAGATTTCTTATCACAATTGTAAAGTGTTTACAAATGGAAAGGGTAGCAATACTATGAAATATTTCTAAATGTTTATTTTTTTGAAATACAAAGAGATCAATACATTTCATGTATCTGTGTTTAGTAATGTTTGATTTTAAGACTGCTAAAAATCATCTCAAATTTCCTACAGATTTATAAATGTTTTCCATGATTTCTCAGTAACTGCACTTCTATTCTTACAGCTAAATATATACTTAAATACATTACAATATGTTGAATAGAAAATAAGTAAATTATTCAATAATTTCAAGAACAATGTGTTTATTCCACTCCATAAAAAGCTTGCACTTGCATGCAGTTTCTTATGTAGATTCTCTTCCTTATGATTTTAACATTTTGTTTTCTCTAGCTTAATGTATTGTAAAAATATAGTATATATTACATATAACATACAGAAATCTGTATTAGTTGATTATTTACGTTTTTAATAAGGCCTTCAGTTGGCAATAGGCTATTAGTAGTTAAGTTTTGGGGGAGTCAGAAGTTATACATGGGTTTCTGACTATAGTGGTCAGTGCCCCAAATCTCTGTTGTTCAAGGGTCAATTGTATCTCTGTAGTTTGCTGAGTCTAGCAGCACATTCAAAAATCATGCCAAATGTTAGGCAGTTTTTGTGAAATAGTTCTGTTCCATGCATTGCAAGATATCTAGTTTCCTTAACCTTTGCCCAACAAAATGCCCTGTATTCCCCAAATTACTATAACCCAAGACACTTCTACAAATTCCTAACATATCTCATAGGGAGATGTCTCTCAAATTATCTGTGTTAAAGGACGTTTTGTCCCTAATTTGCCTAAGATCTATACTTCTATACAAAATTAAAAACAGAAACAAGTTACTAGGAAAAAAGTGAAATAGAAAACAAATATAAAATATAAGTTCTATTTTATCATTACATTCAACAGAAAAAAATGACCCTGTGGAATTACTATACAAGTTTCTAAATGGTTCCTCTCATTTTTGGCTTTTATCTCATTGCAGACCAATAATAAATAGTTTGCAGACCAGCTCTGGTCCATGGACCACACTTTAAATAGCACTGTCCTAAAGACAGTAGTATAGCTTTCACTGAGAATCACTGGTAAAAATAAAACAGTATATAAAAATGTTAGTTATTATCCTTATCATTTTTTATTCTAAATATCCTTTAGCTGAGACTAAAATAAACAATTCTACCCACATTAACAATGCTATCTCAAAAATTCCTGTCTAAATCTTCAGACATACACACAAGTCCTATTTCCTCTTGTTTGTTTTTAAACGTTTATGTATTTATTTTGAGAGAGAGAGAGAGAGAGAGAGAGAGAGCGAGCACTCCCGTGCAGGCAGGGGAAGGGCGGAGAGAAAGGGAGAGAGAGAATCCCAAGTAGACTCTGTGTTGTCAGCACAGAGCTCGACGTAGGGCTCAATTCCACAAACTGAGATCGTCCTGCGTCAAAATCAAGAGTTGGACGCTCAACCGACTGAGCCACCCAGGCACCCCTTCTTTCTGTTTTAAAAGGCAACCTTGTCTTCTATGATATTGACTTCCTCTCTGCAAAGGTGCAGCAACATTATTTAGCCAGTGAAAAGTACAGACTACTTTTACAAGTCAAAAAGCAAAAGAGTTGATTTCAAAAAGGCCCATGACCTATGTACATACTCAGAATATAAAAACAACACTTACTTCCTTGCCTGTTCATCTATAGGTTTGTGTCCAAAATCTTTTCTGTTCTTCCAGGTTACACTCAACCTTTCCTGGGTCCACCCTGCACCAACACCACCATTCAACCCAGGAAATACTACAGGGATAGGCTTTCCTTTCAATCACAGTTCTTTTTATGACACCAATATATTATTTGTCTAAAAGAATTTGTTTTAAGAATTGGCTCTTTCTCTTTTTTCAGTAGTGTCCTGTTAAGAATACTGTCACTTGAGGAGAATGTCAAAGGTTCATCCTATCCCAATCAAGTTTTGACAATAGGTAGAGTTAAACATCTCCCTGCATATACAAATTGATGTGTTAGAATTCTTTTAAAATGCTCTTGACTTCACAAACTTTAGGGGTGCCAGGGTGGTTCAGTTGGTTAAGCGTCCAACTTCGGCTCAGGTCATGATCTCACAGTTCGTGAGTTCCAGCCCTGCCTTGGGCTCTGTGCAGACAACTCAGAGCCTAGAGCCTGCTTCAGATTCTGTGTCTCCGTCTCTCTCTCTGCCCCTCCTCTGCTTGCACTCCATCTCTCTCTCTCCATCTCTCTCTCTCTCTCTCTCTCTCTCTCTCTCTCTCAAAAGTAAACATTAAAAAATTAAAAAAAAAAATTTTATTTAAAGATTCTATGTTTAGATTTATACAAATGGCTGATACTGTTCTCAACTTCAAGGTAAAGTCCATATTAAGCTGTGAATTTTAATTATTTAAATCTTCCATGAGATTGCACACATTCCAATAACATGGTATACAAAAAATATTTTAGTATAGGAGAGTATGTTTGTGAAATACAACTTTTAAAAACAATTTTTTTAATGTTTATTTATTTTTGAAAGACAGAGAGAGACAGAGCATGAGTGGGGGAGAAGCAGAAAGAAAGGGAGACACAGAACCCAAAGCAGGCTCCAGGCTGTGAGCTGTCAGCACAGAGCCTGACGTGGGGCGCAAACCCACAAACCGTGAGATCATGACCTGAGCTGAAGTCAGACACTTAACTGACTGAGCCACCCAGGCACCCCTGTATGTGAAATATAAATAAAAGCAATTACTTACTTGTTAACTTTAAATATTGCTATCATTCTAATTCCTCATAAGTCTGTAACACTGATATAAGTAATCATAAAAATTAAATTTCTAGTGTTAACCTAAAAAAGGAAAAATGCACTCAACTAACATTTAGAAGAAAATACTGATTATATGTCATTTTGCTTTTAAATATTAATTCAATTTTCTTTTAAAAATAGCTTTAATCAAATGGAATTTGAAGTCTGCATATTTTATATAATGAAACATGATCTTACCCTTTTCTTGGCTACCACAGCAACTTTGCCATCTGCTTTGGATTTATCTGTAAGATAATAAAGTATGGCTGTTTCAAAAAAGTGCCTACACTCCTGTTCAAATAAATGCAACATTATACAGTTAGAATTTTCTACTTTCTCATGCTGTGATATGTGTTTTCAATGATTTTTTAATCATAATGCTATTAAACTCAACTTCTCCAAGTTGAGTATAACAAAATAATCCAAAGGTAATAATATCAGGGATCCGCATAGTTATTTGACAAGCCTCCTCCCTTAAATCTAACTGGTTGGCTGGATGTTTCCAAGTTAGCAACTAGTGTATCTTATTCCAGGTTCTGGTCAGCTAATGTGCTCTGGAGTATACAGGACCTGGAATGAAATCCCAGCTATCTCCACTTGCACATCTACTCTATGCCAGACATGGATAAAGACCTTACATAGACAATCTCTTGTTTAAACCTCATGATAAACTTGCAAAAAAGTATGTAGTCCATTTCCCAGCTAAGAAAGTTAAGGCTAAGTACCCTGCCTGAGGCCATGCAGTGGGGCCAGACCCATCTGACTGCAAGTGTTTAATCTTTATGTCTGCAGCTTCCATGCAGGACCCTTAAGCAACACTCAGCAAGGAGGATGATAAACAAATAGCACGTAGAAAACTATGTTAAGATATAATTTTGATATATGTAAAACTGTGCGTGTGAATTAGTAAAACTTATTGGCAATAATAATTAAGAAATTGTATTTTTTATGGGTTCAATGTAGAATTCCAATGAAATGAGTTATACATAAATTTTTATTCACACATATGTTTTATTAACCTTAATATTGTGGTAATGAAAAATGAAGAGAATTATGGACATTAATAATAAGGTTTTAGGGTTACATTTAACATTAAAAAATACCCCAAAATTTAATTTATCAATGTAGGACTATAATTCACAATGAAAACTTAAAACAAACAAAGAGAATAAATATCCATGGATATGAGAGTAAATAAATGCTGCTATCTAAAAGCAAATTTTGCAGGAAAAAATTATTGGCATAAAGCATACAAATCCAGAGAAGCAGGTTATTATATTTATGCCTATAATTAGTTGGCCACATGTAAACTGTCCTCTTTCCTATGTTCAGCTGTGTGCTTGAAATAATCCCTTCTTCTGGAATACCCTTTTTCTCCCCACTGATGAATGTATAAGACCATCCACGGTCACAGAAAATTCTTCCAACTAGGAGAAATAACCACCTTTGTTGCAAAACCACAGTCATGACAGGACACAGAACTTTCTTCCTTGTCTTATGGTTACTTCTATATACGTCAAAGCACCCTACAAGACTAGAATGTGCCTTAAAGTCAGGGGCCAAGTTTTATATGCAGTAGGTGCTCAATTTTTTTTATAATTAATAAATGTACATGTATCTTATTCAAAATCTCACATGGATCTGAAATACACATTTTACCTGAACGAATTAATATAACTTACGAGTTAAAATACATAGAACATTTACATGGTGTAAGTGACTATACTAGACAATGTAAGATATAAAACACCATATATGTTCTCAGACCCTTAGTTTCTTTATTGATAAACCAGGAGTAATAATTATTACCTTATTGGTATATTGTGAGATTCAAGTAACAGAATTTATGTAAATAAAACTCCTAAAACAATGTGTGGTAGATAATAGATTATTAACAGTGTTCTTTTACATTTAGCTAATAAAGACATTCTGGGGTATGGGTGCATGTGTGTGAGAGAGAGAGAGAGAGACAGAGACACATACAGAGAGATCTTAACCCTTGCAATACTAGGAAAAATAGGTTAGTGATTATACATGTTACTGTTGTATCATCTTGTTAAGTGATTCCATCATTCTACCATTTAAATAATTGTTTTAGTCTTTTTAACATAGTTGGGAATAAACTGATGAGTAATGATAAAATAGCAAAGATTAGTAAAATTCCATAATGCATTTCAGATTTACAAAAGAGCCCTGATGATAATTACAAGATTTTTCTCTTTCTTCTTTTGAAGACCTCTAATAACAATGAAAGTCATGATGAAATATCAATCTGTACACGCAGTTGAAAATGTACATAAAAGAAACTCAAAACTAAAATTGGATCCAATGGACCCTGGTCATATACTGGTCTTTTTTCCAGTTAGTGAAAAAAGAATACAATTTTGTTATTTTTCTCCTCAAAATATACATCATTCTTATGTAAAATTTCCAGTAGGGAGACACATTTGGAACAGAAATATCCAAACTGTTGTTCAAGGAACTTTTTATGTTGAAACGTTGCACAACCATCTCCCAGTGCAATATAGAAGTGTTTCGGGGGGTAACAACAGCCACTCTGATTTTCAAAGGGATTTGCCAAAGGGAAAGTCTGATGTAATGCTGAAAAACATTACAATCATTAGCAATTTTCCTATTAATAACAGTAGGTCCGTGTTCACCTTCAGCAACATTAAACACTTTCTAAGAGCTGAATTTTCCCTAGTGAGAAAGGTTTAATTTCCTCCCTTCAGAAATCTCTGCATGTGGGGACCCTCACACAGAGTGAAAAGCAGTTAACAGGAAATGTAGATTTGGATAATTAAAAGGGCCTTTACTCCTCTTCTGGGCTACATCCATATCATCGTTTTAAAGTGCAAAAGAGGAGCTGCAGGTAGAAAATGAAAATGTTCCGAATCAGTAGAGGTGGTTATGCCTCATGACTCATAACAGATGTTAAATTTTTTTTATTTACAACCGTATTAGAAAGGAGTACAAATATTAACATAAATCAGTGGCTTCTTTTTTAAAAAAAAATATTTTTTAAGGCTTATCCATTGATGGCCTCAGAAAATCTGTTAGTATATGCTTCTTTAAAGGCGACAGCTGAAAGCATGTTCTTAAAAAGGTAGAGGATATTCCAGTTTCCGATCTGGCATGTAAAGAGCTTAGAAGTCACACTCCATCCTCACAACAGGTAAAAAGCTGAACAAATTGAAAATCAATAACTCTTCTTAGATGCCTTAGAGAAATGAGGTCACAGGGCAAACCGCGGCCCCCAAATTTGGAGAGACAGGTGAATACAAAGAATCACAACTTAATGGAGCAGAAACCTCCACAGGAACTAGTGCTGGGGTAGGAACACATGAACTGTAATTGATGAATTGCTGGAGCCTCAATGTGAACAAGCCTGAGAGAGAAAAATTCTTGGGGGACCCAGTCATGCAGGAGGGAGGCACACTTTTATGCATTTACCTCCAGGAGCTATATCGGGTTCTCATAATAAAGACTGGAGAAAAACACCTTTGCACTTCCTCAGTGGGAAGAAAAAAGTAACCATTTTGAAACATGCCAGAGCATTCAGTTCTTAGCCGTTTGCTTTGAAGAGAAACTATTTTACCAGAGCCTAACCTATTCTGGTTTTCTCCGAGCCTGACCAATTAGTGGGGGAGGGAAATACCCAAATCAAGCATTCTATGGTTTTCCACGCAAGGAAGGGACATACCAACTCGGGATCCCCTCTATCCATTATGTACCATGTAAGGGGGTGAAAAAAAATGGGAAGCACTTGTACAGTTCAAAGCCCAGGACTAAGACCTAATCATAGAACCATAGAATGCTTGGAGCATCTGGGGGACTCAGATGGTTAGGATTCAACTCTTGATCTTGGCTCAGGTCATGGTCTAATGGTTCATGAGATTGAGCTCCGTGTCAAGCTCTGTACTGACAGTGCAGAGCCTGCTTGGGATTCTCTCTCTCCCTCTCTCTCTCTCTGCCCCTCCCCCCTCACACTAGCGCACGCGCTCTCTCTCTCAAAACAAACAAACAAACAAACAAACAAACAAACAAACAAATATAGAATGCCTTCCCTAGTCCCACATGCCTTACCACTACACTGCTAAAGGTCTCCTTACCACAGTTTCCATTACCTGGTACATCATGTTTGTCTTTCCACAAAAAGTACAAAGCATACGAAAAGCAAAAAACAGTCTGAAGTGACAGAGCAAGTATCAAAAGCAGACCCATGTATGTCAGAGATGCTGCAATGATCAGACTGTGAATTTAAAACAAGTACGCTTAATACGGTACGGGCTTTAGCGTTAGAAGTAGGCAACATTCAAGAACAAGTGGTTCTTGTAAGTAGAGACATGGAAATTCTAAGAAATAATAAAAAAGAAGTGCTGGGGATTCAAAATGCTGTAACAGAAATGAAGAATACCTTTGACAGGTTTCATCACTAGATTGGACACAGTTGAGGAAAGAATCTGTGAGCTTGAGGATATATTAATAGAAACTTCTAAAACTGAAAGCAAAGAGAAAAAAAATTGGAAAACAAAAGAAAAGAATATCCAGGATCAATGGGAAAACCACAAAAGTATAATATATGTGTAATGGGAATACCAGACAGAAAAGAAATAGAGAAAGGAACAGAAGAAATATTGGAAGCAATAATGACTGAGAATTTCCCCCGATTTAACGTCAGATACCGAATAATGATCCAGGAAGCTCAGAGGACAAGCAGTATAAATGCCAAAGGTAAGCGGTAAGCAAAGATAAAGGAAAATTATTGAAAGAAGCCTGGGGGAGGGTGGTGTGCCTTATCTGTAAAGGAGCAGATAGAATTTCATCCAATTCCCCTCAGAACCTGTGAGAACAAGAGGAGAGTGAGTGAAATAATTAGTGTTATGAGAGAAAAACCCACCAAATTAGAATTCAGTACCCTGTGAAATTATCCTTCAAAAATAAAGGCATATATATTTTGTCAGGCAAAGAAAAATTGAGGGAATTTGTTACCAGTAGATTTACCTTACAAGAAATGTTAAAAGAGAGCGGAAAATGATGTAGAGTAGAAACTTGTATCTACATAAAGAAAGGAATAGCATCAGGGAATGACTAAGTGAAGGTAAAATATAAACCTTTAATTTTCTTATTCTTTAACTGAAAACAATGTGTTCAAAATAGTAATAACAGCAACAATATGTTCAATTTAGGAAAACCATCTCCTTAAAAAGTTTTTTTTCTTAAAGAAACTTAAAAAGAAAGCATAATTGATATGCTAAGAAAGAAAAGAAAACAGAATTATATAAAATGTTCAATTAAACTACAAAAGGCAGAAAAAGAGTGAAAGAAAAAATAGGAGCAAAGAAAAACAAATGGAAAACAGTAACACATATGGTAGCTATTAATCCAACTATATCAATAACTATTTTAAATTTCAGTGTCTAATTATACCAATTAAAAAACAAAGACTGTTAGAGTGGATCAACTATATGCTGTCTACAAAAAAACTCACTTTAACTACAAAGACACACAGAGGTTAAAAGTAGAAAAATAGAGATATAGCATGTTAACACTAATTAAAAGAAAGTTATATTAATTTCAGACAGAGAATGCTTCAGAGCAAGGAAAGTTATCAGGGATAAAGAGAATATTAATTAATAATACAGTGGTTACTACTCCAAGAAGACATAATGATTATTAATATAAATGTGTCTAACAACAGTGTCAAAGCATGTAACACAAAAATTGATAGAACTCAAGGAAAATAGATAGACCCATTATGATAATTAGAGACGTTATCAGAAATGAGCAGGTCCAGAAGGCAGAAAATCAGTCAGGACATACAGTAGTTTCCCTTTATCTGTGGAGGATATGTTCCAAGACCCCAGTAGACACCTGAAACCATGGATAGTAATAAAACCTATATATACTGATTTTTTCCTATATATACATAGTCATGATACAGTTTAATTTATAAGTTAGGCAGGGTAAGAGATCTTAATACAATAGAGTAATTATAACCATATGCTCTGATAAAAATTGTGTGAATGTGGTCTCTCAAAATCTCTTATTGTAATGTACTCATCCTTCTTGTTTTATGAGATAAAATGCCTGCATGATGAGATGAAGTGAGGTGAATGACAGAGGCATTGTGACATACTGTTACGCTACTACTGACCTTCTGATGAAACATCAAAGGAGGATCACCTGCTTCTAGGCCACAGCTGACCACGGATAACTAAAACTGTAGAAAGTGAAACTGCATATAAGAGGAAACTATTGTACTTTGAACTCAACACCATCAATCGACTGAATATAATCTACACCTACAGACTACAACCTCAGTAGCAGAATACACATTCTTCTCATGCTCACTTGGAACATTCACCAAGATTGACTACGTTTTGGGCCATAAAATACTCCCTAACTCACTTTTGAAAACAGATATCATACAATAGTCTGCTCTCAGACCACAGTGGAATTAAACTAGATAACAAAACAAAACAAACAAAAAAACCCCAGAAAGATAACTATAAAACCCTCTAAATACTTGGAGATTAAACAACACATTTCTAAATAACATATGGGTCAAAAAAGAAATCGTAAGAGAAATTTTAAAATACTTTGGACTAGGGGCGCCTGGGTGGCTCAGTCGGTTGAGCGTCCGACTTCAGCTCAGGTCACAATCTCACAGTCTGTGAGTTCGAGCCCCGCGTCAGGCTCTGGGCTGATGGCCCAGAGCCTGGAGCCTGCTTCCGATTCTGTGTCTCCCTCTCTCTCTGCTCCTCCCCCGTTCATGCTCTGTCTCTCTCTGTCTCAAAAATAAATAAACTTAAAAAAAAAATACTTTGGACTAAATGAAAATGAAAATAAAGTTTATGAAAATTTGTAAGATGCAGTAAAAGCAGTATTTAGAGAGGAATTTACAGCATTAAAATGTGTATATTATGAAAAAACAAAGACCCAAAATCAATAAACTAAGCTTCCATCTTAGGAAACTAGAAAAAGAAAAGCAAGTTAAAATACGAAGTATGCACAAAAAATAAAAATTAGGGCAGAAACCAATGAGATTGAAAACAGGAAATCAATTGAGGAAATAAAACCAAAAGCTGTTTCTTTGAAAAGATCAATAAAAATAAGACACTAGCCAGGCTAACTAGAAAAAAAGGACAGAAAACATAAATTACTAATATCAAAAATGAAAGAGAGGGCATCATTACAGATGTGAAGATATTAAAAGGATAATAAAAGGAAATGCTGTCAATAACTCTATGCCCGCAAATCTGATATCTAGATGAAATGGACCAATTGTTTAAAAGACGTAATCTGTCAAAAGTCACCCAAGAATAAACAATCTAAGAAGCCTATATCTTTTTATAACATTGAATCAATATAATAACCTTACAAAACAAAAACACCAAGCCCAGATGGGTTCACTGGTGATTTCTACCAAATATTTATGGAAGAAATTATAGCAATTCTCTATAAGCTCTTCCAGAAGATAGAAGCAGAGGGAATACTTCCTAATTCATTCACTGAGGCCAGTATAACAAAACCAAACAAAGACATTACAAGAAAACTACGGACCGATTTCTCTAATGAACATAAATGCAAAATTCTCAACATACTACAAATCAAATCTAACAATGTATAAAAAGAATTATACACCATAAGCAAGTGAGATTTATCTGAGGTATACGAACGAGGCTGCTTCAACAGTAGGTTAAAAAAGAAAAGTCAAATATGATCATATCAGTTGTGCAAATAAAGCACTTACCAAAATCCAACACACCCATGCATGATAAAAATTCCCAGCAAACTAGGAATAAAGGGAAACATCCTCAATTTGATAAGGAGAATCTATAAAAATCCTACAGCTGACATCATACTCAATAGTAAGAAGCTCAAAGCTTTTTCCCTAAGATTAGGAATAAGTCAGAGATGTTCCTGCCTCAGAACTCTTTTCAATATTGTACTGGAACTCCTAATTAATGCAGTAAGGGGGAAAAAAGGAAGAAGAGTATAGATCGAGAAATAATAAAACTGCCTTTCTCAGTAGATGACATGAATATCTATGCAGAAAATCCAAAAAATCAAGAAAAATACTCCTGGAACAAATAAGTGATTATTGCAAGGTTGTAGGGCACGAGGTTAATACACAAAAGTCAATCACTTTCCTATTTACCAGCAATTAAAAAGTAGGATTTGAAATTAAGAACACATTACCATTTACACTAACACCCCCAAATGAAATACTTAGGCATAAATTTAACAAAAGATGGACAAGATTATATGAGGAAAACTACAAAACTCTGATGAACAAAATGAAAGAACTAAATAATGTGGATATATTTCATATTTATGGATGGGGAGTCTCAATATTGTCAAGATGTCAGTTCTTCCCAACTTGATCTATAGATTCAGTGCAATCTCAATGAAAATCCCAACAAGTTATTTTGTGGATATCAACAAACTGAATCTAAAGTTTATATGAATAGACAAAGATACAGAATAGCCATCACAATATTGAAGGACAGTTAGAGGACTTCATCCTACCTGACTTCAAGACTTACTCTAAAGCTACAATAATCAAGACAGTGTGATATTGGGAAAAGAATAACAAATAGATCAATGGAACAGAATAGACCGCCCAGAAACAGACTCTATAAATATAGTCAACTGATCTTTTACAAAAGAGCAAAGACAATATAATGAAGAAAAGTGTTTTCAATAACTGGTGTTGAACAACTAGATGTCTATGTGCCAAAAATGGATCTAGATCTAGACCTTACACCTTTCATAAAAATTAACTCAAAATCACACATCTAAATGAAAAATGCAAAACTATAAAACTCCTAGAGGGTAACACAGGAGAAAATGTAGATGACCTATGATATGCTGATGACTTTAGATATAACATCAAAGGCAAGGCCCATGAAAGAAATAATTAATAAGTTGGACTTCATTAAAATTAAAATGTATGCTCTGAAAAATGCACTGTCAAGAGAATGAGAAGATAATCCAGAGTGAGAAAAAAATATTTGCAAAATACATACCTGACAAAAGGACTGTTATTTGAAATATACAAAGAACTCTTAAAAGTCAACAAGATGAACAATTGAATTAAAAAGCAGGCAATGAAGAGACACCACAGCAAAGAAGATTTATAGATGGCAAATAAGCATATGAAAGCATGTTCATCATCATTGTATGTCATTTTCTAATGACATTTAATTGCAAATTAAAACACCACTGCAGGGGCGCCTGGGTGGCGCAGTCAGTTGAGCGTCCGACTTCAGCCAGGTCACGATCTCGCGGTCCGTGAGTTCGAGCCCCGCGTCAGGCTCTGGGCTGATGGCTCAGAGCCTGGAGCCTGTTTCCGATTCTGTGTCTCCCTCTCTCTCTGCCCCTCCCCCGTTCATGCTCTGTCTCTCTCTATCCCAAAAATAAATAAACGTTGAAAAAAATAAATAAATAAATAAATAAATAAATAAATAAATAAAACCCCACTGCAGACCTATTAAAATGGCCAAAATCCAGAACACTGACAACACCAAATTCTGGCAAGTATGTGGAGCAACAGGAACTGTCATTCATTTCTGGTAGGAATGTAAAAATGATGCAGCCACTTTGGAAGACAGTTTGGCAGTTTCTTATAAAACTAAACATACCCTTACCATATGATTCAGCAATTGTGTTCCTTGGTAGTTACCCAAATGAGCTGAAAACTTATGTGCACAAAAAAACCTATGTTGCATGTTTATGGCAGCTTTATTCATAATTGTCAAAACCTAGAAACAACCAAGATGTCCTTCCGTTGGTGAACGGATACATAAACTGTATTACATACAAACAATGGACTATTTTCAGTGCTAAAGAATCTACAGACATGGAGAAATGTAAACACATATTACTAAGTAAAAGAAGTCAATCTGAAAAGGCTACATACTGTATGACTCCAACTATATGATGTTCTGGAGGCTAAAAAGATCAGTGGTTGTGAGGTGTTGGCAGAGGGGTAGGAGTGGGGGAGAAATGAACATGTGGAACACAAAATTTTTAGGCCAGTGAAACAATTCTGTATGATACTACAACGGTGAATACACATCATCATACATTCGTCAAAACCTGTAGAATGTACAACACAAAGAGTGAACCTTAATGTAAACTCTGAATTTTGGGTGATAATGATATGTCAGTGTTGGTTCATGTTTCTCTGGGGCCAGAAGTTGATAGTGGAAGATACTGTATGGGTATAGGGCGGGGGCTTATGGGAACTCTGTACTTACTGCTTAATTTTTCTGGGAACCCGAAATTTTGCTGCTCTAAAAAATAAAGTTTATTTAAAACAAAACAAAACAGGGGCGCCTGGGTGGCGCAGTCGGTTAAGCGTCCGACTTCAGCCAGGTCACGATCTCACGGTCCGTGAGTTCGAGCCCCGCGTCGGGCTCTGGGCTGATGGCTCAGAGCCTGGAGCCTGTTTCCGATTCTGTGTCTCCCTCTCTCTCTGCCCCTCCCCCATTCATGCTCTGTCTCTCTCTGTCCCAAAAATAAATAAACGTTGAAAAAAAAAATTAAAAAAAAAAAAAAAAAAAAAAAAAAAAAAAATAAAACAAAACAAAACAATTCTAGGAAAAAAAAAGGTAGAAATAGGAACATCCACTCTAAGATGTAAAGCATGTAAGAAAATATTAATCCTACAAATAACACAAAATCTTAAAGCTAAATTATAAAGAGACCATATGGATAATACCCTACTCATTTTAAAAATACAATTATAATGAATGTTCCTACATAAGAAAAATCTTTCTATACTCAGAAAAAGAATCACTTACTTGGAGTAATAGTTAATATAACAAAAAACAGGGGAACTGAATTATGTGGACAGGACTTTGAAATCTCTTACAGTATGAGCAGGTCTGTATTTTTTACATATCATTTACTGACCCGGCAGATTTCAACACTGAAAGAGTTGCACCAAACATAATAGTGTGTCAATGTCTGCAGTGTAGGGAGAATTCAGGCCAAGAAATTAGGAGTCATTATTTCTGGGTTGGAAAAATAAATTTTGGGGTGAAGAAATTCTCAAAGTTGTTGGGATGAAATAAGTTGTTTGCCTCTAAACTACTCACCTTTTGTAAAATATCTGAATAATGGCTATTTATGTCTCAAAACCACTTTTGAACAAAGTAAGAAGCTGGATACGTATGAGAATTCACCCTAGAACCTAAGCAAGGACTATATTGTCTCTTTTGGAGATAGTGAAGAGTGAGTCTGAAGTGAGCGAGCCTCTTATGGCAAAGACTGAATTCCTGCAAGTCTCTTCATGTCCCCCATCTACAAATGTAGATGACTTAGGTTGCTAATGACTTCAGATAGAACATCAAAAGCAAGGGCCACAAAAGAAATAATTAGTAAGTTGGACTTCATTAAAATTAAAATTTCTGCTCTGCAAAATACACTGTCAAGAGAATCAGAAGATAATCCAGAGTGAGAGAAATATTTGCAAAATACATATCTGACAAAGGGCTGTTATCTGAAATACACAAAGAACTCTTAAAACTCAACAATAAGATGAACAAAATGAAAGTCTCTAGGCATGGATTCTCTACATTCAGACTGAATTACATCAATTTCTGCATGCAAAAATCATCAATCTTTCAGCAAAAAAATGGTCTGCTACAAAACCAATGAGAAATAACCCCTCTCCATAGACTCTGGACAAGTAAGAATGCCAAAGGACCCAGACGTTAATACTCCGGCACACACAACAATGACAAAGACACAGTTCCATATTTATTGAAAGAGTGTATCCATTGCTAGTGTGAAATGGCTGTAATATAATTTTAAAAAATAACTGACTATATTAGTTTACAGTATTTATATTAAAAAACCCTAAAACCCTAAATATTTCAAAGTTTATTTTGGTTACACAAGAAAAATGTATAATCCATGAAAAGAATAAAATTGCATTTGTGACAATACAGTGAGTTCAACCTTTACTGCTAATAAACAGAGACATTATATTTTCAGCACAAGGAATAAAAATCACATTCATGGTAATAAATGTCCCTTTTCCCAGTTTCAGAGTAAACCAGAGTAATGTGCTTGTCATTCTTTTCCACTGTTTTTAAATCTACTTATTTCCTTTAAAATCTAAACCTAGATAGCTGCGTTAATATTTAAATTTTTCTTAAATAAAATATTTTCACCTATAAGTTTTTTAAAATATATATTAAGCTTCTCCAAGGGAGGAAAAAAATACCACTCTTACTTTCAAATTCAGTCAGCACTGAAGGCCAGATCCTTCTATAATCTTTAGAACTTAAGGTGATAATTATTATCGCTAAGCAGCAAAATTTAAAAACATATTTAAATTTATTGAAAATCATGATTTTTATGTTAAATCACATTCAGAGTTAAAAATGTATCCTACCTACTATAATCATTATGATGAATTCATTTAAAAAGCTATCTATAAACCATAATATTGATGATTCAAAAGAACTTTCTTTGAAAATGACCTGAAATCTTACCATATTTTTTTACCTAATTAAAAAAAAAAAGTTGATGATTGTTTTTATCTCTGCCTTGAATGTGTTCACAAATAAAACATTTTGAAAAATACTTTGGTCTGAAATAATACAGCACATGCAAATGAAAGTTTCATCCCAGAAATATATTTTAAAGACATAGCTTCTAATTGTGAAATATGATACTTTGAAATACATAAAAGAACTTACGTAGATAGTCTAAGAGTAAAGAAGATGATAGAAGCGTTAATTAAAACCCTTGCAGTTAAATAGAGTGTATGCTTAGTTTCAGAGGGTGAAATACATACTATTAATCCATAGAAAACCAATTTTTCAGTGGACAAAGATATATCCTATCCCTATGAAAAGAAAATTTTTTAAATGTGCAAATATATTTCAGAAAGCATGCATCTGAATAAATCCTCATTTGGGGGTGGTAAAGAATAAAAAAACTCAAATACCCTGTTTGGATAGGCGGCACACTTCCAGTCTTCGCTCGTGAGAATGTCCATAGAGAAGGTATGCTTCTTGTAGTGCACTTTTATACCATTTCTTTTTCTTCGTACATGTTCCTAGCTAAAGAAACACAGAAAAATAATGACTCATTTCTAAATGTATAATTTTGTTTTAATATCTACTTGATTTAGCTATTGAGCTGAAATTAACCCGATTTAATAAGCATTGTAACATACATTATGTAGACTTTGGTATATAATTATTATTTCATTATTAGAGTATAGCAAAGTTGTGGGAATGTTGTACATTAAAAGACAAAGGGTTAGATTCTTGATTCACTAAGATAATATTTTAATATAATTCCTCTCACATTTAAAAAGTTACAAAAAGTTATGACCACCAATGTAACAAAGTAGTCAGTATTAATATATTTTGTTAGCATAATTTGATTCTCTTTTAAGTAACATAACAATGATACTGAAGTGGTATAAACTGAAAAGCCAAGTTTCTTATTGTAAGAAAATTACTTCCATTCACATCCAGTTTTGAGTTATGGCAGAAAAGTGACCTATTCATACAAGTTCCTTAAACTTTTGCCCCAATTTCTTCATCTCTAAAATGTGGATAACAGCATTAATCATAAAGTTTCAGAAGTATTAAATGAAATAATAGATGACAGTTTTCTGGCATAGCAAGCACTCAATCAATGTTATTCTACTTGAATTCAGTACTTTTCTACATGTAATTTATTTTTACAGAAATTTTTAAAGAGAAAAAGAGTGAAAGAATCTCTAGGTTAAAAATGACTTTAAAAATTATCTGACCCACTAATTTTTCCATTGTTATTTTAGAACTTGACTAAAAAGTTTTTTTTTTAAGATTTTATCTTTAAGTAATCTCCACACCCAACGTGGGTCTTGAATTTACAGTCTTGAGATCAAGAGTTACGTGCTCTACTGACTGAGCCAACTAAGCACCCAAGAATCTGCCTAAAAAACTTTTTATAATGTTTTTAAATGTTACAAATTATAAAATTCATACCACCATTTTCTTTTTTGGGAGTTTACCATAAAAAAAAAAAGGTTTTTATTCTATTATTCCATATTTACCACTTACATATAATAATCATATCTTTAACTCAGATACATAATTTACTCCTTATACAGAAATGTAAATCTATATAACACTTATATTTAATTCATTTAGAGAATGAAACTATCCATATATTTAAAGCTCTTCTCAAACTCCACCTTATTCTTGGAGTCCCCAAATTAATATCAACTATCTGTTCCTGTTACACTTAATATTTTCATTTAATCATTCACTACATTCTGAGTTGTATTATAGTTATTTGTATTCATGACTGCCCCTACCCATAAAATGAAAAGTCCCTGAAGACAGAGGCAATAAATAATATTTCATCTTTCTATCCTCCATAGTACCCATTTGCCTAATCTCACTGCACATTATGTAAGCATTCCGAAAGTGCTTGTTAAATTGCATGTTGTTCTAGACAATTATTTATTTTATAAAAAGGAGTCAAAGAATATAATCAAACAAAAACCTACTTTTTTTTCAAAAACCTACTTTTGTGCACAAAATATTTAAATTTCATTCATTAGTTTCATAGAAAAAGAGTTAGGCAGATACAATTTAATAGACATTAGAAAATTTAAACTAAGAATATCTAACTTAGTATCTGCATGTTTAAGATATTTCTGCAGCTCTAATGTTATGGTGCTAAATAAGAAATCAGTGAAAAATAGCTTAGAAGCTGATATGGCACTAAACAATTGATGTTAAGAAAATTTCTTGAGAAAAATCAATACTATAGATAGCTAAAGTAAACTTCGGTGAGTTTGGGGAACCAAAAAGCTTTTTTAAAAACTTGTGTCTGAGATTCTTCAAGAATTTACCAGGAAGTATGTGCCATCTAGTGGTAGTACAATCAAACATCTTCAAAGAAACAAAAAATTAAGACTAATTTATAAAGAATTTTGAATTCCACAATTAGGCTCAACTATGCACTGTATTTTCCAACTAAAGTGGTGTGTACACACCCTGAAGGCTGGAATGTGCCGCCATATCCATCGCTGGTATTGTTTCTCCCAAAGGTACCCATTATTACCAGTTTCTTTCACAGTCTTTCAAAGCTACTGTATGGATCTACAAACATTTATGTTATTTGTATGAATATATCTAATTTTACAGAGTGTTGTGAACAGTTACATATACCTTGAGTTTTTCAATTTTTCTTGCAGATTGCTTCGTTTATTGATTGATTTGACATATTCTAAAACCTTGGGATCTACCACTGAAGAAGGTAGATAAAGCTTACCTTCATTCTAGCTAGTGAAACAGACAATCTACAATAAGCATAACAAATAAATAAAACCTACAGTATGTTAATAGGAGGTTACAAGTTCTATGTAATAAAGAAAAGTTAAGGCAAAAAAGTAGGGTAACTCTCATTGAAAAGGTGACATCTGCAAAGACGTGAAAGAGGACAGGGAGTTAACCACGTAGATATTCCAAAAAAGAGAACTCCAAGCAGAGAAAAAAAAAATACTCTAAGGTGGGAGGATACAAGTATATTCAAGAAGCATCGAAGAAACCAAGGTGGCTGAGGCTAAATGAAGGAGAGTAACAGGTAATGAGATCACAAAATTAACAGGGGCCAGATCATGGAGGTCCTTTCAGGCCATTGCAGGGATCTTGCCTTTTATTCTAAAATGGGACCCATTCCATAGTTCTGAGCAGAAAAATAACATTTGATTTGATTCAGTGTTTTAAAACATTATGATTTTTTATACTATTTATTTATTTATTTATTTATTTATTTATTTATTTATTTAATATCCAAATTAGTTAGCATATAGTGCAACAATGATTTCAGGAATAGATTCCTTAATGCCCCTTACTCATTTAGCACATCCCCCCTCCCAAAACCCCTCTAGCAACCCTCTGTTTGTTCTCCATAATGAAGAGTCTCTTATGTTTTGTCCCCCTCCCTGTTTTTATATTATTTTTGCTTCCCTTCCCTGATGTTCATCTGTTTTGTATCTTAACATCCTCATAGGAGTGAAGTCATATGATATTTGTCTTTTTCTGACTAATTTTGCTTAGCATAATACCCTCTAGTTCCATCCATGTAGTTGCAAATGGCAAGATTTCATTCTTTTTGATTGCTGAGTAATACCCCATTGTATGTATACCACATCTTCTTTACCCATTCATCCATCGATGGACATGTGGGCTCTTTCCATACTTTGGCTACTGTTGATAGTGCTGCTATAAACATTGGGGTGCATGTGCCCCTTTGAAACAGCATATCTGTATCCCTTGGATAAATACCTAGTAGTGCAATTGCTGGGTTGTAGGGTAGTTCTATTTTCAATTTTTCGAAGAAGCTCCAAACTGTTTTCCAGAGTGGCTGCACCAGCTTGGATTCCCACCAGCAGTGCAAAAGAGATCCTCTGTCTCTGCATCCTTGCCAACATCTGTTGTTGTCTGGGTTGTTAATGTTAATGTAAGTGTGAGGTGGTATCTCATTGTGGTTTTGATTTGTATTTCCCTGGTGATGAGTGATGTTGAGCATTTTTTCATGTGTCGGTTGACCATCTGGATGTCTTCTTTGGAGAAGTGTCTATTCATGTCTTTTGCCCATTTCTTCACTGGATTATTTGTTTTTTGGGTGTTGAGTTTGATTAAGTTCTTTATAGATTTTGGATACTAATCCTTTATCTGATATGTCATTTGCAAATATCTTCTCCCATTCCGTCAGTTGCCTTTGTTTTGCTGATTGTTTTCTTCGTTGTGCAGAAGCTTTTTATTTTGATGAGGGCCCAGTAGTTCATGTTTGCTTTTGTTTTCCTTGCCTCTGGAGACCTGTTGAGTAACAAGTTGCTTCAGCCAAGGTCAAAGAGTTTTTCCTGCTTTCTCCTTGAGGATTTTGATGGCTTCCTGTCTTATGTTTAGGTCTTTCATCCATTTTGAGTTTATTTTTGTGTAAGGTATAAGACAGTGGTCCAGGTTCATTTTTCTGCATGTTGCTGTCCAGTTTTCCCAGCACCACTTGCTGAAGAGACTGTCTTTATTCCATTGGATTTTCTTTCCTGCTTTGTCAAAGATTAGTTGGCCATATGTTTGTGGGTCCATTTCTGGGTTCTCTATTGTTACATTGATCTGAGTGTCTGTTTTTGTGCCAGTACCATACTGTCTTGATGATTACAGCTTTGCAATACAGCTTGAAGTCCGGGATTGTGATGCCTCCTGCTTTGGTTTTCTTTTTCAAGATTGCTTTGGCTATTCGGGGTCTTTTCTGGTTCCATACACATTTTAGGATTGTTTGCTTTAGCTCTGTGAAGAATGCTGTGTTATTTTTATAGGCATTGCATTGAAAATGCAGATTGCTTTGGGTAGTATTGATATTTTAACACTATTTGTTCTTCCTCTCCAGGAGCATAGGATATTTTCCCATTTTTTTGTGTCTTCTTTAATTTCTTTCATAAGCTTTCTATAGTTTTCAGTGTATAGATTTTTCACCTCTTTGGTCAGATTTATTCCTAGGTATTTTATGGTTTTTGGTGTCATTCTGATTGTTTTGACCAAAATAAACTATACAAAGGCATGTAGATATAAGATTACCAGTAATAACCTAGGCAAGAAATGATGGTGGTATAGACCAGGATAGTGGCAGCCATTGTGGTGAAAAGTGGTAGGATTCTGGACATAATTTGAAGTTACAGCAAAATAAATTTCTTGACCAACTGAAAATTGGGTGTGAGAGAAGCAGAAGATGACCCTAAGTCTTTTCGACTGAACTAGCAGAAGGATGAACTTTGCTGTCAAGTGAGAAGAAGGCTGTCAAGGAAGTGAGATACTTTTGTGGGGGGGGGGGGGGGTGGAGATCAAGAGTTCAGACCTGTTGGTACAAGATGTCTATTGTGACATCCAAGTGGAGATACCAAGTAAGAGTGTGGTAAGGAAATTCAGGAGAGAAATGAGAACAGCAGATAATATTTATGAATCATCCACACATACACACACACACACACACACACACACACACACACACACACACACACAGAATTTAAAGCCAAGAAACTGGATGACATAACCAAAGTAATGAGGAAACAGATGAAGGTATATCCACACACGTGCTTTGTATGTGCCATTATTTATTTGACAAATGCCCTAGCTATGAACATTTAAGCTATTTCTAATATTATGTAATGTGAAACAATGCTTTAATAAAAAAATTTGTGCATATATCACTTTGTCCATGTGAAAGTGTAAGAAGAGTAAATTCCTAGATGTTGAATTACCAGGTTTGAAGGTGTATTTTAAATTTTGGAAGTTACTGTGAATTCACTCTTGAATGAGATGGTCACAATTTACAATGCCACAAACAGTATGTTTCCTCACACCCTGGAGAAGACTTCTGTGACCACACTTTCAGATCTCTGTCAATATTTTAAGAGAAATACAGTATTTCTTTTTTATTATCATTTTCATTTCTTAAAGTTAGTAATTATGAGAAACTTTTATTTATTTATTTATTTATTTTTAATTTTTTTTTTCAACATTTATTTATTTTTGGGACAGAGAGAGACAGAGCATGAACGGGGGAAGGGCAGAGAGAGAGGGAGACACAGAATCGGAAACAGGCTCCAGGCTCCGAGCCATCAGCCCAGAGCCTGATGCGGGGCTCGAACTCACGGACCACGAGATCGTGACCTGGCTGAAGTCGGACGCTCAACCGACTGCGCCACCCAGGCGCCCCGAGAAACTTTTAATATTTTTCCAACTTTACTGAGGTACAATTGCCATATAACTATGCAAATTTAAGGAGCACAACATAATAATTGGATACCTGTGTATCTTGTAAAATTATTACCATAATAGAGTTAGTTAACACCTCCATCAACTCACACAATAACTCGTGTGTGTGTGTGTGTGTGTGTGTGTGTGTGTGTGTGTGTGTGTGGTGAGAATATTTAAGATCTGCTTTTTTTTTTCAACTTTCAAATACATAATACAGTATTATTAACTTTAGTCACCATGTTGTATATTAGATCCCATATCTTATTCATCAATTTTTCACATTTTTAAAAGCCATTTATGTTTTCTTTTCTACAAGTGACTATTCAAGTCCTGTGTTAATATTTATATAGGTCTTTTTCTTATTGGTTTATAAGAGTCTTGTATAAATTAAGAAAGTAATACACTGCTACATGTATTGCAAGTATCTTTTCCTGTTGACAGTTAATTTTTTAGATATATTTGTATTTTCATTTTGTTCATTTAAATCTTTCATCTTTCTAGCACTAATTTGTGTGTAAGTTATGAGGTATAGCTTCTACTTTATGTTTTTCCCAAGTAGCCATTGGTACCCATACAATTTATTAATAATACAACTTTAATTATTTGAATACAATCTTAACCACTAACTATATTTCCAAGTACTTTGGAGTCTATTTTTGGACTTTATATTGTTCTATTTATCTGTCAAATCACTGTTAGCACGAAACTGCTTTATCTAATGGGGCTTTATTATAGTTTTGTATTTTATAGGCCTACTTCCCTCTTCTATGTTTAATTTTCCTATACATTTTAGCATTCATCTTAAGCCCTTTTTTAAAATTGAGATTACATTAAAAATAATTTAGGGAGAATTGACATCTTTCCATATTAAATTTTCTAAACCAAAAAGAGGATTATATCTTTCCGTTTACTTAGGTTTTATTTTCTGTCTCTTAGTAGCATTTTGAAGTTGTATTCACATAGCTCTTACATATGCTTCTTAAGCTTATTCTAGTGTGTTATGTATGCTTTGTTGCTATAAATGGGAACTTTTATCCATTCATATTTTCACACTGGTTGCCTCTGTATACTAATTTTGTAACTGCCATATAATTGAATTTTCTTATTGTTTAAAATAGTTTTTAGATTTGAGTTCCATGGGTTTTCCAAGTAAACAATTATCTACTAATAATGATAATCTTGCTTTTTTTTCTTTCCTGTATATGTACTTTGGCTCCTTTCTTTGGCTAATTATATTAGCCAATTCTACCAGGACAATTACATAATTGTAGTAATCTTACATACTTTTAAAAACCCCAATTTCCTACCAGAACAACCAGTGTCTTCTCTAATTAAAATAGAACTTTCAGTTGAATGAGTTCATGTATTTTTCAAGACATGCAGAAGTGATTCACGTTTATTTAAATAGACTTCTTCTGCAGAAGCTACCAAAAAGAAATGTTTATTTGTAATCACCTTCATATACTAAACTGTTTAATACATTATCATAATCTTTCAACTGGAATTTGCCAAGAAAGGGCTTCTGGATTGACGAGAAAGAAATAAAGACACAGCATTTCACCAAACATAATAGATTCATCCCATACACTAATTACTAGGGCAAAATTTGTAAAGGATGAATGAACATCATGCTTGAATGAATTATAGTAATAACACTGTGATTAGGTTCAATATTAAAATACTATAGTATTTAGTGAGATAAATCTTCAACTTGAAGGTTTACATTTTAGACAAAATTCAGCAAAGGAAACAATTCTATTTTGAATAAGCTTAAACTAAGGCAAAAACTACCTTTTCCTGGTTTTTTTAAGAAAAAAAATTTTTTTAAACAAAAATAATCTTTTAAAGGCATGAAAACATTTAAATTTACCATTGCAGCCAAAAGTCAAGTACGATAATTAGATTAACACAGATTTTTTCAAAACCAAGTGGTATTGAAAATAGGATTCAAACTCAAGCAGAAAGTAACTGCCATTCAAACTCACTCTATCAACTGCAATGTGGAGGTGTTTAACACTTGACTGAAATCTACAGCAACTTTTGTGACTTTCCTGATAACTCTCGGATAATAAAATGTCCCAGAGTTACTTATTTAGTTCCCTGAAATTCAAAAACTACAATGTCTACTTGCATGTAAGAAACAAAATTCCAAAACTGCATTTGAAGTTAAAGCTTCTGTTCCTCCTCAAGCTAGGGACATACTGTAGGCTAAAGTGGTCCTCCTTTTCCTCCGTGTGTTTCTCTTTCTCTCCCCACATCTTCTGGCTTCTCTGGGATTGAAAAGATTTGGTGTGGAGAATGGAAGAGAAATTGCAATAAATATTTTTGACTGCTACATAGCAGTTTGGGGTTGGTGCTTTCTAGGCTTAAAGCATTTTTTTTTATTGTGGGGTGCGTTGTGGGTTTTTGGAGAATGTTTTCTACCAACTAGGAACAACTTCCCTGACAGAGGAGATCTTTCTTGAGCTGGCTGCTTTCAATCAACCCCCTACCCCATTACCACTTTTCCTGTATTGCTCTGTCTAGATTTCACGGGAGCAGGAAGCCATCTTTCTTTTTTTTTTTATTTTTATTTTTTTTTCAATATATGAAATTTATTGTCAAATTGGTTTCCATACAACACCCAGTGTTCATCCCAAAAGATGCCCTCTTCAATACCCATCACCCACCCTCCCCTCCCTCCCACCCCCCATCAACCCTCAGTTTGTTCTCAGTTTTATTTAAGAGTCTCTTGTGCTTTGGCTCTCTCCCACTCTAACCTCTTTTTTTTTTTTTTCCCTTCCCCTCCCCCATGGGTTTCTGTTAAGTTTCTCAGGATCCACATAAAGTGAAAACATATGGTATCTTTCTCTGTATGGAGGAAGCCATTTCTAGAAGACCCTTCTAAAATGACTACTCGGGGTGCCTGGGTGGCTCAGTTGGTTAAGTGTCCGACTTCGGCTTAGATCATGATCTTACAGTTTGTGGGTTCAAGCCCCGTGTCAGGCTCTGTGCTGACAGCTCAGAGCCTGGAGCCTGCTTCAGATTCTGGTCTCCCTCCCTCTCTGCCCCTCCCCTGCTCACACTCTGTCTCTCTCAAAAATAAATGAACATTAAAAAAAATTAAAATGACTACGATTCTTTTTCCCATGTTGCCTGCATCCTCTCTCCCCCAAACCATGGGAATGCTGGCCATTCTCAGTGCCTCTAGATCTTTTCATTCTGTTGCTAGACCTGATAACCAGGCACTCTCACTCAGATTTCTCAGAGGAAAGCACCAGTATGTTGTGTTGCTCAAGCTCAAGAGTACACACATCATGCTCTCAAAAAATCCCTCATACAGGAAAATGAACATCTTTCCTTTTCACAAAATGGGTAGTGAGGAGGTATAGGGAAAATGCCATAGAATATCATTACTTTCTCCAAAGAAATTCCTGTATGTTCAACCTCAAACCTTTTATATCCTTGCACAAATTAGGCAAAGGGCTGCCAAGCCAGTTTTAGCCCCTCCTTTGCAATGTGAAAGTCTTGTACCTTAGTTTGCAATGTGAAAACAGTCATTTTTGTCTTCATCTTTTGTAGTCTTAAAGACTTAATGTATTTCACTAAAACCTGAATATATTTTAATGTTAAAACTTCCAAATTTTCTCCCACCCCAAAACAAAACACAGAAAAGTTTTCAAATATACTTGTTTAAGAAGGAAATTTTAAACGCAGCTCTTTAGCAAACTTTCAAGGTGCTAACAGCTTATAAAGTGAAGGATTAAGATCAATAACTTTACGTAAGATCATAGAAAGGACAGGACATCTTCAAATCCCAGTAAATTCTATGATGCAAAGACAGAATATCAATTCCTTTGTTACGTTTATATTACTGTGGCAACTTGAGGTTTATCAATCAGTTTATTAAATTTAGGGTGAAGGGGAAAAATAAGTAATCATAGAGAAAAAGAAGTAATCATCATGGAAAGAAAAGGAAGACTCACAGTCTAAAAATTTGTGTGAATTTATGAATGTAAATAAGAGATTCTTGATAGATGTATTCTTGGTGGATGAATAAACATGTAAATATTTGGAGTAAGGATGAGGTTTGAGACTCTCACAGATGGTTAGACAAGGAAGACACTACCCTGTGTCTGGGAAAATTCCCAGCCATGTCCAAAACTGAAAAGGTTGTAAGGTACTGTTTTATATGATCTTGTTTCAACTGTTACTGGCTGACTGAAAGGACTTAATATCATTTTTACATTTCCCAGAATTTGAGGAAGAAACTGAATGTCCCTTTTCATTGAATAAGGTTTGTGCTATCACCACATACTAGTATGGAGAGGCAGAGTCAAAGAAAATAATGTATATGTGCCTGTTCACCCAGGAAGGCCAGAGGAGTGAAATCTGCAATCCAGCAGAAATTCGTATCTTTTGTTCCTTTGTATTTTAAGATTGCTTCCCCACCTATGAGTTGTTCAAAGTATAAAAACCTGAAGCTCTAGCAGGATAAATCTTATGCTTCAAACTTGAATGTGTAAGCAGTGTTCCATTACCAATTTTTGCTAAATAAAAATCAATGTAATATCCCACATCCAACAAGGATAAGAAATTTGATCTCAGGCATTTGGGAGCCACCCCTTACTTTCCTTAGGTTCCTATAAATTGGAAAGAAATATATGATGCCTGAAGAGTGAAGACAGATCATTACTCTACAACCCATAGTGGTTTCAAGAATAACAACATTGTTGTTCCAGTCCCTTGAAGTCAGACAGTCTAACAGCTTCTTTGCCACACTGAGGCAAAAGAAGCTTTTTGGAAGTTGGGAACCTTGATGGCATGAGTTCAGCATCCCTCTGGGTGACACAGTGCCATTTTCCTCTGAGGTACTGCTGCTGCCCAGGGCACTGACAGACTTTGTCCTCTTCCAAGTCGGAGAGGCTCTTCTCTGCACAGATGCTCCTGCCCGTCCCTCTCAGAGGCACTGACTTCTCTGTACCCAGTCCACCCTTCCCACCCTTGAGGGACTCAGGTCAGGAAGACAGGCAAGCTCTGCTTTTGATCTCTACAACAGAAAATTCCCCTGAGACAGGGGAGCACCAGGGGCCTGACTACCTTTTAGAATAAATGAAATGGGAAGACACAATCAAAACAAGTATTATCAACCACCCATTGGTGTTTGGTTGGCTGTGGGGAAGAATTTCTTCACTAAGGGACTTCGAATATTAGAATAGATAGGTCCTCCTCCCTCCTCTCCCCTTGGCACCCTGCTTCCTTATCCCCCCTATTACTTTCCCTTCATTTTCCCCCACAGCACTCATCAACAACTAACATACCTTATCTTTCATTATTGTCATTTATTTGTTTACTATGGGTCTTACCCTATTAATTTAAGTCTCACGAGGGCATTTGAATTTTGTCTGTTTTATTTACATCTGAGCCTAGAAGAGTCACAAACAATAGGAGCTCAGTAAGTAATTGTTATTAAAAATAGATTTTTTTTTTTGTTCAGGGTGGCATTGATACAATCCAGTCAGAAAATTGGAGATGAAAATGAAAGGCTACTATATTTTAATCCTGAATTATGTGATTAACCCTAGAAAAGGAGAAGAAAAATTTATAAACATGATAACTATCAAAGACAATACAGAACTTCAGTTTTTATACAGAATTCAGATCTGTAAAATATTTCATGGGCCCACTGATTTAGCCCATGATATTAGTAGTATATTTTTTCTTAGGAAAAAGAGTGTGTCTAATTTCAAGTCCTTTAAATATGCAAAAACTCATACCTAATTTTAAAACTAAAGTAATTCAATCAAATGATTTTTAATGTGACCTATTTTGGGGAGGGTAGAGTCTCACTACAATTCTGTAGATACAACAGTAACATCTATGATCCAAAATTATCATTCTGGCTATATCAATATTAAAGTTAACTGCAAAATAAGTACTTATAATTTAGAAAATGTATTTTTTACACACAATGTTCAGCATATATTAAAGACCTGAAAAACTAGAATCATAGGTACTTAGCCTACTTTATTGAGCTTCATAAATTCACTGAAATGACTTCACATATTGACCATTACTTTAAGTTATTTCTTACATAATATGTCTTTAGAAACATAAGGATATAATTCATACATTTCATAATCTAAAAAAATACAAAATAATTTTCCTTTGGGATGCATCTCCACTAAATGTTTGGGGATCAACACTACTGCCTATTCTAAGGTATTCTGCCTAGTGATTTACGTTAATTGCTGCAATTTATACATTCAAACTTGCAGTGCAGCTCGCTGACTCTAACCATGCGTTGCCCTGATGCATGGTTCTATTTACTATCTCATCAAAGCTATCGCTCTTCTCCTCTGTTGGGAAGATTGTTTTCACTTACAGCAATTCAGTAGAAAGTTAATCACAAGGATATCTTGTCCTCCTTAAATTGGATTTCTCCAAAAGCAACCAGTAATCCAGACAGTAAGAACATTCCTGTTCCTTGGATGCACACTAGAAGATGGTCAGTCACAGCACACCCATGTGCATCACACACTCCTTGGCTTCCTAATACCCTCCACTCTCATCTCTCATCTTTCACATAGGCTCATAGAATCTTCATATAATCAACTCTGGATTATTTAGACAGTTTATTCCAATTTTTGAACACCAGAAGCAAATACTGCTTTTAAGATCTTATTAATTTATTGTTTACTCTAAGTTTCTAAAGACGTAAATAGGAATTTTGCTTACTCTAATTCAGCAGGGTTTTAAGATGAAAATAATTTATGTCCCCCACTCCCCACACTAACGTTAAGTGTGAACTAGCTAGATTGACCAAAAAAAAAGAAAAAAGTTCTAGTTCTGTTTAGTCTGATCCTTCACAGAGATCTGAGAGACTATGTATCACCCCTGAGAGATAATACTGAGAATGCAAAGAACACTAGGGGAGAAATTAGGAAGAAAGAATAAGGAAATCTGAGAGTCCAATTAAAGTACGATTCCATTACTTGGCTTGAAATATTGGGAAATATTACCAAATATAACCAAAACAGGAACTGAGTATTCCTTGCAAAGCTGGGTATAGAGGGAGGGATAGGAAACCAAGCAGTTTAAAATAGTCTGAATGGAAAATGAAAAACTTGCAGGCTATGATATAAACTTTTTATTAACATATATTTACTAACATAATGTCTATTTACTTAGATATTGAATATACAAGTTATTTTCCTATTAGGATAGACAACTACTATATGCTGTGGTTATTATTTTTTTTAAGAAGTCTCAGTCTGACACTTTAGGCTGGTCTATTATTTACACTGACATCCTTCTGAGAACAATTTTTATACAAACAATACATCGGTCATTTAGTGTGATGGACCTGAAATCAGATTTTGAGAGGAGAGAAAAAGTCTTAAGAGGGCTCCAGCTGTCATTGCAGGGAGAAAATCAACCACCACCAAAGGAGAGAAACTATTTAAAGGGACAGGGGAGTCTAACATCACAATTTTGCTAAAGATTTGTCTGGCTTGTTTAGCACCACAAACTCATAAACACGTTTACACATTTCACACACACACACACACACACACACACACACACACACACACACACTAAAAATATACATTTTGGCGGTGCCTGGGTGGCTCAGTCAGTTAAATGTCTGACATCAGCTCAGGTCATGATCTAATGGTTTGTGAGAGTTCAAGCACCACAGTAGGCTGTCTGCTGTCAGCACAGAGCCTGCTTTGGATTTTCTGTCCCCCTCTCTGTCTGCCCCTCCCCTACTTGCTCTGTCTCTCTCTCTCTCTCAAAATAAACTTAAAAAAATAACATTTTCATAAACACCTTCTTTAGCTAATTCTAATAAAGATAGAAAGTAGGTATTTATGGTAAGATAGCCTGCTATATAGTGGTTCTTCAGATTCACCAAGGAACTATATAGATTCACAGAACACTCCCCAGTATGTAGGTTCAGGAATAGCTAGATAGATATGCACACACGTGTGTGTATTTTTTATCCTAGTTTTATTGAGAAATAATTAACACCCATCACTGCAGAAGTTTAAGGTAAGCTGCAGGATGTTTTGCTTTACATATATCGTGAAATGGTTACCGCAATAGGTTCGGCTAATATCCATCTTCTCATATAGATACAATAAAAAGAAAAGAAAGAAGAAAAAAATTGTTTTCCATATGATGAGAACTCTTAGGATTTACTCTCTTAACAACTTTCCTATAAATCACACAGCAGTGTTAGCTACGGTCATCATGGTGTACCTTATAACCCCTAGTACTTACTGATCTTCTACTGTGTGTACCCTTTGACTACCTTCTTCAGTTCCTTCCCCCCACCCTCCACTTCTGATAACCACAAATGTGATCCCTTTTTCTGAGTTTGTTGTTGTTTAGATTCCATATGTAGGTGAGGTCATATAGTATTTGTCTTTCTCTGTCTGACTGATTTCACTTAGCATAATTCTTTCAAAGTCTATTCATGTTGTCACAAATGGTAGAATTTCCTTATCTTTTTTAATGGCTCAATAACAAAGAACAGTAATGTTTTTAAAGAGCTCTATGGGATAATGGGATACTGAGCAATTTTGGGAACCAACAGTAGAGTATAAAACAAAAACAAAAACACAAATCCTGGCATCAAGCACCGATGTTTGTATTAAATGATAACCAATTACTTCTAAGGTTACAAGAGAATAAAATAAATACTAAGCTTTAATGACAGCCATGGAGAGGTTCAAAATCTGTGGCCAGGAATCAATACACTAAACATGAAGAAAAAAGCTTTTACACCTTTGTCAAACTTTGAAAAGTTCTGGTTTATGGTTAAGTTAATTAATCAAGTAGGTTGAATTAACAGCATGATATCAGTAAGAAGGACTTTGGGATACTCCAGTTTACAGATGATAGCTTATTATAAATTTGGTATGCTACTGAAGATTAGAAGCAGATGGCTCAATATAAATGTCAAGAAGGTTGACATATAATGTAAAAACCTGGAGTTTGTAATCAGAAGACCTAGGCTTCAGTCCCAGTTCTGTTGCTGTGTGATCTCAGGCAAGTCACTTAACCTAAGCTTCAACTTTCTTAACAATGAATGAAGATCACATGCGATAGTGGATGTAAAAAGTACTTTATAAAATGTAAAGCATTTTTCGAATGTCCATTAGTAATGTCATAAGTGATCAGAACATAAATACTTATCATTTGGTCTATGCAATCCGAGAAAATGAGATAGGAACTCTATTCACAGTAGGGAGGAGTTGACTGAGTATACATTTTATTTCCGTTGGAGTTCTATTAAAGAGTCTATTACTAATTAAAAAAATTTTTTTGATGTTTTTATTTATTTTTCAGAGAGAGAGAGAGAGAGAGACAGACAGGCAGAGAACACGTTGCGGAGGGCCAGAGACAGAGGGAGGCACAGAATCTGAAGCAGGCTCCAGGCTCTGAGCTGTCAGCACAGAGCCCAATGCATGGCTTGAACTTGTGAACCATGAGATCATGACCTGAGCTGAAGTTGGACGCTTAACCAGCTGAGCCACCCAGGCACCCCTATTATTAATTTTTTAAGTTACTAATTTAATCAATGCTTCTGTAGTATTAGGTGTCAAGTACAGTTTTAAGCACTTCACAAACAACTCATTTTAACTTCTTAACAAGCTCAGGAGGTGGGTACTATTGTTATCTTCATTTTACAAAAGAGGAAACTGAGGCACTGAGTTTAGAACTTGCCCAAGCTCATATAGCTAGTAAGTGACAGAGCTGGAATTCATACACATCAAGCTCCAGAATTCATGGGCTCTACCACTATAAAATTTCATTTCAATAAAAGGCAAGTCTGTTTCACAAATCTCAAAGACGGTGTTATGAAAAGGCTCATAGCCCATATCATAAGAAATACAGTGTACTGAAAATAACAGAAAACTGCCATCTGGATTTTCTGTATCAGGTCATATTTACACTACTTAGGAAAATTTTTTCTAGGATTATTATCAGTAGTTGAAAACTTAAATCACCATTGAACGTATGGTTAAATATTAAATTTTATGTTACATATATTTGATCCCAATTTTTAAAAAGAATCAAAAACTTAAATCAACTTTATTTATTACGTACAGTTTAAAGAATTTTACATATTCTGATTTCAAGTTGTAGACTTTTATTTTGCAAAACTAAGTGTATCACTGAGTCTACAGCAAGAGAGCTGCTGTAAATACTGCTATGTAAAATGACAGTATTAGTAACAAATTGTTATTAATGAAGTATTACTAATATATTGATGAAATAGAGCACAGGAAGCAAAGTGAGCACTGAGCCAATAGATAATTTTTAAGGCCTCTGCTCATCTAAAGCACTGCTCTAGCTAGGCTGCCTGTTATAGCTAGGGACATTCAACAGAACTGGGAAAACAGGTTTAAATCAACCAGGAAAATAACATGTGCTTATTTATCCCGGGCTTAAAAATGCCAGGATTGGTCTAACAGATTTTAAGCAACAGTATGTATGGTTATCAAGACCTGGACCTAAAGGAAAGTTAGTTGGGTGCTATTTTCTTTTCTTTTTTTTTTAAGTAGGCTTCTCGCCCAGCACAGAGCCCAATGTGGGGCTTGAACTCATGACCCAGTGATCAAGAACTGAGCTGAGATCAAGAGTCGGATACTTAACCAACTGAGCCACTCAGATGCACCATATCAGAAGGAATATTTTAGAAAATTATTCGTTAAATAGAAATCCACATTATTTCATGTGTTCCTTCAACCTTATGGGGATGGCCAAATCAAAATGATAGTAAAAGTCTGTTGGTTCAGACTGAGCCACCCAGGCATCCTGGTTGTGATTTTCTGCCCCACATTTGCTTGTTTATTTTTAATAGAATATGTTTATGGGAAAACAATAGTTGTATTTATTACAAACAGATGCCCAGATTCTGCTTCATGATAGAATCATAAAAGCAGGTGGGAGTTCTAGAAGAGGATGGCTAAATATGTGATGCAGAATCAGCACATATTCTGGGAGCTAAACAAATGGTAAGTAAGTGGTAATTCTGAAATTTATTTTCAAAGTTAGTCCAATCAGTATTGTTTAGGGTTTAGCGATAATGGGTTTTGTCTGAGTCATAGACTGGTCCTGGCTTTTGGCTAGAAGATGTGATACAATTAATCAATATGTGGGGGAATTTTTTAAAAACAATGAAAAAATAAAGTTAATAGATCAATTGTAGACTTTCAGTTATATGATTATGAGTTTTGAACTTCACAATTCCCTAATGGAAGAATGTACCAAAAAGTTACTCCACTACTACTTACTAATTTAAGAACATCAACCTAAAAGAGTGATTTTATTTATTTTACATTTTTTAATGTTTGTTTATTTTTTGAGAAAGAGAGAGACAGAATGCAAGTGAGGGAGGGGCAGAGAGAGAGGGAGACACAGAATCTGAAGCAGGCTCCAGGCTCTGAGTTGTCAGCACAGAGACCGACACAGGGCTCAAACCCACAAACCATGAGATCATGACCTGAGCCAAAGTTAGACAGACATTCAACCAAATAAGCCACCCAGGCACCCTAAAGACTCATTTTAAAGCAGGCTTACTAATAAGGGATATGACTCTGAAGGCAATTTAGTAAGCCTCATATTTTGGCTTATGAACAATGATCTGACTCTGATTTCTTTAACAGAAACTAAACACTTCTAGAAAATTGAGAAAGCTATATATTGGAATTTCCTAGAAAAGATTACTACTGTTCCAGTGAAGAATCAATATGAGAAACCTAGGTGATACTTAATACATTTTTCATGCATTTGATGATGGGAAAGGTAGCCACTTGTTCTATCCTTTATAATCTGAGTATAAAGTTGGTCGTATTATTTGAATTTGGACTTTTTAACTTCAGTAGAAGTTCACAGCTATCTAAATTCATAAGAGATGAAGTCGGAAGATGACAGAGGTGAATTCAAGAATTTATTTGGAGCAGCAAAGTCAGCATACATAAATGTGAGTGAATCAAAAAGCAGAAATAGAGATAGGGAAAGAAACTGGTTTCATTCAGTTGCAAAGAACATGAAAGATAATATTTCCTATTCTCCTTCCAAATTCCATCAAACAAATCCGAAGTATTCTCAAGACATTGATGATATTGGGGATTATTCACTCACCAAGGAGTCAGATTAAGAAGGCTCTAACTTATCTCCTGCTTTCAATATTTCAGAGCACTTCTGTTTATAGTCAACTAGAAAAGCATTGCAGCAATGGCCTCTTTCAGTCATGTGCTAAAGAATTAAAGGATAAGATGATCAATTAGCGTTATTTCCTCCCATTTCTGGGAGCATAATGTTAGTTGATAAAAAACACTAAAATTGTATCATTTTTCACATATGATCTTAATCAAAAGAAAAGATCTTTTCTCCTATCTTATTGTTCTTGGTATCTTTTTGGTACTCCTTTCTGTAGATGTGGGTTTCTAGGGAAAGGAAATAAATAATTTTAAATGTATACTTCACCTGTAGTTTCAGTGAAGAACATCAACTAATGTTTATTAAAAACCTACTACAGAGACTACACTAATTGTGATGAGCATTAAGGGATGTACAGAATTGTCAAATCACTATACTGTACACCTGAAACTAATATAACTTTGTAAGTCAACTATGTTTCAA
The DNA here is from genome assembly GCF_028749965.1 of Puma concolor. NCBI lineage: Eukaryota > Metazoa > Chordata > Mammalia > Carnivora > Felidae > Puma > Puma concolor. The sequence goes on from NC_141675.1 coordinate 14,387,472, forward strand.
TAATAATAATTTAAAAAGAACCTATTACATGACAAGCACTGTGACAAATGTTTTGCATGTATTATCTCAGCCTCTATAGTATCTTTAGGAGGCAGATACCATTATAACCTCCATTTTAAGATGAGGTATGTAAAGACTCAGTGACTCGCCTGTAGTCAATCATCTAGTAGGTAACACAGCCAATGTTCAAACCCAAAGAGCCTGGCTCTAGGGCTTGCCCTTTGAACTACTATGACAAGTTAATTTTTTTCCTAATATACATTACTACAAAAGTTTTCTTGGCATGTTAGTCACAAATAAGGTCACAGTTATGGAAACATACTCTAATTTTCTTAACCTTTCTCCAGGCCAGAACTGAAGAATGCTTAGAAAACAAGCACACAAATAAAAAATCTGAATCCGATAATACCAAATTTACAGCAAATTTTATATCAAATATGGAATTCATACAATAAAAACTTATGAGAATTTGCTTGTTACGCAGATTATTTGCAAGCAGGAACACGGTGCAAAAACACATATAGAGAAACGATCCCCAACTTATGATGGCTCCACTTAGAATTTTTCAACTTTACAATGGTGCAAAATGATACACATTCAGTAGAAATCATACTCTAGGTTTTGAATTTGTACCTCTTCCCGGGCTAGCGATACGTGGTGGATACTTTCTCATGATGCTGGGCAGTGGCAGCAAGCCATAGCTCCTGGTCAGGCCACAATCACTACAGTAAACAACCGGTACATTGACAACCATTCCATACCCATACAACTATGCTTTTTTTCGCTTTCAGTATAGTATTCAATTACATGTAATATTCAACACTTTATTATTCACTAGGCTTTGTATTAGATGATTTTGCCCAACTGTGGGCTAATGTAAGTGTTCTGAGCACATTTAAGGTAGGCCACGCTAAGCTATGATGTTTGGTAGGCTAGAAATATTAAATACATTTTGGACTCATGATATCTTCAACTTATTATGGTTTTATCAGAATGTAACCACACTATAAGATGAGAAATATGTGTTTATATATATATATATATGTATATATATATATATATACACATACACATACACACACATATATATAATTGATATTACAAATGTAGTTTTCCATGGAGTTAGATCAACAGATTTGCATCCAGTCTTATTCCATTACTCTAAGAGCAAAACACTGCCTGATGATCTAGTTATACACTAATTTGCTAATCCTTATTACAAACTACACTCTTAGAATCTGGATCCTAATAAGCAAAACACTTGCTCAAATAGATGTTAATCCATATTCACTTGTTATGATGATTGCAAATGTAATTTGAAAATATCAAGAGTTCTGCTTGGTCACTAGTCCTCCAAAGGGGAACAACAAGGGGCAAACAAAGAGCAAGTCTACCAGAGACTTCCACGATTCAACCTTTTAGAATTAAAAGATGAGAATTTTCCTCATTTTGTAGGCAAATGTGGGGAAAACATTCACAATAAACCAGGCCACTGCTGATGCATAAGTAAACTGGCATGGTATAGAAAGATAAATAATTTGGACTTTGGAGTTAGACAATGATTCTAATCATTATCTCATCTGTTGGTAGTTGAATGATGTTGGGCTAGACAAGTAGCCTGAATCTTGGTTTCTTTTATATGTCAAATAGTGACAATCTTCATGGGATTGCTATGAGACTTAAAAAAATTTTTTTTCAACGTTTATTTATTTTTGGGACAGAGAAAGACAGAGCATGAACGGGGGAGGGGCAGAGAGAGAGGGAGACACAGAATTGGAAACAGGCTCCAGGCTGTGAGCCATCAGCCCAGAGCCCGACGCGGGGCTTGAACTCACGGACCGCGAGATCGTGACCTGGCTAAAGTCGGACGCTTAACCGACTGCGCCACCCAGGCGCCCCAATGAGACTTTAAAACTTCTATGAAAAGGATCTACTCAACCCACGGCCTATGGCAGAGACTCATTGCATCTTTGCTGTCTGTGGGCTCTTTTAGTCATTGGAGTCATCACAGTGCATGTTGACATCGGAGTCCTTTGTTGGAGGATATTTATTAGACCCAATTTATATCCAATAAATTGATCATCAGTTGGTAAGTTCTACTCATATGTTTATCATTATACAGAAAAGAAATAAACTTACTTTATAAGTTACTACAGGGTAACAAGTTATGTTATTTCTATTTACAGACTGGAAGATTTAGAGTACTATGATGTTAGTCATTTGGCCAAATTCTTCGGAGTACTGAAATTTCAAAATGGTCCATCTAAAGATACAAGTTACAAAGAACTGGGACATCCTTTGTGCCATCATTAGTGCATTTGTTGGAATAATCCCATGGGCTTAACTAAACAAGGCCTGTCTCTTCTTAACTTTGCTTATCTGTTATCTGGTAGGGAGGGGGCAGTAGCAGTCATTCAGGGATCCAGGCTGAGAGAGTAGCAAATCGACATTTCAAACATTTTTGGTCACAGTGCCACGGGGAAAGTGAACTCTGGAGGATGTTGCCCTGCACACATTATGTGCTCAAAAAGGTGGCATTCATCAATTCCACACAACTCACTGGCCCCACCCCACCACAAGTATCAAATATGCAATTCTTTGTAATAGGAGGAAAGAAATCTGGAAATTTTTGGAGAGCACTATTAATGCTACTCCAATTAGGAAACAGAATTAGGAGTTGCAGAGCTCAACTTTAGCAATATGGCATTGCTCCTTGCTCATCTTCCTGGAAAATACAGGCAACTCCATAATATAATGGGTTAATACACAAATGATATCCAAAGACACAGTTGCATACCTACAGGTACACCCTACATACAGTAGTAAGCAGACCACTAAAATATAAAGCCAAAAAAATCCATTCACATCATGGACAAAATAAACCCTTAAATTTTGCATTGGAGCATCATAACATCAAGGGTGAACTATCTATGTTTTCTTGGCAATATGAAAAACTAGAAAACTGCAGGCCAAGCAATAACTGGTTGGAGTGCATTATTTATGTCCTAGAAAAATTATAATGACTCTATACAACCAATAAGATGGATGATCAACTTAAACCTACTAAAAATTAAATTCAAATTATATATCAGCTTTATCAGCAATATCTATAAATTATGCAGAATGTTGAGTGACAGGAATGACCTTAAAGTTGTGTTCAATCAAACAGATTATTATGGGTTTGACATGTGAACATATGGCAGTAAGCATAATCACCAGGCAAACCAAAGTAAAAGACTAAGCAAAGAAATAGAAGGCAACAGGAAACAGTAAGCCATAACCAAAGTTATATTACTACACTAGTCAAGATAAAGCCGACAAAACTCTGATGCCTCAAGTTGAGAAAATTTAGTCTCTGGCCTACACATTAGATTCATCTGAGGAACTTGAAATTACTGAGGCCTGGCCCTACACCAAGAGATTCTGATCGAAATGATCCAGTAGAGTAGAGCTCAGGCATTGCTACATTCTTGTTTCTGTTGTCATTTTCTTGTTATTTTGTAAAGCTTTCTAATGCACAGCCAGGCTTCAGAAATGCTAAACTAAGTCATATAGTCTGTCAAGCTAAAAAATAAACTTGCAAATAATGGGTTCTGCAGACATGTATCCACTAAATACAAAAGAACAACATTTGGGTTAATTGGGGAAAGAACTGTATTCCGTGTATCAACTCTTAAAGAAAATAGCCATCTGGCACATGTTCATATTTATTTTAAGTAAGGGGGGAGATGGGTTTCAGCTGTCTATAGAGCTGCTGATTTTACAGTAAATGAAAAAAATAACTGTATGAATAAACTAATATAAATTACAAATATACAATCTAAATATTGCCTTCAACTGCTTTCTAAAGTATATCCAGTGTATCTATGAGAAGTTTTATATGTTGGGGAAAAACTTATCCTCTATACCTATCAATAGGCAGTGACAGAGCTCTGTTGTGCTTTCAACGATAAAATTAGTAAGTCAGTGGTCCCATAAATATATCAACCAGGGGAAACTGACTATTCAAAAAAAAAATTGACAAACATGAACTAAAAGAGTTAAATTTTTCATAATCTAAAATATAACAATATTTCATTTTCTCACAGGTGCATATAATGTCTTTGTAGGGTTACATATTTCTCTCCCACCTTAACATATACACTGCAGTGTAGTCCATATTTAGTGAAAACTCTTAAATATTTAATCCCTGTTAAACTAAGCTTATACAAATTAGGATAATATGATGTTAAAATAATATATGAAAAAAGAGTTGGTTTAAGCAGTGAAAGTTATAAATCCTTTGCCAGTTTTAGAAAAAAAGATCAGACAACTTGTACAATGTGCATCCTCTTCCAATTCTAGAAAAATCTTTAAGTCCACATTGGCTACTATACAGTATTTTTCATGTGAGTGACCTTTTTTATGGAGGAAGGGGTGTGAACTTAATATCTGGATCAATGTGGTATAGTGTAGAGACAGAATATGATGCTATGGGAGCTCCAGTGAAGAAAGGACCATTAAAATATTAAATTTCTGGGAAGTCTAGACAAGAGAACTGTAGGTTGGGGCTAATACTATCTCCACCTCCCAGGGACAGGGAAAGCTCAGCTATCCCTGGATAATACATAGATTGAAATTATTCTTTTTCAACCAATTTCTCATATGTAACATTTTTGTTTACCATTTTTCTACCTTGGTTGGCAGGGTTTCTGGAGTCAACCTCCTTCATTTCTGTTTCTTGAGTAGTTTGGGGGCAATGAGGCTTCAATATGAGTCTTCCCATCCTGGTAAGTGGAGATCCTTAGATAGGCAGGAGTGGGGAATCAGAGCACAAAGGAATAATCTGACTTGTGCCAGCTGAATTAGGTAGAAGGGAATTAAAATTTTAGCCTTGAATGAAGAGACCCACAGAGAAAGTCACCCCTATTATTATCAGCTCCAAGGGAACAAGAAAAAGATACAGACAAAAAGAGTGAGACACACACACACACACACACACACACACACACACACACACACACAAAAGAGCATGTAGGAAAGGTACCCTGAGTGACAGTAGAGAAGAGAACTGCCCAAGCCTGTGGGCACCCAATGGGTTATCTACCTAGAGTACCTGGCTAGCTGGGAGACTGGGGGAAGGAAAAGGGGAAATGAATACTTTATTTTTCTCTGTTCTCATCCTTGTTAGGGGTCTGCTTAATTTAAGGAGCCCTGAATTGATGGTCTTTGCAAGAATTTCCAAGTTTGCTTTAATGCTTTCAGAAGGTTAAAAACTTCTGGGTCCCGATGCTTGAGTTTAGCTTTGTTTAGCATCAGATTTTTTTCCTTGTCCCAGGGATTAATGGTATGCTCACTGGAATCAACTTAAATTATTCCTGACAGAATTCACATCTTGAGAGAAATATTAGTTGAGACAATTTAAAAATTCACTTCTAGTTTTCACTTACATTTAAATATAATTTCTTAAGAATGCCTTGCTCTTTACCATATTGTCAAACGTCTAAGATTCTAAGGCCTGCTTCATGAGAGCTAGCAGGTTTTCCCGTCCTTTAGGAAAGGGGAGAAGGGCACAGAAGGGAGAACAATTCTTCCTGTCTTCTGTGGTTGCCAGCAGAAGTGGCTAGGAACACATCCAAAATGTCAAAGCAGAGAAGGTGCCTCACATTAAGATGACTGATTCACAACTACCATGGAATGAATGTATGTATGTTATTTCATGCTTAAATATTTTTATTAAAATGGCCTTCCATTCCAGTTTCTTTCAAGTTGCATGGAAAAAAGATAGTGCTTATGCCAAAGATATAGTAAAAGCCTGTTTTAAACTACCTCAAATTTACACAGATTTACTTACACTGTGGATTAAATGGTGTGGTTTAAATGTACATTCATCTATATGTGTATTGGAACATATATATGCTTCACCATAAAATAGAAACAAAGGAATCCACATTTCTGACATCTATTTTTAAATCAGATTTCTAATGCAAGCATGGTTTGCAGATGAAAAGTTTCAATATTATAAAACAGACACAGATAATTGAATTGATTTATAATAACTAAACCAAACCCACGGAAATAGATCCACGTCACCTACTCTCATTAACCTGAGAGTCCAGCCTATTCATTAATTGTAGTGTGTGATTTAAAGTTTAAAAAGATACTGAAGGAGTTAGTATAATGAAATATTCTGTTTGAAATTTGAAACTCTGGTTGCATTCCACAATTAATTTTCCCTATGAGCTAGGGCTACAACTTAGAGTCTTCTCAAGGGAAATTTTAAAAAATTACCAACTGATAATCTTAAAATTGTTTCAAAAGGCAATTATGTAAAGTCCTCCATTGATTCATACTATATTGCCATTAGAAAAATAAAATTTAAAACTGCTCTAGTTTTCACACTTCCTTCGAAAAAACTTCTTTAAAAATCCAAATATTTGGTTTAAACAAATAGTATATACTATTTTGTTCATATAAGTATAAAACTAAATAATTATGTATCTTTTAGGTTCTGAGACAAAAATGGCCATAACTAAAAACAAGCGCCAGAAGAATACAACTCGGATGTTACTGTACCTACCTTTAATGTGATACTATAATGTCCAACAAATGTTGCATTTATCCATGATCTTGAATGGGGATCACCCAGGAATTCTATGTGATACTGTTCAACATTTCCATCCAGGTCATAGGTCACATATTTCCCTTTAAAAGGATCTGGGCAAAGTATCCCTGGCCAGCTTTCAAAAGAAAGTAGTTTTAATTATTTTGATGCTTTAAAAAAAAAAAGGCAGAAATCAATACATCTGTTATAATCATATATCAAACTTTCTCCTAGGAATTTTTAAAACTCCCCCAAATTAAACATATTCATACTTGTATCCTTTAAAAGTAGGATATTCACTTGATAGATGTAATCAGTTGTATCTTTGTAGATATAGAAAGCTTTGGAAAAGTCACATATTTAAGATAAACATAAGATACAAGGAAAAAGAATTATAAGACAGAAGGATGATCTCCAGGATCTGTAAGAGACATTTAGTCAGGGCTAATAGGAAATGTAAGATTCATGGCAGCTTTGAATCAACTCTAACCAATCAGAAGGCTTAATTACTAAAATGTCAACCCACTGACAGTTTCTGACAGGGTAGAAGAGAGCTGGCATTTCCTGAGCCAAAGGGCTCAGGGCTGCCAAAGGGGTACTGGCAGCTTAGGCTGCGATAACACTAAAAATTCTAACTACTGTGGGAAATGCAGAAACAGAGCTCAGCAGTTCTATATTGCCCCTTCCTTGCATCTGCTCCACTGGAAGACCAAATTTCTAAAAATTTTTAGTTCTAGAAATAAGATTTATCCTTTACTAAAAATAAATCTTTAGAGGTATGTTCTTTCATGACATAAACCTCTAGAAATTCCTTGATAGGTTTCATTTTTCCATTTGGCAAAAACATATAAATATATAAATATATATATATGCACATATATATGTATATATATCATATGTATATGTATGTTACATATATAAAGATATATATATCACACACATATGTGATATATATAAAGATATATATATGTTATATATATAAAGATATATATATCTGTATATGTACATAGATGTTTTTAAGATATATATATATATATATATATATATATATATATATATATATACATCAACTAAGTTTTGACTGTTTTAGCAATCTTTTGAGACTCTGACCTACTGTTCGGAGACTAATGCAGGAAAGGAAGACAGCAAATAAGGTCAGGAAGCTGTGACTAAGGAATGCCAAGTTCTACTTTGGTTTGCAGCTCTCTTGTGAAAAAAGGTAGTCAGGTTCAAATCAGAAGATTCAGGCTCTTGTTCTGCCTTCTACCAGACAAGAGGCCTCAAGCAGGTAACTAAGCCTTGCTATGACTCTGGTTCCTCACTGTCCTAGTTATAAAATTCAAACAAGTACATGCTTTATACATTTTTTGGGTTTTGGCAAATCAAAATATTGTAGAGTGCCATCATTATGAACCAAACTGTGTTCCCCTCACCAAATTCACATGTTGAAGTCCTCATCTCCAGTATCTCAGAATGTGACTATATTTGGAGATAGTGTCTTTAAGGAAATAACTAAGTTAAAAGGTGGGCCCTAATACAACATGACTAGTTTCCTTATAAAAAAGAATATTATGACACATACATGCACAAAGGGAAGACCATATGAAGAACACAAGGAGAAAACCATCTACAAACCAAGGTGAGAGTCTCAGAAGAAATCAACCCTGCTGACACACCTTGACCTGAGAATTTTGGCCTCAGAAGGGTAAGATAATAAATTTCTGTTATTTTTAAGCTACCTAGTCTTTGATACTTCATTATGGCAGCCCTAGCAAACTAATACAATCATATACAGTAAGATTGTTGGTATAAATGAGAAGTAGGAAGAATGATACAAAGCATTATTTTGCCACATTTATTTAGAAACTGGACAAATTAGACATTTAGATAATTTTAAAACCTACAGGAAGCATACAAATCATGCTATAAAGAATCTGAAATCACAAAAATGCAAAATCTACAAATTCCTTGGGTTTGAGGACCATAGATGGTTGATCTTCTACTAAATTATCTATTGATATGAAAGTTACAAAGTCTTAAATATAGAAATACACCTACCATACCACTGTAAAAAAAAGTCTTTACAGATCACAAATAACACAATGTAAACTAACACAATATGTCATAGTTAGTATTAATGAAAAAAAATTTGATTCCAGGAAGCTGACATATCCCAAGTATAGTTGCCAGGTGATGACTTGGGTGCACCAGTCACCAGGGATGGTGGAGTATGTGAATTGAACAGGATGCTGAGCAGAGTTCTTTGACTCTTGGGCCTTTCTGAGTTAGGAGAAGGGGCTGTCTGGCAGCCTTAGATCAGGGAAAAGGAAGGGCTGGAGGATCACAAATTGAGTCAGACAACATAAAACCCAAAGAAGTCTAATACTTTGGAAAACTGGAAATGATAATGGAAAAGTCAAAGAGAGGTTCAGGACCTATCTAGTTATTATCAGGTTCACATCACAGTATCACTGCTATTTGGCAATCTTATTGGGCTCAAGAGTGCTTAAAAGAAACCTTGAGTGGAGTTTATCTTTTAAACCTACATTGGAAATCTACATTTCTGAAGGAACCCACTCAAAAGAAAAAGATTTCAATAGGCAAATAAATGATTAAGAATGAATGGCAGCTGCATTGGACACTTCTAACTTATCAGAAATCAAGAAACAGTAGGTCCTCCAACTGGATTAATAACTACTTTAAAAGAAGCCAAATTGTGATTGTTATATTTGTTGACTGCTCTGTAAAATGTAAGGGGTTCGTGTTTAATACTAGGTGATTTGCACCTCACAGCAATTTTAAAAAGGATTATTGCCAAGCAATATCAAATTATAAGTAGCATCAACTCCATTCAGTGTAAAACAACCACAGGATTTATAACACTTGAGACATGAAAAGAAATTTTGCAGTTACTCTGTTTAAGATAAGCTTTTCTGACACAAATTCTGATACAACTTCTTTTACACACAAACCTATTGGGCCCAAGAGTATTCAATTTAAATTATTACTTTAAAAAATATAAATAAAAATAGAGGTGACTCCTAAAAATAATTAGATACCAATGAAAGAAAAAAGCTTCTATTCATTATTTAAAACATGTTATATTATAGAAAATTTTGCATGCTGGTTTACAGATGAATTATGAAAAGCATCATCAAATGTCCAAATAACTGGGGCACTTTAGTATTTCTTCAGGCAGTGCAAAGGAATTGTCTGACTCCTAGTCAAGCAGGACTAGATAGAATGTAACAAATTGCAGGAGAAGCTGAGGAGAGGCAATGGCTGCAGAAAGCAAGATTACCTCTCTCCACATTCGACAGCCATCATTTTCTCTGACTCAGTGTGACTGAAGAAAGCTGATGTCCATTTTTTTGATCTCACTCTGAACTCCATTTGAGTTCTAAAACTGTCAACAATGACACTGCATTGTGCACCTCCACCCCCCGATTTTTCACATTCATATTGATGAGAAATTCTAAAGTGTTGTCTGTGGGCTTAGAGGGAGAGAGGGAGAGTAAGAGATGGCAACCCGATGGGAAGGTATCAGAATTACAAGAAAAGTCGTGTGATTAATTTTAGAATCTGTGGGCGGTGGGAGGTAAAATACACAAATAAAACACAAATAGATCCATGTATTGGAATCCACTTGGAGAAAAGGAGAAATTTGGATACAACAGGTAACTTCAAGTGCAAATATACCATCAAGAAACTGATGTCTTACACATTTCTCATCCAGTAGAAATAATCTTTTTTTTTTTTTTTAATGTTTATTTATTTTGAGAGAGAGAGGGAGCATGCATGAGCAGGAGAGGAGTAGAGAAGAGAGAGAGAATTCCAAGCAGGCTCTGTGTCATCATCACAGAGGCCAACATGGGGCTCGATCTCACAAACCATGATGTCATGGCCTGAGTTGAAACCAAGAGCCAGACATTTAACCGACTGAGCCACCGAGGTGCCCCAGAAATGATCTTTAATAAGATAGCTACTGCCGTCAATAGAAGTTGAAGCTTAAGCATGATTTCAGTTGCTGTGTATTTATACTCAGTGAGAAGTACATGACTGTTATTTTCAAACCATGGTTTGGATGTTTAAGAGGAGAGCAGATTTTACTTGGGCCTCCTTCTTTATCTATGGGAAACAAAATGGATGAATTGGAATCATCACTAACTGAATGCTATACTTGCCACAAAATCTCTAAGCTGTACCCAACTACAGGGGGCTGATGGGAAGAGGAGATTCCCCATCCCCACCCCCCCCACATTATAAGTATATTAATCTATAGGCAAAATAATGCAAATAAGAAATAATCAAATAATATTTTAAAATAGTGAAAGGATCTAGTAGAAATCTCATTTTAGAAATTTAAATACTATATCTAAAATGTATCACTGGATTGGTTTGTTAATTTAAAGGCATATTTAACTATTAAATTTTACTACTACACTACATTAGAATGCAAATATATTTTCTGTAAACTTATTTTTGTATTTATGAAAAACTTTGTAAAATGTCTGTGTAAATATGCCCAAGGTAGTTACCCTAAATAGAGCCTAGTTTCTGCTTGACAATGTATCTTCTTCTAAGGAAAATATGCACCATTATTTTTCACTTTTAACTTCTATGCCGTTTCTAGCTGAATACCATGCTATTTGATCGATTTTTAAAAATTAAGGGTGCTTAAACATTAGGAAGATAGTTTTTCTCTTCTTAGTACATGTAGGTATCCCCACCCTAAGCACAACAGACATGCATAGATCAAAGACAAGAAGCTACATATGTACTTTTGTAAGCATGTAAGTGTGGAGGTATCTCACAATGTGGAGGTAAATGTAACTATTATAAATTGATTTTCCATGGAGTTTGCCCATAGACAAAGTGCTTTCTCTTGAAAATTATTTGTTTTTATTACATAAAGATTAAATAGGCCTTTCTAGATTCTGTATCAGTCTCTCTTCGGCTTTTTTAGCTTTATTAGAAAAGGTCAACTCTTTTGTAAAGACTAACTCTGAGATGTTGATAAGATTGAATTTCTGAGCCTTCAAAGCTCAGTGTAAGACCCATAGGCTAACAAGAACTGACTCAGATAATGTTACTTCCTAAGTGTCTCCATAGCCACCTAGCTGGTCTTTCCACTTGAAACTTCAACGTCTTTAATGTTGTTTAATTAAGAACTGATGTTTGATTGTTTTTAGTGGGTTAATTCTACCTTTATATTCTGCTATTGCAATTTATCCTGTTATAATCTTTGTATGTATTTACAGTAACAAAAAATATAACTAGATTTGAGTTTTTATATTTTAAAGTTATATTTTAAGCCTGTATTCAACTATACTTATTTCATAAAGAGGAATACATCTGATTACTTAGCCAAATGCATTCTACTCTTTCCAATAAGCAAGAAGGTAGATATAGCTGCATTTTGCAGGTATTCTGATGGTTCTAATCATAGATTAGACACATTTAGGGACTGGAGTAAAACATGTTTCATGTGTATTTCAAGTTCTAACCCTCAGTTATAAGCACAAAACTGCAAAACAAATTCCTAATCAGATTTATAATATAATATTTCAGATATAGTGACAAGAAACAAATACATTTCTTGAATTAGTTATTGAACCTTAAGAATTTCCATTAGAAAATAAAACCTCTATGCTTTCAAAATATTAATTTTAGATCTGAAAAATGACATGGGACTACAAATACTGTCATAAGTAACATCATAAAATAAGCATTTATATTCATGCCTTTTTTTTAGAGAGCAAGAGCAAGTGAGTTGGGGAGAGGGGCAGGAGAGAGAGAGAGAATAAGAATCTTAAGCATGCTCCATGCTCAGGATGGAGCTGGATGTGGGACTTGATCCCACGACTCTGAGATCATGACCTGAACTGCAATCAAGAGTTGGTCACTCAATCAACTGAGCCACTCAGGTGCTCCAATATTCATGTCTTTTAAAATATTTTTTTACATAGCTATCTAGCTCCTCTTCATGCCAATCCTAATTATTTTACAGAAGAAAATAATATTTTTATGATTTAAATAAATAATATGTATATATTTATAATATTTCATATTTGATCTCTAGAAAAGTACTCAGTAGCAAATGGTACATATCTCAGAGAGATTTCCATATTTGCAAAGACATTAAATGTATTAGTTTGCTAAAGCTGCCACAAAAAATACCATAGAGTGAGTGGCATAAACAACAGAAATTTATTTTCTCATAGGTTTGGAGGCTTTAAATCTAAGATTAATAGGTCAGCAGGGATAGCTTCTCTTGAAGCCTCTCCTTGGCTTGTAGATAGCTACCTTCCTACTGTATCTCTACATAGTTTTTCCTCTATGCATGTGCATCCCTGGTGTTTCCTTGTGTGTCCAAATTTCCTGTTCTTATAAGAATACTAGTCAGATTGGTGTGGGGCCCACCCTAATGGCTTATTTTCACTTAGTCACCTCTTTAAAGGCTCTGAATCCAAATACAGTCACTTCTGAGGTTTGAGCTTGAAAGTATGACTTTCTGGGGACCACAATTCAGCCCACAACAGTAAGTGACAGAATAAGAACATAAATGTAGGTATTTAATTGAAGGCCTCTTATGTATGTGTTGTGTGTGTGTGTGTGTGTGTGTGTGTGTGTGTGTGTGTGTGTGGTGTGTGTGTGTGTGTGAATGTGTATATGTATGTTAACGTGAGTCCATCACAGTCTCTCTATGAAAGAAAACATCTTATATTCTTCATGAAGAATAGCTAACTGTGAATGAAAACAAGGTAATATGAGGCAGAGTATCCTAGCTTTGAGAATGTTAAGTATGAGAATGCAATGTAAAATAGCAAGGGATTCTAGGAAGATAGTGCCAATGTTATTGTAGTTTTAGAATCTCCTGAAATTTCCCCATAAGTACAGGTAGAACAACTATAATAGCAAAGCCAAAACCTGACACACAACATCTATAACAAAACTAAGTGATAAGCTATCCACATAAACTACCAAAATAGGAGCAGGCAGGTTCAAACTACTGACAGTTACAAGACCCACATATTACTAGCATCTGTATGAGGGGAAACAGTGGGAGGGGGAAGGCAACCAGAGGTCTGATGGGTTTGTGAAATTAAGAACCTCAAAACTGAAAGAAGTACTTATTGAAAAGTGCAGCAAGTCAACGTGAGCACAGCAGCCAAACTACGAGGGGGGTTACAACAAAACCTGAAGGTATTAGAGCAGTCTGGGCCCTATGAACACTTAAAACTAACCAACAAAAAACTCCCTTATCAGGACAAAAGCTTACACTGATGAGAAATTGCTGGAAGTATAATCCAAATCAAAGAAGAAAGGATCAATACAGATAAAGGAAAGAGAAGGTACAAATAAAAGTGGGGATACAACACCAAAAGCACCATCCATGAAAAAAAGATGGGTAAGTTGGACTTCATTACAATTAAAAGTACCTGCTCTGCAGAAGACATTGGTAAGAGAATGAGAAGATAAGCCACAGACTGGGAGAAAATATTTGCAAAAGACATATCTAATAAAGAAATGATATCCAAAATACACAAAGAACTCTTAAGCTCCCCAATAAGAAAATGAACAACTGAATTAAAAGATTGGCGAAAGATCTGAGTAGACATCTCACCAAATAAGATATACAAATGACAAATAGGCATATTAAAAAATGCTCTACATGACATGTCATCAGGGATATACAAATGAAAACAACCACGTATGTCCATGAAAATACATAGGGGAAACTTAAATGTATATCACTAAGCGAAAGAAGCCAATCTGAAAAGGCAACATATCATGATTACAATAATATAGCAATCTGGACAAGGCAAAACTATGGATACAGTAAAAAGATCTCCAGTTGCCAGGGGTGGTGGGATGGATGAATGGTGAAACATAGGAGATTTTTAGGCCAGTGAAACGATTCTGTATGATACTATGATGGTGAATACATGTCATTATACATTTGTCAAAACCTACAGAATACACAGTACAGAGATCAAACCCTAATGTAAACTGTGGATTTTGGTCACCAGTGATAGGTAAATGCCGGTTCACACACTGTAACAAATGTGCCACACTGTTTTGGGATATTGATGGTATGTGAGGTTGTGTGGAACAGGGGAGGAAATATGTGAAAAGAAAAATGCTAAGAAATTTCAGAAAACAAGTTCGTATTTTTGATACTTTGAGAAAATAATAGAATAAGGGGCTCTGGGTATACGATTTAGACAAAAAGGCTAAAGAAAATCTATTCTGCAGATTCCAGTTCTGGACAAGTTGAAATAGACTCAATTCTCTATATTCTTCCCACTAAGTACACCAAAAATTTCTGGGTATTATATTTCAAACAAACATAAGAATATTCTAAAAGATGAAGAGAAAATAAGCCAGATAAGGACCTTGGGACCTGAAGAATGATATGACAGGGAGCTGCCTGAGTGTTCTTTTTGCCTCATTATCTCCTAGATTGGGTGCTAAAGAAGCCAGCAACTCAGAGACACCAATGGGTGCAAAGGAACAAAAAGTCCATATGAAGCCTGCTTTCTCAAGTCAAAGGACCAGCATAGGGAAAGCCTAGCAAGACAGAAAACTTTTAAGCAATAGCTGGGAAAACAGCTAAATACCATGGAAAAATCTGCAATCCCAACTCTATCCCCATCAACAAAGGTCAAGTGGTGAGCCTACACTTCAATACACCCAGCAGTAATAAAGCCCCATGTCCTTCCCACTCAGGTGGTGGCAGAAGAGGCCTACTGGGAAGCTGGAATTGTTATCACCTTCCAGCATTAACATGGTTCTCCCCCCATGGTATCAGTGGAGGTGAGTAACAAGATACTCTACCTCTCTCAGCCAAGTTGGTGACTCGGCTCAACTCTCATCCCTGCCTACCAGTAATGAAACACCCTTCCCTTCCAAGAGACTAAGTGAAAGCTGAGTAGAAAACCTAGGCTTCCAGGGGCGCCTGGGTGGCGCAGTCGGTTAAGCGTCCGACTTCAGCCAGGTCGCGATCTCGCGGTCCGCGAGTTCGAGCCCCGCGTCGGGCTCTGGGCTGATGGCTCAGAGCCTGGAGCCTGTTTCCGATTCTGTGTCTCCCTCTCTCTCTGCTCCTCCCCCGTTCATGCTCTGTCTCTCTCTGTCCCAAAAATAAATAAACGTTGAAAAAAAAAAAAGAAAACCTAGGCTTCCAACTGCCATCTGGCAGTAACAAAGAGGTTCCCTTATATCCCTTCAGTGCAGTAGTAGGAGCAGCCTGCTAAAACAGATTTAAATAAAATCCAAAATGAAAATAAATAGAAGATAGAGAGAACCAAATGTACATTTTACAGTAGAAAATACAATAACCAAAACAAAAAAATCAATGGATACTCTCAATAGCAGAATGAATATGAAAGAGGCAAGAATCAGTGAACTTAAAGTAGAAATGATCCAATCTGAACAACAGAGAGAAAACAAACTGAAAAAAATCTCTTAAAGAACAGAACTCATGTCATATAAAATGAAAGAGACACAGCAAGAGTCCCTCCAAAGCAGCTCCTGCCCCAATACAGCCTGCAAGCAACTCCAAGGGGAACTGGTACCACTCCAAAATGACTTCTGCCCCAGGGAGAGGGGAAGATAACCACACATATCAGTGCCCCCACAGTCCCAGTGGCCAAACTTTATAGCTGGCAGCACAGAGAGGGTGCCCTGTTGATCAGTCCAACTGTCGACCCAGCAGGCAGACTGGGGACAGACATCTGGGGACAGACACCACCCAACCACAAGCCCATGACAACCTAGACTGACCCCTTAATGGCACAAGGACCAAACGTTGCCTAGTGCACCCACAAGCAAAGTGGGCCACTGTAGCCAACTGGACTAAGGCAAATGCAACTCAGCCACATTAGTAGGGTGCAAGCAAATCACACAGGACACACCTCTGTTTCTGGTGAACAGGGAGCCTTGCATTATACGCCACAACAGGACCTCCTCTTCATAAGGCCACCACTTTCAAGATCGGGAAACATAGCTGACTTCATTAATACATAGAGACAAACACAGAGAGTTAGACAAAATGAGGAAACAGAGGAATATGTCACAAATGAAAGAACAGTACAAAACCACAGCAATACAGCTAAATGGAACAGAGATAAGTAATATGCATGATAAAGAATTCAGTAATGGTCATAAAAATACTCACTGGACTTGAGAAAAGAGTGAAGGATCTCAGTGAGACCTTCAAGAAAGAGCTAGAAAATATAAAACAGAACAAGTCAGAGATGAAGAACTCAGTAACTGAAATTAAAGAAAAAAAACACACACACTAGAGGGAATCAGTAGCATATTAGATGAGGCAGAAGAACAGATAACATCTGGAGGACAGGGTAATAGGAAGCAAACAAACTGAATAACAAAAAGAAAAAAGAATAATAAAAAATGATAACAGGTTAAGGGAACTCAGTAACATCATCAAGCATAATAAAATTTGCATTAAGGAGTCCCAGAAGGAGAAGACAGAGAAAAGGGGCAGAAATTTTATCTCAAGAAATAACAGCTGAAAACTTCCTTAATCTGGGGAAGGAAACAGACACCCAGATCCAGCAAGCATAGAGAATGCTCAAAAAAATCAACTCAAGGATGTCCACACCAAGACACATAATAATTAAAATGGCAAAAGATAGCAATAAAGAGAATTTTAAAAACAGCAAGAGAAAAAACAATTACATACAAGGGAAGAAGCCCCATGAAGCTATCAGCTGATGTTTCAGCAGAAACTTTGCAGGCCAGAAGGGAGTGGTCATGATACATTCAAAGTGCTGAAAGAAAAAAAACAAACAACAAAAAACAAAAAAACAAAAAAAGCCCCAAAACTTGCAACCAAGAATACTCCAGCAAGGCTATCATTCAGAATAGAAGGAGCGATAAACAGTTCCCCAGACAAACGACAGTACATATTGCACACTTGGGAAAATCAGTCTAGTGTGGGAAACGCTGAGCTATACAATAGTAAATCTATAGAATCTAAAAGAAAAAAAATATTTTGGGCATCTAGTCAACAATTATAGAATATACATTCTTTTCAAGACAGACTATGCTGGGCCATAAAATAAGATTCAAAGAAACTGAGTACAATATATTTAAACTAGAGCTCAATATCAATAAGATATTTAAAAATCCCCAAATATTACATAACTTAAAGATACACTTCTAACAGCTCATTTGAAAGAAGATAATCACACAGAAAATTAGTAAATATTTGAAACTAAAGGTAATAAAATACAATATATCAAAATTTGTGGGGTAATAGCTAAAGCTGTGCTTAAAGATAAATTTATAGCTTTGGTTGCCTATTTCAAGAGGAAAAAGGATTTAAACCAGTTACCTAAAGTTTCTAATTTAAAAAATTAGAAAAAGAAGAATCAGACCCTAAAGTATCAGGAAAATAATAGTGATGAGATCAGGAAACAATAAATAAGAAATCAGACAAATAGTAGAAAAAAGTTGATTGTTTGAAAAGTTTAAAAAATTCATAAACTTAGCAAGACTGTAACTCAATGGTTTATTATAAAACAACAACAAAAACTTTACCTTGGCCAACTCTGTAATTTTACCAAAACCAGACTTCCAAGAGGGAGTTGTGAATAGACAATCTTAAATCCACTTTGATGAAGCTGAGACTCTTCAGGAAAGTCTTCTTCAGCAACAGAGCACTTATTGTATCTTGAATCAGTGTTCATGAAGCAGTACCATGGTTTATTGTGATCAACTCTGGCTGCATCCTCACTTGACAACAATCTCCACTTCAAACAGCTTTCATACTCACACTGAACCCACAATTTGTTTACGTACATACTGTTTTCCGCTGAGGAATCCATTGCAGCATTACAGTATTCTATTACCATCCAATTTTTCTTTTTCCATAAATGCATTTAATCTGGAAAACCAGAAGAAAAGAATAAATATTCAAGAATATGAGGAAAGAAAGTTCAAACTAAAATCAGAGAAACAGCTCTATTATACCTTCTTTGTCTACATCTTCTCTATCCCATAAAGACTATACATTTTGAACAATGTATGTTTCCACCTACCCAGAAAGAAAGGAACAAAATAGAAGCATCAATTGCTCTGGGCATAAAATGCTTCAAACTTAAAAATAATTTTTTAAGTAACAAATAAAAATAAAAATAAGTATGACCATTTTTACAGAGAAAACTGAAGCTAAGAAAAGTAATTTGTTTGAGGTCCCAGAGCTAGGATATGGTAGAGCTGGGATTTAAAATTTTTTTTTTTTCAACGTTTATTTATTTTTGGGACAGAGAGAGACAGAGCATGAAGGGGGGAGGGGCAGAGAGAGAGGGAGTCACAGAATCGGAACCAGGCTCCAGGCTCTGAGCCATCAGCCCAGAGCCTGACGCGGGGCTCGAACTCACGGACCGCGAGATCGTGACCTGGCTGAAGTCCGACGCTTAACTGACTGCGCCACCCAGGCGCCCCATGTAGAGTTGGGATTTAAATGCAGGCAATTTGGCTCCAAATTCTGTGGTCTTAACTACTTAAGCTGTACTGCCTCTTGGGATGTATATATATATGTATATGAAATTATGTGACAACCCTTTTCTAGTTCTGACGAAAATCAAGTGTAACAAAATATTTCACCATATCAAAGTTTTAAATCTCCTTTTAAAACTAAAGGAATCTTTTGCTTATACAGTTTTGCCTTTTATCCATTAATTCAAGTGGTTTGAAAAAAACATTTCTCCGAGTATTTTATTATAAAAATTTTTAACATACAAAACATTAGAATTATATGATTAAGCCTCCAACTTCTAGGCTCAATAAGTATGTGTGTACTAAAAATAATATAACTAAAATAAAGTAAAAATATTAGCAACTTATTTTGCAATAAAAACCTACTTTAAAGAATGATGTCAATATACCATATTCATGAGTTAGTAAAATACCATTCTCCAAGTATAAGCACCATTTAAACAAGCTCTTAATTCATGAGTTAATCGTATGTTTAGAAACTCAATTACTTATCGTATTACAGGGTCACCACAAATTGCTTTAGAAATTTGCCAACATATGCCAATAGCCATGGCTCACATTTTGTTTTTACCTGTTAATACTGCTCGTGTGAATGTATCCACAGAAAATAAACTTACAAGAGACTATTCTACATATACGAAGACCCAAGAATATTTAGTGTGGCACTATTTATCATACTGGAAGAGTGGAAAAATCTGAAAACATGAAGACCAAATCTTCTGGAAGATAAATATAAAATTTTGCTAATAATATTAATTAGAATCATTATTTTTTTAATTTTTTTAATGTTTACTTATTTTTGAGGGAGAGAGAGAGAGAAAGAGAGAGAGCATGAGCAGCGTTGGAGCAGAGAAGGAGACACAGAATCCCAAGCAGGCTCCAGACTCCTAGCTGTCAGCACAGAGCCTGGCTTGGGTCTCAAACTCACCAACAGTGAGATCATGACCTGAGCCTAAGTCGGACACTTAACCAACTGAGCCATCAAGGCACTCCGTTAATAATATTAATTTAAGATTTCTGGTTATCTCACTGGTGAGGAAGTTTACAAGAAGCAAGACTGCAATTTAGATTGCAGTTGAAATGGCTAGTCTTCCCTATTCTCTGGGCCACTAGATGGTACAGCAGAAGTTGCTGAGTTCAGACTTCAGAGGCAAATTATATGTGAACTCCTGGTTCGGCTACTCACCAGTTGTCCTTGGGCAAGACATTATTTTGCATTTCACATCACATTATGTGTATTTTCCTCCTGTGTGTGTGTGTGTGTGTGTGTGTGAGAGAGAGAGAGAGAGAGAGAGAGAGAGAGAGAGAGAGAGAGTTTTGTTTATGTATTTTCAATCATTGTATCATCTTTGACTATACTGAGACAGGCATAATATTGAATAGAAGCCATGATGGTAGAAACGTTTTTCTAATTTCAAAGAGAATGGTTCTATTTGACTATAAAATCAAATATGTATATATATATGTATTTGTAGAGAACATTAAAAGATTACAAAAAAATTTTTTTCCTTTAATTACCAGTTTACTATAAGGATTTTTTTTTTGCTAGTCATGAAGTACTGTTGAATTTTATCAACTGCTTTTCTGTATATATTTAGGTAAACAAAGACTTTGTTAAGCCTGTTAATTGGGTATGTTGTAATAATGAATTTATTAATGATAAACATACTTGCATTCCAGGTAAACCCTACATTGTCAAGCGTTAGGAGAATTTTTCTTTAACATATATATTGCTGTATGAAGTTTATTAACAGTTATTTAAGATTTTATATAATTTTATATATAAGATTTTATTTAAGATTTATATATATAAACATATGCATATATTTATAGATGAGATTGGTCTAATAATTTCAATTCTCTTCTTTTTTGTCTTTGTCTGGTTTTGATATCAAGATGAAAATAGTCTCATAAAATGAAGTGCAGAATGTCTCCCCTTTTGGCAAAGTTTGCCCAAGGGAGGAATTCCCAATTCTGCCATACATCTAAGAATTCTGGTGTATCTACTATGTCTCTCATTATGTTTCTTTCACTCTGAAACTTGTTTATATCTTCTTTTTACTTCATTCATCTTGTCCATACTTTTTTTTTTTTTAATTTTTTTTTCAACATTTATTTATTTTTGGGACAGAGAGAGACAGAGCATGAACGGGGGAGGGGCAGAGAGAGAGGGAGACACAGAATCGGAAACAGGCTCCAGGCTCTGAGCCATCAGCCCAGAACCCGACGCGGGGCTCGAACTCACGGACCGCGAGATCGTGACCTGGCTAAAGTCGGACGCTTAACCGACTGTGCCACCCAGGCGCCCCTTGTCCATACTTTTTAAACAACCAGAGTTTGAGTCTCCCCATTTCTTCTTTTCAAGTTTTTATTTAAATTTTAATTAAGATATAGTGTAATAATGGTTTTAGGAGAATTTAGTGAATCATCACTTATATATAACACCCAGTGCTCATCACAATATGTGCCCTCCTTAATACTCATCACCCATTTAGCCCATTCCCAACTCCCCTCCCCTCCAGCAACTCTGTTTGTTCTCTATACTTAAGAGTCTCTTATGGTTTGCCTCCCACTCTCTTTTTTTTCTCCCTTCCCCTATGTTTATCTGTTTTGTTTCTTAAATTCTGCATAGTGAAATCATACGGTATTTGTCTTTCTCTGACTTAGTTCGCCTAGCATAATAAACTCTAGCTGTTTATGAAATCTACATTGTTGCAAATGGCAAACATCCATTCTTTTCTATGGCTGAATAAGATTCCATTGTATATATACTACTTCCATTGTATATATGTATACTTCCATTGGACACTTGAACTTTTCCCATAGTTTGGCTATTGAAGATAATGCTGCTATAAACATGGGGGTGCATGTGCACTTTCAAATCTTATTTTTGTATCTTTTGGGTAAATACCTGGTAGTGCAATTTCTGGGTTGTAGGGTAGTTCTATTTTTAACTTTTTGAGGAAGATCTACACTGTTTTTCAGGGTGGCTGCACCAGTTTGCTTTCCCACTAGCAGAGTAAGGGGGTTCCCCATTCTCTGCATCCTCACAAACCTCTGTTGCCTCCTGTGTTGCTAATTTAGGCATTCCAACAGGTGTGAGGTGGTACTTCATTATGGTTTTTTTTTAATTTTTTTTTAACGTTTATTCATTTTGTGAGAAAAAGAGAGTGTGAGTGGGGGGGGGAGGGGCAGAGAGAGAGAGAGAGAGAGAGACACACACAGAATCCGAAGCAGGCTACAGGCTCTGGGCTGTCAGCACAGAGCCCAATGTGGGGCTCAAGCCCATGGACTGTGAGATCATGACCTGAGCCAAAGTCTGATGCCCAACAGACTGAGCCACCCAGGCGCCCCCCTCATCGTGGTTTTGATCTGTATTTCCCTGATGATGAGTGATGTTGAGAAACCTTTTGTGTCTGTTATCCTTCTGGATGCCTTCTTTGGAAAAATGTCTGTTCATGTCTTGCCCATTTCTTAACTGCATTATTTTTTGGGTGTTGAGTTTGATAAGTTCTTTATAGATTTTGGATACTAACCCTTTATCCAATATGCCATTTGCAAATATCTTCTCCCATTCTGTAGGGTGCCTTTTAGTTTTATTGTTTCCTTCCCTGTCCAGAAGCTTTTTATTTTTATGAAGTCCCAAGAGTTCAGTTTTAGTTTTGTTTTCCTTGCCTCCAGCAATGTGTCTACTAAGAAGTTGTTCTAGCAAGGTCAAAGAGGTTGCTGCCTGTGTTCTCCTCTAGGATTTTGATGGTTTCCTGGCTCACATTTAGGTCTTTCATCCATTTTAAATTTACTTTTGTGTATGGTGTAAGAAAGTGGTCTAGTTTCACTCTTCTGCATGTTGTTGTCCAGTTTTCCCAATGCCACTTGTTGAAGAGACTCTTTTTTGAATTGGATATTCTTTCCTGCATTGTCAAAGATTAGTTGACCATATAGTTGTGGATCCATTTCTGGGTTTTCTATCCTGTTCCATTGATCTATGTGTTTGTTTTTGTGCCAGTACCATACTGTCTTGGTGACTACAGTTTTGTAATATAGCTTGAAGTCCGGAATTGTGATGCCTCCAGCTTTGCTTTTCTTTCTCAAGATGGCTTTGGCTATTTGGAGTCTTTTGTGGTTCCATACAAATTTTAAGATTGTTTGTTCTAGCTTGGTGAAAAATGCTGGTGGTATTTTGATAGGGATTGTATTAAATGTATAGATTGTATTAAATATGTATATTTGAGTAGTGTAGACATTTTAGCAATATTTGTTCTTCCAACCTATGAGCATGGAATATTTTTCCATTTCTTTGTGTCCTCTTTGATTTCGTTTATAAGTGTTCTATAGTTCTCATATTACATATTTTTTACTTCTTTGGTTAGGTTTATTCCTAAGTGTCTAATGGTTTTTGATGCAATTGTAAACAGGATCAATTCCTTATTTTCTCTTTCTGCTGCTTCATTATTGGTGTACAGAAATTCAACAGATTTCTGTACATCGATAGTATATCCTATGACTTTGCTGAATTCGTTTATCAGTTCTAGCAATTTTTGATGGAGTCTTTCAGGTTTTCTACATGGAGTATCATGTCATCTGCAAATAGTGAAAGTTTTACTTTTCCTCGTTGATTTTGGTGTCTTTTATTTCTTTATGTTGTATGATTGCTGAGGCTAAGACTTCTAGTATTATCTTAAAAAGTAATGGTGAAAGTGGACATCCCCATATTGCTCCTGACTGTTGGGGAAAAAAGCTGTTTTTCTCCATTGGCTGGGGGTCTTTCATATATAGCCTTTATGATGTTAAGGAAAGCTCCCTTCATCCCTAGTTTGTTGAGGGTTTTTATCAAGAACAGAGAGTGTATTTTGTCAAATACTTTCCTGCATCTATTGAAAGTATCATATGGTTCTTATGTTTTATTAATGCGGTATATCATCTTGACTGATTTGTGAAAACTGAACCACCCTTGCAGCTCAGGAATACATCCTAGTTGATCGCGGTGAATAATTTTTGATTTGTTACTATCTTGAGAATTTTTTGCATCCATATTCATCAGGGACTTTGGCCTATAATTCTCCTTTGTTTAGTGGGGTCTTTATCTGGTTTTGGAATCAAGGTAATGCTGGCCTCATAGAATGAGTTTGGAAATTTTCCTTCCATTTATATTTTTTGGAACAGTTTAAGAAAAATAGGTATAAACTCTTCTTATGTTTGGTGGAATGCTGCTGGGAAGCCATTTGTCTGTTAGGAGATTTTTGTCTGTTAGGAGATTTTTGATTACTGATTCAATTTCTTTGAATTCTGGTTATGAGTCTGTTTAAATTTTCTATTTCTTCCTGTTTCAGTTTTGGTAGTTTATGTCTCTAGGAATTTGTCCATTTCTTCCAGATTGCCCTATTTGTTAGCATATAATTGCTCGTAATTTTCTCTTATAATTGTTTGTATTTCTGTGGTGTTGGTTGTGATCTCTCCTCTCTTATTCATGATTTTATTTGTTTGGATCCTTTCTCTCTACTTTTTAATAAGTCTAGCTAGGGGTTTATCAATTTTATTAATTCTTTCAAAGAACCAGCTACTAGTTTCATTGATCTGTTCTACTGTTTTTTGTTTGTTTCTATATCATTTATTTCTGCTTTAATCTTTATTATTTCCCATAGTCTGCTGGCTTTAGGCTCCATTTGCTCTTCCTTTTCTAGCTCCTTTAGGCGTAAAGTTGTGTATTTGAGATTTTTCTTGCTTCCTGATGTAGACCTGTTTTACTAGATATTTCCTTCCTATAACTGCTTTTGCTGCATTCCAAGGGTTTTGAACTGCCATGATTTGTTTCATTTTCTTCCTTGTATTTTTTTTCTTCCTTAATTTCCTGGTTTAACCCAATCATTATTTCATAGGCTGTCCTTTAACTTCCATGTATTTGTAGTCTTTCCAAATTCTTTCTTGTGGTTGACTTCAAATTTCACAGTGTTGTGGTCAGAAAATATGCATTGTATGATCTAAACCTTTTTTGTATTTGTTGAGGCCTGATTTGTGACCCAGTATGTTATTTATTCTAAAGAATGTACTACTTGCACTCAAAAAATAATGTGTATTCTGCTGCTTTAGGATGAAATGTTCTGAATATATATGTTAAGTCCATCTGGTCCAGAGTGTCATTCAAAGCCATTGTTTTCTAATTGATTTTCTGCTTAGATGATCTGTCCATTGCTCTAAGTGGGGTGTTAAAGTCCCCTACTATCATTGTATTATTATCAATGAGTTTGTTTATGCTTTTTATTGATTTATATATTTTAGTTATTACAAGTTGGGGGCATAAATATTTACAATTATTATATCTGTTGGATAGACTCTTTTATGATACAGTGCCTCCTTTATCATCTCTTTGTTTTAAAATCTAGTTTGTCTGATATAAGTATGGCTACTCCAGCTTTCTTTTAACACTCATTAGCATGATAGATGATTCTCCATTCCCTCACTTTCAATCTGCAGGTATCTTTAGGTCTAAAATGAGTCTCTTGTAGGTAGCATATAGATGGGTCTTGTGGGTTTTTTTTTTTTCATTTTTATTTTTACTTTTTTCCATTCTGATACCCTATGTCTTTTGATTGGAGCATTTAGTCCATTTACATTCAGAGTGATTATTGATAGGTATGAATTTAGTGCCATTGTATTACCTGTAAAGTTGGTGTTTCTTGAGATTTTTTATCTGTTCCCTTCTAGTCTTTGTTGCTTTTAGGCTTTCTTTCACATTCAAAAAGCCCCCTTTAATATTTCTTGCAGGGCTGGTTCAGTGGTCACAAACTCCCTTAGTTTTTGTTTGGGAAACTCTCCTTCTATTCTGAATGACAGACTTGCTGGATACGGTATTCTTGGCTGCATACTGTTTGCATTCAGCATGTTGAATATATCATGCCACTCCCTTCTGACTTGGCAAGTTTCTGTGGAGAGATCTGCTGCAAATCTTCTTTGTCTTCTCTTGTAGGTTGGGGACTTTTATTCCCTTGCTGCTTTTAGGACTCTTATCTCTTAAAATTTTGCAAATTTTACTATAGTGTGTCTTGGTGTTGGCTGGCTTTTATAGATTTTGGTGGGAGTTCTCTGTACCTCCTGGATTTCAATGTCTTTTTCCTTCCTCAGATTAGGTAAGTTTTCAGCTGTAATTGCTAAAATAAACCTTATACCATCTTTCTCCTCTCTTCTTCTTCTGGGACTCCTATGATACAAATGTTATGCTTTATGGAGTTGCTGAGTTCCCTAAGTTTATATTCATGATCCAGTATTTTTATTTCCCTCTTCTTTTCAGCTTCATTATTTTCCATAATTTCATCTTGTATATCACTTATTCATCCCTCTGATTCTTCCATCCTTGTGGTCATTACATCTAGTTGGTTTTGCATATATCTTACAGCATTTTTCATTTTGGCCTACTAGTTTTTAGTTATCTCTGCAGTAAGGGACTCCCTAGTGACTTTTATGCTTTTCTCAAGCCCAGCTAGTATCCTTATGACTGTTGTTTTAAATTCTGGTTCGGGGGGCGCCTGGGTGGCGCAGTCGGTTAAGCGTCCGACTTCAGCCAGGTCACGATCTCGCGGTCTGTGAGTTCGAGCCCCGCGTCGGGCTCTGGGCTGATGGCTCAGAGCCTGGAGCCTGTTTCCGATTCTGTGTCTCCCTCTCTCTCTGCCCCTCCCCCATTCATGCTCTGTCTCTCTCTGTCCCAAAAATAAATAAACGTTGAAAAAAAAAAATTTAAATTCTGGTTCGGGTAGGGGTGCCCAGGTGGCTCAGTCAGTTAAGCATCTGACTTTGGCTCAGGTCATGATCTCATGATTCATGGGTTCGAGCCCTGCGTTGAGCTCTGTGCTAACGGCTCAGGGACTGGAGCCTGCTTCAGATTCTGTGTCTTCCTCTCTCTCTCTCTCTCTGCCCCTCCCCCATTTGCACTCTGTCTCTCTCTCTTAAACATTAAAAAAAATTTAAATTCTTGTTCAGGTATATTACTTATATCTGTTTTGATTATTCCCTGGCCATTACTTCTATCTCTTCTTGTTCTCTCTTTTGGGATGAATTCCTCCATCTTGGCATTTTGTCTAGATCTCTGTCTTCTCTGCATTAGGAAAACCTGTTATATTTCCTGCTCCTGAGAGTAATGGCTATATTACTAAGATGTCATATACTTCCCAGGGTATGGTGCTTCAGGAAGTGTTTTGGTGTATGCTGTATGTGCTCTGCTGTTGTGGTTTGGCTGCTCTTTTCCTCAAATCAGTACTCTGTAGAGTTTCTCCTTACCTGCAGTGGAGAGTGTTTGGACCTTGTACAGTATGT
Organism: Puma concolor; assembly: GCF_028749965.1. Taxonomy (NCBI): domain Eukaryota; kingdom Metazoa; phylum Chordata; class Mammalia; order Carnivora; family Felidae; genus Puma; species Puma concolor. The sequence continues at coordinate 14,414,887 of NC_141675.1, forward strand.
GGCAAGTTTTAATTAGGTGTGTTTTAGTCTGCTTGTTAAAAAAGGTTAGATCCTATTTCCTCTAGAGCTGAAGTTTTGCAGCACTCTATGGTCAGTAGACTTGGTGCTTGCAGAGGGTTTATGCTGGTCTTGTGGGGGAGGAGCCCTCCTCAGCTCTGGCTTTCAGAGCTTGCCCTTAATAAAACAAACAAACAAACAAATACACCTGCAGAGCTCAGGGGGGCAGGGCCTGGTGTAAGTGGCTTAAGCCTCTACTGTGGGCATTGTGCCTCTCTCTCAAGTACATCTGTGCTGATGGAAGGGGTGAAAAATGGCATCCACCTGCTCTAGTCCCTAGAGAGGGTAGTTCACGCCTGCCACTCTTCAGGAAGCCCTCACGGAAGAGTGAACAATCCCTTCTTGTGTCACAGGCTTCCATCAGATCCCTGCCTTCACCCTTGTCTGTGTCCAAACTGTCCACCTTCCCGGTGGCACAGTGCTCCCGTGTTTTACATCAGGTGTGCTGGCTGGCGTTCAAAACTTCAAATTTTAGGGACCTGGAGTGGCAGGGTGCAAACCTACACTGATCCTCTGGGGAAGGATCATGCCATGCTTGGCTGCTTCCAATTTGTCCCAGAAAATCAGTTCCAGGACTGAGCAGGGGCTTGGGAGTTTATGGTAAAGTGCAGCCAAAAGCTAGCTTCCTAGTTAGTTGCACTTAGCAGGTGCATTATGCTGATGAATGAGGCAGCTCAATGGTGCCTGCCTGGTCTTTTGTCCCCTTAGGGGCAGTGCCACCTCTCCCAAATGCACTCCAAGAAGGAGAACTGTCTCTCCCGGTGGGACCCAGGATAACCTCAGACCACGCTGTCTGCTCCCGGACCTCTACCCTCCTTCTCCAGGAGCACCACCACATCTACCAGGATCAACCTTGGCGATGGTGTGGACTTCTAAAACTTCAGACTTTGAGCTCTGCTGCTTGTAAAAACTTGTTATAATCAGCCACTCTCATTTCCTCAATGATTTGGGGGAAGTGTTTTTCTTGTGCAGCACCCTGCACCTGTATGCTGCATTCTTCCTTTTTCTTTCTCCTGTCTCTGTGATTAGGGCTCCCTCTCCTCTGCAGCACACTATGATTCTTTTCCCCCCCAAATCACTCTCTGCACTTCCTACCTTCCATGATGCAGCCTCTTTTCTCCCTCTAGTTGTTCAGTTTCTTCTCTCAGTGCTCAGATCAATTTCTTGGTATTCAGAATGATTTGATATTTATCTAGCTGTGTTCAAGGAACAAGGCAATCACAGAGTCCCCCTATTACTACACCATCTTTATTCTCCCCATCTTTTCTTTAGAATTCTATTAATAGCTGCACTTTATTGTCTCCTTCCTCCACCTTCTTGGGCATTCTTTGTTGACCTCATCTTTCTCTTCTTGAGTTGGTGCTTAGATGACTCATTTTAAGTTTTTAAAAAAATTTTATTTTATTGTTGTAAAGAAGCAACATGAGATCTACCCTCTTAACAAAATTTTGAGTGTATAATACAATATTGTTGACCATAGGTTACAACACTGTATAGCAGATCTCTACAGCTTATTCATCTTAATTAAAACTTTATGCGATTAGTAACTTCCTGTTTCCTCTTTAGTCCCACTCTTTTGAATCTATGAATTTGACTATTTTAGACACCACATATAAACTGAATCATACAGTATTTGTCTTTCTGTAGCTGGTTTATTTCACTTAGCATAACAGCCCCGAATTGACCAATACCCAATATTTGCAATATTTTGCATGTTGCAGAATTTTCTTCTTGTTTAAGGTTTAATAACATTCCCTTGCAGGCTTTCTTCATTCATCCATCGACAGAAACTTAAGTTATTTCCATATCTTGGCTATCATGAATAGGGCTTCTATGAACACAGGACTGCTAATCTGTCTTTGATATCCTGATTTCATTTCTCTTAGATCGGTATCCAGAAGTGGGATTGGTGGATCCTACAGTTCTCTTTTTAATTTTTTGAGGAACTCCTATACTGTTTTTCATAGCCACCATTTTGCATTCTTACCAACTGTGTACAAGGTCCCTATTTCTCCACATTCTTACCAATATTTATTATCTTTTAATTTTTTGATAATCATCATCTCAAACAGGTGTGACGCAATAAGTAAGTGGTTTTGATTTGCATTTCCATGGTGATTATTGATGTTGAGGATCTTTTCATATATCTGATGGCCACACATATGTCGTTGGAAAACTGTCTGTTCAAGTTCTTTGTCCATTTTAAAACTTGATTGTTATTTCTATTAATTGTAAGAGTTCCTTATATATTTTGGGTATTAACTCCTTATTGAGTGTATAGCTTGCAAATATTTCATTCCATTCTATTTTATAGGTTGCCTTTTTTTGATGGCTTCCTTTGCTGTACAGTAACATTTTAGTAACAAAAACCTAGTTTTTGTGTCAGATCCAAAAAATCACCAACAAGACCAATCTCAGTGACCTTTTCCCCTATGTTTTTTTTTTTTTTTAATAAGAGTTTTACAGTTTCAGGTCTTTAATTTAAATCCTAAATCCTTTTTGAGTTGATTTTTGTGTATGGTATAAGATAAGGAACCAATTATACTCTTTTGCATGTGAGTGTCCAATTTTATAATACCCTTTATTGAAGAGACTATCCTTCCCCTATTGCATATTGTTGGTGCCTTTGTCGAAAATTAGTTGACCATATATATGTGGGTTTATTTCTGGGCTCTCTATTCTGTCCCATTGATCTGTGTTTTTATGGCAATACCGTATTGTTTTGATTGATATAGTTATGTAACATACATAAGAAGGTATAATGCTTCCAACTTTGCACTTCTTGCTTAAAATTGCTTTAACTATTCAGGTTCTTTTATGATTCCATATGAATTTTAGGACTTTTTTTTTTCTATTCCTGTAAAACTGCCATTTGAATTTTGATAGGGATGGCACTGAAAGTGTAGATCACTCTGTATAGTATGGACATTTTACAATATTAACCCTTTCAATCCATGAACATGAGATGTCTTGCTATTTACTTGTGTCTTCAATTTTCTTCATAAATGTTTGATAGCTATCATTGTATAGATTTTTCACCTCCTTTGTTTATTCTTAAGAATAAGATGCAATTGTAATTGGTATTGTTTTCTTAATTTCTTTTTCAGATGCAATTGTAAATGGTATTGTTTTCTTAATTTCTTTTTCAGATAGTTTGTTGTTAGTGTGTAGAAATGCAACCAATTTTCATTTGTTGATTTTGTATCCTGAAACTTTACTAAGTTCATTCATTAGTTTTAACAGTTTTTGGATGGAGTCTTTAGGGTGTTCTATATATAAGATAATGTATTCTGAAAACAAAACAAGTTTCATTTTTCCTGATATGGATGCCTTTTATTTCTTTCTTTTGCCTAATTGTGCTGCTTAGGACTTCCAGTACTAAGTTGAATAGAATTGATGAGAGTGGGCCTCTTTGTCTTGCTCCTAATCTTAGATGAAAACTTTTGGCTTTTCAGCAGTGAGTATGTTAGTTGTAAGCTTGCTATATAAAACCTTTGTTTCTTTGAGGTATAATCCTTCTATACCTAACTTGTTGAGAGTTTTATCAAAGGTTATTAAATTTTGTCAAATGCTTTCACTGCATCTACTGCAATGATATGATTTTTTTCTCTTCATTGTGGCATATCATGTTTATTTAGAATATGCTAAACTACCTAGACCCAGAAACAAATACAACTTGATCACTGTATGTAATCCTTTTAATATGCTGTTGAATTCTGTTTAGTAGTATTTTGTTGAGAATTTTTGCATATATATTCATCAGGAATATTGGCCTATAATTTACAATGTCCTTATCTGGCTTTGGTATCAGGGTAATGCTGGCCTTGTGAAATGAGTTTGGAAGTGTTCCCTCCTCTTCAATTATTTTGGAAGAATTTGAGAAGGACTGTCATTAAGTCTTTAAATATTTGGTAGAATTCATCAGTGAAGCCATCTGTTACTGGACTTTTCTTTGCTGATTTTTTTTTTTTATTACTGATTCATTTGCCTTAACTGTTATTGGTCTGTTCAAATATTCTGTTTCTCCATAATTTGTTCTTGGTAGGCTGTGTGTTTCTAGGGATTTATCCATTCTTCTAAGTTGTCCAATGTTTTGGCATATCATTGTTCCTGTAGTCTCCTATGATCATTTGTATTTTTGTGGCATTACATGTAACATCTCTTTTCTTGAGTTTTCATTCTTTTTTTCTGTTAGGCTAGCTAAAGGTTTGTCAAATTTATCTTTTCAAAAAACCAACTCATAATTTCATTACCTTTTCTATTATCTCTCTGGTCTCTATTTCGTTTATTTTTGCTCTGATCTTTGTTATTTCTTCCTTCTACTCAATTCAGGGTTAGTGCTTCTTCCTTTCCTAGTTCCATGTGATGTAAAGTTAGGTTATTTGAGATCTTTCTGTTTCTTTGATGTAGACATTTATCACTATAAACTTTCCTCTTAGAGCTGATTTTACCACATCTCCATAATTTTAACGTGCTGTGTTTCCATCTTCATTTGTCTCAGATACTTTTAAATTTTTTCTTTAACCCATTAGTTGTTCAGAAGCAGGTTGTTTAATCTCCACGTATTTGTGAATTTTACAGTTTTTCTCCTGTTACTGATTTCTTGTTTCATGTAATTGTGGTCAGCAAAGATGCATGATGTGATTTCAATCTTTTTGTATAAGACTGGTTATGTGGCCTAAATAAATTCTCTACACAGAGAATGTTCTATGTGTATTCTGCCACTGTTGGATGGAATGTTTTGTATACGTCTGTTTGATGTTTTTTTGTCTAAAGTGTAGTTTAAGTCCAGTATTTTCTTACTGATATTCTGTCTGGATGATCTATCCACTGTTCAAAGAGGAGTATTGAAGTTTCCTATTGTTTCTTCCTTCAGATCGGCTAATGTTTGCTTTATGTATTTAGATGCTCCAATATTAGGTGCATATTTTTTTAACATCTTATTGATGAATTGACCACTTTATCATTATGTAATGGCCTGGTCACTTATAGTTTTTGACATAAAGTCTATTTGTTTGATATAATTATCACTGCACCTATTCTCTCAGTTTCCATTTGCAGGAAATATCTTTTACCATCCCTTCACTTTCAGTCTATGATTGGATAATTAGTTCATTTACATTTAAGGTAATTTTTGGTAGGTAAAGTCTTTTGTTAATTCTTCTCTGGGTGTTTTGTAGACCCTTTGTTCTTTTCTTCCTCTCTTGCTCTCCTCTTTTGTTGTTTGGTAATTTTCTGTAGTAGTATGCTTTGATTCCTTTCTTGATCTTTTGTGTATCTACTACTGGTTTTTGCTTTCTGGTTACCATGAGGCTTACATAAAACATTGTAACAGTCCATTTTAAGCTTATAACTTAACTTGGACAGCATATAAAAGCTCTATATGTTTACTCCCTGACCCTACATTTTATGTTTTTGATGTCATAATTTATATCTTTTTAGTGTACTCATTAAAAAATTATTACAGCTGTAGTCATTTTTAATACTTTTGTCTCAACCTTTATACTAGAATTATATGTGATTTATACACCACCATTATATATTAGAGCATTCCAAATTTGACTATATATCCACCTATGCCAGTGAGTTTCATACTTTCATGTTTTCATTTTACTAATTAGCACTTTTTCTTTTTAAAAAAAAATTTTTTTAACGTTTATTTATTTTTGAGACAGAGAGAGACAGAGCATGAACGGGGGAGGGTCAGAGAGAGGGAGACACAGAATCTGAAACAGGCTCCAGGCTCCGAGCTGTCAGCACAGAGCCCGACGCGGGGCTCAAACTCACGGACCTCGAGATCGTGACCTGAGCTGAAGTCGGCCGCCCAACCGACTGAGCCACCCAGGCGCTCCACTAATTAGTACTTTTTCATTTCAGCTGGAACAACTTCTTTTAGCATTTCTTGTAAGGCAAGTCCAGTGGTGATGCTCCTTCAACTTTTGTCTTATCTTTATCTCCTCTTCAATTCTGGGACAATTTTGCCTGGCAAAGTGTTCTTGGCTGGCAGTTTTTCTTTCTTCCCTTCCTTCTCTCCTCCCTCCCCTCCCCTCCTTTCTTCTTCCTTTTCTCCATTCCTTCCTTCCTTCCTTCTTCTTTGAGAACTTAGACTGTATCATTCCACTCCCTTCTAGCTTACAAAGTTTACCCTGAAAAATCTGCAAGTAGTCTTGGGGCAGGGGTTATCTTGTATGTAACATGTTGCTTTTCAATCATTGCTTTCAAAATTTTTTCTCTTGAACTTTTGAAAAATTGATTATGTCTCAGTGCAGGTCTCTTAAAATTATCTTGTTTTGTGCTTTTTAAAGTTTTCTTGATCTGGATGTCTATTTCCCCAGGTTTGGGAAGTGTTCAGCCATTATTTCATTTAACAATCTCTCTGTGCCTTTTTTTCTCTCTTCTCCTTTTGGGACTCTCATATTCTCATAATGTGTTTATTCCTCCACTTGTTGGCATCCTGTAAGTTCCTTAAGCTATCTCTACTCTTTTTCCTCCTCTGACTGGATGATTTCCACTGACCTCTGAGTTTACTGATCCTTTCTTCTGCTTGACCTAGTCTCCTGTTGAACCTGTGTACTGAATTTTTCAGTTAACTTGTATTCTTCAGCTCTATAATTTCTTTCTACTACTTTTTAATATTTTTTCTCTGTTGAAACTCACTTTGTTTATGTATTGGTCTCATGACTTCGGTGAGCATCTTTATGGCCATTATTTTGAATTAGATGACAGGTAAATCATTTATCACCACTGGTTTTATCAGTGAGGTGAGTTGGAAGGAAAGGCACAGGAAGTTCCCATAGTAGGTTCAGGATTCCATAAGACTACTAACTGTGTGCTCCATCAGTTCCCTGATGAAGGATAATTAGAATCCTGGCCCCTGGGCAGCAGCTGGGAAATTATGTAACCAAATCCCTTCCAGAGAGAAATTGAGAGTCTTGTGTTTTTGTCTGCTTCTTCTGTACTGATGGTAGGGGGATGGTGGTAGGAAGTGCTTACACATCTAGTAAAAATTGCCTCTTTGTTTTTGGTGATAAAGGAGGACTTGTGAATGCCAAGCCCTTTTGGATCTCTGAGCTAGGTGATTTGGGAGCCAGTCCCTTAAGAGGCAGTCATGACAGGTGGGATGCTACATGTGTGGACAAGCTCTTTCCAGGGAGAAGGTGGACACTTGTTTTCATCACTGGAGTGAGGGGAAAGAAAAGTATTGAAGTACCCATAATCCCTTTCAGGCCCCTAGAGAAGTCCAGTCAACTTCCAGATGAAGGTTGATTAGAAACTCAACCTTGGGTGGGGGGAGAGGGAGAAGACACTGGACCCTCAGACAGCAGCTATAAAAATGTGCAGTCAAATCCTTCAATGGGGAAACTGGTAGCTTTGTCTTTTTGTCTGTTCTCTCTGTGTTGAGCCCACTGGTATAGTCACGGTAAGTGCTCACACTTCTGTTTAAAACCTCCTCTTTGTTTAATATGGTCCCGAGGGACTCATGAATGTTGAGCTCCAATGGCTTTCACAGCTAGGTGATTTGGGAGCCAATTCCTTGTGTAGCAACAATAAATTTGGGGAGCTAGACATGTGATCCAAACCCTTTGCTCCCCAGGGAAAAGCTGGCAGTTGGGGTTCCCTTCTTATTGCAAATTGCTAAGCCAGGAGTTTATGGGATGAATGTGTCTCAACCTTTCCTACTCCTTTCAATGTGTGTATTTTCTCAGTCACTTACTGTGTAGGAGTCACTCAACTAGTTTATTTCTCTCCAAGGGAATTGATTTGTGTGTAGCTGTTTATTCAGTGAATCTGTGGGAGGAAGCAAAGTAAGGAATCTACTATTCTGCCATCATGCTGACATCCTTTGTATTTTGTTTTCTTTACTTTTACATTAGTTCTAGGAAAATACTAAACACCAGTAGTAATAGCAGACATCTTTATCTTGTTGGGACTTTGACAATAGTGAAGCATATATCTAGTCATCAAAAACAAAAGAAATTAAAGTGATTCCTGTCAAGGCTTTCTTTTTTTGTTTCAGGACACAGTCATCCATCCTCCACAAGCCCCCACAGTTAGCTGCAAAGAAAACAGTAGGAAAACATGATGTTGGCCACCGGGTGAAAAGCTACCAACCCCTAAATCAAATATAAAGAGAGGTGTGGAAGATTCTAAGTCTAAGGCACCTATTGGGAAATTATGTAACACATAAGCTGACGGCAAGGAGTTGGGTACAGTTCTAGAAATAATGAGATTATCCATTACAAGTTCATTCAAGGAACTTCTATTTATTTTTATTTAATAAATAAGAAAACCAGGACTTATTAATATTTAATATCAAATTGATGTTAGAATCCTCACTCAGATCATATAAAGGCAGGTCATATGTCCTAAATGCGATGTGAAGTCTTGCTGGAAAAGTGGAAAGTACCACAAATGAGTGTTTCACAGAGGTGCTCTTCAACTATTTACCTTTACCATACTGCAATTCGTTCAAGTTATAGTTAACTAAATGAACAGGTGTTATTCCTCAGAAAATGGATTCACTTTAAAATATTTCTACAAAGAAACAACATATTTAAGAGAATGCTAATAATGCAAATAATTAATGTGTAAGAGATAAGAAAGAAAGTGAAAAATGATTGCTATCTAGCACTCAATTGCCTAGAATTTTGTCTATCCTGCAACTACTGGACTGCTATAATGGAGAAAGCACTCTAAGTTTATGGTACCATTTCAATGGAAAGCTTAGGAAAATCCATTATGATAGCCTATTATAAAATGTTAAAGGGATTAAAAGATTACTTTTAAATGGTAGATAAAGTTTTCAGATTTTCTTAGGAAGTTGGGTCTCACAGTGGATAATATTGAGAAGATAAATTAACACTAAGAAAATGTCATTATTACTCAAATGATAGTGATACTCATTTTCAACTGCATCTAACTTAATCCTCTTGGTATTTTAGATTTGACACAGTCTATCCAGGCTAATAGAATTTATAATATAGATTACAAAACACTTACTCTTTTCAAACCAGATTCTCATTATCTCTATTACCTTTTCTCCAACACTTTGCTGGTTTTCAAAATTACTACCACATACAGAAGATGCAAATGAAGGGGGAAAAACAATGTAGTCTGGAAACTTCTAAAGTCTTTGGTGGGGGGGGGGGGGGTGTCCCTATAAAATCATGTCTAAGTAGTTCACACTACAGATTATAAAGATATTGATAAATGCAAAGCTACACTAAGCATTAACACTTGCTTTACATGACTTGTTTTTAATTTTTGATTTCATAATGTAGCTAACATTGAACTACAGAATTCAGAAGAAAATTTGGAAGTTAAATTTGAAAATAAAAAACAGAAACACTTACCCAAAATTATACACCCTTAAGTTCAGGCTGTACATTATTAGTTCTTTCATTCAAGGTAATCGTTCATGAACGGTCACAGACACTCAATTTTCAGTCAGAGAGCTCTACCACTTTTTACTAGACAAATGAGTAAACCATTCTAAATCTTTGGTCCCGCATCTGGAGATTACAAAAGTACTACCCATTACCCTATACTGAGCTCCCGGTACCATGTATTACAGTCTTTTGATACTCAATAGATATTTGTTGAATAAATGACTGACTTTAAACATTAATTCAAATTAATTGAACTCATTTCAATTCAATTCAATTCAATTCAATTCAAAAACTCATGAATTGAGTTTTTACTAAATGTCAGGCATGGATTTCAGGACTATGAGCAAAAGATGAACAAAAAACAATGTCTCTTCTTGAGTTCAGACAGAGACACAGATAAAACCAAGTTCCATAAAATACTGGATAAATGTAACATGGGTGATACATGTTATAATAAATGAACAAAACCCTATGAGAACACAAATGAGGAAATGATTCTTTTTGGGACAGAAGGGTTCCATGAAAGATGCATGAAACAGCTGACCTTTGGGCTGAGCCTGAGAGGATATAGGAGTTCATCATGGAGAAGAGGGGAAAGAATATGTAAGAAGAACTGCAAGCAAATGCATGAAGGTGCAAAAGTACAAAGCATGTACAGAAATACTGAGCTGCCAGGCACGGCTAGAATACTTCTTAAGGGAAACAAAGTGGCAGCAAGTGAGGCTGAAGAAAACATCTAAGAGCAAGAGTGTAAAGGGCCTTATTTACCATGTTATGTTAATAGAAGTTATTCTGGAGGCAGAGAGGAGCCATTGTTTAGAAGCAAGAGCATCACAAAAGTCAGACAAGTTACTTCAGAATTTCTACGGTACACATTTTTCACATTTTCCTATCTCGAAAATCACCATGTGTCTTCCAATTAACGGCCTCCTAAAGTCATGAAGAAATGTCCTTGTCTGTACATAAAAGTTGAAGTATAAACTCACCTAAAAGTGTAGAGACATGGTTGTTTCCTCATGGTATGACTAGACAAATACCATCACTAAATAAATATAAATTCAATATTAATTCAAGAATGAGTCCTAGTTTCTTTTAAGTTCATTTATTTTGAGAAAGAGAGACAGAGGCAGATAAAGACAGTGAGCAGGGGAGGGGCAGAGAGAGAGGGAGAGAGAATCCCAAGCAGGCTCCAAGTTGTCAGCAGTGTGGAGCCCAAAGCAGGGCTCAAAATCATAAACTGCAGGATCATGACCTGAGCTGAAGTGAATAGTCGGACACTCAACCGACTGAGCCACCCAGGCACCCCAAGTCCTGGTTTTTGATCAAAAACCTTCATTGGCACATTCAGATAAAAGCAGAATAACACCAGAATCCAAACTTGGAGACACTGTATTGTGATTTGAAAGAAAACCTCTCAGATAACAGTGAAGCACTCTTAAATTGTCTCACCAATGCTTTTGATGGCACAGAAGATGTGTGAAAACACCAACATCAAAATGAAAAGTTATTTAGGAAAAGTACTCATATACACAAAGAAGTTTTAGGAATTCCTTAATCAATTTATTTCATTTATATTCTTTTTTGTCTATTCAAAAGTGAGATGTGATAAAAATATGTCTAAATATCTCCAAAAGAATTTTTTAATTATGAAATAAAAATCCTACATATTAAGAAAGCATTGTGTTATAGCTTAATTAGGCAGTTTTTCTTCTTTGTTAGTATATGAAATAATAGCACTTACTATTTTCAATGTTATTTTACATTCATTTTGTTATAGAAATGTAGCTCTGAGAGCTGTATTTGATGTAGGATCAAAAAGCAAAGAAATCAGATGCAGGCCAACTGGCTAGTAAGAAAGCTACTACAAAGTACACAGAAAACATGACAAGGACCTCATTAGGACAGTATGATGTTGTATAAGGTAAGATGGAATAGAAGAACCTTTCCGGAAGAATAATAGAAACTGATCGTTGTTTCAGTCTGTTTAAGCTGCTGTAACACAATACATGGAATGGGTGGCTTATAAACAACAGAAATCTCTTCCTCACAGTTCTGAAGTCTAAAATCAAGGCACTGGCAGATTTGGTTTCTGATGAGAACCTTCTTCCTGGCTGTCTTTTAAATGTAACTTCACATGGCAGAAGTGACAAAGGAGCTCCCTGGGGTCTCTTTTATAAGGGTACTAATCCCATTCATGAAGGCTCTGCCCTCATGACTTAGTCACCTCCCATAAGCTCTATCCTCTAATACCATCGTATTGGGGTTAAGCTCAATATGAATTAGGATATTCAATCTGTAGCATTTGATCCTTGGCCCCCAAAATTCATGTCTCTCTTAAATGAAAAATACATTTATTTCATCTCAACAACCCCTGAAAGTCTTAACTTGTTCCAACATCAACTCAAAGTCTGAGTCCAAAGTCTCATCTAAAAATCATCTAAACCAGATATGGGTGAGACTGAAGGCAGGCTTCATCCTGAGCCAATTCCTTCCCAGCTGTGAACCTGTGAAATCAAACACGTTATGTGCTTCCAAAATACAATGATAGGACAACATAAGATAGACATTCCGAGTTCCAAAAGGGAGAAAGAAGAAAGAAAGTAATGACAGGTCCTGATCAAGTCTAAAACCTAAGGCTGGAGCAGAATCTTCTTTGTGTTTGTCCAAGCTGTGGTCCTGCTTCCCAGACCCTCTGGGGTCCCACTCCCACAGTTTTGCCAGATAGGGGCTGGGTTCCAAAGGCTATCGATGGCTTTCCCCCCATGCCTCTGGGCAGCCCCCAACCCTATGACTGCTTGGAACAGACCACACCGTAGCTCTCAAAGGTTAGTCACATGCCTTTCCTGGGCTGGAATCGCCTGCAGGTGGTCATGAGGGCAACCCCAGCCCCACAGCTCCACTGGAACCTCTGCAGAGATTCTCTGCCTGGGTCATGCATCAGGAAATCTAGGTGGAAATAGCCTTGATCTCATAGCTTGTGCACTCTGCCCTGGCAGAGATGGTGCCACAGGACAGCACCACATGGATGAAGCAAAATCTGCTGCCTGTGCCTTCTGGTGGGGTAACTACTGGGGCCTCCCACCATAAAGATTCACCGGAAATGCACCTGGGGCAATCACGGGGCTTGGTACAAATGCAGGGAGTGGAAATTCTCGAGGCAAGGCAAAACACAGTCCCACAAGTGCCCTCAGCTCCTCCTTTGAAATCATTCAGCCCCCCAGACCTTTATGCTCTGGCTCTGTACTGGGGGTGGCAGAGCAGGATGGTCACTAAATTGCCTTCTTCCATTGTCTTGAACAATAGCTCCTAAATTCAGTTTTGATGGCTCATTTCCTTATCAGATGGTTGTTTGGCCACATTCTTTGTATTCTCTCCCAAACAGTTCACCCACTCTTTTTAATATGGACAGGCTTAGAATTTTCCAAATCTTTTAAGTTCCTCCTCCTTTTTGATGAACAAGTCTGTCTTTTCTTTCTTCTTGCATTTTACTATAATAAAGAAAAGCTAAACTGTAATTTCAATACTTTGCTTAGATATTTCTTCAGCCAAATATCCAGCCAAATATTTTCTTTGTATCTCTCTTTTCTTTCTGGGTTATCAACGGAATCATTCTTAACGGGCTGTTCATTGTAAGGTAGGCTTTTGCTAGTACAAAGCTCAAAATTCTTCCAGCCTCTCTAATCATGTAATCTAATCTAATCTAATCTAATCTAATCTAATCTAATCTAATCTTAGTTGCAAACCCACTTTCACATGTTTAGAGCAGCACCCCATCTGGGCTGCTATAACAAAAGTACCATAGATTAGGTGACTTATAGATAACATACATTTATTTCTCATAATTCTGAAGGCTGGGAAGTCCAAGATCAAGGTGCTGGCAGATTCACTGTCTGGTGAAAGCCCTTTTCCTTGTTCATAGATGGCTGCTTTTTTGCATAACCTCATATGGCAAAAAGGACAAGGTATCTCTCAGGGTCTCTGTTAAAAGGGCATTGATTCCATTTATGAGGGCAGAGCCCTCATGACTTACTCACATCTCAAAGGCTCCACCTCCTAACACCATCACATTTTGGGGGGACACAAATATTCAGTCTATAGCAATAATCAAATATATGTTGGTTTTGGAAGTGGAAGTCCTAATGATAAGAAAGGGAGGATAGTGGCAGATCAATCTGCGATTTCTGTTTGGGGCAAATGAACAGTGGAGTTAATAACTGAATAGGTTTAATAACCAAATAGTTTAAAATTCAAATAGTTTTTAAAAAAGAGAACATAAATATGGAGCAAGCTTGAGCTTTGGGGGATAACAATAATACAATCTTTTTGATCTTGAGTTTAAGATGCCTATGGGTCTGCTAGATAGACAATTTAAAGTTATGGGTCTGTTCCTTAGAGAAAAGTTCTAGAGCCACAGAACAGAAAGTCAGAGTATCAACTAGTTGCCAGAAATCCTAGGCATCTACTTCAATAACTGACCATCTGGTTTTTATTATGTTCTTTTAAAAGAGACAAGAGGGGGGCGCCTGGGTGGCGCAGTCGGTTGAGCGTCCGACTTCAGCCAGGTCACGATCTCGCGGTCCGTGAGTTCGAGCCCCGCGTCAGGCTCTGGGCTGATGGCTCAGAGCCTGGAGCCTGTTTCCGATTCTGTGTCTCCCTCTCTCTCTGCCCCTCCCCCGTTCATGCTCTGTCTCTCTCTGTCCCAAAAATAAATAAACGTTGAAAAAAAATAAAATTAAAAAAAAAATAAATAAAAAATAAAAGAGACAAGAGGTTTTCTAATCACCTAGTCATAAGGCTTGTTCTTAAACTTAAAGGCTCCTCTAACCACTACTGATTCGTTTACTAGTTCTTTCCCCTCATAGTCCCTAAATGTAGGCCTTTCTCAAAGTTCTGTCTTCAAACTTATCTTTCTATTCTCATCTTTGGGAATTCACTCAAATAGCTTTGACACTCTTTCCTATGCAAATAGCTGCCAAATCTCCACCTCAAGTCTCAACTTCACACCTACATTCCAAGTAATTTTCACACTGTCACCTGGATGCTGCTCAGGCACCCTGTAACTTGGGCCAAATTGAGTTTTCTTTTCCTTCAGAAGTTTCTCTTCCCCATTATTGCTATTTCACTCACGCAGGGTCATCTTTGAAACTGCCTACCTCCTCACCCCCTCCATTTAAATAGTTGTCATTCTTTGGGGTGCCTGGGTGGCTCAGTTGGTTAAGCGTCCAACTCTTGATTTCAGCTTGGGTCACGATCTCATGGTTCCTGAGATCAAGCGCCGCGTGGGGCTATTTGCCATGCATTGAGCCTACTTAGGATTCTCTTTCTTCTTCTCTTTGCCCCTCCCCTGTGCATGTATGCTCTCTCTCTCTCTCTCTCTCTCTCTCTCAAAATAAATAAATAAACTTTAAAAATGGCTGTCGATGGGGCGCCTGGGTGGCTCAGTCGGTTGAGCGTCCGACTTCAGCTCAGGTCACGATCTCGCGGTCCATTGAGTTCGAGCCCCACATCAGGCTCTGGGCTGATGGCTCAGAGCCTGGAGCCTGCTTCCGATTCTGTGTCTCCCTCTCTCTCTGCTCCTCCCCCGTTCATGCTGTGTGTCTCTCTCTGTCTCAAAAATAAATAAACGTTAAAAAAAAAATTTAAAATAAAAAAAAATGGCTGTCATTTTATAACTTAAAAAAAATTTTCTGTGTGTTCCCACCTTTTCAATGCTACTAACCTACAAACCCACTCAGTTCATTGGCACACTCAGCTAGTCTACTAACCAGCTAGTCTACTTTCTCTCCCCAAATTTGTTCTTTCAACTCATTGATAATAGGTTAATCTTAGAAACTCTTAAAAATTGGTCCTTTTGCGCACACACACACACAGTGTTCTATTGATAACATTACTGGAAATAAGATCCCCATTTTATATTTGAAATCTCCACAATATAACTTTATATTTTAGTGATTAGGAGTTTGGGTTTATTACCAGTCAGGCCTAGATTAAGATCCAAGAACATCAACTTAATAGTTGTATAACTTTGGGCAAATCATTTAATATCTTCTCATTTAAAAAGTGGGAATAATACTAGTACCTACCTCATGGCATGTTCTTAAAGTTCAATAAAATAATGCATATCGAGTAGGTAGCAAAAAGCAGAGCTCACAGTACATGCTCATTAAATGAGGGCTAGTATTACTTTCTTCTATAAGTCTTTCAAACTACATCCACTCTTACATTATTTGATATTTTCCAAACATACCCAGTGTGTCTGTCTCTATACTTTTGCTCATGTTATCCTCCTTACTCTATCTTAACTTGTAAATTGCTGACTTTCAAGATCCACTTAAAATACCAGCTCTTTCAAGAAGTCTTTCTGATATCCCCAACCAGCTGCAATTTCTCCGTTTGCTTTCATGTTCTTTTAACTTCTGATATTTACAGCATTCTAGTTCATGTTACAGTGTTATTGCATATTTCCCATCATTAGACTGTGAGCTCTCTGAGGACAGACACATTATTTTTATATCTCCAGCAGTGCAGTTGATGATGGAAACATTGTTTTCTGATCCCCAAATGCCTAAATAATAATTTACTTGCAGGCATTTTTCATATCATTTCCCTAATTTTGCTCAATTTCTTCTATATTTCTGTGGGGCATCTAGCTAACAGAGGGAAAAGAGATCAGTGAGTAATATTTTATTTGTAACAATACATTATAATGCATTACTAGTTAAATTACATTTCTTAAAAGAGACCACTAAAATCTGTAAAACCCCACTAAACAGTTTTAAACAACTTTATGAAGTATAATTACTATTATGGATATTTGTGGCATTAAAGTAAAATTTATAAGCTAAAGAAAATTAGAAAACTGCACATGGATTTGACATACATTCTCCAAAGATTTCTGTATTCCATGAATGTTACTTTAGAATGTTGTAGAGTTGGAAAAAATTACAAAATAAGATCATCTGTTCCTGAATGGAAATATTACACAGTCCATTGTTCAACACAACAAAGGTCTTTAAGATGGACTATAGCCAATATGAATCCTTGGGAAGCATCCATTTTTATTACGATGTACATGTATCTTGTGACTGATGAATCCCAGATGGTAAAATTACAACATATCCAAGGAGTTCTGAACAATATGAGAATTTAATGAGACAGTGTGAAAAAATACATACAGAATAGGAATGAAGATAAATGACTGCTTGTAATAGAAATTGTTTTTATTGTTTGTATGTGAATGAGAAAAATAATGATTGTTCTTCCAAACAACAACAAAAAAAAAAGAGTTGTCATTATCTTTTGTTCTCCGACACTGCTGTTATAGGAAGTGTTTCCATTTTTAACCACAGGCTATTCCAGATGATGCAACTCTTTTGGGTTTGAGAAAAGTAATAGTATCTGTATCAAGGTCTTTAGGCTTCAGGCACTTTAGCATCATAACTTCAATTTTCATCATTTCTATTTTCTAGATAATATGTCACTGTAACCACTGATCATAAGACTGCAATAATGAACCTATTTCCAAAGAGAATTTGAATAATTTTAATATTATGGATTATAATCTCATCATATTCAAGAGACAAAGAAAAAGATCAGGACTTGGTGTAAAAAATGTAGTTTCTAATCTTGGTTTTGTAACTTTCTAGCTCTGCAATTTCCAGAGGGCCTCAGCGTTCTTATCTGTAATGTAAGGAAAATAAAGCTAGATGATCTCTAAAAAGTTCTGCATTAATGTTTCTTGATTTCTCCATTCTGGCTGCTCTTCCTCAAAAATCCTCTACTCCCCCTGCTGGATTATCAGCTCCTGTGCTTTGTCCTTTTTAGCCATGTATCAGAGTCCAAATTTCATTAGCCACCGGTTCATCGCATCTGCGCTATTAAGTCTCATCAGCTCTGAAAACTTGCTAAACCTTATTTGCTTTGTCTGTGCTGGTTTTCACTGTTTATTCTGTCTTCAGTTCATACATAATCTCCCTTTACCTGGCAAGCATATTAGACTAAAAGGTACATGTCTTGCCAATCATTAACATCTAGCACTTTTCATCACCTTTGATCCCCATCCAGAGTCTTCAGTCTGATACCTTCTATCGTCTCTCATGAAAGATGCTTTTATCACTACCTTCAAGACAATTAAATGAAGCAGATATGAATTCCCTTGGGCAAATGTTGATAGAGTTTTTCACTGTCCTTTCCACCTAACCAGCTCAATATGATATCAGCTCTGAAGTCAGAAAGTCTAAGAGGAGTTCAGAATCTACCAATTACTGGTGATAGAACTTTGGGAAAATCATTTAACCTCTCACAATTTTATCTCCAAAATTATTATTTCATAAAGAGGTTGTAAAGACGAATTAAAAAAATAAATGTATGTAATAGAGAACAAATAGAGTAACAAATAAAACGCTTTTGTATTAGGAACGGTCAAGTTTGGAAGTTCCCCCAACATTCCCAGAGTTGGAATTTTGTTTTGTATTTTTTCCCAAGGAAGATTCCATGAAGAAAAAGAAAAACCAAAATACAGAAGAGGGAGATGAGGTCTATATTTAAAAAAAAAAGAAGAAAAAAGAAATAGGGGCTCTATTAGAATGAATGCTAGGTGGCCTATCAATTCAGCAACATAAATCTACAATTTTAAAATGGTAAAGAGGGGCACTTGCATGGCTCAGTTGGTTAAGTGTCTGACTTCAGCTCAGGTCATGATCTCATGGTTCATGAGTTCGAGCCCTGCGTCAGACTCTGTGCTGACAGCTCAGAGCCTGGAGCCTGCTTCAGATTCTGTGTCTCCCTCTATCTCTGCCCCTCTCCCACTCGTACTCTTTCTTTCACAAATACATACATTAAAAAAAAATTTTTTAAATAAAATAAAAAAATAAAATGGCAAAGAATCACTGGAAATTGTCATACACTACTGACAAAAGTATAAATTGGTAGAAACTTTGGGAGGTAGATTTTGCAATATGTACCAAGGGCCTTTAAAATGTACCCATATAGCTGGGCGCCATATAGTGGCTCAGTTGGTTGAACATAGGACTTCGGCTTAGGTCATGATCTTGCCATTTGTGAGTCTGAGCCCCATATCAGGCTCTGTGCCAACAGATCAGAACCTGGAGTCTGCTTTGGATTCTGTGTCTCCCCCTCTCTCTGCCCCTCCCCTGTTTGCGCTCTGTCTCTCCATCCCTCTCAAAGATAAACATTAAAAAAATTTTTTTAATGTTTTTTAATGTTTATTCATTTTTGAGAGAAAGAGCATGAGCAGGGGAGGGGCAGAGAGAGAGAGGGAGACACAGAATCTGAAGCAGGCTCCAGGCTCCAAGCTGTCAGCACAGAGCCAGACGCGGGGCTCCAACTCACGAACTGTGAGATCATGACCTGAGCCGAAGTAGGGCGCTTAACCGACTGAGCCACCCAGGCACCCCAACATTAAAAATTTTTTTAAATGTACCCATATAGTAATAGTATTTCATCAAAGCTAAGTTGCTGACTTTGATAACTACATTATGGTCATGTAATAATAAAAATAATTTGTTTTTGGAAATGCACACTGAACTATCAAGTGATAGAGAGGGATCATGTTTGCAACTTACTCTTTGAAATGCTGTATGCTGTATTCTTTGCTGTGTGTGGTCAACCCCTCTGGCACCAGCAAGCTGCACCAAGAATGCAAGCTGCCATCCCTACTGCCATCTGTGAGCTGGGGAATGGGGGACAGTAGGTGGGTCTGATGATTAGCTTTATGTATCAACTTGTCTGGGTCAGGGTACCCAGCTGTTTGGTCAAATGTTATTCTGGATGTTTCTATGAAGATGTTTTTTGGATGAGATTAACATCAAACTGATGGTCGAATAAAGCTGATTACTCTCCATAATGCAGGTGGGCTTCATCTAATCAGTTGAAGGCCCTAGTAAAACAAAAACGAACTTCCCCTAAGCAAGAAGGAATTTTTCCAGCAGACTCTGGACTTGAAATGCAACTCTTCTCTAAGTCTCCAGCTTTCTGACCTACCCCATAAGATTTTGGACTCACAAGAATGCACATCACATGAGCCAGCTCCTTAAAATAATGATTTCTCTCTATATAAATATATCCTGTTGGTTCTACTTCTCTAGAGAACCCTGATAATACAGTGGGTAATTAAAAATGTCACATAGTTCACTTATTGAAATTTAGTAGCTTCTGTCTTTATTAAGCACTCTTCTAGGTATTGTTCACTTTTTATTAGATTGCAAAGTTAGATTCCAGATTTCCAAAGATGCTAATTCTAACAGTTATTTGTCGGTTTAAACATTGCTTTAGTGGAGGGACATATTTTTTAGAGTTCCTTATTTTACCATTTTTAGGAATATCACTACAACTTACTCTTAAATAATCCAATATGTATTTTCAAGCATATATTTGATATATCTACCAAATATATATATATATATATGAAATATTTGATATGGAAAAGCTGAATATAAAATAAACCAAAATTCTTTTTTCTTCATAAAACTTTTCTGTAAGTCTGAAATTATATCAAAATACAGCAATTTTTAGAATGTAGTAGCTACCTCGGACACTGGTTCAAGAAGGAAGACTGAATATATGCCAAGCCTTTTCATCCGATCCCAAGTGGCAAAAAATTACAGAAGAGTATACTGTGCCATATTTCTTAAAATATAATAATAAAGAAAAGCAGTATTTATCTTCAGTCTTCAGACACTATGAAGAATCCTTTCATGAAAAAAAAAAAAAAAAAAAAGTAGAGAAGGAAGCCACAGCCCAAAACATGCACAGAAGAAAATGCCTATAAAGGTGGAAGTTGGTCCAGGGATGTGCTAAGCCTACAACTGTCAGATGATGACTACAGGAGGGATCTGGACAACCAAGAGTGACTGGTTGGAGTACTTAAGTGGAGCATTACAGCATCATCTTTCTTTGGGCCAGGCAGCAAGCAACAGAGATGTCTGTTGTCACGTAGAGCAGAAATAGCTGGTGCTGGGGGGAAAGAGGTAAAATGGGAACTTAAGGAGGCTAGCAACCTCAATAAGAATGGAGAACTGTTACTACCCAGAAGCAGCTACTGAACCACTCCATCCAGAGGTTTTGTCCCTTCACTCCTCTTTCCATATACGGAGAAAAGCTAAAGTAAACAGAGACTTCATAAACAACCTTAAATACATAGTTAAGCACCCAATCACAATAATCAAAAAGAGCCAATAATGAAAGAGCAGAAACAAGCCCAACAAAAGGAAGAACTCATTACCCATAAAATATAAGCTTAATAATGTAAAAAGGATAGTATTTTAAAATACCTAGTAACTTCACAAAGATATAAAAGGATATGCATTTTTAATAAAAATAACAGAGGGGTGCCTGGTTGGCTCAGTCAGTTGAGCATCTGACTTTTGATTTCAGCTCAGGTCATGATCTCATGGTTCGTGGGTTTGAGTCCCACATCAGGCTCCACACTGACAGTGTGGAGCCTCCTTGGTATTCTCTTTCCCTGCCACTCCCCTGTGCACACATGCGTGTGCACTCTCCCTCCCTCTCTCTCTCAAAAGGAATAAACTTAAGAAGAAATAACAGAATATCATAGAAATTTAAAATTTGACCACTGAAATTTAAAAAAATCAACCAATATGCTGACTGTCAAGACGGTTAAAAAAAATCAGTGAGCTACAAGACTGAACTAAGGGTTTTTTACAGAATGCAACCCAAACTTAAAAAAAATGATGTATAAGGAAACAAGCAAGAAAAAAACACAAATAATAAAGAACCAATAGAATTGATCAATATAAACTTCCACTAAAAAAAAAATACCATAGACTAAGGTGGCTTAAATAACAGTCTTAAACAACAGAGAACAAATTTATTTCTCACAGTTTTGCAGACTGGAAGTCTTTGGTTTGTAGATGGCTTCCTCTTACTATGTCCTTTCTCTTGGGTAACCTTTCCTCAGTGTATGTGCAAAGAGAGAGAGAGAGGATGGGCTTTGTGGTGTCTTTTCTTACATGGATATTAATTCTATTAGATCAGGTCCCCATCTTTAGGAACTCACCTAATCCTTATGACTTCCTTAGAGGCCCCATCTTTAAATACAGCTACAATGGGAATTAGGGCTTGAACATAATGAATTTGGGGGACAAACTTTAGCTGATATCAATAAAACAAAAGCTGGTTCCTTAAAAAGAGAAAATTCAGGGGCACCTGGGTGGCTCCGTTGGTTAAGCATCCAACTTCAGTTCACGTCATGATCTCATGGTTCATGGGTTTGAGCCCTGCGTTGGGCTCCGTGCTGACAACTCAGAGCCTGGAGCCTACTTCGGATTCTGTGTTTCCCTCTCTCTCTGCCCCTCCCCTGATCATGCTCTTTCTTTCTCAAAAATGAATAAACATTGAAAAAAAAAGAAAAGAGAAAATTCAGAAATAAACTATATTATAAATATAAATAGAGCATTAGAAAAATTTAAAAGCTCCTAGAAGATACCTTGCATATTTTTAACTCAAAAGGAAATTTAAAAAGACAGATAAGGAGAACATAAGAAAAGAAAAAAAACTATGGCAATTTCATTTAGGAAAGATCTTAAAAATCTGAGCTAAAGCAGATCAGATTTGTAAAGTAAAGTGTATCTATTAGAATATTAAGGGAAAAAAGTGATCTTGGCCAAATAGGCAATGAAAAGTAAAAGTTAATTAGTTATAAGACTGGTCCTCTGCAAGATGGCCTGCCAAAAATGTGGCATCTGACAAAGCTCCACAGAAACAGGCTATGGCCAGAGACTGATGTAATCAATACTGGTCGACCATAATGTTTCGACCCCGCTGCCACCTCCAACCATTTCTCATGTCAGGGAAGGGGCTGATGTTAACCCAATTAATCATGTATACTGATATGGCCTACTAGCATGGCAAATCTTGCTAACTTGAAGCATCTTGTGTCTATAACCAAAGGTCTTAGATTTCAGCTGGGCTGGGACTTCTCATCAACCCTGAATGCCATGCTGTCAGGACAGTGCTGAAATCAAAGTTGTACCACATCATATTACTACTGTATTCTGGTCCTTGATCATGCCAAGGGAGGAGCTGGTGTTTCTCCAATTACTCACTGAAAGTTTCATAGTTCAGTGGTCAAGGTCTGTCCAATGGAATTTGTCACATGGCCCAAATAGACTGCTGCTATGCTCTATTTC
The DNA here is from genome assembly GCF_028749965.1 of Puma concolor. Lineage (NCBI taxonomy): Eukaryota > Metazoa > Chordata > Mammalia > Carnivora > Felidae > Puma > Puma concolor. The sequence goes on from NC_141675.1 coordinate 14,437,502, forward strand.
AGAGTGGAATAAGGCAATGGTGACTCACCACTGAGGTACTGACACCTATACCTTGAAGCTTTCCCTTGCAAATACTGCCCCAGCAGGTTTGATATGTATGCTGTTTGGCCACTTGCAATAGTTTGCAATGACACGTCACATTAGAGATTACAGAAGGAAAACCATATAATAATCATGTATTTACATGTGAGAAATTCAACATTCATTCGTAATTTTTACAACTAAAGTTAAATCTCAACCTAGCACCATTTATAAAAATTAATTCCAGAATGACTAAACACTAATGTAAAAAAGTGTAAAATAACATATATAATGTAGAAGTACCAATGTGTTTGCACGTATGACATAAAAGTCATAAAAGACTAATAAACTTGAACACACTGAGATTAAATCTTCTGTGGAACTAAAACTCAAAAAAATAAAATAAAACCATAAAAAAGTTGAAAGGCAAAAAAGAGACAAGGAAGAAATATTTTCAAAACATAGACATATGGACTGATTCAGAATGCATATTGTAAGGAGGGAATATACTTAGTAGAAGAACTTTAGGAAAGCAGGAAAGCCTCAAGGTTACTTTTCTGTGTATACTCTTTTCTGAATTTTGTAAAATACTAAATTTATTAACTATCCTAGTACAAGCCTGTACTGAACAACTTAAAAAGTACAAAACAGATTTGTGATTTCTAATATATTAATTCAAAGTATATGACTACATATAGTACATTCTATGAGCAAAGAGAGGTAAAAGGGAAAAAAGAAGACTGGTTGTGTCTAGTAATAAATATAGTAATAATCTATATTATGGTATATCCTATACCACCGGTACCAGCCAAAATGCACAAAATAAAATTCAGATATGACTCAGGAGAGATGATAACGGGTAAGACCTCATAATATATCTCAAAGGCTATGGGAGAATCCATCCAACTCACTAAGTAGTTTGTGTCTAGGATGGGACGTACTGTGTAGGCTTGTGCAAAAGAAAGAAGAACAGAACTTTACTTTTAGATTAATAATTATAAAATTATAGGATACCCATAAAAGTGGCTCACTGCTACTGTTATTTATACTACCCAATTTTTAAAATCCAATGTTAAGGAATGACACTGAATCACATTTTTACAAGGTAGGCAAAATGTTCTTCCCTCATTATAAAAAGTGTGAATTGGTGGGTCCCCCACCCCCCACCTGAACTTTTAGAAAAGCAGCAATGAGAGTACTTTGGCTTGGGCTCAACTAAGAAAAGCTTTTAATGGTGATTTCAGAATTAAAGAGCTCCACATTCAGGATTCATTAATCACATAACATCTCATTGTATACAAAGCCTGACTAAAATAAGACACCCAAAAAACCAATCCATTCAGCATTAATACACACGTATTTTCTTCTAGAAATTTTCCTTAATATTAAACAAGAAATGCTACTACATTACCACAAGTCAAATGCCTACCTACATAGGTAAATACAAAGGTCAACTGAACCCACAGCTAAAACTGAATTGTGCAGGTTTTTACTGAAATCATTTGTCACATAATAAAAACAAAAGTCAACTGTTTACATATATGGTAAGCCTTCTAAGAAATGAAGCCCAAGAAGTGTCAGCCTTTGTTCTGTGCCATCCTGAAGATCCACATTTTATTTTTCAGAGAGTGTAACAGAGTGATAGAGTATATTAGCTACTATATGCAGTGTTTTGGTACTATTCATAAGTTTTCCCAAAGAGGTGATTTGGTTATGCATTAGAAGTCTCATATAAATGAAACACCTTATCAAATATTAACACAGAGGGAAGTGACACAAGATACAACATAGACAGTCAAGTTACCTCTTTGTATATTTAGGAATTATTTTCTCCTTCAAGGTATTTACACTAGGAAGCATAGTGTGTCCTGATTAATATTTCAGTAGTAAAGATTTGAGTGATCAGAACCTTGGCAAAACCTTAATTCAAAATTGTTAACAAATACTTCCAGTGACAAGACTACGTGATTGAGTATTTATTATTATGAGGGAAAACAAGTACAGCCAGTCATCTTTGAAAAAAGCCTCAACCACCGCTTCTCAATATAGAAGGCTACAATTACATGTGGTCTATCATACAATTAATCCTATCTCAGTCCTCTGAAATTCCCTTACTTTCTTTCATTAGAAGGGGATATAAAGACTTTATACTGGCATTCAGGATTCCTATGAAATAGTATCTTAAATATTATGAAAATATTTTTTTTCTATAGTACTGGCTTCAGAGTTTGTGGAAGTGGAGAAAAGAAGAACCAACTCAAATCATTCTAGAAATTGCCTTTAAGCATAATAATAAGTATCAAAGAGCTGGAAAGCCACTATTAAGGGCTGATTTGTATCTCCCCTTCCCCCCCACCCCCAACAAATTTATATGTGGAAGACCTAAATCTCAGTGCTGCAGAATATAACTGTATTTGGAGACAGGGTATTTAAAGAGCTTAAGTAGGGGCGCCTGGGTGGCGCAGTCGGTTAAGCGTCCGACTTCAACCAGGTCACGATCTCACAGTCCGTGAGTTCGAGCCCCGCGTCGGGCTCTGGGCTGATGGCTCCGAGCCTGGAGCCTGTTTCCGATTCTGTGTCTCCCTCTCTCTCTGCCCCTCGCCCGTTCATGCTCTGTCTCTCTCTGTCCCAAAAATAAATAAACGTTGAAAAAAAAAATTAAAAAAAAAATAAATAAAGAGCTTAAGTAAATTAAAATTAGGGTGGGCCCTAATCCAATCTGACTGGTGCTCTTATCAGAAGAGGAAATTTTGACAGACACCTGCAGAGGAAAAACAATGTGAAAACACAGAGAGAAGGTGACCATCTACAAGCCAAGAAGAAAGGCCTGGAACAGATCCTTACCTCAAGGACCTTCAGAAGGAACCACCCTGCTGACACCTAGATTTCAAACTTCCGGCCTCCAGAACAAGGAGAAAATGAATTTCTGCCATTTAAGCCACTCAGTCTGTAATACTTTGTTATGGCAGCCCCAGCAAATTAAATTTGGATTTTTTGTTCCCCATCTACCTAAACCACTCCTCAGTGGAAATGGCAGAGGCTCTGGCACCCTGATCCTCCAGCTTCTCAGAAACCCTTCTTGTTGCCGCAGCAAGGCTTCAATAAGTGGGTGGTAAGGACTTCCCCAAGGTGCCTTTTTTAGAGTTAAACTCACAACATAGTTTATGCCTTTTCCAACAAGTCAGATTAAAAAGGAAAAGGGAAGTGTGCTGTTAGAACCAGAAGCCATCTCTGAATCAGAGCCGTCATCTGACAGGTAAGTGCAACAGGGAGACTGAGGTGGCCAAATTACTTGAGGGGTATGGTGGGTATCAGGACTGTGAGGCTGAAATTCTTCCTGCAGTTTATGGATCTGGTTGCTTCTTTATCCTGTTTCCAAGATACTTTCCACGTTCTTTGGCTTCGATATAGAGTTTAGACTGAGTCCTGCCCTTGTACCTACCACATGATTCCGTTTTTTTGTGTTTTTTTATCCTGCTGGCAACTTTTTCTATCTTTTCATAAGTAGTACTCGGCTATTTGCAAAAGTCTTCTGAAGTGTCATGTAGCTGCGAACTGCAGCTCTGGAAGTCCTTTCGTTATTTACTGTAACTAAACTGAGAACTGCAGAACCTAGCTCTGCCAATCTAGCAGCCCTCTGTACTTCAGCACATCTTTGGCTTGTAAAAGTAAACATTTTGTCTTCTAGAAATAGTTTTCTAAAGGCAGCTATTCCATACTCAGTAACATTCCTGAGGTGCGGAGTATACACCAGGCCATCTTCCTACCCCACATCCAGTCCCTCACTTAACTGCCTTACCTAGAAAGACCGTCTCCCGCAGTTCTCCAATAGATTTTTTGGTTTTGTTTTTAACAAAGAAGCGTCAAGCAGCAAAGCTTCAACAACCTAAGTAGGAGCAGTATGCAAGGTGATGGATGAGGTAAATGGGCATTACAAGGTGCTGAAGACTGCTTAACATCTAAATGCATTATATATACTTGAAGGGACATATAAGGTAGAGACAGAAGAGGTTAAAAATGTAGCTTCATCTTCCCCTCTTCAGTTCATATCTCTAAGAAAGAATTTTTATTTACTCCCAGGGACTTAGTTGGCTGATAGGTAAAAATGCAGACATGGAGGGGCTGAGAATGCTCTTTATAGAAGAAAAAATATGAAGATATTGTAAGACATGATTTGGGAGAGTATAGGAGGCAGGAGGGAATTAAGTAAGAAAGTGAAAGGTCATTTTTTAAATGAGTTTTAAGGAAAAGAGGCAAGTAATTCCTGCATAGTTTGTTAACTTTGAAGAGGATAGATGGGTAAAGTCAAATTTTACTTTACTTAGTATCAACCGAAGGACTTCCTCCTCTTCCACTGCTTCAAGAAACTTCATAAAGACTTGATTTTCAATGCTTTTAAAAATAGACTTTGTATTTTTTTAATGTGACACTGAGCTGGCCTTATTAGGATGGGAACAAGAAAGTCTTAGATTTGAGGTATATTTGAAGGACTACCAGATGGGATTTTGGACGGATGGTAAAATTGTCCAACTCCACGTCAGATTAAAAATCATTACCCTAAAACAAAGCCACAAATTAACTTTTACCATAACCATTCAGGGGGTTAGGCACCAAACTTACACTAGTTAGGAATTACTTTAAGGCATAAAGAAAGTGAATTCTAGCTGGGAATTCAGGGCTCAAGATTAGATTATCTACAGATTAAAAACCAGATTTAGGCAGCATTTCATCATTTCACTAAAAAGACATTTTCTTAGAGTTACAGGCTAAAAATTTATTTTAATCCAGCCTTCAAAGATATCTAATTGTTAGAGATGGTGTCTTTCTTGGTCCATAAGAAGAGGCCAGTGGTAGAAATAGACTGATTCAGGGTTCATCTCTCTTTTTATTGGCTGTGATTGAAATCACTGGAGACTGGAACACTATGCTACAGTCATCCAGCTGACTTTGGGACCACTAGTAGAGGGTATTTGCTACTATAAACTGGAAACATTAAGAAGGGACACCGCCAGGAATGGGAGAAAGGGCATTTGATTTACGGTTGGAATAAACCAAGTGCTCGAATAGTACTAGACTCCAGAGATTGAAAATATTGAAGATTAAGTAAGGATCTATAAAGTCTTGAATTTGGAGTTGGTAGTGAACTTTTCAAAGTCACAAAGAACTACTTCTGTGGCAGTATTCAATCTATCTCTTCCTTCCACTCACCAAAAAAGCAACTCTACACTTCAGGGTGAAGATTTGCTGGCATTCTTAAGTCAGGTTAACATTCACATAATAAAGTAAAGGGAAAATAATCTACCTATATATTCAGACTTTGAGATTCTTTTTAAAATATCTATTTATTTATTTTGAGAGAGAGAGAGAGAGAGAGAGAGAGTTTGTGTGTGTGTGTGTGCATGCACAAGCAGGGGTAGAGGCAGAGGGAGAAAAGAGAGACTCTCAAGCAAGCTCTGTGCTATCAGCATAGAGCCCAATGTGGGGCTCCATCCCACAAACCATCAGATAATGACCTGAGGCAAAATCAAGAGTCAGATGCTCAACTGACTGAGCCACCCAGGCACACCCAGACTTTGAGACTGTTTAAATGGGTCCTCCACTGGGGCGCCTGGGTGGCGCAGTCGGTTAAGCGTCCGGCTTCAGCCAGGTCACGATCTCGCGGTCCGTGAGTTCGAGCCCCGCGTCAGGCTCTGGGCTGATGGCTCAGAGCCTGGAGCCTGTTTCTGATTCTATGTCTCCCTCTCTCTGCCCCTCCCCTGTTCATGCTCTGTCTCTCTCTGTCCCAAAAATAAATAAACGTTGAAAAAAAAATTAAAAAAAAAATAAAAAATAAATGGGTCCTCCAGGAGGTATGAAAGAATTAAAATAAAGAACTAGAAATGACAGGATCAGATTAGTGTAGGAGACATTTATATATCATATAGGTAAGGATTACAAAACAGATTTACACTTTACTACTAATAAGGAACAAATCTTAAAAGAAGGCAGTGATGAGTGTCAGGAAGAAGCTTGGGCTAGAGGTGATTCAGTCTCCTAAAACATGACCCCTAACTAACCAATCCCTGAGCTTCCTTTTGACCTTCCTTTAGTGAACTTAGTGATCTTTTTTCCCCCTCTCCTGTACCTGAGCAACTGAATGTTCTTAAATGTCATATGGAATGAATTCAGTTATTATTTTCATTCAGGACCAATCGTAAGTATACGTGCACACATATACACATGTGCATGCAGGTCTATACAAAACTGATAGCTTGTTCCATAATCTAATAATCTCCCTTCCGGGTATATATCAAAAAGAAATAAAATGATCTCAAAGAAATATCTGCACTCCCATGATCACTGTGGCATTGTTCACATTATTCATACCCTCCCCACACTGGAATTTCATTCAGCCTTAAAAAAGAAGGAAATCTGTCATTTGTGACAACATGGATGAACCTGGAGGGCATCATGCTAAATGAAATAATTCAGGCACAGAAAAAAAAATACTGTATGATTATCACTTAATTTGAAAAAAAGTCAAAATCATAGAAGCAGAGAAAATGGTGGTTACCAGGGATGATGGGGAGGAGATGGCAATATTTGTGAAAGGGTACAAAGTTTCTGTTATATGAGGCAAGGTCTAGAGACCTAACTGATGGTACGCTGGTCATAGTTAATAATACTAGGTTGTATAGGTTGTATATTTGAAATTCACTAAAAGAAATCTTAAGTGTTCTTACCATACAAACACAAAAGCAACTATGTGAGGTGATGGGTATCATAATTAGCTTGATTGTAGTAATCATTTCAACAATATATATATATATATGTTAAAATACTATATCATACATCTTTTTTTTTTTTTTTTCAACGTGTATTTATTTTTCGGACAGAGAGAGACAGAGCATGAACGGGCGAGGGACAGAGAGAGAGGGAGACACAGAATTGGAAACAGGCTCCAGGCTCTGAGCCATCAGCCCAGAGCCCGACGCGGGGCTCGAACTCACGGACCGCGAGATCGTGACCTGGCTGAAGTGGGACGCTTAACCGACTGTGCCACCCAGGCGCCCCGTATCATACATCTTAAATATATACAATTTTATAAAAATAAATTAATTCAAGACCAATTAAATTATTTCGTTAGGATTTGGTTTTCCTTAGTCTCTCTAGTCTGCCTCCTTCTGCATTAGGTTTACTCTTAGGTTCCACATGAAAGACAGTGGCAGCAAAATTCAAGTCCAGTATAAAAGAGCAAATGTCTCCTCCAGAAATCCAGCAAAAATCTTACAGCACCACACTGGCTCTAAGTGAACATATGTCTATCCCAGTATCAATGACCGTAGCTGGTGAATATCACAATTTTTAGGCATAGGTCACATACCCATCTCTGGAGCATGGGGTAAAGAAAACTCCATCAAATATACATCAACGGGGGCACCTGGAGAGCTCATTTGGTTAAGCGTCCAACTCTCGGTTTCAGCTTAGGTCATGATCTTGCGGTTTTTGTGTGTTCAAGCTCTGCACTGGGCTCCACGCTGACAGTGCGGAGCCTGCTTAGGATTCTTTCTCTCTCCCTCTCTCTCTGCACCTCCCTTGTTTGTGCTCTCTCTCTCTCTAAATAAATAAGCTAAAAAAAAAAAAAAAATACATCAATGGAGGAGGAGGGTTTTCCAGAGGCACACTGAGGTGTAAGACAAAAAATGTAGCTGTGCATGCAATATTTGAAAATATATATACCAGAGGCAAAAATTGGAAAAAGATGTAAAGATTATAGATGTAAAGATGTAAGATTATAAATTGTTTTCTGCTCATTTTCCAAAGTTTTTATATTAGAAAATTTTAAATTGTATTGTTTTATATAACTATACATCAATCCTCATTATTTGCAAATTCCATATTTGTAATTTTTCCCACTCATTATAAATTATTTATAACCTCAAATATCAATATTTGCTGCGCCTTCACAGGAAATTCTCTGCCTTCTTGTTTCAGAAGAGACATGGTCTAGTTAGTGCCACATTTTCCCAATTACTGTACTTATGTTGGTGAGTTTATTGTTTAAAATGTCCCCCACACATACAGCTAGCATTCTTAAGTTCAAGAAGGCTGTGATGTACCTTAAGGAGAAAATCTGTGCTAGATAAGCTTTATTTAGGCAAGAGTTATAGTGCTGTTGGCCATGAGCTCAATGTTAATGAATCAACAGTATAGATTAAATAAGGTGTCTTTAAACAGAAACACACATAAAACAAGCTTCTGTAGTGATGATTAATGAAAATGTGGTGACCAGAGGCTTGCAGGAATTTAATTCTGCATTTCCTCTAGGAGCAATGATTCAGAATTTGCTAATTCAGTGTTCACAATGATGTAATAATAAAACATAATGACCATGAATGAGAATAGACTGAAGTATATATGTGTTTTAAATAAAGATAATAAAATTACATTTTCAATATTATGAGTTTTATAAATGAATACAGGAAATAAATTCAAAGGACTAATATAAATGTAAAAAGACAAAATTAACAATATATAAAAGTTATTTCTCAAAGATATTTTAGTAACATAACATAATCTATCCTTGAAATAAACATCCTAAAAAAATTTGATATTGATCTACATACATCAAAGTGGTGACTAGCTACAGAAAATTTTGAATAATATTAATTCACCAGATTTAATATTTTTCTTTGCATGTTGTTCATAATTATAGCTTATATATCAGATCTTCAATTAAAATCAATTATTGAAAATTCTGAAGAAATATTTTAATATGAAAACAAGTTTCCAAATAAACCATCAAAGTACAAATTTTCAATAAATTTCAACCTGCACTGTCTCTGCTAATTAAGTAGCCTTAAACACTTGTGTATCCAAAGTACTTGATTTAATTTATTTTGCTAAATTGTAACTTCTTGTTGCAAAAGTTAAATTGAAAAATGTTTCATGGATTTGTAAATTTTATAATTGCAAAGGTGAACAAGCAATGTACCAATAATGGCTACTTTTAGAGTTACCTTGGAAAATGAAGATCATTAGGGGTTAAATAATCTTACCAGGAATGTAATTATGATGCACATAAGAAATAATAAGCAATGGTCCTAGTTCAAGAACATTGCTTTCTATCCACAAAAACATATAGTCTTTTAGGGGAAAAATGGTATGTACTCTTCTGTAAATATATCAAAACGAACAGTACTTCAAATTTGGCATTAATTTGTTCCCTGATTCACTCATTCATTCATTTTTTTTCAACAGGTATTTTAACCTCTCACATGCCACACAATAGTTCCAACTGCTGGGAAACAGCAGTGAATAAAAATAGACATAGTAAGCAGGAATTAACATTCCAGTAAGAAGGGAAGTAGATAGTATATGCAAACAAAAAAATAAGATAATTTCAGATGTTGATAGATGCTAAAGGGAAAAAAGGTTGGTATGATAGATGTATATGCTGAGGGAGATGAGGAGATGGTCAAGGAAGGTTTTACATGAAAAATGACATTTGAGCTGAAACTTGAAAACTGAAGACACTGCCCATAAAGAGCCATGATAAGAAGAAAATTTGGGCCTATGTGAAGGACAAATGTGACGCCAGTATGACTATAAGTGCAGGAAGATTTCCGGTACAAATCTATCAATTAGAAAAAAGTCAGAAAACCCAATAGAAAAATAGCCAAAACACATAAACAGGTTCTTCACAAGAGTCAATCCATGTAACCAATAAATATGGCAAGGCCTCAAACTTGACAATCATAAAGGAAATACAAAGCAAAAGTACAATGAGAGGGGCACCTGGGTGGCTCAGTCAGTTAAACGTCTGACTCTTGGTTTCAGCTTGAGTCATGATCTCACGGTCCATAGGTTCAAGTCCTGTATCGGGCTCTGCCCTGAGTGTGCAGAGCCTGCTCAGGATTCTCTCTCTTTCTCTCTCTGTCCCTCCCCCAATTGAGTGCATGCACACGCTCTCTCTCTCTCTCAAAATAAATAAAATAAAACTTAAAAAAAAAAGTACGAGATACCACTATAAACTTATCAGCAAAGTCACTGTTAAAAGGACTGATGATGCCAAATGTTAGCAAGGATATAAACAAACTTGAACTCTCATACACAGCTGGTTGCATTGCCAACTGGTATGTCCACTGGCAACTTGCTTTTTTACTATCTAGTAAATTTGAACATATGTACTTCTAGGTATTTATATGACACAAATATCTATAGCTAACACACACACACACACACACACACATATATATATTTATCAATAGATATGTTCAAGAGTATTTGTAGCCAAAAACAATAAACAACTAAAATATCTATAGGGGCGCCAGGGTGGCTCAGTTGGTTAAGTGTCCCACTTCGGTTCAGGTCACGATCTCAGTCTGTGGATTCGAGCCTGGCATCAGGCTCTGCTGACAGCTCAGAGCCTAGAGCCTGCTTTGGATTCTCCCTCTCTCTCTTCCCCCCGTCCCCCCGCCCCCCTGCTCGCACTCTGTCTCTCTCAAAAATAAACATTAAAAAATTTTAAAATATCTTATAAAGTGTAGAAGAGAAAAATGAAATACAGTAAATTCACATTGTAGAATAGCGTATAGCAATAAAAATGAACAAACTCCTACTACACAAACCTGAGTGAATACCAAAAGAAGCCAGATAAAAAGATACATGTTACATGATTCCATTTAAATAAAGTTTTAAAACAAGCAGAACTAATGTGCAGTGTTAAAAGTTAAGACAGTAGTCAGCTTTGGATCAAAGGGATCTAGTGACTAAGAGTAGCCATTTGGTAGCTTCTTGGGGGCAAGCAATGTTCTTCAAGGGTCCTAACAACTGTGATAGATAATGAATGAGAGGAAGAGATTTCATCATTACCCAGAATATGGTTACTCAGGTGTACTTACTTTGTGAGCTATAGTTTTCACACTTTTTTGTGTATATGGAACAATTCAACAAAGTATGTATTTTAAAAATACATATTACAGTATAAATGATTTGAGGATAGAAATAATGTTTTAGCCTTGTGTAGAAATATGGCTCTAAGAAAAGTAGACTGATTGCATATGTTTTAGAGGTGAACCAGGTAGAACTCACAGATATATTTTGTGTAGGGAATAAGGGAAAGGTAGTGATCAAGACTGACTACTAAGTTTTCAGCCTAAGTAACGGAATCAAAGTTGGTGACCCTCATGTTTCCAGAAAGACAGAACACATGACTGTGTTAGATGTTGCTTAGGATTTCAGTAAGAAGAACAGAGATATATACATTGGATTTAAACATGGAAGTCATCGATGATCTATAAACAACATTAGGTTAGTGGCAGAGATGAAACCCTCATTGGAGCATGCTAAACTGTAATTATGAAGTGAGAAAGTGGAGAAAACAATTTTAGCCAACTTTAAGTAGGTTTCTGTTTTATTTTTAATATGTATTTATTTATTTTGAGAGAGAAACAGAAAGAAGCACAACACAGTCTCTGGCTGTCAGCACAGAGCCCGACATAGGTCTCAATCTCACGAACCATGAGATCATAACCTGACCCAAAACCAAGAGTCAGACTCTTAATGGACTGAGACACCCAGGTGCCCCTGTTCTTGTATTTTGGTCTTTTTTTTTTTTTTCCTTCTGTGACTCAGGAGAACAGAAATGCAAAGAAAGAAAAGAGCAAGCTGGGAAGCGTTGTGAGATTAGAGCAAGTTATGACATATATATTATACAAATGGTTGAGAAAAGAGAGTCTGGTATAAAAATATAAGCTTGACTTATTTAATAATTTTGGTAGACTAGGCCTCATCTACAATGATTCACCTTTCCCCACCACCCCAAAACCAGAAGCCACTTTTTAAGAAAGCTCTTGATACATTACTTGTACAACAAAGAGTTGATTTTTCTATTAAGTTTTGCTACATGTAGGGGAGGAAGTTCCCATTTTTTTCTCTTCATTTCTTTAGCTTTAACAGCTTTACTGAGATATTACTCACATACCAAGAAATTCACCCATTTAAAATGTACAATCATTTCTTCTTATGTCCTGGGTTCCTTAAGGATGCTCAAATGTTATCTGGTACTAATAACATTCAGCATAAACTAAAAAATGTTTTGGAAACAAAACAGAGATACTTTCCTTCTAAACCTTTATTTCAATGATCAATTTTAATGTAAAACGTATTTATTGTACAAAACAAGAATTCAGAAAAAAAAAACAGAAGAAAAACCATTTCCAATTGATATACAGGGAAGAATGCATGGTAACATTCTGAGAAGTAAAATTTTTTGTTCTTAACTTTAGGAATCTTACTGTCATTCTATATCTGTGTGTTCTTCTGGATACGTGAGAAAACCCCTACATGTTTAAACTATTTATCTGTCCAACTACTTGAGGCCAAGAACATTCTTACCAAATATAGGCTTGATCCCTGATTTCTTGCACAGGAGCTGCTGATTCTTAGAGGACATTATGTACTCATGTCTATTGGTACCACTCTAAATGAAAAGATTCCAGCTCAGAGGAGCTGTTAGCACACCTTCAAGGCTACCCTTTTTACGTATTCTTTCTCTTTCCTCCTGTATCCTCACTGTGATTATTCTAAACCTTTATAAATCTCACACCATCTTCCTCATTCTCGAAAAATAAACTTGCCTCCTACTTTACAAGGAAATCTCCATTACTTCTCAATACCTAAAATCTTATCTAAAACTCCTTACTTATTTGCTACAGTTTTAGATCCTGATTCTATTGATGTTTGTTTTTGGTTCTGATACTTCTTGAGGGTTTGCTAAAGCCAGACTTAATGTTTAGGGAAAGACAAAAATCCCTCTCCTCAAGTAATGTTAAGTATCAAGTATTATAAGACAAACACAGGATGCTATGGAAGCAGATGTGGCACACTAACACTTTCAGCTACAGGGTGTCAGGCCACTTAAGAGAGGTGATACCTAAACCAATCCGAAAAATGGTAAGTAGGGGTCAATGCTCTTTCCATGTGCCCCTAGCAGTCTTACTTCCTTTATATACCACTTAACACACCATATTATAATTTATTTGATAAAGTCCTCTACAAGCAAGTGAAAATCCACTTAGGGCAAGGTTCCTATCTATCTTGTTAACCACTGTATCCTGGCATCTAAAAAAGTTCCTGTCAAAGAAAAGCACTGAATATTTGTATCATAAAATATTGGAAATGACAGTAACTTCAGAGTTAGAGTGCCCCGCCAGTGTTGATACTCAAAATATTTAAAAACCAGGATGGCTGTACACTGCTTTTAAGCGAGTTAAATTTGTAGTTAGATAGGAAAATTAAAATATACAGAAACCAATGCAAAATGAGTATACTTATTTCATCTTTCCTTAATGATTTTTCTCAAGTGCTCAATTTAACAAATAATTATTTAGTTTGCCTCTAAACTCTAAAATGCATTTATCCTTAATTTTCTCTGTGATGTAAATTCAACATTCACTGTTCACTCATTTACCTAATTAATAAAGTTGTGCCTATATGTCAACCTTAGATTACACTTAATGACTCAACAGAAACTTATTAAGAGCCTATTATCTGTGCAAATTTGTAATTTAGCTTTACTGTTCATGAACTAGTTTATGCAGATACTTCTGGATAGATTCTAGCTTAATAAATGCTCCTAGATGGGGCGCCTGAGTGGCTCAGTTGGTTAAGTGACCAAATCTTGATTTTGGCTCGGGTCATGATCTCCTGGTTCATGAGACCAAGCCCCAAGTCAGGCTGTGTGCTGACAGTGTGGAGCCTGCTTGGGATGCTATCCCTCTGCCCCTCCCCAACTCATGTGTGTGTGGTGTGTGTGTGCATGTGTGTTCTGTCTCAAAATAAATACACTTAAAAAAAAATGCTCCAAGATGCTCAATAGATATTTTCTTTACTTTTTCTTTCATTTTAATAGTGAAGATAACTGATGAATTTCATCTGAAATCAGAAATCAAAGTTGAATGGAAAGAAACAGCTTATTGGTATAATCAAAAATTGGTATCTTTTGCAGCAACTATAGTCTTCAGCTTTAAAATTTTTTATTTTTTTATTTTTAAAAAAATTTTTTTTTCAACGTTTATTTATTTTTGGGAGAGAGAGAGACAGAGCATGAACGGGGGAGGGGCAGAGAGAGAGGGAGACACAGAATCGGAAACAGGCTCCAGGCTCTGAGCCATCCGCCCAGAGCCTGACGCGGGGCTCGAACTCACAGACCGCGAGATCGTGACCTGGCTGAAGTCGGACGCTTAACCGACTGCGCCACCCAGGCGCCCCTTCAGCTTTAAAATTTTTAAGGGGATAGTTCACAAATAGTAGAAATCTGATAAACTGTTCTAAATGCTAATTTCAAATGTTAGTAATCAATCTGTATACTTTAGATCTATATTGGTTACAAATACCGCAGTTTATTCAGTATATGGAGACTTAAAAATAAAACAACAGACCCAACAAGGATAATTAAAATTAAGTTCTTCAGACAATCTGTCAAATACAATAGTGTTATAAATGGATTAGAATTATATCAGTAGATTGAACAAAGAAAGCATGAATTTCAGATTGGGAGTTATTTCTCCCTACATGTGCCCATTCTCAACTGACTTTTATCTAATCTATTTGCCATGGAAGTCATATAGTTGATTTGCTTAAAGGTAAAATTTTGTTCCACTAATGTTGTGGAATAACGATCTTCAATTAAGTTCACCATTTCCTTTAAATCACAAGACACAAGAATAGTTATCTCAAGATAGTCTAATTAGAGAATTTCAACTTGTCATTCGAAATGATTTATACACTGTCATTGATGTTTCTCATTTTAGAAATAAGTGTCATAATTCTAATAAAGAGTGATGACTTTCTTATCTTGGGTGCTAGTAACTACATAATTATTGTTTCAAGAATCACTACACAAATATTGAGAAAATGAATCACCAAAGAGTTTTAAAATGAGAACATGAAAATGGAAGTAATTTTAAATTACATAATGTAAAACTGAGAGCATGCTTCTTCAACATATCACACCAAAATCTGCAAAGTAAACATGACACACTAGGAATAGGAATAAGTTGGAATTCTTACCCTGAAAGGGAACAAACTAAAGGTTTTTCTCAGTTTGTCCAATTCTCAATTTCTTTAGAGTCTTTTCTTCTTTTGGCCTCGGAGAAAACTTTGGGCCACCTTTCTGCACGATGAAATGGAGAAGACAAGGAGGCACATTAGTTTCATAAAAGACTTGCAAAATTCCCATATTCATCCTCCACCTTACATTTAGGGCCCTCATAGCCTCGCCATTATCTTTCTGGGAAGATTAATTCCCATTTCCACTGTGGACTCTTCTCCACAGAATATATTCTGTGCTGAAGCTTCTTGGTGTTCATTCCTTTGGTAACATGTTCATATCTCATTTCTTTCAGAATATTTGTTGAAATCTTTTATCCATTGATGACTCCCCAACCCTTTCTTTTCCTGTTATGTGTATATTCTTATTTTTTTATTGTAATCTTAATGGAAGGAAAAGACATAAATAAATCAGCCTGTAATCCTGAACAGAACTTGGCAATTTGCTTTCTTACCAATACATTATGAACATTTCCCATGTCATTTACTGCCTACATTATTTAAGCATAGGCGTGATTTTAGTTTTGAAGCCAAAGTTACATTTTTTACTCCTCAGTTATGTATTTACACAGTTCTAATGAAATTCAAAGTAAATATCACAGTATTTTTCCAATATTGGAATCACTAGATGATTTTTTTGTGTTTTGTTAGTGATTTAGAGACCTTCACTATCTATTTTTTCTTTTGTTGCCTGTGCTTTTTGTGGTCATATAAAAAACTCATTGCCAAATCCAATGCCATGAAGGTTTCTCCTGTTTTTCTCTAAGACTGTATAGTGTTAGCTCTTACATTTAAGTTTTCGATCCATTTTTACTTAATTTTTGTATATGGTGTGAGGTAAGGGTCCAACTTCATTGTTTTCAACACCAATGGCTGAAAAAACTGCCATTTCCACATTGAATGGTCTTGGCATCTTTCTTGAAAATCATCTGACCATTTATATGAGGGTTTTGGGGGGCTCTCTATTCCATTGATTTATATGTATGCCTTTAGGTCAGTGATATACTGTTTTGATTCTGTAGCTCTGTAACATGTTTTGAAACCAGCAATGTGAAACCTCTAGTTTGTTACACTTTCTCAAGATTGATTTGGCTATTCAGGGATTCCCTTGAATCCCTTGGATTCCATATTAATTTTAAGATGAATATTTTCCATTTGCTTGATAATAGTCATCCTAGTGGGTATGACAGTAATAATTTTAATTCCAATCATCTATTTCCTTAATATATATTTTTTTCGATTCTATCAGTTAGTGAAGGAGTTAAGTTAAAAATCTGCCAGTATTGTGTGTTTATCTCTTAGTTCTATCTAGCTATGCTTCATATATTGTGAAGGTGTTTTATTAGATACACACAAACCATTTATCTTCTGGTGGAAATAATACTTTTTTTTTTTCCTGAAAGTCTGCTTTGTCTCACATTAATATATCAAGCTACTTTCTACTTCAGCTTACTCATGATCAATATTTTTTCATCCTTTGCTATTTTCCACAGATCACTTATAATCAGCATTTTTCTTAATCCAATATGACAGTCTTTGTTCTGAGTACTCTACATACATTTAATATAATACTGATATATTTGGTTTTAAATATATCATCCTTCAGTGTGTAAAGCAGTAAAATGAATGTCGCCTAAGTCTATTTTTCCTAAATCTTTTCATTAAAATATCACTAGAAGAAGTAATCAAAATTATTAACATTATGTATTACCAATATTTAAAATTTTTATTATTTTCTCAGCAAAAAATTTGAGACGGATATAATTTAGGTCATGTGGGGAAAAAGCATACTTTCTCTAACTCTTAACTAAAGGACCATTTCATAAACATAGTATGTATGTACATATGTGTGTGTGTGCATATATATATATATATATATATATATATATAGCATATATACATATACACACAGACACAAAAACATATCTGCCTTGATATTTTATAGTTGATCATTTCTTTATTGCTCTACATTTCTCTTCTGAAAAAAATGAATAAACCTGCCTCACAGTTTTGTAAAGATGAAAGATGGGGCGCCTGGGTGGATCCATCGGTTAAGCGTCCAACTTTAGCTCAGGTCATGATCTCACAGCTTGTGAGTTTGAGCTCCAAGTCGGGCTCTGTGCTGACAGCTCAGAGCCTGAAGCCTGATTCGGATTCTAGGTCTCCCTCTCTCTCTCTCTGCCCCTCCCCCACTCATGCTCTCTCTGTCTCTTTCAAAAATAAAACATTACAATAATTTTTTTAAAAGATGCAACATAATTATGATCTTATAAAGATTTTTGTTGACTTTTAGAAACAATGGATTATGGAATATTCTGCTAATTCACTTAATATCAAGACGCAAAGATTTTTTTCCCTAGGCTTCTTCCTCTTTTCCTCAATCTAGGACATTATTTTCACCCTAAATCAAAGATATCCATATGCATATTTTTTAAAGTAAGTTTGCTCTATCTGGAAAGCTGTAGTTGTCTTCTGCCTAGCTGCATAGACAAAAAAACCTTTTTTATTCTCTTAAGACTGTTTAGACTATGTTTGATAACTTAAAAAAATATATTGATGAAAATATTAAATATTCCAACTTAGTGAATGATATATTCAATGTCAAGAAATAATTACATTTTTCATGAATATAGATGTTATTGGTAATTTAAATCGTATTTCTGTTGCTAATAAATTACCAAGTTAAAAAACAAGATTTGGTGTAAATGTAGTCATTTCATTTCCATTTTCATCTAAACAGTATTAAAAATCAAAATCGGGGGCGCCTGGGTGGCGCAGTCGGTTAAGCGTCCGACTTCAGCCAGGTCACGATCTCGCGGTCCGGGAGTTCGAGCCCCGCGTCAGGCTCTGGGCTGATGGCTCAGAGCCTGGAGCCTGTTTCCGATTCTGTGTCTCCCTCTCTCTCTGCCCCTCCCCCGTTCATGCTCTGTCTCTCTCTGTCCCAAAAACAAATAAACGTTGAAAAAAAATTAAAAAAAAAAAAAATCAAAATCAAAAAATAGTAAAAGGATCATCTGGCTTCTAAAACTCTTCATTTTGAGCAATCACCTCAGTCACTAAGCTCAACATATCAATGATTTTCTCAACATATTTTCTCAATAAGTTATTTCCAGGTAGTTCTAGTACTGCCTTATCTCTGATCTTTAAACTTTTATATTAGCTAACAAAGGTATTTGAAACATATCAGTTCATTTGAGATAATAAATACATCAAACTGTCTTGTCAGAGAAAAAACAACCAAAAACTTCTTTAAGTTGAAAATTTGGATTATTCCAGGAAAAGTACTTGTAGCATGGGATAAGGCAAGGACTTTTCTTATCATGCCTGGAAATAATGTACAGCAATGCAATTCATTATAATTTAGAAGAATAATTAAGAATTTTGATATTAGTTTAGGATGATCTTTGGAGAAAAAAGTTTTTTTTTTTTTTTTTTATTTCAGGCACAAAGGGCTTTGATTACTACTAAGGAACACTCGGTATCAAAATAATATCTTTCTGTCACATACTCTAAAAAAAATTACGATGCAATAATATAAAAAAAATTGTGACTTACTATGATGATATCCATTATCTGGACATACAGGATCCTCTTCTAAATGTGATTTCATTTTAAGACAAAATAATGTAACAAGAGTCATAATTCTCAAACTGATGGAGAATCTTTCCAGGGTTCCCCAATTAAGTGAGAATTTTTAAATTAAAAAAATATATCAATGATAAAATAAAAAAGTATATATATAAGATCACAGTCAGGTCAACTCAATGAAAACTGTATATAAATGAACAAAGATACCAAATTTCATTGCCTGAGTTGGCAATGTTTATAGGAGCTGGTGGAAAAACAGGCTGGGCTAGTTTTAGAATGGCTTTTTAAAACATGCTAAGGAGTCATTTCAGGAGTTTGAGAAGAGAACTGTAATGGCAACATTTACATTTTTAAAAGATCATTTTAGATATCAATATAAAGAATAAGTTGGAAGCCGAAAGACAAAAACTAATTAGAAGAAACTATTATAATAGTTATATTAGTATAACTATTATAGTCATACTATATAGTATATTATAAACTACAGTATAATATATAACATAACAAATTATGTTATAAAGTATATATTATACATAAACTATGTAATACATATAGTACATATTACATATATTATATAATAGTTCTATTATAATAGAAAACTGTAGCACAGCAAGGATTATGAATTAGGATTTGAAAGACAGCTAAGAAGTAGGATCCATAAAACCAGGTGAACAGATTGGCTATGGGATGAGAGGGAGGAGTTTCTTAAAGCCAGAGGGGATTATTATAAAATGACTGTAGAGGGGTGCCCAGGTGGCTCACTTGGCTGAGTGTCCAACTCTTGATTTTGGCTCGGGTCATAATTGCCTGATTCGTGGAATAGAGCTCAGCGTCAGGCTCCAAGTGCAGAGCCTGCTTGGAATCCTCTCTCTCTGCCCCTTCTCTGTGTGTTCATGTGCTCTCTTGCTCTCTCTCTTGCTCTTGCTCTCTCTCTCCCTCTCAAAATAAATAAATAAACTTAAAAAAATATAGGGGCGCCTGGGTGGCTCAGTCAGTTGAGTGTCTGACTCTTGATTTCTGCTCAGGTCATGATCCCAGGATTGTGGGATTGAGCTCCACATCGAGCTCTGCACTGAGTGTGGATCCTGCTTGAGATTCTCTCTTTCTCCCTCGGCCCCTCCCCTGTTCACACTCTCTTTCTAAAATAAAAATTGTAAAAATAGAAAAAAAGTTAAAGACTGTAGAGAAAATGATTAATATTAGTGAATTAAAATCACATCTTTTTTTGTACTTTTAAGAATCAACTATACATAGGCAATTTAAAAATCTACACTAGGAAATTATGTCTTTAACTTTGCAACTACTATAAATTCAACAATTTTACTATATAATCTGAGTTGTGCAATGAGTTTGGAAAATTTTCCTCTCCTTTGCTATATAATCTTTTTAAACAATCTACCTTAATTTCTTTCTCCAGATCCTACAGAAGCTTAAAGTCATTCTTTCATTGTTGTTTATTTGGTAGCTTTATAAAATGTCTTTTCTCTGACAAACTGACTTTGCCTTCTTGGTTTTTACAGTGCAGATGTCAAAGTCTCAGAATTATTTCTTCTCTCCTCATTCTAAATAGGAAAAAAAGTTTTCATAGGCACATATAGAAACTGTCACAAAAAATTAATGGGACGGAATTGCTGGTCTTAATCCACATGACTGATAGCCCTGTGATAGCTTTTACGTCCTTACACATTTAAATAGTCATTTTGGGGGTGCCTGGGTGGCTCAGTAGGTTAAGCATCTCACTCTTGATCTCATCTCAGGTCTTGATCTCAGGGTCATGAATTCAAGCCTTGTGTTGGGCTCTGTGCTAGGAAAAGGCATTTTGCCTGTTTGATCTCAGTATCTAAGACAATGTCTGGCACATGGTAGGTGCTAAATAAATATTTGTTAATTACGGAATTAATGAATTCATATCTCAAATAGCAAGAGTATAACTGTCAAGCCTCAGAGGAGACTTGCTCTTACTTCATTTGATAAGAGTATAGGATTCCCTCTATTGGATGTTTTTTCTTTCTCTGCGCAATCCTACCACATTCTGGATTCTCTGTTGATGTCCTCATATTTATTCTCCCTACTTTAGGGCTGTTCAGGTTTATCAAATTTTTCTTCACCTACATGTTTCCAAAAGAAAATCACTGCACTTAGTTACTGTGCATATGACACTCACATTTTTATTTTTTTAAAAAACGAAAACTCTGTCAGAAGCTAATTCCGATTGAATACAAAGCATTTCAAGTCAAAAAATTATGAAGCACAGATTGTATGTCCAGAGCAAGGTTAGCTGCTAGAGACAGTAGTATCTCTTTTATAAATGGAATGTAAATGGCATAGTAATCTGAAATCCACTAACATTCATCCCATTGAAAAGGACATGAACAAGCTCTCCTTTCACAGATGGGAACTTGATTATCATTCTTTCTCTCTTTGAATTCATATTTTTATCTCACTTCTCCCACATAACTTTATCCTAACATTTTAGTGTTTGAAAATATTTTAAACTGACCATCCTATTACATTTTCCTGTAACAATAGCAAAAAAATATATATATATATATTTTTTTAAATCCTCAGAACATAAGTTCCAAAAATTTTCTTTAGTATTGTGTTATCATTAAATTATTAGACTACTAATGATCAAATAACAAACGTATTACAAATTATGATCATTATAAAATATCAAGTCAGTTCTTACTGGAAATGCATCTCATAAAGAAATAGATAGGGCCTTCTCTCCGATTAGATCATGTATCCAGGATTGATACTATTTATTGCTAAGAAAGTGATACTTTCTTCAATACTATTTATTGAAAGAAACAGTTTGCGTTAATTCTGTTCTTCCATTTTGTATTCTTCTATACTAAGTATTTGGGAGTAGAAGGATTTCTGGTTATAACCACCATTCTTTTGAACCACTAAGCCATGTATCAAAAATCACATAGAGGTATCTCATCAAAAATTATTTCTAATAAGCTGACAATTCAATTGAGTCCTGCAATACTTTCGAAGGCCTTTGGAAATTGCCACTCTTGTAAAAGAATTAGTTACCCAGTCATTAGAATCACTCACTTTCTTAACAGATTTAGGTCAGATTAAAGGTATTGCTTTATTTGTAGAGTGGGAGAGGGACATGACCAAAGAAGAAGGGGGAAAGATGTCAGATTTAGGCACACTCTAAGGCAAATCAACTTTAGAGAAGAAAACATACAAGTGGACAACCTGAGAATTAGTACCCTTGAACTATACTTTATGTAAAGGGTATGTATGGAAACCCTCCATGTACCTTGCAAAGTGAAAGGTTAGGGATTTGAAGAGCGTTGCTTCAGGATACACACACATTTGGGTACAGTGTAACAAGTCATGACTTTAAGTAGTTCACATCCTTTTGTGTATGTTACCTGTTTTTCCCCCACCTTGGGTGTGTGTGTGATGATGTATGGGAGAAAATCATTTTAATATAAAAATAACTTTGTTAACAAAAACCCATCTTTTTCATAATTATAGTAACAAGGTATGTATTTTTTTTTAATTTTTTTTAACGTTTATTTATTTTTGAGACAGAGAGAGACAGAGCATGAACGGGGGAGGGGCAGAGAGAGAAGGAGACACAGAATCGGAAACAGGCTCCAGGCTCCGAGCCATCAGCCCAGAGCCCGACGCGGGGCTCGAACTCACGGACCGTGAGATCGTGACCTGAGCTGAAGTCGGACACTTAACCGACTGAGCCACCCAGGTGCCCCAAGGTATGTATTTTAAATACAAATTGGCTCTCATCAAATTAACTTTAAAATAATTAGCTAAGTCATTTTCTCTTTACTCAGAAAAGATAAAAATGCATTTCCTTCTTCAACAAGTCTCAAATTATTCTAAATTGTGAATGAAAGTTGAAAAATAGAGATCATTGCCATATCTACAAATTAGAAACCAGATAATCACTTTATTTCTGATGATTTGGGGTGCCTCAGCCAATTTTATTAACATTCCTCAAAACTCTGCTATCCAAAACAAACTGTTTGGTGGTCTTTTAAGTTTGTAAAGACATTACCGAGGCAATCAAAAACTAAATGACTCATGTCCAAAATATTAAAAACACTGCTCTCTTCCAGACCGATAAATTGACTTTTTTAAAAATTACATTTAGATTTTAACCTATTTTAAAAATAGGATGTAATTTTAAGCTGCGTGTGGTGTTTATTCACAACAGCTGTTAATTTTCACTTAAATCAAAAAGAGAAGGTTATCAACAAAAACATATTTTAACGTTAACCCTTGAGGGACGCCTGGGTGGCTCAGTCGGTTGGGCTTCCGACTTAGGCTCGGGTCATGATCCCACGCTTCGTGGGTTCGAGCCCTGTGTTGGGCTCTGTGCTGACAGCTCAGAGCCTGGAGCCTGCCTCGGATTCTGTGTCCTCCCTCTCTCTCTCTGCCCCTCTCCTGCATGTACTCTCTCTCTTTCTCTGTCTCCCCCCCCCCCCAAAAAAAAGTTAACCCTTGAGTCGAACCCATCCTTTGATCAGAGATGACAGGTGGGGTGATGAATCAAAACGGTATGTAAAAACATCTTCTGACCTTAACCAATATTTAAGCCTTCAGTTGACAAAATACTAAGTAAGAGGGTGGCGAAGGGCGTCATTGTTGCTAATTGGCGGTTAATGAGGATAAATTGCCTACATTTACCGTCTTCTCCTTTATTTTTTTTTTTAGGCAGAAATAGCCGCAGAGCTTGAGGGGATCCACCTGACTGCGACCTCCAAGGACAGTAACGAATTCAACAACTCGCGACTCCGCAGCTCAGGGATTATCATCTAGAAACGACCAAAGGCCGTAGCAACTCTAGGGCAGCCGGGTACAATTCCCAAATCCCAAAGCTTGGCACTAAACTCAAAAAATTAGATTTTTTTTTTTTTTAAAGCAGTGTTCTGAATAACTATGGGACCATGAGTAATTCGCCGAGCTTGTGTTTCAAACGATAGCCTGAAAATTCGCAGCAGCGCCCAGGAAACGGAGATGGGGAGCTCTGCACAGCTTCCTGCCGCCCCCCTCGTCCCGAAAGCATCGTTACAGGTTTCTCAACTCCCAGCCACAGCGAGGCGAGAGCTTTATAAACCCTGAACGGCGCTGAGAGGACCCAACACGCACCACAAACGCTCGGGGACCCCCAAGCGGTCGCTGAGTGAAAAGAAGTCGCTGGAGGACTGCTGAAAAACAAGCCACCGACTCGACCGCCACAGCGGCGGGTAACGGCCCTTACCCAACTACAGCTCCGCCTTCACCTCCGCCTCCGCCTCGCCTCCGCCTCCGCCTCCGCCTCCTAGCGTCGCCGCGGCCCCGCCCCGCCGCGGAGGCTCACGGGACACGTAGTACGCCGCGCCCACATCCTCCTTCCCCCACCCCTCAAAGCTGTGCCTTCTGGAATGCCCTGTCAGCTCCCTTCGGCCTGACTTCCGGTTTGCTCGCGCGGCCCCGGCGTCTAGCCTGAGAACAGCTGGGGCCCTACTTCCGGCGGTGCGCTGCTTCCAGCCCCCCTGTACAGCGCTTTCCCTTCGCGGAACGCGAGGCGGCTGTCGGTCGGCGGACGCTGACGAGGCGGGTGCCGGCGGGCCTGGGTCTCGCGCGCGTGTTGCTGGGTAACGGGCCTTCTGCCGGGCCGGCTCGGCCTCTTCTGCCTAGCGTTGGCCCTCCTTCCAGAACCTCCCCGGGCCCCAGCCGACGGGCCGGGCTGCGCCCACTGCGGGGCAGCCGAGGCCAAAGAAATGGGAATCCTTCCGCGGCGTTCCCGGAGCGGCTGCCTTCTCTGGGGAAGCGGCGGTGTCTTCGAGGAAACCGGAAGCCCGCGGTGACCTCTGGCGACCCGGTTTGTTTTCGGTCCGTTTCCAAACACTGGGGAATCGAAACTCGGCGGCCCTGGGGGCGGCCCTACGGAGCCTGTCTTCGGGGTGAGTGACTCGATTCGACCGGGCTAAGGGTGCGGGCAGTGTCGGGATCAACCTCCGCTGCTGTTGGTGCTCGGAAGAGACACGTCATTTTCTTCACAAACCCTTGCCCTCTCCTTTGACTAGGGAGCGGCCCGCCCCTGGGCATCCCTAACTCCTATTTGATTTGCACGCTAGCTCTTCCAAGCCTTCCGTCCTCCTTCACTTTATTTCCCCCTTTGGCTTATTTTCTTTTCATATTCTGAATTAATGGAGCGCCTTTAGTTTCATTTCATTCATTGAAATTGCATTTCTGTCGGAAACGGAAGAAGGCTGTGTAGCTAGGACGCTACTGCCTGGGGCATCCAAGCAGTGGACTTCACGTTAACGAGGCTAACTAACAGTAGGTAATTCGTCGTTTCTCCAGTGTCTGACCTGTGTGTTTGGCATGATTTTTCGATCATTTGTTGAGTTACTACTACATGCACGGTAGGTAGACTGTCGTTTCCTACAAACAAGGAACTTAGATACTCAAAAGCGAGGTGAAGTGTTAACTAAAACTGTAATACGAGTGTGTTGTTGGAGATACGCTAAGATGATCAAAGGTAGTGACGGTTTAGGATGGAAATAGACCCGTGCCTCTCAAACACAGGAAACATTTTCATTTTTACTATGGAATTTTGAATTGGGTTGCTCGAGATCTCAGTATATAATTTAAATTCTAGTTTTCTAAACGTGCCATATCTAATTTCCCAACCTCTTGTGGTCGCTCCCTCCTTCATCTTTAAGTTAGGAATGATAATCCCTCACGGGGTCATTAGAAAATTTTAATGCGATATTATTTATTAAATGGGAAGTTTTTATACATGTAAGGTTTTAGTATTAAAGAGAGAGTGTGGTGTAATGGGAAATGCACTGGATTAAGTCAGAACAGTAATTCAGGATCTGAGTGCTGAATTTTCCACTTAATCGCTTGGCACTGGTTGGGGGACCAAATCTCTTCTTTTTCCTATCTCCCAAATGAGAGTTATGTTTACTTTTCACCGCACCGACGCATAGTTTCTAAGAGTTTTGCTGGCTCTGGAATCAACTGGCCGGTTTTCATTCCTTGGCTTCCCCACTTTCTAACATTTGCCTCTTAGTCAATCCACCTGTGATAACAGGAAATTCTTGCCCACATCAGAGGTCTTCTGCAGATTTAACGAATCGTCATGAAGAAGAGAAAAGTAGTTCCCCTAAAAGCTGCCTGACCTACCGTAAACCATCGGTAAATACTGTCAACACAACATTTTCATGATGATATGAAATGTGATGAGGTTTTTCTTAATCCATGAAGTAATAAAACCAATGTAATTTACTTTTTTCTCTTGTGGTATTTATATTCTGGATTATAGTTCTGTTATCACTATTGGAGAGTAGTTACTGCTATACTAATAACACTTGATGTATATAAGTGCTCAATTCCATTAAGATGTGTTACTTTATGAAAAGAATAAAAAGTAGATTGCTTTTTGTACTTATGCTAACCCTGAGGAAGTCTTATGATTCCCTAGTCATAAGTGTTACTTCTGGACTGTTGCAGTTTAGTGACACTCAGGGTTATAGAAACGAAAACGGAGTTGTTTATATTGTATATCCGATGCTGAGTATATTTGGGGCACTTACTGAATTGTAGGACATTTGAGTGCTGAGATCCATAGAGTGACAGTCTCTTGAAAAAAGGCACTTGATTATCTCTTCTTTGTAAACTAGGTAGGCCATTCCTGCCCCTAATTATTTGATTAAAAATGGGGAACGAGGAGTAAGTGTTGGTCCATTTGCCTCCATCAGACTTAATCTTTGCCCCGTAGTGTCTTGACTGATCCTATGAAGTGGGTTAGGGATAATTTAGCTTTTCAGAAGTAGAAGGATGATGGAAATATGAGGCTCAGTTCAGGAGGCAATATAGAATAGAGGAAAAGAGGTAAACATTTCTTGATTCCAACCCTAGCTCTGCCGCATACCACCAGTACGACTACAGGGAAATGAGCCTCACCTCTTTAGAGCTTCAGTTTCTTCATCTGTGGTGGTGATAACAACTTTCTAGCCAAGATTGGTGTGGATCTGAGGTAAGCTTTGTGCTATACCATTTAGTCAGTTTCTGGAAAAAATGTGAATTCTTTCGGTCTGTTTAGGTTGCTGTTTTATATCTGCATTAAATTTTGCCTTCACAATTTCGGAAGGTGGGATCTTAGTGATGTAGTTCAACCCTGTCATTTTATTGGTGGGAAAATTTAGATCGAGAGAGGTAAACCTGTCAGTAATCAAGGTGGCAGATTGTAGACTAGAGTCTGGGTTTCTGAATCTCTGGTCAGTGTTCTTTCTACCACTGAGCTCTGCCTTTTCCAGATTCTTATTAGAAAAAATCCGAATCCATGTTGTATTGTCTCTCAGAATGTTGTATTAAGAGCACAGATTTAGCAGAAAGCTTATATGGGTTCACATCCCAGCTTTGCCACTGATTACTTATGTAGCTGTAGGTAAGGTATTTAATTTTTTTAAGACCTTGGCTATAAATTAGGATAAGAGTTCCTTCCTAAGAATCTAGAAAATGCCTGTGGAAGCACTAGTGCCTGGCATATGGTAAGCGATGGATATGGTAAATACCATGATGATGAAATATGACAGGATAATCCTATGTTTTCCTAGTTAAAAAAAAAAAAAAAGACCTGTCTGGTGTCAGAAGATACTTCTGTGTTTTCTAACATCTCACAACCCTGTATGTATAGCATGTCTCACCTTGGGCTCTTAATGTTGATTGTAGTGAAGATTGCAATTTAGGATTTTCTAGAATAATTCTTACAGCGTTTGAATGTTTTTTTCTTGGTCTCTCCCTTAGCCTCAGGAACTACTCTTGCTACTTTTTACCCACCTTATGTGGCAAATACGTTGCTCTTTCTCCATTATCATTGCAATATTGTGATTTATAAGAAATGTATATTTGATCATTTAGATAGCCAAAATACGTTTCTCATATGTATTTGGCTTTTGTCCACAGTTCTTGGCCCACAGCTCCCCAAACCCTTGGAACTTTCTGAGGGTAAGAGGTATGGGATCATCTTTTGTCCTATTTGGTCACTTAACAACCTCTTTTACTGAAGTTGCTTCAGAGCCATGAAGGTGAAATGGGTGTCTTCTCATTCATAACCAGTCCCTGTTTACTGAAACTATGTTTATGGTAATGAGATGACTTTGGACAGCAACTAAGGATGGGGCTGATTGCCAAGGAAACCAACCATGTAATTAGAGGGTTGGAGCTTTCAGTCCCACCAAGGTTGGTAGAGGGAAGGAGCTGAAAGTTGGATCGATTGCCAATGGCTTAATCATTTCTGTGTAAGGAAGCCTTTGTGAAAACCTAAAGAGGAGAGGGTTCAGAGAGCTCCCAGAACTTTTTCACATGCCACTGTGCCAGCCTCAAACTCCAGGAGGACAGAGCTGCTTTGTTCAGGACCTATGTATCTGTGTGGTCGGAAGCACAGGTAACAACCTAGGCATACAATTAGCGTCCAGAGTAGAGGGCAGTCTTGTGGCACCAAGCCCTTTACCTGTGGAATATGTTGCTGTCTCTGGGTAGATCATTTCAAAATGGAGTTGAATTGTAGAGAGCTTTGCTTATTGATAGTGTAGAATCATCTGCTCCTCATGTTGGGATTGGCTGACCAGAACACGTTTTAATCATTCTTGGGAATTTCATTGTTCTCAGCAATAACTGTCAACATCTTTCACCGAAACCCTTTTTAATTCTCTTTTAATTTGTACTTTTCTTATGTAAACATCTAAGAAGAGTCAGTTTAATTCCAAATGTATAAAATATTTGCATTATATATTTCCTATAGGTAAATCTGTCTGATTCTCCTATACTATTGTGACGAGAGAGATAATGAAGTTGCTTTCTATAATTTTAAAAACAAAATCTCCATGCAAAAGTTAGGTGTTGTTTACCAATTGATAATATAAAACTAACCATGCCCACAATTGTTTAATAATACTAGTTACAGTTGGAATTCTATAAATCGCATAATAGCCACTTTGTAGAGTAATGACTCTCAAATTGGATAGGGACTTAAAATCATATGGGATGATTATTGAAAGTTCAGTTTGACATTTTCATCCCAGATATATATCTATATCTATATGTAGATATACATATAGATATGTCTATAGATGTATATATATCTATATCTATATATACTGACTTGCATAGATCTGCAGTGCAGTCTAGCAGTCACTATTTTTGTTTATTTGTTTTCCATTATCATTTTATTTATTTACTGAAATATAGTTAACATATAATGTTATATTAGTTTCAGGTGTAAAATATACTGATTTAACAACCATATACATTATGCTGTGCTCATCCCTACCCCTCTGGCAACCATTAGTTCTCTGTATTTATGGGTCCATTTCTGCTTTTGTTCTTTTGTTTTTTAGATTGTACATCTAAGTAAAATCATGTAAGATTTGTCTTTGACTTATTTCATTAGCATGATGCCCTGTGGGTCTATCCCTGTTGTCACAAATGGCAAGATCTCATTCTTTTTTATGGCTGAGTAATATTCCATTGTGTGTGTATGTGTGTACCGTATCTTCATTATCCATTTGTCTATCAATGGACACTTAGGTTGTCTCCATATCTTGGCTGTTGTAAATTCTACAGTAAACATAGGGGTGCATATATCATTTCAAATTAGTGTTTCCATTTTTGGGGGGAATTACGGAGTGATATGGTTTTTCTATTTTTAAATGTTTTTTTTCTATTCCATTCTATTCCAGAATATGTGTTTTTCTATTCCATCATGTTTTCCACAGTGACTATACCAATTTACATTTCCACTAGGGAATGTACTAGGGCCTCTTTTTCTATGCATCTTTGCCAACACTTAATATTTTTTGTGTTTTTGATAGTAGCTATTCTGACAGTTGTAAGGTTCTATATCCTTGTGGTTTTGATTTGCATTTCCCTGATGGTTAGTGATATTGAGCATCTTTTAATGTATCTGTTGGCCGTCTGTATGTCTTCTTTGGGTAGATGTCTATTCAGGTCCTCTCCCCATTTTTTGTTCATATTATTTGGGATTTTTTAGTGTTATATAAGTTTTTATATTATCACTATTAACCCCTTATCAATACGCCATATGCAAATCTCTTCTCCCATTTGGTAGATTGCCCTTGTGTTTTGTTGATGGTTTCCTTTGCCATGTGAGTTTGTTTATTTTGGTGTAGCCCCAATAGTTTATTTTTGCTTTTGTTTCCCTTTCCTGAGGAGACATGTCTAGAAAAATGTTGCTAAGTCTAATGACAGATTACTGCCTAGATTTTCTTCTAATTTTATGGTTTCAGGTCTCACATTTAGGTCTTTAATGCATTTTGAGTGTATTTTTGAGTGTATTTTTGTATATGGTGTAAGAGTGTGGTGCAGTTTCATTCTTTTGCATATAGCTGTCTAATTTTCTCAATACCAGTTGTTGAGGAGACTATCTTTTTCCCCGTTGCCTAGTCTTGTCTCCATTGTCATAGATTAATTGACCATGTCAGCATGGGTTTATTTCTGAGCTCTCTATTCTGTGTCTGTTTATGTGCCACTACCATACTATTTTGATTACTGTAGCTTTGTAGTATATCTTGAAATCTGGAATTGTAGTATGTCCAGCTTTGTTCTTCTTTCTCAAGACTGCTTTGGATATCCAGGGTCTTTTATGATTCCATACAAATTTTAGTATCATTTGTTCTAGTTCTGTGAAAAATGCTATTGGTATTTTGACTGGGATTGTATTAAATCTGTAGATTGCTTTGTGTATAGGATGTACATTTTAACAATACTTTTCTAACCCAAAAGTATGGGATATGTTTCATTTGTGTTGTCTTCAAGTTCTTTCATTGTTTTATAGTTTTCACTGTACAGATCTTTCACTTCCTTGGTTAAGTTTATTAGGTGTTTTGTTCTTTTTGGTTCAATTGTAAATGGAACTGTTTTAATTTCTCTTTCTGCTACTTTTTTATTAGTGTATAAAAACAACAGATTTCTGTATATTAATTTTGTAAACTACAACTTTACTGAACTTGTTTATTCTAATTTTTGGTGGAGTCTTCAGGTTTTTTTTTTTTTTTATGTCTAGTGCCATGTCATCTGTAAATAATGACAGTTTTACTTCTTACCAGTTTGGATGCCCTTTATTTCTTTTTCTTGTTTGTTTACTAGAACTTCCTAGGCTAGGACCTTCCAGTACTATGTTGATTAAAAGTGGTGAGAACAGACACTCTTGTCTTGTTCCTGATCTTGGAAGAAAAGCTCTCAGGTTTTCACTATTATGATGTTAGCTGTGGGGTTTTCATATATGACCTTAATTATCCTGAGGTATGTTCTCTCTAAACCCACTTTGTTGAGAGAGTTTTTATTATGAACAGCTGTTGAATTTTGTCCAGTGCTTTTTCTGGATCTATTGAGATGATCATCTTACTTTTATCCTTCATTTTGCTAATGTGGTATGTCACATTAAGTTGATTTGTGGATATTGAACCATCCTTCATACCCAGAAGAAATCCCATATGATTGTGGTGAATGATCTTTTTCATATATTTTTGAATGCAGTTTGGTAAAATTTTGTTTGAGGATTTTTGCTAGTATTTGTTTGACTTCATCAGAGATATTGACCTGTAGTTTTCTTTTCTTTTCTTTTCTTTTTTTTTTTTTTTTGTAGTGTCTTTGTCTGCTTTTAGTATCAGGATACTGCTGGCTTCATAGAATGAATTTGGAAGTTTTCCTTCCTCTTCTGTTTTTGGAACGGTTTGAGAATAAGTATTAATTCTTTAAATCTTTGGTGGAATTCACCTGGTGAATCCATCTGGTCCAGGATTTTGTTTGTTCAGAGTGTTTTAAGTTAATGATTCAATTTTATTACTAGTAATTGCTTGTTCAGATTTTCTATTTTTCCTGACTCAGTGTTGGAAGATTGTGTTTCCAGCAGTTTATCCATTTCTTTTCAGTTGTTTGTCCAGTTTGTTGATAGATAGTTTTTCATAGTAGTCTCTTAAAATCTTTTTTGTCTTTAAGTGATATCAGTTGTTATTTCTCCTCTTTCATTTCTGACTTTTTTGGGGGCCTCTCTCCTTTTTTTCTCTTTATGAGTCTGGCCAGAGGTGTATCAATTTTGATTGTCCCTTCAGACAACCAGTTCTTTATTTCATTAATCTTTTCTATTGTTATTTGGTCTCTATTTCGTTTATTTTGGTCTATTTCGTTTATTTCTGCTCTGATCTTCGTTACTTTCTGCCTTCTAGTAACTGTGGACATTGTTCTTCTTCTGGTTCCTGTAGGTTATTGTTAGATTGTTTATTTGAAATTTTTCTTGGGGCTCCTGGGTGGCTCAGTTGGTTAAGCCTCCGACTTGAGTTCCGGTCATCATCTTGCAGTCTGTGAGTTCAAGCCCTGTGTCCAGCTCTGTGCTGACAGCTCAGAGCCTGAAGCCTGCTTCTGATTCTGTGTCTCCCTCACTTTCTACCTCCCCCTGCTTGTGCTTTCTCTCTGTCAAAAACATTAAAAAATTTTTTTCTAATTAAAGTTTTTTTCTTGATATAGGCCTGTATTGCATTAAATTTCCCTCTTAAAACTACTTTTGCTGTGTCCCAAAGATTTTGGACCATTCTGTGTTCATTTTCATTTTCTCAGTGTATTTTTTTTAAGTTTCTCTTTGATGTCTTCATTGACCCATTGGTTGTTTAGTGCCATGTTGTTGAGCCTTCACATGTTTGTGCTTTTCCAGTTTTTCTCTTGGGATTGATTTTTAGTTTCATATTGTGGTCAGAAAAGATACTTGGTATGATTATAATCTTAAATTTATTGAGACTTGTTTTGTGGCCTAACATGTGATCTATTCTGGAGAATGTTCTATGTGCACTTGAAAAGAATGTGTATTCTGTTGTTTTGGGTGGAATGTTCTATATATGTCTGTGTTAAGTCCATCTGGTCTAATGTGTCTTTCAGAAACACCATTTCCTTATTGATTCTCTGCCTGGATGACCTATCCATTGATGTAAGTAGGGTGTTAAAGTTTCTGACTATTATTGTATTACTGTCAGTTTCTCCCTTCTTGTCTGCTAACTAATGTTTGCTTTATTTATTTAGGTGCTCCAATGTCAGATGCATAGATATTTATAATTGTTACATTCTCTTGTTGGGTTGATCCCTTTATAGTTACATAATGCTCTTCTTTGTCTCTTATTACAGTCTGTGTTAAAGTCTGTTTCATCTGATAAGTATTGGTGCTCCCAGGTTTTTTTTTTTTTTTTTCCGTAATTGAGTTTTTATTGTTTGTTCTGGGGATCAGAACAGACATTTCAATTTGTACACACTTCTAGACATATGTACCGAACAATTTGAAAAATCACGTAGTTGTGATTTCTTTTTCTAAAGGTTATTTCAGTGACCTTTCAGCTTAAAATTTGGAGGCAAATTTTTCTTAACAGCAATATATTCAAATGTTGATATGCTGTTACATTGTTAAGTCCCATTATTTCACAATTTAATATTATATACATTACATACTCAAATTTTCAGTCTGGCACAGCACATTAGCAAAGTTACTAGGAAAACTGGACCAAATCCAAGATGTTACAGAGGGCACAAAATTCTGACAGGGAGAGGCAAGATCAAGGAGTGGTCTTCTTTAGGAATCAATTCTGTCAAAAACAACATTGGAATAGAAGTAATTTAAGATGTTCAAGACCTAGTAAACTCATGACTGACTCCAAATTGCCATTTAGTATGCTTGGCATTATAGGATATAAAAACTACCCCATCTATGGAATGTTAAACTGACACCCAAGATAATCAAAGCATCCCATATTCCATATCCCACTATTTTCTGGTTGTACCAAAAAATAAAAATTAACAACTAGCAAATGATTTCACCTTTTTAAAAAAGCGTTTACACTTAAATAATGGTATGAGGTAGGATTCCCTCCTTCCTAAAAATGTTTGTGGAGCTACTAAAGAACTTGGGTTCACAAAATAGTTAATAAAAATATTCCTCTGGATTGCATACGTAGGGAGACAGGGACCACTACTAATAAGACATGGTATATGATATTAATCAGACTTGGCTTCTTTCTCTCCTGCTTCATCAGAGGCTAGACTCCCCTCATTTTCAGTTTTTCCATTTTCTGTAGGTAAGTTTCCTTTTGTTTCTTGGTTAGCTACTTTAGCCTGTTTTCCCTTTGCTTTCCTTTTCCCCTTTACTTTTTTTTTGTCTGAAGATTTATCCTTTTCTTCCTCCTTTTTTGGCTTCTTTTCCACTTTTGTGGGTGCAGGTTTGGCTGACAGCCTCACCAGTTTCCTCTTGGGCTACTCCTTTGCCACCCCCTCAGTGGAGCTGACCTTCCTCTTGGGCATTGTGGCAGTAGGGTAGGTACATGCTGGGTGCCTGCAGGTCACAGAGTGCTGAGAGCCTTTACAAAGTCGGGCTGCCTGGTTGCAGCCACTCCTCCCACACCCAAGCTGCTCTGACATACCCGATTTTTTTGCTTTAGTTTGCATGGAATATCGTTTTTCAGTCTTTCACTTCAATCTGAAGTGAGTCTCTTATAGGCAGCATATAGGTAGGTCTTGTTTTTTTAAT
The DNA here is from genome assembly GCF_028749965.1 of Puma concolor. NCBI lineage: Eukaryota > Metazoa > Chordata > Mammalia > Carnivora > Felidae > Puma > Puma concolor. The sequence goes on from NC_141675.1 coordinate 14,471,763, forward strand.
CTATTCTTCACCCTATGTCGTTAGATTGGAACATTTAGACCACTCACATTTAAAGTAATCCTTGATAGGGGTACCTGGGTGGCTCAGTTAGTTGCGCTTCTTCTGACTCTTGATTTCTGCTCAGGTCATGATCTTGAACCCCTCGTTGGGCCCTGCCCTGAGCATGGAGCCTGCTTGAGATTTTCTCTCTCCCTCTTTCTCTCTGCCCCTCTTGTGCATGCATGCGCTCTTTTGTTCGCTGTCTCTGTCTCTCTCTCCAAATAAACATTAAAAAAAAAAAATTGTTGCTAGGTATGTGCTTAGCGCCATTTTTTGTTAATTGTCTTCTGGTTATTTTGTAGTTTTTCTCAGTTCCTTTCTTGATCTCTTTCCCTGTGATTGAGAACTTTCTTTAGTGTTATGCTTGGCTTTCTTTCTCTTTTTTTGTGTATCTTTAAAGGTTTTTGGTTTGTGGCTACCATGAGTTTCATATTTGACATCCTAAGTGTAACAGTCTGTAGTAAGTTGATGGTCACTTAAGTTCAAACACATTTTGAGAGAACCTCATTTTTACTCCCACATTTTATGTATACGTTGCCATATTTTACATCTTTTTTATTTTGTTACTACTCTTAAGTAATTTTTTTAGGACATAATAGATTTTACTACTTGTGTTTTTTAACGTTCATACTAGCTTTATAAATGATTGCTGTACTAACTTTACTGTATGTTTGCTTCTATTTTTACTCTTGAAATTTTTTCCTTTTCTAATTATGGTCATTTCTTTTCCACTTAAAGTCCCTTCAACGTTTATTATAATACCAGTTTAGTGGTGGTGAACTCCTTTAACTTTTGCTTGTCTGGAAAACTATTATCTCTCCTTCAATTCTGAATGATAATGTTGTTGGGTAGAATATTCCTGGATGTAGGTTATTTACGTTTCAGCACTTTGTATATATCATGCCAGTCCCTTCTGGCCTGCAAAGTTGCTGCTTTTAAAATTCTTTATCTTTGATCTTTGATGATATTTTAATGTATGTCATGTTGTGGACCTCCTTTGGTCCATCTTGTTTGGGACTCTGGTTGCTTTCTGTACCTGGATGTCTGTTTCCTTCCCCAGGTTAGGGAAGTTTTCAGCTATTATTTTTGTCAAATAAGTTTTCTGCCCCTTTCTCTCCTTTCTTTCTGGGACCTCTGAAATGTGAATGTATGTTTGCTTGATATTGTCCAAGAGATCCCTTAGCCTACCCTCATTTTGTAAAATTCTTCCTCTTCCTTTTCTTCTTCCTCCTCCTCGTCCTCCTTTTTTATTGCTATTCAGTTTAGGTCCTTTCTATTATTTTGTCTTCCAGTTTGCTGATTCATTCTTTTGCATCTTCTAATCTGTTGATTCCCTCTAGTGTATTTTTTATTTCAGTTGTTGTATTCTTTTTTTTTAAGTTTACTTATTTATTTAGAAAGAGAAAGAAGAGAGAGAATCCCAACCCGGGTACATGCTGTCAGCACAGAGCCCCATGCAGGGCTGGATCCCATGAACCGTGAGATCATGACCTGAGCTGAAATCAAGAATCAGATGCTTAACCCCAGTTTTTAAGTAATCTCAACACTCAACATGGGGCTCAAGCTTACAACCCCAAGGTCAAGAGTTGCATGCTCTACCAACTGAACTGGCCAGGCACCCCTTGGGTGTGTTTTAATCTATGGCTATTTCTCATATAATTTTTAGGACAATTAGATAAGCAATTTTCATGCTGCTTTCCAGTGCTTTCCAAGTCATGTTTATAGTACAATAAGTAAATATTTGGAATAATAGTATGAAACCTGCAAGAAGCATATAAATGCTAATAATACTTTCTCATATTTGGAGAGGACACCAAATGCACCTTTTTGGTGATTTAAAACCAAAATAGGAAATAAGATTTAAATATATAAAATAAGCCAATCGCATTACTGATTTTGTCCTAAAAAGGACCACTTACCATATTATACATGTGACATTGTTATATCATTATATCTCCTTCCATCTAAGATACTTAAAAGTCGTTCCATAAGATTCCTAGTTTTGTAGTTCTTAACAAATCTGAGTATGTGGAAAATTCATTGGGTGGAAAATACTGATAGTTCAGGCTCTGAAATCCAAGTGCTTGTACTGTATGTCATCTGATCTTGGTTAAGCTTTGTAACCTTCCCAGGCCCCAGTTTTCTCATCGGTGAAATGAATACAGTAAGATTTTCTACCTCAGAGTGTAGTCATGAGAATTAAATGGGATAATGTTTTTAAAATACTTAGCACAATACTGAGTAGTTCATTTGGTTACAGATACATTTTATAAATATTGTGTAAGTATTCTTCACATTCTTGAATCCTATCCGTTCTTGAATTCCATAGAATAAGGACCAAATTCTGTAGTCTCTGTTATAAAGAGAGTTTGTTTCTGTTAGGTTTTTTTATTTCACATTTTGCTGTTTATCTTTTCATACCTTCTCCCCACACTTTCAGGTCTTTGCACTTGTTTCTCCTTCCTAGAAGTTTTAAGTACAATGAAAATAACCATCCTCTTCACTTAAGAGTATGGGACTAAGAGTCATTTTTTGTGTGTGTGATACTTCTTTCAAAACCACTCTTCCTTCCCAACCCTCAATTTCCATAGCATTCTCTCTTGTTTCAAATATATTACTTATCTTTATGGTGTGGTAATTATTTTACTGCACAGCTGTTTTCCACACTGGGTTTTCCTTGCTGAATAAATGATTGTTTCGTGATAAAAATGAATAGGAAATCACACAGCTGAGCTAGCTAGAACTTTGTGTAAAGTAAAAGCATATATGCTCTGATCCTTAAAGTGCACAGTCTGTAGGACATCTGTGTTGATTGTGTAGAGCAGTTTATGCTTACTTCTTGTTTTTCAACTTCCTTTGGAGAAAAATTATCCCAGTTGAATAACTCCTCATTTGGATATTAAGATATGAGAAATTATGTCTAAGATGGGCACAATTTTATCTCTCCTTAAACTATACTGCCTGCTGCCACTTAACTAGCGAACTATTCTTGTTCTGCTTAGCAAGCTTTTCAGATATAACATGTAGGAGAAAGAATCTCATGTGGATATACATATGCATACTTGCAGTTTGCAATGTGGGAATAACCCATACTTTCCTTTTGGAGAGGAAATACCAACATTTCAGCTATCAGCAGCATGACTGGTATGATGTTTGCTGTTATTTTGGAAAAGGGTTGAATTCAGAGAGGAAAAAGTAAACCCCATTAAAGGAAGAAAACTTTTTCTTCATTACGAGAAGAAAGTATATCTTCCACCAGAAGCAGCAGAAATTAAGTATGGTTCTAAGGACCTGGCACCTTTTTGGGATATGTAGGTAGCATAATCCTTTCTTATTTTTGGACTCTATTGACAGGCTGGGAAAGATTCTAACTTAAGAGTAGGAGTTGTCCTATATGGTTAGAAAAAAATTTTAAATATTTTTAATGTTTATTATTTTTGAGAGGAAGAGAGACAGAGCGTGATCAGGGGGAGGGGCAGAGAGAAAGGAAGACACAGAATCCAAAGCAGACTTGAGGCTTATGGGTGTCAGCACAGAGCCCAACGTGGGGCTCGAACTCATGAACTGTGAGATCATGACCTGAGCTGAAGTTGGATGCTTAACTGGCTGAGCCACCCAGGGGCCCTGCTTAGAAATTTTTAAGTTGGTATTGGTGAAAATTGTCTGATAGCTTTCACCTACTCAGATTGTAGTACACACATTCATTTTTGCCTACCTCTCCTATAATCCTAGATATAAAAAAATTGCTAGGCATACCAAACTCTAACATTAGTTGAGAACAATTGGAAGCTTTTCATTGTAAAACCAGTAAAGCAGAAATACAGTGATAGAAGACCAGAACCAGAAAAACACACACTTTTCCTTAATACTCATGTTGTCTGAAATACAGCAAAATGGACTTTATAGGCATTGATTGATACAGGGAGGGAGGCTAGAAGTTTTGGAGAAAAGCAGGCATAGTAAAACATGGATTCTGTGGTTTAATCACCTATGTTTACATCTCAATTCATTATTTACTATGTTAACTTGGGAAAATTACTTAAATTCCTTCTACTTCAATTCCTCACCTATAATATTCTTGGAACAGTGACTGACACAGTAAGCAATAAAATATTATTCCAAGCAAGGAATAGTAAATAAAATTTTTTTCAGTAGTCCTTAATTATGTAAGATACATGAAATTCCATTATAGTCTTTATTTAGAATGCTGTATTTGGTGTTTTATTTCAAACTTAAAAATGTTTAAAAGGATTTTTTAGGTTCTCTTATGATATGCAGCCCCTCTTACCCTGTTTTTCCCATAAGGTCTTAAAAGGTTTCAGCCACAATTTCTCCTTCCACAGTGTCTTTCAGGAACATAACTCTCAGATGGGGAAGTAATGATGAACCTAACAGCAAAAGTAGATGTACAGAGCAAGTAAGTTCCCTAACTAATGGAGTAACTGGCTGCTTCTCTTAGGTGTTAGAGTTGGGGACACAATGATGAACAAAACAAACATAACTTGCACCCTCACAGAGCTAACTAACATCTACTAGCTTTTACTTGGACTGAGTACTTAACCTTTGTGATCCTATAAAATGTAGATGATACCTACCTCATAGAATTATTTGGATGGGTTTAAATGAGATAGTATTAAGAGAATGTAGTACAAGGTACTGGGACATGGTAAGTACTGAAATGTTAATTCCGGGGCCCCTGGGGGGCTCAGTCAGTTAAGCATCTAACTTTGGCTCAGGTTATGATCTCGCAGTTCATGTGTTCGGGCCCCGGGATGGGCTCTCTGCTGACAGCTCAGAGCCTGGAGCCTGGTTCAGATTCTGTGTCTCCCTGTCTCTCTGCCTCTCCCTCACATGCTCTCTCTCTCAAAAATAAAAAAAAAAAAAAACATTTTAAAAAGTTTTTTTAATGGGTACTATTGCAGTTGCACAACAAACAACTACTGGTATGGGAAGAATGTAGTGGAGCATGCCTTAAAACTTCTGTAATAGTCTTGTAATGAATTGTACTTGGAGTTTTTGATAATTTATAGTTTGGGAAGCTATAAAACTTGCTATTTATATATGTAAGTGGAAGTGCTGATAAGAACAAAATAATGGGTATTAAGTATTTAAAAATGTTTATCCTTTCCATAAAAATGGTTTCACAACTTTTTCTAAAACTATTTTAATAGCTTCGGTTGGTTTCAAATGCTTTATAGATATCAACTCATTTAATATTCTTATGAATTCTGTGAAATAGTCGCTATGATTTTTTATACTTTATAAATAAGGAAACTGAGGCAGAGAGATTAAGCATCTTGCCCAAAGCCACACTGGCTCTAAGTAGTAGTACTTGGATGCAGCTCCTAGAATCTGGTTTCAGAGTCCATGCCCTTTACCAGTATTTTATGCTGCCTCTAAAAGAAAAGAGTTTTTAAACATTGCCCCAGTATGCTCATTCTAAATACATCTCTCTTGCTCATTTATTCAATGGGACATTTGTATTTTATATTCTTTTAAAAAGCTGTCATGGATGCACTGGTAGAAGATGATATCTGCATTCTGAATCATGAAAAAGCACATAGGAGAGATACGGTGACTCCAATCTCAATATATTCAGGAGATGAGTCTGTTGCTTCACATTTTGCCCTTGTCACTGCATATGAAGACATCAAAAAACGACTTAAGGATTCAGAGAAAGAGAACTCTTTCTTAAAGAAAAGAATAAGATTTTTGGAAGAAAAGGTAATTATTATCTTTATTATATTTTATGACTTAAAGCATAATTTAAAATACTTGACGTTTTAAATAGTTTTCTATCCTGTCTTCCATGGTTTACTAAATTTCCAAGAATAACTCACTTCTAATCTTAAAACCCTGGGCATACTGCACTTATCATACTTTACATATAATGTACATGATGAATATTTGTAGAATATTCAACTTGGAATAGCAATAACAACTTCCAATAACAACTTGGAATAGATTTTTCTTTTTTCAGATTGCCGTACCTTCATAAACTGTGTTTTATTCAGCATGTTAATATGTGTGCAAAAAATTATATGCCAACAAAGGAAATTAAGTGTCAAAGGAGGAAGCTCCTGTAACATTATTCTAATATGTTTAAAAATGTCTTCACTAGAATTGACATACATCTTCTTTACCTGAACATTCTCTTTTGTTTTTCAACACACAGAATAATGCTTTCAACTGATAAATTAATGTCATCTGTTTACCTTTTTCATGCAGAAACCTGACACTCCTAAATGTTATAGAATATTTAAGCTTGATAGCTGATCCCATTATAAATCATCACATCTACTTGGCTTTGGATAGTGGAACTCTTCAAAGTTCCACTATAAGTTCCATATAAGTGGAACACTTATATTTTTGTTTTTGAGTTTTAAAGTTTTAACTTAATGTTTCTTTGGATTAGATAATTTTATTTGTATTTTATGAACAGCAGCTTCGCCAAAGGGAAAGGAAATGGATTCTTAGCTGCCAAGGAAATGAATTATCTTGTTACAAAAACTGTAGGACGGGGCTTGGTAGAGTTTGATTCATCTAGGGGAAGTACAAGAAAGGAAGTCAGTTGTAAAAATCATGATTTCTTTGAATTCCTATGCATTTTCTTTAATGATAATCAAATAAATTTGTGATATACTGGGATAGAGTGAGAAAAGGTAACATTTTGGAGTTCATAGTTATGTTTATTTTTAAATTAAGTAGAAAAATGTGATTTGGTATAGTTAACATTGGAGATAGTTCTGTACTTTGTGACCAATAATCCTATTAATTTCTATTCTGGAATAATCTACTAAATGAACTAACACGTTTATTCTCTAAAAAGCCAAGTATACCTTCATTTCTCACTTTTTCTGATGATGGAAATGAAATACTACTGGCTTGGAAAACATCTCTGTACTATAAAAGAATGATGTAGTATTTTAGTATGATGAATTAATATATGCTATAAGACAGAAAACACTGATTAAAAGCATAAAGTAGAGCACTTTAAAAATACTTACCTGTATTTTTTTTCTTTCTTAATCAATAAAGCTTAATTGTTGGAAGTGAAATGTTTTATTTAATTATAGTCCAGGCTTTATCCCTGCATTACAAAAAAAGTAAGGTGTAGAGTCATCAGAAGACTGGCTTCTGTGTGTGTGTGTGTGTGTATAGAATTCCTTCTTAAGCTTTCTCTTCTAATTTCATTCTCTTAGCTTATAGGAGCTCGATTAGATGAAGAAACAAGTTCTGTGGGACGTGAACAAGTAAATAAGGCCTATCATGCATATCGAGAGGTTTGCATTGATAGAGATAATTTGAAAAGCAAATTGGATAAAATGGTAAGTTGGTTTAAAAAGAATATCTATATATTGGGAATGAGTTTCTTCTTCAGGAAGCTTAAAATTAGAAATAAATATTTATATTTATTAAATTAAAAATTGAAAATATACATGCTCAGGGCAAAAATAGCAATTTTTAATAGTAATATTTGTAACTTATTTCTGTGCAAAATAAATACTTTGTATGTAATGATGTTTAGGACTTAAATATGTCTAACGCCACTAACTTATTTTTAAAAATCATGACATAGTAGGATTTGTCAATGTTTTAAAAATGAAAAGAAAAAAGAAAAAAAGCCAGTGAATAATATCCTGTTTGAAAGACAGAGAGATTAGCGAAAAACTGGGTTCATTTTCCCACCTCACTTTTTAAAAGGCCTGAATCGGTTTTTTTCATCTACCTGAAAATTAATATATATCAAGCTACAGATTATACCAAATGTAATTTGGCATTTTCCCTACTTAACTAGAATAAAGACAACTCTGAATCTTTGAAAGTATTGAATGAACAGCTACAATCTAAAGAAGTAGAACTTCTCCAGCTAAGGACAGAGGTGGAAACTCAGCAGGGTATGCCACTTATTTGTTACAAATGTTATAATGGAATCAGTACAGTTTTCCATTTATGTGTTATATCCATTACCAGTTTTCTTTATCTGTATGCTAAGGCCTTAACTTATTTTATAATTTTAGGCTTACGTTAATTTCTCTGATCTGCTTTCACAAAATATCAACCCCTTTTAACTTTTCCTTAGATATAAATTGCACTTTTCCTAGAGAAAATTTGATGGTTTTTATTCAGGGCTAGTTTGTGATGAAGTAGATGAAGAAAGGAGTAGAACCCCATCCTTGTCAAAACGTCTTGCCTGCTGGTATGTCCTGGCTTTTCCTTTCTAATGAACTTTTGCCTGCTATTAGACGCCTGTCATGGAGTAGTTACAATTCCTTTTTTTTTTTTTTTTTTCTTTTTTTTTTAATTTCTGAAGGCTGTTAAAATGTGCAGATGCAATGCTGGAGTGAAAAATTAGTTATGGAACAATATGGGTATTGGCCTGTTCCCATAAACATTCTGATGAGCCAAACTGAAGAGTAGGCCTCTGAGGGAGACCTTTTGATAGGAGATTGAGATGAGTTCTCTTATAATAGCTGGTTGGGGATTTTTCTAGGTAGGGAGTCTAAAGCATTTAGTCAAGAGTAAGTCAGTATACAGTTGTATTGAGTTTCTGCAGTGGAATGTTCATCAGTAAATCATTTTGACATCATGTTCTAGGCCTTATGGTCAAACTCTCTAGGGGGACTAGATGGAGTGATTAGCTATGTGAGCTTCAGTTTCCTCACTTCATTTACTTTTATCACTGTCTTAACCTTGACTTACATAGGTAGATTATTGACTTGTCTACAATTTGATTAGTGTCATATATTTTAAAGTTCCAGACTTACAAACTTGTACTTTAATGTAAATAGAAAATCAGGGACAGGGATGATTAATACATTTTAAAACAAGATTGGCAGGTTTTATATTCTCATTAGCATAGATCTTTGAACGTAATTATTGTTTTTTAAAAACTTACTTGTGCATGTTTTATATTAGTTTTTGTATTATGTACATTTTACTATGGAATTGCAACAAATGTCGAAGGCAGAAATAACAATTTTAACGTCTATCCTTTTTTTAGTGATAAGGAATTTAAATCCACCTTCATCAAACTGGGAGGTGGAAAAGTTGAGCTGTGACCTGAAGATCCATGGTTTGGAACAAGAGCTGGAACTGATGAGGAAAGAATGTAGTGATCTCAAAATACAGCTACAGAAAGCCAAACAAATGGTACTACAGAATTATTAAATTGAGAAGTTCAGTATTCAGTACTGTGTACTATTCAGTACTATTTGTAGGATTTGTAACTAAGGATTAAATTGTAGAGTTAACTTATATTGTTGCTACTTAGAGAGTTAAAGTCTCTGAAAAATTCACCTTTATCTTCCATTTCAGCCATTTTGTGTAAAATTTGATATACTGTATACTTCTAGCATAATCCCAGAATTTATAATTTTGTTTTAAAAAGCTCACTTAAAAAAACCTTAGTTTATTAATTTATTAAAGCTATTCTTTTAAACTCCTTTCCTTCAGTTTCCTTAAGTCATTTTTTTCTGTAAAGCTTAAAGAGAACTCAAGTTTTAAGTTTATCGTTTTGTTTAATAATTTGATTAATGTAGACACTACAAGATACAACTTAATTTTTAGGATTCTTTTTTAAGAAGGAAAAACTTGTCTACTAATTTTTAGAAGTTTAATACTTTTGGGACAACTTTAATTTTTAGCAAATAGCTGAGGTTCTAAGAATTGGGAAAAAGCAAAAACGAAAAGCCCCGCTGAGCTGCTAAAGTACAGTTAGCCTCAAGTCATCCACTAAAACACAAGTTGCCTCTCAGGTCCTCACCTAATCTGTTTACCAGAACTTTACATTCGGTTCTAACAAACTTGATTACAAGGTTAGATGTCATGACAGATAGTACTGAATAGAAAAAGAAGAAATAATAAGAGTGTGAGAGCACATGCACCATATGCAAAATAGTTGTTACAAATAATAGCCAAACTATGGAAAGAGCCCAAATGTCCATCAACTGATGAATGATAAAGAAGAGGTGGTATATATACACAATGGAATATTACTCAGCCATCAAAAATAATGAAATCTTGCCATTTGCAATGACATGAATGGAGATAGAGTGTATTATGCTAAGCCAAGTCAGAGAAAGACAAATACAGTATCATATGATTTCACTTGTATGGAATTTAAGAAATAAAAGATGAACGTGGCGGTGGGGTGGGGAAGAGAGGGAAACAAACCATAAGAGACTTTTAAGTATAGAGGACAGGTTGAGGGTTGATGGAGGGTGACAGGTCAGCTAGATGGATTATAGTTATTAAGGAGGGCACTTTTAATGAAGGGCACTGAGTGTTGTATGTAAGTGGTGAATTACTAAATTCTGCTTCTGAAACCAATATTGCACTGTGTGTTAACAATTTAAATAAAAATTTGGGAAAAAAATCTTAACAAAATTATTGTTACAGAAATTGTAAAGGTTAGTAGTCTAGAGTCAACCAACCATTATATACATTTATGTATTTTAAATAAGTTAACCAGTTAGATAATTATTTCTCATCTTAACCATTTTGCCCATCAGAGCATTCTAACTCCATTGAGGAGCTGTGTCACCTACCCCTGGTTCCTCTTGGGATGCCAGTAACTGATAAGGAAACTACTTCCCATACTTCCTGACTGCCAGCCAGCATGCTTCCCCTGAATCCCAGCTGTCCTTAAATGGAACTGATAGTTCTCTCTTCTGTAATGTAGTCTTTATTGAATGTGACCACCACTTGAGGATGAGCCAGGCATTAAGAATAATACAGCATTCCACCTTGGCCTTGGCCAAATGAATTCCTCTGAACTGGACAATGAGAACTTGCTTTCAAGCCCCCAGGCCTGAGAAAGGGGAAATACCACAGAAATTAATGTCAGTTCCTGTTGAGCAAAATGCTTTTTTTCCTACTTGACATCTGAAGTTAACCACTGCCATACCTTTGAACCTGTGATTACATACCGTAATTTCTTCAAAGGCCTCAAGCATCCTGTCCTACAAGCTTAGGTGCCATAGCCCCTGAAAAGCTAGCTAGATGGCTGCCTGACTGCTATGGTTGCTTGTTTATTTATATATGTTTTTTAATTTTATGTTTTAAAAATTTTTAATTTCAGTATAGTTAAGATACAATGTTATATTAGTTTTAGGTGTACAATACAGTGATTCAGCAATGCTATACCTTACTAAGTACTCATCATGATAAGTGTACTCCTAATTCTCTTCACATATTTAACTCATCCCTACCCCTTTTGATAATCGTCTATTTGTTCTCTATGGTTAAGAGTCTGTTTTTGGTTTGTCTCTTTTTTTCTTTGTTTATTGGTTTTTAAATTCTACCGTGAGTGAAATCATATGATATTTGTCTTTCTCTGACTGGGTTATTTCGCTCTGCATCATACTCTCTAGATCCATCTATGTTGTTGCAGAAGGCAAGATTCTCTTTTATGACTGAGTGATAGTCCATTTTATGCATGCACGCACACACATACACACACACACACACACACACATACACACATCCTCTGTCCATATATTGATGTACACTGGGGCAGCTTCCATATCTTGGTTATTGTAAATAATGCTGCAATAGACATAGGGGTGCATATATCCCTTCCAATTAGTGTTTTCATATTCTTTGGGTAAATACCTAATAGTGGAATTACAGAATCATACGGCAATTCTATTTTTAATTTTTTGAGGAACCTCCATAGTGTTTTCAAAGTGGCTACACCAGTTTGTATCCCACCAGCACATATGAGGGTTCCTTTTTCTCCACATCCTTGCCGACACTTGTTTGTTTTTTATTTTAGCCATTCTGACAGGTGTGAGGTGATACCTTATTATGGTTTTGATTTGCATTTCCAGATGATGAGTGATGTTGAGTATCTTTTCATGTCTGTTGGTCATCTGGATGTCTTTGGAGAAATGTCTGTTAATACCTTTTGCCCGTTTTTAATTGGATTATTCCTTCTTATGTTCATGTGATGTATCATGTTGATTGGAGAATATTGAACCACACTTGCATCCTAGGAATAAAATCTAGTTGGTCATGGTGAATGATTTTTTTAATGTATAGTAGGATTCCTTTTGCTAGTGTTTTGTTAAGGATTTTTGCAGTTGTGTTCATCAGCACTATTGGCCTGTACTTCCCTTTTTTGTGTAATGTCTATCTGGTTTTGGTATCAGGGTAATGTTGGCCTCATAGAATGAATTTGGAAGCTTTCTTACTTTTATTTTTTGGATTAGTTTGAGAGAAATAGGTATTAATTCTTCTTTAAATGTATAATAGAATTCGCCTCTGAAGCCATCCGGTCCTGGACTTGTGTTTGTTGGGAACTTTTTGATTAATTATTCAATTTCATGGCTGGTAATTGGTCTGTTCAAATTTTCTTTTTCTCCTGATTTCAATTTTGGGAGGTTGTATGTTTCTAGTAATTTCTCCCATTTTTTCTAGGTTTTCTAGTTTGTTGGCATATTATTTTTCATAATCTCTTACAATCCTGTGTGTTTCTGTGGTGTCAGTTATTTCTCCTGTTTTATGTCTGATTTTGAGTCTTTTTTGTTTTTTGTTTTTTTTGGTGAATCTTGCTGAAGGTTTGTCAATTTTGTTGGTCTTTTCGAAGTACCAACTCCTGGTTTTCTTGATCTGCTCTGTTGGTTTTAGTTTTTAGTTTCTAATTAATTTGTTTCTGCTCTAATCTTTATTATTTCCTTCCATCTACTGGTTTGGGGTTTTGTTCTCTTTTTCAACTCTTTCAGGTATCAGGTTAGGTTGTTTGAGATTTTTCTTGCATTATCAGGTAGACCTGTATTGCTATAAATTTCCTTATTAATACAATAGCTTTTGCTGAATCCAAAAGATTTTGGGCTGTTGTATTTTCATTTCCATTTGTCTTCATGTATTTTTGGCTGCTGCTTTGATTTCTTAGTTGACCCACTGATTGCTTAGTAGCATGTTATTTAACCTCCATGTATTTTGGTTTTTGCAGATTTTCTCTTGTGGTTGATTTGTAGTTTCATAGTACTGTGGTTGGAAAAGATGCATGCTGTGTCTTCAGTCTTTATGAATTTGTTGCACTTATTTTGTTGCCTGATATGAGATCTATTCTGGAGAATGTTCCATGTGTATTTGACAGGAATTGTGTATTTTGCTGTTTTAGGGTGGAATGTTCTGAATATATCGGCTAGATCCATCTGATCCATCGTGTCATTCAAAGCCACTGTTTCCTTGCTGATTTGCTGTTTGGATGTTCTATCCATTGATATAAGTGGAATGTTAAAGTTCCCTACTATTGTATTACTATTGATTACTTCCTTTATGTTTGTTGTTATTTGCTATATGTATTTGGGTGCTTCCATGTTGAGTGCATAAATATTTACAATTCTTACTGTAATTGTTCCATTTATGATTATATAGTGTTCTTTTCCTGTTCTTTTTTTAAAAAAATTTTTATGTCTATTTATTTTGAGAGAGATCCAGACAGTGTGAACAGGAGAGGGGAGGAGAGAGAGAGAAAGAGAGAAAATTCCAAGCAGGCTCTGCACCATGAGTGCAGAGCCCAACACGGGCTCGAACCCATGAAACAGTGAGATAGTGACCTGAGCTGAAACTGGGAGATGCTTAACCGACTGAGCCACCCTGGCACCCCATGTCTTTGTTTAAAAGTCTATTTTATCCCATAAAAGTATTGCCAACCTGGCTTTTTTTTTTCCCTGCCACCATTTGCATGACAAATGCTTTTCCATCCCTTTACTTTCAATCTGCATTTGTCTTTAGTTCTGTAATGAGTCTCTTGTAGGCAGCATATAGATGGATCTTTTCCTTTTTTATCCATTCCATCACCTAATGTCTTTTGATTGTACCATTCAGTCCATTTATATTCAAAGTAATTATTGATAGGTATGTACTTATTGCCATTTTATTACTTGTTTACGGTTGTTTTTATAGTTCTACTCTGTTACTTTCTTCTCTTGCACTCTCCTGGTTTGCTGACTTTCTGTAGTCCTATACTTGGATTCCTTTCTCTTTACATTTTGCATATCTATTAGTGGGTTTTGAGATTTGTGGTACTATTAGGTTTGCATGTAACATAACATTTTATGCAGAATTAAGTTAGTGGTCACTTAGGTTTCAATCCAGTATTTATTTCTCTCCACCTCATGTTTTAGGTAAATGGTGTCATACTTTACATCATTCTGTTTTGTGAATCCCTTGGCTGAGTTTTATAGATATAAATTTTACTGTTTTTGTGCTCCTTTTATTATTCCTCCTAATGGTCTTTCCTTTCCAAAGTGTCCCCTTTAACGTTTCTTGTAGGGTTGGCTTAGTGGTGATGAATTCCTTTAACCTTTGTTTGGGAAACCATTTATCTCTTCTATTCTGAATGATATCTTTGCTCTGTAGCGTATTCTTGGCTGCAGGGTTTTTTCTTTCAGCACTTTTAATGTATCATGCTACTCCCTTCTGGCCTGCACACTTTCTGGTGAAAAATCAGCTGGTAGCCACATGGGGTTTCCCATGTATGTGTTTTCTTTTGCTGCATTTAAAATTCTCTATCACTGCCTTTTGCCATTGTCATTATAATGTGTCTTGCTTTGCACCTCTTGGCTAGATTTTATTGGGGGCTTTATGTGCCTCCTGTATCTGGATTTTGGTTTCTTCCCTCAGATGCAGGAAGTTTTCAGCTTCCCACATTTATTTCTTCAAATAAACTCTGTCCCCTTTTCATTCTCTTCTTGTAGCATCCCTGTGATTCAAATGTTATTACACTTGATGGCATCACTGAATTCCCTAAATCTGTTTTCATTTATTATTATAATTTTATCTTTCTTCTCTTCAGCTTGATTGCTTTCCATTACTCTGGCCTTCAGTTCGCTCATCCTTTCTTATTTTCTGGTGCACTGTTTCGTCTAGTACATTTCTAATTTCAGTTACTGAGTTCTTCATCTCTTAAGGTTTATATTTTTATGGTTTCTATCTCTTTTGTAAGGGTCTCACTGAGGTCTTCCACTCTTCTCAAGTCTAGTGAGTATCTTTATGACCATTATGTAAATACTCTACCATGCATATTAATCTCTGTTTTGTTTAGGTCTCTTGCTATGATCTAGGCCTTTTCTTTCTTTTGGGGCATAATCCTCTGTCTCTTAATTTTGTTTGTTTCTATGTCTTAGGGAAGTGAGCTATGCCTCCAGCTCTTGAAATAGTGGTGTTATAAAGAAGAGGTCCTGTGGTGCCAAGAAGTACAATGTCCCGTGTTCACCAGAACACAGATCAGGCGCATCTCCTGTGTGTGCTCCTTACTGTTTGGGCCAAGCCACTTTTGCCTTCAGTCATTTGCAGTTGCCTTCTTTGCCTCTTGTGGGAAGGGTCTGGTCCCTCTGTTAGTGGGCCAGTCTAGGGCCACCTTGGGCTTTGGTCAAGGCAGACCAGGCTTTTCCCAGAGATGCAGTAGCACTGAACTTCAGGGTACTTTCCCTGTATTGTGTCTTAAGAAGCTTTTGTTGGTGGGTAGGCCCTGTAGTTAGACCAGATGTCTTCCCCCCACTCACTGCTCCAGCTGCAGTCAGTCTGGTGTCTGTGTGGTTATTTTCCCGTCTCCCCAGGACAGGAGTCACTTTTGGAGTGGTGCTGGCCCCTCCCAGGGCTGCCTGCACAGTGCCAGGGTTTTACCACTTTGGATGGGTTCTGGCCAAGGGCAATATTGAAAGGAGCAGATCCATAGGAGAATGTTGGGGCACGGCATATGGTGTTAGCACAGTTTTAGCGGGAGAGGTCTACAGTGGGAGGGGAGCTGGAGCTGCTTTTGAAAACTGCTTTATGGCTGGTGGGGGTGAGTCCCCAAGAGAGTGTGGGGGGCAGTATATTTAGTGCCAGCAAGGTCTGTGCTGGTCGGTTGTGGGAGGGTACCTGCTGCTGCCCAAAACTATGGAAGCTGGTTGGGTTGGAGAGGGCAGAACTGCAGAAGCGTGGGGCATGCTGTTAGCCAGCCAGGTGGAGAGGGTGCTGCACTGGTCCTGCACGTGTCTGTGTAAATAGGGTGGGGGGCCAGGGAGAGAAGCACCCACCAGCTCCTTTCTTCTTTGAGAAGTCTCCCAGCGATCCCTGCTACTCTAGCACATGCTCTAACATGAGTCAGCTAATCTCTCTCCCATATACCTGAAGCATTTTTCACAGTGCTGCTTCAATACTGTGTCTTCTCGGGGTTCATTATGCTGTCCCTTCAAGGGCGGGGTTCTGTTTCCTCTGCCCTCCCCTCCCTCCCAGAGCTGAGCTCATTGATTTGTCAAGTCCCAGGTGTTAAGCCCCACTGATTGTAAGAACTTGGGAAATTAGGCCTCTCTGGTTTTCAAAGCCAAATGTTACAGGGATTCTTTGGGGATTTGTCTTCCCTGTGTGTGTTCCCCATGCCTGGGGTGCCTAGTGTGAGAGTGAGTCTTTTTCTTTCTCCATGCCTGCAATGTTCCTCCCTCCTTCAGATAGACCCATGGGTCCATTTAGCTCCAGATGGCCTCTCTGCTCTTCCTACCTCTTCAGTATGGTCTCTTCTTTACCTTTTGCTGTGGAGAGTCTGTTCTGTCATCCCTCAGGTCATTTTGTGGGTTATTTACACTGATGTGGATGTTATCTGCTTGTATCTGTGGAACAAGGTGAGCTTACGATCCTCCTACTCTGCCATCTTTTTTAGAGGCTTCTTTTAAAAAGATATGTTTGCAAGAAAGGATCTGTACTTTGTAGCTCTGAATTATAATTGTCAGTAAATGGATTTGCCTTGAAAGGAAATTGATAGCTTTTTACATAACGGATATTTCCTTACTGAGTAGAAAACAGTACCATGGCATTATAAAAACGTGGCTCGGGGCGCCTGGGTGGCGCAGTCGGTTAAGCGTCTGACTTCAACCAGGTCACGATCTCGCGGTCCGGGAGTTCGAGCCCCGCGTCGGGCTCTGGGCTGATGGCTCAGAGCCTGGAGCCTGTTTCCGATTCTGTATCTCCCTCTCTCTCCGCCCCTCCCCCGTTCATGCTCTGTCTCTCTCTGTCCCAAAAATAAATAAAAAACGTTGAAAAAAAAATTAAAAAAAAAAAAAACGTGGCTCATAATTACGGTGTTGCTAATTATTATGCAAAATTAGGAACATCATTTAATTCTTCTGAACTTGTTTTCTGTAGACTTTTAAATACTGTTTTTTTCATGAAGGTTAGATAATATGTAACATGTTTTGCATAGTGCTTAGTATATAGTATATTTAATAAGTGAATGTATTTCAAAAAAACTTAAGGTAATCCAGAAAAGCAATACTCTTAAGGGTGTGTGTGTGTGTGTATGAGATAGATCAATTCTTATTAGTTACTCTTTTCCACTAGATGGTGCTAGGGGATAAATTTAGTTAATTCATCATAAATCATAGAAACATTTAAAAGTAGAAGAAACTTTAGAAATTACTTTTCGCTTACTGCTGAAATGGTATCTGAAGGACTAAGAAACTTATGACTTTAAGATGAATTAAAAGGATTTTTTTTTTTCTAATTTAAGACTTGGTCCTTGACCTTCATAAGAATTTATTTGGCAGGGGGAGGGGAGATTTAAAACTAAAAAAAAAAAAAAATGGTCACAACTAAGGTAAAGATATCAAGCAGGAATAGGAATAGTGGAATGCTTAATGCAAATTTATCAGAGGTTCCAAGTTGAAATCAAAAGCGTGAAATAGCATCCCTATGTTGACATAATGGTGAGGGGTTTTTGTTTTTGTTTTTGTTTTTTACTCAGTTGACTACTGTTTGGTATTAATGAGGTCAAGGTTCCAGGGTGAGTTCCACTATGGCCCTTTTAGACTTTTCTATATCCCCCAATATTCCAGTCATTTATATTTAGAAAAGTTGATCCTTTGGGACCAGGTGAAGACACTAGAGCCAAAGAAGTTTAGAAAACACTGGATATGTAAAATGGAGTTGGTATAGAGGACTAAAGTACCTAATAAGAACTCATTTAGCTATTCATTATGTGCTATTGTATACCAAAGGTTTTGAGAAGTTCTATAGCATAGGAATTTGTTTAACTTGAACAGTGTTTCCCAATGTTTTGTAGCCATGGGCCCCTGTATATGTGAAACTCCCACATCATAAAGAACTAGTTTGGGAAACAGATCTATACTTCTTAACAATTATAACTTTAAAACTTTATTTTTAAACAAATGACAGGATCCATCTCAGGAAGACAATCTGAATAGCAGTGATCTCCAAAGACTGAGCATTTCAAGGTATGAACATTCTTCAAAATTCAAAAATAACACATTGTATAGGTTACCTAGATTTCTGTTGTGATTTAACTTTAAAAAAGATGGATACTATTTGGGTACTGCATGTAATCTCTGATCACAGTGGATTTATAAAAAACATTTAACTGTTCAGCAGTAGGTTTGAACTTTAGTAGAAAAGTGCATATTGTGATGCTTTAAACAAAATTTTGAACACTTTTAGATTTTTAGGGAGCTGTGTAGAAAGTATTCTGTAATAAATCCTGGTTTGTACCTGAAGAATTATACATTTCCATATACGGTAACTCCGCCTTAAGGGCAAATTTGGACCACCTTAGTCTTTCGCATAACATGAATTTTAAAAGAACTATCCATTTGGGGTAAAAACAAAAGTAGCTATCAGAGTTCATATGTTACTTTAACCCTTTTTTCTTAAATATATGTCATTTTTACTTGAGTAACAAGTACTGTGTTTTAAATTATCTGATTTTAGCATCTCTTCTCTAGAAGGATACTTTCATCCAATGAAAAATAATGAGTTGACTTCATTGCTTGATCATTTGGCTTCCAAAGTTTACTGAGCAAAAGCGAGTAATGTGAAATGGCTCATACCTATTCCTATCAAAACCTAATTGAAAGAAATGATCAAGTAGGGCAGAATTTGAGGATTGCAGCCAATCTTCTAGATTCAGGGGTAGGCAAACTTTTTCTTTATAGGGCCAGGGTATTTTAGGCCTTATGGGTTATAACAATTACCATAACAATTGGAATTAATAAACTCTGCCATTTGAACAGTTATTCAGTTATGCCTTGAAGTTTCATCCAGCTTTATAGCAAGAAGTTTTTCCTTTTTAAACAGTGTGTCTAGTTCAGTATCCATGTAAATTTTCTCAAAGTTGTCTTTTTTTTTTTTTTTTATCAAAGTTACCTTTTCTCCTGCCAACCTAGGTTTCCCTTTGTTATATTTATCATTTTTTATAAGCCTCTTCAAACCATTTTTGGAAAGAATCAGGGAACAAAAAATATGTTAGATCAGAGTAGGTCAAAGGGGCTGTGTATAGTATATTAGAAGTACATGATATAGAAGGAGACTTCTTCCATTCATGGGAGATTTTACATAAATTTGGATCACATCTACTGAGAATAACTTGAAAACTGGTCCCCAGAAATGTCTTTGAAGACCTCATATACCTAACAACATAGTAAAGAATATACCAGGATTTAGAGGAGGATGAAGGTCCAAAGAGGTGAGTCAACCTTTTGAGGCTACCAGGTTATATATATATAACTGGCTTCAAAGTACACTTTTGAATTCTCTAAACTTCAGTATTAATTCATAGTATCAACTGAGCGAAACAGTTTTTATAAAGAATTACCGTAGCTCTAAAAGTTCTTAGCTCTAAAAGTTACTTGTATGCTAAAAGAACTGTATGATTAAAGCATGTTCTAATGGCTCCCTAATGCTGAAATTGTATGTACAGCTTTTTACAAGTTGGTTTGCATTTATTTTATGTAAGCAATATGGATTGCCAAAGTGATCAGGTTTCCCTCTTCTGGTTTGTTTACCCTTGGTAAACTCTATCATTCAATTATATGTTAGCCTCATTCCTAGCTGCATTTTATCTTGTTTTTCCTTTGCCTTACCATGTACATGATATAAACCTATTTCTAGTTTATAGTCAGTCCTATGTTTTATTAATATTTGTAAGTTACCTCATCACTTTTAAGTAGAACAATTCAGATGTAAGTTTATTAACATTAGCAAAAAAGTACATACGAATGTTTCCATAAAACCTTTAAGTACAATTTTACATATTTTTAGGGATGATTTTCAGTTATTTATAAAGCCCCCTTTGTGGGAACACTCTTTTTTCATATTTCCTCCATCATACTGCTAGGCAAAGGAGGTACTGTACTATTTCCCTAACATAATTACTGGAGGCCTTTACTGTATACAGCATCTTTTAATAATTACAGTCCTATCAGAAATTTGGCCAGTTTCTTACCAGTGTTCATCTGGTGTTAGCTTTAGGTTGTTGCACTCAGTTCTTAAACAGATCTAGGTATGGGGTAAACTTGAATTGTGAAGTTCTTAAGAAATTGAAAATATAGAAAATATAGATTAATGTTTTTCAAATTGTGCCGTGTTCCCTTAGTAATTGTGAAATTTTGTGAGTTAAGTATTTATACAAACACTGAATAAAACAGAACAGAACATACCAGAGTGTGTTACACATAATAAGGGCAATAAGTATGGTTTGTTATAACTTGGTTGTTTGGGTTGCAGAGTAAATTGATTCCTTGCTGTGCTTCACAATCAAAAATGTCTG
Organism: Puma concolor; assembly: GCF_028749965.1. NCBI lineage: Eukaryota > Metazoa > Chordata > Mammalia > Carnivora > Felidae > Puma > Puma concolor. The sequence goes on from NC_141675.1 coordinate 14,492,353, forward strand.
AAAGACAGTTGATTTTGGGGAATCACAGTTGTCAAAATGTAAATTTCTAAGTCTTTAGCTCTTGGGTAAGATGCTCATACTTTGATTTTAGTTCTTCTGGGTGATATAAAAGTAAATTTTCAGAAGCTAAAGAAAAATATGTATGGGTGAAGTAAAAAAGTTGATTTTTCTTATACGAGGAATATTCCTTTTGTATTGAAGAGTTGAATGTATATTGTCAACTAAGAAAACTGGGCTTTTACACAGTTTGTAAGCAGGGCATGTATCTCCTTGCAATGTGGCTAAGCAGGTTTACTTACATTTAAAATTTAGAGGGTTGAGATTTTATACTGGGGCTAAGAAGATTGTGTTGGTAGTGAGTATATTGGAGGTGCTTGGTAAATGTCTAATGAAGATGATGGTGATTATGATATTAAAAAATGTTACTCAAAATGGCAGCAGTCATTAGACTAGATGATTAAAAGATGACTTTGAAGGGCGCCAGGGTGGCGCAGTCGGTTAAGCGTCCGACTTCAGCCAGGTCACGATCTCGCGGTCCGTGAGTTCGAGCCCCGCGTCAGGCTCTGGGCTGATGGCTCAGAGCCTGGAGCCTGTTTCCAATTCTGTGTCTCCCTCTCTCTCTGCCCCTCCCCCGTTCATGCTCTGTCTCTCTCTGTCCCAAAAATAAATAAATGTTGAAAAAAAAAAATTAAAAAAAATAAAAATAAAAAAAAAAAGATGACTTTGATCAGCAACATGTTAGAGTATAGAGTAAGTTCTCCTGAACCTGTTTCCTCACATGGAAAATGTGGTTACCCAGTTTGCCAAGTTGGTGTGATAACATGGGAGAAATGCTCAACCATCATTATTTTGTTTCACCTATTTTATTTTTTTAGGGTTCTCATTTGGGATGCTTTAGTGTTGTACCTCAGTGTTCAAATAGTTTTATAATTTCTTTATACGTGAAAAAAAAATGTGTGTGTGTGTGTGTGTGTCTATGTCATTTAAAGCAAAACTTAACTAACTTCACACTCCTGGTTGGGGGTGTGGGAGGTGAAGTCTGACTATATAATCTCAAAAATAATCTAGATAAATGACGGTTAGTTGGAACTCTGTTAAAGACTTGTGGATGACAACTTGCCTCTTCCAGTCTCACTTAAGTGATGATTTAAATATTCTGTACAAGTAGAATTAAAAATAAATTTTTAACACACTTTGAAGACTATAGCACTTTAATATTTACTGTAAAGTGACTGTCATTGCTTTGTTATCCACAAGAGGGAGAGCTTACACTTAGTAATTTAGACTTTTTTTTCTTTTTAATCTGTTTTTAATTCATATGACTTTAAGGGCAAAAAGACTTAGATGTATGTTAAAGTTGGCAACCTAGTTTTTAGTTTAACCTAGTTTATAAGCAGTCTTCATTGAATTGGAAAATGTATATTAGACACTGCTTTAACACTTGTTATAATTATCTATCTTTTATTTTACATGCTTAGCTAGTTTGAATGATTAAATGTGAACGTTATTCTAGGATCCAAACACAGTCTTGGGTATTTGCTTTGCTTTTCTCCAAGTCAGGTACTGATTTACCATCTCATGACAATAATTAAACACTGTTTTTAAACTGTATATTCATATCATGACTGTCTGCATGAATTAGCACATGTAGCACTTACACTTACTGCTATGTAATGTGAGTAACTCTTTGGAAAGCATACTGAATGCCCAGAACTGCAACAAGGAACCAACAACCCTTCACACTTAAGACAGGTTCCTATGTGAAACATTCACTGTAGCATACATCTCAGATGTTTACTGGTGAAGTAAAGTGGTTAACTAATTTTTGTGAAGTAATTATTTCACACTTACCAAAAACCTGCAAAAAGCCTGTGATTTTTAATAGACTGCTGTTTGACAAATCACGTTTACAATAGATTAAAACATGCAGATTTTTTCCAAAAGCAGTATAAAGTGTATTCTGCTTCTGTTGAAAGAATTGTGGTTGGTTGGAGTGGAATAGAAAGAAATATCTTGACAAAAAAGGTATGTAACCTTACATTCCATATAATTGTTTTTTAGTAGATCTGTTCCTTCGTAACTAGAATAGGAGGTTAGATGTAGATACCAAGATATTACCCCTTGGTTTAAAGGTTTTTGTTTACAGCTAGATAAAAATTGAAGCATAAAGTAACATTTTCTAATTTGGTACTTGTTATTAAACTTACACCAATATCTTTAAAAGGCAATAATGGTCATTTGAATACTTTGAGATCAGTTCTTATACTTAATATTTTACATATTCTTGTATAACATAGTAAGAATATGTATTGAAGATTTCAGTTTAGTTGGCAATTAAAAACCTAAGAAAGAAAATCATGAATATCCACATAATGTTTAATGGAAGAATGAAACTTTTACAGATTAGGTTTAAAATAGCTAATTTGTAACTGCTCAGATAATTGACATAAAATACTTTTAATTATGAAAATGAGAGGCATTTGTGAAGTCTTTAAATTCTGGTTCATATAATCCTCTCTCTCTCTAGCTTCTTTTCCCTTACCAGGAAATCATCTGGCTCTTCCTGTCTTGTGCTGTCATGTCACATTGGTTTAGAACCAACAATATGAGACAGCCCAGTCAAACATAAAAGAATGGAATGCATGAAACCTAAATTTTATTTTAATGTGGGTTTGGGGATACACATTTCAATTCACAACGTCAAAACCGAATAATCAAGAGATAAATACAAATTAAAACTCTATACATGAATAAATGTCACTATTTTTCTGTATCAGATTTGCAAATGAAGAAAATACTCCTTACCCTAAAAGTATGATAATAACACCACTGCACATTATGGGCTATAATAAAAACCTCAATTCTGAGAACTATAAGAAACTTGGTGATAATACTTCTTTTTTGGTAAATACCCTTCTGTTTAATACAGTTCAGTTAACGGCTAGAAACTAGGTCAATATTATTATTGAATAAGATCTTTTCACTTGTTCTAATGCCCTAATTGTATTTCAATTATTTAATGAGGAAGTTTTGTTTAATTTATATCATCTCAAAACTAGAGCAGGAATGCTCATTTCTATTTTAAAGTCACTCCTTTCTGTCCGTAAGGAAAATAACCATTAACTTTTTTTTTTTTAACTTGCATTTCAGCGACAATATGCAAAATGCATACTGGGAACTGAAGAGAGAGATGTCTAATTTACATTTGGTGACTCAAGTACAAGCTGAACTACTAAGAAAACTGAAAACCCCAACTACAGTCAAGAAAGGCAAGTTAATGTTTGCTGGAAACCACTGATTCCAGCCAAACAGCTTGAAGAGCAACTGGCTATCGTTTCTTATCGAAATCTCATCAGATGATTTTGATAAGCCAGAGTATATATAGTATGTTCACAGCCTACCTATTCTCTGCTTTGGCTTCATTCTCATACTGGTCAACTTCACACATAAAGGTGTTGCTGATGTGTTTTTTCTTCTGTACTGTATTCTTTTCCCCTTGTGGCTTTTTTTCTCAGCCAAGTGTTGCTTATGTGTATAAGGCTGAGGTGTTAAGTTTGCTCTAGTTGACCTTTTACCACAACTCCTCCTTATATTTAAAAAAAAAGACATCAAGACATCAAAAGCTATTTTTCATTCCAGTGCCACAGAATATATCAAAGACCTAGCCCTTTAAATTAGTTTTGAAAAAAATAACTTTGATGCATAATTTGTTTTCATTTGGTAAACTTAATTTTTCTTCCCACAAAGGATAGACCGTTTAGAATGGAAACTGTGATCCCACTATCTCTTTCAATGAAACAAAAAATTTTCATTGATTTGCTTTTCATATTAACTGCTTGGCTGACTAAACTTTTGAGTTTTGGGCCTAACCTAGTAGTTAGTGGCTACTTTACAAAAGCTCTTTGCATATCTCAGAGAAAAATCAGTGCATGTGTGCCTTTTATTACATAATAGTTTTATTTCTGAAAAGCTGTATAATGTAAATTTACCCAAAAGTTTATTTTGAAGGAATTGAGATGTGACTTTTCGTAAAAAAAAATAATCACCAGCACCTAAAGTTATATGCACCTTGGACTGGCCCTAAAGAGGGCACAAGAGAAATGTATTTTATAAATCTCCTCAGGAGTGTTAACTAGTAGGGAAAAAGGAAAACTAAAGTCAAAATCCCTTTTAGTTTCTAGAGAGTTATTTATGAATCAGGCAAATTAATATAGTGCTCTGCCAGGCTCCAACTTAATTTCTGGTTCATTTTACCCTGGAGTTTTCCAATGGCCAGGGTTACCTATGAGGCAACTGTGTGTTGATTGGTAGAGGTAAAATTTCTCTTAAAAGGAACACAGAATAATTTTACAGGGAGTTTTCAGTGAGGCTGTTTATATAACAAATATAGTCTCCAAAGGATAAGAAAGGAAAAATGCTCTTTCCACATTTGGAAATGGCTCATTCTTGTGTCCCTTCTGAGCTGGTGAAGGATAAATCTTGTGGTGTATCGAACTGAAAGTTCTCTGGCAGGCTCTTCACTGCAGAACTCCGTGCTTTGGTGAGTAGAGACAGACTAGATCATCTTTTTTCCTGACCTCCATATCACCCTTGTCCAGAAGTTGAGCACTGCTACTTCTAGGTCTTCTCCACTCCTTCCCCTCTTCCCAAGAAAAAAGGCAATGAGCTCATTTTATAATATGGTTCAGTTTCTTCTAAAATGATAGATTCAAGCCCAAGTTATAATTCTTAGCATTTTGCCCTAGTAGGTTGAATCGGAAGGGGAGGAAAACCTTAGACTACCATTATGTTGGCTAAGACTAGCGAAATAATCGCTTCAGTTTATTTTCTAAGCCATTACGTGTGTACTAAACTCATTTTTTCTCTTGACTTATTACTGTGACCACAGCAGAAATGTGTGTTTATAAGAAACAGAATTATTTTATAAATTCTATTCAAACTGTTTTATCCTTAAGAGCCTTTGAATGTATATTAAATAACTTACTTTGGGCCTCACCAATTCAAAATATAATCATTGCAGAAGAAATTTATTTTGAAGCACCTATGGAAAAAAGATTTGAATAAGCAAAGGAATATTATATTTAAGAACAGCTTTCTTGGTTTCCATGGACACTTAAACAGTAGGCAGGCTTTCTCTAGTCACAATACAATTCTTCACCTTTATTAATGGTCCTATGATATAGGCAGGACAAGAATACCATGTCCATTTTGCAGATGAGAGAAGTGACACTTGGAAGCACAAAAAGTGGCTGAACCTAAAGTCACAATGTCAGTAAATAAGTGATCCAGGATTAGAACTCGATCATTTGTCATCTGTCTCAAATCATAGTGCCCCAGTGATCATGTTAATTGGAAATATTATTTCCAGTTCTAGATTCAGCCAAATTAGGATCACAAATGCCTTGACAACTGACCTTTAGCCTGTGCTTCCTTTTTAGCCTGTGCCCCAATAGGATGCATGGAAGACCTTGGGAAAGACAGCACAAAACTGCACTTGGCGAATTTTACTGCAACATACAAAAGACATTCCCCCCTGTCACCAAATGGCAAAACTCTTTGCCACACCACATCTTCCCCTTTATCAGGAGATATGAAGGTTTTATCAGAGAAAGCAATTCTCCAATCATGGACAGATAATGAGCGATCCATTCTTCATGATGGTACTAACTTTCAGGAACACAACTCTTACGGCAGAAATTCTCTGGAAGATAATTCTTGGGTATTCCCAAGCCCTCCTAAATCAAGTGAGACAGCATTTGGGGAAACTAAAAATAAAACTTTGCCTTTATCCAACCTGCCACCACTGCATTACTTGGATCAACATAATCAAAACTGCCTTTATAAGAATTAATTCTGAAGAGATTTCAGGATTTGGTCATGAGGTTACTGTTATCTCCTTCAGTGGCTCTCAAGAAATTACCTAACTGAAAGCAGATTTTGAATAAACTTTTGCAGAGTTCTTCAGTATATACATTTGCACATACTGTTCTCCACATCATGTATCAATTTTCCGGTATGAAAGAGCACCCTCCAGCTCCATGTTCTAAGAATCAGATGTAAGCTACTAATTAATAAACTTAAGGTGTTTCAAAGAAACGATTCTACCTTTGATAGTAATTGTAAATAACTGCCTCTCATGTAAAGGATGGAATTAAAATTTTTTAGGACATGGTTTTATATAGCATGTGAAATGTCTAAATATCTGTTCATAAAAATAAGAGGCCATGAATATGTGAGAAAAATTGTAAGTTGCTTTAATTTGCATAAAAGACAAATGGCAAAGTGAATAGGTTCTATTTGTAGTGACCTTAAAGATGAAAATTATAGTTGAATAATATAGGTTATTCCATCTGCATATGCTATTGTGTTTCAAAGTTTAAGACTCAGTAACATTGTGGTTAAAAAATGGTTTCAAGACTTGAAATAACCTGCTCATTGAAACCAACTTTGTCCCATACATCCTTCAAATCCTAACTGAAAAAAGTGATGAAATAGTTGAAAACCTATGTGGTGTGTGAACTATTTTAATACCTCATTATCCAATTAGAAGTAGAGCATCACACAGGTTGCAGTCTAATCTGTGCCTTCAGTGGTCCATAATAAAAAGCTAAATATGTAACTGGATAAAGTCATTTTCTTCAAAGGGTCTATACCTGCTTGTTATGTACAGCGACTTATAAATTGTTAGACTTTGTTTTGAAATGTAAGAGTGACTTTTGATTAACCACATTAAGAATTTTAGTTCTGTAAACCAAATTCTGTGCTGTATTGATATAGTCTGATCACGGAATGTCCCCAAACTTTTTGATTCTAAGTGGCCTATCATTTATCAACAAAGATATAATAACAAGGATGGCTTCACATGGAAATCTGTCTAAATTCTTTCAGGGTGGTGGTATTAACATTGTAATATAATGTATTAGTTGGCTTATATACATCTTTTGCCTCAGATAAACTGTTTCATGTAGGAGACCTTTATCCTTTTTGATAGACAGTTTCAAATATCTTGAACTCAAAAGAATATCTCAGATCTCTTCTATATTAACTGAATAGCATACATACATAAACAGTGTTCACTGGTCACAGATATTTTTGTCTTTCTATTATCTTACTCACTTATTCAGGCTTGTCTGTGATTAATGGAATTGGTGTCAGATGCTGGAATTTATTCTGACCAATGAACACAGCTGACTCCAGGGAGTACAATCTCCTGCCAAGTAATAGAACAAAACCCAATATGCATAAAACAAATACAAGACTCCAGGCTTTAGCTAAAGGAAGCAACTACCTGTGTAATAACAAAGCAGCAGAAACTATTTCTCATGTGGCTGCATAGGCTGTATATTATATCTCATCTCTAATGTAGCTTACTGGTTTGCCTTTTGTAAAACCAAGGTTGGAAACTTTCCTTTGTAAAGAAGTCGTATGAGATAATGGCTTGATTAATGTTTTGAATAATGCCAAGAAATTAATTAAAATAAATTATTTTTGTTTGAAATTGAAGTGAACGTGAAATATTGTCCTTGCCTATATATTCCAGGGTCAGGTACTAATTATCAGTTGTTAATTTGATTCACGTTACAGGCATTTATCTTGTTAAACCAACTTCTTTTGAGTGGAAAAAATGTTCTTCCATCTGAACAACAGGGTAGCTGTCAAACAGGTATGCCAGAAATCCGAGGTTGATGTTCTTTACAGTTTAAAGTGCTAAATAAATGATGGGTAAGACTTGAACCAAAAAATTTACCCAGCCATAAATTTTAAAACATACACTTTATGATCATCTCCGTTCTACGGAAGATTCAAAGAGAAATGAGAAGGGCCCATCTGTAGTTTATTACCTACTTAAGATGGAAAATTTTATGTCGACTTCTTTCATACCACTTGAAACTTGCTCCAAAGGGCTTCCCTCGAAAATTTCCTTGATCTTCATATTTTTATGATAACTCAGTTTACATTTACATAGAATGAAGACAGGTAGCAACAAAAAGACACTTACTCCCTCCTCTTCATCTCCTATGAGCAAAAATAAAATTTGTATCTTCTCTAATAGGAAACTGAGGTTCTGCCAAAATGGAACCTAATTCCTACATAGAGCAGGGACATACCTATGGGGAAAATGAGAAAACCAAGTAAGTAGGGAAGAGTTCAAACTTCAAAAACTAAGACTGAATTGTAGGAAAACCGTAATGATCTAATCCAGAAAGGACTTGGGTCAAGGTGGATATTCAGGGGAAGAACATCTGTGCGTTCTTAAAATAATACCAGCCAGCGATACGAATGAGCAAGCAGAACAACTGAGGCAGCTGTACTCGTGGGCGAAGTAGACCAGTGTGCTGGCTAGGCCTGGATATTCTGAAAGCTGTAATCAATGGTACAGTTCCTGACAGGGAGGAACATATTTATATAACCTACTGTCCAGCGCCTATGGGGAAAGTGACATCTACATAAATGAATTTCCCACATAAAATTGAAGGTGGTTTCTCTGATTCTCATCCAAATTATAAATTAGCCACAGGTTATATATTTCACTAGCTTCCTAAAGTAACTATTTGCTTTTTCTTCATTTGCATCATTTAAAACCAAGAATTAAGGTCCTGTGCTCTAGCAAATGTACAATACCAAAAGACCAACAGAAGCATATAGGCTTGTTTACCCCTATGATTTGTGATCTCTAGGTTTCTATATTTGCTTTGCTTTGGTCTGTTCTAGTAATCTTCCTTTTGATCTGTGGCCTGGGAAAATGTGGTTTCTTTGGGTTTCAAATAAGAGTAAAATAGTTCTTTGAGCGATTGTCTTGAGTAAAGTATAGAATTTGAACATTGGTTCTTCAGGGTCCTATCTGCTTAAAACTAAGTCCTTTAAAAAAAATCTCAGCTCTATTTCATGGGACTGGGGCCAAAGTTAAATCTTGTCCTAGTAGGTAGTACTTTCTATTTGTGATTTTAATGAGAACTATGTAAGTATATATAAATTTTACTTACTTGGAAACTGGTTGCAGTGGCTACAGTGAAACGGAGTTCATGGAAGAAAAAAAGAGCAACTTTTAATATAAAAGTTCAACCTGGGACCAAATTACTGCACTCAGACAGTTGTTTTAGACTAGCTCCTGAAATCATTAAACTATTTTCAGTAGCCAAACAGGTCAAGGATAATAATTCAATTTTAGGAAATTTTCCATCAAATATTAAGTAAAATTAATTCATGTATAAGTACTTCTTCATCTATGTTTCCAAATAATCCTTTACTACTACTACTAACAATAACCCTGGCACTGTCCTGCATACTCTACTTACCTTCAGTAACCCTCACAATGAGAATTACTTCCCTGGTTGAATAACTAGTAAGTGACATAACCAGGAAGGATTCTGGTTCGTAACTATTCTGCTATACCACCTCGTTATTAACACCTTTGACAGCTCCTGCTTTCCTTTGGTTACTTCTGGTCTCTGTGATTAGCCACTGGAAGGGAGTAATATCAAGTCTATACAGAACCCTAAAAATCACTGTTAGATTATCACTGTTAGATAACTGTAATAGTGGAAAAACTTACAAAAAAATCCATAATGACCAGGCAGACCATATCCCAGTTCATTATTTACTCCTCCCATCCCATTTGATAAATTTAACTTTGAAATTAAAAAAAAAAATCTTTATTTCAGATAATATTTCCATCATTTAGGATAAAGCAAACACTTCCTTGAGTCCATTATTTCAGGTGATAATGATTTCCATGAATATCAGAGCTCTTGAGTATCGCTGAATATTTGCCTACATGCTTGTGGGAAGCTTCTGTAGCCTTTTCTTGGTAGGAATTCCAGTTTTTCTGAATTCTTCCCTTTCCTTCAGGTATTCCATTTTGCATTCTTCATAAAAGGCTGGATCATTATAACTAAAAGAAGGAAATGAATATCTCCTTTTAAAATGAGGTTTCGCAAGCATTTAATGTGAGCTTACTTTAAATAATATTCAGACATTTCATCAGGTATAATCTTTAGGAATAGATTTTAAGAAATGGTCATAAATACAGTGTAAACATTAGGTTATCAAACTAGTTCATTTTTGAAAGGCACCGTCCCGGGACAGAGCAATGAGAAGCACAGTACCCATCCTCAGAAGGCCATGGTGTTCGGAGCACACGAGTAAAGGCTGTGCAACAAGCATACAAAGTGCTGTGCCAGAGCGCAAAGGTGAGGAAAACCTGATGCACGAAGAACTGCAAGTAAATTAGTGTCCTTGCAGCAGATCATGCACATAAGAGAAAGGGCCTGGGATGAAGCCAGACTGGGCAAAGGCCGCATCACGAAGGTCATTTTATGCCATACCAAGAAGTTGAAGTCTATCGTGAAGGCAATGGGCCACTATTAACAGAAGAACTTGAAGATCAGTTTTGTGTCTTAGATCACTCTGACAGCATGTGACAGGCCAAAAGGGGGCAGCAAGGTTAGAGGCAGGATGCCTGTAAGGTAAGTAAACTATTCAACAAATCTAGCCAAGGATGATGAGGGAGGGCCCTAAGCTAAAGGAGGAGCAGTTGTGATGAAAAGGACAAAATGGATCTGGGGGAGATTTAGGAAATAAAATCAACAGGAAATAACCATTTAGAGTTAGGAGACAAGGAAAATTCTAAACTCTAGACACACGATGTAGAAGGAAAAGGAGGTGAGTTCAGTTTTGGACCTGAAGAAAGTAGCAAAGAAATGTCATGACCTAAGGAAGTAACCAAAGTCATGGGTCCAAACAGCTTTTGCAGACCTAAGCATGAGAAGAGAACCGGGAGCCCACTTTCTAAAGGATTCAGTTCAAGAAGATAAGGATGAGAAGTAAGAGATGTTGGGGGAACAGTAAAGAGCATAAGAGAAGCCAGGTAGAAGAGAATCTTAAGGGGCTTCTGGAGAGGGAGGTCAAGTGAAAGAAAAAGGGCTGAAACGCTGTTCACTGGATCTGGCTGCCATGAATCCACTAGAACCTTTAGGAGAAGCAGTCTCAGTGGAAGGGGGCAGAAGTCAGACAGCAGTTTACTGAAGAATGAATGAAGACGCGGGTAGAAATAAAAGCAACCACTTAGGTTTCAAGATGTCGCTACAACGAGAGGAGAGAGGGCGGTGGTTGGTTACCTTCATTTCGTGGAATGTCAACAGTAAATAAAGCAGAGCACTTTCTTATTCAAAGATGAAGAAACACAGTGTGTTGAAAACTGAGGTCAAGTAAAATCCTTTACTCCATTTAGCAAATGTCATAACCCTCTTTTGTTTCCTTCACTGCTTTTCTCTCTTCTAAAGAGATGCAGCCTCCTCCAACCCCTCCCAGCCCCTTCCCCAGAACAGACTAGAACCTCTTATTTTCTCCTATTTCCAGGGGGTAAAAGGAAGGATATTTAAATAATATTCAGATAACAAAAGCTAACAAATACAATAAAAAAAGGAGCTACCACTGATTGACTCCCCACTATATGCCAGGCACTGTTGTAGTGAATTTACATACAGTTCCTCACAATCACTGCACCAGGAATAATTTCCTGTCTTCTATGAGGAACCTGCCCAAGGCTTTACCACTAGCTTAGCTCTGGCTGGTCCAGAAGGTCAGCCCCACTGCCCTCTCCACAGCCCGCGCTCCTGCCCCTCTGCTCTAGTGATGCCCATCTGGGAGAGAGGGATAATATGGCAAATTAAGAACAAGTTATTATGACAAACTGAGGTGTAAAAATTCTTTAATATATAAAAAAAGCATTCAACAAATCCAGTCACAAAGAAGTTTAACCAGTTCATCGATCCATCACGCATCTCTTAGGAGCATGAGGAACAAAACTGGAAGAAAAGTAAGTCATAGAATGAACTCTTACCCCTCTATGATGAAGTGCTTAGTGCAGGTCCTGGCCCATAAATAAGGGTGTGTTTCCTCGTCTATAAATGCAGACGTTAGTTTAACTTCCCAAGTCTCCTACCTACAGAATTTTTTTTTTAAGTTTATAAATTTTAAATTTCTGGGTACATTATTTGCTATCAATGAAAACAGGGGCACCTGGGTGGCTCAGTCCATTAAGCGTCCCATCCGGTCATGACCTCGCACTTCGTGAGTTCGAACCCCACATCGAGCTCTGAACTGATGGTGCAGAGCCTGCTTGGGATTCTCTGTGCCCCTCCCCTCCCCACATTCTTCCTCTCTCTCAAAATAAATAAACATTAAAAAAAAAATAATTGATTCAGATAATCACTACTTTTTATCTAATTCCCTAATAAGGAAGTATCAAACCATGCGGACCTATATGTTTCACAGGCTAGAGGAGCACAGTTAGAGAAGGAAATATAAGGGATAACTAAAACCACGACCTCACAGCTATCAATGAACAATACGAAAGTATTCTGCAATACTGTGAATAATGTAGATAATGAAATGTGTGGGGAGATACGGCAGAAAGCACTTGCATGCAAAGAACCTGCAAAGTTTTCCTTTAATATTCAACTAAATGTCAGTGAACGTATTTAAGACTTATTTTTAAATCGATTAATCTCAAAAATCAAAATTTACCTTTGTATCCTTCATTTGATGTAGTGCAACTTTCCTAGGAATTAAATTATATTAATCCCCCAAATCACCAGGCCGACAAATTATCTAATTCAGTACATTTTCATTAGAGGAGACAAATATAAACCCATCTGTAATATATTCTATAGATCAACTGTTCACGAAAAGGAATTTGGTAAGTCATGTGAAAAATCCTGTATTTTTGTTCGCGGATCTCATATTTTTAATCAGATACAATGTTGACACATAACTTGACAAGACCTTTCCTAAATACGTTGCTTAGTATGTAACAAACTGAAATCTCAGACTCAGCTAACAATACCAAAGATGTGATGGGGCTAGTAAAGGACCTATTACATGTAATGAGTTAAATAACACACTCTTACCTACTACATACGTCACACACATACACACACAGAGAAGCATAAACAATGGGGTGATGACTTACTGAGCAGTTAGACATTCTTTCAATGCAGAATTTTCTTTTCGGCATTTTACTACCATAAGGATTCCAGAGTCCTTGCAACATTTGGTAAAATCTGAAAAAATGTGGAAAGAACAAAACAGCCTGCAGTTACATCAACACAATTTTCAACAGCTCTAAAATATTCATCCACTTAACATCCGTTACCTAGATTGTGCCTGGCACACGGCACACCCTCCACAAAAGACACACACATGAATAAAAGGCAGAACCGGACGAGTGCCGTTAACTCTGCAGGAATAAAGAAGGAACTCTGAAAGGGGGGAGAGAGGACCTCTGAGGAGGCGTCATGGAGAGAGAAGGGACATAGAGAATAAGGGAGATTTCTAACAGAAATAGGGGATCTTTCACAAGAAATGAGTAAGGAGGGTAAAAGGGAAGCCGTTTCCAGACACGGGCATCTGGCGTCTAGTTTCGCGTGTCTTCGATGGCGTCAAGGCACCCCCTTTAAGACAAAGTTGCCACCGTGCCTTGACTTCTGATGACAGAACTCCCACTCCATTCCCAAGGCAACTCTTAGACGCCCCTGAAAATTCAAACGGCTTTCTGTCAAATTTCCATTCTAGTAGTTTGCCTTTTAGATTGTACTGGTCCCTTGGTATCCTGCCTTCTCAGCACTGCCAACCCAGAAGAGCCTGGTGCCATAATCCGGTTTGCTTTGGGTCGGACTCGGTCCGACCTCACTCCTGCCACAGGACCACGTGCCATGCCGCAGCTACTCCTGACTATCCTGGTCCTTCCTCCTGTCCACCGGCTGCTCTAGTTTCAGCTCTGCCATTTCCAACCTGCTGCAAGTAACCAACCATGTCAGACTTAAATACGAGATCATCCTCACAAAGAAGCTGTAGGTAAAACAGTGTTTTCTGAGTATCTTTTATAACCCCTTTAATGCAAAGTTAACAAGAATGCTCTCTTTTCTTGAGCTATGCCTTACCCTCCTAGTGCCTAAAGAATAGAATTTATAATGATCTCAAAGCAAGCAGGTAATTCAGGGGTCTCCATGAAGACACATAATATGTAATAAAATATTTTCAAGCCGCAAGCAAACTGGAAATAACTGAGATTTATGAAATGTATAAAAAACTCACGAGAGGGGCTGTGCTGGGATAAGAGTCCCAGAGCACAGCCATTTGTATCTACATGCAGCGTCACAGCACGCTCTGAAGGATATGTGGCAGGATAGGAACAATGACAACAGATGCAGGAAATGACTTTAATTCAAATAGTTTCATGTGTGCGATCCCATGAAACTGTGGGTGACACGCAGTGACACTCCACATCAAAGACACACAGGATTAGCTTCCTTTAGCTGCTTGTTCTCCACCCTTGGCAATCCCACCAGTGGCCTTCTGGCTCCTGAACCCAGCCAGGTATCTTGTTTATTTCAACTACAAATATTCTTGTTCCTCTCTGTGCACATGAGCTGAGCTCATAAGCCACATCAGACCAAGGGAATTTCCTTTGTGCTCTCTGACTAAAGACTCCCTACAACTCAAAAGGCAAATCAGACTCACAATCAGCTCATTATTAGTGGTGAACCTGAGGGGTGGCTACATGGCTATCAAAAAGTCCATTAACTTCCACTCTGGAATGTCATTAGCATCCCTACATGTAAATTCTCTACTCACATTATGATACTAAGATCTACCTTTCTATAAGTAACAGTTATGATTCCAGATAAGAACTAAGACCTGGGAAATCCTCAAAGGGAATGTATGTACATAAAGTTAACCCAGAAGTGACTAAATCTGGGTAAGGGATTCTTGAAGGGAATTGCCATGCTCCATGGTGAAGAACCATGAGCTTATTCCTCTCCATCACCCAACCTTGGTATAAAGGCACTAGACCAGACCAGTTCATGCTTCTAGATAATGTCTAGAAGAAAGATCATTAGCATCCTGAATTTGCCTAATGAAAATATGCAAGCTGATCAAAACCCTCCTTTTCTGGAAAACACAAACACAATGGCTATTAAAAAGCCCACTTTCGGGGCGCCTGGGTGGCGCAGTCGGTTAAGCGTCCGACTTCAGCCAGGTCACGATCTCGCGCTCCGTGAGTTCGAGCCCCGCGTTGGGCTCTGGGCTGATGGCTCAGAGCCTGGAGCCTGTTTCCAATTCTGTGTCTCCCTCTCTCTCTGCCCCTCCCCCGTTCATGCTCTGACTCTCTCTGTCCCAAAAATAAATAAATGTTGAAAAAAAAATTAAAAAAAAAAAAAAAAAAGCCCACTTTCTGGGTTATAACAGACCCAATACTTTTACATTTGATAGATTCAAAACAGAATACTTAGACACTGTATTGTTTTCAGATGCATTTTCCCTAATATGAATAAAAATGTTAGTAAGGAATTGATGCAAGATACCATTTATGTGTTCTGACCACAATAAAGACACAGTCTATATATTTTCACACTTGTCCAAATCTCTTCAGGAATAACTGTGACTGGCCTAAAGCCTCAAGCTGTTTGTGAGGTTTTTGTCACTTGTTTGGCAACAAGATTTTAATGAGGATCTTTCTTTCATACCATATTAGCATACACTCATATAATAATGATGTTGCTAATCCTGCTAACTGAATGGTACTCTAAGACAATTTAAATTCTTTGTCTTTCAGTGTGATGTTAAATGTTACAAAGTTTGTATGCCTATATATAATTTAACATTAATTACCAGTAAAGATTATCAAAATAAAATTTCATTTATTTAAGTACATGTGTAGGAAATACAAATGAAAATCCGTAAACAGTAAGAACAGAGAGGTTGCTAAAAAAGTTATTTCAAAACTTAAAGAAAGGTACTTTTAAAGATAACATTCCAGACTTTTTTCTTAAAAATGTCAAGAACATGGGGTGCCTGGGTGGCTCAGTCAATTCAGCGTCCGACTTCGGCTCAGGTCATAATCTGGTGGTTCATGAGTTCAAGCCCCACGTTGGGCTCTGTGCTGACAGTTCAGAGCCTGGAGCCTGCTTCAGATTCTGTGTCTCCCCCTCTTCCTCACTGCCACTCCCCCATCAGAGACACTCTGTGTCTCTCTTAAAAATAAATATTAAAAAAGAATGTCAAGAACATGATATCTATTCTTCTCAAACTACTCCAAAAAATAGAAGAGGAAGGAAAACTTGTAAATTCATGATACAAAACCAGTATTACCCTGATGCCAAAACCAGAGAAAAAACACTACAAAAAAGGAAAACTACGGGCCAATATCTCTGATGAACATAGATGCAAAAATCCTGAAAAAAAAATATATATATAAGTAAACCAATTTCAACAATACATTTAAAAATGCACTACAATCAAGTGAGATTTATTCCAAAGATACAAGAGTGGGTCATTACTCACAAATCAATGTGATACATCACATTAACAAGACAAAGGGATCAAAAACCATATGATCATCTCAACAGATGCAGAAAAAGCATCTGACAAAATGCAACATCTGTTTATAATAAAACCTCTCAACAAAGTAGGTTCAGAGGGATCGCACCTCAACATACTAAGGTGACACATGAAAAACCCATGGCTAGCATCATACTCAATGGTGAAAAACTAAGAGCTTTTCCTCTACCATCATGAAGAAGACAAGGATGTCCAGTCTCACCGCTTTTATTCAACACAGTACTGGAAGACCTAGCTGTAGTAATCAGACAAGAAAAAGAAATAAAAGGCATCCAAATCAGGAAGGAAGAATAAAACGGTCACTATTTGCAGATGACATGATGTTATATATAGAAGACCCTAAATTCTCCACCAAAAAACTGTTAGAATTAATAAACTGATTCAGTAAACTTGCAGGATACAAAACTAACACATAGAAATTGGCTGGGTTTCTATCCACTGATAATGATTTAACAGAAAGAGAAATTAAAAGAATCCCACTTACAACTGCACCAAAAAGAACAAAATATTTAGGAATAAACTTAACCAAGCAGGTGAAAGACTTGTAACCTGAAAATCATAAAACACTGATGAAAGAAACTGAAGACGACACAAACGAATGGAAAGATATCCCATGCTCATGAACTGGAAGAACATATATTGTTATAATACCCATACTACACAAAGCAACCTACAGATTTCATGAAAACCCTACCAAAATACCAACAGCATTTTTCACAGAATGAGAACAAATAACCTTAATACTGATACAGAGCCACAAAAGAACCTGAACAAAGCAATCTTGAGAAGAACAAAGCTAGATCACAATTCCAGATTTAAAGATATGCTATAAAGCTTTAATAATCAAAACACTATGGTATGGGCAGAAAAACATAGATGAATTAAACAGAACAGAGAGCCCAGAAATAAATCCACACTTATACAGTCAATTAATCTTTGACAAAAGAGGCAAGAATATGCAATGGGAAAAAGACCGTCTCTTCAACAAATGATGCTGGGAAGCCTGGACAGCTACATGCAAAAGGATGAAACTGGACCACTTTCTTACACCATACACAAAAATAAACTCAAAATGGATGACTAAAGACCTCAATGTGAGGCCTCAAACCATAGAACTTCTAGAAGAAAACATTAGCAGTAATCTCTTTGACATCAGCCTTGGCAACATTGTTTTTAGATATCTCTCCTGAGGCAAGGGAGACAAAAGCAAAAATAAACTATTGGGACTACATCAAAATAAAAAGCTTTTGCACAGCAAAGGAGACCATGAACAGAATGAGAAGGCAACCTATTGAATGGGAGAAGATATTTGCAAAAATCTACTATTTAAAAGAAATTAAAAAGCTTAAGGGGAATACTCAAGATTTATTATCTCTATTTATTAGAATATAAATTAATGGCAATAAGATGTGATTCCAACAAAAAGCATTTAGTATGTAACACTTGGAACAGAGATGACTTCTACTTATGGAAAGCCAAAGGACAATGACACATAAATGACACATATGACCCTGTCCAGGGTCTACAATGGTTCCTGGAGATGTTCTGGGGAGGACTGTAGAATAGGAAGATTCGAAGCTCATGTTGTCCCACGGATACAACTAGATAACATTCACATCAGTATAAAAGACCCAGAAAATGTCCCCAAGACTGGCAGAACAAACCGCACACTGAAGTGTAGAGAAGAGCCCACCTCAAAGAGGGTAGGAAGCGTGAAAACACAGTCAGGAACTAAATGGACTTGTGGGACTGTCCATTGGAGGGAGGGATGCCAGGGTTATGGGAAGGGAAAAGAAACAAACTCTTACACTGGGGATCCCACATGGGAAAGAAAAATCCCCATAACATTTGGCTTTGAAAACCAAAGGGGCCAAATTTCATGAGTTCTTAGAATTAGCAGAGCTTAACACCAGGAATATTAAAAATCAGCAGGTTCAAGCTCTGGGAGAGCTGAGAGGGCAAGAGAAAACGGAGTCCCTCATCCTTAAAGAGACAGTACAACAAAGAGCCCTTAGAGATGCAGCATGGAAGCAGAAGTTTGAAAATTGGGGCATAGAGAAGGGAGAGTTATGTCACTCATCTCGGAGCCTGTCCTGGAGGGACACAGATGGCTGGGGGACTCCTCCAGGGACAAAGGAACTGGTAGAACCATTTCCCTCCCCCCATCACCTAAAATAAACACACGGCCACCTGTGAGAACGAGCCTGGCACACCACTGGCCACCTAACTCGCTATTAGTACGCCATCCCCCCTCCTGCTAGAGCAAGCTTCTGCAGAGCTGCTCCCTCCAAAGCTCTTGGCTGGAACCCATCCAAAGCAGCACCACAAGCTTCAACTGTGTAAGCAGCTGTGACAGGGGCCAGTACCACTCCAAAGGGACTCCTGTCCTGGGGAGAGGGAAAGATAACCACACACACTAGTCCGAATGCGACTCCAGCAGTGGGGTGGGGGCAGGCAGGAGTCTGACTGCAGGTCCCACCCACCCACCAAAAGATTCTCAGGGGCAACACAGGGAAAGCACCCTGCAGTTGGTGCTACTGTATCTCTGACAGACACCTGTTCTGACTCAACTCAAGCCCAAGGTGGCCCCCGACTGGCCCATGAACACCACAGGGACCAAACCCTGTCCGCAACAGGCAAAGAGAGCTACTGCAGACAAATGAACCGAAGGAAAAGAGGCCAAACCATAACACCAGGGTAAACGCGACACACACAGGAGACACCCCTGAAGTGCCAGGTTGTGGTGAACAGGGGATGCCGCACTGCAGGGCACTACGGGACCTCCTATTCATTAGGCCATTACTTTCAAGAGCTGGAAACATAGCTGAGTTTCCTGACACACAGAAACAGAGTTAGACACACTGAGGACAAAGGAAAATGTCCCAAATGAAGGAACAAAATCACAGCAAGATACCGAAGGGAAATGGAGAAAAGTAACATGGCTGATAGAGAACTTAAAGTAATAAATCATAAAAATACTCACTGGACTTGAGAAAAGAGTAGAAGACCTCAGTAAGACCCTTAACAAAGAGACAGAAAACATAAAAAAGAATCATTCAGAGATGAAGACCTCAATAAATGAAATTAAAAATAAGAATAAATCATAGACTAAAGGAAGCAGAAGAATAAATCAGTAACCTAGAGGACAGACTAATGGAAAGCAATCAAGCTGAGCAGGTTGAGAGAAAAAAAAAAAAAACAGAATGAAAAGAGGTTTAGGGAATTCAGTGACACCATCAAATATAGTAACATCCACATTATCGGGATATCAGAAAGGTAAGAGAAAGAAAAGGGGGCAGAAAATATACTTGAAGAAGTAATAGCTGAAAATTTCCCAAATATGGGGAAGGAAACAAATCTAGGTTGAGGTCGCACAGAGTGCCCCCCCAACAAAACTGACCCAAGGAATTCTGCAACAAGACACAGAATAATTAAAATGGCAAGAAGCAGTAACGAAGAGAGAATTTTAAAAGCACCAAGAGAAAACAAAACAGTTACATACAAAGGCAACCCCATAAGGCTATCAGCTATTTTTTTTAGCAGAAACTTTGCAGGCCAGAAGGGAGTGCCATGATATTCAAAGTGCTGAAAGGAAAAAAAAAAACCTGCAGCTGCAGCCGAGATTACTCTATCCAGCAAAGCTATCATTCAGCATAGAAGGAGAGATAAAGAGTTTCCCAAACAAAAGTTAAAGGAATTCATTACCACTAAACCAGCCATACAAGAAATGTTAATGGGACTCCTTGAGTGGAAAGGAAATACCATAAGCAGGAATAAGAGAAGTAGAGGGCACAGAAGCACCTGGGTGGCTCAGTTAGTTGAGCATTGGACTCTTGATTTCAGCTCAGATCATGAAGCCACGGTTGTAGGATTGAGCCCCACCATGTCATGCTCCATACTAAGCATGGAGCCTGCTTACAATTCTCATTCCCTATGTCCTTCTCCCTTGCTCATGTGCTCATTCTCTCTAAAAAAAAAGTTAAAAAAGAAGGAAAAGAAAAGTAGAGAGCACAAAAGCAGTAAAAATATGTGTATCTGTCAAAATCAGTCAAGGGACTCACAAAATAAAAGGATGTAAAGTATGAAACCATTTACCTAAATGTGGAGGGGAGAGGTATAAAGAATGAGTTCAAACTCAAGCAACCATAAACTTAATATAACATATGTTAAGATGTCAGATACATCTTAATATAGCATATAGCAGAAGATGTTATACACAAGCCCCAAATCAAAAACCAGTAGTAGGCAAAAAATAAAGAGAAAGGAATCTAAATATAATACTAAAGAAAGCCAAATAACCGTGAGAAAGCAAGGGAAGAATGGAACAAAGAACTACAAAAACAACCATAAAATAAGTAACAAAACAGCAATGAGTACATACCTATAAATAATTACTTTGAATGTAAATGGACTAAAGGCTCCAAAGATACAGGGTGATGGACTGGATAAAAAAACAAGACCCATGTATATGCTGCCTACAAGAGACTTATTTCAGATCTAAAGACACATGCAAATTCAAAGTGAAGAAACAGAGAAGCATTTATCATGCAAATGGATGTGAAAGGAAGTCAGGGTAGCAATATTTCTATCAGACAAAATGGACATTAAACAAAGATTGTAATAAGAGACTAAAAAGGACATTAATCATAAAGGGGACAATTCAACAAGAAGATATAACAATTGTAAATATTCATGCACTTAACATGGGAAGACCCAAATACATAAAAGTTAATAATATAAAAGAATTAATCAATAGTAATACAATAATAGTAGGGGACTTTAATGCCCCACTTACTTCAATGGACAGATCATCCAAACAGAAAATCAACAAGGAAACAGTGGCTTTGAATGATAACATTGGACCAGACAGGCCTAACAGATGTATTCAGAATACAGCAGAATACACATTCTTCTCAAGTGCACATGGAATATTCTCCAGAAGAGAGCAAATATTAGGCCACAAAACAAGTCTCAACAAATCCAAAAAGACTGAAGTCATACCATGCGTCTCTTCTGACTACAATGCTATGAAACTAGAAACAAACTTCAAGCAACAATCTGAAAAGAGTAGAGACAAATGGAGATTAAGTTGCATGTTACTAAACAATGAATGGGTCAACCTAGAAATCAAGGAAGAATTCAAAAAAACGTATGGAGACAAATGAAAACCAACAGTTCAAAATCTTTAGAATGTAGCAAAAGTGCTTCTAACAGGGAAGTTTGTAGCAATACGGGCCTCACTCAAGAAGCAAGAAAAATAAACAACTTGTTACTACATCTCAAGGAGCTAGAAAAAGAACAAAATCCAAAACCAGTAGAAGGAAAGATATAATAAAGATCAGAACACAAATAAATGAAATAGAAACTAAAACAAACAATAGAACAGATCAATGAAACCAGGAGGTGGTTCTTTGAAAAGAACTGATAAAACTTCAGCCAGATTCATCAAAAAAAAACAAAAAAACAAAAAACAAAAAACAGAGAGAGAGAGCACTGGGGCACCTGGGTGGCTCAGTCAGTTAAGTGTCTGACTTCAACTCAGGTCATGATCTCGTAGTTCATGGGTTTGAGCCACGCACTGGGCTCTGTGCTGGTGTTGCAGAGTCTACGTGGGATTCCCTCTCTCCCCACCACCTCTCTCTCTGCCCCTTCCCCACCTGCGTGCTCTCTTGAAATTAATAAACTTAGGGGCGCCTGGGTGGCGCAGTCGGTTAAGCGTCCGACTTCAGCCAGGTCACGATCTCGCGGTCCGTGAGTTCGAGCCCCGCGTCGGGCTCTGGGCTGATGGCTCAGAGCCTGGAGCCTGTTTCCGATTCTGTGTCTCCCTCTCTCTCTGCCCCTCCCCCGTTCATGCTCTGTCTCTCTCTGTCCCAAAATAACTAAACGTTGAAAAAAAAAAAAATTAAAAAAAAAAATAAATAAACTTAAAGAAAAATACTCAAATAAAATCAGAAAAGAGAAGAAATAACAACCAATACCACAGAAATACAAATAAGACAGTATTATGAAAAATTATATGGCAACAAACTGGACAACCTAGAAGAAATAGAGAAATTCCTAGTCATCTATAACCTACAAGGAAGAAATAGAAAATTTGAACAGACTGACTACCAGTAATGAAATGGAATCACTAATCAAAAAACTCCCAATAAACAAAAGTGCAGGACCATACAGCTTCATGGGTAAATTTTACCAAACATTTAAAGAAGAGTTAATACCTATTCTTCTCAAACTATTACAAAAAATGGAAAAGGAAAGAAAGCTTCCAAATTCATTCTGTGAGGCCAGCATCACCCTGATATCAAAACCAGATAAAGACACTACCCAAAAAAAGGGAACTACAGGCCAATACCTCTGATGAACACAGATGCAAAAATGCTCAACAAAGTATTAGTAAACTGAATCCAACAATACATTTAAAAAATCACTCACCAGGATCAAGTGGGATTTATTCCTGAGATGTAAGGGTGGCTCAATATTTGCAAATCAATCAATGTGATACCTCACATCAGTAGGAGAAAAGATAAAAACCATATGATCATCAACAGATGCAGAAAAAAGCATCTGGCAAAGTACAACATTCATTCATGACAACTCTCAACAAAGTAGATTTAGAGGAAATACACCTCAATATTATAAAGGCCATATATGAAAAACCTACAGCTAATATATATATTTTTTTAATGTTTATTTTTGAGAGAGAAAAACAGAGCACAAGTGGGGTTGGGGCAGAGAGAGGGGGAATCAGAAGCAGGCTCTAGGCCTGCTGTCAGCACACAGCCTGACACAGGGCTCAAACTCACAAACCATGAGATCACGACCTGAGCCAAAGTCGGACACTTAACTGACTGAGCCACCCAGGCGTCCCAAGCTAACATCTTATTCACAGTGCAAAACTGACAGCTTTTCCCCTAAGATCAGGAACAAGACAAGGATGTCCACTCTCACCATTTTTATTCGACATAGTACTGGAAGTCCTATCTGCAGCAATCAGAAAAGAAAAAGGAATAAAAGGCATCCAAATCAGTATGGAAGAAGTAAAACATTCACTATTTGCAGATGACATGATACTGTATATAGAAAACCCTTAATACTCCCCCCAAAATCTTACTGGTAACTGAGTTCAGCAAGGTCACAGGATACAAAATCAATTTAAAGAAGTCTGTTGCATTTCTATACACTAATAATGAAGGAGCTAACAGAGCAAATAAGAAAACAATCCCATTTGCATCTGCACCAAAAACTATAAACCCTGAAAGCTATAAAACACTGATGAAAGAAATTGAAGACAGAAACAAATGGAAGGACATCCTATGCTCACAGATTGGGAAAACAAACATTGTTAAAATGTCTGTACTACCCAAAGCCATCTACAGATTTTACACAATCTCTGTGAAAATACCAACAACGTTTTTCACACAATCCTAAAATTTGTATGAAACCACAAAAGGCCCCAAACAACCAAAGCAATCTTGAAAAAGAAAACAAAACTATGTGCCACAATCCCAGATTTCAATTTATACTGCAAAGCCGTAGTAATCAAAACAGTATGGCTCTGGCATAAAAATAAACATACAGACCAAAGGAACAGAATAGAGAGCCCAGAAATAAACCCACACTCATATGGTCAATTAACCTTTGACAAAGCTGGAAAGAATATGCAATAGGAAAACGACAGTCTCTTCCACAAATGGTGTCAGAAAAACTGTACAGCAAGATGCAAAAGAATGAAAATGAACCACTTTCTTACACCATACACAAAAATAAACTCAAAATGGATTAAAGACCTGAAACCATAAAAATCCTAGAAGAGAGCACAGGCAGTAATTTCTCTCACACTGGTTGTAGCTATGTTTTTCTGGATATGCCTCCTGAGGCAAGGGAAATAAAAGCAAAAATAAACTACTGAGACTATATCAAAATAAAAAGCTTCTGCACAGGAAAGGAAACAATCAACAAAACTAAAAGACAACCTACTGAATGGGAAATGATATTTGCAAATGACCTATCCAATAAAGGGTTAGTATCCAAAATATATAAAGAACTTCTACAACTCAACACCAACAAAACCCAAATAATCTGATTAAAAAATGGGCAGAAGACACGAACAGACATTTCTCCAAAGAAGACATACAGATGGCCACAAGACACAAGAAAAGACACTCAGCATTACTCATCATCAGGAAAATGCAAATCAAAACTACAATGAGATGTCACTGACACCTGTCAGAACGGCTAAAATCAAAAACTAAAGAAACAACATGTTGACAAGGATGTGGACAAAAAGGAACCCTCGTGCACTGCTGGTAGGAATGCAAACTGGTGCAGGCACTGTAGAAAACAGTATGGAGGTTCCTTCGAAGATTAAAAACAGAAAGACCATATGATCCATTGGTTATGCTACTGGGTGTTTACCCAAAAACTACATAAACACTAATCGGAAGGGATACATGCCCCCCTATGCTTACTACAGCATGATGTACAATAACCAAATTATGGAAGTAGCCCAAGTGCCTGTGGATAACTAAACGGATAAAGAAGATATGGTGTGTGTACACACACACACACACACACACACACACACACACACACACACACACACACACACACACACAGAGGAATATTATTCAGCCACAAAAAAGAATGAAATCTTGCCATTTGCAACAGCATGGATGAATCTAGAGAGTATATGCTATAGATTATAATGTTATACAAATAATATAGAACAAAAAAGGTCAGAGAAAGAAAAATACCGTATGAATTTGCTTGGATGTGGAATTTAAGAAACAAATTACCAAAGGTAAAATGAGACAAACCAAAAAAACAGATTTTAACTCTAGAGAACAAACTGATGGTTATTGGCGGGGGGGGGGGGGGGGGGGGCGTGAAACGAGTGAAGGGCATTAAGAGTACACTTATCTTGACAAGCACTGAGCAATGTACAGAACTGTTGCTTCACTGTATTGTACCCCTGACATCAATAGAACACCATGTGTTGTCTACACCGGAATTAAAATTGTTTAAATTAAAATTAAAAAATAAATTATGTATAAAGCTGTAAAAAATAAGTAAGTAATAAATAAATAGATACGTAAAATGGTTCTTTTTTTTCAACTTTTTTTTTTTTTTATTTATTTTTCGGACAGAGAGAGACAGAGCATGAATGGGGGAGGGGCAGAGAGAGAGGGAGACACAGAATCGGAAACAGGCTCCAGGCCCTGAGCCATCAGCCCAGAGCCTGATGCGGGGCTCGAACTCATGGACCGTGAGATCGTGACCTGGCTGAAGTCAGACGCTTAACCGACTGTGCCACCCAGGCGCCCCTCTTAACTCATTTCTCCACTAGAAGAAACTGATTTCAGGAAGTCATTTGTTTTGTTTTCCCATTTTCCCATGTACCTTCCTAATTTTTTCCAAGGTATTTAAAGGTGTTAATAACAGCAATAAGAATAAAATGATAATGGCAACTAAAATACACTGGTTATTTATTACGTACCAGAAGCTATGCCAAGCACATTTGTTAGCTCACTTGAAATATTAGGTCACTTGAACTATTCTTATGTTCATTTACCAGATGAGGAAACTGACCTTTAGGTTGATGTCACATTTCCAAGATCATAGAGCTTGGCACAGAGCTTGGCATAGAGCTTGGACCAGGCCTTTACTAATTCCGGAAAAATACCCGTAACTACTGTCAAATCCCACTTACTCCTTCCATGGTAAGAACACAGGACACATCTCCACACCTGGCTGAAATTTCCATGGTCACAAAACAGACTAAACCCAAGCCAGTCAGCTCACATGAGGTCACAACTGAGACCTGGGTGACGGGTGGCTCAGCACACCCTATCATCACCACACGAAAAAATACAGTGCAGCTTGCTGCTCGGTTTTATGCTACTTAGCAATCACCTGAAATAAGGTAACATCAGATACCTTCCTCGCTCTCTGGCCCCACCCATTTTCTAGAATTCCTATAAAATATAAATATTTAAAATGAGGATTTTGCACGTTAGAAAGTGGCTTCTCCGAAGGGAACCTCATGAAATGCTAAATTCGGTGTTTCAGAGTTTAAGTGCTACCAGAATTTGAAAGGTAGACATCAGCATAGCCTAGTGTTGCTGAGGAAAGCATCAAACCACCCCACCTTTGTAAAAAGACTGCATGTAAGAGGTGCTTTAAGTCTCCCCAGATCGCAGAATCCACCATCGTGAATAACAGCAGAGGTGGAGGCTTTAGGTGACAAAGCAAGAGAAAGAGAGGCAAATGAGCTTGGTTCGTACCATACATTTTTGTTACACGTTTCCTCTTTGCTCCCTCACAGCCTCCAACGTTAAAAGACCCATCATTAACAGGCACTGGTCAAAGCGGCTAACCAAGCGGCCCGCCTCTGATCACGGGTCCTTCTAGGCTCCCTTGCCATCTCCTGGTGGACGCTCTGCCCTCTCCCTCCCCTAAGGAGAAGCAGGACCACACAAAAGTAGGATCAAATGCTTTTAATAACGCAAGCTATACAGGCAACAGACTAACCTCCCGTGCTTTTTCATTTTTGCTAGAGGTTTTACAGCCTCCTCTGGGGGGAGGAATATGAGCCACCAGTGGCCATTTACCACAATTCATGGAGGGTCCACGGAAGGATGAGCTGCCTTGTTCCAAACTTCTGGGACTGAAACGGTCAGAGTGGGGAGGACTTCACGGGCCACTTAATCTGAACTCTTACTCGATGCAGAAGATCCTTGTTAATCCATCTCTCTGTTTAAACACTGTGACAAAAAAGTCCTTATCTCCCAAGGTAGCCAGCTCCTGCGCGTGTGTGTGTTGCATGCGTGTTGCAGGTGTGTGGCGTGTTGGGGGAAGGATTTATAGCCTGGGGGAAAAACCAGTAAATCTAATGCCGCTTCCTCATCAAATACTACAGGAAATAACATCCCTGTTGTTCCCTTGTCCTGGTTCAGAGCCAGTGTGAAAGCTGTTCCCTCCTCCTTATTGGACATCACTTCCAGATTACTGACAAAACATGGTCACGCTCCTCATAATCTTCTGGTTTGTCAAATTTATTCATGTTTTTAACACCTTGCTTTGCTCCCAAAAGGATCTAAAAGAGCTCGGCGCCTCCCTTATAAAACAACATCTGTAAGGACGGTAGGTTTTTCAAATTCTAACACAGTAGGCAATTCAAATATGAAAATAACTATGGCTATGTCTTAACAAAAGTAAGTATGTATATAAATATATAACAAAAATCCTTTGTGGGGAGTCATTACAAGCATGACACATCACTAGCCATTCCCCACTCTGGTCTTCTCTTAGCTAAAGCCAAAAATATTTTTACCCAAGCAAAAAATAGCCTTTGACACCAGTGAAAGCCACTTATCAGCTTTCTTTTCCTCGAATACAGTCACATCAACAACCAAAGCAGAAACACTGTTCTGTGAAGTACTATGCAGCCACTAAAAGAAAGTACACTGATAGGGAATGATCTCTAGAACTCAAAATGAAAAACAGCTAAGGTGCAGCACCACACGGTAGACCGTGTGACCATTTCTGTTTAGAATCCACACACATTTGTGTACGTGCGCATGTGTATGTATCTATATAGACAGATGTTTACACAGACACAAAATGGCTGTGGAATAGCAAGTAAGAAACTGGTCATTGTGGTTGCTTCAGAGGAGGAAAAGCGGGGATCGGGGGGCCAAGAAATAAAGAAACACATCTGTACTGTGTTTGGGTAGTCTACACATGGGTCAACCTTCCAAAATGTAATTTAAAAAAAGCAAGCAAGCAAGCAATAGCTTTGGGTGGAGGAGTGGAGTCCAGCTTCGGCTTTGATGAGCAGCTTTGCTGAGCAGCATGAAAAACTACAATTCGTGCAACTCCCTTCTGAAGCAAGTGCTTTTCCCTGAACTCTGCTCAGCAACCACTTAGCGGCGACCCTTCTGTGTATCACTGAGAATATCCGTTCCTCACACTCTGGGGATATTTCTGCACATAGGCCTTAATTTCATTAAATGTGAGTTGTTCTCAAATACAAATTTGGACATTCCTTTTCATCAAATAGCTACATAGATCCTCCTGTTCATTATACCGATGCCAAACGAAAAGCACCATTCCAAGGTAAAATGACACTATCAAAAGTCACACTATTGGCTTTCTTGTAATTTGACACAGTCACAAAAACTGCCAAAATGAAAGAAATCTGACAATAACACGTGCTACCTTACTCCTAAATAGGTCCAAATTCTCAGTTTTAAGAAGAAGAAAAAAAAAGAGAATAAAAGACGTATTATGTATGCTAAATTTAATTAGATATTTAATAAGTATAGTATCCCTAGTCAACAAGGCAAATCGATCCTTTCAGTTCTGGCTGCAGTTTATTTAAAGACTTTACAATGTCACTACTTAAGAGTAAGTCCTATGGAGGTGTTATCTCACCATTTATATTTTCACAACACTTATGATATTGTTATCACACTCTTAAAATAAATGAAAAGCCCATGCCACATTTCAGACCAATGTAATGCTACAGATTCCAATTTAATTTCTAGAAATATACATTAAAATAATTCTGTATTGCTCACTTTATTCTTGCAATGTTGAACATTAAAAAAAAGTAAAACTAAGGTTTTTGTTTTGTTTTGTTCTGTTTTAGGTCCCTGGTACACTTGGAAAGCAGAAGTTTAATTGCTTGGCTTTAACCTTAGGCACCAGAAAACAGAACAGGATAAAATTCTGACAACAATAGCGTTTTATGACAAAATTATTATGCTTTTAATTTTCTATTAAATTGTGATTTATTATTAGCTTGCTACTTTAAAAATTAGTTTGTGTACAGAATGAATTTAGTGGTGCATTTAATGAGACAAGAAGGTAGGATGATGAACATGAAAAGATTATTTCACATCGTAGTGCATGAGCTATTTGATAATTCTAACATAGTACAAAAGAAAGCTTCTCTCTAGATTGATCATGGTTCAGTTAACATCACTGAATATCTAATACCTCCAACTCAATTAATTCTCACCTGATTAAGATCAGACTGATATTCAAACTAAATCATCTCTCCAGTCAAGTAGAAATCAATATTTCTGATTTTACTTTTAAATTACAATAGAAAATAAAATGCACGCATCTTCAATATGCCAAGAGTAGCTTTTCTATTCTAGTCTACCATGGCATGGATAACCAGTTGATTAAAGAATTATTCTAATTTGAGCACCGATATGTAGCAGAATCTGATTAATTTGAACACAGAGATGGAATAAAGTAATTAAATATATCTTATACAGGGCAAATAGAAAATTGACATAAAGTAAACTTGACTTCTTTAAAACAAACCTCACTATTTATCAGCTCAAGTAGTTAGGAACATGTTTTTACTAAAGACTGATCACTCTGAGAGAAGAAAGAGTCTTATTTCAGGTACAGATATTTGTAAGATGGGCAGACACAGTTCTTCTAAAATCAAACTCTTTCTGCCACTGTGATCTCCAAAAAACATGCACCTACCTAAAGACAACCAAACATGACTTTTCCAGAAAAAAGACATACTGACCCATTCTTGCTAGACAGGGTAAAAATTAGTGAATCCTAACAGAACCAAATGCTTACATATTTGTAACTCTTACTCCTGAAGAGAATAATAGGTTTTCCTCCTCTTTCTTCCTTAATGTCACTTCAAATTTAAGATGGAGAAGAGTAAAGTCAAATTATTTGTTGGAGTAACTGAATACAAAGTATTGTTTTGCTTGTTAGCAAACTCAGTAACTCAGAGGAAAATGACAGAAAATTTTCAAATTTCAAATACACTGAAGCAAAGCAAAATCACAGTTAATGTACTGTTAGAATTGAAACTACTACAATTTAGAGAATACTTAGTGTGTGCCATTGTGCATTAGATATTTAATATATACTATGTACATGTCACATATAAAATACTTTTATAAAATACTTTATATATGAAGATATATTTATGTAAAAAATATATTTCACATACATTATTCTCAAACCTCACAAAATGGGTTATTACTCCTACTAAATAACTCATAGATGTTACCTACCTTAGATGTACCTTTTCAGGTGTCTTAGATATATCTACTCATAGAAAAGAACATGAAGAACCAAAAGTTATGCAAATTAGTCTGGAAATAAAAACTTCCAAAATTCATACCCTATGTGAAACAGCCACAGAAGTTACAGACCATGGCTAAGGGCATTAAAATTTAGATTTTATGTTAAGATAGGAATCTCTCCGAAGAAACAGAATCTGATGCTGGGCTGCCTGTACAACTTGCATGCATGGATGCAACTTGGAAGTTGGGCCATTTGCATGTTATACACAAAAGGATATTCTTTGTTTTCATGAAAGACTCGGTTCTATTTTTGTTGAACCAGACAGACATTTCAGTTT
Source organism: Puma concolor (assembly GCF_028749965.1). Taxonomy (NCBI): domain Eukaryota; kingdom Metazoa; phylum Chordata; class Mammalia; order Carnivora; family Felidae; genus Puma; species Puma concolor. The sequence goes on from NC_141675.1 coordinate 14,523,167, forward strand.
GATTTTCTTATGACCGAAACACATTTTTGGAGAAATATTTATTATGTATATATACAAAGAATATATGTGTGTGTGTGTGTGTGTACATATATACATATACATATATATGTGTGTGTGTGTATATACATATATACATATACACACACACACACACACAAATATTGGTAAACATTATATATAGAGAGACAGAGACAGAGACAGAGGGAGAAAGAGAAAGGGAAAGAGAGAGAGAAAGTAACAGTACAAGCAGAAAGACTATAATGAACCAATGCACATGCCCCCCTGTTTAAAGATACAGTAGAACTATCTTCCTTGCAGGAAAGGAAACATCATTACCGGATCTGAGGATTTATACCCTTTTTTAGGCTGGAATTTTTGTTTTATGTAAAATGCTGTAATTTTCAATAGTTTAGCTAACTTTGTTTTCAAAGACACTGCACAGAGGAAAAACAAAATATGTCTGCACAATGGCTCCTGGTTGAAAGCTGATGGTCTGTGTCATAGACTTGAAAGGCTTTCTTGAACACTTCACTAGAATAATTATGCACATGAGGTTATCCCTTCAAAAACTACTATAACCCAATAACTACTACAGCCGTTGTTTCATAATTATTCTAAATAACTGCAGCCCTAGAGGCGAGGACTTAAAGGCAGACTCCCCAGTCTCTAACTCTCCAGGCCTCATCCTTTCCACGGTGTCATGAAAAGCCATCTTGGTCATGATAGACTTAGCACGTTTGCTTCCCTTCAGGAACCAACTACAAGGAATCAAAATGGGCCCTTAACTGACAGTTTACAGTTCCTTCAGGCTAAGCCTTCTCTCTAAATTAATGCTCCAAGAAGCACTTGAGATAAGAGTGTTCCCTTTGATGGATGCTACTTTATAAAATAAAGGGGTTTCTTTTGCTGGCATACTAAATTACCAGACACTCGGTAAACTAACAAAGTTTGCTGCCTTCAAAAATGTCCAGTGGCTCCGCAAAGCAATGACACACTTAAAATGTTAAACAATACAAAACAAAACCGCAATTACGAAACAAACGACCACAAATATCACATGACGGTAACAGACTAACTGGCTAAAGAGGGCATGCGCAATGGCTACTAATACCAGTTCGAAGGTAGTGAAAGGACTCATCTCAAGGCAGCACAAAATTTAAAGGACTACTCCAACTATCGTGAAGATAGCAGAATTCCAAGAAATGTAAAACAGCAATCTCTATTCCCCCCCCCAAAAGTAGTCTATTAAGCAATCTGTGAGTACAAAGGATAAAATGAAAAATTCATTAAAATACATCTGATAATTTTTACATTCCCAGAATCCAATGTAAGAGTGATTAATTATACTCACGCAAAAAGCATTATGGCAAAATCTAACAGGTCAACAACATGGAGGTTGGTCTTAAGCTATTTAAAAGATGCTGCCAAATAAGAATTTTACCTTTGTTCTATATTTACTAGTAACTTTCATTGAGATAATAAAAGTAAAATATAAAATATTTAAAGTATAAAAATAAAAAAAGGATTTGGAAATTTTCCGTCATGAGAAAAAAGTAGAGAAAGTAGCTGTCACGAAGTCCTATTTGTTAGATTCCACAAAGAATATTTTTAATTTTAAAATAGAATGTCAACAGGGTTGATTGAAATAAAGAGAAATAAATTAATGCTAAATAATTACTAAGGAAGTTTTGTTTATGGAAATGAATAATTCAGTGTTTTACAAAGTAAATTCAAACAGCAGCTGCTTTGCTGACATTAAGCTTTCTCAAAATACACAAACTTTAAAACTAGAGAATCATCATTTTTTTTATGTCAAACAAAGTTATTTCCTAGGTCTTCTGGTTTTAGTATAAAATATTACATGGTTACAAGGGTAACCGACCAACTGTTTAAGGAGCCTCAGCATTACATTTTTCACGGGAGGATATCTGTCACATTCTCGTTAACTGAATATATGCATAAATCCTGGCTTGTTAAGTCTTATCACAGCTGGGGGAGAAAGGAATTCAGATTTCTAACAATCTGTTCCCAATCCACTTGGTCCAGGGTTTTATTCAGATCTCAAAATAAATGTTATGGTTGCCCTGAACTCCACTGCAGCTCCATTGCTGTCTCCCAACCACTACTTGCTCCCATGTGCAGCAAAAGAGCCCTTCCTCCTTCAAAGAGAAATGGACTCAAAACACAGTTTAAAGAAACTGCATGCATTACCAATTAAGCTCATGTTTACTAAATCACGTATCCATAGCTTTATCCAAAATTATTTTATCCAAATAATTGATCCATACAAACAGTATCTCCTAATAGCAGCGAATGGATACAGAAACTTGAAAAATAATGTTGCCGGTGCCCTGAAAGACCAATCTGAAAATAAGAGATTTCCAAACAGTCACATAAGACAAAAAGAAAACCCTAAGATTTTTTTTAGGTTTATCTACTGCACAATGCAAATGGTAGTCTGCAGTTTTAGTGAACCAGGAATACTGCAAACAGTATTTATTTTTAAAAATGAGAGGCACCTGGGTGGCTCAGTCAGTTGAGCCTCCGATTTGGGCTCAGGTCATGATTTCACAGTTCATGAGTGCAAGAGCCGCATCAGGCTCTGTGCTGACAGCTCACAGCCTGGAGCCTGCTTCGGATTCTGTGTCTCCCTCTCTCTCTGCCCCTTCCCAACTCACGCACGTATGCATTCTCTCTCTCCCTCTCTCTCTCAAAAATAAACATTTTAATTTTTTTAATGTTTATTTATTTGTGAAAGAGACAGAGCGTGAGCAGGGAAGGAGCAGAGAGAGAGAGAAAGACAGACAGACAGACAGACAGAATGTGAAGCAGGCTCCAGGCTCTGAGCTTGTCAGCACAGAGCCTGATGTGGGACTCAAACCCACAAACCACGAGATCATGACCTGAGCCAAAGTCGGACGCTTAACCGACCGACTGAGCCACCCAGGCACCCCTCAAAAATAAACATTTTAAAAAATGAAATAGGAAATATCGATGTACACTATGCATTTCATCTATATAAACCTATATATCTATATAAATATATTTCTATTTGCCCAAGTCCTGTTCTAGGCACTTGGCACAAATGAGTAAAACAAACTCAAGATCTCTGCCCTTGTGAAGCTCTGTGAACAGAAGAGACAGACAAGAGACATAATATTGTATAGTATGTTCAAATATGGTTAAGGATTACAGGGAAAAAGGAGAGAGAGGTGAGGCACATTATGGGAGGGTGGAGACTGTGGGCTGCATTTGACATAGGGTCCTCAAGGCAGGCCCCTCTGAGAATTTGGGGGAAAAACTTAAAAGGGGTGAAGGAATCAGTATCACTTATATACCCAATGATAGTATAATATAAATGCTTTAGCTTCTAATTCTATACATGACAGATTAAAAAAAAAATACTTATAAGGAAAACAGACCGGAAGAAATAATAACTGTGGCTAAAACTAAATTTCAAGAACTGGATTCCAAAGCACAATACAGGTGTCCAGTCCACCAGCCAAAGGGGAGGGGACAGGCTACTGATGAAGTTGCCCTTGTGGAAATCAGACAGGGCTTAATCTTAAGATGTCACTAAAATGAAAATAAAGACTAAAGACAAAAGAAAGACACAAAAAGTGATTTAAAATCTTAAAGCAAAAATGAGCTCAGATCAAAATGCATCTATCGAAAAAACATTGTTCACTAAAAGATATTTCTAGGGCAGCAAAATGTGAAAACAGCATTCTCCGCCTCTTCTAGAATCTACAGATTCTTTTGTTTTTCTAAAAAATCCATACCATAAGTCAAGCGTCCCTGTAACTTCTACCTGGGTTACAAGAGAAAGAAGAAATAAGTTTAGTTAATTAACCCAAGGCTGCTTTCTACCATAATTAGCTCCCTGTCTGGGAATGACACATCTAGAAGTAGCCCTATTACACCTATGTCCTCTACTGTTTTTAGTCAGAGAACACAGACATATTTCCTTAAAGAGAAAGTGGGGGAAATAATGTGAACACATCCTAGGTGAAAGTTATTTTCTCAATTCATAAGAATGAAATAGCATGAGCAAATTTAGGATGTCTGGTATTATTACTTTGTGTTGACTTTTACTTATCTACGTTAGTTTCCATTCGTGCTTTAACTTACAATTAGAGAGTTCTATTTCCTTCTCTTTATGAAATGCAAGTAGTAGTTAACTTCTGATATTTATCAATATCCACACAGCTATACAAACACTTTATCTTACTTATTTAGTAAAATCCTATGAAAAATTTCCTCAAATCCATCTGAAATGGTTGGTAAAACTTTATTTCTCCTATATTATAGAAGAAAGAGAGTTATTTCATATGACAAAAAGGAAATATTATCCCCACATTTTGCTACTTAACCACATAAGCTACAACTTCAAGCTATTCTGTAAGAAAATAAAGCAACAGGAATTTTTGCATATGAATGGAAAAAAAAAAAGAAGCATGCCTCTGTTTTGTACACACAACAAATGAGTCAGGGTCTCATAATTGCAATGCCAGTCCTGTAACTGTTTTTGATGGAATTCATTAATGTAATTACCCCAGAACTGGCATTAGGTATTATTAAAGGGCATGCAAGTTATGGTAGACAAGGAGATCCTGTGAAAGCACTTCTTACATAGCTGGGCATTAATATTTTAAAGGCCTTTTTTAAAAAGAAGTCACTAACTTCACATTCAGTTTACCCAATTAAAATGCGTTCTTCAAAAAAATAACAAATATCCTCTTCCCTTATTTGAAACCCATACAGTTCAAATTTCATCACACATCCAAATTACACAAGGTCTTAGAAAGGAAATTAACACAAACTCTATAGGACTAAAGGGTTTTTGAGTTAGAAAAAGAATGTTTTCACAAGGCATATGTTTTGCTTTAAAACTGTTTGTAATACCATGTATTAGAAATCTCAGACACAAAGCAAATTTTTGTTAAAAGCTGGGTTCTTCTTATCTATGTCTCACCCCACTGACCTCAAATTTAATGCGTCCAGGCCCACTGCTTTGTGCAAATCACTGAAGTCAAACTTTTGGCATCATCATACTCTTCTTCAGGGGTCATCTTTCCAGTAACCAAGTGCTGCTTCTCATTTTCACTGGCATCTCCCTGAAACAAGCCCTCTACTGGTAGCTTAATCAAAGGAAAAGCATCCCCTTCCTTTCATACCTCCTCCTCCATGCAGCCATCCCCCATAAATAGAATGTTCCCCAAGTTCCTGTTAATATGAGAGACTCACACCAATGGCATTAGATCAGCATGTATTGATTGAAGAGAGGGTCGACTTGAGATTCAAAACAATCTCAACATCATGGACAACAAGGCCAAAAAAACACTTTAAAGGTGAAATTTCTCAGGGATAAATGCAAATATATGTGGCTTAAAAAAAAAAAAAGAATTCCAATTTTAGAATAGAATGACACATAAGCTCAATGCCATCCAAACAACATGAAACAAGATAAAACACCTAAACCCAGTATTAGCGCCCCAGTTGCCCATGCTCACAGATAATTGTGCTCTTCTCGAGGGACCATATATTTAGGTGGATCTTGACAAATAAGCATGTTCCTACAGAAAGATGATCAGGATATTGAAAGAAATAAAATCCACAGTGTATATACAGTTGATCCTGGAACAACATGGGTTTAAACTATATGGGTCCACTTATACGTGGATTTTTTTCCAATACAGTACAGTACTGTAAAATCTATTTTCTCTTATAATTTTAACATTTTCTTTTTCTCTAACTTACTTTAAGGACACAGCATATAATATATAACATACAAAATAAGTGTTAATTGACTGTTTATGTTATTGGTAAGGCTCTGGTCAACAGTAGGCAATTAATAGTTAAGATACGAGAGTCTAAAGTTATACATGGATTGTCAGCCATGTAGGGGGGAGAGGGGAGGAGGTCAGCGTCCCAAACCCCCATACTCTTCAAGAGTCAACTGTATACACCATGTTATATACTAACCACATCTTGGAAATCTACCCAGGGTGTGCGTGGCAAAAGAGAAAAATTTTCAAGTTAGCCAGAAATGAGGCTCCAAAAAGGAAATGAGACTATGATTAGTAAAGTCAGCTTAAATAAAATCTTGGAAGGCTTTACATATAAGAGTTTAGACTTGATTCCTATAGGCAGTGGAGAATGACATGAACTAAACTGTATACTTCAGAAAGTTTTACCTAGCAACACTTGGGGTAAAGTTAGGGGAAATGAAGGAAAACAAATTTCTAGATAGGGAAAGCTAGTCTATATGCTAATAAAACAATTCAGGCAACAGATATTGAGGATAGTTCTGGGCAAAAAAATCACAGGATACCACAAGCTCATAAACTCTTCTTCAGTAAGATAAACAAAAGGAGTTTCAAAAGAGGAAAAATTGGTCAGCTGCCACAATACAAGGAAAGAGGTACCGTCTCGTGCCATAAACTTCAAAATAGGAAAGAAAGGACTCTGGCAAACTCAGCATGGCAAGGCTCGGCATGGCATGGCCCCTAGTCCCATTTCCACCCCTTAGAACACACTGGAAGAAAAAAAAATGAGTTAAAAAGTCCTGAGAATCTCCACTCATAGCATTCCTTATTCTTGAGAGCAGCAGACTGAGGGCATAAGTATGAATCCTAGAGAAAAGTAAAAACAAAACAAAACATAACAAAAACTCTTAGAATAAAAGCCTCTACCCACCTTCATAGGATCTCAGCAGGGGTAGAAAAGCCCAGAGTATGCCATTTTTCAAGGCTCCATGCTTAATAGATAGGATAACCCAAAAGTAACCCCACAGGAAGAAAAGAAACATTCCTGAAGGCTATTTAACAAAAACACTTCACTGCTCCTTCTCCCCCTCCCTCCAGGCTTCAGGAAAGTACACAGAAGAACACCTCAGCCCTCACACTATACCACAAGGGAACACAAACATATTAGAGAAAGGTGGCAGGAGTGTTAAAGAGAATTCACCCACAATTTTTCAGAGAAACAGCAGGGCAACTCTGCAAACACCCCCTAAGGAAAAAGGATTCATCTCCAATGTCACACTACATGAGAACCTAATAAAAATATAAATTCAAGAAAGCTAGACTTTGGGAATAGTTGATAAAATAGAGGGAAATTTAAGAGGAGGTAAAAATCTAAATTAAAGACCTAAACAAATCTGTAACAGTGTCAATATATTAGAAATACATAAAGAATCAACTACACACAGCTGAAATTTAAGTGAGAGATTTTATAAGAATGACTTTAGATAACCACAGTAAATATAGAGAAAAAATTTTAAAAGCTAATGTAAAAACAGAAAATCAATATGTGGTAGGCAGTTTCAAAGATGGTCTCAAATGATCCCAGTTTCCTGGTATCCATGTCCTAGAATAAACTAAGCCACTTCTCGACAGCAGGCTAAACCTAGTGGTTTCCCTCTGATTAAAGAACCAGGCAAGGTGAAGAATGGGATGTCATTGCCATGGTTAGGTGACATAAGAGCATGACTTCTGTGCTGTTAGCAAATGCTCCTCTGCCTTCCCAGCTTGCGTACTTTAATGACGAAAATTACCATGAGGGAGAGGCTCATGTGGTAAGCAACAGAGGGGTAGCTTCTGGACAACAGTCAACAAGGAACTGAGACTGTTAGCACAACACCCCCTGGGAGAACTGGATGTGGCCAACATCCACTGAATAAGCTTCCCCAGTTGAGGCTTCGGATGAGAGTGCAGACCCTGAGCCAACTCGCTGACTGCAGCTTTGTGAGAGACCAAAGCAGAGGACCCTGCTAAGTCATGTTAGATTCCTGGCCCACAAAATTGTGAGGCAATAAATATGTGCTGTTTTTAGCGAAAAAGTTTTGGGGTAGTTTGTTACATAGCAAATAACATCAAGTGGTAATCCTATTTCAAAGTTCTAAGGATGACTGGTATCTTTGAGGTAGAGAATTCAAAAAAGAAAGTAATATTTTACATGATAATTTAATAAAGGTTTTCTGACACAAAGAACTGAATCTGCAAATCAAAAAGACACAGTATATTCCAAAAAGCACTGATAAAGAATAAACACCTAAGATACAGTCTAGTTAAGCGACCTAACTCAAGAATAGAAAAAGAATTTTTCTTGGGGTACCTGGGTGGCTCAGTCAGTTAAGAGGCTCACTTCCGCTCAGGTCATGATCTCATGGTCCGTGAGTTTGAGCCCCCGCATGGGGCTCTGTGCTGACAGCTCAGAGCCTGGAGCCTGCTTCAGATTCTGTGTCTCCCTCTCTCTGCCCCTTGCCTGCTCACGCTCTCTTTCTCTCAAAAATAAACAAACATTACAAAAATTAAAAAAAAAAAAAAAAAAAAAAAGAATTTTTCTCTATCCAAGACCAATCAAAACCCCTATGGTAAAGGTGGATGAAAATCAGGGTGGACCCAGAATCCCAAGAGCAACATTCAATGCCTTAAATACTAATGCAATGTGTACAAATTTCTAAGGGAAAAAAAATATGACCTAACGATTTTATACCTGTATATGGCAACAAGCAGTCATTTCCAAACATGATAGATATCTAGGATTCTAAAACCCAAAGATTCTTCTTAAACTATTTGACAATGAAATCTAGCCAATCAAGCAGTGAATCAAAACAAAGAAATAAGAGAGGGAGAAGAGGTGGTTAGCACTGAATTTACGATTACAGAAAAGAATATAAGTATTATTAAATGTCAACGATATAAAAATACAACGTACAAAAAAAGGAACCTAAAAAGCAAGATGTGGGGAAATATAATTACACTTTCAAACCAAGGAATCAATCAATACTGCCCCAAACTATTATATGAAGTTTAAGACATAACAGTGATTCAAGATTAATGGCTCTAGATAATATTTTTTCTTGAGATTTGAGGCACATTTAGACGTAATATAGTTTTTAATCACGAAAATGTACCTGAACTTCAGTAACTCTTTTAGTCTAGCTCAGTTTTGTTTTGCTAAATTCAACTTGAAAAAAATAGCACCTTTTATGTAATCCATTCTGCATATATTCACAGAGAGACACCTGTATCGGTGAATGTTGAGATTCAGGGTAAAGTTTTGGAGGGGGGGTTTCATCTTTTTTATATTCCTTACATTATATAAATGGAGTATTTATAATTTATATTGAAATACTGATGCTATTTTTCTAAAAAATTAACAATATTATGCAGGAGAAAGTAACTACTAAAAGCGTGAATTGGGATAGAGGTACTGAAAATGGAAAATTTCACATATTATTGTAAAGATTCCTGAACTGGGACTAATTACTCTCAAAGGCTCCATCTGATGCTAAGTTTCCAAGATCACAGAATTTCCCTGAAATAAAAATCTTTGCTACATGAAAAATCCCTGTTTTCTATTGCATCAAGTTTAGACTTCTTTGCTTGGCTTTCAAGAAGCACCAAAACATGACCTCAACTGTAACTAGTCTTACATAATTAGGTGAATCTGCTTGCTGTCCCACCGATTCGTTGTGCTATATTCAGCTTTCATGTTTTTAACTCCTATTTGGGATATCTTCTAAACAGACGGGTATTGAGATGTTAACAATTTATAGGCTATTTCATCCCCAATACTCAGATACGCAGATTTGAATTTTTAAAAAGCTATATAAATCTAACCTAGCTAAAATGTAAAATAAAACATAAAACAAAACATAAAGCCTATCTGCTACATAAAGTTTTTCCTAACATCTTGAAAGTTACTACATTTTTTTCAGAATTTCTAGAGCATTCAGATTTTTCTATATAGGAACTTAACTCTAAATTAATACTGCTGTGTAAATTTGATTAGTCTTAACTCATAAATTTAAAGACAACCTAAAAGAATAGGAAGTTTTAAATATTAAATATATTTAGTTGAAAAAATTTAAAACATTTTGAATTTTATTTTTATTTTTTATTTAATTTCTCGAGAGAGAGAGAGAGAGAGAGACAGCACATATGTGCAAGCACAAGCAGGGAAGGGCAAAGGGAGAGGGAGAGAGAGAACCTCAAGCAGCCCCACGTTCAGCTCAAATTCTGATGCAAGGCTCAATCTCAGGACTGTGAGATCATGAGCTGAGCCGAAATCAAGAGTTGACGCTTAACTGACTGAGCCACCCAGGTGCCCTGAAATGTTTTAATTAAAAATAAAATGAAAGGGTGATGCAAATAAATCTTATTTGAAATATGTTTTTAAAACTTTGATGTGGTCTTCCCAATCAAATATTTCATATTGGGTATTTTATTTTTATTTTTTAAATGTTATTTATTTTGAGTGACAGAGAAAGAGAGTGAGAGCAAGCAGAGGAGGGACAGAGGGAGAGACGGAATCCCATGCAGGCTCCATGCTGTCAGTGCAGACACGGGGTTGAATCTCAGGAACCAGGAGCCGTGAGATCATAACCTGAGCCTAAACCAAGACTCAGGCATTTAACTGACTGAGCCACCCAGGTGCCCCTCATATTAGGTATTTTAAAAAGAGAATTTTATGCATGTATATAGAATGCTACAGCTTACAACCATTCACAACTATGTGGATGGAAGCAGAGGGTATCACGCTAAGCGAAATTAGAGAAAGACAAGTATCATATGACTTCACTCATATGAGGAATTTAAGATACAAAACAGATGAACATAAGGGAAGGGAAACAAAAATAATGTAAAAACAGGGAGGGGAGAAAACACAAGGGACTCTTAAATATTGAGAACAAACAGAGCATTGCTGGAGGGGTTGTGAGAGGGAGGGATGGGCTAAATCGGGTAAGGGGCATTAAGTCATCTACTCCTGAAATCTTTATTGCACCATATGCTAACTAACTTGGATGTAAATTAAAAAATTAATTGATTAAAAAAAAAAAAAAACAAAGAATGCTGCAGCTTACAAAGTGTTTTAATGCTCCTTTACCTCCAAAAATAATTTTCCAGTTACAATCATCCACCAAAGGGCAATGAGCACGTTTAAACACTAGAAACGATGAAATTGAAAATTATTTTAATTGTTTCAGTAAGAAAGAGTTTATGAAACTTCATAGATTTACCATAGAAATACATTCATCAAAATCCTCTTTAACAAGACAGAAGTACTTCTGCAAGTAAGCAGCTAAATATTTATTTGTTCTTCCTCTCAACTATGATTAAAGTATTTACATCCCTTGTTTTGATATTCCAACACATTCAGAATGACAGTTGTAATTATGGTTTTTGCCCTTCACTGTAATTATAAAATCTAAAATTACGTTAGTTGACTCACTGAATAAGACCTAAAACTTTATTAATAAACCCTCAACATTTAATGTTACATTTACAGTGATGGGAAAGAGCATGATAAATCAATGTAAAGATGAATATGGCTTCACTAGACTCCTAAGAACAGGACTTCCATGTATTTCTACCACAAGATGGAGATAAAGTAGATGTATTTACACATTCCAAAAATATATAATTTTTTAAGTTTATTTATTTTTGAGAGCGAAAGAGCACACGAGTGAGCATGTGAGCAGGGGAGAGGCAGAGAGAGAATCCCAAGCCGGATCCACACTGTCCACGCAGAGTTCAACATGGGGCTCGATCTCACGAACTGTGAGATCATGACCTGAGTCAAAATCAAGAGCCGGATGCTCAACTCACTGAGCCACCCAGGTGTCCCCAAAATATATAATTTTTTATTAAAACATTTGATATCACTTAGTTCATAATCAGAAAATATATGCTGACCTTTAAGATAAACAAAAAAGTAACATTAGCTCATATGAGATCAGTTTCAATTAAAGTTATTTCCAAAATATTCTTCTGATAAAAGAAAATTATAGACATAAAATGTTTTCATGTTTCAATTCATTTTACATAGGAGACTACCAGTATCTTCAGATATTTTAAGACATACACTGAAGATGACGACTCATAGGTCTATACCAGTGCCGCCCAAAAGAACTTTCTGCAATAATGGAAATGAAACAATAATCTGCATTATCCAATGTGAAAGCAACAAGCCACACTTGGCTATTGAGCATTTGAAATATGACTAGTGCTAAGAAAATTAGGGAGCAATGAGCCTAGTGACTACTAGCTAATAACTGCTACTAAATCCATACCATAGACAGTTTAATATTTTAACATATATATATACATATACATATCAACATCTAATGGTATATTTGATATTAAAATAGATAAAACCTGAAATATAAAAATAAAATGACAAATTAATGGTACAAAAATAGGTTCTGACAATTAATAACTGAGGTTTTTCCATGGCCATGAGAATAAAAAAGGAAAAAGCTCAATATAATGAGGAAACAATGCTGTATATTAAAAGAAATAAAGTTTTACACCATCCTTTAAAGGGAATAAAAGAGCATTATTAAAATATACACACACAATACACATAATCTTTTGAAAATATATCAATCACCATGTGAATTTTCATATTTGATATAGAAATGTGCTTAAATATTCAAAACGTCAAATATTAAATAAATGCACACAAAATAAACTCCGTATTTACCACTTATTCAAGTCCAAGATTAGTCAACGTTTTCAACAACAACAAAAAATTGTTCCCTCCTACCAAACAGCAAGTCTAACTGTACAATTACAAAGTAGGGCACTTTGCACCAGAGACAGATTCCAACAAAAATCCATTGGAAACTCAAGCAATTCCAAGCCGGGTACTGTTTAGACTAGAGAGGCAATAACCAGGGTGTTTCTAACCAGAAGTACTCTTCCCATCCAGACAAAGATGCCGATCAAAGGTGCTGAAACCAAAAGGAAAAAATTTCATGATCATGAAAGCAGAAAGATTCACAATCACACCATTTCACTGATGTCTTTATTAGGTTTGGGCAGAAAAGGGAGGGAGCCGACCTGAAGTGTTATCGAGGCAACACTGAGGAGACATAAGAGTGTTAGAAAACGATCTGTAGATTGGTCACCAAATTATTCTTGAAAATATGTTGATGGTGGTTGCATTATTACGGCATAGGTGCTCTGACTTTAAAACCAAAAGAAACAAGAATGTTTAATTATCAGTAGGTTACAAACTCAGAATGTTCTCATTTGCAAAAAACAGTTAAAATCGGCCTGCCATCGACTGGGCACACTCTAACAGAAAACAAAAAACAGAACTCTTCTAGTCAGCAGATCTACCCCTCCCCCAAAAGATCTCATTAAATGATTTCTGCATGTGCTGTGTTAAAACTGAACCCCTAGAGGGCAACTGAGCTTCAATTTTTACTTCTTAATACACTTCAGTTCCTAACTGCTTTACGGATACCATGACCTCCTTCCTTATACCTTGGAACTTCTTTAAAACAAAAGGTAAATGGAAAGAAGAAACCAAAGATATTCCACCCACTAATAAAAAAATAGCATTATTGAGTGTATTCTTTAACACTGATAATTCAAAGATGAAGAATATGGTATATTCTTAGAGGCATAATCCTGAATAGCACAGATCATAAACGAGTATCAGAATAGCAGCACTCCCGTTAGGACGAAGTAACAGATAGGAAAGCCATACTTAACAAGTCTGTTTAATAAAAAATGCTTTGCATAACTTTACATTCATTAAAGGGCGCGTTAAAATTTATAGGAAAAGAAGGTGAAGAACTTAATCTCAATAACAATTAACCCTATATAAACTACCCAGTATAACCCACTATAAGAAAATCAGTTTTCCCTCAGGGTCAAAAATGTGACGAGGTTTCCTAACTGCCCTTCTAAGCTAATTCCTTATCATGAGGTACAAGTGCTGACATTCAAAGAGGCCCACTCACAACATTGATGTACCAAAAAAGAAAAAAAAAAAAAAGAAAGGAGTTAATATATCACTGTGAAAGAATACTAGCTAGCAAGGCCACTAACCTGTATAATGCAACAATGCTATATTTAACTTTTAGTGAAACGGCTTAACTTAGGCATACACAAGTCTAATATGTATATACCAGCAGAGTAACACAACAGAATGAGCTGGGCATTTACTTGCATGACACATGGGATTACAAAAGCAACTTGATAATTTGATTAGTTACGTGTGGTTTTTTACTTTGTTTTATTACTTTATTTAAACAAAATTTTTAATATTTATTTTTGAGAGAGACAGACACGGAGTACTAGTGGGGGAGGAGCAGAGAAAGAGGGAGACACAAAATCCAAAGCAGGCTCCAGGCTCCGGGCTGTCAGCACAGAGCCCGATGCAGGGCTTGAACTCACAAACCATAAGATCATGACCTAAGCCGAAATCAGACACTTAACCAACAGAGCCACCCTTTTTTAATTTAATTTAATTTAATTTAATTTAACTTTATTTTATTTTATTTTATTTTATTTTATTTTATTTTATTTTATTTTACGTTATGTTATGAGAAAGAAACTGAGCAGGGAAGGGACAGAGAGAGAGGTCTGCACTGTCAGTGCAGAGCCTGATGTGGGGTTCCATCTCACGAACTGTGAGATCATGACCTGAGCTGAAAGCAAGGGCGGACACTTAACCGACTGAGCCACCCAGGCACCCCCCTACACGTTTTTTTTTTTTTTTAACCCAAAAAAGGTTTTTAAACAATCAACTCTCAGACTTGTATATTTACTTTATAATATGTACTTGTTGGGGCACCTGGGTGGCGCAGTCGGTTAAGCGTCCGACTTCAGCCAGGTCACGATCTCGCGGTCCGTGAGTTCGAGCCCCGCGTCAGGCTCTGGGCTGATGGCTCAGAGCCTGGAGCCTGTTTCCGATTCTGTGTCTCCCTCTCTCTCTGCCCCTCCCCCGTTCATGCTCTGTCTCTCTCTGTCCCAAAAATAAATAAACGTTGAAAAAAAAAATATATAATATGTACTTGTTAACTGGAACAAAATTTTAATTCAATCCATAAAGACTTATTGACTGTAAATGTGCAACCACACAAGGCCTTCCTCCCCACCAGGGTATGTCACCAGTGGCTCAGCGCCAGAGCCAGCATCCTCCTGAAGGCACAGAATACATGCACATGCTGGTTAAAGACCATGTCACAATAATTTTCTTCACTAACTTTCTAAACTATTCACATTTGCAATTACTTGTAATTATTCACATGACATCCTGTGGACTCACGGATCCAAAATGATCACACATCAAACTCTGTTCATGTAGGTTAGAATCTGTATATGAAATATGACAAATTAAGCATGGACTAATGGAATACAGAGAAGAGAGAGGCTGCTGAGAAGCGTGAAGTTTGTGTGCCATGAGGTCAGTAATTTTCAGAACAGGAAAGAGGGACAGGCAGTAGGACAGGATAAAAAGGGAATCAAGGTTTAAGACTGCAAGAGCATCCTTGGGTTCATCATTTCCTAAGAATCTTTGGCCCACTAGAAAAGAATCTGAAGGCTGACCCAGATAATGTGGGGCTCAACTTCCAAGATGAGGGTAAAAGAAATAAAGTTTCAGAGATAGAAAACACACACATACCCACAGCCAAGAATAACAACAAGCTTATAGTTCATATGGAAGAGTGCTCTAGATGGTGAAGTACATAACTTTAAGATACACAGAATGAAGCGAAGACAGAAGTAAAATCCACATGGCCTGTTGCCACGTGCTACTTTAAGGAGCATTTCTGTGTCTGGCCAATCCCTTCTCAACCTTGCCTGCACAGTCAAATCACCTTGGGAGCTCTGAAAAAAAACACAAACACAAAAACCAATACCTTTCTTTGTAGAGAGTAGCCTGTGCACTGGTATTTTTAACATTCCCAGGTAATTCTAATGTATAGGAAAGGTTAAGGACTACTGATCTAGTGTGAGAGGATAAAATCGTAAAGGCAGAGCAGAGGTTCTACCATAAGACTATGACAATTCGAATCTCATCAGGGAGGATGTGAAAGAAAAAGATAATACAGAAGAAACTACATGAAGCCTTTATCAGTGAGGTACTGAGTAAATAGATCCACTCTGAAAATCATGGGGTACTAATGAAATTAGAATTCCTTAATAAACTCAACCACATGTAAGGCAACCATAAGGTCTCATCTTGAGGACAAAATAAGAGAAAAACAAAAATACCTTTTTCACACTAGTACATAAAAAGTGCGGTAGGTCAAACCTTCAATAAGATCAGAATTTTTCAATGTTTCAGAAGTTTAAATTTTATGAGCCTGGCATATCTTTGGGAGATATATTGGGCAAAGAACAGGATGTAACATATCTTAAGTTTTTACCCTGTATTGACACAATCTAGGATTCAGTGAAATCTCTAGCTCCTTTTAAAGTGGGTATTGGGGCACCTGGGTGGCTCAGTTGGTTAAGCGTCCGACTTCAGCTCAGGTCATGATCTCACGGTCTGTGAGTTCCAGCCCCGCGTCGGGCTCTGTGCTGACAGCTCAGAGCCTGGAGCCTGCTTTGGATTCTGTGTCTCCCTCTCTCTCTGCCCCTCCCCTGCTCATGCTCTGTCTCTGTCTCAAAAATAAATAAAAAAAAAAATAAAGTGGGTATTAAAGAGGGCACTTGTGATGAGCAATAGCTGTTACATGTAAGTCATGGGTCACTCAATTCCACTCCTGAAACCGTTATTACACTATGTGTTAACAAACTAGAATTTAAATAAAAACTTAAAAAAAAATAAGAGGTATCAAATGATAAAAAATGAACAAATGAAGAATTGAGAAGGGACGAACGGAAAATTAAGCAGGGAGAGAAATAAAACTATAGGAAGGAGAAGCAGAAGAACAGAGGAGTAAACAGTAGTAAAGACAGGGAGAGCTTTCTATTAAATTCAGCTTTCATATGACATGGCCAAGGCCATATGGAGAAACTGGTCTTTACTCTGTTCCCTCCACACCGGGGTGACAGAAGGTGGTTGAGACAGGTTTTGAGGTAGTGTTCTATGATCTAAACTTTCATGAGGATTAAATGAGATCATATAACAGCAAAAGAAGAAGAAGGAGGGGGGGAGGGAAAGAAAGAGAAAGAAAAAGAAACAGAGTTTCAAATTTCCAAATACAGTCTTGACTCTTCTCGGATGATCTACTTCGTGTAGGTGAGTGAATGAGAAAAGTAGGCAAGGGGTCTAACTGCATTAATCTGCACGGAGTTGGAATAAAATTGCTCCTACTGGTCCAATAAAGGTATCTTCCACCACAATAAAGGGCTTTTGTCTGGAACAGCCAGAACGGAAAGGAAATTATCTGAGCTCAAGAATCCAATAGGCTTAGAAAGACAATTCGAAGAGTGAGACAATGTTAATGCACGAAGAGCTGGGTTCTAATCATGTATTTGATATTAACCCATGGTTTGAACCAAGGTTAGTCAATTACCTAATCTCTTACAGAAAGGACACTGAAAAAGATGACATTTAAAGATTCTCCCCATTACTTAAATTCTATGTAATACTTGGCTCTTTGGCAGTGTTACTGACTAGGGAGGTGTAAATATGGGGTTGAACTAGAGAAATAATTTACAGTAAGCACATGGCAAAGTTTAGAATGTCCAGAGGAAGCTGAATTTGTGCATGGTGACCTGAAACTCTTACATAAATATGTCCTAATAAATCCAATTAAGATTTTCTCAAACTTTGCTAATAGAGATGTTTCGAATTAAAAAGACATCTAATAGTATGGATTCAGACTTAAATTTGTGCTGTATTTTTTTAGTTTGGTTATCATTACAACTGGCTTTGGGGTTATGGGGCACAATCAAAGGGTTAAAAAAATTCAATGCAAACACATTATTCGTTCATGCATTTTAAAGGTAAGGGCATAGGGGCGCCTGGGTGGCGCAGTCGGTTAAGCGTCCGACTTCAGCCAGGTCACGATCTCGCGGTCCGTGAGTTCGAGCCCCGCGTCAGGCTCTGGGCTGATGGCTCAGAGCCTGGAGCCTGTTTCCGATTCTGTGTCTCCCTCTCTCTCTGCCCCTCCCCCGTTCATGCTCTGTCTCTCTCTGTCCCAAAAATAAATAAACGTTGAAAAAAAAATTTAAAAAAATAAAATAAAATAAAGGTAAGGGCATGAGTATTACATCAGAATGCAGAATAAAAGAATAAAACTACGGGGGGGGAGGGGGGGAGAAGCCGCCTCCCAAGGTGAACTTTCAAATTAGGTCAGCAGAAATCAATTGCCATTAAATTAAGAGAACATGCTGCTCTTTAGCTATTTCACCATTCTTAGATCAAAGAAGGTTTTTCTTTAGCTCTGAGGACTCAAAATGTTGTATTTTAAAAATGTGACAAATCAGTCTAGAGAGGATAATAACACGTGCCTAAGGATAACTGCAAAAACGAAAAAAAAGCTATGTCACAGTTAACTCTGTGGAAGTGCCACACTGCAGTTCATCCTCATCCTCACTCAGTAGCCTGACACTTTTCATAAATGCCAGCGGTTATGCTACAGCAGCCTGAGACGGGGTGTCCCTTTAGCTCTGGCAAACACACATCACTGCCTGTCACTTTAATGAACAATACCTTCTAGTTTTAAAAGAATGCAGAAAGCCAGATTTTAGGAAGGAAATTTATCAGGATGTCCTGTGTTCTACTGCAGAACTAACCTTCTTTCAACTGTGTTTGTATCGAGTCTCTTCCTGGGAAGGGAGGAAAGAAGAAAGGAGAGAGGGAAGAAAGTAAGGCAGGGAGGAAGAAAGGGCGGACTTCAGATGCTTCTGGTTTCTTACTGGAAAACAAATCTAAACTCCTGTTGTAGGTTTTTTAAGGCACTCCGAAATCAGGCTTGACCCCCAGTTGTTACTGGTCATTATCCCTCAAATGCACTGCCGGTCTCCTAAGGTCAATCTCCCTACTGCTGTATAGACCCACTACAGCCACTACTACTTCAGGGCTTTCAACCCTGAATCTATGGTGAAAAAGGCTTTTCCAACATCCCTGGACTCACCCAAATCATCAGCCACCCTTTAAGGTCCACTTCATAACCCATGTTCTTCTTTCAGTCTCACCTGGCTAAATCAGAATTCACTGGCTTTTCTTTCTTCTAAACTAACATGCAGGTATTTCATTATAAATTGCTTTATATGATGTAATTCTATTTTATGTATGGCTGGTTTGTCTCTCATCCAACCAGACAAATTTCTTAAAACCAAGTCTCCTTACTCTGCCTCTATAACACTTCTCACAGTGTTGAACATGTGAAAGGCAGTCAATAAATATGTAAGAAGAATGCTACTGACATGAACTATGTAAATTAAGAGCAGTATTTACAAAAAATGTTTTAAAAAAGTTTCAGCAAGTGTCTGGTTATCTTCCTAATCTTCTTTATTTTTATTTAAAAAAATTTTTAATGTTTATTTTTGAGAGAGAGAGAGAGAGAGAGAGAGAGAGAATGCAAGCAGGGGAGGGGCAGACAGAGAGGGAGACACAGAATCCGAAGCAGGCTCCAGGCTCTGAGCTGTCAGCACAGAACCGGACGCAGGGCCTAAACTCATGGACCGCAACATCATGACCTTAGCCAAAATCGGACACTCAACCGACTGAGTCACCTAGGCGCCCCTATCTTCTTAATCTTCTCAGTCTAAATCCAATCAAGAAATAATTGCCAAATATAAAATAATTCTAGAAAACTTAAGAAAAAGTGTAGCTTTTAAAAAATTCTTCTTTAAAGACTTTATGTTTAAGTAATTTCTACACCTAGCGCGGGACCCAAACTTCAAATCTTGAGATCAAAAGTCACATGCTCCATCGACTGAGCCAGCCAGCAGCCCTGAGAAAAAATTTTTTAAATCACCAATACTTCCAACACCTAGAAGTAACTTCTGCCAGCATTACTTTATAGCCCTCTTTCTTCATAATTATTAGTCATAATTAGTAATCACCCATAACTTCAATTTGAATACTTATTTGTACTTATTAAGTAAGTAATCTGACTGCTTATTAAATAAGCATCTCCCCTGCTTAAACTCAGGAAGAACAAGGGCTGAATCTGCTTCTGTCACATTGATGTACACAGTGTAGTGTATGTGAAATGCTTGGTTCATGGGAGGTGCTCCGGGTTTACAGAATGGGTTAGTTTTGGATAGCCCTTCTTGTGTCTTCTCATGTAATTAAACCAAGGGTCAGGAAATTTTTCAGGCAAGAGTCATATGGTAAGTATTTTAGGATTTGTGAACCATACGGTCTCTGCTGCAACCAGCGACTCTGCTACTGCAGCCACAGGCAATACTGAAGTGATGGTCAGAGCTGTGCTCCAGTAAAACACAGAGACAGGCACTGGGCCAGACTGTGCCAGGAGACTGTAGACTGCCAACGTCGGAATAAAAAAAACATATTGTGTCTAGTGACTCATTGCAATGATGGGTTTATTAGGATTGCAAACGCATACATATCATTTCCTTTAACATTTTTTCTAATTTTTTTTAATGTTTATTTATATTTGAGAGAGAAAGAGAGCGCGAGTGGGGGAGGAACAGAGAGAAGGAGATACAGAATCTGAAGCAGGCTCCAGGCTCTGAGCTGCAGCACAGAACTGGACACAGGGCTCAAACTCATGAGCCGTGAGATTGCGACCTGAGCCGAAATCAGACACTTCGCTGACTGAGCCACCCAGCATCCTATAACATTTTATATAATCAACCAGACTCTGTTGACATCTAAGTTTGGGCAATATTCCATATTCCATGTAATGTGGTACTGAACATACGATGCGTATTTTATTGAACATCTCTGATCATTTCCTTAAGAGACATCGCTACCGCTGGAAATGCTAGGTTAAGCAATAGCCATATTTATGAATTTTTGTTAGAAAAAAATACTCATAAGCTGGAGGAGCTTGGGAAGATAGTGGAGCAGGAAGACCTGAGCTCACCAGTCACACATTTACAACTACACATCATCCACATTCCAGTCAATAAACCAGAAAGCAGTGGGAAGTCTGGCAGAACAGACTCCACAACTAAACATAGAGAAGAAGCTGTATCTGAAAGGTTAGAAGGTCAGAAAGGTGGAGGTGGTTATCTGCAGGAGGGAGAAATCTGTGGACGTGGAGAGGGCAAAGAAACCGGCCCTTGCACCTGGGAGCTCATGCAGGAAAGACTAACTCCCATGTTTGGTTTTAAAAGCCAAAGGGGGGGGCGCCTGGGTGGCGCAGTCGGTTAAGCGTCCGACTTCAGCTCAGGTCACGATCTCGCGGTCCGTGAGTTCGAGCCCCGCGTCGGGCTCTGGGCTGATGGCTCAGAGCCTGGAGCCTGTTTCCGATTCTGTGTCTCCCTCTCTCTCTGCCCCTCCCCCCTTCATGCTCTGTCTCTCTCTGTCCCCCCCCCAAAAAAAAAAAAAAAAAAAAGTGGGACTTGAAGCCTGGAGCTTTAGAAATCAGCTGACTCAGCACGGGGCAAGCCTGGAGGGAGAGTGATAGGTGGGTCACTGCCCTTCAAGGCAGGAATCAAGGGGGACCTACCTGAGGGGCTCAGTTGGCTAAGCATCTGACTCTTTGACTCCGATCAGGTCATGATCTCACAGTTCACGAGACTGAGCCCCCCGCACTGTAGCACAGAGCCTGCTTGGGATTCTCTCTTCTCCCTTCTCTCTGCCCCATCCCCACTGTGGGCACACATACACCCTCTCTCTCAAAATAAATAAGTAAACGTTTAAAAAACCTGCTTATCCTTGTGATATTGTGATTCATGATAAAAAAAAATACTTAAAAAAAAAAAAAGAAAAAGAAACAGCAGCCTGAGCAGAGAAGCAACATAAAAAGTTCAGTTTACAAACCATGGTGGCAAACAGGAGACAGATCTATTAATACTGACTTCAGGGGGGTGGGGGTAGGCAGGGACTCCTCCTAAAATGAGGGAGCTGGCAGGTACCATTCCTCCCCCCACTCGCCAGCATAAATACAGGGGCATGTACGGGAGGCGGGGCTGCAGGCACCTGCTACCTAGACCGCTAGCAGTGTGCCACGCCCCCCAGGCTCTCCTGAGGACTTACCCACTCAAAGCCCGCTAGCATTGGTCCTGGGCTCAGGACAAATTTTGTTGGCATATGTGTACCACATCCACCACCAGATGCATAGCTACTGCTGCCCACAGCACCCAAACACGCACCCCCAGCTACCAAAGCACATTGGGCCCAGCCATAGCCAGCCATCATCTCATGCCCCACCTAGCCTCACACCAAGGGCAGCAGCATTTTTGTAGATCAGGCACAGGACTAGTGGTCCAGAGCAAATTTTACTAACACCACCATCCAGTTGTCAAATACCCCAGCAGGCACACCCCCTAAGAGCTTGCCTGCCTGGGTCCCACTAAAAACATTGAGAGCAAGCATAGCCCACACAGGCAACGACCTTCTGCCTCCATTCGTTCCACTGAAAGAAAAAGTGACTACAACAGCAGGGCGTAAGCAATACACATAGGGTATTTTCCTGAAGTGCCAGGTTCTGCAGAACAGGGGACACTGCACTGCAAGGCACCCAAGGATCTCTTCCGCACAAAGTCACTACATTCAAGATAGAAAGACACAGCTGACTTTCTTAACAGAGAAACAAATACAAAGAGGCAGGCAAAATGAGACAGAGAAATTTATCCCAAATAAAAGAACATGACAAGGCCACAGCCAGAGATCTAAGCAAGACAGATACAAGTAACATGCCTAATAGAGAATTTAAAGCAATGATCATAAGGATACTCACTGGACTTGAGAAAAAAAATGGAAGATAAGAGTGAGACCCTTAACACAGTGATAAGGAACAGCACAGCAAGAGATAAAGGGCTCAATAAATGAAATGAGAAAGATGCTTGCTAGCCTGGAAAGTAAGATGGAAAAAGCAGAGAAACAAATTAGTCACCTAGAAGAGAGAGTAATGGACATTAACCAAACTGAACAAAAGAGAGGAAAAAGAATTATGCAAAATGTGACTAGACTTGGGGAATTCAGGGATTCCATCGAACAGAATAATACTCAGATTATAGGAGTGCCAGAGAAGAAGAGAGAAAAGAGGGCAGAACATTTATTTGAAGAAATAACAGGTAGAAACTTTCCTAATGTGGGGAAAGAATCAGATATCCAGTTCCAGGAAGCACAGAGAACGCCCATCAAAATCAACAAAAGCAGATCTATATCAGGACATATTATCATTAAATTGACAAAATATAGTAATAAAGAAAAAATTTTTAGAGCATCAAGACAAAAGAAAAACACTAACTTTTAAGGGAAAACCCATAAGGCTAGCAGATTTTTCGACAGAAACTTTGCAAGCTAGAGGGAGTCGCATAATATATTCAAAGTGCTGAATGAGAAAAATCTATAGCCAAGTAACTATGCCGCAAGGCTATCATTCAGAATAGGAGAGGAAAAGTTTCCCAGACACACAAAAACTAAAGGAGTTCATGACCACTAAGCCAGCCCTGCAAGAAATATGAAAGGGACTCTGTAAATGGAAAGGAGAGATCAAAAATGAACATAAAGGTAGGAAACACAAAAGCAGTAAAAATGAATATTTCTGTAAAAAATCAAACATTCACAAAAACAGAATATAAAATATAATAACATATGCCTAAAATGTGGGGAAAAGAGAAAAGAATGGGTTCAAAGTGAAATGACCATCAACTTGATACAGACTGCTGTAGAAGAGGTTATATACAAACCTAATGGTAACCACATATCAAAAACCACTAATAAACATGCAAAGAATAAAGAGAAAGAAATCCAAATATATCACTAAAGCAAATCAGCAAAACATGAGAGAAAGACAAGAAAGGATCAGAGACAATCTTCAGAAACAACCACAAGTCAGATAATAAAATGACAATAAACACATATCTATCCAAAATTGCTTTGAATGTAAATAAATGTTCCAATCAAAAGGCATAGGGTGTCATATTGGATACAAAAACAAGACCCATCTGAATGCTGCCTACAAGAGACTCATTTCAGACCTAAAGACACCTGCCGATTAAAAGTGAAGGGACAGATAAACATCTAGCATGCAAATGGATGTCAAAAGAAAGCCAGGGTAGCAATACTTATATTGGACAAAATAGACTTTAAAACAAAGACTGTAACAAAAGACAAAAGAAGGACACTTTATAATAATAAAGAGGACAATCCAACAAGAAAATATAATTGTAAATATGTGTGCGCCCAACACAGAAGCACCCAAATACATAAAACAGTTAATAAACATAAAAGAAAGTATAGGGGCGCCTGGGTGGCGCAGTCGGTTAAGCGTCCGACTTCAGCCGGGTCACGATCTCGCGGTCCGTGAGTTTGAGCCCCGCGTCGGGCTCTGGGCTGATGGCTCGGAGCCTGGAGCCTGTTTCCGATTCTGTGTCTCCCTCTCTCTCTGCCCCTCTCCCATTCATGCTCTGTCTCTCTCTGTCCCAAAAATAAATAAACGTTGGAAAAAAAAAATTTAAAAAAAAAAAATTAAAAGAAAGTATCGATAATAATATAATAAGAGTAGGGGACTTGAACACCCACTTATATTAATGGACAGATCAACTAAACATAGTATCAACCAGGAATACCAATAAGGTGAATGACACAATGGAACACATGGATTTAACAGATATATTCAGAACATTCCATCCTAAAACAATGTAATATACATTCTTTCCAAGTGCACGTTGGACATCTTCCAAAACTGACCACATATTAGTCCACAAAACAAATCTCAACAAATTCGAGTCCACAAAACAAAAACAAACAAATGATATGTGGTTACCATTCTCAACAAATTCGAGAAACTCAAAATCAAACCATGCATCTTTTTTGAGCACAATGCTATGAAACTAAAAGTCAACCACAAGAAAAAGTCTGGAAAGACCACAAATACATAGAGGTTAAATAACATGCTACTAAACAATGAATGTATCAACCAGGAAATAAAGAAAGTACATGTAAGCAAATGAAAACAGAACAGTCCAAAACTGTTGGGATGCTGCAAAAGCAGCTCTAAGAGGGAAATTTATAGCAATAAAGGCCTACACCAAGAAGCAAGAAATATCTCAAATAAACAACCTAACCTTACACCCGAAGGAGCTAGAAAATAAACAAAACCTAAAACCAGAAGAAGAAAGGAAATAATAAAGATTAGAGCAGAAATAAATGATACACAAATTTAAAAAAATAGAACAGATCAATGAAACCAGGAGCTGTTTCTTCAAAAAAAACCCAAATCAATAAAACTGATAAACCTCTAACCAGACTTATTAAGAAAAACAGAGAAAAGGACTCAAATACATAAAATTATAAATGATTTTGTATTTGTAGACACAGAAATACAAACATTTGTAAGAGAATATTGTGAAAACGCATATGCCAACAAATTGGACTACTTAGAAGAAATGGATAAATTCCTGGAAACATATAAACTACCAAAAATGAAACCAAAAGAAGTAGAAAATTTGAACAGACCAATAATCAGCAAAGAAACTGAATCACTAATCAAAAAACTCCGAACACACAAAAGCCCAGTACCAGATGGCTTCACAGGCAAATTCTACCAAACATTTAAAGAAGAGTTAAAATCCATTCTTCTCAAAGTATTACAAAATATAGAAAAGAAAGGAAAACTTCAAAATTCATTCTACAAGGCCAGTATTATCCTGATACCAAAACCAAAGACACCACTGAAAAAGAGAACTACAGGCCAATATCCCTGATGAACATAGATGCAAAAATTCTCAATAAAATACTAGCAAACTGAATCCAACTATACATTAAAAATATTCACCATGATGAAGTGGGATTTATTCCTGCGTTGCAAGGGTGGTTCTATATTTGCAAATCAATCAACAGGGTACATCATACCAATAAAAGAAAGAATAAGAACCATATGATCATTTCAATAGAGCAGAAAAAGATTTGACAAAGGACAATATCCAATCATGACAAAAAAAAACACCCAACAAAATAGGCTTAGACTGAACATACTACACCATAATAAAAGGTCATTTATGAAAAACGCACAGCTAACAACTTCAATGGAAAAAAAACTGAGAGCTTCTCCCCTAAGATCAGGAGCAGAACAAAGTCACCACTTCTATTTAACATAGTACTCCAAGTCCTAGCCACAGCAAACAGACAACAAAATAAAGGCATCCAAATCAGTTAGAACTAAAACTTCCACTATTTGCAGATCACATGGTACCTTATAGAGAAAACCCACCACACTCCACCAAAAAACTGCCAGAACTGATAAACAAATTCAGTAAAATCACAGGACACAAAATCAATGTACAGAAATCTCTAGCATTTCTATATATCAATAAAGCAGCAGAAAGGGTACAATTATTATTGTACCCAATAATAATTAGGAATAATCTTAACCAAAGAGGTGAAAGATCTTTACTCTGAACACTAAAAACTGATGAAAGAAACTGAAAAGAACACGAAGAAATGGAGAAATATTCCATGCTCATGGATTGGAAGAACAAATATTGTTAAAATGTCTATACTACCCAAAACAATCTACGTATTTAATGCAATACCTATCAAAATACCAACTGCATTTTTCACAGAACTGGAACCAAGAATCCTAAAATTTGTAGAGTACCACAGAAGACCCCAAATAGTCAAAGCAATCTTGAGAAAGAAAAGAAAAGCTGTAGGCATCACAATTACAGACTTCAAGTTATATTACAAAGTGACACAAAAATGATACTGGCACAAAAACAGACATAGAGACCAAGAGAACAGAAAACCTAGAAATAAACCCACAACTATACGATCAATTAATCTTCGACAAAGCAGGATCCGTTGGAAAAAGGACAGTCTCTTCAACAAATGGTGTTTGGGAAAACTGGACAGCAACATGCAAGAGAATAAAGTGGACCATTTTCTTACACCATACACAAAAATAAATTAAAAAGGGGGCACCTGGTTGGCCCAGTCAATCACCTGACCTTTGCTTTTGGCTCAGGTTATGATCTCACTGGTCCAGTGGGTTAATTGTCCAACTCTTGCTTTTGGCTCAGGTTATGATCTCAGTGTCATGGGATGAATCGCTGCGTCAGGCTTCACACTGGGCACGGAGCCTGCTTAGGATTCTCCGCACCTCCCCCCCACCCCCCACTCTCTCTCTCTCTCAAAAATAAATTAATTCATTAATTAAACTCAAAATGGATTAAAGACCTAAATGTGAAACCTGAAATCATAAAAATCCTAGAAAAGAACACAGGCAGTAGTAACCTCTTTGACATTGGCCATAGCAACTGTCTTCTAGATAAGTCTCCTGAGACAAGGGAAACAAAAGCAAAAATGAACTATTGGGACTACGTCAAAAAAAGTTTCAGCACAGTGATGGAAACAATCAATAAAACTAAGACAACCTACTGAATCAGAAACGATACTCACAAAAGACATATCTGCTAAGGGTTAGTATCTAAAATATATAAAGAACTTATAAAGCTCAACATCTAAACACCAAATAATCCAATTTAGAAATGGACCAAAGACATGTACAAAACATCTCTCCAGAGAAGACATCCAGATGGCCAACAGACACATAAAAAGATGTTCATCATCACTTACCATCTGGAAAATGCAAATCAAAACTATAATGAGATATCATCTCACATCTGTCAGAACAGCTAAAATAAAAAAACACAAGAAACAACAAGTGTTGGTGAGGATATGGAGAAAAAGAAACACTTATGCGCTGTTGGTGGGAATGCAAACTGGTGCAGCCACTGTGGAAAACACTATGAAATTCCTCAAAAACTTAAAAACAGAACAACCTTATGATCCAGCAATTGCACTACTGGGAATTTACCCAAAGAACACACACACACACACACACACACACAAATTTCAAAGGGATACAAACACCCCTTTGTTTACTGCAGCATTGTTTGCAACAGGGGAACTATGGAAGCAGCCCAAGTGTCTGTGGATTGATGAATTGAAAAAGATGTGATATATACAATGGAATATTATTCAGTCATAAAAAAGAATGAAATCTTGCCATTTGCAATGACATGGAAGGAGTTAGAGAGTATTATGCTAACTGAAATAAGTCAGCCAGAGAATGACAAATACCATATGGTTTCACACATATGTGTAATTAAAAAAAACAAAACCAATGAGCAAAGGTGGGGGTGGGGAGAGAGACAAACCAAGAAACAGACTCTTAACTAAAGAGAACAAACTGTTACCAGAGGGGAGGTTGGTGGGGATAGGTTCAGTAGGTGATAGGGATTAAGGAGCTCACTTGTCATGTACTGGCTGGTATATGGAAGTGTGAGTAACTCCACCATACACCTGAAAATAATATAACACTGTATGTTAACTAACTGGAATTAAAATAAAAACTTGAAAGAAAAATATCCATTAACCCTTTTCATGACACTGTGCTGATCTGTATTCCTAGCCAGCAGCGTAAATACCTGCTTCTCCAAAACCTCAACATTATACACTACATGTGTTTTCTTACCCACAGATACTTTTATCATGGACAGGATTAGAATTCTATACTTGTTTACTTTTTTCTTATTAGAAAACATTTATAAACAAGGAAATAAATCTTTCTTTAAAAATGTTTTTAATGTTTATTTTTGAGAGAGAGACAGAGAGTAAGCAGGGGAGGGGCAGAGAGAGAGGGAGACACAGAATCTGAAGCAGGCTCCAGGCTCTGAGCTGGCAGCACAGAGCCTGACGTGGGGCCTGAACCCATGAACCATGACCTGGGCTGAAGTCGTTCACTGACTGAGCCACCCAGGCGCCCCAAGGAAATAAATCTTAAGTATAGAACTCAATGAAACAAAGAATATACCTTCGCATCACAAACCAACAAAATACAGAACATTAAAAATCACTCCAGTAAGTTCCTTCAAAGTTCCTTTCCAATCAGTCCCACTCCTACCTAATGGTGCAGTTTGGATTAGTTTAGCCTATCCTAGAACACAGTATCAATGGTGTCTATTCTAGAACATATTTTTAGAAGTATGTGCTTTTATACTTTTTTTATATTTCACTCAGAATAATAGCTTTGAGATTCATCTGTGTAGTATATAATAGTTTGTTCAACTGTATTGCTGAACAGCATTCCATTGTGTATGCCACAACTGGACTATCCTTTCTCCTTTTAAGAAATACTTGGCTATTTTCCATTTTTGGCACTTGTAAATAAACCACCATAAGTATTATTATACAGAAATGAAAACTTGTGTTGAAATGATTCGTTTCTCCTGAGTAAAGCTGTTGGGTCATTGTGGGCAGGTATGTGGTTAGTATTTTCAGTGTTTTAACTGTAGCTATTATGCTGAGTATGCAATTTCCATTATATAAAGGTCCTTAGTATACCGTTCTGCAGATCACTGAGATTCCATTCATCTTTTTAAGTCATTTTTTGTTTATTATTTAAAAAATTTTTTAAATGCTTACTTATATTTTTGAGAGAGAAACAAAAGAGTGCAAATGAGGTAGAGGCAGAGGGAGAAAGAGGGAGACACAGAATCCGAAGCAGGCTCCAGGCTCTGAGCTGTTAGTTAGCACAGAGCCCAACACGGAGCTCAAACCCACAAACTGTGAGATCATAACCCGAGCCGAAGTCAGATGCTTAACTGATAGAGCTACCCAGGCATCCCTATTTTTTTTTTAATGTTTATTTAACTTGAGAGAGAGAGAGAGAAAAAGAGAGAGAGGGAGGAAGGGAGAGAGAGAGAGAGTGTGTGTGTGGGATGGGCAAAGAGAGAGGGAGAACGAAAGTTCTGAGCAGGCTCCACACTGTCAGTGCAGAGCCTGATGCAGGGCTCAAACTCACTGGGAGATCAATGACCTGAGCCGAAATCAGGAGTCAGATGCTTAACCAACTGAGCCACCCAGGCATCTCTCCTCTTTTCCTTGCCTTTTGTATTTCAGTTGATCTATCTTTAGAGTCATGATTCCTGCCATTTCCATTCTGAAGTTCTTACATCAGACACTGTATTTTTCAGTTGTAAAATTTTGATTTGGGCCTTTTTTTATTATTATTTTGAATTCTCTGTTAAGATTTACTCTTTTTATTCATTGCAAGTATACTTTCCTTTACATTCTTAAGCAATTCCAATAACTGATTTAACATTCTGCTCTGATTCCAACTTCTTAGTTATCTTCAAGTTAGCCTCTGTTGATTGCTTTTGAGAATATATCATGTTTTCTTGTTTCTGTGCACACGGAATAATTTGGCATTCTATCATGTATGTAAAATGTTTGGATTCTGTTTTCTTTTTAATTTTTTGTTTACACTTATTTCTTTTTGAGAGACAGAGCACAAGTGGGGGAGGGGTTGAGAGAGAAGGAGACACAGAATCCAAAGCAGGCTCCAGGCTCTGAGCAAACTGTCAGCACAGAGCCCGAGGAGGGCTCAAACCCACGAACTGTGAGATCATGACCTGAGTGGAAAATCACTCAATTGACTGAGCCACCCAGGTGTCCTAGATTCTGTTCCTTTTTGGGGGAAAAAAATTTTTTTTTTCCTTTTTCATTTAAACAGTCAATTTTATTTGCTGATCTCAAACTGTGGAACCTGAAGTCCCCTGCAAGGTATAGTGGTTCTTTACCCTTAACCGAGTGGCTTGGAATTTGCTCCACATGTAATTTAAGATTGAGCCAGAGACATACACAGAGTTTATACACCATGAGGCTCACCTTCTCTAGCTCTCAACTTGCTGGGATTTATCCCTTCCCCTCCTCTTACACCATCACGCACAAATACCAAGTTTTCTAAGTAGTTACACCAAACCCTGTTTTTGATCCTTCAGACCAGTAAGACTAGAGGGTTTTAGTTTGTTTGCTTATTTGGTCAGAGTTGTAACCACCCTAGAGGGTGGAGACCCACCCGGTACTATTCCCTTCCTTCACTGTGATTCCTCTCCGATTTCCACTTGCTTTCTTGTCTACTCTCCAATGTCTTCATATAGTTGTTTTTATATTTTGTTCATAGTTTATAGTTGTTTTCTGCAGAAACACATGTGCAATAACAGCTACTAGGCCATGCCAGAAGCTAAACTTCTGTTACGGACTTTTAAATCATATCAAGTTTATAGGTTACATATAGTACTGTAGGGTGTGTTTTGCAATGCACTCACTGAAAGTAAAAGCAACTATTTTTCTTGTTTAATAATATGTAATTTGTCAGGGCACCTGAGTGGCTCAGTCAGTGAAGTGTCCAAGTTCGGCTTAGGTCATGATCTCGTGGTTTGTGGGTTTGAGCCCCGTGTCAGGCACCGTGCTGACAGTGTGGAGCCTGCTTGGGATTCTCTCTCTCTCCCTCTCTCTCTCTCTCTCTGCCCCTCCCTGACTCATGTTTTCTCTCTCAAAATAAACTTAAAAAATAATAATAAAATTTAATTTGTCCAAAAAAACCTTTTTGTGCTCTGCTTATTTTTTAAATTGGATGTTCACCAATTCCTTACAGGTAAGAAGTCTATAAATTAAGGAGAGCAAACCTTTGTTACACATATTACAAATATATTTTCCTAATCTGTGAACTTTCTATTATGTTTGTAGTGTATGAACATAAAAAGGTTTTATTTTTTATATTTAAAGTTTTGTATTATTAAATATAACATCTGATTCTTTAAAGTTTTTTTTAAAAAACTACATGTTCATTATGGAGAATTTTTTAAAAATCCATTCTATAAAAATAAAAATTACCTAGCATTCCTTCTTTTTACTCTCATACCCTTTTATGGCTGTTTTTTTTAAACATCAGGTATACTTCCAGTCATCTGGAAGTCTGTTTAACATTTTCTGCTGAAATTGACATTATATACATTGTATGACCCAGAAATCCCATTTCTATGCTATAAATCATAGCACATCCATATAATGGTACTATATAGCAATGAAAATGAAGGAACCATTACTACTTACAAAAACATGGATGAATCTAACAATACAGTATTGAGTAAACAAAGCTAGACACCAAAGATCACACACTGTATGGTTCCATTTAAATCAAAACAAAGGCAAATTAATCTATGTAGTTCTCAGGCAAAATGTGGTTGATTTTAGCAAAGGAGAAAAGGGAGAGCGATTAAAAGAGGGCCCAAAGAAGGCTGGCTTCTGGTAATTTCTATTTCCTGACTTTAATTCTGGCTACACATATATGTTTACTAAATGTCACAATAATTCATCAAGCTACAAACTTGTTATTTGTGCATGCAAGATACAAAAAAGCTTATGTTTTCATTTTGAAGAATATGAAAAAGCTATGCAGAGGAAAAGAAACCTATTATCCACCTTCTTTATCCCATGTTTCCAGATACTTACTACATTTTGGATGTATTTTTTTTTCAACATATATTTATAATGGTATTCGAATTATACCAGGTACATGATATTTTTAAAAATTTTAGAGACACAGAGAGAGAGAGATGGAGAGTGAGTGGGGGGGGGCAGCAGAGGAAGGGGAAGGAGGGGGGGGAGAGAAGGGAGGGGGGGAGAGGGGGAGAATGTCAAGCAGGCTTCAAGTCCAGCGTGGAGCCTTGATGCAGGGCTCAATACCACAACCATGAAGTCATGACCTGATCCGAAATCAAGAGTTGGATGTTTAAATGACTGTGCCACCCAGGCACCTGATGCTGTTTTTGATTGATCCCCTTCATAGTATGCGAGGCAGCCACTTCCAACTGATTAAAGTCAGCAAAAACTATATTTGCAATGTCTGACAATTAAATGGTATGTTAATTCCAGCACTAAGCTGGGAATTAAGATACCTGGATTCTAATATCACCTAGGACATATTAACAACTCCTACGATACTGAATAGGTAACTTAATCTCTTCATTGTGGTAGGAGACCATAACCTCATATTCCCCTCAGTACTTAGCACCATTATTTTCCCCACTAGTACTGAAGCATAGTTTGTTAAATTAACAAATCAGCGCAATTATGATTTGCTCTGGAAGGGAAGTGGTCTATGTGGAATCTTAAAGGAAAACCAAGAAATAAAAACGTTAGCTTTTAATCTAGCATCATTCAAGTTAAAATTGTGTGCCAAATGTACAGTAGGAGAACTTACACTATTTACATAAAAATATTAGAAAAACACCAGAACTGGGGCGCCTGGGTGGCACAGTCGGTTAAGCGTTCGGCTTCAGCCAGGTCACAATCTCGCGGTCCGTGAGTTCGAGCCCCGCGTCGGGCTCTGGGCTGATGGCTCGGAGCCTGGAGCCTGTTTCCGATTCTGTGTCTCCCTCTCTCTCTGCCCCTCTCCCGTTCATGCTCTGTCTCTCTCTGTCCCAAAAATAAATAAACGTTGAAAAAAAAAATTTAAAAAAAAAAAGAAAAACACCAGAACCACCGCAGTTGGATAAACATTCTACTCCTTTGTTTCCCTTTAAAAGAATGATTAATTTTTACTACTGTTTAATACAATGGTTTCAAACTTACATGCCTAATAGACGTCTCAAGAGTTAACCTGTCCAAAACTAAACTCTTAATATATCAATCACTAAAAACTGAACTAAAATAATAATATTTCTCTACACACATTCTTCCTCATCTCTGCTAACTACAATTTCATCCTTTTACTTGTTCAGGACAATAATAGGGAGCAGTTATGTCTTTCCTTGTGGCCTCTTATCTTCAAATTGTATCTTGGATGTGCTCATTCTATTTTTTAAGGTTTATTTGGAGAGAGAAAGAGCACACAAGTGGGGGAGGGGCAGAGAGAGGGAGGGAGAGAGAAAGAGAATCCCTAACAGGGTCTGTGCTGTCAGCACAGATCCCAAAGCAGGGCTTGATCTCACGAACCGTGAGATCATGACCTGAGCTGAAATCAAGAGTTGGACACTTAACTGACTGAGCCACCCAGGTGCCTGGGATGTGCAATCGCATCATCTCCACTGCTGCCACCCTTTTAATCCACCGTCATTTGCCTCTTGGATTATCACAATCACATTCTTAAACTGGTGTTCCTGATTCTGCCCTTGTCCCTACTGCATTTATACTTAACAGAGCAGTTGCTATTAAACAGTAAATCAGACCCTGTCTCCCTCCACTGCTCTAAGCCATCTGAGTTTTCCATTTCTCTCCCTAGTACCTGTAAGTCCGTGGTACTTTATTCTGCCCCCAATCACCCTGCTGAACCCCTCACTTTTCCCTCTCCTTCTCACTCATTCCACCTCACCACACTGATCTTTCAGGTGGTCCTCAAACATGCCAGCTCCGTCTAGTCCTTCAATGTCTGCAAGGACTGTTCACATCACTCTTCCCAGAGATGCCTGCACATCTCGCTCCGTCACCTGTCACAAATTTTGTGCAAACGTCCCTCGGTGAGACCTCCGTTGCCCACCTACTAAAAACCGCTGCCCCATTCTAGCACTAGTGCTCCCCACGGCCCTCACTCAACTTTAGTTTTCTCCACATCACTTGTATTTACTTATAATAACCTACAATATTTATCTCCCTCCGTTGAAATGTAAGGTCCATAACGGTAAAAATTTTTGTCTGCTTTATTCACTGTTCACATAATGGTGGCTAGGAAATACTCACTAAGCATTTTTGAATGACTTATGTTCCATATAACCCTCAGGTTCCATTCAACTGTTTAAAGGAACGTGAAAAGTCTGTTTTTGCTTATAAAAACATATTTTAGTGATACAATCATTGACTGACACTAAAATATTTGCAAACAGTATTATCAAATATAAACACATTGGAGAAACCAATATATTAAAATATGATCCCAGATAAACTTGCTTATGGACCTCAGATTAAAATTTCTGTATCTGTTTAATTGAATGGTACTCCAAAAATCTGAGTATAATTTCTCTTAAAGTGAAATATTTAAAATTCTTACAGCAAAACCACTGAAAGGCAAGGTATAGGAAACCAGGAATATAATAAAAACTTGCTAATGAAGTAACGGCAGAATAGTTAGCTTATATTTTGTATGAATATTTATTCACTGTCATGATATTTCTAAGTTTCAAGTTACGTAATTCTTTGCTTTTGTGTTCAAATGTACACTTTTCACACTTAAACCTTCAAAAATAAGTTGCATAAATTAGTTGTTTAAAATATTAAATTCATCTGCCCCGACAAAATTCCCAGCTAATTCAGTCATTTAAAGATTTAGCATTTAAAGGTTTACCTTACTTCAAGGCTCCTGGGTGGCTCAGTTGGTTAAGTGTCCTACTCTTGGTTTCTCGGCTCAGGTAATGACCTCACGGTTTGTGGGATCAAGCCCCAAGATGGGCTCTGTGCTGACAGTGCAGAACCTTCTTGGGATTCTCTCTCTCCCTCTCTCTCTGTCCCTCCCCTGCTCTCACTCTCTCTACAAATGAACATTTTTAAAAAAGATTTAACTTACTTCTAAAACAGATTGCACTTTTCTCTGTGAGAAGAAAACTAGCCAATTTATTCAAGACTATTTATGTACAATTATAATTTTATTACACAATTGCCTTGTTATTCAGAAACAAGACAGTCATAATAAGCCATTAAGTCCTACAATACAGGCATGAATTAACAAATGTAACTGAGAACCACTAAATCAATGAGTAACGACCGCTACATACTTTGCTCAGTTGTTTTAAAAACAATTCAGCTGTATTTGTCAGATATAGGTCTATTACATGCAGCGAATGTCATGACAGCAGGCCTGATAGGCATACACAGAAACTTATTGGCAATTAATTTGTATTACGTCCATGGCAGACAGGGGGGAAACATGGTGGGACTGACGCTGCCATCCTCAGAAAAGCCTGTTTGTGCGGTTGGCCTTTAGCCGGTGCCTGACAACTTGGATTTTGGGAGTGTTCCCACCATTCCCTAATTGCTAAGAGTGGCTCACCGTGTCTAAACTGTTTGTGCAAACCATATGGTTTATGCTGAACACCTGCTTTCCTTCTGGGAGTCTGAAATTTTGGTAATGCTAACCAAAGGATGCCCATGTGACAAACTCCTCATAAAAACTCTGTTTCTAATGGGTTTCCCTGCTGGACAACATTTCACACATGCTGTCATAGTTCAACACTGGAGGAATTAAGCACATCCTGAGCGACTCTATTGGGGAGAGGACTCTTGGAAGCTTGAGCCTGGTTTCTTCCGAACCTCATCTCATGTGCCTTTTTCCTTTGCTGGTTTTGCTTGTGTCCTTTGCCTGTAATAAATCTTAGCCATGAGTATGAGTATGTGATGAGTCCTGTGAGTCCTCTTAGCAAATCACCAAACCCAGCAGGGGTTGTGGAGATCCCTGCCACAGTTGCAGGTGCAGAGTTCTTCTCCGTAGAGCTGTACCTTAATGCTCTGTATTTCTATATATTTTTCTATATATTCTCTGTAGAGCTGTACCTTACTGCTCTATATTTCTTAGAGTACATAGCATAACCTTATACATAACAGATATGAATCATGTTTGGAGATTTTATATACTACCCTCCTAGTCTATCCAAAATAGCTGCATTTCCACTTCAGCGTTCGTCAACATTGGTGAACTACTAAATGGCAAAAATATATGTGGCAATAATAGCACCATTCAAACAAAGGAAAAGTTTTTGGCAGGTTCGAGTAACACAGTTGGATAGATTGATTACTTTGACCATCTGCAGTCTACAGCCCTCCAATTTGTTTTACGAATGTTTTGGTAGTTTTCTGCCTGTAGACATCCTAAAGAATATCCAAAGTATTCTTAATTTGATTTTATCGTCAGCTCACATTCTTTGGGATTCAGCAAAATGTGACATATTTAATTGCATGTGACTGACAGAAGTCAGGCAGTTTTTCAAGCTTCTGTGTTCACTACTGCTCTGGAATGTTTCAAAGAAGTGAACAATCCATACTTCCTTATGCTTTATATAATTTTTTTAGAAGTAACCCCACCTGGGGCACCTGGGTGGCTCAGAAGATTAAGTGTCCACCTCTTGATTCTGGCTCAGGTCAGAATCTCTCCGTTTGTGACTTTGAGCCCCACTCAGGGCTCTGCACTGACAGTGAGGAGCCTGCTTGGGATTCCTTCTCCCTCCCTCTCTCTGCCCCTCCCTCCCTCCCTCCCTCTCTCTCTCAAGAATGAATGGATGGATGAATGAATGAACATTAAAAAAAAAAAAAAAAAAAAAAAAAACAAAAACTAACCCAACCTCTTGGCCAGAAGATCAAAACGACTGCAGCAGAAGACACTGATACAGAAGAAACATTAAAATAAGGTAAAAGAAGACCCAAAGGCTGAAAGGAGTTAGTGGGCAGGAGGATACACCTAGGTTAAAGACCGATCCAGGCCACCCCTGTACATCCCTGTACAGGCCACCCCAGTACATCCCAAGAGTACTTTCTTGGTCTTGAAGTGTCATAGCAATAACAACAAAAAAAGCGTTACTATATTTAAAGCAAAATTCATTATCAAACATGGAAACTTTGTATCAAATGCCAACTGTACAATTCAAAAAAAGCAACAAAACAATGAATTTTTACAAAACAGCAATTCAGGGACTCTACCTCTCATGGACTATTTCCAGAAGAGAAACTGTAACATTAGAATGCATACTTGACTAATATATACATATGATCTATAGTATATATATGACAAACTATATATTACATACAACATATATGACAAGTGATATTACTAACATAGAAAATAGAAATCATTAAATTACTAACATAGAAAATGTAAGTCATTAAATTAGCAAAGAGTCAAACACATGGAAAAAGTCACGGGGTGGAAGTAGCCTCCAGAGGTCATCAAAGCATCTTCCTTTTAAAACACCACACGTTGGTTAACTCCCAGATCCAAGAAAAGCAATGATTCTGCCATCACACTTGATGGAAGAGAATTTCTGTTTTGGCTTTTGGGAAGTGGGGATACTGGGAGACAGGACATTCTAGAATTCTCCTTAAGTTCCATTCCCAACATAGTTAGTGATCATTGTGCTAACGTCTACAAATGCACTTTGGTAATTTACGTCAGCAGCTCTATTCACCGTCAATATCACTGGCAAAAGAAGAATATTATGAAGTTTCATTTTCTATCCAAATCAGTTGATCACTTGCTTTTCTGTTGATACATGTCCTACCAACAGTTTATGATCTTGTCAAAGTTTATGTAATAACAAGATCAGGATTTTCAATTCTACATCTAATCTCTAGGTCAAGCTACCTTTACTCATCAAATCAAAGTGAAATTCCAAAAGAAAACGTGAGGAGTACTACTTTTCTTTTCAGAAAGAACACAAAAAAGCCTATTTTATAAAGACAAAGATTGTCATGTTGACACCAGTTTAACACAAACACTGCTTAACTGTCACCCAAAAGCTGAGATTTTTCTTGTTTCAGGTTATAGTTTTCACTATTTTGAAATCGTAAAGTTACTGCGACTTTATAGAAATCCACTGTAGAATAAGGATTATGTAATTGTAAATAAAAGTTAAATTTCAGAAGTATTAAGGTATGTAACAATGAAACATTCGAAATGCGATCTGCTACTTAAGACAAACTTTAATTCTGTTTAAACATAAGATGAAATGTGCAACTCAGACTAAATCAGTGTATAGTAAAAACCAATAGTGTATATATAGACAATGAAGGTATCATGGAAACTGGTTAAAAATTATAATGAAGAGAGAACTAGTAAGAATATAGCAACCTGGCTGAAATTGATATTCATTAGGGTACTCGTCACATCAATAGGGAGCATTTGGACTCTGTGGTCTTTATCAGTGTCCCAGCTGGTAATGGTTGAAGGTTAATGCCTTACCCCATTCTGTTCAATTTTCTATCCTAATTAGCCCTCCAAATCTATAGCTGTGAGCACCAAGTGTCTGTGCTCAAAAGAAACTAATTAATGCTAGCAAATTAGATCAAGTCCAAAGATCCAACAGCCAAACTCTTAGTTAAATGCTCCTTGTTAATAGGAAGTGTAGCTGTCAATAACTGCTGTTGGTGACTATAATGAGGCATCTTTCTTTCATTGAAAGTGATTTCATTTCTCTTTGTCCCTGGAAAAGCTGTTCCATTCCCTTCACAAACCTAAGTTGCTGGCAGTCTGACCCAATTCTTATGATCAGCTGGGTTGAAATGACATGCAAAAAAAATCAAACAGAAAAGCTTTCATACATAATCAGGTTTCAGGCACTTAGCAGAAAGTCAGATCACTTATTAAAATTCCTATATCTTTATCCAAGAACTATACAATTAGCACACATAATGCTTTTATATAAAATCCTATAAGTATTTAATAAAGCAAAGGCCGTAAACAGTAAATAAACTACAAGGGAAGTGTCCTGATTCTAAATTACATCTTATTGTTCAGTTCAAATGCAGCTGTTCTGCTACTACTTAAGCATATGATACAGTGTGTGTTCTTTACTAAATCACATGGTTAGGCAGGAAGAATACTAAAGATTATTGTTTATAAAATAATCAGTTTTAGATTCTCTAACTCTGTTTTGGACCACATGGCCTAAAAAAAAAAAAATCAATATACGATTATATAAAATATTCAAATATTCAAAAACCAATAGTTAAAACATGTTCTCATAGAGACAAATGCATTGAGGTAACCCAAGCAGACCTCAAATTTTAAGATGCTTTCAGTCTTCTGAAGATTTTAAGCATATTTAAAAAAAACAAAAGCTTAACCAAGGCAATGCCTGAAAAACTTAACTTTTGATAAAGAAGTGATGAATCACTAAATTCTACACCTGAAACCAATTTTACCATATCTGTAAACTAGAATCTAAATATTTAAAAAGTGAAGAGTAAAAATTTTTCTGTAGCATTATGATAGTAGTTGTGCAACACAAACTAATAAATATTTTAAACTTATACTCTCTTTCCTTCATTTCAAAAACCAAACACACAGTTACATTGACTAAGAGTAAGCAAAGGCAGTTCTGAAACCCAAACTCTAATTATTCTGCATTTTCATCTGAACCATGTGAGTAAAACCTCAATCTATAATTGAATTAGCTAGGTTTATTTCATTCTAGATATCAGAGTAATGTGTTAAAAACACCATAAATATAGCTCATATTCATCACTTTGGACCAATTATCAGTAACGAGTAAATTTTCCTAGTAGTGACAAGTTAACCCTGTAACTTCATTACACGTTGTAAATTTTTTTCCTCCCTCACCTGAGTCAGGATATTTAGTTAGTTATTTTTTAAGTTCTGAGGCAAGTGGAGGATTACCTCTTGAGATGATCAGCATGACACCTGCCAATGCCAGCGTGGCACCAAACCCTGTCTGCAGGTGGCAATGGGTTAATTTCTCCTGACACCTGGGGGTGTGGGTGGAAGGGAGGTGCTCTGATTAAACAACTAATTCATGGTGAAAGCAAAGCTAGTATCGCAGAATGATACTATCAACTTATTGATAATATACTTATTTATGGATGGATTTAATTTAAATCTAATTTATGAATGGCTCTCAAACTGGAATAGGTCATAGGAAGTCATTTAAGAAACAGAAATGATCATCACACAAGGTCCGCTCTGAGAAATTACTCTTTCATGCTCCCATCGATTCCAAAGGTCATTCTCAAAGAAGAAGGGCATCAAAGGGACAGAAATGTTCCCAGCATCCACACGTTGTTGACACAGTCCCGAAACACAGTTGACAGAGCCTGGCTCTCCTGTCGAGAAACTTGCTATGGAACTGCAGCCCATCGTCCTCACAAAGAATCACTGAGGTCCCTCAAGGAGGAAGAGACTACAGGGAAAAGTGGCTCCACAGCTAGAAAAACAGTCTACATCAGCAGAACTTTGCTACTTCTTTTAGATGGCCATTCCATGAGGTAGAATTTCTTAAAAGGGCATTTCTGCAGTAATACTGCGTCTGCTTTTCTAATTACCCACCATTTGTGGTCTCATTTTTCACCTTCTGCTGCTCCGTTTACATTTTTTCACTAAATGTTATATATTAATCAACAATTAGCTCTAGATTTATAGAATACAGGAATAATTCACGTTAAGAAACATTTTCCAAAGAAACTATGTGCGTGTGGGTGCCTAGTGCATGCATTTACAGAAATATCTTTCACTCAGAGATGTAAAATACAGAGAAGTAAAAATAAAACCAAAAACAAAAAAAAAACCCGGCCTCATTGTAAGTACTACTGGGATTCCATTAACAATTCAATAATAGACAATGACCTCAAAGAAAATCATCTTAGAATATATATGTCTGTGTGAATATGTTGATGAAGAAAAAACAGGTACAAGTTACATTTGATGTTTCTTCTTTCCCTATCAAAATCGCCAGAATAACTTGTTTCTCTAAAATACTCATACCAAGTTTTTCTCTACGTACAACTGTACTTCTGGGAAAAAATATTTTTTCTTAGTAATTTGGGAGAATATTTTTAAATTGTAAATGAATTGAACACCGTCTGGAAGTTCTGAAAGCTGAAATATTGGTATCTCAGTGAAAGGGTGAGAAACAATTCATACATATTAATTCATTGACTATTTGACTCTAAGGCTAAGGATTAAATTCAGATCATATTATAAAAAATGTATTTGATCTTTATATGAATATTTGAATCTTACCTTGAACTTGTTCAGAACATCTCTCTCGGGCTTTCTCTCTCATTATTTTAGGGATCAAAACATCCTTTTCGACATGTCTGAGATGCTGCTCTGGAAAAAAAAAAAAAAAAAGATCTTTCTTTAATATAGTGAAGTTTCAATTAAATCACCAGTTTAGGGAAGAAATAAGCACTCTGGTTTATTCAAAATAAAAGCCTATACAAACATACTAAAAACTGACTCTTAAAACCTCATAAAATTGTGGCTATTTTCGTCACTAAAAATCATTCTAAATATTTCTTATACACAACAGAAAAAAATGTGGGACATAGACAGTGTCTTTCTAAAAATTTCTGCAAGCTATATTGTAACACTTTATTTGATAACATATTCCACGCAATCTTGTCAAAATTAAAGTCATAAACTAAAACAGTATAATTTTGCTTTTTAATACAATCCACAAAAAGAGAATTTTTATCAATAGTGAGATCCAAGGATAGATGAAGAGATCCAAGATTAAGAGATTCTCAACCTGATAATAAGAGTAGCCTAAGAAACAAAGAACCGTCAGAAGAAGAAAAAGTAGAACTACATGTGCACATAAAAACAGCATGTGAGATTTCTGTGCATTTTAAACAAAACCACCACAATTAGACTAAAATGGTAGACAGAATACCTGCTTCAGGGTCCTACCAGTGTCTTAAATTCATAGAGAGTCCTGAAAAATAAAAGCTACTCCGATGTAGCTTGGGCCGGTGTCGTCAGAAAAATCAAAATGATCAGGAATCTCTTTGAAAGACAAAAGGCGGATGAGATCAGATTAAAGGAGGTAATCATATACCCACAGGTTTTTCCGAGGGAAAAAAACTGATGCCAAAAGTAGGTACTGCTCCATGCACCGAAGCAGCAAACATGGGCAGCAAGAGACTTCCCTGAAGAAAACCAAAGCATAATCGGTTGAAATACCTCAGTAGGAGCAAATGGATCACCTCTTCTGCTGCCTCCAGACCCATGGGTAAAAGAAGTAAATACATGTATCTATCCCCAAAGGGTCAGAAAATTTCCCAGTATCTAGCGACACCTAGGAAGACCAGGAACCCCTCCACCTTCCCTGGTACTATGCGATTCCTAACAATCTCTGGATGCAGGCAGCTACGAACTGATAGAGAATCTGCAGACAGTGTAAAAGGGCATGTCAAAAAGCAAACAAAATCAACAATAAAACAGCCGAGGATCACCTAAATTTGATGGACAACACAGTGAAAGGGAGAAACCAACTGTAATGAATCAATAAGAATCCAAATCTTGAGAAGAGAGTAAAAAAAGAAAAAAGATTTTAGAGTAAGTAAATATACTGAGGTAAATAAACAGATGTGAGTCCTCAGACAGAAATGGATCAGAGATTACCTACGTGCACTTTGAAATGTCTGAAGCTCAAAAATCCGAAAAGCTTCAAAAGGGAGAAAACACTACCCTCACCGTGGAATGGGCATCAGATTTACATCATGTTTCACTGGCAAGCCATGGATGCATGAAGACAACGGAGAAGTAACCTCAAAGTTCTGAGAGTGCATTATTTTATAACCAAGAATCCCCAAACCAATTAAGAATGAAGTTCAGGTATGAAGGGACTGAAACATTTACCTCTCGCATACCCTACTGAAAAGAAGGGTATTGTTGTCTGATAAGCCACCAATCAAACATAGTGGTATAAAACAAACATTTTGTTATACAGAGAGATCCTACAGGTTAGTAATTTGGAAAGGAAAAGCAGAACTGACTCACTCTGCCTCACAGTATCTGGGACCTCATCTAGGAAGAGTCAAATGACTGGTATTGACTTCAACAGCTGCAAAAGCTGAGTCTGGAAGACCTACTTCGAAGAGGACCTCTTTCTTCACTTGTGTATTTGACATCTGGGCTGAACTGGCTGACGAACAGGCCCAGTGAGGACTGTAAACTACAGCACCTACACAAGGCCTCTCCATTAGGTTTGGCTTGGCACAGTAACAGGTAGGTCAGGAGAGGTAGGAATGTGAAAAGGAATTGTCTAGAGAGTAAGTGTTTCAGGAAAACCAAGTGAAAGCTGTAGGTTTAACCTTTCTGACCCTGTCACAGAAGCCATGAAGCATCATTATCATTTCTACGGTAGGTACTACATTGA
This sequence comes from Puma concolor, assembly GCF_028749965.1. Taxonomy (NCBI): domain Eukaryota; kingdom Metazoa; phylum Chordata; class Mammalia; order Carnivora; family Felidae; genus Puma; species Puma concolor. The sequence goes on from NC_141675.1 coordinate 14,566,684, forward strand.
TCGGGTCGCCAAGGACAGGCTATACCCAAGCACAGGGAAATTAGGTCGCCATTCTTTCTTGCAAGGCCACATTACAGAAGAGCATGAGGAATGCAAGATAATGTTGTGACCTTTTTTTTTTAATTGTGTTTTTTTTTCAGTTTGTATATTTTGAGAGAGAGAGAAAGAGGGAGAGAGAGGAGAAGGAGCGCAAGCGAGCACAGGACGGGGGCAGAGAGAGAGAATTCCAAGCAGGCTCTGCATTGTCCGTGCAGAGCCTGATGCAGGGCACAAACCCACAAACCACGAGATTAGAGATTATGACCTGAAGTTGGACACTTAACCAACTGAGCCACCCAAGCGCCCAATGTTGTGACCTTGGTAAAACAAAATCTGCCACAAGAAGTAAGAGAGAATATCCTCAGGTAAAATAAAAATGAACTCACGATGCACAAATGTAATATAAAACATGAATTTAAATTTATATGTTAAAACTACAAAGTATCTGAACCATATCATCAATTAATTTGACCCATTTATAGAATATTCCACTTAATAAGAGCTGAATATTAACCAAGATAAACCACAGTCTAGACCATGAAAAATATCTCAATAAATTAAAAGAATTCAAGTCCTACAAAGTATGTTCCCCGACACCAACGTAATTAAGTTAGAAATCAGTAACAGGAGGATGTCTTAAAAATCTCCAAATATTTGGAAACCAAGTAACACACTTTAAAAAAATTTTTTAATGTTTATTTATTTTTGAGAGAGAGAGAGAGAGAGAGAGACAGAGCATGAGTGGGGGACGGAGAGAGAGAGAGAGGGAGACACAGAATCCAAAGCAGGCTCCAGGCTCTGAGCTGTCAGCACAGAGCCCTACACAGCACTCACACTCACTAACTGCAAGGTCACAACTTGAGCCAAAGTCAGACGGTCAGCTGACTGAGCCACCCAGGCGCTCCCTCCACCGCCAAATAACACACTTTTAAATAACCCATGCAGCTAAGAAGCAATCAAAAGGGAAATAAACTATTCTGAAATAAATGAAAGTGAAAATCTATCATAATTTGTGTGAGACAGTTAAAACAGTACTGAGAGGAAAATCTGTAGCACTACAAGTCTACATTGGAAAAGAAGAATGGTCTTAAATCAACGACTTAAGCTTCCACCTTGAGAAACCAGAAAAAGAACAAACTAAACACAAAGCAAACAAAAGAAAATAAATAATAAAGATCAAAGCCAAAACAAATAAAATAGAAAATAAACAAAATGATACAGAAGAGCAATGAAACCAAAGCTGGTGCTTTGAGAAGATTATTAAAATTGATAAACCACTCGCCAAGAAAAGACAGCTATCACAAACATTAAAAATGACACACATTTTGGGGGCACTTGGGTGGCTCAGTCGGTTGAGCATCTGACTCTCGATTTTGGCTCAGGTCATGATCTCATGGTCCGTGGGATCGAGCCCCATGTCAGGCTCTGCATTGACACTGTGGAGCCCGCTTGGGATTCTCTCTCTCCCCATCTCTCGGCCCCTCCCCCACTTGCATGTGCACAGGAGCAGGCTCTCTCTCTTGAAATAAACTCTAAAACAATGATTTTTAAATGATAATGTACTCAAATAATCTTTAAATGTAAGCCAATAAAATTAACAGCACAAACAACCAAAGCTAACTCAAGAAGACATAGATAGAGAACCACTCCAGCCCTGTATCTATTAAAAAAAATGAATCAGGCCGTCTGGGTGGTTCAGCTCCTTAAGCATCGGAGTTTTAGCTCAGGTCATGATCTCACGGTTCATGGGTTCAAGCCCTGCGTTTGAATTTTATCCTGAGGAAAATGGGAAGATGCTACAAATTTTTAGGCAAGGAAAACCTTCTTTCATTTTCACTATGCTGACAGTGCAGAGCCTACTTGGATTTTTCTCTCCCACTCTCTCTCTCTCTGCCCCTCCCTGGCTTGCTCTTTCTCCCTCTCTCTTTCAATAAATAAACAAATAAACATTAAAAAAAAAAAAAAAGGAAATTGAATCTGTAGTTAAAAGCCTTCTCCCAAAAAATAATTCCAGACATAGATAGCTGCACATGAATTTGACCAAACATTTAAAAAAGAAATAATACCAATTCCATACACTCTTAAAAAAATTGCTGAGGCCAGCATTATCCGGATACCAAAACCAGGCAAAGACATTAAAGAAATCTATAATATCCCATCATAAGCATAGATGTAAAAATCTTAAAAAAAAAAAAAAAAAAAAAAAAAGAGTGGCAATTTAAAATCCAATAGTATATAAAAGGATAATACTTCATGACTAAATGAAGTCTATTCCAGGACTGCAAGACTGAATTAACATTCAAAAACTGAGGGGCGCCTGGGTGGCGCAGTCGGTTAAGCGTCCGACTTCAGCCAGGTCACGATCTCGCGGTCCGTGAGTTCGAGCCCCGCGTCGGGCTCTGAGCTGATGGCTCGGAGCCTGGAGACTGTTTCCGATTCTGTGTCTCCCTCTCTCTCTGCCCCTCCCCCGTTCATGCTCTGTCTCTCTCTGTCCCAAAAAAAAAAAAAAAAAAAAGTTGAAAAAAACATTCAAAAATTGATAAATGTAATTCATCAGATTAAAAAGCTAAAAAAGGAAAAACATACGGTTATCACAACAGACACATAACATACATCTGACAAAAATCTAACATCCATTCCTAATAAAATCTCTCAGTAAAGTAGCAACAGAAGGAAACTTCCTGAACATGATAAATAACATCTGCAGAAAAAAACCCACTTGCAGATGTTTTCCCCCTAAGATATGGAACAAGATAAAGAAGTCTGCTCTTGCCACTTCTACTCAGCATTATACTTGACATTCTAGACAGTCTAATAGAGTAAGAAAAATAAAAGATCATCTATCTAGAAAATCCAATAGAGTCTACAAAAAAGCTATAGAACTAATAAGGTTTCCAGATATAAGATTAATATACAAAATTCCAATGGAGATAACAAAATAAAATAAAGCTTTTTAAAAAATGAGCTAAATAAGGCTCAGGGACCTGCAGGACAAAGAATAAAAGAAATTAAAAAAAAAAAAAAAGTCTATCACTTATTTTACCAGAGTCTGAGAAAAAAACAAAAAAGAATGCAGAGCTAAAAAAATACTTGAAAAAATAATGGCTGAAACCTTTCCAAATGAGGCAAAAGAGGGGTGCCTGATGGCAGATTAAGCATCTGTCCTTGGCTTAAGTCATGATCTCAAGGTTTGTGAGTTCTGGCCCCACATCGGGCCCTGTGCTGACAGCATGCAGCCTGGTTCAGATTCTCTGCCTCCCTCTCTCTCTGCCCCTCCCTTGCTCATGCTCCATCTCTCTGTCTCTCTCTCTCTCTCTTAAAAATAAATATTAAAAAAAATTTTTTTTAAATGAGGCAAAAGACATAAACCTATTAATTCAAGAAAAACAGTTAAAAACCTAAAGAAACACATCATAATAAAACTTCTGAAAATGAAAGGCAAAGAAAAATCTTCAAAGCATCGGAGAGACATATAGTAGAACAAAGATTCAAAGGACAAAGGATTTTTTTTTTTAGGATTGAAGATGAAATAAAGACAACTGAGATGAAGAGAAGCTAAGGTAATTTCTTGCCAGCAGACCTATTCTCAAACGATGGCTAAAGGAAGTTATTCAGACAGGAAGGATATGGTAACAAAAGGAAACTCAGAACAACAGGAACAAAGAAAAGGCAACAGAAACTATTCTTTCCTTGAGTTTTAAATATTCTTTTTTAATGTTTATTTATTTTGAGAGAGAGAAGGAGAGAGTGCTAGTGGGGGAGGGGCAGAGACAGAGAGGAAGACAGAATCCCAGGCAGGCTTCCTACTGTCAGTGGGGAGCCCAACACAGGGGCTTGATATCAGGAACCATGAGATCATGACCTGAGCCCAAATCAAGACTAGGATGCTCATGATCTCGCAGTTCATGGGTTCAAGCCCTGCATCAGGCTCTGTGCTGACAGCGTGGGGCCTGGAGCCTACTTCAGATTCCGTTTCCATCTTTATGCCCCTCCCCTGCTCACTCTCTGTCTCTCTCCCTCTCTCTCTCTCTCTCAAATATAAAATAAAAAAAAAAAATTAAAAAAAATGACTATACCATAAAGGGGAGAGGGTAAAGTAAACTTTGGGGGTAGCAAGATTACCTATATTCCACTTACATGATAAAATGTTCATGCTAACGGACTGTGATAAACTATACACATACACTAAACTATACACATACACTATAATCTTTACAACCACTAAAAAAAAAAAAAAAATTAAAAACCATTATAGATAAATCAAGTGGAATATCAACAAATTGAAAGTATTTTCTCTGACCATAATGGAATCAACTAGATACCAAGAAGAGAAAGTAGCAGGAAAAATTTCCTAACAGTTGGAAATTAAACACCACTCTTCTAAAGAATTCCTAGATTGAAGAAGTATCAAGGAGAGTAGAATAATACAATGACCTGAATGAAAATAAAAACAAAACTTACTAAAAGCTAAACCAGTGCTTGTAGGCAATCTATAGCAATAAATGCTGATATTAAAAAAGAAAGTCTCTTGGGGCACCTGGGTGGCTCAGTCACTGGCTCAGTCAGTTGAGCATCGGACCCTTGATTTCAGCTCAGGTCATGATCTCACAGTTCGGTTTGTGAGATGGAGCCCTGTCTTGGGCTCTGCTCTGACAGCAAGGAGCCTGCTTTGAATTCTCTCTCTCTCCCAATCTCTCTCTCTCTGCTCCTCCCCACCTCATGTTCTCATTCTCAAAATAAATAAATAAACTTAAAAAACAAAAGTCTCAAACCAACACTCTACATTTCTATCTGACAAAACTAGAGAAAGATCAAAAAGAACCTAAAACAAGCAAATAAATAAAAATAGGAGCAGAAATCAGTAAAATTGACAACAGGGAAACAAATGATATAATCATTACTGAAGAGTTTCAGGTTTTTGGTTTTTTTAGGGGGGAAAAAAAAAACTGGCCCAAATGTCCTCGTTGACAAAGTCTATGAAATATTTAAAGAATACACCATTTCTAGTCTCTTCCTAGCACATTTTATGAGACCAGCACTGCTCTGATATCAAAAGCAAAGGCAATATTAAAAACATAAAACACAGACCAATAGTCCTCATGAATATAGACTCAAAATTCTCAACAAAATATTAGTAAATCAAATCCAGGAATACAGAAAAATAAAAATACATCATATCAAGTTGGGTTTATTCCAAAGATATGAAGCTGGTTCACTATCCGAAAATCAATCAATATGATTAATAGTCAAAAAGAAGAAAAACGTATGAATCACGTCAATTGAAGCAGAAAAAAACATTTAATAAATTCAATATCATTCATTAAAAACAAACAAAACTTTCAATAAACTAGGAACAGAAAGGAACCTAATAGAGTGCCTACAAAAACCCTATAACTAACATCACACTTAATGGTAAAACACTGAATGCTTTCCTTATAGGAACAGGAATACAGAATAAAAGTGCATAGAACTATATACACACATTGCATATATAGATAAAAACTGGTGAAAATTGAAAAGGTATATAGTCCAGTTAATAGTATTGTACCGGCTTCAATTTCCTGCTTTTGATATTATACTACCATTATACAAGAGGCATTGTGGGAAGTAGCATGAAGGGCATGTAGGACTCTATATAGTATTTTTTTTTGTAACTTCCTGTGAGTCTGTAATTGTTTCAAAATAAAAAGTTAAAGGAAAAAACTTCTATAAGAAACTACAGAAGAAAATCTTCATGACCCAGAGTTAATCAAAGAGTTATATATGACACAAACTCATGATTCAGTAAAGAGAAAAAGAATAAATTCTACTTCATCCAAATTAAAAACTTTCACTCCACAAACACTGCTTTTAGAAAGATAAAAACAAGCCACATATGGGAAAAATTATTTGCAAATCTCATATCTAAAAAAGGACTTGTATTCAAAATATATAAAGATTTCTGTAAACTCCAACAGTAAGAAAACAATCCATTTAGAAATGGGCAAAAGACTTGAACCACCACTAGATAGGAGATATAAGTATGGCAAATAAGCATATGAAGAGATGCTCAACATCATTAGTCATTATGGAAATCCAAATTAAGGTTACAAAAGTTATCATTAAAGACCTATTAAGATGGCTAAAATAATAATAATAATAATAATAATAATAATAATACCACCAAGTGCTAACAAGGATGCAGAGTAACCAGATCTCTCATACATTGCTGTGGGAACATTAAATTGCACAGCCATTCTGAAAGATAATCAGGTAGTGTCTTATAAAGTTAAACATGTATTTATCATATGACCCAGCACACCCCTCAGGATTTAGCCCAGAGAAATGAAAAGATGTTCACACAAAAACCTGTATACACGGGGCGCCTGGGTGGCGCAGTCGGTTAAGCGTCCGACTTCAGCCAGGTCACGATCTCGCGGTCTGTGAGTTCGAGCCCCGCGTCGGGCTCTGGGCTGATGGCTCGGAGCCTGGAGCCTGTTTCCGATTCTGTGTCTCCCTCTCTCTCTGCCCCTCCCCCGTTCATGCTCTGTCTCTCTCTGTCCCAAAAATAAAAATAAAAAACGTTGAAAAAAAATTTTTAAAAAAAAAAAACCTGTATACACATGTTCACTGAGGCTTTACTTGTAATAGCCAAAACTTGGAATTAACCCAAAAGTCCTTCAATGGGTGAATGAATACCAGTTCATCAACATAATGGAATATTACTCAGCAATAAAACAAAGAACTACTAACATACAACAGCAGCAGCAATTTGAATGGATCCCAAGGGTATTATGTTGAATGAAAAAAAGACCACCTCAAAGGGCTACGTATTACATGATTCCACTTAAATTGACAAATTAGAGTGATGGAAAACAGATCATTGGTTGCCAGGAACGAGTGTTGGAGGCAGTATGACTATTAGAAGGAAACATGAGGGGTTTCCTTTGTGGTGACAGAACAGTTCTGTATGCTGACTGCAATCATGGTTGCTTTCGTCTTCATATGTAATGAAATGTCATAGAACTACACACACACAACATGTAAAATTTGGTATAGTTCAACTAAGATATGTACCTGAGTTAGCATACTAATGTCAATTCCTGGGTTTCTTAGGCACAATTAATTATAGCTGTGTGTCCCAACTTTTTCATTCTAAGAGCCCTTTTTAGACCTTTCTTATCGCTAATGCTCCCCATGAAATGTTAATACCACAGGAACACTGCATGCATAACAGTACATTAAAACAACAAGATTATTTTCTCCCTCCAATACCAATTTTTGCTCTTCTGAAGGCAGTATCATACTCAGTGAAGACCTGTACTATGGTTATGAGAGAAAATAGCATTAGGAAAAGCTGGAGAAGAACTACATGAAAAATGTCATCTTTCACAGCTTGATAAATTATTTCAAAATAAAATAATGTTATTTTTTTAAATTTTCTTTTTACATTTATTTTTGAGAGACAGAGTGAGACAGAGTACAAGCAGGGGAGGGGCAGAGAGAGAAGGAGACACAGAATCCCAAGCAGGCTCCAGGCTCTGAGCTGTCAACACAGAGCCCGATGTGGGTCTCAAACCCACCAACAGTGAGATTATGCCCTGAGCCCAAGTTGGATGCTCAACTGACTGAAGCACCCAGGCACCCCTAAAGTTATAATTTTTAAAAAAGCTTAAAAATGTATAAGACAAAAGGAGTGAGAATAACCAAAACAATATTAAAACAGAAGAACAAATTTGGATGACTTCCACTCCCTGATTTCAAGTCTTGCTACAAAACTAGGGCAATCAAAGTGGTGTAGTACTGGAGAGAATTTGGATAAACAAATAGATTAATGTAATAGAGTCCAGAAATGCTTCCACATTTATACAGTCACTTTATTTTGATAAATTCACCAAGGCTACTTAATGAAAAAATAAAAGCATTTTCAACAAATGGTGATAAAGACACCTAGATAAACATTGAGGGGAGAGGATCAGTCTGAACCATCTGACCTCCTACTTCACAATACCCAAAAAAGTTAATTTGCCACAGATCACAAACCTAAATATAAAAACTAAAACTATTAAGCCAACCAACCAAACAAACAAAAACTCAAAAACAAAAAACTTCAACTCCTCGGAGTAGACAAAAATATTTTAAAGACACAAAGGGAAAAAGGATAAATTTGATTTCATCAAATATAAAATCTGCTGTTCATCAAAAAAAAAAACACCGTGAAGAAAATTAAAAGACAAGCCACAAACCAGAAGAAAATGTTCACAGTATATAGACAGAGACACAGATCTATAGAGAGAGATTTGACAAGGACTTGAATTTAGCATATATAAATAACTCCTACATATCAATTACAAAAATACAAACCACCCAGTACAAAAGGGACAAAAGGTTTGAATGGACTCTTTGAAAACAATATAGACAAACTGTAAATAAGTAAATGAACAGGTGTTTGTTTAAAATCATTAGTCATGGAGAAAATACAAATGAACCCCATGATACTATTTCATACCCACGAGGATGACTAAAATTAAAAATACAACACCAAATATTAGAATGTGGAGCTACTGGAACTTTCATATATTACTGGTAAGAGTGTGAAAAGATAAATTCTTTGGAAAACTGCTTAAGTTATAGTGAAATATACACCTAACCTACTTTCCTACTTTCCACTCTTAGGTATTCATTCACCCAACCCAAATGATGACATGTTTCCAGAAAATGACTTGTGCAAGTCTGTTTATGGAAACATTCCTAATAGCCCCAAATTGGAAACAACCTAAATGCCCAATTGAATATTATTTAGCAATGCAAAAGAATTAACTACTGATATACTCAATGTGGGTGAATCTCAAAAACTCTGTTGAGAACAAGAAGCCAGGTACAAAAGTACCTACCACATGATTCAAGAACATGAAAAAAAATCTATGGTGATAAACAAAACACTGGTTATCTATGGGAGTGAGAAGGATATTCTTTTGCGGATGTCCTGATTGGGTTGTATACATTTAACAAAACTCACAATCTATAAATTTCACTGTACATTTTACCTCAATTTAGAATAGATTAGCTGTAAAACATTTTTAAAAATCTGTTCTCATGATTTTAACACACAACTATCAGAAATTAAGTAGACAAAAAGTTTTATAATTCTCTCCTTAAAGACACTGTTGATCTTTTATTAGACTTACTTATACTGGTAAAGGTAACCTTTTCATAAGCAACATGTAATTATTTACTGCTATTATATAGGTTCACCTGAATTTTTTATATTGTTCTTACAACCCAACACAGTCTTACTTAACTCTCATTAGTTCTAATAAATTGTCAACTGTCTCTTCCAATTTCTATGTACACAATCACAGGGACAGCTCTGCAGCTCTTCTTTTCTGGCTCTGTCCTTTAGAAAAATGATAAGCAGAAATTAACAGCACATCTGTCTTGGATGTTCAAATTTTATTTAGAATTTTTATAGTCATCTTCATGTTGAGATTTGCCTATGATTTTCCTCTGTATTGCTCTGGTATCTCAGTTACATTATTTAAACAATAAACTAGGGACCTTTCCTTTCCTTCATTTTCTCTGGAACACCGTATAAAATAAAGACTATTATCAATTCGTTCGTTCTTTCTTTTGAAAGCAAGCAAGCACAAGCAGGGGATGGCAGAGAGAAAGAGAGAGAGTTCCAAGCAGGCTCCCTGCTGTCAGAGACCACAACGTGGGTCTCAATCTCATGACCCATGAGATCAATACCTGAGCCAAAGAAATCAAGAGCCAGAGGCTTAACCGACTGAGCCACCCAGGCACTCCATTATCAGTTTCTTTAAAGTCTGATAGAAACCACCTGCGACAGTTTTATGATTCCACTTGGCAAGGCTACAGTCTCCAGTTATTCAAACTAATCCAGGTATTGCTGCGAAGGTACTTTGCAGATGTGATTAAAGTCTATAATCAGTTGACTTTAAGCAAAGGAGATTATCCTAGATAATGTGGGTGGGCCTGATACAATCAGTTGAAAAGCCTTAAGAACAGAATTCCATCTGGGAACTACAGCTTCAGCTCAGAACCAAGAGTTCCAATGCTGTTCTGATAGCCTGGTCTGCCCTACGCGTTTCAGACTTGCCCAACTAGCCCCCCCAGTTACATGAGCCAGTATCTGGCCATATACATATGTATGTGTGTATGTGAACATACACACAATAGCCCTATGGTCTCTGGTGGTACACCAGCTATTAGAGCCTAGGTCTTGGAGTACGTGGGAGAGAGACAGACACAAAGAGAGCTTTAACTACTGATTCCATTTTCTAAGAGCTTTTTATTTATTTTTAAGTCAGTTGCAGTTTTAATAAATTTCTATTTCTCAAGGAAACTATCCATTTCATCTAAATACTCAAAATAATGATAGGAAGATATTCACATATTTTCCCTCTTTACCATACCTATACTTGTTTCCCAGTTTTCACTGCTTACGCCAGAGCTCAACAAACTATTTCTAGTTAAGAACCAGACCGTGAATACTTCAAGCTTTGCAGGCTACAGACCATCTTTACCACGTATGTTCCTTTTTTTTTTTTTAAACGACCCTTTGAAAATGTTACTAACCACTCACAGTTTACAGGCCTTACCAGATTTTGCCCAGATCATGCTTTGCTGAAATCTGGCCTAACTATTTAAGCCTTCTCTTTCTCCTTAGCTTTGCCAGAGCTACTGTTTAAGATGAGAAAAAGAACAGTGAGCTTATAAAAGGCACTGTAAGTATGGATGGAGCGAAAAAGGACAGTTTCGAGGGAGATCCTACAAGATGCCCAGGGCTTATAGGGACTAAATAAAGAGGATTCAAAGAAGGTTCCCAGTTTTCTGGCTCCTGGTGAAATCGCTGTGACCACTCACTGACACAGGGAACACAAAAGGAAACACCAGGGGGGAGAGGAAGTCAGCTGTGGACATGGTGAATTTCAGATGCCTGTGAGACATCCTGCGGAGTGGAAAGCTGATCTCTCCTTGAAGGGAAATAATAAAACTGGGGGCTATCTCCACATACTTCTTTTCTCCTGGTCTGCAGCATACATCATATGAGGCATCAGTGATTAACACGATAACTACTGAATGGAGTAGAAGAAATATTGTGATATACTGACCTATTTTATAAAATCAATTTTGAAATGTTACCTCTTCCTTTTGCTTACATAGCTTTAATCTATACAACTTATTAAAAATGTGTCTTAATGAATCTACTTTTCGCTCTGTAAATTTTGCAGTGGTCTTAGATAACAAAAGCACCAATTTTTTAATCACTTCCTTAAATACAGACACAGCTGTGTAATATTAAACCATTTTTCCATAAGAAATTATAATAGAAATTTACCTATATAATGAATTCTAGGTTATAATTCCTATTTAAACACGGTTTTTAAATGGTTTGCAAAAACTTCTCCTGATTCCTCTCAAAAACTTCTCTCATTCCTCTAAAACCTCCTAGGGCAAAAAAACAATTGCAGAATCACATGAGAACTGATTTAGATTTTCCAAACTCCTGGTGTTAAATCAGAAATAACAGGCTGAAAAATCTATAAATTCTGCTAAAGATTTTCCCACTTGGTAGCATATCAACCACTGAATATATTAATTATGGTTTTATATGTATTACAAAGCTATCTTCTACACCACAAACACTGTAAAGATGGTACTTTTTATTCATAAAATTACAGAGCGATTCTCTCAAAGTCAATGTGATGCATATATGTTATACATTTGTATAAGAGTCTGAAAAAAAAAATCAAATTTTGAGAGTTTGCTACTATATATAGTCATATGAATTTATACTGAGATAAAGAATCAGGATAATACCACCAGGGAAAATTTCCAAAGCTCTAACTTCTCAACATTCTATCATCACCTGAAAGTCAATTTTCACCTTTTTCACTGGCTGAATTTGTTAGCTCAGATTTTGCTTTGGGGCTCACGTGTTCTTGCAGTATGGCAGTAGTAGATTAGAAGTCTACTGACAACAACACTTGCTATGCATCCACAAAGATAACAGTGAGGCAAATCAGAATATTACAGAATCTTTGACTGGAAAGAAGTGACACCTGAAGGGCAAGGTATGCCTTTTCAATAGTGAAAATGTTCTAATTTAACTAATTTGATTCTTGTTTAGATAATGCCACTTTTTTTTTTTTTTTCAACTTTCCAGTTCTATTTATTTGCTCCTGAAGACCTTTCCACACTACTGTTACTCTGGAGGAAAAACAAGAAAAATGCTTGCAGTAAATAAGCAACAGAGTTCTCATTACCAACAGTTTCTATCTTTAGATTCCTCTTCTTTACTAGCTACCAAGAGCTTCAAATCCAAGTGCCCCAGGGCAGATACTAACATGAACACTACACAAAGACCAGAGTTCTCAACTGCTACATTTCCAAGAAGTGCTTCGCACCAGGAAGACCGGCGGACTCCAGTTCTCCTCGACAGCCCAAAAATAGGGATCGGATTTCCATGGTCTTGCCCGCTTGTTGGTTCCTTCTTGCTACAATAAAATGAGGAAGGGGGGTGAGGGGCAGAGGTACTGAGGGAAAATTAAGACAGCCAAGATCAGTGTTCCTTTCACATTCTTTCCTCCAAGCCAAACGTGAACGGACAAAACGAAACCGGAAAAGGAAGTCGTGATGGGAGAGACTTCCTTCCCCACAAAATTCCCGCCTGCCTCCGGCTATGAAACCTCCAGGTGAGGGTGATCAATGCCCTGCAGCCTACTTAACAGCCCTCCCAGGTGAAGTGCTCTATTCCAGTTTGCAGATAAAGGAGTGGAGGCTCCCAGAGGTGAAACGGCCCAAGTGTGATAAATTGGCAATGCCAAGATCACATAGCCCAGGTCCCAAATTCCCTTCCGCGACGCACCACACACATGGGGTGATGGCCTTTTTAAGGGGATTCCAACAAACAAGGTTGTCTGAGTTTCTGAAGTTAAGGGTGAAACAACCCTTACACAGTAAGGGCGTTTCAGGAACTTCAGAAGCACAAGCAAAAATAAAAAATTCACTCTTTAGATTTTCTGATCAAAAAGTAAAGGTAAAAGGAATGGTGATCCTCTGATTCCTACCATGTAGAAAATTATTTAAAAGAGAAAACACACACACACACACACACACACACACACACACGGAGCCGTTTGTCAGTTGGATGGAAAAAAAAATGTCTTCAAAGAAAGTAAACATCATGTATTAGCTCAATCGGTAACAATCTAATGTCCTATAAGCTCACCCTTAAACAAAACATGGAAAGCACATCAACGAGAGAGATGTGCCTGTTTCTGTGTGGCTTCCGGGTCAAATACCACCTATCCCTCACAATAGTATGCTTCATTTGAACTACTTTGTCCTATCAGCTTTCACTGCTAATAACCACCTAGTTCACACTAGATGTGCCCACTTCCCAAAAGCACCTATTTCTTGGACCTCAGATTCTGCAGATTGCTAGGTGTGAAAAGTTCCTCTTCCACCCACATTACTTTAACCCATGACGAGGCCAAAAGGGGACAACCAATTAAAAGTATACCAAAGCAGAAAATCAACTTATGCAGGAAGACATGCCAATTTTAGCAGCATGCTGCAATGTCCACGGTGGCCATAATTTCGTGAATGAGAAGGTTTCACATTTACGGTAAAACTTCAGTAAAACTTCAAGACTATGTTTTCCTGATTTTCTAGCAGAAAATCAGCAGTGTTGTGGGAGACAGGAGTCGGTATTTGAGAAACGAAGAAATGTCAGGATGCCTGTGCTTTCTCAGCAATTACACCTAACTGATTTTTCTGATGTACATCTAGAACATGGTAGACTATCCTCAAATCTATGACCGCTCCTCAGTGCCTCTGGCCACTCTACTCCACCATTTCTTTTTCATCTTATAATACTTCATAACATTTCTACAAAAACAAAACAGAACAAAAACCCTGTGCCACTTTGTAACAGAGTGGGGGGATTAGTTTTACATCCACAGGTTATTCACTTACTTCAAAGATTCAAATTTTGCTCATGCCACTCATACTTCTTGGCATGGCCTTCTGAGCCAGTGTGCGTTACCGGGAAAACGAGTCCCACAATACAACTTCTTTTGGGGAGGAGCATTTCCCAGGATGATTTCCTCTGGCTAACAACCTTGGCTGAAATACCAGGTCTCTTCTAAACAATAAATTTCCCCTAAATGAGGATGCTGAGATGAACGGACTATACAGGCTGAAGGCAAACCCTAAAGGAGTCTCAAAAATATTCTGAAAAATGGCAATAATCCTAGGAAAAGGATGAACGCTTCCAAGGTAAGATCTGCTCCCACTCCTCTTGCGGCTATCCCATAAGGTTCTACCTTTAATTTTTTTTTTTTCAACGTTTTTATTTATTTATTTTTGGGACAGAGAGAGACAGAGCATGAACGGGGGAGGGGCAGAGAGAGGGAGACACAGAATCAGAAGCAGGCTCCAGGCTCTGAGCCGTCAGCCCAGAGCCCGACGTGGGGCTCGAACTCACAGACCGCGAGATCATGACCTGGCTGAAGTCGGACGCTTAACCGACTGCGCCACCCAGGCGCCCCAACAAGGTTCTACCTTTAAAGATGCCGTTGTTCATGCCATGTTCCCAGTGCTTATTTCCATATGCAAATCTACTCTGCCCACCTTTTCAAGCAGCTACCGGCAATTTCCAAGTCTTAGCAGCCATCATCACAATTTCAACTTAAAATTTCAACAATTTAAATCTTCATTCTGCCATCCTGATGGTTACATTATCCTCCTTGCCTAAAAAAAAAAAAAAGCAGCTTATGTGTATAGGGTGCCCAGAAGAGGCACAATAAATATTTGCAGAAGGAAGGAAGGAGCAGTAGGAGTTGTTTTACAAACATCGCCACAGGCAGGAGAAGGTACTTCTGAGCAGAGGCTCAGAAAGCTCAAAGCCATCTTGAAACATTACGCAGCAAATCAAACTCCAGCTCAGTCTTCTGCCTTTATTTTCCATCTTCTACCTCTTATTTTCTTACCAAGGTCTTCCGATTTGAAACCAAACTCAATACTTATTCCCTCCCAAAGTTCTGCCTGACCCCAGCACCTGAAAGTGCTCTCTCCTTCCGTAAGCCCAAGATTTTGTGTGCACCAATGCTCTGGCTCTCATCACATCCGGATTTAACATACAGCGTCACACCACCTGTGCAACCTTCTTCTCCCGACAGATTGGTGGTCGCCATGGACTGAATTCTGCCCCACTTTCCCCACCCCAATCATACTGAAGCTCTAAACCCTAATGTGACTGTATTTCAAGAGGCAATTAAGTGTCAAAAGAGATCATATGCGCAAGGCCCTAATCCAACAGGTGGCCTTGTAGGAAGAAGAACCAGCAAGCAAATCGGCCAGCACCTTGAGCTCGGACTTCCCGGCCTCCGGAACTGTGTTAAAATAAATTTCTGTCGTTTAAGTCGCTCAGTCTGTGCTATGTATGCTGTTATACTAGGCCGAACAGATTTAAGACAGATTTTGGTACCAGAAGTTCTCAATTTTAGCTGCATCTAACAAACCACCTGAGAGTGCTTTAAAAATTCTGATGCCTGGGTACCACCCAGACCAGTTAAATCAGAAATGCTGGGATAAACCCAGGCATTGGTATTTTTAAAAGCTCCACAAATGATTCCATATGTAGCTAGAGCAAGAAGGCTGCATGAAACTTAAATTTGATGGGGTTCAAGACCATGTCTAACTCATCTCTATAATTCCCTCTAATGGCTGGCACATGGTAAATATGCAAACTGTTTAAAAAATGACACGATTATGAGAGTTTCAATATCTGATAATTAATATTCATTCTGTTAACAAATATTTATTAGGCACCTACTAGGCATCAGTCACCATGCTAGGGGCTGTATACACAGAGATGAGTAAAACAGGCTAGGTTCCTCATGCTGCAGCCAACATAAACATTCGAAACTCTACATTTCAACATGCTTAATTAACATATCCTTTGATCCGTAAAAAAACTCTAAGTTTCTCAGCAAAAACACAATGCAGGAGGGGCGCCTGGGTGGCGCAGTCGGTTGAGCGTCCGACTTCAGCCAGGTCACGATCTCGCGGTCCGTGAGTTCGAGCCCCACGTCAGGCTCTGGGCTGATGGCTCGGAGCCTGGAGCCTGTTTCCGATTCTGTGTCTCCCTCTCTCTCTGCCCCTCCCCCGTTCATGCTCTGTCTCTCTCTGTCCCAAAAATAAATAAACGTTGAAAAAAAACACAATGCAGGATATTAAATACCATGTTCTTAAATTGTTTTTCCGGCAATCTCTTTACTTAAAAAATATTAAAATAAGAACAGGTGAACATAAGGGAAGGGAAGGAAAAGTAAAATAAGATAAATAGTGGGAGGCAAACCATAAGAGACTCTCAACTACAGAGAACAAACAGAGCTACTGGAGGGGAGGTGGGTGAGAGGTGGGCTAGATGGGGGCTGGGCATTAAGGAAGGCACTTGGGGTGAGCACTGGGTGTTGGATGTAAGTGACGAATCGCTACATTCTACTCCTGAAACCAATACTATCCTATGTGTAGTACTGAATGTAAATAAAATCTTGGAAATATAAATTAAAATGCTAAAATATAATCAGGGCTGGTGGGGGGAGAAGGTTAATTTGGGAATCAATGTTCTTATTTGGCACGGATTGATCCACTTATATCAAGCAGAAGGTAATATTTCTTGCATTTTTTTGACGTCCATAAACTTAGAGGATTCTACAATAAGGATACTAATCCAGTCATTGGGAACATAAACTTGGAAGTTATTCTCCTGTGGTGAAAGAACCTCTTGAGACCAACTGCCAAGTATTTACAATCATACAGGTTTGAGGCTTAAGAAGCTTTAGCAGTTATCTGAGAAGCCCTTCTCTCCTTACCCCAGCATCCTCAAACCTGAGATTATGCCACTCAGAATAGGGCCTGAGGTTAATGACAAAGTCTAAAACAAGAAGGCATCCTTATTCATTCCCAAATTCAACTGGGGGCTTCTCCCAGGATTGGTGGGCAATCTCTCGCTGTCTAGATGTAATTAACTAGTTTATCTTTTTTTTTTTTTTTTAAAGTTTATTTATTTTTGAGACACAGAGAGACAGAGCATGAACGGGGGAGGGGCAGAGAGAGAGGGAGACACAGAATCAGAAACTGGCTCCAGGCTCTGAGCCATCCGCCCAGAGCCCGACGCGGGGCTCGAACTCACGGACCGTGAGATCGTGACCTGAGCTGAAGTCGGACGCTTAACCGACTGAGCCACCCAGGCGCCCCTAGTTTATCTTTTCTAATCATCTAGTCTCCAGTAAACCTAAAGACGTGAAATCATATGAAAAACATTTACTGTTTACTACAGTTAAATACTTTCATTCTCCACCTGACATTTTTCTTCATCTCTCAAATTATTTGATACATACAGACAAATCATACCTGTAGGTTTCACTTTACTTCTCAAGGAAAAACCTCTGGATCTAGAATGGAAACTCTATACCCAGATTATTTGATAGTTTGGTAGTTTTTAGAAATTTCAAATATTTTTAAAATTGTTTCTTGAAAGACTGTGGAATCATGCAAATGATTCTACAATAAGGTGTGAGGGCGCCTGGGTGGCTCAGTTGGTTAAGCGGCCAACTCTTGATTTTGGCTCAGGTCATGATCTCAGAGTTCCTAAGTTCCAGCCTCACATCGAGTTCCACACTGACTGTGCAGAGCCTGCCTGGGATTCTCCTCCTCCTCCTCTTTCTGTCCCTCCCCCATTCCTGCGTGCTCATGCACTTTCTCTCCCTCTCAAAGTAAGTACAACTTAAAACAATTTTGTTTAATAAATAAAGTGACGTGTGAAAAATGAACAAGAACTAGACAGATTTGGGGATGTAAGAGAGGGAAAATTCTAAGAAGGAACAGCACGTCAAATGGCCTGGAGGGAAAAACACAAAGCACAGTTTGGCGTATGTTAGGTATAGCTTAGGCCAATGTCATTACCACAACCCCATGATACTTCACACCTGGACTCAGAGCACACACTTGTGTGTATTTACATATTTGTGCAAGTACCCCTTCCTACCTGACCTACCACTATCTGAACTCCCACTACCTGAACAAAGGTTCCTAGTGGCTTCAGATAAATGATTTTTAGGACAGAGAATGATGAAACCTTCACACCTGCAACCTTCTCAGGACGGCCCTCGGGCATGGCAGCTTTCCTTCCTGTGGCCCCTCTCCCAGTCTCCTGCCATGGGCAAGGACTGCCACATGGCACAAAATCCCAGCACCCTGGCCTCCAAAGTGGGACAGGCCCTGCGCTTTGTGGTGCACCAGAACTGATCAGGTTGTGACAGGCCTTCCCTGAAACTACATCCTTGCTGAGCTTCCTCCCCTTCCCTGTCCTGTTCCCTTGGTCCCTTAAGGGTTTTTTTCTAACAGCACTCCATTAACAAATCATTTGCATGTAAAACATCCAATGGTACCCAGACCTTGTTCTCTGATGTCATGACCAAACAAAGGAACCAGGGTTCGTCAAAGAAATGACTAATTCTATGGGTGGGCCAGAATAGGTAAGAGATGAACCAGAAATACTTTGTGTGAGAAAAAGAGAAAATGCTCAAAAACAGGATGGGAACATATCGCAAGGGCCCAGAAGCTAGTTTAAAGGAACTTTCTCACTGGCCCAATCTGGGAAAATGTAAGCACCACCATAATTACATACAGTAACAAATTATAAACCCCTGGAAAAATAGGAATTCATGAGTCCACACCTATAATGAATTTACAAATAAATGAACAAGAAACAAAGTGGTCTCTTGCCTACAGCAAAAGAGCAACAACCAACTGATCAAACAATGTGGAGAAAATGCTGGAGGCAGAAAATCACCATTCTGCAACCATTAAGGAAAGACTGAAACAAGCAAAAATCATCAATGGATACTATATCAAAAGGGACATTTCCATGAGGAATGGATATCTGCATAGTCTTTTTTTTTTTTTTTAAAGATTTTATTTTATTTTTTTAAATTTTTTTTTTTTCAACGTTTTTTATTTATTTTTGGGACAGAGAGACAGAGCATGAACGGGGGAGGGGCAGAGAGAGAGGGAGACACAGAATCGGAAACAGGCTCCAGTCTCTGAGCCATCAGCCCAGAGCCTGACGCGGGGCTCGAACTCACGGACTGCGAGATCGTGACCTGGCTGAAGTCGGATACTTAACCGACTGCGCCACCCAGGCGCCCCTCTGCATAGTCTTAAATTAGATTGTACTCTCCACAAATTACTTATTAATTACAAGAGAGGAAAAACAAAGCAAAGCAATGGGACAAGCCCCGACTGATCAAACTTAGTATAATCTATGAGAGACAGAAAGATGTCATATACCTCCGGATGTGATACCACGAGAAAGACACGATACCACTTCTACAGTATTCTGCTGAGAACACATAACCTGGATCTAATGAAAAGTCAGGTGAACCAAAAATGAAAGCTTGTTCTACTTGCCTAAAAATCTGGAGTATCTTCCCACTGTTCTCAGGATAAAATTCAAATTCCTTGAACTCATTTACAAAACATTTCCTGATTCATGATGTACAACTCTCATCACAAGTATACTCTGAGTTTAGAAATATACAGAATTTACAAGTGAGGGGAGCCTGGGTGGTTCAGTCGGTTAAGCATCTGACTCTTGGTTTTGGCTCAGGTCATGAGCTTGCAGTTTGGTGGGTTTGAGCCTGTGCCAGGCTCTGCACTGGCAGCACTGACCCTGCTTGAGATTCTCTCTCCCTCGCTCTCTGCCCCTCCCCCACTCAGGCTCTGTCTCTCTCAAAGTAAATAAACTAAAAAAAAAAAAGAAATACATAAAATGTAGAAGTTAAACATATTTTTAGCTCTGAAATACCAATGTAATTTATGTCTAAGAGGATACTGTCCAGATACAGAAGCCATAATCAAATCAGAAATTTTCTAATCAACTACATAACCTTTTACGTATGAATCACAGTGTTCTCAGAAAAGATTCTTTAAATCTGTTTAGGTGTCTCACTTAAAAAGTAAGAATTTCCTAAAGCTAATCTACCTACATCCCCATAGGAACCACTAAAAGAACCCCTGCAATCCAAATACTCTAAGAGCTGCCCTGACGACATCCTCCCAAGATATACCTTCATATTCTACTCATGGAATATCATGAAATTCCTGACCCCACTTTCTACTCCCTGAGCCCTACAACTGTTCCATCTTCCTCCCCTTATTAGATTTCTGGAAAACACCAATAAAGTGGCACACACACAATTAAGGAAACTTCTCTCTGCTGCTATCGCTCCATCATGCAAAAGTAGAGAATGAATCCACACTAACGGACAAAGGAAGGGAAACTACCCCCTAAAAGAGGGAACAAGAAAAACAACAAAAAAAGAAAGGAAACCCTTATAGTTATTAGAGAAAATAAGCAAAATTATTAGGCCCAGGTTTCTGGAGTTTGTGATCTGGGAATACAGTCATGTGGGAAAATGTATCTGGAATCTGGGAACAGCAAAGAAATAACTGGGTGTTCTTTAGTACAGCCCTAGACTTGACTTTCCATTACCAGGCCCTTTTAAAACTTGTTATGAGAGGAGGTTAATGTCTAGAATTTTGTTGAATAAAAACAGAAATAGTTTCTGACCGGTGGAAAAGATAACCCCAAAGATGACAGTGTATGGCCTGTCGTAAACTAACCACCATTACCAAGCCATCCAGGTACCATTCATGGCTAAAGAGGTAGGGATAATTTCCTCTGGAAATAGGAAGATCAGACTGATAAGAAAACAAAGCTAAAGACTAAGTCAATAAAGTGGAAGAGTTCAGAACAGTGATTTCTCCTCTACTCTGTTTGCATATTAGAACTGCCTATGGACTATTTTAAAATGTCAGAGGCTTAGCAAATTAAATCTGAACATCTGGGAGCACAACCCACACACTAGTAATTTTTAAAAATTTAACCTCCTCAGCCACTTTTCTTGGGTGTTGTGGACCCCCTCCAGCTTTTTCTCTCTGCATTCAAATAGTAAGAGAAAATAATGAACCTAACAAAGTACGGCTGAGAGACTTACAAAGCGTGCCTTTATTACCTCTACGTTAACAATAAGGAAAATAATATAAATAAAACTACATATAAGTATGTAGCCTGCATTTCACTGCTGGGTTCAGAGTTTCTTGAGAAAAGTGGACCCTACGAAGTTAAAGGCTGTTGACAAATGAAGATCAAACCTGTATGAAGATTTTGAAAAATCTAACATAAACCAGTGAAGGCAACCTACAGAATGGGAGAAGATATTTGCAAATGACACATTTGATAAAGAGTTAGTATCCAAAATATATAAGGAACTGATACAACTCAACACCCAAAAAACAAATATTCCAATTTAAAAAAGGGACGAGGAACATTTTTCCAAAGAAGACATCCAGATGGCCAACAGACACATGAAAAGATGCCCAACATCATTCATCATCAGGGAAATGCAAATCAAAACTACAATGAGATACCACCTCATGCTGTCAGAATGGCTAAAATCAAAAACACAAGAAACCACAAGTGTTGGTGAAGACGCGGACAAAAAGGAACGCCGGGGAATGCAAACTAGTGTGGCCACTGTGGGAAGCAGTATGGAGTTTCCTCAAAAAGTTAAAAACAGAACTACCCTATGATCCAACAATCATATTGGGTAGTTAGCTAAAAAATTCAAAAACATTAATTCAAGGGATACATGCACCCCTGTGTTTACAGCAGCATTATTTACAACAGCCAAATTATGGAAGCAGCCTAGTGTTCATCAATAGATGAGAGGATGAAGATGATGTGGGGTGTGTGTGTGTATATATAAACATATGTATGTACACACACACAGATATATAATATTCCCATGTGTGTGTATATATGATGTGTGAATCTTATTCAGCCATAAAAAAGAATGAAATCTTGCCCTTTGGAACAACAGGCATGGAGCCAGAAAGTATAATGCTAAGCGAAATATGTCCGTCAGGGAAAGACAAATACCATATGTTTTCACTCATATGTGGAATTTAAGACTAAAAAAACAAATGAAAAAATAAAAATAAAAGAAAGAGACAAACCAAGAAACAGACTCTTAACTACAGAGAAACTGGTGGCTACCGCAGTGGAGGTGGGTGGGGGGTGGGTGAAATAGGTGAAGGGGATTACAAGTACACCTATCACGGTGAGCACTGAGTGGTGCATAGAATTGTTGAATCACTATATTGTGCACCTGAAACTAACATACCACTATGTCAGCTATACTGTAATTCAAATTTAAAACTTAAAAAAATATTTTTAAAAATCTAACATAGGGGCACCTGAGCGGCTCAGTCAGTTAAGCGGCCAACTTCAGCTCAGGTCATGATCTCGCGGTGAGTTCGAGCCCCGTGTTGGGTTCTGTGCTGACAGCTCAGATCTGGAGCCTGCTTCAGATTCTGGGTCTCCCCCTCTCTCTGCCTCTCCGTCTCTCTCTCTCAAAAATAAACAAACATAAAAAATTTTAAAACCTAACATAAATCAGTGGGAAAACAGACTTGGCTATATTCACCTCAACTGACCTATCACCTCATCTACTCAGAAACACATCTCCTCAGTGTGGGCACATACCAGTGTATAAAAAGCAAGAGAAATAGCAAAATGTAAATCTATGCTTCAATCCAGGAACCAAACACAAATGAACTTAAACAAAAAGCTGGCTTCAATACATTTGTATTCTGGAATTTACACCGACAAGAATATTTCAAAACTTCCTACTTG
The DNA here is from genome assembly GCF_028749965.1 of Puma concolor. Classification (NCBI taxonomy): domain Eukaryota; kingdom Metazoa; phylum Chordata; class Mammalia; order Carnivora; family Felidae; genus Puma; species Puma concolor. Next base: position 14,589,497 of record NC_141675.1, read on the forward strand.
CTGACTCCACTTTCTTGTTTCCCATTCCAATCTTGCTTCCATCTCTGCTTAACAAGTTTCCAATGATCATACTGTTAGCTTTGACCATAACCAGCCACCCAGTTGCTAAAGTAAAAAACCTGCTAATTATCCCTAATGCCTCCCTTTGCCTCACCACCTTTATTCAACGCAACAGCAGGTCCTGTCAATTAGTCCTCCAAAACATCTACTGAAGCTTTCTCTTTCCAGCTTTTCTAATCCCACTCCAGGCCAAGACACTAACATACCTAGCCTGGACCACTGCCACCATCTCTTAACCTGTCTCCCTGCTTCCACTCAGGACTCCTCCACACTGCATTGCTACCACTGCAGCCAGAATAGTAAAGACATCATTTCTATTGTGCCACTGCCCTCATTTTTTTTTTTAATTTAAAGTAATCTCTACACCCAACATGGGGCTCAAACTCACAATCCTGAGATCAAGCGTTGCACACTCCACTGACGGAGCAGGGGAGCCAGCCCTGTCACTGTGCTCTAGAAGCCTCCAGAGGCTTCTGAGGGGTGCCTGGGTGGCTCAGTCAGTTGAGCCCCACGATGGGCTCCATGTTCACAGAGTAGAGCCTGCTTGGGATTCGCTCTCTCCCTCTGTCTCTCTGCCCCTCCCCCACTCATGTGCACGCTCTCTTTCAAAATAAACAAACATTAAATGAATGAATGAATGCAAGCCTCCAAAGACTTCTCATAACATCAGGAAAAGTCCAAATGCTTTCTTATCAGGGCCTTCCAGGTCCTGCAGCATCTAGCTCCTGCCTACTTTCCCAACATCCTTCCTTATGAACCTCCTCCACGCTCTGGCCCTCATTCCAAACATTTTAAGCATTTGCTGCTTCTGACTGCCCAGCATACTCTTTCCCTACCTCTTCACATAACTGCCTCCTCTTGTCCTTCAGATTCCAATTCAAAGGACACTTCCTCATAGAGCTCTTCACTGCCTACTCTGAGGTCAGTCCTCTTTTCACCACCTACCACACGAGACTGCTTATTTTCTTCATGTTGATCATAATCTGGCAAAGTATATATGGGGGTTCAGGGGTGGGCTGTCTTCTTTCTTCTACCATTGTATGCTTGTGACATATAATGGGCACTCCCGTTTTTGTTTTCATCAGAGGCATGGTCTATAGCATGGACCCGGAAATGAAATTACCAGGGCTCTATTCCAGCTTGGGCTCTACCAGCAATTAGCAGTGTGGACGTGGGCACACCACAAGATTGAGTGGGTTAAGAGTAACTGGACAGTAAGAAAGTGGAAACAGCAAGTGAGACTTTTTTCTAAATTTCATGTATCTAAACTCAGAATATAGACATATGAAAGCCTTTGACCTCTCTGAGTCTGTTTCCTCATTTGTAGATTACTTTGAATGTCACTTTCAGCTCAGGTGCACTAGAATTGTAACAGGCGTCAATCTACTTTCCAACCTAATTTTTCTTACCCCTCATTTACACTCTGCAACTAAATATCACACAGTGATATTTTACCACCTATACATTTGTTCATTCTGCCGCCTCCTCTCCAAGTCCAACCACTGGAAATTATCTTTTAAAGGCTAGATCAATTATTAACGGCCTCATAAAGTCTGTTCCAATCACCTGGGCCAAAATTGGTGTGCTTGTGAAGTGTTCCAGAAATTTTTATGCTTTAAATTAGATTAGTCCCTAATCTCTCTCCGCCTCAGTTTTATAATCCATGAAATGGTCTACAATATCACATACTATTGCTGGATAATTGAGAATACCTAGCTTGATAATAAAGCGTTCAAAAAATGTATTATTTGTTGGCTACAGATATTTTCCGCTCTTCTTGAGAGCCACCAAATGAGTTTTCCATTTCTGAATCTCCAAACGTTTGAAGCCATTACTCCTCCCAACGCCTTATGAATAGTTTTCCTATTCATAAAACGAAGGGCGTGGACTAGACCAATCACCACCCCTTCAAAAACGAAGTCCTCTATACTTACATGAATAGCCTACAAAGATACCGTACGTGAGCTTCTGTAACACAAACAGCTTAAAGCAAAGGCAGTGCAGGTGAGCTTCTTTAAGGACGGGAATTCGAGGGAAACTACTGCCTCATATAGAAGTGGGCTGGAAGCACTAACTGATCGAGACCCTGGGGATCCTTTCTAAAGAAACTGACCCCTGCCACAATGATGGGTCCTTTGGATTGTTGTTTTTAAGTTATCGTACAGATACTTAAAGGAGTCAGTACCCCCCCCCCACCCCCCAGAGGGACGAAAAAGATGAGACCAGCCGCGTTAAGAAGGAAATGTTTGTAAGACACAAATGGACGACCGCTTGGACAACAAACCCAATGCCTTTCACCTAACCCTAACCCCAAGGAGCGAGCCGATGACCCAAGACTGCAGGGAAGACGCTGGGGCCGCCAGAAACCCTAAAGCGGCCAGCCGGGCGGGCGTGAGCAGCCGTCTGCGGAAGCGGTGCAACCTCAGCGCTCGGCACCTTTCCCAGACCGGCCCCCAGCTGCAGGACCACAGTTAGGGACCCGGGCCCGGACTCCTCAGCAACCCCCGCGTCCCGCCCCCGTACCTGCGGGGTCGAGCGCCATCTCGGCTGGAGGAGAGGAAAGCAGCCCGCGGCCGCTCCCGGGCAGGGGGAGGGAAGGGGAGGAGCCTGGGCAGGGAGGCACGTGCGGCCGCCCGAAGCTTCCCCGAGGTGGAGGAAGCCACGGAGGAGGAGCGCAGTGCCCTTCGCGGAGCCCGGCAGGCAGGCCCCTTTCCTTCCTTCTAATTTCCCGAGTCGCTACTTCCGCTGCGCATTGCGCCTGCGCCTTTCTGGCCCCACCCCGAAGCCTGGAACGGACTTTGCCCAGGGAATGACTGGGAAGGGGGCGTGGCCTTGTGTGCCTTGGGGGCGGGCTGTCTCAGAGGCTCGGGGCCTCGCTTGGGGCGGAGCGCTAGCGCCCGCTTGCAGACCCGGGTCTGCGGAGACCCGAGCCGAAGCTGCTGGCCTTTGGGACTGCGCCTCCCGTGGCGACTAAGTTCACGGCCAAACCCTTCCCTCCGCTCCCGTCTTCGGAAGACGGAATGAATCACCCTGTTTATTTTATCTTCGTTAACGTTCGTTCATTCATAAATTTCTATTTCATGCCTGCCAGGTTCCAGCCACGGTTCTGAATACGAGGGGTAAATACCTAAATAAAAATAAGGGCCCTATTCTCGAGAAGAATCGTGTTGGCAGGGGAGTCAAATACAAGCAACACGCTGTTAAACGTCATAAACGCCACACGTGCAAGATATGAACAGCTTGTTCTATAGAGGTGGTATAGTTCGTACAGTATCATTTGTCCCACAAATCAGCAGCCTGTGGCTTCCCTGGAGGGGAAAATAAAAAAATGGGCGCTAGGACATATTGTCCTTAGGGCGTACAGCCTGATTTGGGTGATGTTACAAATCCCGATTCTGCCAGTTAAAGCCGTATGTTTTTCAGAAAAATGAAGGAAGGTGACAGCTATACTCCAAAAGAGCCCCAACTGCCCTCTTCTCGATAAAAGAAAATTTCTGGTGGCGGTTATGCTCATTTCCGCTCACCAACCGGCCTTCAGAAATGCTTCCTTGTCACATCCATGGTCAGCTAGTTCGAGCCTCCAAAGGGTGAGGTGCGGCCGGGGACAGATGGGACAGATGTTAGAAAAACAAGGAGCAGCTGCTTCTTCCCTGGGAGGGATTTAAAGCTTTCAAAATGATCCCCTCCCCACCTACCTGCAGTCCCTCCTCCCCTGCTGCTGCTTCAGCCTGGTCAGTTGGCAGAAAAAGCAGCCACAGTCGAGCCGGGTTGGGAAAGTGGGTCTCCGCCCAGCAGGTCTTCCGTTTAAGGGCCTATTTGGGCATAACGGCCCTTATTACAGCTGTAGGTTGAGGTGCCAAGGTGAAGAATTAATGTTTCACTCAGCCAGGCAGGAAAGCAGGTCTGTTTTCTTGTGTGTTTTATAAATGGGTTTTGAAACATACCAAGTTCATTCTGATGCCCCTTTTCTTTTTCTGGAGATGGAAGATTTAGTTTAGAAAATAAATCTTTTTAAGGAGATGAGGTGGGGTATAAAGACACAAGCCAGACATTCACACTTGGGTAATTACACTAAATTTTCCTATATATGCAAAAGGATGTCAGGGAGAGCTTTAGTCAGAGACCTAAGTACCTCTACCGGAATCCTGCATCACCACCTAGTAGCTCTGTGACTTGAATGAATTCCAGCGTTTCTTTGGACTTTAGTTTCTAATTTGTAAAGACGTTGTGAGGAATAAATGTGTTATCATTTAACACTGTTTCAGTCGCTGAAAACCCACTTGATGGCCTTTGCCATAACTGAGTATTGCTTGAAGCTTTATTATTTAATATTTTTATTTAAAGTAACTCACTGAAAAAACAAACTCAGACGGGCACTATCTACTTCAGCTTTATCCTATGCAATAATATCTGTAAAATCATGGGTTTTGTGTGTCCCATAAAATGGACTGTTAGACATCTCACACTATGAGAAGCACTAGCATCTCATTGCCTGGTACATAACAGCATGCCCCTCTCCTGTCTCATAGATCTCCTTGATCTATGAAATTAGATCATCGGGGGGCAAAGTCTCTATAAAGTACCTGGGAAAGATAACTCATGTATTAAAAACTAAATCATAGAACTACAATTGGTAATTCAAAACAACTTTCCTAAGATAGCACATTATTTTAAAAAAAAATTGTTTTTAATGTTTCTTTCTTTCTGAGAGGGAGAGAGAGAGACCAAGTAGAAGTGAGGGAGGAGCAGAGAGACAGAGGGAGACACAGAATCTGAAGCAGGCTCCAGACTCCGAGTTGTCAGCACAGAGCCCAACGTGGGGCTCAAACTCACAAACTGCCAGATCGTGACCTGAGCCGAAGTTGGACACTCAACTAACTGAGCCACCCAGCGACCCCTAAGATATGGATAGTTCTTTGAACAATAGCTGAAATAAGAACATAAAGCGGAGGAGAGCACACTGTCCTGGAAATGAGGAAATCTGTATCAGCCAAGCATGATCTCTAGGGCTCAGACAATATCTCGTACCTAATGGCCGCACAGTAGCTTTTCACAAAGGACTGAATGCCAGAGTGGCTAGGAAGGACTTGAAAGATGAAGTAGAAATTATGGTTGGCCTTGAAAGATGGCTAGCATGAGTCAGCAGAGAAGAATGTATGTCACACTAGGAGAAAAATAAGCAAAAATGTCTGAGATTTGAGGTGTTCTTGAGGGACAAATGAAGCATGGAAAAGACAGAAGGCAAGAAATAAAAACATACATGCAAAAGCAAAAGCATAGGGGTAGGAAGCCCAGAGCTGTGTGGACAGTCATGTTGGAGGGCAATGTCTGACGCCATTCGTTGAGGATTTGGGAAGCTAGGATACTTACGAATGCGACTGAAAATGTTAGAAGAGCCAGATGCTCAAAGCCTTAAACATTAGGCTGAGGCGTGTTTGAAGCTGTAACCGGTCAGGGGCTGTTGAAGGTTAACAAGTAGAAAAATGGCCTTTTGTCAAAGTGATGTGTTTTAAAGTCGATTTTGCATAGGATAGATACAAGTGGTGACGAGAGACGCAGGGGGTAAGCAGAACGGTAAGGAGCTTTTGTAATAGTTCAGGCAGGATCTGAAAAGAGCGTGAACTAGTCTATGTGGCTATGTAAAAGACAGAATGGATGTGAATGAATGTAACTGGGAAGGAAAAATCCATTCTTCATAATCGACCTGGAAGAATAGAACAAGGAGTCAAGAAGGACTGCTAGGCGATTCCGTTCCTTGGAAAATGTACACAGACAAATGAGAAAATCATGGCCATGCACCCATTCATGCCTCAAATGATCTGCTCTTGATCCTCATTACTGGGGAGCCAATACTGAGACGGAGAGACCAGTTAGGAGGAAACTTCAATGACCCGAGGGAATATTTGATCCATGGCAGAGCATGTGAAAGCAGAGAAGTGAGGGGCTTGGTATGTAGACACACACACACACACACACACACACACACACACACACACACACATATCTCTTAGTCTAACATCTAAGGAATTTGCAGGTACAAACAAATATCTTAATTGTTTATTGCCTCAATTCTAACTAGATCTAGCATAATTTTTGGCTCTATGTGGATACCTATTAGTTACAATAAAGGTTGAGATAACCCCTGCTTGCTTCCAACTCTGCCCCAAATCAGAAGATTTCACCTATTGCTTTGTTCTGCCCTGTCTTTGAGCCAATGAGAATTACATTTGGAGGAATATTAGAAGCCCCATCCCTACCAGTACCTGAAGTTTGAAATGGCTAGCCAACTTCTTGGCTGGAAGATCACTATCCGAGGGTTCCTGGTGGCCTTGTCTGCTTACTGAGCTGCATGATTTAGCTCCCAGCCCCCAGGGCCTGTGCCTTCTCCTTTTTGAATAGGCACAGGTCCAGATTGATACTTCTATTAGTTTGTTAGGGCCGCCATTACAAAGTACCACAAAATGGTTGGCTTAAACCACTGATTTTCTCACAATTGGAGTCTGGAAGTCCAAGATCAAGGTATCTGTAGGTTTGGTTTCTTCTGAGGCTACTTTTCTTGGCTTACAGGTGGCCATTTTCTCTTTGTCACTTCGCATAGTCTTCTGGATGTGCGTTTCTGTGTCCAAATTTCCTTTTTATAAAATAAGGAGACCAATCATATTGGATTAGGGCCTACCTTGATGACATCATTTTTAATTAATTTCCTTTATAAAGACTCTATCTCCAAATACAGTCACATTCTCAGGTACTTGGCTCAGGACTTCAGCATATAAATTTTAGGGGGACACAGTCTAGTTCTTTACAAGGACCAGAACATTTCCCGGAATCCCAAATCACTTGGCTAGAGCCCTGACAACTTGCCTAGATTTAGCCTCTCCCCAGAACAATATACTTTGTCCCTGACTTCCTGGTGGCTGAATAGGTTCTGCTTTGCTATGGCTCATTCCACTAACTCCACCTGGCTCTGTAACATATCTTTATTTCATCTGCCAACAGTACTGTTGTAACTCTTAGTCTAAGATCTACCCGCTTTTGCAGAGATGTTTCCAACAGTCTCCTAACTTCTCTCTGGTCCTAGGCTGATTCTCCTGCTATCCATTCTTTCTAACTCATTTCACCCACAACAGCAAATATGATCATAAAATTTCTTATGTAAAATCCCTCAGTGGTTCCTCATATACATAAAATCCAAACCGTTTCCTTTAATAACATTCATGAAGCCTTTGACGGACTAGTCCCCCCGTCTAATACATCATCTTTTCACAACCAAAAGGTTTCTGCTTGTACTGCCACTGTATGAACCTATAGCAATAGTTTATAAAGTATCTGTGGAGTCTTTTCTGTGCACTATCCCAGTAAAAGAGGTAAGATTCTGTATTGAACGTAGAAACTTAAAACTGATTTCAGAAAGAATGTATAGTTGGGGTGCCTGGGTGGCTCAGTCGGTCAAGCGTCTGACTGTTGATTTCAGCTCAAGTCATGATCTCACAGTTTGTGAATTGGAGCCCCACATAGGGCTCTGCACTCCCAGTGCAGAGCCTGCTTGGGATTTTCTCTCTCTGCTCCTCCTCTGCTTGTTCTCTCTCTCTCTCTCTCTCTCTCTCTCTTGATAAATACATAAACTTAAAAAAAAAAAAAAAGAGTGTGTAGTGGAAAGAGAGGGACTTTGGAACCAAACAGAGCTAAATTCTAATTCCTCTTGCCTTCTTTTACTTTTTAACTTTTTTATTGAAAAAAGTTATACTTTCAGGGATCGTTTCTATAGTTCATAACTTTTTTACTGAGATATAATTTATATACAGAAAAGGGAACAAATCTTTGTGCAGCTGAAAAAATTTTCATGTATGGATACACTTTTGTACCACACCTGTGTCAAGACCTAGAGCATTTCTAGTCATCCAGAAGGTTCCTTGATACCTCCTCCTAGTGAAGCCCCGCATAAAAATAACTATCTCCTGACTTCTATGAGAATTGATTAGTTTTGTCTGTTTTTGAACTTATATGAAAGTAACAGTGTAGTGTAACCTACCATTATCTGGTGTCTTTTGCTCAACTCAATAGCTGTGAGACTCATTCACATGGTTGAATGTATCTACATATCTGCTTTCCCACTTCTAATTTAGATTTGGTAAATCGTTTCTCCCTCTGAGCCTCAGTGTCCTCAGTCACACCATCCCCGCCTAATTTATTTGAGCATTAAAGAAAACCTGTAACAAACAGTGATAGCGGTTTCTAGCACTCGGTAGGCCATTGCTAGATTCTAGCTATTGTCGCTGTGATGATTATCTTTTATTTTTAGAATTCAGTTCTTTTGAACTATTGCACTATATTCAGAGGTTTTTTGATGTAATACTTCAGAGCTACTCTGCCTTCAAGGCTGAAATCTGGGTAACAATATGTTTAAATCAGTATTATGTGAACACCCTTCAAATGAACAAAGGAGATTTAACAGTGTGCCCTATCACTTATCAGGTGAGAAAAAAAAAGTGTGAAAAAAAAATCACCTCTCACCTCTGTGGAAGGTTTTTTATGTTTTATGTTTTGTTTTTACTGTGAATTATTTTCTGGGTGGCCTCCTTTAAGCAGACCACAATTTTTTCTAGGGTCGCAGACTTCTATTCCTAAAAAATGCTAAAAAAAAAAAATGATAATAAAGATAATGGTAAGACTATGACATGAGTTATATTGGATTTCTCTTACCTTGTCTTGTGCAGATGCCATGATCCTTTGTAGAATTTCTCACAGGAGCTGGCAAAGTTGACAAACAAAAACAGAAGTGCTTTTCATTGTACAGTGTGTCTGAAATGACAATGACATTCTGGTTAGGTGGCCAGCTGCACTGAAAACATCTCAAGGATCTTTTGCTTATTTAGAGAAAATAAAGTTAGTGAAAACTAACAACTCATTCCAGATGTTTCTGCACTATTGATCTGTCAGAGAACAAACTTCCTGAATTTATTACCCACTCCTCCCCCAAGACGGAGAACCTTCCATGCGCCAGGCACTGTGCTGAGTCCTGGAATGAATAAGTAAGATGAAGTCCTTGCCCTTAAGGAACTCAGAGTACAGGGGGTGTAAGACAAACACATGAACAAATAATTACAGTCCAACATGTTAGAAGATGATGCGGGAACCCAGAGGGTGAAATTAATTTGACTTTCAGAAGACAAACATAAACATGAACATTAATGCTTATATTTGAAGTAACTTCTTAAAAATTATTCAATAAGAGAAAGACAAATGGAGTCTTAGTCGATAGCATTTTGCTGTATAGAATAGGCATAGGTTAATCATCATGTACCACAAATATGGTTGAAATAGCTAGATTGGCCACTATTAGTTGGGACCACATAGACAACATCCAAGGACATAAAAATCAAGTGTTGAGAATTGCTATCAAGTTTCGATGCTTTCTCCCTAGTGATGCGCTCAGACAAAACAATCCTATATCATTGATCCTGGTATATTGATCAATAGGACATGAAGCAATAAGTCCAAATGAAGAGCTCCCAAAAGTTCAGGCCTTGACCTTCAGTAAAGAAGAGTGCTTATACAGATCTGTTTCATTAACTAAGTTCTACGTCATGGAGCCAGGGATCCCAAGGTATGGATGAAAGGCTTCCTATAGAAATGAGGTATTGCTGTTGCTAAGCCACGTGACTGCCCTTTGAGGGGAGGGACTGTATCTTCTGCACCACTGTGGCACCTCTCAGAGGACTTGGCATCTGGCAAGGTAGTAAGCTCCTGTTATTGGAGAGTATAGGGGCACCATGTGAAACTAATATGGGTTACATGACCCACTGATTATTACTCCTTAACATCACTTCCATCTCTTCCCTGTCCCTAACCTCTATCTTAATTCAGCCTCCATTTTGCCATTTCTGATCTTTGGCTAAAGATAACTTTCAGGTTTTACGTACTTTAAGATATATTTTCTTATATATTTAAGATATTTTCTGGTCAAGACACCCCCCTCACTTAGAACACGAGATGCACATTTATGGCATTGTCGGCTTGGCATCCTATTCTTCTTTTGGACACTGCTCCTCCCCTAATTCATTTTATTAGATTGGTTTCTGCCAATGTCTTCATGTTCTTACATGACATCTCTCTTTAACCGTATTCATTTGTCCAAGAATGAATACATGACCTAGAACAGACCAGTAGAGTTTTGCCTAGAAAATATTAGCTGTGGATCTAAGTATACCAGTTCGTCTCCTGAGGGTGGAATTTTAAAATGCAAAATGTAGAAGCCGTTAAGAGACTAGTTTTCTGCCATGTAGAGAAAGTTTTTGCTAAGGAAAAAGGAAAGGTGATGCCTAACAAAAAAGGTACAGAGATTCGAGATTGACAGCATCCATACAGGGTTTGAAACTCAGGTTGTAGCTGCTCTGAGATTCATTTCTGTGTCTGCCTTTCTGGGTCTTGGATCTTTGAGCTACCAAAGACTTATATGTAGGACATGTCTTATACATGACTGCAAATCTTCTCAGCCCCAATTCTTGCATGTGGCCACTAGTTCTCCGTAAGCCTTCAAATACCTTAACATAAGCTGGTAGTGCCTTGTACCTCTCACTTGCTTTTTTGACACTACTACATGAAACGCCCATGAGGATCCTCTGAGCCGTTACACGTCTACAACTCAGAAGTGTAGGGGAAGTTAATGCCTGTGCGGTCATCTTGATCAATAGTGAATGGAATCCAACGGATAAATGTGTCCCACTTTTTATTCCTGCTTCAGTTCTGAAGCACATTTAAAAACAATGTTTATTTATTTTTGAGAGAAAGTGAGCCAGAGTGCAAGCTGGGGAGGGGCAGAGACAGAAGGAGACCCAGAATCTGAAGCAGGCTCCAGGCCCTGAGCTGTCAGCACAGAGCTCGACGTGGGGCTCAAACTCACAGACTGTGAGATCATGACCTGAGCCGAAGTCGGACGCTCAACTGACTGAGCCACCCAGGTGCCCCCTGCAGCACATTTTATCAGACCCCTCCAACAGCCTCATGGGATCTAACCAGTCACCTGTGAAATGGGACACTCATTAAAACATGCACGTATTACCTTTCCTTCCTCCCCTGCTTCACTCTTCCCTGACCCTCCCTCCTGTTCCTTGGGATAATATTCAAAGACCATCCACTTGCACGTTACCTAGGCGAAAAGAACACTTATTCATTGCTTCTGACATTTTGTTTAAACTGTTTCAAGTTGGTTCCTGCTCTTTGCTACTCAAAGACATGGTCCAAATTAATTCAAATAATGGTTCCCTCATTGCCCATAGAATACAATCATACAAGCAACAGAACTGGATGGGAGCATATGGCAATCTGATCCAGAATTTACATCCTTAACATATCGGGTGCCTTGTAAATGTTTATCACCCTCTCCCAGTCGATAGCTAATCAATTTCTGCCTAAGTATGCCACGTGCCTTTGAGAATACATAAAAATCCAGGCACATACACACACAAAATCCTACTGTCTCCAGGATTACCCCAGCTCGCTATTTGTTCTTTTCCTATTGTCACCTGTGTCTAGCTACCACACTTTATTTCACTGTTTATCTATTGTTGAAGTTTTAGGCTGCTTCTAGTTTTTCTTTTAAGGTTAACACTGAAGTGAATATTCTAAAAATAAAGTTTTCATCTCTAGCTCTGTTTATTTCTGAAGGATAATTCCTAGAGGTGGAATTATTGTGCTAATTGCTGTGGCAGATCACCAAGTAAAGTCACTTTAAAGATATTTGCTAAATTGACGCAAACAGGCATTTTGTTACAACTCACTAATTTTTATTAGTAGTGATAAATATTTTGCATGTATTTTTAACAGCCTTATTTTCCTTCTATGAATTGTTTATCCATATTCTTTCCCATTTTAAACTAAACCACTACCATTTTTCTTACTGATTTGTCTATTGCTTTTTTATATGAAGCCTTGTGGCACTTATTATTTATTTATTGTCATTGTTGTTTTCCTTTTATTTTTATGAATAATAATTTGACAGACTCACATACATACGCAGTATTTTTTTTTTTTTTGGTTATTTATCCCATTATTTAATTCTTGGTGAGAGATAACCCATTCTATTTTCTATATTTTTTATTTTCTATTTCTTTAAATAAATAGATTGCTATTTTACAGTTATTTTCTTTTCTTTCTCTTTATTTTATTATGATGAGACATAAATATCTACCTTTTTCTCCAAATAACTAACCAATTCTTCAGACACTGTTTTCCGAGAAGTATTTACTGAATAACCTACCTTTTCCTTTTCAGTTTTTTTCTGATCTTGGATCTATTTCCAGGCTGTTTGTCCTGTCCATCTCCCTGCCTAATTCTGTGATTGTGGCATAGTCTTTTCATTTTCAACTGACTCTTAAACTTTGGATAAGTAACATGAAAGTACAACTGATGTTTCATTTCTTCCTGTATGAGGCCATGTCTCAGCATACTCGAGCACTGACCTTACAGAAGGCTCAAGACAATGTCTCTGATTGGTGTGTGTCAGGACAATGAGCAGTGTCACTTGCCCTGTCCATCCTGGTTCTGTGCCTGCTGGCTCCTAGTTTGGGAGCGGACGGATGAGGGATGGGCTATGGGGCCCATATCCCACTCCCCAGGTTCAACTAAAGAATGATTCTTGACTTCCCATCCTTGGTTGCAGAGCATGTTTATATTTATTCCATACTATCCCGCATCGTATGTTGGATCCGAGGGAAGCGGATGCTGAGGTGGACATTAGCACACAGAAGTTTGCTAGAAAGTGCTTTGGTGGTCAAGACTTTTAGGAGAGAAGAGAAGGAAACAGGATTAGGTAGAAGAAGGAGATGAGCTGTGGTGTAGTCCTAACAAGGACTTGGCCAAGTTCTGAAGCTGGATGACCTTTCTGAACTTCTCCTGAGTTGAGGCAAGGGGGCTAGGCTTCATAGCCCCGCATTGACCAAGCACTGGTAGATGGCCATCCTAGAAAGGGGCATGGCCTTGAGTGAGGCATGTCTCTTTAGCATGTAGCACTAATCATAATGGCCATAATTATAATTACAAATTAACATGAATTTGTGAGATGCATTCATTATTATATGTCCCTCTCTATATCGTAAGCTCCAGGAAGTAAAGGACCGTGTCTGTTTTTTAATCACTATTGCAGCCTTAGAGCATAGCAATTTTTTGTTGAGTACACACTTAGAGTTAAGCACTCAATAAATAATTTCTGAAGAAATAAATGACTAGAGGAGGGGATATTATCTTCTTTGTCTATATTTTACAGTGAAGAAAGTGAGGCACAAAATTTAGCTAATAAATGCTAGGGCTGGGATGTAAGTCCACATCTGTTTGGTTCCAGAGGCCATACTCTATCCACTATGAAAGTGTCTTAGCTCAGGGGGCGCCTGAGTGGCGCAGTCGGTTAAGCGTCCGACTTCAGCCAGGTCACGATCTCGCGGTCCGGGAGTTCGAGCCCCGCGTCAGGCTCTGGGCTGATGGCTCGGAGCCTGGAGCCTGTTTCCGATTCTGTGTCTCCCTCTCTCTCTGACCCTCCCCCGTTCATGCTCTGTCTCTCTCTGTCCAAAAATAAATAAATGTTGAAAAAAAATTAAAAAAAAAAAAGAAAGTGTCTTAGCTCAGGCTGCCAAAACAAAATACCACAGCCTGGGTGGCTTAGACAAAAGAAATTTATATTCGCACAGTTCTGGAGACTGGAAGTCCAAGATCAAGGGGCTATTAGGATTGGCTACTGGTGAAATCTCTCTTCCTGGCTTGTAGGGACACCTTCTCGCTGTGTCCCCACATGGCCTTTTCTCTGGGTTCACACATGTGCACGCACGCACACACACACACACACGTCTCTGGTGTCTCTTCCACATCTAAGGGCACCAGTCCTATCAGATTAAGGCCCACCTTTATGACCTCGTTTAACCTTCACTACCTCCAATCACAGTGGGGATTAGGGCTTAATATGAATTTGGGGGGAGACATGATTCAGTCCATAATGGAAAGATTTCCAGGGTTTATTATAAAGACACACAGGTTTAGGGGAGCCTACCCTAGGCAGTACTGTGCCTCTCTCCTTCTGCCTTCTCTGCTCCTGTTATGGAAATAATGCTGCCATTTGTGTCCAATTATGTAAGAAATAAGAAAAAAACCTGAAAAATGTTGAATGAACGATATGAGAAACTTAAAAAATAGACACCAGTAGGGCTCCCGGGTGGCTCTGTTGGTTAAATGTCAGACTTTGGCTCAGGTCATGATCTCATGGTTCACGAGTTTGAGCCTTGCATGGGGGTTCGCACAGATGGTGTGGAGCCTGCTTGGGATTCTCTCTCTCCCTTTCTCTGCCCCTCCCCCACTGTCTCTCTCTCAAAATAAACACACTTAAAAAAAATAGATGTAGTGCTTCAACATTAGGGTTATTGGGTCCTCCCCTAATAAGCCATTCCAAATTGCTGCCAGACCATGAAGAAACTTAACCACTGTATCAAATCTGCCCCATATTTTCTCATTAAAAATATTTGGCTTTCAGCTTCTCTTCCTTGTATTCTGCAATAGTTATGGTCTTCAGCCATTAATCTGGTTCGTCCTCCATATTTGGGCTAGTTTTCACCCTGAGAAGAAAATAGGACCTTATCATTTACTTGCTTAGTCTCATTTCTTCCTGAGGCAGAAAGGTTCTAAAACTTCATTGTACATCAGAATCACCTGGAAAAGTCGTTAAAACACAGATTTCTGTCCCTTCAAACCCTGCTTCCCCAGCTTCTGATGCTGTATGATTGGGGATAGACCTGAGAATTTGCACGTCTAACCTGTTCACAGGTGATGCCAAAGAAACTGAATCCGGGACTACCTTTGGAGAACCTCTGCCCTACAGATAAGGCTAACCACAGCTTTTGCCTCTATCTGGCCCCCGTTTGCTTATCCCTCTCCTTCTTATCCTTCTGCATCCCCTCCTTCTGACTCCCATAGATCTTACATTCTACCCATACATTTTCACCATCTCTGGAACACCAGGCACTGTCATACTTCGTGCCTTCGTGGCTGGCAAAGCCTATTTCTTACCCAGCTCACATGCTCCTTTTCTGGGCAGCCTTCCCTTACTCTCTCAGAGTATTTTAATGATGATTCCACACTGTGTTCATATCTCTGTTTTATATTACTGCTTTATTTTTATTGTTTTTCAAGACTTTTTCCTTCGCTATGCGTTTGGGCGATACAGGGGACATGTCTCACTTTTATATTCCTGATGATTCACACAGTGTCTGCCAAGAATAGCTGCTTGGTATATGTTGAGTTTGTGTTTAAGGTAATTCAGTTTAATTATTCATAAAAGGCTTAAGCCATTTATGAGATATATGGTAACTCTGACATCCTGTAAGTTCCCTTTCATTCTATTAGGATCCGAGACCCTACAGGGGAGCATTTCAACTTCTCTCAGCCACTGTGCATGGCTTTCCTTATTCATTAGATCTTACCTTCAATTTGTCTATGTAGCTGACCTCCAATCCAGGCTTTGCTGATCACATTCTTGTCTGGCACCCTCTAGCATTCTCTTGGGCTTACACATTTACTTCTTGAGGTTCAGACTGGGTTTTCTAGCTCTCTGCTCACTAGCCTCCCTGGCCTCTACCTCCTGCCAGGATAGTATATTTTGCTTGATGTGATTTGGCTCACTGGTTCCTGAATTTGAAACTGTCTGTAATCACTAGACTAATGGCCCATACACCTGCAGTCACTAGGATCTGGAGAAAGGCTCCTGGTTGAACCTCCCTCCTTGCCTTCCCTTTTCCCTAGTGCCCACCTGTCAACCCTTTTCCACTGCCCATGATTCATTATTCAACCATCCTTCAATTCATTCTTCTATTCATTCTTCGACTCAGGGCTCGGAGGTGACAAAGGGTATTGCATCATCTACTATATTTCTGCTTCAAACTACTTATGATTACACTCTGAAATCATAAAAGGGGGAAAATGCTGAACTGGAAAAGAAAGAAAAAAAATTCCTGGGTGGTTCAGTCGGGTAAGCATCCGACTTCAGCTCAGGTCACGATCTCGTGGTTCATGATTTTGAGCCCAACATCAGGCTCACTGCTGTCAGCCTGCCAGTGCACAGCCTACTTCAGATCCTCTGTCCCTTTCTCTCAGCCCCTCCCCACCTTGCACTCTCCCCAAAATAAATAAATAAAACATTTTTTTTCAATCACAACCCACCTGTGAAATATTGCTAATGACAGCCTCTTCAATTTATCATTAAGAGGGCAAAATAAGCTGGATTTTCAGAAGATACGAATAACCTAACTCTTCATTAATTATACTGGAAGTATATAGTATTCCAATTATACAAATTAACAGCCATGAAAAATTTCATACCCTGTTTACTTTCAGGGTGAAATACACCTTCTCAGATTTGTAGATTATTTTTACTTTATAGGTTGGGCTTAAGTATAAATGATAATACATTTCTCAGATAAGCTAATAGGTTAAAAACAAAAAAGAAGCCACTGTCAACTTCTGGTAAACCAGATGCAAGAGATAATAGCTAAGCTACTATGTCGAATTTCAAATTAATAGTTTTAATTGTACTTGAGCAAAATAAATTGACTTTGTAAAAAACTCTTTAGTCTTAGAAATTATGGCATTTCTCATTTATATAAGAAGTTTGATTTTATCTTTACTAGATGAAATTCCCAATAATAGGTAATTTCAAATAATTACTCATATCAAACAAGAATAGGTGATATATAGCCTGATAAATATTATTCTCTAGGGTTAAAATGTTTCTAATTTTGATTCTTTGATCTCTTGTTTCCAAGAATGGATCCTTTTCTCAGTTTTAAAGGTATAGAGATATTTCTTTCTACTATGAGGGGAATAAAACAATCTTGGGATAATAGTAAAAAAAAAATGAGGAACAATAATTCTTAATAATGTCCAACTTGCAGTATTATTGTCAATGTTAAATAAAGGAATAATTATGGAAATGCTAGCCAATACATGGCACACAGTTGGTGGTCAATAAATGTTAGATGTCCCATAATAGCACCACAATCTGTGATTCCCAGAAATAACTTAGGCATCCACGGGCTTACTTACAGGAAATAAAAATGGTCATAAACAGTTATATTTTCTGGTCAAGTAGAGTTTATTGCTCCTTGGAATGTTCTTGAGAAGAATTGTTGGAGCACATGAAGTACCCAGTCAGACACATCTGGTATTCTAGAAAGCTATTGGAGGTGGAAAATCTCAGTGCCCTGGGGAATATGCATTTTCCACTATGCAAAACAGGATCACATTCACCAAGAGATTTATTGTCAAGAGTTGAGACAAATAGGAAATCATTAAAATTGCTGCCTTTGCAAATGGATTTGGAAGCTGGATGTATTGGGATCCAACCACAGCCCTCATTTTTCTGATTTTCTGTGACCTCCACCCCCAACCCCCACCTCCATCTGTCCTTTTTGAATGCCCTTTTCTCTGAACCAGATTAAAACTCTATTCACCTACTTCTCCCCATGCCTTCTGGCCTTTTTTGCTCTCTGATTAACCCTCTTCCATTTTTATTTATTAAAAAATATATTTTTTAATGTTTATTTTTTGAGAAAGAGAGAGAGACAGAGTGCAAGCTGGGGAGGGGCGGAGAGGGAAGGAGACACAGAATCCGAAGCAGGGTCCAGGCTCTGAGCTGTCAGCACAGAGTCTGACGCAGGGCTCAAACTCATGAACCGTGAGATCATGACCTAAGCCAAATTTGGACACTGACCCGACTGAGCCACCCAGGCGCCCCCAACCCTCTTCCATTTTTAAATCCTTGACTTTTCCATTATGCTTGATCTTGAGATCTATGGCCTTCTCTGTGGCCTTTCTCTTGAGAATTAATCCATTTTTGGAGATGCAACTGTTGCAGTTTATATGGAAGTTTCCCAAATAGTACTTGAGTTCTAATTTCTCAGGTTTCAGGTTTGCATCTTCAGCTCTCTGCTGAATAATGCTGACATCATATCAATACCTCAAACTCAGCATATTAGAAAAGACTTACTTTCTGTCATCCATATGTCTCGATATTCTCAGAACTCAGTCCATGTTTATCATTTCAATCATGTTTGAATCAGTTCTGCATTTCACTCCGTAAACCTAAATCATGTTGTGTAACCTTCCGTAATACCATAGATCTTTCCTTCCTGACAGTAAACATCTTTCTTCAGACCCACATCCTTTCCCTCCTGGACTATTTTTGTAGGCCGCCAGCTACTTCAGACCTGCAGACTTTCTTCTCGACAATTCATTCTGTGCACTTCAGGTAGATTACGCCTTTTAACAGCCCTTACTAACTCATCATGGCATTGCTTACTGAAAATTCTTCAATGACACCAGATTTTTCACAGGCTAATTTCCAAACTTCCAGGCCTCCTGGGCCCACGTCTGGCCTACCCTGCCTTTATAATCCCACTCCTTCCCACTTATCACAACTCCTCTGGGGCCCCATTTCATTCCATTTATAGGAGATTTCAGATAGGTGTAACTCTTTAAAGGGAGGGTTAAAGGGACCTAAAACCTTCCTGAGATACTTTATTTTCTGTCCAGAACACCTCCTCATGATTACAGACCCCTACTTTAGAGACGCAACTGATTCCACAAATATAAAGTGGCACTAGGATTCTAGAAGTTGCTTCTAAAAAGCATTTTTTGTCACCCTGCTATAATCTATACGCTGAGAACTAGCAAATTACCCAAGTGTTCTCTTAATTCATATAAAGATCATAAAAGGAAATAGATCCTTCAATGTTTGCATTTTTCATCACTTTAGAAATTAAAATTTTTTAAAGTATTTTAAATAGACAATATATTAGGTACCCTCTGTACCTATCATCAGATTTAATAGATGAGAAAGGTAAAAGAAAGGTCATATTTACTGAATGTCACTTTAAAAGATGTTCTTTATTTTAGTTCATTCTACTAATTAATGATTTGCTCACTGAGAACTATTAATAATTAGATATTATGATTTTAATCGATTGATTAAGAAGCAAACAAACTTGCATTCATTTATTTGGCTGTGTCTATGAGAATAACAGGATACAATGAATCCTATGACCCAAACTTCCTATTCACCTGAAGCTCTATATATTAATACTGTGCCAATGACTCAGAAAATATTTAAAAATATTGATAGTTGTGTAACATTTGTGTTTTATTTTGTCTGCTACTTGATGGGAATGGAAACAGTCTATCTAGGAAACATTCTTTTATTAGACCCAGAACTGAGTTAGCCAGTGAATTTCCCATCATATCTTAGCTGCCAAGAAACTTGCAGTATTTAATTGCTAAGCTTCATAAATTATCTCATCCCAGGTCCCTGTACATCTGTTATTCTCCTTCTTTTTAGCAGGTTTTGTACTTTTAATTCTTACCTGTCTTTCTTACATGTCTTAAAAGATGACTATAATCATTTATTGAACATGTGGGGGGTTTAAAAAACACAGAAACACACTAATGTGACACATTGATGAAAAGCATCAGATAATTCCAAGATCAGTTTTCCATGGCAAATTAGTCAAATTTCTTAAGATATGATATCACTAATTACTTGTTTTAAATGGGAACAATTAAACCTAATTTTTTTATATGTATATGAAATCCACAGTAATCTAAGGGGCGCCTGGGTGGCTCAGTTGGCTGAGTGTCAGACTGTTGATTTTGGCTCAAGTCATGATCCCAAGGTCATGGAATCAAGCCCCGCTGAGCCTCGAGCCTGCTTAAGATTCTCTTTCTCCTTCTCTCTCTCCCACTCTCCTCCTCTACCCTTTCCTCTGCTTGTGTGCATGCTTGCTCTCAAATTAAACAAATAAATAAAATAAATAAATAAATAAATAAATGCTTCAATTTCATTTTAGTGTTTACCTTCTCTTTAACATCAGACTTCTTACCAGAACAGTTAGATAATAAACAAGGAGCTGATAAAGGTTTGTCAACTTTTCTTATCATTTTGATAAGATTGTCAAGGATTCAAATTCAAATGATTGAAAAAAAAAAAAAGGAAAAGAAATAAGATACCTGATTAATTTACAAATGGAGAACTATGTTGCTCACTAAACTATCTCATTGTACAAGCGAGGCATCTCAGTCTCTGTTCATAGCCCATTCGTAAGTTTGGCCCCTGAATTCACTAAAGGAAAACAGTGGCAAGAAGTGACAGGACTTTGAAGTAGAAGAATAAGTAGATCTTCATTGACTTGCTCGATGGAAAATGAATCCATGCCTAAGTCCAACCTAGAGCCCAGATTTCTTGAGAGGCTTTTCCAGGAACATTACAGGTGAAATAGAGAAAGTTTTCATTGTTTTTGAGTAATAGCATAACCTGAGAGTTGGCTAAAGTAACCACTTTGAAGGACAAGATTTATTTGAATTTATGAATTCTCTCATGTCCGTTGAAAATCTATTCCCACTGTTGAATTACTACAGGCTAGGCATTTGACATAGGTGTTGATCATGCATTGGACCTCAAGATGCTATGTCTACAAAGTAGTTATTAATTATTATAATAATGTTGAGAAGTGGGTTGAGCTTTATGGAGATTGGGCATAAGAGGGATACCTAATGTAGCCGTGGTTGGAGTGGAGCTGAAGGTCAGAAGTCCAGAAAGTCTTCTTAGAGGGACCGACATTTAGAATGTGAGATCAGGGGCACCTGGGTGGCTCAGTCGGTTAAGCGTTTGACTTCACTTCACGTCATGATCTCGCAGTTCGTGAGTTCGAGCCCCATGTTGGATTCTGTGCTGACAACTCCGAACCTGGAGCCCGCTTTGGATTCTGTGACTCCCTCTCTCCTTGCCCCTCCCCTGCTTATGCTCTGTCTCACTCTCTGTCTCAAAATTAAATAAACATTAAAGAAAAAATTTAGAATGTGAGATCAATAGGAGTATTCAGACTAAAAAACAGGAGTGGGAAGAGAACAATGTTCCAGATTGAGGAAAGCATATGCAAAAACTCTGAAGGAAAGAAATCTTGATAGGTTTTAAAAACCTAAGGAAGTTCAGTCTGACTGAGGCCTAAGAAAAACTGTAAGACGTGAGGTTGTAGATACAGGCCCCTTCACCTTACAGGTAATGTTAACCGGGTTAGCATTGGTCAAGGAGCAAGGAGAGGACACTTAAAGAGCAAGGAGAGGACACTTAAAGGTTAAACAGTGAAGTGATACGAGATTACATTTTAGAACAAAAGACTTCAAACAGGGTAGGCTCATTCACTGGGGCTCAAGGGGTCACAGGCATGAACAGTTTTAAATAATCAATGTTCAGTTCCTCCTCTTCCTTTTATACTCTTTCTGAAAGAGGATCTCCTTAAGAAAGCACACACTTGCAGTGAAGGCATCACGCAGTGTTCTTTTCCTTCATGTAACTTACACCTAGCCTTCCTCTTTACAAAAAAACAGACCTTCCCCTCACCCATTCTGAATGAATCTTGCTCTGGTGGGTTATTCAGGAGCTCCAAAAATGTAGACAAATCACAATACTGCTATCAGTGAAGTCTTCATTTCTCAAGACCTAGTAAATCTGCTTGTAGATTTGAGATTTCCCCTTGTTTAAAAATAGTTTTAAGTGCAAAACATGAAACCAGAGACAGACTGTTAGAATGTTTTGAAGTTAGGCATATAGCAGAGTGGAGATGCAGGAGTAATGCTAGCTCTTACTTAATAATTTTGTCTCTTTTGGGGTATCTGGGTGGCTCAGTCGGTGAAGCGTCCAGCTTCGGCTCAGGTCATGATCTCACAGTTCATGAGTTTGAGGCTCAAGTCGGGGTCTGTGCTGACAGCTCAGAGCCTGGAGCCAGCTTTGGATTCTGTGTCTCCCTCTCTCTCTGCCCCTCCCCTGTTCACACTCTGTCTGTCTGTCTCTCTCTCAAAAAGTAATAAACATTAAAAAATTAAAAAAAAAATAAAGTGGTCTGGTTTCTTTCTTTTGTATGATGCTGTCCAGTTTTCTTAACACCATTTGTTGAAGGGACTTTTTCCTATTGGATATTCTTTCCTGCTTTGTTGAAGATTAATTGATCATATATATGTAGGTTCATTTCTGGGTTTTCTATTCTGTTCCATTGACCTATGTGTTTATTTCTGTGCCAGCACCATACTGTTCTGATTACGACAGGTCTTATGTTGAGTGCATAAATTATTATAGTTGTTATAGCTTGCTGGATTATCTCCTTTATTATTATATAGTGTCCTTCTTTGCCTCTTGTTACAGTCTTTGTTATAAAGTCTATTTAGTCTGGTAGAAGTATTGTTACTCTGGCTTTCTTTTGACATCAATCTGCAGGTGTCTTTAGGTGTCAAATGGGTCTCCTGTAGTTAGCATACAGATGGTTCCTATTTCTTTATCCATTTTGTCACCCTATGTCTTTTGGTTAGTCCATCTACATTCAAAGTAATTAGTGACAGATATGCACGTATTGTCATTTTATTACTTGTTTTGTGGTTGTTTCTGAAGATTTTCTCTGATCCTTTCTTGTCTTTCTTTCTTTTGTGTTTTGCTAATTTTCTTTTGTGATACATTTGGATTTCTTTCTCTTTATTCTTTGCATATTTATTAGTGGTTTTGATATATGGTTACCATTAGGTGTGTATATAACATCTTCTGCATATAGCAGTCTATATTAAATTGATGGTCATTTCCTCAGCCACAGCAATTTCTTATTTGACACATCTCCAAAGGCAAGGGAATTAAATGCAAAAATGAACTATTGGGACCTCATGAAGATAAAAAGCTTCTGCACTGCAAAGGAAACAATCACAAAACTAAAAGGCGACCGACAGAATGGAAAAAGATATTTGCAAATGACATATCGGACAAAGGGCTAGTATCCAAAATCTATAAAGAACTCATCAAACTCCACACCTGAAAAACAAATAATCCAGTGAAGAAATGGGCAGAAGACATGAATAGACACTTCTTTAAAGAAGACACCCAGATGGCCAACTGTCACATGAAAAGATGCTCAACGTCACTCCTTATCAGGGAAATACAAATCAGAACCACACTGAGATACCACCTCACACCGGTCAGAGTGGCTAAAATGAACAAATCAGGAGACTATAGATGCTGGAGAGGATATGGAGAAACAGGAACCCTCTCGCACTGTTGGTGGGAATACAAACTGGTGCAGCCGCTCTGGAAAACAGTGTGGAGGTTCCTCAGAAAATTAAAAATAGACCTACCCTACGACCCAGCAATAGCACTGCTAGGAATTTACCCAAGGGATACAGCAGTGCTGATGCATAGGGGCACTTGTACCCCAATGTTTATAGCAACTCTTTCAACAATTGCCAAGTTATGGAAAGAGCCTAAATATTCATCAACTGATGAATGGATAAAGAAGTTGTGGTTTATATATACAATGGAATACTACTCGGCAATGAGAAAGAATGAAATATGGTTTTTGTAGCAACATGGATGGAACTGGAGAGTGTTATGTTAAGTGAAAGAAGTCATACAGAAAAGAAACAGATACCATATGTTTTCACTCTTGTGTGGATCCTGAGAAACTTAACAGAAGACCATGGGGGAGGGGAAGGGGGAAAAAAAAGTTGGGGAGGGAGGCAAACCATAAGAGACTCTTAAAAACTGAGAATAAACTGAGGGTTGATGGAGGGTGGGGAGAGGAGAAAGTAGGTGATGGGCATTGAGGAGGGCACTTGTTGGGATGAGCACTTGTTGGGTGTTTTATGGAAATCAATTTGACAATAAATTTCATATTAAAAAAAT
Source organism: Puma concolor (assembly GCF_028749965.1). Classification (NCBI taxonomy): domain Eukaryota; kingdom Metazoa; phylum Chordata; class Mammalia; order Carnivora; family Felidae; genus Puma; species Puma concolor. The sequence goes on from NC_141675.1 coordinate 14,613,297, forward strand.
AAAATAAAATAAGAACATAAGTATTAATATTTTAAAAAATAAAAGTAAATTGATGGTCATTTAATTTGAACACATTCTTTTCTCCTGTCCTTCCCACATTTTAGTTATATGTCATCATATTTTATATCCTGTTTTTGAGAGGTGTATGACTGATTTTTTTACAGAAATATTCATTCATACTGCTTTTGAGTGTCCTATTCAAATTTTTAATTAGGATAGTGTCCTATCCTAATTCTTAATTTTTGGTCCTTGCCCCTCAGAGTCCCTTTTAATATTTCTTGCAGAGTTGGTTCAGTAGTCATGAACTCCACTAGAGTTGCCTGCAGATTTTTCTCATTCAGCACTTTGAATATATCATGAATATATCACGGCACTCCCTTCTGTCTTGGAAAGTTTCTGTTGAAAAATCTCCTGTTAGCCTTGTGGGTTTTCCCTTGTAGGTTAATGATTTCTTTTCTCTTTCTGTTTTTAAATTTTTTTTCTCTGTCACTATATTTTGCAAATTTAATTACATTATGCCTTAGTGTTTGTTCTGTTTTTTAAAAAATTGGTTTCAGGAGTAGAATTTAGTGATTCATCACTTACATGTAACATCCAGTGCTCTTTGCAGCAAGTGCCCTCCTTAATGCTCATCCCCCCACCTGCCTTCCCTCTAGCTACCTTCAGTTTGTGTTCTATAGTTAAGAGTCTCTTATAGTTTGCTTCCCTCTCTGTTTTTATCATTTTATTTTTCCCTCCCTTCCCCTATGATCATCTGTTTTGTTTCTTAAATTCCACATACAAATGAAATCATATGGTATTTGTCTCTCTCTGACTGCCTTATTTCACTTAGCGGAATGTATTCTGGTTCCATCCATGTCATTGCAAATGGCAAGATTTCATTGTTTTTTTTTATGGCTGAGTAATATTCCACTGTGTGTGTGTGTGTGTGTGTGTGCGCGTGCACGCGTGCATCTGGGCTCTTTCCATAATTTGACTGTTATTGGTAGTATTGCTATAAACATTGGGGTGCATGTGCCCCTTCAAATCTGTATTTTTATATCCTCTTGAATAAATACCTAGTAGTGCAATTGCTGGGTCATAGGGTAGTTCTATTTGGTGTGCTTTTGTTCATTCTGCTTGGGATTCTCTGTGTCTCCTGGATCTGAATATCTGTTTCATTCCCTGGATTAGGGAAGTTTTTAACTATCATTTCTTCAAATAAGTTTTCTGACCCCCCACTTCTCTTATTATTCTGGGATACTACAATATGAATGTTATTACATTTGATGGAGTCACTGACTTCCCTAAGTTTATTTTCATTCTGTATAATTTTTTTCTCTCTTTCTAATTCAGCTAGATTACTTTTCATTACTCTGTCTTCCAGGTCACTAATGTGTTCCTGTGCTTCTTCCATCCTGCTTTTCATTCCATCAAGTGTGTTTCTCATTTCATTTATTGTGCCCTTTATCTCTTCTATATTATTCTTTTCTTTCTGTTAAGGGTGTCACTATGTCTTCCAATCTTTTCTCAAGTCCTGTGAATATCCTTATGATCATTGCTTTAAATGCTCTATTAAAATCTATTTTGCTTTGATCTCTGGCTGTGGCCTTGTTCTTTCATTTGGGATAAATTTCTCTGTCTCCTCATTTTGTCTGCTTCTCTGTGTCTGTTTCTGTGTGTTAATAAAGTCATCTGTGTCTTCTGCTCTTGAAAGTAGTGACTTTCTGAAGAGGATGTCCTGGAGTGCCCTGCAGTACAGTATCCCCTGCTCACCAGAACCTGGCACTTGAGGAGAGTACCCTATATGTGTTGTTTATGTCTTGCTGTTGTGACTGAATCACCTTTCCTTTTGGTTCACTTATCTGCACTGACTCTCTGCCTATTGTGGCCTTTGCTTACTCTGTAGTGTTAGTGAGACCCAGTCAGGCCAGCTTTGAGGGGTCATGAGAACCTGGGAGCAGGGCAGCGGTGTTAGCAAAATTTGCACTGGGCTAATAGTTCTATGCTTGATCTTCCAAAGTGCTTCAAGGTAGCCTGGGGCACAAGGCTGGGCATAGCATGTGACAGTGGCTAGAAGTGAGTGCCTGGGTGTGGTGTGGTGGCTTGGCCAGGTACATGGCGGCTACGGTGTACCTGGAAACTGGGTGCATCCTGCATGTATGCAGATTTGACAAAATTTTCCCTAAGCCCATGGCTGAGGCTGATGGGCTTGGAGTATGTTGAGTCCTCAGGAGAACTCCTGATAAGTTTTGTTAAAGCTTTTTTGGTATACTTCTCAGACATTGGCCAAGAAAATATCTCTAACAACCGGTAAAACATCTTTCACAAGTTAAGCAGTAAAACTGCTTTCACAAGTTAAGCAGTGTCCAATTGTGTGATTTTTATAGGATAAAGGAGGACCTAATTATGTTATCAACTGATATATCAATGTAAAAACTTTAATAATATATCATGTGTTTTTTGGCATATTACTTGGAAAGAATTTAAAGACATGACTGTCATTGCTATAACATTTCTCCCTGGCGCACATATGGAATCAAAGCTTATCAAAAGTTATATCTATAAGGTGAAAAAATGGGCATAGAATTTATTCTGAATGCTTTATCATTCCAGAAATATGTAATGTTTATTCATATACACATAAACTAATAGAAAAAAGATTTATCTATCTCATTAAGAGATGGTTTTCTTATAAAATTTTACTTTCATATGTAATAAGTATTTTTCTAGACATGTAATATATTTCTGTTGTTTTCATCAGTTATTTTGTAACATAATTATAACAGTAACTCAATCATCTGTAAGAACATAATAATACAGCCTTATGGTCACAGGAAATTTTTAAACATTTATGTATACGCATACTTTTTGCAGTGTGATAGGACAATCAACCAGGACTGAACAATATTCTTTAGGATGAAACCTGTGGGAAAAAATGTAACGGAAATACAAGTTTATGAGAAAAAAATAAACCCTTGACATTTCTAGTTGTTAGAGAAGTACTTGTTCATATATTTTTTAAAAGGACGATAGATATCAAATCTTATCATTTAGATACATTTGGATCTATTTGAAAGAGAACACAGCTGTTTTACTTATTTATTTTTTGTATCAGTGTTACGTCATACTGGATATTCCATCCTTTGTAATCAGCTAACCTTATAGTAAAATGATTTTATGTGAACTTAAAAATGTGTAAGAAAGTACACATGTTTTTCAAATTTTCCATAGGAGGTTTGTAAGCAAAACAGTTTAACAATCATTGTAGAAAATCTGTTTGAGTACATATGAAAAGGAACAGAAGTGGGGCAAAACTGGAGATAAGAAGTCTAGCTAGTACGATGTTGCAGTACATAAGGCAGGATAATGGCTGCCTGGACTGGGTAGGGCAATGGTGATCAATAGAAGTAGATGAATCTGAGAAACATTTGGGAGGTAGAATGAGTAGGATATGCTGAGAGATTAGATGTGGAGGTATGAGAGGAAGGGGGAAGGATGACACCCAGCTTCCTACCTGGGTAACTGATGTTACTGAGAGAGGGAAGCACAGTAAAGGAGCAGGTGTGGGACAGAAAGTGATGCCCTGTGTGTGTGTGTGTGTGTGTGTGTGTGTGTGCATGCACAGATGTGTGTGGTGTGTTTGTATGTGTACTTTCATACACTAATATGGAATTGAAGGTGAGGAGAGATACTTGGGCTACAGGTTTAAACTCCATGAGCATAAGAATATATACATAGTAACTGAATCTGCAAGAGTAAATGAGACCTCCTAAGAAGAGATGTAGGAGGAAAATTGGGACCATGTGATGGCATGGAAAACAAGAGAAGGCAATGTTTCAGAAAGAAAGGATTATTCAGTGCTAGCAAATGTTACAGAAAGGTAAGGTAAAGGAAGATGGGAAAGACCTTTTCCAGAATGGTTTCAGCAAAGAAATGGAGACAGAAGCCAGTTTGGAGGGGGAGAATAGATGTATGCATACACCTATACCCACACCCACATTCAAGGTGGGGCAATACAACTACAAGGTTGAACAGCTGACAGTGTATTCATTTGGTGGTGATAAGTAAAATTGCTAGTTAGTAGAAAACATTTTTATATGTAACGAAAAAATGTGTGGCCAATTTATGAATTGAAAAATCATGTTCTTTAGGCTTTAAATAATTAAGTTTTTCCTGGAAAATGCAACTTTATAACAACTTTTGCCTCATCCTTTACTATTTAGCCTTGATTCAATAGACAGGGATGTCTACTCAGTATAAAGCACTGGCCTAATCTGGGGTGGGATAATGAATCAAGCATATAGCCAGATCTCACAAGATGCCAGAGGAGTTAACATGTCTTGAAAAACACCACACTAGGGGCGCCTGGGTGGCGCAGTCGGTTAAGCGCCCGACTTCAGCCAGGTCACGATCTCGCGGTCCGTGAGTTCGAGCCCCGCATCGGGCTCTGGGCTGATGGCTCAGAGCCTGGAGCCTGTTTCCGATTCTGTGTCTCTCTCTCTCTCTGCCCCTGCCCCGTTCATGCTCTGTCTCTCTCTGTCCCAAAAATAAATAAACATTAAAAAAACAAAACAAAACAAAACAAAAAAAACCCACCACACTATAAAGCAGTAAGTGATACGTGTCACAAATACACAGTTTGATTTTGAAAATATAAATATGGGTAAATATTTTTACACACACTGTTTAAAGTTTATTTTTATTTATTCTGAGAGAGATAGGGAGCAAGCAGGGGAGGGGCAGAGAAAGAGGGAGACAGAATCCCCAGCAAGACTCATGCTGTCGGCGCGAAGCCTGATGTGGGGCTCGAAGTAATGAACTGTGAGCTTATGACCTAAGCCAAAATCAAGAGTTGGACACTTAGCCAACTGAGCCACCCAGGTGCCCCAATACGGGTAAATGTTTTTATCTAAAGGCTTTAAATACAATGTACACAGAATACTGGTTTTAAAGTTCTAGTAATTAGATCTGCATTCTTCCACAGTGTCTCTGCCTTTTCCCAATTGTCATTTCTTAAAGAGAACACACAAGTAAGCTCAGAAAATTAACAAAATAATGAAGATGGGGCCTACCTCCCACTTTGGGTTTTTATGTATCAGACTATCAAAAGAGAATGTGCTGCGATAGACCAGCTTTTTAATTATTCAGATTAGTCTGCATTTTAAATGGAAATCACAGTATCCAGAGTAAAAAAATAACTATTCACTCAAATGTGATTCTCCTTTCTTGGCTCTTCTTTGCGGACGGTCTTGAAGTATATCTCTTTTCTTTCTTAACTTCTCATATTAAAAATTGCTTAATTGGGGGAAAATATGAAATTTTCTTCTCTCTTTTTTGAGGACTCATGCAATTAAAAAGTTGAGAATCTGCTTGGATGTTTGAGGAGCACAGATTACACTGAACAATCCACCCTTAAAAATTAAATAGAATGTTATAATCATAAATAGCTCTGCCTTGCAGTCATTTCTGTAATTCCGTCTAACATTCATATTGTCATTTGATTAGTTAATCATCCATTTTCAAAGGTGTGAATGTGTTTTCACACTTCTGCTAAGACAGTGTTAACTATGAAACTATAGATAGCAATAGAGATTAATTATCTATTGCACAAGTTCCCACACCTTGTGCTTACCAGATAGAGGAAGAGAGTGTATGTCTTAACACAGGTGTGATTTCAGAAATGGGGGAAAAAAAATACTTGGTCAAATGAGTTCAAGGAGAACTTTCAATTGACATACCTTTAAAATGTTCACTGTCTTTACACTTTTAATTTTACTTCATAAAACAATTGATCTCCCACGTATGACCAGATTTATTTCCTGAGTGGATTAGTGCCTGTCTTCAGTTATAAATGAATGAGTGAAGGCATTTTACAAATGAATCAGTCTCTCATGAAATTAGAAAGGGAACAGAACTCTATCAGATTTTAACAGCTGTCATTCCATTAGGACAAAGACAGACATTTTAGACTTGGTCTTCTGAAAGTTTAAGTAAATACATTGAGCCTTCTGAGCACTCTAGGAAGCCCAAATAATAATGGTAATAATAGGGGCTCCTGGGTGGCGCAGTCGGTTAAGCGTCCGACTTCAGCCAGGTCAAAATCTCGAGGTCCGTGAGTTCGAGCCCCGCGTCGGGCTCTGGGCTGATGGCTCAGAGCCTGGAGCCTGTTTCCCGATTCTGTGTCTCCCTCTCTCTCTGCCCCTCCCCCATTCATGCTCTGTCTCTCTCTGTCCCAAAAATAAATAAATGTTGAAAAAAAAAATTTAAAAAAAATAATGGTAATAATAATAGTAACTATTATTATAGTTATAATAGCAATAAAGTCTCCATCTGGCTTTTGGTTTTGCTGCTCCCTGAGCCTAGTGAAGTCTGTTCATCTCGAACCTGGTTTACCACTTCTTTGGAGACCGATTTTTCTCTCGCAGTGAGTTGAGCTTTGATCGGTAGGGTATTGTGACTGAAAAGAGAGAGTAAGGGATAGAAGTTTATCTGTAACTGCATTCTGTTTTGAGGTAAAGATATGCTCAAATTTTGATCCATCATGAAAGGTAATAATTCCTCAGTCCTAGATCTGTATTAGCTTTGATCTTATGCTAATGTGATGCAATTGATCATTAATATCCTAAAAATCTTCTTTATGATGTAAACCCAGGACTGAAAAGGAACAAAAATGTTCCAACTCATAAGCTTTCTGCTTTCCTCTTTCTTCAGATACGTGGGTGAAGGTGTTCTCCCAGGTGTGGTTCTGTATGGACTCAGACAAACTTGCAGACCGCTGAGCCACAACCTTGTTTTTAAAGTGCCTCCTATTATAAATATATGGCCCCAAATTGCTGCTTCTTTCTTGGTCTGGGTATGACACCAGAGAGGCAAAGGCCAAGGGTTTTGGTAGCAAGAAAATGAGATAAAAACCAAATGCCATTGGCTTGTTAGACAAACTGGCATAACATTCCAATATTTCTTACCAGTCCTGTCAATTCATATTTAGTTACTCTTCTGTAATCTACATTCCCAACCCCTAATGCTAATACACTCTCCGTTTAATGAATGAGAATGGGCATCACTTATCACCATAGTCCCACTTAGACTGAGGACACTTTAGTTCTCAAGCTTATGTTTTATTTTCCTCGAAGGCCTGGGTTAACCAGAAACTTCCTGAGAAACCTTAGGCTTAGCAGCTTCACTGGTGACTTTTCAATCTTGGAATAGCAACAGTTAAGAGAAAAGGAGTTGAAAAGAAGATGGTGAAATGTGATCAGGACAGAGACTTGTTCTTACAAAAGATTCCAGAAAAGTAAACTTCACCTTCATTGGGCATGCCTCCTGAAGAAGAATGCCATGTCCTCATGTGTATATTTTAACCCTTCAGCTTTGCCCAACTGCTGACCTAAAAGAGAACAAACACAAATGGATTGAAAGAGGAAGGGGAGTAGAGGCGCCTGGGTGGCTCAGTCGGCTGAGCGTCCGACTTAGGCTCAGGTCATGATCTCGCAGTTTGTTGGTTCAAGCCCCATGTTGGGCTCTGTGCTGACAGCTCAGAGCCCGGAGCCTGCTTCGAATTCTGTGTCTCCCTCTCTCTGCCCCTTCCCCGCTCATGCTCTGTCTCTCTCTGTCTCTCAAAGATGAATAAACGTTAAAAAAAAAATTTTTTTTTTTAAAAGAAAGAGGAGGGGAGCTTGGAGTCTGAGAAACTAAGACATATTTCCCTGGAAACCTCAAATCTGAAGTTTAAGATTTTGAATGCTTTGACCAGCTTCAAAAAGAGAGCATGTTTCCATAAGAGCACCACACACATTAAAAATGTGCTCCTTGGAACCATACGTTGGCTGGCCTCATTATCTATAGGCCATTTGATTTGGGGCAAAAATACAACTGTGAAGTTCCTCTTAAATTAACAGCTGGTTCTGAAACAACGTTTCTCTGGGGCATGAAATAGATGACTTCTCCCATTCTTTGGAGTAGTCTAAGCCAGAGAAGGCCCTGTGGATGACATAAATCCCCTCTTCATCCCTGTCTTTGAGTATGTTCTCTGAATAATTTTGACACATCCCAGAGCCATCTAGAGACTTGAACCATGTACAGGCCATCCAGTTAAGCCCAGATTTCCAGCCATCCACACCAAAGTTCTTCAGACATGTGGGGAGGCTGTTTTGGATTCTCCACACCAACTCTTTTGCCACAGTTGAAAACCACTGCGTGGCCTCAGTCAATGTCACATGGGGCAGAAAAATCACTCCATTGAGCCTTGCCCAAATTCCAGACCCACAAAATAATGAAGTATCATTAAATTGCTATTGTAAGGGGGCACCTGGGTGACTCAGTCGGTTGAGCATCCGACTTTGACTCAGGTCATGATCTCACATTTCATGAGTTCGAGCCCTGCATCGGCCTCTGTGCTGACAGCTAGGAGCCTGGAGCCTGCTTCGGATTCTGTGTGTCTCTCCTTCTCTCTCTCTGCCTCTCCCCTACTCGCACTGTCTCTCTGTCTCAAAAATAAAGAAACATTAAAAAAAGCCCAACAACCTTAAAAAGAGTCATTATTGTGTGAAGCCATTACATTTTGGTGCAATTTCTTGTGCAGCAAATGGTACTTGGAAAGGAGGTGCTTCACCACAAAAATCTTAAGTATGTGACATTGGCTTTGGGACTGGGTGGATGCTGGCAGGACCTCAATAATACTGTAAATATAATCTCAAAGAGCTTCAAGAGGCCGCTGCTGAGGGCTCCTATGACATTGAGGAAAGTGTTATTTGGAGATGAGGAAGAAAGGGAGCTTGCCATGTAGTGGCACAGTTTGCCAAAACTGCTATCTCTAGAGACGTGGAAAATCAAAAAGGGTACTACTTAAGGAATTCATGGGCTTGGCTGTGGAGATTTCCAGGCACAGTGCAGAAAGTGCCAGCTGACTTCTATCTACTGATTATGATAACTTAGAAGAAGAAAGAGAGAGGAAATGAAGAAGAAACTATCAGGTTTTGAGGCAAATACAGAAGAATTATATACCCAGAACTTGCTGGGCTTGAAAATAAAACTGTTTTCTATCCCCAGTCCAGTGTATCCCAGTAAAAGATTTTCAAAGTAATAAATGGCACGATCAAGTCCAGAGTCATTAGTAGAGCATATCCTCTCATATATATAGCTTTAAGACCCTTTATTAGGATTTCAGAACATTTAAGGGTAGACTTTTATAGATTGTCTCAGTTAAATGATAAAGCTTTCAAGAATTTTGAGGGTGTTATTCTACAGCAGCCTTAAACATGGCTCATGTATAGAAGAACTTATCTCAGAAAGAAATTTAAGGGACGCCTGGGTGGCTCAGTCAGTTAAATGTCAACTTTGGCTTGGGTCTTGAGTTCGAGCCCCGCATCGGGCTCCCTGCAGACAGCTCAGAGCTTGGAGCCTGCTTCAGATTCTATGTCTCCTCCTCTCTCTGCCCCTCCCCCACTCGTGCTCGCTCGCTCTCTCTCTCTCTCTCAAAAATAAAAAAAAAAAGAAAGAAGGAAACGTGGGTGCAGGTTTGTTTATTGGAGTTTATTATAAATTGATATAAGAAACTCAGAAAGCTGTTGAAGGAATCAAAACAGCTTGCAACGCAAGACACAGCGACAGTACAAAATTAACTTGAGCAGGAAGCAGGCTATGAAAGCTATCTTGCTGCAAACACAGGCACTTTTTCTATAGATGAGAAGTGATGGTTTGGAGGAAGGAGTCAAGAACCCACAGGTCCAAGCCAGGAGCCAAGAATAATCCATTCACAGGGAGCAGAACTGGACCCTAATCAATGGAATAAAGTGGTGCCATGTGCCTGAGTGGATTTCAGAATTGCTATGGGCCTATGATTGCTATGTACTTCTTGTTCCTTGCCTTTTTGGATGGGACTGTCTATTATGGCCATCCAATCTCTGTTTCACTGTTACAGGCTGAGAAACCTTTCTCTTTAATTCACAGGTCCTATAATCAATGGGAACTGTACTCAATCACGTATGGTGTGCCATAAGACTTTTAAAGAATGATCACAGTAGCTGCATTCATTACAATCTCAAAATGGGAACAATGCAATGTCATTCAACAATAAAAAGAAGCCAGACACAAAAGACTACATACTGTATGATTCCATTTATATTAAGTTCAAGAACATGCCAACTAAGCTACAATCATAAGGGTTACAGGTGTGGTTGGCTACCTCTAAAGAGAAGAGGAATTGACTGGAAAAAGGCTTGAGAAAATCTAAGGTAATGGAATATTTTTTATCTTGGTCTGGGTGATGGTATATGGATACATATGTAAAAATTAATTGTGCTATGCACTTAAGGTTTGTGCATTTTTATGGTGTCACTTCGATCACAATTAAAACTAAATCAATAGGCACCGTATTGGAAAATCCACGTGTGGCTGTCCGCCTACTGTTTAGGTAGATACACACTTGCCCTGAATTCTTTCACTATTCCTCGGGTCAATCATTAAGGGGCTTAACAGTGATTTCCTCTCCTCCTTCTCCGTGTATTGGCTACGAGGGAACTTCGTTTTTGTGTCAAGGAATCCTCATAACAATGATATGATTTAATCAGCACTCTGTATTCCTTGTTTTATATTAGAAGAGTCTCTCAGTTTGCATCATCCCTTTTGCAGAGTCTCACATTAATTTTGCTCTTGATGTTTCACTTTTGACTTATCCCGATTTTGGAACCTAACACTTTTCATCATCAATTTTACTTCAAAATCTTTTAACGTCAACATTTGCCACGACAAGCTTCAAATCACAGTCGAACAATTCATAAACAATTAGAGCCATATTTATTTATGGCACTGATTGGCATTATGCAAATTAACTCCATTTATAGCACAGTGGCTTTTTAATGTTATAAAGTAACATTATATGTTAAATATATTTTGTTTTCAGATGGGTTATCTGAAGTTTTGTTTCTTCTCTTTTTTTTCTTCCTTTGCTTGAGAAAAATTCACTGCATATTGCATGTTCCAAATTTAAACCTGACACCTAGATAGAAAACTGACAAACAGGAAACGACTAAAAGGAAGAGGTTCTTCCTACCATGTTTGATACCATCAAAACAGACGCTTTTTGTAAAACCTTTCTCTTTTTTTCTTTTTTTTTGGGGCACAAAGGGGTGGGACAGTAACAGTGTCAGTTTATATATTTATCCCTTTGTGCCTATGTTAATAAAAAACTGATTGAATGGTTAGTGCGGTCTCTTCTGGTATATGCTTTATAATTTGGTTGGGATTAGAGTATTCAGCTTTCACATCCTTTGCCTAGAGAGTTACAAACCAATAATGAGAATCAAGTGCAATGTGTCCCTCTTATAGCATTTTCCCCAACCCTTAGAGATGAATCATGCTATATGCCTATTTCCTACATTCCTAACGAAGAAGGCCAATCAGTGCGCATGTAACCCATGGAGGCTATTATCTATTGACTGAACCCATGAACTTCAAGTCAGTGCCTTAGATACAAACGCTTCCATCTTTTAAACAAAATGAGGCCTGGAAATAATCTATTGTTTAGGTGTGAAATTCTGGATGTTTTATAACTAGCCATGTTGGTCACCCCTGAATTAACTGTTGTAATTAGAGTTTTTAAACAAAAGAGTAGTACATGCCCGTTATAAAAATTAAAACCAGACAGAAGCATATTTTTTTTATATACATTTATTTATTTTTGAGAGACAGAGAGAGACGCAGCCCAAGTGGGGGAGGGGCAGAGAGAGAAGGAGACCCAGAATCTGAAGCAGGCTCCAGGCTCTGAGCTGTCAGCACGAGCCCGATACGGGGCTCAACTCACAAACCATGAGATCATGACCTGAGCTGAAGTTGGACACTTAACCGACTGAGCCACCCAGGCGCCCCACACAAAAGCATATAAAAAGTGAGTTTCCCCCCTGCCTCCTCTGCCTCTCCCCTTAACTCCCTTCCTACACAGTTACCTTCTTAACAGTTAGCGGGAATCTTTCTATTTCATCTATTTGCCACTTAAATGCAACATGTATCTAGATAACGATCTTTCTCTTTTTACGCAAATGAAGTTATACTACAAGTAATGGTCTAAAGTTTATTTTGTCCCCTGAAACACATACCTCATCTTGTTACTGGTAGTAATCTACCAGCTTCAAAATTTTGAAACAAAAAATTTTGTGACTGATTGTAACAATTATTTATGTTTTTACAAATAATATATTGTATTCATAGAGATTAAAATATTACAGAGAGGCTAAAATCCCTTTGATCTTTGCTTTGATTTCTGCCCCCACACTTAATACCTCTCCCACCCATCACCACTGTTAGCAGCTTTGCAAATGTCCTTCCAGACCTTATTCTGTGCATTTATATATCATTATTTACAGAATCATAACAATGTACGGTATTGTTTTTGTGTGTATTTGTTTAACTTAAGTAGTTTTCTATTGTATGTAAGGTTCCACCGTGTTCTTCTTTACTCAACAATTTGTCCTGGTGATCATTCCATGTTAATACATGTAAATCTATCCCACTCTTTTAACTAAGCCTCTTGTACATTTTGTTTAGCACCTCCACTATTGGAGGCCATTTAGGTTGTTTCTTGTTTTTTTCATGCTTAAACATAATGCTACCTAATCTTTGTAACTTTAAATGTGGTTCCTTATGTAATTGTACAAAACATGTCAATTTATAAATACATTAAAAATGATACCTGCCTGGGGCCCCTGAGTGGCTCAGTTGGTTGAGCATTCATCTTCGGCTCAGGTTATGATCTCACAGCGGTTGAGTTCAAGCTCTACATCGGGTTCCCTGTTGTCAACACAGAGCCTGCTTTGGATCCTCTGACCGTCTCTCTGCCTCTCCCCTGCTCATGCACTCTCTCCCCACGTGAAAAAAAAAATGATACCTGCGTGCCAAAATTTGTAAGTCATGGGTAGTAACCTGAGCATTTTATTTAACTGATAATAAAAATATAGTAAAATGTGTGACTTTATCAATAATTCTGACAATATCAAAGTTTTTCATTTTGTTCAGAACAAGGGAAGTTAGTGAGAAGTGAAATTACTGGGTCACAGATGGTATGTAGATTTTTGTTTAATAAATAATAAATGTTATTTTTGTTTAATAAATAAATGTGTTTAATAAATAATAAATGCCACTGAATTGGCCTGCAAACTGTACCAACTTCAGTTATACCAGCAATGCTTATTCCTTCACCTTATTGCTAATAACATTGTCCAGTTTTGAAATTTTTTATCAATCTGACAGGTGAAGAATGCTATAGAATTTATTATAATTTGCAAGCCTTCAAACCATGCCATCAGCATTCCTGGGTGTCCAGCTTAAAGATGGCAGACGGTGGGACTTCTCAGCCTCCATAATTTCATGAGCCAATATCTTATAATAAATGTCTTCATATACACATATATTTATTTATATACATATATATGAGATACGTAAGATAGCCCTAAGATAGATCTTATGACTAGTATATTAGTCAAAGTTCTCCAGAGAAACAGAACCAATAGGACATATGTATATGTATATTTTATATGTGTATGTATGTATATATATCTGTATATCTTATACATATATATATACACACATATATAATATATATCTTATATGTATATATATAATATAGTCTTATATATATATCTTTATACATATATGCACATATATACATCTCACAGTTATACACATACATATACATAAATATCTTACATCTGTACACATATACACACATCCTATTAGTCCTGTTTCTCTGGAGAACCTTGACTAATATTCTAACCATAACCTACGCAATTTTGTAGACAGTGAACATTTTTACTTTTATTTTATCTTATTTTTTTAATTTAAATTATTTTATTTTATTTTTGGGAGAGAGAGAGCATGAATAGGGGTGAGAGGCAGAGAGAGAGAGAGAGAGAGAGAGAGAGAGAGAGAGAGAGAGAGAGAGAATCTCAAGCAGTCTCCACACTCAGCACAGAGCCCAATGCGGGCTCCATCCCACAACCCTGGGATCATGACCTGAGCCGAAATCAAGAGTTGGACACTCAACTGACTGAGCCATCCAGGCACTCAGAGAACATTTTTAATTGTCCTGTTACAATTAACATATTTTTGTACAGCTATTAGATATCAAGACTGTGCTATACATTGCAAGGTTTATCTAGAGAAGCAAGGCAAAGCATAGTGGTAGTCGATCTCTCTGCTGTTAGTCGTGGCAGTTGTGTATTTAGGGAAGAAGAAGATTACAGAGGGTCTTCAAGAAGTTCTGGTGGCATTTAAGACATGTCTTGATTTTATAGATGAAAAGTGCGCACACATTATTTGACCCTGTTCCTACTGAATCTGGACAGGTCTGTGACTGCTTTGATGAGTAGAGTATGCCACCAGTGATAACCAGGGCAGTTCTGACCTAGAGTTTTAGAGGACTGGCAGTTTCAGCTTTGGTTTCTGTGAACCCTGAGTCACCACGTGGCAGTCTGACTATCTTGCTAGAGAGTAAGAGGGGTGCCAAAGTAAGCCTAGCCCTCCAGCTATTCTTGTGAAGGTACCAGTCTAGTAAATAAAGATTCCTTGGATTTTCTAGATGAGCCTAGCTGCCAGCTGAATACTTTCTGGCAACCCTAGTGGATCCCATGTGTATCTGAATTCCTGACCCAGAAAATTGTGAAATGTAGTAAAGTAGTTTATGTTTTAAGTCATGAGTTTAACAGTGATTTGAGTAGCAGTAGATAATTGGAATAGAAGCCGATATAAAAGTGTGATCTAAAAGGAAAGAAAATGTTTCAGTTGTATAGATTAGTCCTCAGGGAGGACAGAGCTTATAATGTGAATCCCTTGTGATGCAAATCTTTTGCTTAATTTACAGTAACAGAGAGCCATTCTTTCCTACATATTTTTGTGCTATACCCACACACTTGTTACAGAGCAAACACAAACCCTAACAGAATCATCTAGGAATAAATGACAATATTTGGCCTGAAACAATTAGGTGTTTTTAGGCAGCTTCAATCTTAATGCAGAGTATGATGATTACAGCTTAACTCAGCCTGGGATTTGCATCCTAAATATTAGGACAAGACAGGAGATCAGCTAGTACAATTTCCTTACTTTATATTTAAAAAACTGTGTCTGAGAGAGATTGAGCATTTTGGCTAAGGACTCATGAATGATTGTGTCAGAATCTGGAATAGACCTTTGGCTTCCTAACCCTTCTTCTGGAGCCTATTACTACACCACATTGCAAACCATCAGCTCATGCAAATGTGTGTGCGCACAGACACATAGGCACAAAAACATGACTGGGCTTTAAAATTTGAGAACTCCGGCGCCTGGGTGGCGCAGTCGGTTAAGCGTCCGACTTCAACCAGGTCACGATCTCGCGGTCCGGGAGTTCGAGCCCCGCGTCAGGCTCTGGGCTGATGGCTCACAGCCTGGAGCCTGTTTCCGATTCTGTGTCTCCCTCTCTCTCTGCCCCTCCCCCGTTCATGCTCTGTCTCTCTCTGTCCCAAAAATAAATAAACGTTGAAAAAAAAATAATTAAAAAAAAAATAAAATAAAATTTGAGAACTCAATCATTTTAGTACTATGCAACAATCCGATTTCTAGGACCAAATAATTGTTAAATGTTTTTTTAATGTTTATTTATTTACTTTTGAGAGACAGAGAGAGAGCACAAGCAGGGGAGGGACAGAAAGAGAGAGACACACAGAATCGGAAGCAGGCTCCAGGCTATGAGCTGTCAGCATACAGCCCTACACGGGGCTCAAACCCACAGACCATGAGATCATGACCCGGGCTAAAGTTGAATGCTTAACCGACTGGGCCAGCCAGGCACCCCTAGAACCAAATAATCATTTTAACTACCAGCATATACAGTGGTGTACTTGTAAATGTTTAACAACCGGCTCTTTGAAAAATGAAGAAAAGTCCTAATTTGTAGTATTTGCTGATTCTGTAGTGTAGATAATCCCACTGTGACCAAATTCAAGCTACCCAACATGAACTTGGGAATTAGAAGAGATCTGCCAAATCAGCTTTCTGAGCCAGTATAAGCCAGCTGTAGCACATTAATGATTATACCACTTTAAGGAAAGCCAACATAAAAAGAGACCTATTTGAAGTGATTAATCACAAAAGATTCTTTACAAAATACATCACTGCACCACTTCTTTAAAGAGCTGGAACTTTTAAGTGCATTAAAATATTATTTGGGAAGAAATATTTCAATTTACTTATAACTTATAAGCAATGAAACATTGCCCCAAACAACATTTATAGCCATTATGGACAATACTTTGAAGAGCTGGAACTTTTTTTTTTTTTTTTAATTTTTTTTTTCAACATTTATTTATTTTTGGGACAGAGAGAGAGCATGAACGGGGGAGGGGCAGAGAGAGAGGGAGACACAGAATCGGAAACAGGCTCCAGGCTCTGAGCCATCAGCCCAGAGCCCGACGCGGGGCTCGAACTCACGGACCGCGAGATCGTGACCTGGCTGAAGTCGGACACTTAACCGACTGCGCCACCCAGGCACCCCAAGAGCTGGAACTTTTAAATGCATTGAAATATTATTTGGGAAGCAACATTTCATTTTTTTTATATAACTAATAAGCAGTGAAACATTGCCCCAAACAACATTTATAGCCATTGTGGACAATACACCAAATATTGCCCATGCCCCTTACATTTTCAAGACATTCTTGTAGTTGTGTTGGACCCAGGCAACAAGTTTAGGTCAATGGCTCATGAGTGGAAGTGATACCAAGGACACAGGTAGTTAAAGACTATGAGTTCTTCATGCTTTGTCATGACACAAAAGCCTTGGAAGCTACAGGTTGAAATGGTGACATCACGAGATGAAGGGAGCCTGAATTCTTGAATCGCCAGATGGAAGTCAACTCTGCCGACCCTCTGCAGACTTTGCAAGAACAAGAAGTCATTAAAAAAAACTTTTTTTAACGTTTATTTATTATTGAGAGACAGAGAGAGACAGAGCATGAGCACGGGAGAGGCAGAGAGAGAGGGAGACACCGAATCCGAAGCAGGCTCCAGGCTCCGAGCTGTCAGCACAGAGCCCAACGCAGGGCTTGAACTCACGAACCAAGATCATGACCTGAGCTGAAGTCAGACACTTAACCAACTGAGCCACCCAGGCGCCCCTGGAATAAGAAGTCATTTTATCTGTGTATGAAACCACTGAGATTCGGAGGTTTGTTACCACACCACAGCAAGAATTATCTTGACTAACAGAGTTATAAAAGCAATTTCATATATTTGAACTGATGGAAACAATGAAGAGCTATAACTTAGAGGAGAATGGAAACAGGACAGAAAGTAGGAGAGAGTTTCCAGCTTCTCATTAAGCAGCAACTGTTTCTGATTATAAACTTCTGGTGCCCTTTTAATATAGGAGTAATGCTCCCTAGACTATTAGGATACCTCTAATAGAGAGCATTGATTTTCATTGATTTTCATTTCAGTTGAAATTATAACAACAATATTTCTATGTCCCTTTTAGAGCTAGCAAATCATTTTCATACCCTATATTAATTACTTCATTTATTTATTTGTTCATTAGGCAACCATTTATTTTTTTATTATTTTTTTTTTTAATTTTTTTTCAACGTTTATTTATTTTTGGGACAGAGAGAGACAGAGCATGAACGGGGGAGGGGCAGAGAGAGAGGGAGACACAGAATCGGAAACAGGCTCCAGGCTCTGAGCCATCAGCCCAGAGCCTGACGCGGGGCTCGAACTCCCGGACCGCGAGATCGTGACCTGGCTGAAGTCGGACGCTTAACCGACTGCGCCACCCAGGCGCCCCTAGGCAACCATTTAATGAGTGCTTGTGATATTACAGTATGAGACGCTAGAAATATAATGGTAAGAAAAGACAGCACAGGCCCTGCCCTCATGGAAGTTCTAATGCTGGGGTTTACACAGTTATTAATCAAATTATCTAACAATGTTAAGGGTCTCAGAGCAAAAGTATAGCATGCTGTAAAAATGTGACAGGGGCATCTTATTTGGATGTGTTTGCAGTCAAAGTGGAAGGGAAGTGATACTCTTTCCCCTGACGAAGTGATATTTGAATCAAAATCTGAAGGATAAATGAGTTAAAATGAAGAGGGAAGTTTCTTCTTGCTGCTTTAACACATTACCACGAACAATTGCAGGAATAAATAAACATAATTTATTATCTCATAATTCTGGAGTCCAGAAGTCTAGAATGGGTCAGCACGGCTTCATTCCTTCTGAATGAATTCCTTTGCTCTCTAGGACAAAATCTGCTTAAGGAAAAGATTGCCTTTTGTTGATTCTAGAGACTGCCACATGCCTTGACTCATGGCCCTCATTTAGTGATGGCATCTCTCTGAGCTCTGTTTCTGTGGTCATATCTCCTTCACTCTGATTCCAAATTTCTTCCCTCCCATTTGATTACATCGACCCACATGGATAATCCAAGATAATCGTCCCTTTTCATGATCCTTAACTTAATCACATTTGCAATGTGCCCTTGTCATGTAGAGTAGCATACTCACAGGTTTGGGGAATTAGGACATGGACATCTTTGGGGGCCGTTATTTTGTCTACCACATAGTACAAGACATTGGAAACAAGATTTATTAAAGTGCTGAAATAGAAGGACATGTTGCATTGGAAATACAGGATGAAGCTTCTGTGACTAGTGTCAGAGTAAAGGGAGCACAATAATGTGACATTGGCCTAAAGAGAGAGGCCAGGGCTGGGCCCTGCAGAAACCTGTTGTTTTAGTTGGCCCAGGCTATCCTAACAAAAACCATTGACTGGGTGCCTTAAATAACACGTTTATTTCTCATAGCGCTGGAGACTGGGGAGCCGAGATCAAGGTGCTGGCCAATTTGGCTCCTGGTGAGAATGGTCTCCCTGGTTTGCAGACAGCCATTTTCTTGCTGTGTTCTCACATACAGAGAGACGGCAAGAACAAGCTATCTGGTATCTTCTTATAGGGGAACTAACCCCATCATGAGAGCTCTACCCTCATGATGTCACCTAAACCTAAATAATTCCCAATCCCCTAACATTGGGGATTAGCACTTCGACATATGAATTTGGGGAGGACATAATTCAGTGCATAGAACCTGTAGACTATTTCAAAGGTTTGGGTATATAATTATCATGGGAGTACTGGCAACCATCTTTATTTATCAAGAAAAAAATCTATCAAGAAAAGATCACCTACGGGGACTTTCATCGTTGTTTCTAACCCTGAGGTGCTGTGGAATTCAAAATGTGCCAATAAAAATTCACAATAACTTAATCTCATAAAATGGAGATAATAATTGTACCTGCTACACAGAGTTGGTATAAAAAAAAATCATGGAATCACTTACAATAGTCTCTCGGAAACATATAAAGCACTACATAAATATTAGCTACTATACCTAACTGTGCAAAATCAAATCTTCTGGTATTAAGAGAAAGAGCAATGTTATGGTTTCCCAACCCCATGAGGTTTCAAATGAAAGATGAGTGAGATGAGGTGAATGAGGGATGAGGAAGCTACACAACAATTCAGATTAAAAATGAAATGGCAGGCTAGAGAGTACAAAAAGAAAAAACAAACAAAGTGGCTATCTAGTTGTATTTCCTGGTGAATCTAGTTCAAATGGACAAGGCAGATTGAGTGCATAAAAGAACAAATGAAGCACAGTTTGAAAATCTCTGGGAATTCTGAGATGTCTTAGGCTTCCCCTGATGGAGCTGAAAATCATAGCAAGCAGAATGCCGGAAGTGTGGTGTATTATCAAAGGACAGGGAGCCACTTATTCAAGCTAAACACTTAGTGCTGTCATGCTGATGTGACCAAGAATGACACTCGGGCACAGATATGGGGCCATTTTTGTCAGGATAAATACTCCACTCAGTAATTTAATATAATGGGTTGAGTCTGCTAAGGCATATAGACATTGTTTGAAGTTGGTCTGGAATGACAACTTTTCTACGCAACCTGTAAGGAGTGTTGTATTCTAGTAACTAGGAGGTACAGCTTACTCAAAGTTATTTGAATTTACACCATCTTGAGTTGGGTTTCCCCAGAGTGGACACTGAGATAAGGATTTGAGTATAATAGCTTATTCAGGATGTGACCCCAGGAGGCACGAGCACTGTAGGAGTGTGGACAAGTGAGACAGAGAAAGGAAAGCAGACAGTATGGGGTGAGCTAAGAAGCAGGTTAATGCCAAGGGCAACTGGGATCCAGTTCTCCTAGAGACCTGGAGGAGATGGCATAGCAACGTACTTAGAGCTGCCTGCTCACCAAAGGTGAAGACCCTGGGGTACTTATACTCCAACTCGCGTCTATCATTGGCTAATGACTGCTTGGGGGAGGAAGCGTCAGTATCTGAGAACGAAATCTGCTCTTCCAGTCAGAGAAAGCCCTCATGGTGTGCTCTCAGTGGAAACTGTAGGCAAGCACAGGACAGAAAGTGTCAAGAGGATATGGGTATCTACTGTGTGTATCTCAAACTTAACAAAATCTTGGCATCAATGAAATGTATTGAAATGTACATATCATGACTCAAATGTTGTGATCAATTCCCTCTTGCTTACCCAAGGATACCACTCTAAGGTTTTTTTCCCGTCTTATGCATCATCAAAGTTTCCCTCTGAACTGGATTTATTTTTGCATCATTATAAAAACATCCTCTGCCTTCCTCCCCACTGTGTCCACTTCTTCTTCTACTTGATTCCTGATGTCTCTCTTTCCTTTTATAGCAAGCTCATTGAAAAATATCATTTTGTACTCAATGCTTATAATTCTTTTTCTTCCATTATTTCTGGAATCAATTAGAAATGTATTTTTGCCCTAGTCTTTACACAAAATAGATAATGACAAGGCCGTCAATAACTTTCATGATAATAAACTCAATTATCAATTCTCAGCCCTTATTTTATTTATCAACAGTATCTGACACAGTTGTATACTCCCTCCTTTTATGATAAACTTTTTTTCCCACTGGAACATCACATTCTCTTAGTTTTCTGCCCATCTAATTGATGTTCCTTATGTGTTTCTTTTGCTGAACCTTTTCCAGTTCCTCCTTATCTCCTTGACTTCCATATTTTGAAAGCCCTCACCCCAATCTCAGCCCTTGGACCTCTTCTCTTTTCCATCTGCCCTTTGATGATATCAACTGGTCGAATGACCTCAATCTGGGTACTCATGATTCCCAATTTATATTTTCAGCCCAGACTTTTCCATTCTAGTGGTTCTTACCCCAGGACAATTGTGACCCCTACTCCGACCCTAAGGGATATTTAGCAATCACTAGCTATATTTTGATTGTCACAACTGGGGGAATTGGTGCTACTTGCATCTAGTGTGTAGCAACCAGGGATGCTGCTAAACATCTAACAATGCACAGAACATCTCCCCACAACAAAGAATTATCCAGTCCCAAATGTCAATGGTGCTGATATGGAGAAACCCTATTCCATTTTCATATAAACAACTGCACATTTAACATATCTGCATGAATGTCTAATGGACATCTCAAACTTAACATCTTCAGAAGTCAGTTCTGACCAACACCCCTAAACCTGTCCTATTTGCATCCTTTTACGGTTTAATTAATGGCACCTCTGCCCTTATGGTTGCTTAAGCCAACAGTGTTGGAATCGTCCTTGACAACTTTCTCCACCTCTGACATCCAGTCCATCAGCAAACTGTGCTCAATTTTGAAATCTCCTCACCTTAGCATTATTATCCAGGTTCTAACCAGTAACATCTGTTATATTATGTTATCAATCTACTGAATTATTGCTTTCATTTCCAATGTGTTCCCCTGTTTCCAAGTCTCCTATAGTCTATCCACAACCCAGAAGCCAATGATCCACTTAAAATACATGTCATGTCACACTCTGCTCAAAACTATCCAAGGACTTTCTGTATCACATAGAATAAAAGTCAACGTCCTTTAAATGATCTAAATGCCTTACTTGATTCATCTTTCTTTTACTGATTTTAACCCCATTACTCTTGTCCTCACTCAGCCACACATACTTCCCACTTTGCTCTTCTGTGAGGATAACAGATGTGCTCCCACTTCTGGGCTGTTGCACTTGCTGTTTTCCCAGACTATTCATTGCTCCTCCTTTACCTCCTTGTAGGCTCTACACAGATGTCCTCTTCTCAGGAAGGACTTCTTCCAACATCCAATTTAAAATTGTACCCCCTTTTCACTCCAACACACCCTGTCTTCCCCTCATTGTGTAGTTTTTTTCCATCACTATATTGATCAGTTTCCAGCATGTTACATATTTTACTTATTTTTCTCATTTATTGTCTGTCTCCTTCAGTTCCATGAGGTCAGGAAATTTGTTTTGTATACTGATGTATCCATAGTGCCTAGGATAGTGTCTAATATGAAGCAAGTTTTCAGTATTTGTTGAATAAGTGAATTAGTGAACAAAAACATACAGCTGTCTTTGTTTTCTATAACTGATGTAATTTACTTTTTGCTCCTATTCTCAGTCATGGCAGGGAAAATAAAGAATAATGTAAATATGTTAAGTCAGTCTTATTGGCAAGACATAGAATAACAAGAAGTCTTATACATTCCTTATGAGAGCACAATTTGGCAAAAACATTTTAGGAAAGAACTAGGTATTATCTGATAAAAGGCAAAGATTAACATATCCTACAATCCAGCAATTCCACTCCTAGGTATATACTCCAGAGTTGAGAAATTCTTGTCCCTGTATGAAGCAAATTTTTTCATAACAAACCCCAAAGATAATCTAAATAGACACAGACAGAAGAGTGGATAACTAACTTCAGGTGTAATAAAACATGAATGAATTATAGCTACATACAGCAATGTGAATGAATCTCAAAATAATATTGAGAAACAACAGCAAATCGTTCATACTGATTTCAGAGTTTCTTGGGAGGACTTCTCTGAAAATGAGGGAGCTGGCAGGTGCCATTTTACTCCCCTATCCTCAAGCATAAGCACAGAGACACCTGCAGGAGGTAGGGCTGCACGGACACTTGCTAACCCGCTAGCAATGCACCTTGCCCGCGAGCTCTCCTAAGGACTCACCCACTCCAAGCCTGCTAGCCTCAGGCCTGGGCTCGGGGCAATTTTGTTAAAGTCCTGAGGGGAGGGTGCACAGCTTCCACCACATGCTGATTCATTGCACTGCGCACAGCTGCACGCCCATGGCCACCCTGGCATGCATCCTCCAGCTACCGCAGTGCTTCAGGGGATCACACATAGGACTAAAGGCCCAGTTCAAATTTGGCTATCATCATCACCCTGTTCCCAATGTCTCCAGTGGGCGTACCCCCCCCAGGGCTGCCCTGATTGTGTCCTGATAACACCACAGAGAGCAAGCAAAAACCACAACAGGCAGAGAGTCAGTGCAGATGACTGAACTGAAAGGAAAAGTGACTGAGACCCAACAGCAAGGCATAAACAACACAATAGGATATTCTCCTGAAGTGCCAGGTTCTGGTGAACAGGAGACCCTGAACTGCAGGGCACTCCGCGACCTCTTCTGCACAAAGTCAGTACTTTCAAGAGCAGAAGACACAGATGACTTTCTTAAGACACAGAACAGGTACAGAGAGGCAGAGAAAAAAGGAGATAAGTTTATCTCAAATGAAAGAGCAGGACAAGGCCACAGTCAGAGATCAAATCAAAATAGATGTAAGTAACATGCCTGATAGAGAATTTAAAGCAATGATCTTAAGGATACTCACTGGACTTGAGAAAAACTGGGAGGCATGATGACACCCTTATCATAGAGATAAGGAATAGCATAGCAGAGATAAAGGGCACAATAAATGAAATGAGATACACACCTGATGGAGTAAACAGCGGGGATGGAAGAAGCACAGGAACAAATTAGTGACCTGAAAAGTATCAAGCTGAATAAAAAGAAAGAAAAAAAATTATGCAAAATAAGAATAGACTTAGGAAACTCAGTGACTCCATCTAATGTAATAACATTCATATTGGAGGAGTCCCAGAAGAAGAAGAGAGAGAAAGGGGGTAGAAAATGCATTTGAAGAAATAATAGCTGAAAACTCTCCAAATCTGAGGAAGGAAACAGATATCCAGCTCCAGGAGGCACAGAAAAGTCTGAACAGAATCAACAAAAGCAGACCAACACCAAGACATATTGTAATTAAATTTGCAAAATATACTGAGACGGGAAAAAAAATTTTTTTAAAGCAGCAAGACAAAAGAAGTCATTAACTTACAAAGGAGAACCCATAAGGCTAGCAGGAGATTTTTCAACAGAAACTTTGCAAGCCAGAAGAGAGTTGCATGATATATTCAAAGTGCTGAATGAGAAAAATCTGTAGACAAGAATACTCTATATGGCAAGGCTGTCACTCAGAACAGAAGAGGTATAGAGTTTCTCAGGCAAACAAAAGCTAAAGGAATTTGTGACCACTAAACCAACTCTACAGGAAATATTAAAGGGGACACTTGCAGAGAAAAAGGAGAGACAAAAGTGACAGTACGGAGGTAGGAAACACAAAAAACAGTATAAATGAATGTTTCTGCAAAAAAATCTGTCAAGCAACTTACAAAAACAAGATATAAATTATAATAACATATACCTAAAATGTGGCAAGGACAGGAGAAAACAAAGGGTTTGAACTTGAATGACCATCAACTTCATATAGACTGCTATGCAGAAAAGCTTATATACAAAGCTAATGGTAACTAACCATATATCAAAATCCACCAACAAATATGCAAAGAATAAAGAGAAAGAAATCCAAATATATCACTAAAGAAAATCAGCAAAACACGAAAGACAAGAAAAGATCAGAGAAAATCTTCAGAAACAACCAACACAAGTAATAAAATGACAATACATACATATCTATCAATAATTATTTTGAATGTAAATGGACTAAGCAAAACACATAGGGTGACAGAATAGATAAAGAAATAAGACCCATCTATGTGTTGCTTACAAGAGTCCCATTTTAAACCTAAAGACACCTGCTGGTTGAAAGCGAGAGGATGGAGAAACATCTATCATGCAACTGGATGTCAAAAAAAAAAAAAAAAAAAAAAAGCTGAAACAGCAATACTTTTATCAGACAAAATAGACTTTAAAATAAAGACTGCAACAAGAGACAAAGATGGACACTATGTAATAATAAAGGGGATAATCCAACAAGAAGACATAACAGTTGTAAATATTTATATAAACAACACAGGAACACCCAAATACATAAAACAGTTAATAATAAACACAAAGGAACTAATTGATAATAATACAATAATAGTAGGGGACATTAGCATCCCACTGACATCAATTGACAGGCCATCTAAAGAGAACATCAACAAGGAAACAATGGCTTTGTATGACACCCTGTACCAGATGGATTTAACACATACATTCAGAGCATTTCATCCTAAAATAGCAGAATACACATTCTTTTCAAGTGCACACAGGGCATTCTCCAGAACAGCTTACTTTTAGCCCACAAAACAAGTCTCAACAAATTCAAGAAATTCAAAATCAAACCATGCATCTTTTCTGAGTGCAATGCTATGAAATTAGAAGTCAACCAAACAAACAATATGGAAAGACCACAAATACATGGATGTTAAATAACATGCTACCAGACAATTAATGTGTCAACCAGGAAATAAAAAAAGAAATTAAAAAGTACACGGAAGCAAATGAAAATGAAAACACAACTCTCCAAACATCTGGGGTACAGTAAAAGTGGTTCTAAGAGGGAATTTTAGAGCAATACAGGTCTACCTCAAGAAGCAAGAGAAATCCCAAACAATCTAACCTTACACCTAAAGGAGCTAGAAAAAGAAAAGTAAACAAAACTTAAAACCAGGAGAAGGAAGAAAATAATAAAGATTAGAGCAGGAAAAAATGATATAGAAACTAAAAAAAAACAAAAAAACAAAAAACAAAAACCAATAGACCTGAGCCCAAATCAAGAATTGAATACTTAACTGACTGAGCCACCCAGGTCCCCTAAGAATTCTAAAATTTATATGGAACCACCACAGACCCGAATAGCCAAAGCAATCTTGATAAAGGAAAGAAAAGCTGCAGGTATTACAATTCTGGGCTTCAAGTGGTAGTAATCAAAACAATATGGTATTGGCACAAAAAATAGGCACAGATCAATAGAACAGAATAGACAGCCCAGAAATAAACCTACAACTGTATGGTGAATTAATCTTTGACAGAGCAAGAAAGAATATCCAATGGGGAAAAGACAGTGTCTTCAAAAAATGGTGTTGGGAAAACTGGACAGTATGCAAAAGAATGAAACTGGACCACTTTCTAATACCATACACAAAAATTAACTCAAAATGGATTAAAGACCTAAATGTGAGATATAAAACTATAAAAATCCTGGAAGAGAACATAGGCAGTAACCTCTCTGATACTCACCATTGCAAGAGTTTTCCAGATATATCTCCAGAAGCAAGGGAAGCAAAAGCAAAAATAAACTGTTGGGAGTACATCAAAATAAAAAGCTTATGCACAGAAATGGAAATAATTAACAAAGCTTAACAACGACAACCTGTGAAATGGGAGAAGATATTTGTAAATGACATATCTGATAAAGGGCTAGTATCCAAAACATATAAAGAACTGATACAACCCAACACCCAAAACCCAAATAATCCAATTAAAAAATGCCAGAAGACATGAACAGATATTTCTCCAAAGAAGATATCCAGATGGCTGACATATACATGAAGAGACGCTCATCATCAGTTATCATCAGGGAAATGCAAATCAAAACTACAAGGAGATATCACCTTACACCTGTCAGAATGGCTAAAATCAATAACACAAGAAACAGTAGGTGTTGGTGAGGATGTTGAGAAAAAGGAACATTTGTGCACTCTTGGTAGGAATGCAAACTGGTGCAGCCACTGTGGAAAGCAGGATGGAGGTTCCCCAAAAAGTTAAAAATAGAACTATCTTATGATCCAATAGTGGCACTACTGGGGATTTATATAAAAAATTCAAGAATACTAATTCAAAGGGATACATGCATCCCGGTGTTTATAGCAGCATTATTCACAACAGACAAGACATGGAAGCAACCCAAGTGTCCATGGACTGATGAATGGATAAAGAATGAAATCTTGCCATTTGCGATGACATGAATGGAGCTAGAGAGTATAATGCTAGGCAAAATAAGTCAGTCAGGGAAAGACAAATGCCGTAATATTTTACTCATATGTAAAGAAACTTATGTTAAGAAACAAAACAAACAAAGGAAAAAAAATAGAGAGAGACCAATAAACAGACTCTTTAGCTATAGAGAACAATCTGACGGGTACCTGTAGGGAGGTTGTGGCAGGATGGGTGAAATAGGTGATGGGGATTAAGGAGTGGACTTATCACGATGAGCGATGGGTGATGTATGGAAGTGTTGAATCACTATATTGTACACCTGAAATTAATATAACACTGTTAACTAACTAGAATTAAAATAAAAACTAAAAAAAAAAAGAAGCCATCAAACTGGTTGATGTATCCAAAAAAGATGGCTTTCTGTAGCTTAGAGCAGGGCAGATGATGTTAGAGAATGGATGTTGAGGGGCAAGCAGAGAGTATCAAACAGAGATGATCATTGTGCTTGCTGTATTGGGTTTAATCCACTATCTTCAAAATTCCTAAGGAAATATAATACTAAATAATTTTACGATTTGTTTTCTCCTATCTATGGAATGCATAGGAAGAGTGACCAAATGACTTGTCAGACCTTGCTTTTGGTAGTTCAGTCTTGCCATTAACATTTAATTAAAGATTAATCAAAGATTAGTAGTTTAGTTAAAGATTCATAGTTTGCATAGACAAAGGTGGTAATTTCCAAGTTCAGAAAAGCAAGAGGTAACTCTGTCAGTTTTTATCCAGTAGACTATAGGAGCACAAAAGTTTCCAGTCAGTGGCACTCCAGTGAATTCTGTCATGAATCTGAACCACTTGGTTCAGATAGATCAGCCCTTGACAGACCTGTCTCCATTTATTGTTGAGGCCCATAAGTGCCCCAGATAAAGGTCTCTGACTATAACTCCACATCCCAAGACTCTCTCTGGACCTCACCTCCTTTCTGCTCGAAGCTTAACTTCCCCCTTTGCTTCAGCCATGATTTTCATTTGGACTCTTGGGATCTTGAATAACTCACATCCTTCTCTCTCTACTTGCTTTATACAATAGACTCTGGGTCAACTCTGCTACATTCCAGTGCTCATTCCTGATTCTCAGAGCTTACGTTCTGGAAATGATGCCATGTTCAGAGCCCCACAGCCCACCTGCCTGGCATGAGCATTTAGAAGACATAGAAGAGAGTAAGTCCACTACTTCATGGATAAAAGACCATTTAAGGCTCTTCAACTCTTGTTATTCTTTTTACAAACTTTTAAAATGTTTATTTATTTTTGAGAGAGAGAGAGAGACAGAGTGCAAATGGGGAAGGGACAGAGAGAGGAGACGCAGAATCCGAAGCAGGCTCCAGGCTCTGAGCTGTCAGCACAGAGCCCGATGTGGGGCTCAAACTCAGGAACTATGAGATCATGACCTGAGCTGAAGTTGGACGCTTAACTGACTGAGTCACCCAGGCACCCCAACTTTTGTTATTCTAGGTCTATGATCTCCAAGAAAATTCCAGATGAGTTTTGTAAGTCCCTTGTGCTTGGGAAAGCTGACATAAGGATTTTGATCACAAACAACTAACTGACCCACTCATATATATTTCCATCTGTTTGGATGTAGTTAATTTATTCAGTTTCTAGGGACTGATTAATTCTGAGAAAAATGGTAAAGCTAAATTTCTGAATGTATACCACTGATCAGAGTTTGCTCTTCAGATTCCAGTGCTTTTTGAGCATTAGCCTGCCAACCGTCTTACCTCTCCCATCAAGATTTCTGCATGTATGGGGGTTTCTCTTAGTTTGTAACTTGCTGTCCTCCAGTCTGCCTTCTTCCAACTTGTTGACTTTGATGATGTGTTCTTTGCAGCTTAGAAGATAGGGATGTTTAGGTAGCGTAAATGACTATTATGTCATGATCGAAGAGGATGCTCTACAGGTTGGTACAGCAGGATAAATCCATATTGCACCACTTATGATACAGTATTGGAATTCTGCCTTCATAATTAGACATCAACTGAAACTTGGGAGGAAGAAAAACATAAGGAGTGATTATAGAGGGATTGGTTTTCTGTGAGGAAGTGATGAAGTCTCAGGTAGTCGAAAATCGTGCTCTGTTGGTGCTACCAGATGCACCTTTCAGGTGCCAGTTGGGACCAAAGAATGAGACTTATAGTTTTCGATATGGTTTTCTGTCAATTAAATTTGCTCATACCAACCAAACACTGACTAAAGTATGCTTTCCTTTTTTTTTTGAAAGCTTCTGTGCCTATTGGCCTCTCAGGTTTTCCCATGGTCTTCAGAGTCTCTCCCGATCATTTTTTAAAATCTTGTATCTTCAGTTCTGTGAATTTTAGTATCTGAATCTGGCCTTGCTCTGACTCTGCTTTTCTCACATCTTACCAAAGCTCTCCTGTTTTTTGACTTCTTCCTGTTTGCCATCTGATAGTGATTTATTATTTAGACTTTGATACTAATAATTCATGGATAACTAGTTCTAAGGCAACGGTGGAAACAGTTTCTACAAACAGACTTACAATGACAAATCTAACTTCTAGTCCAGTATTCTAGCATCAAGCATGCAATTGGGGTCTACGAATATTAGTTGAATGAATAAATAAATAAATGAATCAAAGGTAGTCTTTATGCTTCCATAAAATGCACAAAACCCACACATTTTTAGCAACAATCATATATTTTTATAACATAATTACCAGCCATTTTACCTTGAAAAGAGAGAGCAAATGTGTATGTGTGGATATTTTTGGTATGTTTGAAAACAAAGCATAGCACATACAAAGCAGAACAATAGGTAACACAGCCATCTGCAAGACAGTGCAAAAAAAAAAAGGTGTTATCAGATTTAATGTACAAATGGTAAACATTCAGTAAAACATTTTAGTAAATCTCAGAGACTCATAAATAAGAAAGCATAATCTACATTCAAATTGTGTAAATAATGCTGCACTTCACATTTAAGATTTTGAGGTCAGTTTATAACTCTACGCTAAGGAATGGGTACCCGCCATCTTCAAGATTCAGGTTTTTTTATAAAGTTTTTTTTGAGAGAGAGAGAGTGGGGGAGGGGCAGAGAGGTAGAGGGAGGGAGAGAATCCTAAGCAAGCTCCATGCTGTCAGTGCAGAGCCCAATGCGAGGCTCAAACCCATCAGTCCTGAGATCATGAGCCCTGAGACGAAACCAAGAGTCAGGTGCTTAACCAACTGAGCCACCTAGGTGCCCCCAAGATTCACATTTTTTATGGCAGAAATTCCAAGAAGAGAAACAAGTACAGTTTTAATTTTTGGCCCTGTTTTTCTTTTAGTTCTAGAATAATTTATCCCATGGGGATAAAAAGGAGTTAAGACTTCCCTTCTTCCATGTTTTCCTGCAATTAGGCTATCGCAAATGTGTGTCTGAGTGGCTATCATCCTTTTTGTGCCCATGAAGATACCACAGCATTTCTCCCTGCTGAGCAAGGACCAATCAACACAGATTTCCAGGTAGCTTTTTGGTCGATCTTACCTGGTATCCCCAAACTTAGGTCATTCCTTACGTGAGGAAAAAAATCATTTGCTAAGTACCAGTCTCCATCTCATGGCATATTTATGATAAAGGGGACTTTTATCTCCCAGAGGGCCATTTTAACAATGTTTCCCAGTTTACAGGACTTCCATTGGGGCCTATGAAGAGTTTCCTTTGTTTGGGGGTGCCTTAGTCACTGATGATGTCTCAAGTCTGAAGTCGTTCTTGGCCCCTTTGAGGCCTGGAGTGGAAATAGCTACATGTGGTGGGAAAGCAGCATATGGAGCATCCAGTTGCCTTGACAGAGTTTTACCTGGGCCCACACATGTGCCCACTTCCCTTCCTTTTTCTCCAAAATGTATTCCTACCCTCTAACTTGCCAGTGATTCTCTAGGATGCAAGCTTCCCAAGGGCTATGGCCACGTCAGTCCTGTTCACCACTAAATGCTCAATTCCTAGAAGTGTCTGGAATAGTGTATGTGCTCAATGATGACAATGGAAGGAAAGAAGGAAGGAAGGAAGGAGGGAAGGAGGGAAAGAATGAGGGAAGGAAGGAGAGAAGGAAGGAAAGAAGGAAGGGAGGGAGGGAGGGAGGGAGGGAGGGAGGGAGGGAGGGAGGGAGGAAAGAAGACAGCTTGGATGATTATCCACTCTTGGTGCCCTACTTATCTGGTTTGTACATTCTAGCTTTGTGTGCCATCATTGCTTGGTCAATATGATTCCACATCCCCTTTCCCTGCCCCTGAATTGTTTCTGCTGATGTCTGTTTGACTCCTTTTGGTACTTGATTTCTGTTTCAGTGGCCATATGTATTCTCTTAGCATTCTAGGGACTATGTTTTGTTTTTTCTGCCATCAAGAAAATTTATTAATTAGATGATTTCTACCTATAGTAACAAAAATCCTGACTCAACTGCTTTAAACAAAAGGAATTATTTCACATAGCATGAATTCCAAAGACAAAGCAACTCCAGATAGAATATAATTAGGACTCTGACTCTGCTTCTTGGGATTTCTTGTGGCTCTGCCCTCTTTGTGTTGACTCTTCCTTCCAATATTTCCTCTCATTGTTGTAAGATGACTATACCAGTTCCAGCATCTCACCTAGACATGAAAAAATTCAGGGGCTGAAAATAAGCTGGCTTTTCCTTTGTCTCTAAAGTCCTCTAGCTGACTCTCTATCATGTCTTATTCATCATATCTGAGCTAACTGCTCACGCTAGAACAAGAATGCCATAATTGATCTAGACTAGTTAGGATCCCTTCCTTGGGGTGATATGAGCCAGCCCATGATGCCAGGGAGGGGGGTGGGAACTTCAGGAAAACTGAAGTCATGTTAACAAGGAAGAAGGCAATAGCTATTGAGAAGATAATGGTCTTAGTTTGCGTTACCCTAGAAGCAGATCCTAAAACAATGTGTAAGTTGTGTGTTTAGGAGATGAAACTAGGAAGCATAAGGGAAGTAGGAAAGTGAGAGAAGGAAGGAAGCTAGCTAATAAAGGGTACACTATAAATCAAGTTACAAGAATGGGCAACTGAAGATTAATTTAGCAGGGGAATCCTGGGAGTCAGTGTAGACACTTCTCAGAGTTATCCCAACCAAGTTGTCCCATTTGTCTGACAACTGCCATCTGCCATTGGCTTAGGGTTCCTCCCAGTTGTATTAACCCCCGCAGCACTTCCAGCCTGCTACCCAACTCTCCTCTGGCACAGAGTCACAGGTGCTTTTGGTAAGACAAATCCTACAGGATATGGGTGGAGCACTGACAGCATCTGCTACAGCAAACAGCAGGCTTTGCTACTAACATGAACTATTTAAATTTGTGAGTCCACCTTCAGACTTTTAGAACAACAATGCCATCCCCAGACTAATTTAAAATAAATGTAATCTTCACCATACCATCATACCATGTGCCTTATACAACACAAACAGTTGTTCCAACCGAGCAGAAGAGATTTTCAGAATGAATTCCATGTTCTTGATTACCCTTGAGACTCAAATGTCAACTTGGAAACCAGCAGTGGCAGGGGTAGGCCTGTGGGGAAGTCTGCTTCAGATTTTTTTTCTATGTTAAGTTACTTTTTATAATGCCATATATTTTTTTAACAAGGCATAATATTTTCAGAAGAAATATCTTTTTAAATAGGAATGAATTATGTAGCTCTAAGATCTTTTAAAAAGTCACTTAAAAAAAACCCACCTTCTTTTAGAGCAGCTTAATGTTTGCAAAGACATTTAGGGGAAGATACAGAGATTTCCCAGATACACCAGACCCATATATGCATAGACTCTCCTGGGATCAGAATCCCTCTCAGAGTGGTAAATTTGTTACAATTGATGACCCACATTGATATGTCATAACCACCCAAGTTCCATAATATACATTATGGTTCACATTATGGTTCATTTTTTCTGTTGTACATTCTATGGGTTTGGACAAATATATAATAACACGTATCCATTATTATAGTAACAGAGTACTTTCACTTGCCAAAAAAAAAAAAAAAAATCCTCTATTCATCTCCTACCCCCAACTCAGCCCCTGGCAATCTGATATTTTTACTGTCTCCATAATTTTGTCTTTTCCAGAATGTCATATAGTTGGAATCACACTATACCTTTGTCATATTTTTTCACATAGTAATAAACATTTATGGTTTTTCCATATCTTTTCATAATCTGATAGATCATTTTTTTTAAATTGCTGAATAATATTCCAATATCCAATATCCAATATTCCAATATCCAATATCCAATATCCAATATTCCAATATCACCGTTCATTTATTAAAAGACATTTTGGTTGCTTCCACATTTTGGTGATTATGAATTATGCTGCTATAAATATCCATTCACAGGTTTTTGTGTGTATCTAAGTTTTCAACTATTTTGGGTAACTACCAAGGAGTATGACTACTTGATTGTATGGTAAGAGCACGCTTGGTTTTGTAAGAAACTCACCAAAATGTCTTCAAAAGTGGCTATATACCATTTTGTATTTTTACCAGCAATGAATGGGAGTTCCTGTTGCTTCACATCCTCACCAGCATTTGGTGTTGCCAGTGTTCTGGATTTTTCCCAGTCTAATATGTGTGTGATAGTATCTCATTATTTTCATTTGCATCTCCCTGATGACATATACTTTGCATACACTTATTTGTTATCTATATATCTTCTTTGGTGAGGTATCTGTTAAGGTCTTTGTGCCATTAAAAAAAAATTTTGTTGGGGCGCCTGGGTGGCGCAGTCGGTTAAGCGTCCGACTTCAGCCAGGTCACGATCTCGCGGTCCGTGAGTTCGAGCCCCGCGTCGGGCTCTGGGCTGATGGCTCGGAGCCTGGAGCCTGTTTCCGATTCTGTGTCTCCCTCTCTCTCTGCCCTTCCCCCGTTCATGCTCTGTCTCTCTCTGTCCCAAAAATAAATAAAACGTTGAAAAAAAAAATTAAAAAAAAAAAATTTGTTGTTTTTGTTGTTGTTGTTGTTGTTTTACTGTTGAGTTTTAACAGTTCTTTGTATTTTGGATAAGATATGTCTTTTGCAAATATTTTCTTCCAGTCTGTCTTCTTGTCTTCTCATTCTATTGCCAGTATCTTTTACCAAGTAGCACGTTTTAATCTTAATGAAGCCCACCTTATCAATTTTTTAAAATTTTGTCTTTGGTGTTGTATCTCAAAAGTCATTGTGATACACAAGGTCATCTAGGTTTTCCCTTATGTTATCTTTCAGGAGTTTTATACTTTTGCATTTTACTTTATCTATGTTGAGTTAATTTTTGTGAAAAGTGTAAGGTGTCTATCTAGATTCTCTTCCTCCCTCCCTCCCTTACTTCCTTCCTCTCTCTCTCTTCCTTTTCTTTCTTTCTTTCTTTCTTTCTTTCTTTCTTTCTTTCTTTCTTTCTTTCTTTCTTTCTTTCTTTCTTTCTTTCTTTCTTTCTTTCTTTCTCTTTTTGCATGTGGATGTCCAGTTGTCCCAAAACCATTTGGTGAAAAGACTTATCTTTGCCCCATGATATTGTCTTTGTTCCTTTGTCAAAGATCAATTGACTATATTTATATAGGTCTATTTCTGGGCTCTCTATTCTGTTCCATTGTTCTATTTGTTTACTCTTCTATCAATACCACACTGTCTTGGTTACTACAGATTTACAGTAGGTCTTGAAGTTGAGTAGGGTTCGTCCTCCAACTTTTTCCCCTTTAATATCATGTCGGCTCTGTTGGATTTTTTGCCTCTCCATGTAAACTTTAAAATCCATTTGTTGATATCCACAAAATAAATGGCTGGGATTTTGGCTGGTATTGCATCGAGTCTGTAGATCAATTTGGTTAGCAACTGATATCTTAACATATTTAGTTTTCCTATTCATGAACATGAAATATTCCTCCATTTATTTTTCTTTAGATTCATTCATCAGAGTTTTATCATTTTCTTCGTATAGGTCTTCTACGTATTTTGTTAAAATTATACTTGAGTATTTCATTTTGAGGAGTGCTAATGTAAATGGTACTGTGTTTTTAATTTCAAATCCCACTTGTTCATTGCTGGTATATAGGAAAGTGTTTCACTTTTGCATATTAACTTTGTATCCTGCAATCTTGCTGTATTCACTTATTAGTTCCAAGAGTTTCTCAGTTCCTTTGGATTTTCTATATAGACAATCATGTCATGTGCAAACAAAGATAGTTATATTTCTTCCTTCCCAATCTGTATGTCTCTCATTTTATTTTATTGTCTTATTGCATTGGCTAGAACTTCTAGTACAGTGTTGAAAAGGAGTGGTGAGAGGGGAGGTCCTTGTCTTGTAGCTGATCTTAGTGAGAAAACTTCAAGTTTTTTACCACTAGGTATGCTGTTAGCAATAGATTCTTTTGTAGATACTCTTTAGCTAAGGAAGTTCCCTTTTCACCTTTTTTTTTTAATTAAAAAGTTCAAATAAAATATTTTTCTGGGTGGATTATAAATAATTATAAAATAAAGAGGATACACTTCTGTGTTGTGATGGGTTGAATTTTGTGTCCCCAAAATTTATATATTTAAGTCCTAATCCCCTGTACCTCAAAATGTAAACTTACTTGGAAATAGGGTCGTTTTTGATATGATTTCTTAAGTTAAGGTGATGTCATACTAGAGTAGGGTGAACCTCTGCTCTAGTAGGACTGGTATGCTCGCAAAAAGAATATCTTGTGAAGGGACAGATATGCACACCATGAGAATGCCACATAAACATGAAGACAAAGATCAGGGAGATGCATCCATAAGCCAAAGAATGCCAGGAAACTGCCAGGAGGTAGGTGAGATGCATGGAACAAGTTCTCTCTCACAGCCTTCAGAAGGAAACAACACTGCCCACACCTTGATCTTGGACTTATAGTCTCCAGAACTGTGAGACAATAACTTTCTGTTCTTTAAGCCACTCAGTTTGTGGCACTTTGTTATGTCAGCTCTAGAAAACTAATATCATGTTGTGATATTTTTATGAAGACTTCCTTTTAGTATAATTACTAGTCAAGATTTCTGAGAAAGGTTGTCCCTTTAGATGTGGATGAGTGTTTGTGGTTCTGGTCTCTTAGCACCAGTAGTAAATCACAAAGATTTGGGTCATCTTATCCTGGCTGCAGGAGTGGAGGAGACAATGTGAATATATATTTCAGGAACAGTTAGACCTTCCCAGATTCATCAGGACAAAAATCACTCTAGGAAAAACATTGCTGCCATGATTACTGGAGACTTTCAATAAGTTTTTTCTTTCCTTATTATGAAACTGTATACTACTTGCCTCTTATGTGTCTGATAGTCACTTACAACCTATACATTTGCTTACTGGTCAGTTAGACTAGAGGTAGAGAAGGGATGTGAGAAGCAGAGAAAGATTCAAGTTACCTTGCCAAGAAAGTTGGGATACCGAGGGTGAGGTTTAGATGGAATTATAGTTCTAAAATTGCCAGCTCAGTTTATTTTATAAGGAGCCCTTCAACAGTTTTGCAAAAATTGTTTTAGAGTGCCCATCCAATAAGTGTTTGCAAAATGTCATGTGTGCATTACCTTGGGGAGAGAATGTGTTGTTCCAGTTTCAACGTGAACTGGAAAAAGTGATGTCAACAATAATTTGAAAATCACTTTGTCAGGCAGGATTGGCATTTTTGAAATGACATTAAGAAGCTTTATTGCATACTTTCTTTTTATAATATTGAAATACTCTGCATCAGTCAGTGCTTTACATATCTTATTTTCAATTCTTAAAGGCAGCCAGGTGGTCATTTTTTTTGTTATGTTATGTTGTGCTACGTTATGTTATGTTATGTTATGTTACGTTACGTTACCTTACGTTACGTTACCTTACGTTACGTTATGTTATGTTATGTTATTTATTTTGAGAGAGAGACAGCATGAGTTGAGGAAGGGAAGAGAGACAGAGGAAGAGAAAGAGAATCCCAAGCAGGCTCTGCAGTCAGCAGGGAGCCCCATGTGGAGCGCCATGGAGATCATGACCTGAGCTGAAATTAAAAGTTGGAGGCTCAACCAGTTGAGCCACCCAGGCGCCCTGGTCATTATTATTTCTATTTTGCAAATGGCAAATGAAAGGCTCAGAGAAGTTAAGTAATTTGCCAAAGGTCACAAAGCTCATAAAGAGTGAGGACTCCTAGGGGTACCTAGGAGGCTCAGTCAGTTAAGCGTTGGATTTCAGCTCAGGTCTTGATCTCATCACTTGAGTTCGAACCCCACGTCGGGCTCTGTGCTGACAGCTTGGAGCCTGGAGCCTGCTTCTCTCTCTGACCCTCTCCTGTTCACGCTCTGTCTCTTTCTCTCAAAAATAAATAAATTAAGGGGTGCCTGGGTGGCTCAGTTGGTTAAGCGTCTGACTTTGGCTCAGGTCATGATCTCACGGTCCGTGAGTTCGAGCCCCGCCTCGGGCTCTGTGCTGACAGCTCAGAGCCTGGAGCCTGCTTCAGATTCTGTGTCTCCCTCTCTCTCTGACCCTCCCCTGTTCATGCTCAGTCTCTCTCTGTCTCAAAAAAATAGGGGCGCCTGGGTGGCGCAGTCGGTTAAGCGTCCGACTTCAGCCAGGTCACGATCTCGCGGTCCGTGAGTTCGAGCCCCGCGTCGGGCTCTGGGCTGATAGCTCAGAGCCTGGAGCCTGTTTCCGATTCTGTGTCTCCCTCTCTCTCTGCCCCTCCCCCGTTCATGCTCTGTCTCTCTCTGTCCCAAAAATAAAATAAACGTTGAAAAAAAAAATTTAAAAAAAAAAAAAAAAAATAAATAAACATTAAAATAATAATAAATAAATAAATAAATATAAAAAAAATTTTTAAAAAAAAGAGTGAGGACTCCTATATGATTCTGTCTTGCTCCAAAGACTGTTTTTATTCTAAGTCCTTTGCCTCTTTGTTCAATGGTAGTCTTCTCTTTAAAACCCTTCTTTCTAAAACTTTATGTTTTGTTAAAGCCAGTTGTAAGCATCTACTAGTGTAAGATTGCATTGTTACATAGTATAAGACCTATAGACAAAGTAAACTCTAAGATTCTTACCAAATTCCACGATTCTGGAGAACTGTGAGAAACCCCAGTTTTTTGCCTATCAGGGCCTTAAACAGAATGAATGGAAATGTGAGGTCTCCTGACCGGGCTCTCACCCTTATCTGTTCCCCCTTCCCTTACAGAACTTGTTTAAATTGCAGCCAAGCAACTTTGAAAAGGCATGAATAAGGTCATGTCATTCCCAGGGCACCTCAGTGGCTCAGTCGGTTAGGTGACCGACCGACTCTTGGTTTCGGCTCGGGTAATGATCTCGCAGTTGCAGGATCAAGCCCACATTGGGCTCGTGCTGACAGAACAGAGCCTGCTTGGGATTCTCTCTTGTCCTCTCTCTCTGCCCCTCCAATGCTTGCTCTCTCTCTCTCTCTCTCTCAAAATAAATAAATAAAGTAAAAAAAAAAAAAAGATCATGTCATTCCCTTGCTTGAAAGTTCCCAGTGGCTTTCACCTGAACCAAATCCAAGCAATTTGCCATACCCGATAAGCTTTAGAGGGTAAAAGAGAGAATCATTAGTTTATTGATAATTGGGTTAAAGGGCGTAACTGGGGTTATCTAGGGTCAAACTCTTTCTTCAAGGTTCTACCTGATCTGTCCTCTGTTTATCTCTCTGACACAGTATATTTTAAACCTCCCTTCACTTCCTCTCTTTAGCCACACTGGCCTAGTTTCTGAGCCTTGAACACATACCTGCTAGTTTCTGCCTGTAGGTGTTTGCTGTCCTTCTGACTGAAATGCTTTCCCCAGACCTTCACATGCCTCTTCCTTTCTCATGGTTCAAATCTCAATTCAAATATTTCCCCTCTTTAAAAGTGGTCATTCTTGTCCACCAGAGTTAAAGTGTCCCCTGCCTCTTCACTCATTCCCTCCCATAGCACCCTATTTTATCTTTTTCCTAGCATTTGGTGGATATTTATTTCTATTTATTCTTTTATGGGTTTAGTGTCTGAATCCCTCTACTATTAGATAAGCTCTTTGAGGACAAGGACTTTATCTTGTTCACTGTGTGGTACATAGCAGTTTCTCAAAATATAAATTTTGGTTAGCTGGCTCTTTTTAAAAAATATGGCTATTAGAATAACTTTCATGTCTGTAAGAATAGCCACACTGTAAGAATAGGGACACATCTCTCCCCTCTCTACCTCTCCATGCTCACTAGTCACCCCCAGCTCCCACCATCTCTGACCTTCTGTGCCCAGGTCTCAACTTATGGGACTCTCCTCCCTGTGCATTCTTCCTTCTCCTTGTCCCAGACCTGCACGTCCACTGGAATTTCTTCACTTGTCTAGAATGTGGTCCTCATCGTATCATGGATCTCTAGTATTCCGACACCGCTCACACTTTATAACCTTTATCTGGTTAGTTATTTTCCTTCTGTTAGATCATCACCTCCATCAGGAAGATGCCATGTCTCTCTTGTTGATTTCTGTATTCTGAAACCTAAGATGCTACCCACCATGTTGTCATACTTGGTCCATGAATGAATGAACGCACAAACGTGCAGATCTCTCAATATATTTGCTTCACTCTGGCACTCTCTTCGATTTTTACATCCTTGCCTTTATCCTAAAAATATAACAGTTCCACACACCAGGCATCAGCACAGGATTTATCACCACCTCCTGATTCATTCTCAATTTCTAGATGTTAGGATATCCTGCTGTCCACAGCATCAGTGCTAAGCTAAAAATCTTCAGTCTCTTATTAGCTTTCAACATCTAATGAGTCACCACATGTGGTACTTGTTTAAAATTGTCTTGCCTTTTTCCAGTGCTTGGTGCCAGATATCTGCTCTCTTGTCCCTTTAACAGAAAGTCTCCTTATTGCCATCATTATGGTCAAAATTGGTGAATACACCTGCTGTCAGATTTTAGTGGATCTCATGGTGTGCAATCAGCTGTTGTTTGAGCTCTCTAATTTCAGCATTAGAGTACTGGGAGATCAGATTCTGCCTGCCACAGAGAATTCTTATGGCACAGAGAGACTGATGTGTGGTGCTAGAAGTAAGCTACGTGCCCCAACTACCTCTGAATTAGTGTGATGCCAAAATCAAGATCACTGGCACAAATGTACACTTAACCTCAGCACTCTGTACCCCAAATGATAATGGGGAATAGGTTTTAAATGGTGAAAAATTTTAGTTATTGCTTTTACTTATTTGTATTAGGGATAGAGCTGCTAATTCTTTGAGGATGTTTGTGCATACACAGAGACCATCTATCATCATTCCCATGGAGGAGCAGTATACCAAAAGCTCTGGATCAGGACTCCCTGAGATTAAATCTCAGCCTCTCCTTGTTATATGACCTAGACTAAGTGTCATTATTTTTCTAGTATTCTTTAAATAACTGTATGGATTAGTATAAACTTTGTGCTATTTAAAATTTTTTTTCTTTTCTTAATGTTTATTTACTTTTGAGAGAGAGAGAGAGCGAGAGAGCGAGAGAGGGAAGGGGGAGAGAGAGAGAGATGGAGGCAGAATTGAAGCAGGCTCCAGGCTCTGAGGTGTCAGCACAGAGCCTGACACAGGGCTTGAACTCACAAACCGTGCGATCATGACCTGAGCCAAAGTCAGACACTTAACTGACCGAGTCACCCAGGTGCCCCAAACTTTTTGCTATTTAAAAATTTTTTTTAATTTAAAAATATTTTTATTTATTTTTGAGAGAGAAACAGAGAGAGAGAGAGAAAACGAGCAGGGGAGGGACAGAGAGAGAGGTTGAGAGAGAGAGAGAGAGAGAGAGAGAGTTTTGAAGCAGGCTCCAGGCTCTGAGCTTTCAGCCCAGAGACCGATGCAGGCCTCAAACTCACAAACCACGTGAGTTGAATGAACCCAGGTTGAATGCTTAACCAACTGAGCCACCCAGATGCCCCTGACTTTTTGCTATTTTAAACAAAGTTTAATAATCATTCTTTTATAGATACACGTGTACACTCATGTCAGTATTTCTACAGGATAGGCTTTCCCTTGATAAGATTGTTGGGTCATAGAATACAAGGATTTAGCATATTGATACTGTTGTAATATCCTTTCATAAAGGCTATATCAGTTTACATTTTCACCAACATGAATTACATTGCCTATTTCTTTACATTCTTGTTAACACTTTGCAATCAATCTTCTAATTTGCCACTATATTTCATTGTTATTTACTGAGCATTTCTTTATTAGTGTCTGACTATGATTTTAACATCTACTTTTACCTCTTCTGGGAAAATTTTTTTTTTTTTAATTTTTTTTTTCAACGTTTATTTATTTTTGGGACAGAGAGAGACAGAGCATGAACGGGGGAGGGGCAGAGAGAGAGGGAGACACAGAATCGGAAACAGGCTCCAGGCTCCGAGCCATCAGCCCAGAGCCCGACGCGGGGCTCGAACTCACGGACCGCGAGATCGTGACCTGGCTGAAGTCGGACGCTTAACCGACTGCGCCACCCAGGCGCCCCATCTTCTGGGAAAATTTTTAAGTGGATTGTTTGCTTTTCTCATTCTTGATTTGTAAGAACCATTTAGGTATTAAACATGTTAGCCCTTCATCTGAGCTAAGTGTTCAGAATATTTTCTTCTAATCTATTTATTCAAACTACATACCTTTGTTTATGATAATTTTCAGTTTACAAAGGTAATGAAATTGTATGTTGTCCAGTCTTACAAATTTTTCTTCATGTTTTCTATATTTTTTGGCAAACTTTATAATTATCTTCCTTATAGTGAGATTACAAAACTATTTACTACATTGTCTTCTATAACAAACACAGATAAAATAGATTTAAATTGATAAATAGATTAATTTACCTAGAATTTTTTCTTGTGGGTGGTGTGAAATGACATAATATTTTTTCCAGGTAGATAGCCAATTGTCTTAAAACTAGTTATTGAGGGGCGCCTGGGTGGCTCAGTCGGTTAAGCTGCCAACTTCAGCTCAGGTCATGATCTCGTGGTCGTGAGTTCGAGCCCCGCATCAGGCTCTGTGCTGACACTCAGAGCCTGGAGCCTGTTTCGGATTCTGTGTCTCCCTCTCTCTCTGACCCTCCCCCATTCATGCTCTGTCTCTCTCTGTCTCAAAAATAAATAAACGTTTGGGGCGCCTGGGTGGCGCAGTCGGTTAAGCGTCTGACTTCAGCCAGGTCACGATCTCGCGGTCCGTGAGTTCGAGCCCCGCATCGGGCTCTGGGCTGATGGCTCAGAGCCTGGAGCCTGTTTCTGATTCTGTGTCTCCCTCTCTCTCTGCCCCTCGCCCGTTCATGCTCTGTCTCTCTCTGTCCCAAAAATAAATAAACGTTGAAAAAAAAATAAATAAATAAATAAATAAATAAATAAATAAATAAACGTTAAAAAAAAAAAACCACAAAAACTAGTTATTGAATAGTTTTCCCTTTCCTTGCCGATTTTAAATGCCATTAAGGTTACGGGAAGAAGGTGGAGCAGGATGATCCTAGGCTTACCTCTTCCCACAGATAACACATAGATAACACCTGTATCAGTGTAAACAACCCAGAAAATGACAAGAAGAGGCCACAATAAAGAGGGAAGGAAGGACAGAGACACAGTCAGGAGCCAAACTGACCATGAGACTGTCTGTGGGAAGAAGGAGAAGCAGGGAGTACAGAGGGGGAAGAGGAGCAGGTCCCACACCAGGTACCCCCAGGCAAGGGGATCTGCACTGGGAAGATAAATTCCCATAACATTTGGTTTTGAAAACCAGAGGGGCCAAATTTCACAAGTTCTTATAATCAGAGGGGCTTAATACCTGGAAATTTAAAAATTAGCAGGCTCAGCTCTGGGAGAGCCAGAGGGCAATAGGAAACTGAGTCACTGCTTTTAAAGAGACAGCATAACAAACAACCCCACTGAGATATAGCATAGAAACACAATTTGAAAAATGGGGTATATGGGAGGGAGATTTGTTTACTAATCTCAGAGCATGTGATGGAGGGGCGGGGATATTTGGGAGACTTCTCCAAAAACAAAAGAGCTGGTTGGCACCGTTTCCTTCCCATGATCCCAAGTCAAGATACACAGACATCTGCCAGTAACAGTGGAGACAAATGCTGCCCACCTGGCTTGCTAATAGCATGCCCTGACCCTGTGCCTTTCTGCAGACTTGCCCCTCACAGCCTGGACTGGGCAGGAATTTTCTCAGGCAGCTTCAGGTCCCATCCCACAGCAGACTCTTGAGGACCTTGCTAGCACCATGTGTCCTGCCCCCATATTTTCCGCAGACCTTCCCCCTCCAACAAGCCCTTGCCAGGAGTACATCCAAAGTGGTGTCACAAATATGGTGGTGTGCAAGCAGCCCCAACAGGCACCAGTATCACTCCAATTAACTCTTGCCCTGATAAGAAGGGAAGATAACCACCCACACCAATTTGACTGTGGTCCCAGCAGTGGGCAGGGGTCAGATATCTGGTCTGGTCTGACTGCATCCTGCCCACCGACAAAAACTTTTTAAGCTACAACACAGGAAAATCACCCTGCAGTCCGATGCTACTGCAAGTACCTGGTCTGACTCAACTCAAGCCCAAGGGGTCCCAGACTGGCCCACTAACAACACAGGGACCAAACCCTGCCCACAACAGGCAGAGAGCCAATGAAGATGACTAGACAGAAAGCAAACATGGATTGGTCACAACACTAGGACACTTAATAAACATAGAAGACACCCCTGAAGCACCAGGTTCTGGTGAACAGGGAATGGTGAACTGCAGAGCACTACAGAACCTCTTCTTCATAAGGCCACTCATTCAAGAACAGATGTAGCTGACTTTCCTAACACACAGAAACAGAGAGTTAGACAAAATGAGGAGATAAAGGAATATGTGTCAAATGAAAGAACAGGACAATATCATAAAAAGAGAGCTAATCAGATGGAGATAAGTAATATGCCTGATAGAGAATTGAAAGTAATTATCATAAGGATATTCAGTACACATGAGAGAAGAATGGAAGACCTCAGTGACACTCTCAATAAAGAGAAAATATAAAAAAGAGCCAATCAGAGATGATGAATTCAATAACTGAAATTAAAAATACACCAGAGGGAATAAATAGTAGATTAGAGGAAACAGAAGAATGGATCAGCAACCTTGAGGACAGAGTAATGGGAAGCAATCAACCTAAAAAGAAGAGAGAAAGAAATAATAAAAATAAAAATGGAATAAGGGAACTCAGTGACTCCATCAAGCATAATAATATTTGCATTATAGATATCCCAGAAGAAGAAGGGGGGGGGGTAGAAAATGCATTTGAAGAAATAATAGCTGAAAACTTGTCAAATCTGGGGAAGGAAACAGAAATCCAGATCCAGGAGGCACAGAGAGCCCCCAACAAAACCAACCCAAGGAGGTCCACACCAAGACACATAGTAACTAAAATGGCAAAAAGTAATAATAAAGAGAATGTTAAAAGCAGCAAGAAAAAATAGTTACATACAAGGGAAACCCCATAAGTCTAGCAACTTATTTTCAGCAGAAACTTTGCAGGCCAGAAAGGAGTGGCAGGATATATTCAAAGCACTGAAAAAACAAAACAAAACACAACAACACCCTGCAAGTATACTATATTCAGAA
Organism: Puma concolor; assembly: GCF_028749965.1. NCBI lineage: Eukaryota > Metazoa > Chordata > Mammalia > Carnivora > Felidae > Puma > Puma concolor. Next base: position 14,658,038 of record NC_141675.1, read on the forward strand.
AGGCTATCATTCATGACTGCTAAATCAGCTCTATAAGGAATGTTAAAGGGGACTCTGAATGGAAAGTGAGGACCATAAGCATGACCATATTTTATGTTTTTATAAATCTGTTTATATACACACACACACACACACACACACACACACACACACACACACACATATATACAGTAACAGTGGAGTATATATATATACATATATACATATATATGTGTATATATATACACACACACATATATATATGTGTGTGTGTGTGTGTGTGTGTGTGTGTGTGTGTGTGTGTGTGTGTATCAGATTGCATATCAGGCCACAGAACAAGTCTTAACAAATTTAAAATGGTTGAAGTCATACCATGCATTATATATATTAGTCAAGAGATTCACAAAATAAAAGGATGTAAACTATGACACCATACACTTAAAACATGGGAGGGGAGAGAGAAGTAAAAATTTAGTGCTTTTAGAATAGGTTCAAATTTAAGAGACAATCACCTTAATATGGACTGCTATGTGCATAAGATGTTATTTATAAACCTAATGGTAACCACAAATCAAAACCCAGTATTAGATATGCAAACAATATAAAGAAAGGAATCCAAGTATATCACTATAGAAATGAGACAAGAGAGCAGGAGAAGAAAGGAAAGAGAAGAACTGCAAAAACAACTATAAAACAAGTAACAAAAGGCAATAAGTACATACTTATAAATAATTACTTTGAATGTAAATGGACTAAATGCTCAATCAAAACATAGGGTGATGGGATGGATAAAAAAAAAAGGCAATCTATATGCTGCCTTCAAGTTTCATTTTAGACTTAGACATATACAGATTGAAAATTAAGCGATGGAAAAGCATTTATCATGCAAATGGAAGTGAAAAGAAAGCCAGGGTAGCAATATTTCTATGGGACAAAATAGACTTTAAAACCAAGACTGTAAGAAGAGATAAATAAGGACACTATATAATCATAAAAGGGACAATCCAACAAGAAGATAGCAACTGTAAATATTTATGCATTCAACATGGGAGTATCCGAATACAGAAGGCAGCTAATAGCAAACATAAAGGAAGTAATTGATAATAATACAATAACAGTAGGGGATTTTAATGTCCCCCTTGTATTGATGGATAGATTATTTAAACAGAACATCAACACGGAAACAATAGCTTTGAATGACACATTGGAACAGATGGATTTAACAGATATATTCAGAATTTTCTATCCTCAAACAGTAGAATACACATTCTTGTCAAGTGCATATGGAATGTTCTCCAGAAAAGATTATATATTAGGCCATAAAACAAGTCTCAACAAATTTAAAATTATTTAAGTCATACCACGCATCTTTTCCAACAACAATGCTATGAAACTAGAAATCAACTACAAGAAAATATATGGAAAGACCACAAATACATAGAGGTTAAATAAAATGCTATGAAATAATGAACGGGTCTACCAATAAATCAAAGAGGAAATAAAAAAATACATTGAGACAAATGAAAATGAAAAACGGCTTCCAAAATCGTTGAGATGCAACAAAAGCTGTTCTAGGAGGCAAGTTTATAGCAATATAGTCTTACCTAAGGAAGAAAAAGTGCAAAAAAAAAACCCACAAAAACCTACCCCAAAACCAATAAACAAAAAAAAAAAAACAAAAACCCACACCAAAAAACAAAACAAAACAAAAAACTAACCTTACATGTAAAGGAGCTAGAAAACAAAGAAAACATAAAACAAGGAAAGGAAGGAAATAATAAAGATTAGAGCAGTAATAAATGAAATCAAAACTAAAAAGAGCAATAAAAAAGATCAATGAAATGACGAATGGTTTCTTTTTTTTCTTAATTCCAGTATAGCTAACATACAGTGCTGTATTAATTTCATGTGTACAATATAGTGTTCAACAATTGTATACATCACTTGGTGTTCATTGTAGTAAGTATACTCTTAATACCCTTCACCTGTTTCAACCATCCCCAACCCACCTTGCCCCTAGTAAACACCATTTGCTCTCTATAGTTTTGCAGACATTTGTCTTTTTTTCTTTATTCATTCATTTTGTATCTTAAGTTCCACGTGTAAGTGAAAACATGGTATTTGTTTTTCTCTGAATGACTTATTTCACTTAGCATTATATGCTTGAAATCCATCCATGTTGTTGAAAAGATAAGCAAAATTGAAAAACTTTTAGCCAGAGTCATAAAAAAAAAAAAAACAAGGGAAAGGACTCAAACAAACCAGACAAAGACACCACTAACAAAGAGAAATACAAGCCATTATATCTGATGACTGTAGGTGCCAAAGTGCTCAGCAAAATATTAGCAAACCAAATCCAACAATACATTAAAAAAAAAATCATTCACCAGGATTAAGTGAGATTTATTCCTGGGATGCAGGAGTGGTTCAGTATTTGCAAATCAATCAATAGGATACATCACATCAACAAGAGAAAGGATAAAAACCATATGATCATTTCAATAGATGCAATAAAGGCATTTCACAAAGTACAACACCCATTGTGATAACAACTCTCAACAAAGTAGGCTTAGAGGGAACACACCTCAACATAATAAAGGCCATATATGCAAAACCGATGGTGAACCTCATATGCAATGGGGACAAACTGAAATTTTCCCCTAAGATGAGGAACAAGATAAGGATGTCTACTCTTACCACTTTTATTTAACATAGTACTGGAAATTCCAACTGCAGCAAATCAACAAGAAAAAAGAATTACAGGCATCCAAATCAGTAAGGAAGAAGTAAAACTTTCAGTATTTGTAGATGACATGTTACTATATACAGAAAACCCTAAATACTACACACACACACACACACACACACACACAACTATGAGAACCAATAAATGAATTCAGTAAGGTTGCAGGACACAAAATCAATATACAGAAATCTGTTGCATTTCTTTTTTTTTCAACATTTATTTATTTTTGGGACAGAGAGAGACAGAGCATGAACGGGGGAGGGGCAGAGAGAGAGGGAGACACAGAATCGGAAACAGGCTCCAGGCTCCGAGCCATCAGCCCAGAGCCTGACGCGGGGCTCGAACTCCCGGACCGCGAGATCGTGACCTGGCTGAAGTCGGACGCTTAACCGACTGCGCCACCCAGGCGCCCCTGTTGCATTTCTATACACTAATAATGAAGTAGCAGAAAGACATTAAGAAAACAGTCCCATTTATAATTGCACCAAAATAATAAAATTCCTAGGGATAATCTTAATCAAGTAGGTGAAAGACTTGTACTTTGAAAACTACAAACATTGATGAATCAAATTGGAGATGACACAAACAGAAAGATATTCCATGTTAATGGATTAGAAGAACAAATATTGTTAAAATGTCTATACTACCAAAAGCAATGTACAGATTTAATGAAATTTCTATCATAATACCAATAGCGTTTTTCACAGAACAGATCAAACAATACTAAAATTGGCATGGAACCACAAAAGATCCTGAACAGACATAGAAATCCTGAAAAATAAAAAGAAAACTGGAAGTATCACAATCCCAGATTTCAAGATATGCTACAAAGCTATAGTGCCCAAAACAGTGTGGTACTGGCATAAAATAGACATTGAGCAATAGAACAGAACACAGAGTGCATGAATGAACCCACAGTTATATGGTCAATTAATCTTTGGTAAAAGAGCACAAATAGGCAATGTGAAAAAAGAGAGTCTCTTCAACAAATGGTGTTGGGAAAACTGGACAGCAACATGTAAAAGAGTGAAACTGGAACCACTTCCTTACACCACACACAAATATAGACTTCAAATGGATTAAAGAACTAAATGCAAGACCTGAAACCATAAAAGTTCTAGAAGAAAGCACAGGTAATAATTTCTCTGAAATTAGCCAGAGCAAAATTTTACTAGATATGCCTCCTGAGGCAAGGAAACAAACAAAATTAAACTATTGGGACTAGAGTCCTGTCAGGAAGATGGCGGCGTATGAGGACGCTGGGCTCACCGCACATCCTGCTGATCACTTAGATTCCACCTACAGCTGCCTAAATAACCCAGAAAACCGCCAGAGGATTAGCAGAACAGAGTCTCCGGAGCCAAGCGCAGACGAGAGGCCCACGGAAGAGGGTATGAAGGGCGGAGAGGCGGTGCGCCTTCCACAGACTGGCGGGAGGGAGCCAGGGCGGAAGGGCGGCCGGCCAAGCAGAGCCCCCCCGAGTCTGGCTTGCAAAAGTGGAGGGGCCAGACGGAGTGTGTTCGGACAGCAAGCGGGATTTGACATCTGGAAGGTTATAAGCTAACAGCTCTGCTCGGAGAACGGGAGGGCTGGAGGACAACAGGAGAGAGAGTTGCTGAGCCCCGGACGACAGAGCTCAGTTTGGCGGGGAACAAAGGCGCTCGCCAGCGCCATCTCCCTTGCCCATCCCCCAGCCAAAATCCCAAAGGGAACCGGTTCCCACCAGGGAACTTGCTTGCACCACACAAACACCCAATGCTGTGCTTCTGCAGATCCATCCCTCCAGCAGGTCTGACTCCCTCCCAGTGCCGCAGGGCCCCTCCCGAAGCGGACAAGCGAGCTGAGCCTACCCCTCCCGCCCCTGTGCACCTTGCCGATCCACCCCAGCTAATACGCCAGATCCCCAGCACCACAAACCTGGCAGTGTGCAAGTAGCCCAGATGGGCCATGCCACCCCACAGTGAATCCCGCCCCTAGGAGAGGAGAAGAGAAGGCACACACCAGCCTGACTGTGGCCCCAGCGGTGGGCTGGGGGCAGACATCAGGTCTGACTGCGGCCCACCCACCAACGCAAGTTATTCAAGACAGCACAGGGGAAGTGCCCCGCAGTCCCGCACCACTCCTGGGACTATCCAAAATGACGAAACGGAAGAATTCCCCTCAGAAAAACGTCCAGGAAATAACAACAGCTAATGAACTGATCAAAAATGATTTAAACAACATAACAGAAAGTGAATTTAGAATAATAGTCATAAAATTAATTGCTGGGCAGTATAAAGGACAGCAGTATAAAGGACAGCAGAGAATCTATTGCTACAGAGATCAAGGGACTAAGGAACAGCCAGGAGGAGCTGAAAAGCGCTTTAAACGAAATGCAAAACAAAATGGAAACGACGACAGCTCGGATTGAAGAGGCAGAGGAGAGAATAGGTGAACTAGAAGATAAAGTTATGGAAAAAGAGGAAGCTGATAAAAAGAGAGATAAAAAAAATCCAGGAGTATGAGGGGAAAATTAGAGAACTAAGTGATGCACTAAAGAGAAATAATATACGCGTAATTGGTATTCCAGAGGAGGAAGAGAGAGGGAAAGGGGCTGAAGGGGTACTTGAAGAAATAATAGCTGAGAACTTCCCTGAACTGGGGAAGGAAAAAGGCATTGAAATCCAAGAGGCACAGAGAACTCCCTTTAGACATAACTTGAATCGATCTTCTGCACGACATATCATAGTGAAACTGGCAAAATACAAGGATAAAGAGAAAATTCTGAAAGCACCTAGAGATAAACGTGCTCTAACATATAAAGGGAGACCTATAAGACTCGTGACCGATCTCTCTACTGAAACTTGGCAGGCCAGAAAGGAATGGCAGGAGATCTTCAATGTGATGAACAGAAAAAATATGTAGCCGAGAATCCTTTATCCAGCAAGTCTGTCATTTAGAATAGAAGAAGAGATAAAGGTCTTCCTAAACAAACGAAAACTGAAGGAATTCGTCACCACTAAACCAGCCCTACAAGAGATCCTAAGGGGGATCCTGTGAGACAAAGTACCAGAGACCTCGCTACAAGCATGAAACCTACGGACATCACAATGACTCTAAACCTAAACTTTCTATAATAACACTGAATGTAAATGGACTAAATGCGCCAACCAAAAGACATAGGGTATCAGAATGGATAAAAAAACAAGACCCATCTATTTGCTGTCTACAAGAGACTCATTTTAGACCTGAGAACACCTTCAGATTGAGAGTGAGGGGATGGAGAACTATTTATCATGCCAGTGGAAGTCAAAAGAAAGCTGGAGTAGCCATACTTATATCAGACAAACTAGACTTTAAATTAAAGGCTGTAACAAGAGATGAAGAAGGGCATTATATAATAATCACAGGGTCTACCCATCAGGAAGAGCTAACAATTATAAATGTCTATGCGCCGAATATGGGAGCCCCCAAATATATAAAACAGTTACTCACAAACATAAGCAACCTTATTGATAAGAATGTGGTGATTGCAGGGGACTTTAACACTCCACTTACAGAAATGGATAGATCATCTAGACACACGGTCAGTAAAGAAACAAGGGCCCTGAATGATACATTGGATCAGATGGACTTGACAGATATATTTAGAACTCTGCATCCCAAAGCAACAGAATATACTTTCTTCTCGAGTGCACATGGAATATTCTCCAAGATAGATCACATACTGGGTCACAAAACAGCTCTTCATAAGTATACAAGAATTGAAATCATACCATGCATACTTTCAGACCGCAATGCTATGAAGCTTGAAATCAACCACAGGAAAAAGTCTGGAAAACCTCCAAAAGCATGGAGGTTAAAGAACACCCTACTAAAGAATGAGTGGGTCAACCAGGCAATTAGAGAAGAAATTTAAAAATATATGGAAACAAACAAAAATGAAAATACAACAATCCAAACGCTTTGGGACGCAGTGAAGGCAGTCCTGAGAGGAAAATACATTGCAATCCAGGCCTATCTCAAGAAACAAGAAAAATCCCAAATACCAAATCTAACAGCACACCTAAAGGAAATAGGAGCAGAACAGCAAAGGCAGCCTAAACCCAGCAGAAGAAGAGAAATAATAAAGATCAGAGCAGAAATAAACAATATAGAATCTAAAAAAAACTGTAGAAACCAAGAGTTGGTTTTTTGAAAAAATAAACAAAATTGATAAACCTCTAGCCAGGCTTCTCAAAAAGAAAAGGGAGATGACCCAAATAGATAAAATCACTAATGAAAATGAAATTATTACAACCAATCCCTCAGAGATACAAGCAATTATCAGGGAATACTATGAACAATTATATGCCAACAAACTGGACAACCTGGAAGAATTGGACAAATTCCTAAACATCCACACGCTTCCAAAACTCAATCAAGAGGAAATAGAAAGCTTGAACAGACCCATAACCAGCGAAGAAATTGAATCAGTTATCAAAAATCTCCCAACAAATAAGAGTCCAGGACCAGATGGCTTCCCAGGGGAGTTCTACCAGACGTTTAAAGCAGAGATAATACCTATCCTTCTCAAGCTATTCCAAGAAATAGAAAGGGAAGGAAAACTTCCAGACTCATTCTATGAAGCCAGTATTACTTTGATTCCTAAACCAGACAGAGACCCAGTAAAAAAAGAGAACTACAGGCCAATATCCCTGATGAATATGGATGCAAAAATTCTCAATAAGACACTAGCAAATCGAATTCAATGGCATATAAAAAGAATTATTCACCATGATCAAGTGGGATTCATTCCTGGGATGCAGGGCTGGTTCAACATTCGCAAATCAATCAACGTGATGCATCACATTAATAAAAGAAAAGATAAGAACCATATGATCCTGTCAATCGATGCGGAAAAGGCCTTTGACAAAATTCAGCAACGTTTCTTAATAAAAACCCTCGAGAAAGTCGGGATAGAAGGAACATACTTAAAGATCATAAAAGCCATTTATGAAAAGCCCACAGCTAACATATCCTCAATGGGGAAAAACTGAGCGCTTTTTCCCTGAGATCAGGAACACGACAGGGATGTCCACTCTCACCGCTGTTGTTTAACATAGTGTTGGAAGTTCTAGCATCAGCAATCGACAACAAAAGGAAATCAAAGGCATCAAAATTGGCAAAGATGAAGTTAAGCTTTCACTTTTTGCAGATGACATGATATTATAGATGGAAAATCCGATAGACTCCACCAACAGTCTGCTAGAACTGATACATGAATTTAGCAAAGTTGCAGGATACAAAATCAATGTACAGAAATCAGTTACATTCTTATACACTAATAATGAAGCAACAGAAAGACAAATAAAGAAACTGATCCCATTCACAATTGCACCAAGAAGCATAAAATACCTAGGAATAAATCTAACCAAAGATGTAAAAGATCTGAATGCTGAAAAGTATAGAAAGCTTATGAAGGAAATTGAAGAAGATATAAAGAAATGGAAAAACATTCCGTGCTCATGGATTGGAAGAATAAATATTGTCAAAATGTCAATACTACCCAAAGCTATCTACACATTCAATGCAATCTCAATCAAAATTGCACCAGCATTCTTCTCGAAACTAGAACAAGCAATCCTAAAATTCATATGGAACCACAAAAGGCCCCGAATAGCCAAAGGAATTCTGAAGAAGAAGGCCAAAGCAGGAGGCATCACAATCCCAGACTTTAGCCTCTACTACAAAGCTGTAATCATCGAGACAGCATGGTATTGGCACAAAACCAGAGACATAGGCCAAAGGAATAGAATAGAAACCCCAGAACTAGACCCACAAACGTATGGCCAACTAATCTTTGACAAAGCAGGAAAGAACATCCAGTGGAAAAAAGACAGTCTCTTCAACAAACGGTGCTGGGAGAACTGGACAGCAACATGCAGAAGATTGAAACTAGACCACTTTCTCACACCATTCACAAAAATAAACTCAAAATGGATAAAGGACCTGAATGTGAGACAGGAAACCATCAAAACCTAGAAGAGAAAGCAGGAAAAGACCTCTCTGACCTCAGCTGTAGCAATTTCTTACTTGACACATCCCCAAAGGCAAGGGAATTAAAAGCAAAAATGAATTACTGGGACCTTATGAAGATAAAAAGCTTCTGCACAGCAAAGGAAACAACCAACAAAACTAAAAGGAAACCAACGGAATGGGAAGATATTTGCAAATGACATATCAGACAAAGGGCTAGTATCCAAAATCTATAAAGAGCTCACCAAACTCCACCCCTGAAAAACAAATAACCCAGTGAAGAAATGGGCAGAAAACATGAATAGACACTTCTCTAAAGAAGACATCCGGATGGCCAACAGGCACATGAAAAGATGCTCAACGTCGCTCCTCATCAAGGAAATACAAATCAAAACCACACTCAGATATCACCTCATGCCAGTCAGAGTGGCCAAAATGAACAAATCAGGAGACTATAGATGCTGGAGAGGATGTGGAGAAACGGGAACCCTCTTGCACTGTTGGTGGGAATGCAAATTGGTGTAGCCATTCTGGAAAACAGTGTGGAGGTTCCTCAAAAGATTAAAAATAGACCTACCCTATGACCCAGCAATAGCACTGCTAGGAATTTACCCAAGGGATACAGGAGTACTGATGCATAGGGGCACTTGTACCCCAATGTTTATAGCAGCACTCTCAACAATAGCCAAATTATGGAAAGAGCCTATATGTCCATCAACTGATGAATGGATAAAGAAATTGTGGTTTATATACACAATGGAGTACTACGTGGCAATGAGAAAGAATGAAATATGGCCCTTTGTAGCAATGTGGATGGAACTGGAGAATGCAATGCTAAGTGAAATTAGCCATACAGAGAAAGACAGATACCATGTTTTCACTCTTATGCGGATCCTGAGAAACTTAACAGAAACCCATGGGGGAGGGGAAGGAAAAAAAAAAAGAGAGGTGAGAGTGGGAGAGAGCCAAAGCATAAGAGACTGTTAAAAACTGAGAACAAACTGAGGGTTGATGGGGGGTGGGAGGGAGGGGAGGGTGGATGATGGATATTGAGGAGGGCACCTTTTGGGATGAGCACTGGGTGTTGTATGGAAACCAATTTGACAATAAACTTCATATATTGAAAAAAAACCCAAAACTATTGGGACTACATCAAAATAAAAAGCTTCTGGACAACAAAGGAAACAACCAACAAAACTAAAAGATATTTGCAAATGACATATCCAATAAAGAATTCGTATCCAAAATATATAAAGAAGTTAATACAACCCAACACCAAAATATCAAAACCCAATTAAAAATGGGCACTAGACATGAACAGATATTTCTTCAAATCAGACACAGGTGGCCAATAGATATGAAAAGATGCTCAGCATCACTTATAAACAGGCAAATACAAATCAAAAGCACACCTGTCAGAATGGCTAAAATAAAAAAGACAAGAAACAACAAGCGTTGGTGCAGATGTGGAAAAAAAGGAACCTTTGTGCACTGTTGGTGGGAATGGAAACTGGTGCAGCCACTTTGAAAAACAGTATGAAAGTTCCTCAAAAAGTTAAAAATCGAACTGCCATATGATCCAGTAATTCTACCACTGAGTATTTACACAAAGAATATGAAAACACTAATATGAAAGGATATATTCACCCCATATGTTTATTGCAGCATTATTTACAATAGCCCAAATATGGAAGCAACCCAAGTGCCCAAGGATAGATGAATGGATAAAGAAGTGGTGTGTGTGTGTGTGTGTGTGTGTGTGTATATATATATATATATATATATATATATATACACACACATATATATATAATTAACATATTAACATATATATAATGGAATATTACTCAACCATCGAAAAGAATACAATCTTGCCGTTTGCAACAACATGGATGGATCTCGAGGGCATAATGCTAAGTGAAATGCTAAGTCAGTCAGAGAAAGACAAATACCATATGATATCACTCATCTGTGGAATTTAAGATACAAAATCAATGAACGAAGAAAAAAACCGACAAACCAAAAAACAGCCTCTTAACTATACAGAACACGTTTTGGTTACCAGACGGGAGGTGGGTCTGTAGGTGGTTAAAATAGGTGAAGGAAACTAAGAGTACACCTAACACGATGAGCACTGAGTAATGTATAGAATTGTTGAATTGCTCTATTGTACATCTGAAACTAATATAACATGGTATGTTAGTTATATTGGAATTAAAATTTTACAAATGTGAAAATAGATGTGGAAAAATAAAAATAAAAAATAAAACGACGCAGCACCTGGGTGGCTCAGTTGGTTGAGTATCTGACTTGTGATCTCAGCTCAGGTCTTGATCTCAGGGTTGTGAGTTTGAGCCCCATGTTGGGCTCCACACTGGGCGTGGAGCCCACTTAAAAATAAATAAATTAATTAATTACATTAACAAACAAAAATAAAAAAAATCAAATATTATTAATTTCCTGTATGTAACCTGGGTTTGTTTCTGGACAAACCCTTGTTTTCCCCCTTTATTTTTTTACTTATACAGCATCACGTTTCTTAACGTCATGAGTTTTTCTTAACAGTATACTGAAGTTAACAAACTGTTTAGCTCACACCAAAATTTTGAGATGAGAAATTCTATTCGTTAAAGAGTTGGTTTATATACACCTACGTTAATAGTGCATACTTAGAATTTTTTAAAGAGGACAACACGCACCATATATTTCATTTAGATTCATGGATAATTAAAATCTGAAGCTAACAGTAAATATGAAAGTTAATCTGAGAAAGCATTTGTGTGATGTCACATAAAATTGTCTTAAATTATGGGGCGCCTGGGTGGCGCAGTCGGTTAAGCGTCCTACTTCAGCCAGGTCACGATCTCGCGGTCCGGGAGTTCGAGCCCCGCGTTGGGCTATGGGCTGATGGCTCAGAGCCTGGAGCCTGTTTCCGATTCTGTGTCTCCCTCTCTCTCTGCCCCTCCCCCGTTCATGCTCTGTCTCTCTCTGTCCCAAAAATAAATAAACGTTGAAAAAAAAATTAAAAAAAAAAATTGTCTTAAATTTTATATGATGACAATCCCAGTTCCTTATCTGCCTTCTTTTCCATACCTCCCAGCCATGTAAAAACTAATGAATACTACGTAGAACTAGAGGGGGAAAAATCCGCTGAGAAGATTAAAGCTGGTTGGGGAGGAAGGATGCCAAGATTGGTAATTGAAATTCTGATTTTAATCCATTTGGGATAATGATAAAATAATGATATCTAATGCATTTGAGAGAGAGTGGAGACCTTTTCTATATTTTTCAGGAGCAACACAAGAGACTTCTCCTGAGTCCAAACTGGGTGTAGTCTTTATAATATGTTAATTAATTTCATAAAACTTTTTGATTTTACTTTGTTAGATTGCTTTTTTTTTTTTTTTTTTTTTTTTTTTGAGGGTATAGAAACTTTTATATTGTAGGGCATCCAAGCAGGGGATGGGTAGACTCATCTCATGGAACATGTCATTAGACAGGCTCAAGTATTACCCAACTCACAATACAAACTACACACAAATCATGCACAGTAGGACCATGTATCAATCAATGGTTGATGGGGAATGAAAAATAACAGGTCTTGGCTCACAGACAGTAGAGATGCACTGCTTCATAGAAACCATCCCCAATAACCCGATTTTAATTGGCCTGCCTCTCCACAGACAGTGTTTCATGACAGCGGCAGGTGTTTTGCTCACCACTGACCCCAGGACCTACTGATATCCAGCACAGAAAAGGGGGGTGATAAACAGTGGACATATAAACGAATGGGTTGAATTAGGACTGCAGGGGAATTGCGATAGGCAGGGGTGTGGAGAATGTTCTATGGGGACAGAGCGCTTGAGGCCAACATTTGAAGGTGAGAAAATACTAGCAAACACAAGCCTTCCTGCATCATTTTTAAAACCTGGTGACTTCACATTAGGGAATTACTCAAATTTTAATATGGGGTCCAGCCGGACAGATGGAGAATTCCAGAGGAGTGGATAGATTCCAGAGGATGAAGACTAGCATGTTCACAGCAGTGTTCAGGTTTTGTTTTTTTGTTTTTTTTTTAATTTGAGAGATGGGGGGGAAGGGGGAGGTGAGCAGAGGGGGAAAGAGAGAGAGAAATAGAGAGGGGGGGGAGAGGGAGAGAGAGAGAGAGAGAGAGAGAGAGGGAGAGAGAATCTCAAACAGACTCCACGTTCAGCACAGGGACTGACATGGGGTTTGATCCCACAACCCTAGGATCATGACCTGAGCCAAAATCAAAAGTCGGTTGCTCAACCAACTGAGCCGCCCAGGCGCCCCAGCAGTGTTCAGTTTTAAACAAGTAAAATCTTGTCCCTCATTTAAAGGAAATGCTCAAACTCTCTTTAGGTTTTGATGCAGCTCTACCACTTAAATAATCTGCTTGAATTTTCAAGGTTTTGATGGTTTGATTAGGTTCATGTAATTATCTTGGTTAAGTTTTTTACTCTCTTTCATAAAATGATATACTAAAATCCGGTTTCCTAGAGTGACAGAAAAGTGTTATAACAAGTTCTTTGACACAGATATTGATCTTGGGCAACCTGTAAAAACAGTAAGTGGTTTGAAGTCTAAGAGTTGTAATGTCCTCAGCTAATTCTACCCTTGAATTTGTGGGCATGCTTTTAAGAACAGTTGACCAATAAATGCATCTTTAACCTTAGAACAATTCAAAACTAAATGGACTTGAGTATTAACATTTATTTTTTTTTAATGTTTATTTATTTTTGAGAGAGAGCGAGAGAGAGCATGAGCAGGGGAGGGGCAGAGAGAGAGGGAGACACAGAATCTGAAGCAGGCTCCAGGCTCTGAGCTGTCAGAACAGAGCCCAAGGTGGGGCTCAAACTCAGGAGCCATGAGATCATGACCTGAGTGGAAGCTGGATGCTTAACCGACTGAGCCACCCAGGTGCCCCTGAGTATTAACATTTTAAAAACTTGACATTAACTGTGACTGCCCTCTCCTTTTTAATAGATTTGGCATTTTCTCTTCATTGTTTCAAAATTGTATTTTTTCCTTAGTACCAAAATACAACTTGAAAAATAGAAATGTGAAAAAACAAAAACAAAAACAAATGATTCATAGTCCTACTATCAAAAGTTAAGAGGTATTAAATAATTTTCTCTATGTACTTGGAGCCACATACATTTTTCAAAAATGTTTGTGTGCTCACTAGGAATAAATTGTAACATGGTTTTCATTTTATTATTCGCCTCTCTTTGTGAAATGCAAAAACACAAATACCACATCTGCCTCCTCTATGCCCGCACCCCCCAAAGATCAGTACATTCATATTTTACCTATGATTTAGGGCCCAGTTCAAATGGCATCTTAATTTCATTGATTATTCAAATAATTACTTCCATAAGTAAACCTAGCCTCTGCAAGCTCTTTATCTTTTGAAATGCCATTTGTAACTTGGTGTTTTGCGTTTTAATTGTGTACCTATCTCCCCTATTACATGTAACCTTCTTGAGGATACTGCATTAGTCGAGATTCATCTCCTTGTAAGAGATAAAGTCACAATGTAAGCAAAATCAGATAATTTATTGTCTCTGAACCCTGACAAATCTGATAGGCGTCAGGCACGGCTGGATCCAGAGGCTCCGTTCCTTTCCCTCCTCAGCTTTGCTTATTTCACTCTGGCCTTATCCTTCTCACAGACATATTTTACATCTATTTACTGAGCAATTCATTTTGAAAGAGCAATTCTTTCTTAATACATATGGCAAAAAAAGTCCCACATATCTATCTTAGAGAATTTATCCGTCCTGAACCTATCACACTAGCCAGAAGAAAGGAACATGTTGATTGTCAGGCCTGGGCCATATGCTCCATCTTGTGGCTGAGTATGCACAATAGAAGAAATCAGAAAGGGAAGCAAGGAATCCAGAGATATGTGCTAATGATGGGATCCTTATTTGATTTACCTTTGGGCACTCCATGCTTCTTAGACGGTGCCTTAGCATGTACTTGGTAAGTATTCAATAAATATTTTTTGAATGAAATAACCGTATCATTAATTTCTATTTGGTAGTGGGTAAATAGGGGGGCATCAACATTTTTTAAAGATATTTTCAGCTCCTTGAGATCTGCTAACATAATTAAGAAGACTAACTTTGCTGTTTAGAATTGTTTCCTAAAGGAACTCCATTAAACTGATTTTGCATAAAAGGAAAAGAAAACTTAAGGGGAACAGATGCTTGTATCTACAGTAAAAAGTGGGGAGAGAAAGAAGTACTTACTTGGGACTTAAACAGATAGCTTCTATTTGCCCCTGCTGATTCCCCGTTCACCTGTCCTGTGTCTGGGGAGGCTGATCTGTAGGATGGCATCACCAGCTTCCCTTGCCCTTTGCTGGGTTTAGCGAATGGGAAGCATCTGCAGAAAATCAGAGGGCAGGAAGTGAGAAGGGTTGAGTATTTGTTCCTCTAACTTCTGCACTGCCAGGTCATTGTGGGTTGGCTACAAGTCTCTTCAAAAAGCCACAGTTCATTTCGTATAGCCTCCTCTGTAGAGTTTGATAATGATTCCTTCTTTTTGCCCCTTGAGTCTGAGGGGTGGTAATGGCTACCAATATTGCACCTTGCTGGTTTCTCTAACCCCCCTTCACAGCTTTATAAATACACTATTTACTGAACTCTCCTTAAATTAGCTGGTTAGAGTATGCTCTATGTTTCCTGTTGGATCATTGATACCTGCCTAATGGAAACAATACAAACAAACAAAACACAAACAACAAACAGAGCCTACCTACAATCTGCTAACCTTAAAATGTTTACTCTACGGGGTAGAGGGGAGGAAGACAGGTTGGTTCTTGACAACCACATCTTTGGAACCCTCAGTCTTCATACTCTGTAACACATGTCCCATTCAGCCTGCCCTTGGTGGTCATTCTCATGGAATTTTATTGCTACGAACACCCTTTCTGTTGGTTGGTTGGGTGGTTGCTGAAGAGTCGTTTTTGTTTGTTTGTGTTTGAGGATTAACAGGTCCAATGAATTTTAGTCTTCCGAAAGATAGAGTTTGACTTCTAGAGACACGGCTAACATAAATCCATTGGCCCTTTATTTAGACATAAGTTTTTAACGAATGATTTAAGAAAACAGAAGGCAGAAAAAAAAATATTTCATTAATCATTACTGCATCAAAACCAAAGGAAGTAGCCGAGCAATTCCACTTGCCTGTGACTCAAATGACAAAGCACACTTAGAGTTTGCAAAAAAGAAGTGTTCCTCTCATCCCAATTAAAGCAAATTAATATTAAGATATTTCAAATGACTGTCCGTCAGCACTGTTATCAGGTAAGAAGCTTCATCGTGTTGCTTGGTTTTAAAGCGAATTACTTTTGCAACAAAGGTAAAATGTATTATTCTCCTTCCTCTGTGACATTTACTCCCAGCCTGTTTATACCAATGCAGCTGCTGTGTAAGTCACTGCTTTTTCTTCTTCTTTCTTTCTTCTTTCTCTTTTTATTTTAAAGGCATATGTACGAGTCATCTGACCCAGGTTGTACATGAGCTATACAGCATATGGTTGGGGTAAAGCACATCGTATCTTTTGTTCAACAGTTTTTGTATTTCTTTCCAGTCTTTTGCTTCCCTGGTCCTCAAATAAGGCTAATTACAAAGAAAAAAAAAAGGTGGGACTGGTGGAGAGGGAGGCTTTAAAACCATTCCTTTTGCAGCATGGAACAAAAGAGAGTAGCAAGGCCATGGCTAGGCCTCCACAAAAAAGAAAAGAGAAAAATCACCTAATGAGGATGTCGAGATAAGTGCTTGTGAAGAAAACTGGCAAAAAAGAGCTTTTAGTCTAAAATCCATAAATAAGTGTGCATCAGATGGGTACTAGAACATTTTTAACAAGATAGGCCATGAAAACTATATCCTTCTATGCAAGAGCCTCAAAAAAAAACACCTCCTTTCTTTACAGGATATTTTTCTTTCAAAAATTAATTTAAAAAGAAATACTTGAGAATTAAGATGTTTTATTCATGTCTCTGAATCCATTATAGAGTGGATACCATATAAAGAGTTGTTTTTGAGACATAATTACCAATGCTGCTGGCTTCTTAGGGGTCAAAGGTCTTGCATGAGGATATGAAGAAGTCGTTCACGAAGAAGAGCTGAATACAGGAGATTTTGACCTTGGAGACTTCTGTTGCATTTTTAGTTTTACAATAGGAAGGAGAACAAGCAGACAGGTTTGAAGTTTGTTAATTCTATGTAGCTCTTCTTTCTGTCTTTCCCGATACATCTGAGCCTTACCCTGGGCACTGACGCAATAGAGGTCAGAGGCTTCAGCCTAAATTAATTACAAAAATACCAAAGAGTCATAGATTTTTAGAGTTAGAAGGACCTTAAATTACCTACCTCTATAAAATATAAGGGTGAAAAAAAGTCCAAGCTGGAAGGAACTCTTATGACCTTAAAAAGGATTTAATTTTGTTGTGTATTTGACCTGAATGTGTCTACCTTCAGTTTATGTAAAGAAGAATATAGGAATGTATGTCATGGTAACCTTGATATTATGCTGCCACATAAATATAGTGCTATATTATATATGGAGGACTTAATTGGTTGGTCTAAAGATTTTCTCCCCCCCCCCCTTTTTTTTGCCACTTGATCAGGTAAATACACACATTCTATATATTTGAAAGTTTACTTTCTTCTTTTTTGCTCACCAATCAACTCTCACTGTAATATGGTGATGAAAATTATAATCACTTTGGCTTTATCTTCTCCATGTCCCATGAGTTTAATACAAAAATGATGCTTTTATCTTTTATTTTATACCTTGCTGTAAGTAAAGACTTTAGATTCTTCCATGGAGTTTATTAAATTCAAAGTCTTCCACTCTTCTCCTGCTGTTGAATGTGAGAGGCTGTCTTTATTTTCTCAATATTATCACTATTACTACTCCTTTGCTCAGGACTCTACCAAGGCTCCATGTTGCACTTGATAGAAACCCAATGTGATTCCTGCCTGTTCTAGTACCCTAAATGCTGATCCTCGTTGCCCTACTCTGCATTTTTTTTCCTATAGCACCAATAGCATTCTAACATACTATAAATTGTTGAATGAAATTGTTTGAAATTGTTGAAATTGTTATTTATTGTCTGGTTTCCCCTGGTAGGCATAGATAGATCCTCATCTTTTCACTCCCCTATGTACCCTGGGCACCTACAACACTGTCTCCCACAGCAGGCTCTCTGTTAGCATCTGCTAAACTGAATTGAGCTCTAGACCAGAGAAGCTCTAAACCTTTTTCTTTGTTGTATTGTTTTTTCAGGGTAAATCCTTTGGTACTCTAAAGAGCCTAGCCTAAGACGAGTTTTGGTTCCAGAGTATGAACATTTTCATGATTTTTAATAAAAGTTGCCTGATTATCCTATAAAATAATCACCTTTGTTTATACTGTAACCAGAAGTATATCAATGTACGTTTTTCCACATTCTAATTAAAATATAAATGTTTTAGCTACTATACTGGGAGCAAACATATAGCAAATTACTGGTTTTAATATGATTTTTCCAATAAATTTTGTTTAATATCTTTACTTTTAAGAATTTTTTTAATGATTTTTTTATTCTTGAGAGAGAGAATGTGTGTGTGTGTGAGTGGGGGAGGGGCAGAGAGAGAGACACACCCACACAGAATTAAAGCAGGATCCAGGCTCCAAGCTGTCAGCACAGAGCCCAGCATGGGACCCGAACTCACGAACCCTAACTGAGGTCATGACCTGAGACGAAGTTGGACGCCTAAGGGACTCAGCCACCCAGGCACCCCTAATATCTTTATATATAATCAGTTGATATAATTTGTAATGTCAATATATATGCTATTATATTATCTAAGTTTAATATTAGATCACTTATATTTTTCTTTGTAAAATATCTACTCATTTCTGGGGTTTATTATATTTTGGAGTTTTGGTGATTTTCCTAGTTGTCATTACCAGTTCTATGTTATATTCACTAACCTGTTTGTCTTATATTTTCCTTTTACATAATAGTAATGCAGATTTTCTGTACTATGGAAAAGTTGAAGATGTTACCTATTTTTTGCTATTTGCATTTTTCTACTATTCCAATTGTACAGAAATTAACAATTTTCTATACTTATAATGTATTGATATTTGAAACTTATTTTCAGGTCTTTGTTTCATAAAAAGTGGTCTATAGACCAATAGCGACCTATTGAATAGGAATCTGCTTTTTCATAAGATCCTTAGATGAGCGTGCACATTAAAGTTTGGGAAGCACTGTTTTTGGTACTCTCTCTCATATCCTGACATTAACAGACTAGTTTTGCTGTATTGGAAACAATGATAGATCAGACACACAGCTATTATCTACTTTTGGTTGTTCCTCCCCAGACAAGGCAGCAATCTTCTCTAGATTGGTGGGCAAACTAGAGTTTTCTAGAATTATCTAGAATAATCTAGAATTTTCTAGATTAACTGGGCAATCAAGCACCCTGGCTTTGACGTCAGACAGACTTGAGTTCAAATGATGCTCTATTATTTTTTTCCCATTTCTTAAAAGTTTATTGAGAGAGAGAGAGCGAGCAGGGGAGGGGCAGAGAGAGAAGGGGACAGAGGATCCAAAGTGGGCTCCATGCCAACAGCAGAGAGCCTGATGTGGGACTCAAACTCACGAACTGTGAGATCATGATCTGAACCAAAGTCCAACGCTTAATTGACTGAGCCACCCAGGTGCCCCAGATGCTCTATTATTTACTAAATGTATTGGCCAAATCACTTAACCTCTCCATGCTCAATTGTCTCACTTGCAAAATAGAGACAAAAATAGCACCTAAGAGGTTCATCATGAGTGATTATACACTGTCTGGTATATGGTAAGCATCAAACAATGGTAGCCATCATTATAATTATGATCTCATTGCAATCCAGAAAAAACCTTATCTGTCCCAAACAGTGCTTCTCAATCCTCTTAAACTCAATGTTGCAAAGATTTTGTGAGTATTCTGATATTCATAGATTTAAAGAAATCCCTACCTAGAAATAAAAGAGAGGGAAAAGGAAAGTAGTTTATAATGAAACAATTATGAAAGTTCAGACATAACAAGAAAACATAAAAAGTAGTCACATGATTACTTTAATAGAATCCACACAAATGGGAGAGACAAAATGCCGACTGTCTAAAAACTGGTGTTTCAAATATCATAACCAGGACTATAATTAGGAACACGATTTTTAAAAACTGGTTAATATCTTTTTGTCAAATTGTGAAAAAAACAAAGGACAAACTTCCATTGATTTACATGGTAGTTACATTTCTAGACTTGTCCGTGAACCTAAAAATTGTGCAAAGCATAATATATGTTAATACATAAAAGAGAGCTGGGTTCTGGGCTCGGGTAATGAGGATATATCATCTTCATGAATATCTGGCATGATGCTAACCTGTGCTGATTGCTGGACAATTCTTCATCACACGGGACTTTTCTGCACATCATGGGTTGTTCTAGCATCCTTCTGGCTATTGCCCACTAAGTGCCAGTGGTAATGCCTTCCAACAATTGGGACAACCGAACATGCCCCATAAATTTGCAAAAGACCCTTAAGGAAAACTGACTGTGGCTCCTGCTGAGACACATTGCCCTCATTAAATGCAGGGTTCTCTTCTAAATATGATGTCTTTTTGTTGTTCATCATTGTAGCTGAGAAGTAACATAACCTATGTAATATGATTTAAGAGGGACCATCCAAGAAATAATTACCACACTTGTAATTTTAGGTAAAAACAGACAGAACCATTACACAATATAGTTATGCCTAAACCTAAAAGTAAATGCCTTTCAGACTGAGGGACCCACAGTGGAGGGATTAAAACTTTCTCTCTCTCCTTAAATCTGGAGATACTTTCAGATACAATTTAGGACACTTGAAGTGAAACTGTGATACACTACCAATTGTAACTGACTTTCAGAGAACAGACTTCAGCTTTTCAATGCCCCGAGGTATGTGATCTTACATTAATACACACTTTGTCGAATCTGATTGCTTAATTAGGACCCAGAGTTCCTGTGATAGTTGGAAACTTCTGGGGTATTTTCCCTGGCAAAAACTTCATGATCCACACAATCGCACGATGAACAGTTCAAGACTGCAAATGTTATTAATGCATTTTTTTAATGGTTGCTGTTAACATATAATTAAACACCATGACAGATGTTCACCAAGCAAGTCTCCAACAGAGATTGTTTATTTATTTATTTATTCATCCTTTAAGATTATAGTAGCAAATTTAAGAAGGAAAAGTTTGAGAAAACGACTAAGTGATCTAATAAAGGGGGTAAAATAGTTATGCTGAAAAGCCAAACAAACAAACAAAAAAACTGTGCCATATTAATCTTTCTTTTGCGCATACCTGCCCTTTTCTACTTTTGGTGTGAAAGCATCTGTGGGTTATGTTCAGAGGGTTCAATGCAGCTTAATAAAATTTCCCAGTGAGCTCTTACATGACAGAAAATGTGAACTTTACATGTCCCCTTGGATGAAATGCTTTTGCAGAACTCGGATCTCACCCAACTATTTATGCACATAATTGTTCCTGGTGTCTCACCTTTACAAGGAAGTGTGGCAGGATGGCCAGCCTTCTGGCTAAATTGTATGCTTTAATAGCACAGAGTTGTCATTACGAAGAGGTTTCTAGTCAGACACCATTGCTCAGCATCCCTGCATCCAGGCGAGGTCACGTGACAGAGTACTAGCCAATGGAATGTGGATGGAAGGGAGGTCTACCTCTTCCTGCCCTGGCCCATCAAGTCCCTGGCCCATCGTCTATGCCCTCTTACGCCTCATCTGCTAACTCCGTACTTTTATGGGAGCCGTGTCTAAACGACGGCAGATACTTCACCACGCGGTTCCTGAATCACTAGGTGGAGCAAGCGTCTCCTCCTTCTTCCCACATATTGGATTTTACACAAGCCAGAAATACACATTCATAACTTTAATCCGATGGAATTTGGAGTTTTATTCATTACGGCATCTAATATTACCTTAAGAAGTACTAACATTCACTACTGTGCACACAAATCCTGGAAGAACATCTGGCACATAGTAGGCCCTCAATGAGCAAATGAAAGCACGCTCCCTATAGACAGGCAAAGAAAAATGCCACATAAGCACAATTCCTTGGTCTTCTAGGGAAGACCTTGGTCAAACAGACCAGATCGTAAACTATCTTAAAGGAAGAGTAGGAAAGACAGTGGAGCAGGTAATGCTATCTGCTGTCTAATTCCATGGGACAGTATTTTCTTATGTGACTTTGGGGATCAGGAGAGAATCTGATAGTAATTCCAGGTCATTGAGGAGCCATACAAATGATAGTTGCATCAGAGACACTAGTGCAGTTTCACAGAAAAGCTACCATGGAAATTAGTACTAAAAAACAAAAAAACACAAAAAAAGTGGTGTCGTCTCTGTGACATAACTCTGGGTAACCACCTGCCACATGTAAGAAAAAATGCAATACTTTTGCCCCTACAGCTAGTTGAGGAAAAGCAACCCCATATGACCATTTAAATGTGCTTTTTAAAAACAATTGTTTTAGATGTTTATTTATTTTTGAGAGAGAGAGAGAGAAAGAGAGAGAGAGAGAGAGAGAGACAGCACAAGTGGGGGAAGGGCAGAGAGGGAGAGAGACACAGAATCTGAAGCAGGCTCTGAACTGTCAGCACAGAGCCCAATGCAGAACTCGAACTCATGAGCCATGAGATGGTGACCTGAGCCGAAGTTGGATGCTTAACCCACCGAGCCACTCAGGCTCCCCCCAATGTGCTTTTACTGTGAGAATAATCACCATTATTTGTGGAGAGCGCACTCCGCCAATATCCACGATTGTGACAAAACCCTTCACGGTAGGTTCTATAGTATTCCATTCAGCCTGATCAGAGATGGGTTTCGTTGATTATGCCAAACACTTGCACACACATTTTCTTATTTAAGCCTTCATACATTATCATCCCCCACCTCCCATGAGGGGGAAGGGAATGGAGGCCCAAAGTTGTTGGTGATGTAATTTGCCCAAAGGCACCCAGCTGTGTGCCCCGCCAGACATCTCATTCTCTCCTCACCACTTCCTAATATCCCCGGGTCTCACACTTCCATTGTGGCTCCAAGCATCCACCACCGTATCACCACAAAACCGCTAGTTTAACATCAAAGACAAACTCAGACAATTAATTCAGGTACAGCGCACCGGGGTTTGGAATAATTTCCTTTGGATACTGGCTTCACAAGTTCACTCAAACTGCAAACAGAGCATCTCTGCTGTGGTTGCTGTGTTCTAGTAATCAACTGTTTTCCTCTAGGCGCGCAAGCTTCACCCTGTGCCATGGCACCTTCAGCTTGGGGTTTTTTTCCCCCCTTCTTACCTGGAGATTCACTACATGTTGCAAAGTGTTCACTGTCTAGCTCAAGCTGTGTTTCCTAGAGATGTCTGTCTTCCCGGTGGGGTCCCATTACAATCCCTTGGTGCTCTATCCTCCAAAAAAACAATCTTTCATAACAGGGCTCATCAAACTCATCAAACTTCCATAAAGGGACAGGTAGTAAACATTTTAGGCTGAGTGGGCCCCACAGTGTGTCACTTAATGGCTACTTAATTGTCTCCTTGTGGTGCCAAAGCAGCCACAAACAATTTGTAAGTGAATGGGTGTGGCTGCATTCCAAAAAAACTTTACAAAAATAGTCTGTAGGTTAGACTTGGACTGTGGGCGGCGGTTTGCCAATACCTACTTGATACACATATCATTTCTAGGATCAAATTTCATGTTTCCCCCAACATTTCTCTGTTTTACAATTTTCCTATCTTGGAGCCTTGATGTGACTGTCTAAACAAAAGCTGATACATCCCCCCTTGGGTTCTTTTAGGATTGTTAGAGTTCATGCGTACTCTGTTTGAAAAAAAAATTTGTGTAAGGGAACTTTGGACTTAAGAAATATTTTCTAATGAGAAAAGGAAAGAAAGAAATGATTTCTGGCCAAGAGCAGAGGGCGCACTAATATGAGAGAACACAAAATTAATGTTGGATACCTAATATTGGGTAATTACTACTGCATACAGTGAAGGTAGGAGAGATTGGCTGTATTTATTTATTCACTAGAAATGTTTGCTTTGTCTCTTTGCTCCAGGCCCTGGAATCACAATATGAAAAAGACAAATGTGGTCCCTGTCATACAGAGTTCATGGTTTAATTGGGGGGAGACATGCATTTGACAAATAATTATCACAAAAGGTAAAGAATGTATGGATCTGGCAAGTACAGATGAGGCTGTCGCTTGGCTAGAAAAAAAGGAATTAGCAGGGGAAGAAGACAGGAAGAAACTGATATTAGTAGAAAGAGACTGACAAATGGTGTTGGAATTTGAGGAGAGTTGAATACGTATCTACAAGACTTTGAAAGGCCAATGACAGACGTCGAAATAGGGAGCGAGAGTCAAAGGATTGGGAGATTTTTGGTTTTTTTGTTTTTAAATGTATTTCTAATGACCTTTCGGATTAACTGGAGGCAGAGGTGGGGGGAAGCAAATGGAAAGCAGCAGCTACATAACTAGATGGCAACTCTCAATGAGGGGTTTGGTTGTGTTAAGGAAACAATAAGTAACTCATCTGCCTGGGGCTCTGAATGAAGGAAAGAAAGTAGCTGGAGTTAGGGTGGGAAACAAAGGTTGGAGCCAGACGGTGGGGGGCTTTGAACGCCAGGATAAAGAATTAGATCCACTCAAACAGACTGCGCCAGACCTGAGTAGCCAAGTACGGGGTCTGCGCCAGGCAAGTTTTGGGAAGATAAGAATTAGAGAGGGATGATCTGGAGGCAAGAAAAACAGGTAAGAGACTCTATGAATAGTCCAGGTAATAAAGGGCTGGGAGACGAACAGAGTTACTCCGTCTTGTGAAATTGCTTCCCTCCTGTAAAAACTCCTTTGACTTAAACGCCGCATCTGTGCAGCTGCCTGTGGCACAGTTTTTTCTGGAGGAAGAGCAGCACCGTATTCAGTGGCTGCTGACAGTGTCTCTCCTTGTGCTCTGCTATGTTTTAATTACGTTTGATATTCATCCCGTACTATCATCCAGTGGAAGCAAAGTGAAGACATACAGCTTCATTTGAAGTCCAACAAAAGCGAGGACACATGTAATTCTATAGTAATGTATTATTCCTCGGAAGCCAGGAGAGTTTTAGGTTTAATGTACCTGTGGCTTCCCAACTACCACCCCACTCCCATATCTCACTTTGATTCAATTGTAAGAAGCCTCAGTCCACAATTTAATTACAAATATCCTGAACAAGGAATCCAAAAATGACATCAGGAATCAGGAGAAGGCGGTACTTTTCATTACAGATATTTCAGACACCTACGAAAATAGAGACCAGTATAATAATCTCCCTGAACACATCATTCAGTTTCTACAATCATCATCACATGGCCTAACTGGTTTCATTTTTAACCCCACCTACTTTTTACCCTTTGCCCACAAATTGGATTATTTTGAACCAAATTTCCAGCATCCTTTAATTTCACCCATACCTACTTCAAACTGTATCTTTGAAAGAGAACTTTTGGGGCACCCGGGTGGCTCAGTTGGTTAAACATCTAACTCTCGATTTTGGCTCAGGTCATGATCTCACAGTCGTGAGATTGAGCCCCACGTCAGGCTCCATGTCAGGTGTGGAGCCTGCTTAAGATTGTTGCTGTCCCTCTCCCTCTGCGCCCCCCTAATTGCACAGGTGCTCTCTCTTTCCAAATAAATAAATAAATTGATAAAAACTTTCTAAAAGCACAGGCTTAATTACTATTATAATGCCTAAAATAACAATGACTTTTCAATATCATTAAATATCTAGTAATGCTTTAAATATCTCCATCTTTATTTGACAGTGGTTTTCCTTTGTTGTTCAAACGAAGGAGGAACCAGAGCCACATGTGGAGTAGGTTGATATATCTCTCAAGTTTCATTTATTTATAGATTCTTTCACCTTTTGTTTGTTTTTTTTTTTTTTTTTGGTTGCTATTTATTTATTAAAGAAACTGGGTCATTTGTCATGTAGAATTTCCCACTTCTTGGATTTATTGATTAGTCACGAGTAACATGTTATTCTAGACCATGGCTTTTCAATAAACTGATAATTAGACCTAAAGGCTTGATAAGATTTGGTTTTATCATTGTTGCAAGAATATTATGGGTGGTCTTGACTTCGATTGTACTAAATTAGGAGGCAGTGAATGTTTGGTTGTCTCTCTTTTGGTGGTGTTAAGAGAGATGAATGGGTTCATGTGTTGTCAACCTAGTCCAATTGTTTTAAAGTTCTCCATTAGTTATTTTAGAGCAAAAGTTTATGAAAGACAAATAGAATAAATGGTTGATTTTTTAAAATATCTTGTCTATTATTAGGAAATTTGTGGATTTTTGAAAATACACTTTTTGAAAAAATGTATTGTGTTTCTTCAATAAAATAATATAAAATTTTTGAATGCACAAATTATTTTATCTTTGCCCAAAGGAGAACACTTCAAGTTGGCTCCTCTTTACTTTTGGCTTTTCTTTGATATCTTTGGTAGCTTCCTTGCTTTCTGGTACGACAAAAGGCTCATTTTGCACTTTCTGGAATCAGCCACTTTTCCAACAAACCCTGTTTCCTTTTTTTTTGAATGTTTATGCATTTATTTTTTGAGAGAGACAGCATGAGTCGGGTGGGGCAGAGAGAGAGAGAGACAGACAGACAGACAGACAGAGAGAATCCCAAGCAGGCTCCACACTGTCAGTGTGGAGCCCAGTGTGGGACTTGAACTCATGAACCATGAGATCATGAGCTGAGCCCAAATCAACAGTTGGACACTTAACCAACTGAGCCACCATGGTATCCCAAGCCCTGTTTCCTTTTAGTGAGATGGTATTTAGAAACCACAACCTGGGCAATAAGGGTGTTTATTGATGCAGGACTGATTATTGTTTCTAGGCCTTTTCAAAAGACAGAACTAAGAAATTTATTTTCAAGAAAAATATAAATCATGAGTTCATACTAATATTTCGAACATAAATGTATAATTTTTATTTACTTGATTTTATAGGGATAACTCCTTTCTCATGTGCTGCAAATCTTAGTTTCTAATGAAATATAATTCTTTGATTCTTATAACATATAATTTCAAAGTAACCATACTACTATTATTACTATCAATATGATTATTAAACATAGCTTAAAAAAAAACCAAAAAAACAAATAGCTTCATTTCCTTGTAGGTTTTTTTTGTTTTTGTTTTTTTTTTTGTCTTTAGGGTATATTACACTAAGCCGTATAATTAAATATACAACATATACTTGATACATTAATAAAGTCATATGTATAAAATTAAAGTCATCAAAATGATTTTTATCTGGGTGGATAAGCCTACAACTATGTTCATTTCTTTCATTTTGTTTTTATTTTTTAGGGATTTTTAAAATTTTGGTAAATTAATCAAGGTGCTCCAGAGAAGCAGAACCATTCAGATATAGAGATGTGTATATAAAAAGAGATTTATTTTTTATTATTTATTAAAAAAATTTTAACATTTATTTATTTTTGAGAGAGAGAGAGAGAGAGAGAGAGAGACAGAGTGTGAGCAGGGGAGGGGCAGAGAGAGAGAGGGAGACACAGAATCGGAAGCAGGCTCCAGGCTCTGAGCTGTCAGCACAGAGCCCGACACAGGGCTCGAACCCACGAACCATGAGATCATGACCTGAGCCAAAGTTGGAGACTTAACCGATGAGCCACCCAGGTGCCCCAGGGGATTTATCTGTTTTAAGTTTATCTATTTATTTTGAGAGAGAGAGCAAGCATACTCACAAGCCTGCAAGCTAGGGCGGTGCAGAGAGAGAGGGAGAGAGAGAAGCCCAAGAAGTCTCCACCCAATGCAGGGCTCGATCCCATCAACCATGAGTTTACGACCTGAGCTGGAACTAAGGGTGCTATGCCCAACCGACTGAGCCACCCTGGCATCCCATGAGAGATTTATTATAGGAATTTGCTTGCACAGTTATAGAGGCTGAGAAGCTCCACAGTCTGCCATCTCTAAGCGAACTAGGAAAGCCAGTGGTATGATCCAGTCTGAATCCACAGGCCCGGGAACTAAGAGTGCTCCCGAGAATCCTGATGTGAGTGCACACACCTGTGAACCGGGAGTGCCGCAATCTGAGGGCAGGAGGGGATGGATGTCTTAGCAGATGCTGGAAGAGTGAGCAAATGCACCTTTCTCCAAATTTGCTGCTCTATGCAAGCCTTCAATGGATTGGATGCTGCCCGCCCACACTGGGGACCGCCATCTGCTTTACTGGGTTCACTAATTCAAATGCTAATCTCTTCAGAAAAATACCCTCACAGATACACCCAGAAATGTTTACCAGCTATCTGGACATCCCTTAACCCAGATAGTTAGTTAAAATTAACTGTCACATTTGGGTTAATTTGGTTTTCTGTTACATAAAACATTTACATGGGCCCAAAGGTAAAACTATATAACTAATTGATCCAGAAAAGTGTAGCTTCCATTTCTTTCCTCTTCACCTTGTTCCCTCCTGATCATTATAGATAACCATTTATATTTATTTTTGGCTTGTTCTTCCGCTAAAAGTGCAACTGTTTAATCCCTTCTTTTATGTACTTTTATACTCCTTCTTTCTTAAAAAAAGATGTACCTTTATATTCCTTTTTTCTTAAAAAAAAGCACATGCTTTCATATTCATTCTTTCTTAAAAATAGACAGTATGTTATACATACTGTTCTCAAGAGGACAGTGTTTAGAAGCTATGGAATAAAGTTCTACAAATCTGAAGTTACTACTCTTATAGAAGTAATTTGTTATCTGTGTCATTAAAATTCAGATCTATTTAGTATAAAATCACTATGTTAACATAGATCTAGTAGAAAAAGTTACATCAAAATGAATTTTGTTTGGCTACACCTTTATAATATATGAACCAAAACACTTTGCTCATCTCATGATTATATATTCAGCATTTACTCTATGCCAGGCACTGTTTTAAGCACTTTCCAAATATTAGCTTATTTAATCCTCATAACAACCCCATGAGGTAAATATTATTATTAACCTCAATTTAGAAATAGGAAAACTAAGCAAGAGAGATTTAGACAGTTGCAAGAAATTTCCATCTAGTAAGCCACAGAGTTAGGATTTGAACCCAACATCCTGGCGTCAGAGTTCAGACACTTAACTGGATCACCAGGCTGCCATCCCCCAAGGTCAGACATTTACCTTGTATCCTTTTGTTTGCTATAATAAACTGCATGAATTGCAGTGAACGGTGGGCATCCTTGAAGACAAATTTTAGTTCTCATCAATTTAGTACTTCTCTACAATGATGACTTATCTAAGTGGGATTTCTGAGTTGAAAGACAAACATATTTTAAAGTAAGTATTTTGGAATTTTTTAACTTTAGCTCAAAGAAGTGAGAAGAAATCTTTCTGAGTGTGTGGACAATCTCTCTGTGTACATTTTTTTTCTTCGATTCAACTCCATGAGGTATAATTTGCATATGATAGATGCATTCAATTTAATTTGTATGACTTGATGTCTTCACAAATGTATACAGCCACGTAATCCCCACTGCAATCAAGAAATAGAACATTTCCAACACCGCCAAAAGTTCCCTTGTGTCTATTTGCTCTTGCCATAAGTTTTGAGGATGGATTCCTTTTACTTGGGGTCTGTTTACAGGGATAAACAGACTTTTTTAGATATAGGCCATCTCATTCCCAAATGAACCATCTCCAGGCAGAAATAACTTTTCATACTCGTCTGTTTTCCTTTCTGCTAGAATCCACGTCAGAAAGCATTGACTTGAAGCTATCAATATTAACTGCTGCTTCCACTATGTGAGCGGAGAGCTGACATCCACTGTGCTGTTCATAACAGGACAGCGACTCTCACATCTCCTGGGTTACTCCCACCAGCCAGCCCTGCTTTTGTTAGATGTGTATATTTAACTTTTATTTAGAGAGAGGAAAACACCCAAATAGCTATCACAGCCTGTTTCCCCAAGGGAGTGTTATACATCTGTCCAAAAGATGGGAAAGTTCAGTTTTTGGATGATTAGGAAATTTCACTTTGAATCAAGAATATGCAAGTGAGTTCTACAGACATGACCAACTATATTGGCATGCAATCATGGAATATTATAATTTTAACTTTGGCATCTAAGAAAAGCAAAGACCAAAAAGCTTAAATGGGTTGCACAAGGTCACATCATTTAAGACACAACTGAGATTAAAATCCTCAGTCAAGGGATCTAGTACATCTCCCCAATTCTCAGCCTGCTGTCTTAATTTCATGTTCTTTTCATGGTATGATGCTGTCATTTCATATATTTTTAAAAATTTTTAAACATGTTTTATTTTATTTTTTGAGAGACAGAGTGCAAGCAGGGGAGGGGCAGAGAGAGAGGGAGACACAGAATCCAAAGCAGGCTCCAGGCTCTGAGCTGTCAACACAGAATCCGATGCGGGGCTCGAACCTACAAACATGAAATCATGACCTGAACCGAAGTCGGACGTTCAACCAACTGAGCCACCCAGGTGCCCCAAACATATTACTCTTCCTTAGGCATGAGTTTTCCCAGACAAAATTTATAGATACTGTAATCATCATACTAAGAGAAAATTCTCATGGCCTACACTTTTGGTATCATGTAGATATTAGTTGCAAGTCACAATTATTATAGTCGGGCTCGTATTTACTTGGTATAACATATGCCTTCTCAAACAGCATGTGGTGCCAGAGTGGGGGGAAAACACATGCACAACATATCTGTAAAATCTAACTCTTGCAGTCAATTACTATAATACAGAGCCACACTGTCACCAATTGGAAAGGGAGCTGCTGTATGCTTTATAGAATGTTTCCTGTGATAGTGTGGGAAGTCCCACAGGATAGTGTGAAATATGTGACCTTCAAAACCAGTGGTTTTTTAATGTAAAAGTATTTTTCCCATTTGGAAAAACTAAATAATAACAATAATAAAACAATAAATGAATAAAATAAAATTATCCCCAATATTGAAAAATTGCTTTCTACTGTTAATATTTTGGTGTATACATTCCTCAACTTATAAAAATATTCCAAATTTTTATAGGTTCAGTTTTAATAACACAATCAATACATGAGTAACGTGTCCTTCTTATTAGACATAAGAGAGTATGTTGATTAAAAAGACAAACCCTAGATTACTTGGTTAGCATCTGGATTCTGCTCATTGTTAGTCAGGTGACCTTGAGTAAGTTAATTTGCCCATGCCTCAGTTTTCTCATCTATAAAATAGTTTAATTTTAGTGGTTACTTCCTAGGGTTGCTGCCAGAATTAAATGAATATGTGTGAAGTACTTAGAAAAGAATCTAACAGATTATTATTATAGTATCATCACTACAAAGCAACTTAATCAGCATGAATGTCCCCTTGGCCTATTGTCTCTCTCCCCCATTCCAATTCCCTCTACAGAAATCACCCAATTATACACATGACAACCCAAACATTCCAAAGTTGTGATCTCCAAGGATAAATTTATGATAGTGTAGAACACTATTAAGGACATACTTCAGGCGTCCTGAATAAAGCTTTCTGAATGGAGTGAAATTTGGGGAAGGGCAGAAATTGTCAGAAATAAGCTAAATGGTTTCCTTTATTGTAGAAAAAGTGCCTAACTTGCTACAAGGATAAAACAGCCCGGCTTCTTTTACAGGTGTGGAAAGGGGGAACAAATGATCTAGGTCCTGCTCTGGCCAGTCTTGACTGTAGCTGCCAACGTTGGATACTACAGTTTTTACCGTGGCCTTTAAAAGTCTACACCGTTACCTGCATAAGTAGGGAGAGACAGAAGTAGTTGTCTGAGTTCCATCTGTCTTTCATTTCAGAGATTTTTCTCCTCTGAAACCCAACTACAACTATCTCCTGTCTTTGCTCCCCACCTCATGTTGGTGTTTTTGTCATTCTTTCTAACTGTAGACTATTTTTCTCCTCTTAGCTGGAGACATCACTACTGACAGCTCTCTGATTTTCATCTTGTTTCTCACCACCATTGGAGAAGGAATGCCTCTTTTGACTTAGCTCAAATTCTGGGCAGAATGGGTCTAGACTAGGTCAAGTGCTGACCTCCTGAGATAATCAACTACAGTGAGGGAGACTGGGAACCTGTAAAAACATGACAGCCCCTGCCAGAAGCACATGCTGGGAGTGGTGGGAGAGTGTTTTCCACAAGAAGGAGGCAGGAGTGGGTGGGGCATGCTGCTCTGGTAATGATGGTGGGAGCTAAGCAGTCCATAGCACCACCATGACCCCTTCTTAATTTCCTTCTGCTCTCTGCCTGTGCGTCACCTCACTTTCATTACTCAGCAGCATGCTGTGGGTGTGACTTTTGCTCTTGTATGCCATTGGTGCCATCTGCTCCTGCCTTGTCTCCTTTGATGTCATTACATACAGATGGCAAGGGCACAATGGGAAGTGGCACTTAGTTCAATATGGTAGCTCTGGATGCATCAAGCCTGACCTTGTATCAATGCTGCTGATAAGTAATCCTGCTCATGTGTAAGTGTAATAATGGAATCACTACTAGATTTTGGTTTAGCTTCTGAAATCCCATTATAAATTATTGGAACCATATTCATCCATTCTAAAATATGTACCTTCTACAGCTAATATATATGATTGTTTTAAAGGTAATCTAGTAGATTTCTACCAAAAATGAGGACAATTTGCTACTAACAACCTACCAAAGTTCAGAAATATTGTTGATATTAGAAACAATGGAAAATGTCTTTCAAATGTGCTTGTTAATTTGACCATGTAGGTGTCAGAGCTAATCAGTCAACAGCTACAGCTAATGCAGGAAAGAAAAAAAATTAATATTCATTAGACTCTTGTTTACACTTCTGTTGTCAAGGTTAATCAGTTTGCTTTAAGCACAATGTTTCACTCTTATTAAAGTCATTAGTATCCTTCAGTACACGGAGAACACTTGGGTTTCACAAGTGTGTTTGATTTATACATCACATACACTGCACAGGGACCTAGGCTTAGGGCATATTTTGCTGGGATTTAGACATAAACCTTTATTTAGACTAACCAATTATTATTCTTCACAATTGAATAGTAGTTAAAATTTTCAGGTATTCAGTAATATTCCCAGTTGTAGAAACTCACAAAAACTCAGCCTCTCATCTTTGATACAAACATTACATAGGCTCATATCAAAACACTACTGGTACTGATGGTGGAAGAGGATTCTAGGTGTTTTTGTTTACCTTTATATCAAAACAATCATTGTAAATAACTCAACTGTGACTAGAAATTTTTACTGAGGAACAATATATTCCATGGATACAATCTCATCAGAGGATCAGTTTTTCCTATAAATAAAAAAGTAATTGTTCATGCTCTTCCAAGGGTGGGACTATCAATCTGATAGAAATCCCAGATTAACATTATTCTAGTTTACTCATCAACAAACTGCAAGTCTGGGTTTCCCAGGGGAAGCAGGCTTTTCTGGGTTAGCTCTCTCACCACTGGTCACCCTTTGTTATCCCATGGAGAAATCTGATAGAAATAATAGAATCTGGTTTTCAATTTTTACTTATGTTTCCTTGGAGTTTGGTTCCAGACACAGGAACTACCATGGGTTACTCAGCAGACTGGATATGGACTCTAATGGCTTATGATTTTCTGAAACTAACTCACTACTCACTGACTTGAGAATTAGAACCCACAGAAATAGTCTGTTCATTTGGGCTTAATATGGAGCTGTGTTGTTTTTTTCTTTTTCAAATTTTATATTCTGATAACTAGGATGCTCTAGGTATATGCCTCTTGGCTAAAACATATATGACAAACAATATTCCTTCTGTATATAAATTAGATATGCTTATGATATTGAATGTAGAGGAACCTCTGAGGACAAAGGGTTCTTGAATAATTGCTGTAAAAGGACTTAATATTAACTATTCTCAAACTACTAATTTTTTAGCAAATCTTCACTTAAAATTAATTAACACATAGCCAATACATTCATAGAGTAGGAGAGTTCATTCATACTTTAGTGCGGTGGGGACCATTTGTGGCCAATCATTTCTGGTAGTTTTTCTCCTGAAATCTCTTAAAAATAATTGAATATTCACTGGAGCACTCTTGACATTTTCTGTAGATACGATAGGTGACACATATAACTTCCAGCACAAAATAATTTCCACAATACTATAGAAGTATAGACTATAGTACTTTGGGAATTGCATTAATTATTTATGAGTGAGAAGAGACTAAATCTGTAGCCAGATTGGAAATGGCCATCTATCTGGTTTGGAGCCTTTGTTTGGCTTCTCAACTTATTTACTATCTACAAATGCACTGTCCAATATAGTAGCCACTAGCCACAGTTAGGTGTTAAAGGTTGAAATTAAACTAAATAAAATAAAAAATTCAGTTCCTTAGCCACATTTCAGTATTTAATATCCACCTGTGGCTAGTAGTCACCATATCAAACAATGCCAGAATAAAATATTCTCATCATCTCAACGTTTTTATTGGACAGTGCTGATCTAAAACGTATGCGTCCTTAATATCACAAAAATGATCACTGCCCAGGAGATTTTTACCTCAAGGCTGCCTAACAAAGGTATATTTTGACCTTGTGCCTTCAAAGATCATCCTCAAACAGTAACAGGAACAAGAAACAAAAGACAAATTCCATTACTAATGAAACTAGGAGATGTTTAATTCAAATGGAATATGAAGATAGAAAAATACAGAGAAATCATAGATGACATAGCAGGTGAGAGGAAGGTCAAGTGACTGTGTGTTCACATGTGAACAGTGCTAACCATAAGCAAGCAGATGAGCTTTGCAGAACCTGAGAGAGGCTTAGAAATCAGAGGTAGTTTCTAAAAAGTTTCACTTCTATCCTATAGGGCCAGAGTACTTCCCTTATTCTATTGAAGTGGGAAGCTGGATGTTTATTTTCCAGATTAACCAAACCAGAGATTCTGGACTGGGGACCCCAAGCATAGAGGGCAGACAGTGGAAGAAGGTGGCATACTGAAAACAGTGTCACCAAGAGAATAGGAACATCCTGAACGATGAGCAGCAGGTTATTTATCCTCCTCTGTCATCACCTCATCTCTAAAACAGGAGACTAGAACCTCCTTCCTTGGAGAAAAGAAACAAGTCCAGAGGAAAGACACGCTGATATGGACATGGGGGGGTCTACAAATAAAAAGTCAGTGGGTGTCTCCATTTCTCTGCATTACAGCCACTAGCACACAACCTCATCCTTGCACAGACAGATGCAAAGTGATTTCTTAGTGCCTCATTCTTAAACACAGAAGAATAGCCAGTGATAACTGGGGATTTGAGGACAAACTTCAACATAAAAGAAAGAGAATGAAATAAGCAACAAGGGGAAAACATAGGCAGGAAAAAAAAGGAAAATACAAAACACAAAATCTCAAAGAAAACAGGAGAGAGATAAGAGAAATATTGCACAAATAAAACAAGAACAGCATACCATGAAAAGAAACGGAAAAGGAAATTTAAAATATGAGAGTAAATATGATAAACCCAGTGGAAGCACTGGGAAGATAGAGATGAGGAAATCTCCCCCAAAACTGAGCAAAAATAAAGAGATGACATCAGGAAGAAAAAAAAATAGAGGGACAATATGTGATGAATAGGAATTCTGGGGGGGGGGGGGAATAGAGAAAATGGTGAGAGAGAAATACAAGAATATTTTCCCCCAGACCAGAGGAAATGAGTCCAGCACGATGCATGAGGAGAACCTATGTGATTGTGAAATGTCAAAACATTAGGGACAGAAAAAGATCTTGGAGATACATCATATTGCAAGGAACAGAAATTAGAAGGACATTGATCTTGTCAACGGAGACTCTGGTTGCCACACAGAATCAAGAGAAAAAGGCTGTATACATTATTTTAAAATATTGATATAAATTCCAGAGGAGACAATGACAACAAGCTGAAAATGATTCACTCTGGGCACAGGAGTGAGGAACTGGGGAGAGGGGCATTAAGAAGAGACTGCCGTATTTTTGTTGGAAGCCTTTCAACACTCCTTGATATCTAAGTTATTTGTCTGGCCTATATGAAACAAAACCTAATCCAAGAAAATGATCTTGAGTTATTTAACATCCAATTCTTATCAAATTCCCAGTTTAGAAAATAAGCAAGCAAACAGATAACTGAAACTTTAGGACTCAAATCTCAGAAATACCACAGTATAAAACGTATGGCTATAGGTTATGCTACAAAATGAATGAAGGAAAGTAATGAGTAAGTATTTGGGTCTTTTTATCGTGTGGTGATTAGAAGATATCATAAAATATGTAGTTTTCATTGATATAATACAACTGTGCCTTTTAAAAAGCAACCATAAGAAAAAGGCAACCATAACCATGTTTTTAAACTTACCCTCAGAATTCACAATGAAGACTCCTGAAATTATTCAGCAAGCAGAGAAAATAATCTAAATGGCTGACAAAGAATACTTTTTCATGTTCAGTTTCAAAAATGCATTAATACTAGTCAAGCCTAACATCTTGACCATGACATTTTCGTATGTCAATGATTATGTAAAAATTCTAAGAGTACTCTTTTTCAGGATGATTTTTCTGGAAACTGACGTTTATTAAGAAGAATAACAAAAATCCAAATATGTTATCACAGAAATCTTGAAACACCTGTATTTCCTACCAGGTCTTTCATTGGAGAATTGGTAATGTCTCAAGACTTGAATATTATAGAAGATGTCAAGTTATTAATGAGGGCAAATTTAAAAAGAAAGACTGAGAGTGTGATTTTAAGGTATTTTTCCTCCTCCAAATCAAAGTAAAATCGAAATCTTTCAATTACCTGTGTAAGACTGGAAGCCTGGTGGCTTCCTTTTGTCTAGCATATAAAATGTGAATTTCTTAATATTTTATTCAACAGCCTACGTCGATTTTGTTTTCTCCTTACTCTTCTTAATACTTCATTAGCTCAAGCCGGATGAATCTATTTGCTTTTTGCAAGTCTGCGTTTGTTTCAGTTCTGCCGTTATGTTTTCATCTATATTTGTTTGCCTTGAATGTCTTCATTTCCCCCTTTACCAAACCTTATTTTTCTCAAGGCCCTTCAGGATTGATTCTAACTTTACGTGTTTGTTGCTACGCCAAGCCCTTCTGAGAACTAGTAGTAACTTTACTAATATTTTAGTTTTCATCATGAACTTACAGCAAATTACTGACCAACTTGTTTCCCTTGATAGTGGCCATGCCTTCGCTACCTACTGGGATTTCAACTCTATAGTAGCCTATACAAAATTAATAAAACCTTCCTTTATCTCTTTATGTATAATATTATGCTTTCTTTAAATTATAGATCCATTGATCACATGAATTTGCTTCATATGCTCAGTGTATCTATTTCCTATAGTGATTGTGTTCCTCAAGAGCCTAGATATTTTGGCCTGTGAGGGTTTGTTCCCCGGAGGGTTTTGGCAACATCTACTAGCATCATGTGGGGGTGTAGGCCAGGTCATGGTTGGTGCCCCTACTGGTGAGAGTAGGCAGAGGGGAGAAATGGGTCCCAGGGCACAGCACTCCAGGCATCACAGAATGACAATTGACCAATGGGGGCCTAGGATTATAATCCACTGACTCTGGTGGTTTAGAGGAGGAGAAGAAGTGGATACCCTAGCTCTGAATCTGTCCATACTCCAGCAAGTTTTGATGCCTCGATATGCCCAAACCAGACACTTGGGCTTCTTTTGTGGATGTTGATCTCCAAATGCCCACCAGGCTTGTGGTGACTCTTCTTGTGCAGTACGGGGGGGGGGGGGGGGGGGGGAAGCAAGACCAGAAGGTAAAATAGCTCGCCCATGGCTGCATGGCTGGCCACCCTCTACCCTGCTCCCTATCCTTTGTTCTTTAGGTTCCAAATTTTCCTCTAGCTATTCAGCTTCTCCAGGGTTTTCTGGGGAGGAGGGGTGAAGCTTAGTTACCCTCCTTTCAGCAAATGTGGTATCTGTTCAGGGATTCTTCATCTTTTTTGTTCCGCTGGCCCTTTTGGAACTCTACACATGCCTATGGACCTCTCTCAGAATAATACTTCTAAATGAATACAACGAAAGGTATAGCATTACAAAGGAAATAATTATATTAAAATATAGTTAACAAAGCCAATTTACGATAGTTATATGTATGCTTATTTATTCATGAATAAATAACAAGATCTAGTATCTCATTTAATAACTGTGATTTCTGATGATGCTGAGCTTCATAATTCCCAGATAGCTGAGACAACTGTAATATGAAATACATGATTTTCATTGATACAAGTCATACATATGGTGAATATGGCAATTTAAACATTTTTAAAATTAGTTCTAAAAATTAGCACTACATAGATGTGTTACAATTCTAAACTCTTGTGTAGTGAAATACAGTTCTTCTTTCCTCCTCTGTTCCCTGGTCCTTTAGTTATCCTTTCTAGAAGCAGCTACAGCTACTTGTTTGTATGTCTCCTTCCAGGGAAATTCAGTACATATAAAAGAGAGGGGGGGAAAGTTATGTGTTTTACTTAATTCACTTAATACATTTTAAAGAGTGTTTTATTTCAACTAAGACTTTTTAAAAAACATGTAGCATTCTACTGTGTGAATGTATCATAATTCATTTAACTCATCCTTTTTTGATAGGCATTTATGGTGTTTTCAACCTTTAGTTTTTATAAATTAGGCATATGCAATTGTAGAAACATGTGGATTATGTATGTTTCACAGACCACTAAAAATGAAATTGCTCAGTCAAAAGGAATATACATTTTTAATTGAGGAGAATTTGGCTGAACTGTCCTCCAAAGAAGGTACATCAATTTCTACTCCCACCAAGAATATTTGAGAACTGTATTTGAGAAATGGACACGTTGTCCCTGGAACTTGGCACTATTTAAGATACTGGGAATAAATTCACAGTATAGTTGATGCTTGAATAATGTGGGGATTACAGGTTTTGACCCCCCAACACAGACAAAAATAGGTGTATAACTTTTGACTCTTCAACAACTTAACTATTAGAAGGTTACTGTCGACCTGAAGCATTATTGATAATATAAACAGTTGATTAGCATATTTTGTATGTTATATGTATTATATACATAAAAATAAAGTTAGATCAAAGAAACTATTATTAAGAAAATCATGAGAAAATATGTGTTGATTAACACATATTTTGTATGTTATATGTTTATATACTCAAAAATTAAGTTAGATCAAAGAAAATATTATTAAGAAAATCATGAGGAAGAGGAAATACATTTAAAATACTGTATATTTGTTGAAAAGAATCTACATATAAGTGGATCCATGCTGGTCAGACTCCATGTTGTTCAACTGTACCATTACCAATTCATTCCTCGCGTTTTACTTGTCTCTAATGTCTCATGCTCAAGCTTAATAGAATATGGTCATTTTCCCACCTCACTGGCAATTAATTTCACTCCTGTGGCAATGCCTGATTTTGGTTTTTACCTTTGGGAGTGACATAGGATCTTCTATTAGCCTAGGTACTTCTGGCAGCCTAGGTAGAATGTTAGAAATCGTTCTAATAAATAATGTTCGGCAGATAACTTCATTAGATGTATTGCCTGTCAGGGAGTGGTGGATTTGATGACAAACCTCTTCACCTATGTCACACTGGAAGTTTAACACCAACTTCAAAGCATGCAATAGTTGTCTTCTTTTTAGATGTTTAATTCCTAAAATGTATTAAAGATAAATAATGCCAGTAATAGTCTAACAATGATGCGGTATCATTCCGTTTCCATAGTTAACCTGTGTTTTTATTAGCTTAAGACTTCAGTTATGGAGCTTCAAACTCTGGGTAATTCTAGTAGGTTAGTAGAACACATTTTTCCTTCCACTGGGGAGGCAAACCAGGTTGTAAATGTCATTCATGAAGATAACTCCCAAATGCTACAATGTTCTATTACATTAAATTCAGAGCAATAAAATATATCTAAGTGTGTTCTCAGAGACACTCATAGCTCTTCTTATTTGACATCATCTTTACCAGTGAAGAGAACATAATTCAAATACTACTAACACTCTTTATAAATTCATTATTTCCTGGATCTCCTCCTGGTTTTAGTTTTGACCAGTTCTTTTGGTAACTCTATGATTTGCAGACATGCTAATTTTAGCCTTCTTTAGACGTTTAGGCTAAAGGATTTCTAATCATTGCAGTCAGTGAGCCCCAAACTAGGTAGGCTCCCCATGAGAGAAGAAGGAGGATTATTAAACAAAAGTGGTGAGAGTTCATTAAAATAATAATGAATAAGTGGATTCACATTCACTGACTGTTCTGAAATCTGATATAAAGAATTGATCCTTGGTTAATCTCAGGCCAGTTAGGTACTCATGGAGACATACTGAAATTCTTTAAGATTAGATAAGGAAGAGTGGTCATATGTGTTGGTACAGGAAACAAAGAAAATCTAGATCTTAGAGATTAATTTTAATACCTTTGAAAACAGTGGGAATTGATATGAGAACATGTAAAAGAGAATTGAGTATTGGGAAAACATCAAAAGTTTGGTTAGAAACAATCCTCCTATCCTCTCCTGTGAAAGGAGATAAGACGGAGTGATCAAGGAGAAATTATAACTGCAATAAAAGTTGATTTAATTCATTCGTTCATTTATTCATTCAGCCTGGTCCCTGGCTCTCAACATAACTCTCAATTCTATCCTCCATATGACAACCAACCATGTACTCTGGGCAGATCATCAGTTAGAGAGTCCAAAATAAGTGGTTGGACTGAGTGTCATGGTAAATAGTGTCATCAGTTGTGTACAGACTAATATTAAACCTTATTCAGGTAATTGATTAAAGAGAGAGTTAATTAAATGTATAGACAGACGCATCCTTCAACCAGGGATTTGCAAGGTATCTGTACCTTAGGCCATTGCTTTTGGGATCTCCACTGTGCAATGAACACGGGAAAATAACACACTAAGAACTTAAACTAAATAGAAGGAAGAATTTCTTAATACTCATTCACATTCAACCGATACTTGCTGAGTACCTAATATGTGCCAGGAACTATACTAAGATGCATTGGAACAAAAAGTCTCTGCTCTTGTGCAACTTACAGTTTATTGGTACAGTTAATGATAATCATAATGATCTGGAACACTTGAACAGTAAAGTGAGATTTAGGAATCCTTATATCTGAATGTCTTCAAGTATATGAGAGATTCTAATTTGCATGGGGAGATGAATGGATAATGGAAATGTGATATATATATCCATTTTATATATGTATATTAAATATATATAAATATCCACTGTATATGTCCATTATATATAAAATATATATGAATATTATATATATACATATGCAAAATGTATTATTGTCACCACAATAAAGAAGCGGTAATTATGTGACATGATGGCGGTGTTAACTAATCTTATGATGGCAATCATTCTGCAATACATACACGTATCAAATTGTCACCTTAAACTTTTACATCGAATGTCAATTATATCTCAGTAAAGCTGGCGACAAAAGCATTATGCATCATCCCATAGGTATGTATGAAGGCAACCGTCTAAAGGACATGCTTCTCCAACAACTCTTTTCAATATTCTAGTTCTTAAAGTTAGAGGGAAATTAGGGAAATAATAAATCTTACCATGAGTCAACATGAGGGTCATAAGACTGGTAAAAATCTCCTGGAACTTCTGCCTGTGTTCACGTGTGTGCACAGAATGAGATAGTTAATGTTCTTTCACCCTCTGCTTTAGTCAGAGTTTGGAGTGACAGCACTTGGCTGTGAGGGTCTCATAGGAGAAACAATGAAAAAACAAGTTATGACAACATGTGATTAGTCAGCATAACAAAGAATCTGAAAAACCACGTTTCATAACATGAAACCCAATTCATGAAACTGGAGGGCATTTCACTTTTGTTCTGGGGATACAAGTTTGAGTCCCAGTTCTGTCCTTTGTCCTCTGTGCAACCTTGGGTTATATTTTACTTTTTCTACATCTGTTCCTCCTATGTGAGAGGAGAATAATAACATTGCCCACTCCGTCAGGATGATGGGGGCTTCTGGTGACTGAAAAGCCAGCTAATCTTGGCTCAGTCCGTAAAGACATCACTTATTTACTTATTGAGATGTCTAGAGGTGGGTGGTTCTAGGGTTAGTTTAATGGCTCTGTGGGGTGAGGGTTCCAGGTTCTCTGTGATTTTCTTGACCTTCCCTCTATTGTTGAAAAATGGTAGCAGTGGTTCCAGACACGTTACCCTCACAATTTCAAGTTCAAAATCTGGCAGGAGTGAGAGCGAGCAGGGAAATGGGAGAAAGCAAAACCGTCCAAACATGCCTCTCCCTTTAAAAGGGAGGAAAAGTTTTTCCCAGAAACCCCCTAGCAGATTTT
This sequence comes from Puma concolor, assembly GCF_028749965.1. NCBI lineage: Eukaryota > Metazoa > Chordata > Mammalia > Carnivora > Felidae > Puma > Puma concolor. Next base: position 14,700,297 of record NC_141675.1, read on the forward strand.
CCTCCATGTCTCTTTGGCCAAAACTGAATTCCACAGCAACTCTTGGCTGCAAGAGAGATGAAGACAGAAAGCATTTGCTTTGCCATCATCTATGGCAGGAGAGCACGCAAGAGAGATGGTGCTCATAGAGTTGGCCGTGACCACCTCAGAGCATAAATGTAAATATACCATGAGATGAAACACATAAAATAATTTTCACAGGCACATATTATAAATATTCAAAAATGGTAACGACTATTTGTTACTATTATTTGCCTTGAAGAGAAAACATTTTTGTTTTATTTTATTTTATTTTTTTTAAATTTTTTTTTTTTTTTAAAGTTTATTTATTTTTGGGACAGAGAGAGACAGAGCATGAACGGGGGAGGGGCAGAGAGAGAGGGAGACACAGAATCGGAAACAGGCCCCAGGCTCTGAGCCATCAGCCCAGAGCCCGACAAGGGGCTCGAACTCACGGACCGCGAGATCGTGACCTGGCTGAAGTCGGACGCTTAACCGACTGCACCACCCAGGCGCCCCAAAAAAACATTTTTGTTTTAAATAGCTCCACCCTCAGCAAGGAGCCCAACTTGGGGCTTGATCCCATGACCCTGAGATCATGACCTGAGCTGAGATCAAGGGTCAGTGGCTTAACTCGCTGAGCCACCCACATGCCTCCAAATCATAGTAACTTTCTATTAGATCTGCTTCAAAATGGTACTGGCTCTGTGCGTAGTGAATGCACCATTAATAAAAGCAGAATTTGTACGATCCCTATTTTTTAGGTACGAACTTACATCAGATAAATCTAGGATTACTCTTCATTGAAGCTTCTATAATTCTATAGTACAACAATTAGAAGCTCAAGATAAAAGGTCCTTCTCTTGGTTTCAAATGGATTTAATTTCTGATTGAGCTAAATTGCAATGTCTGGCTATATTCAGAATTTCTAAAATGAGGATATTAAAAGTCTAACCATTCCAACTCTGATTGTAATGAGATGCAATCCATTATTATCAAAGAAGAAACTAGTTGCTTAGATACTGAAGGGTACAAAATAATAGCACTTTTTTCTTGTTCAGAGGTACAAAATTCATCTTATTTTTAGATCTTAAAATTCTAAATATTGATATCTCTTCAAGTGAAAAATGAACGTTGGGTCAGCAGCTCTCTCACAACTTCCTTATTAAATTATGTATTCTTAAAATGACTGTACGTTTCTCATTTTATGAACTTCTCTATTGAGTGTGCATACTCTCTCTCCCTTCGTTAGGATTTGGTAGGAGTGTTCTGAATGTGTTAGAATGGTGTAAATGATATTTGCCATGTAGGATTTGTTTCCTCTCCCCAAGCCTGGCAGGGGAGGGAGGTGTTAGATCTCAAGAGACTCTTTTACCAAGTCCAAGTTTTAAATAAATGAAACTTGTACTGACTCCAACACACCATCTTGAGATAACCTCAGGCCCTGAAGCACACTGACAAGCAGAATGATCACAGCCAAGTCGTGAAACTGTCTTTTGAAAATAATAGCTGGATGAAAAACATTACAGTGACTGCACCAAGGGAAAGGCTGACTTCTTCAAATTGAAAGGGATTCTAAAGGTAAGATAAACAGTGAAACCGTTACCCCAAATTTGTATTTTCAGGATGCTTTAAGCTATCCAAGGAACTCAAAGCTGATATGCAAAGCTTCTTATTGAGAGGCTCACACATGCCATCAACATTTTTCCCCCTCACATGTGTTCTTCAATTTCTCTCCATTTGGCTTCCATTCCACCATTCACTAAAACTGTTCTGTTCAGGTCACCAATGACCTGAGGGTTGCACAACCTGATGGCTGATTTTCTAATCTCACCTTATTTGTCTTTTCAGTATCATTCAACAAGATTGACAGTTCCTTCCTAGATGGCTTTGGTGATATCACATCCTTGTGTTCGTACTTCCTTTCCAGCTGCTCCTTCTCAGTACTTTTTTTTGCTAGCCCTTTCTGCTATATTCCAGCTTCTATTCTTGGAGTATCACTGATCTTGGATTGGATTCCTCCTTTTCTTCTCTATCCACACTATCTAAGGCTTGAATTTTTAGTCAATGCCAATCTATGTGTCCAGCCTAGAACTTCTCTGAATCCTATTCCAGATTTCAAACTGCATGTGCCCAAAATGAGTCATGGTTCTTCCTTCTCCCATTCAATGCCACATGACCTCATTGTTCCCACAGTAAATGGTACTATCATCCACCAGTTAATAATACCTGAAACCCAAGAGTCATCCGTGAGTTCTCCTTTTATAGAACCTTCACACCCAGTTAATCAGCAATTCCTGTCAATGTATCCTCCAAAACTTACGTCAAGTGCATCCACTTTTTCCACCTCCACCACTGACATGGTTTAAGCCACCATCATCTCTCACCTTGTAATGCTGCAGTAGCTTCCAGGTAGTTCTCCCATCTTCCTTTATTAGCTCCCCTATAATTCATTCTTTGCAGAGTAGGTCAAACTGGAATCATACAACATCACTCCCCTACTCAAAATGCTTCAAGAGTTCCTACTGCAAGTTAAATAAAATCCAGACTCCTTACTACAGTCTTTGGGTACTTCGTGTTCCAAACCCTGGCAAAGTTTTCAATGTCATAACAGTTCTTGCTCTTTCTTATAAGCCTCAGTCATATTGGCCTAACACACCAAGTGTTTTCCTGCCTCAGGCTCTTTGCACTTGTTACTTCTCTTAGAATATTCTTTGTATGGCTCTTTGTATAGCTTGCTCCTCCTTATCTGTCAAGTCTCAGCTTAAATGCCACCTAATCAGGGTTGTCATTCTCAATATTTTACCTAAGGTTTGTTTGTTTATTGTCTATTTGTTTATTTAGACTGGTAGGAAGATAGTTTTTTTCTCCTTGGGATTTGAGGCACTTTTAGAATCAAACTTGGAAATGATACAAAAAGCTGAAACAGGGGCGCCTGGGTGGCGCAGTCGGTTAAGCGTCCGACTTCAGCCAGGTCACGATCTCGCGGTCCGTGAGTTCGAGCCCCGCGTCGGGCTCTGGGCTGATGGCTCAGAGCCTGGAGCCTGTTTCCGATTCTGTGTCTCCCTCTCTCTCTGCCCCTCCCCCGTTCATGCTCTGTCTCTCTCTGTCCCAAAAATAAATAAACGTTGAAAAAAAAAAAATTTAAAAAAAAAAAAAAAAAAAAAAAAAGCTGAAACAAAACTAGTATTTGGAAGACAAAACAGATTATGATGAGAAGGACCCCATTTGACCACTTCTCCTGGACACTTTAACTTTTAACAAGACTTATAAATTCTAAAGCTATGAGGGGTCTTTCAGGTGGCTGAAATGAATGTGATGGGTTATGTTTAGGACAGCAGGGAGTAGTGAACTAGTCAGCACATGTCCATGTAAAGGTATTCGAGACGGAAATTTTAAAATGCTGTCCATGAGCAGGTAAGCCTGTGGCAGAGGGTCAAATTTGGCCCTTTTTCTTTTATTTAATAAATCAGAGAATTCCTAGGTATATAAATATCATTTTTTATGCTTCCATATGTGGAGACTAAAAAATACTAACTAATCACAGTCAGTAGTCTAGAGCTATTTACTCTTTATTAGCTCTTTAGATATTTTACTTTTTCTATGAATGTTTTTTGGAGCATTTTAATGGAGCAATTTGGAGCAAAATTCCAAATTAATTTGGAGCCGTTTAATTAAATTTTAATATTACATAGGCATATTTACCTAACCTGGTTTCCAGAAAAATCTTTGTGTGCTGGCCAAATCTCTTAGAGGTGACCCTAAAGGGGATTGTGGAAAGATTTGAAGCATGCGAATGACTGTCTTTGTATTTTAGATCATCATCTTTGGAAAAAATCAGTCCACAGCAGTGTGAAATAAGAATGAACATGAGAGGCAGGTGGCAGAGTGGTTAGTAACTACTGTAATTTAGAGAACTGGTGAAGATAAAGACAGTGAGCTTGGGGAGATGGAAGAAGACATAATCAATCTAGAAAATCCAGGTTAAGAAAAGCTACAAAACACGTATACGAAAGTTTTAAATTTCATAACCGTTGTGGAAAAATGGGAAATAAAAAGTGCTATTCAATAATAATTACTGGGGGCGCCTGGGTGGCTCAGTCGTTGAGCGGCCGACTTCGGCTCAGGTCATGATCTCGCGGTCCGTGAGTTCGAGCCCCACGTCAGGCTCTGTGCTGACAGCTCAGAGCCTGGAGCCTGTTTCAGATTCTGTGTCTCCCTCTCTCTGACCCTCCCCCATTCATGCTTTGTCTCTCTCTGTCTCAAAAATAAATAAACGTTAAAAAAAAATAATAATAATTACTGTATACCAGTCAGTACCAAACTATGTCTTGAACTCCAAGAGGAACACATATGGAATACTGACCTTCAAAGGACACTATGTATGCATTTGGCCTTATGTCAGCCTTTGATGAAGGGCAAGAGAAAAACAGTAGTTCACAATTTATTGAATCAGGTCTATAAGGAGCTAAAACAACATGTTATTTTCTTATGATTTAACTATTATGGAAATAAAACTTTTGAAATCTAGGAGATAATTTAACTGCATGTCTCTTAAAGCCATGGTTTTCAAATCACAGTTGATGAGCTGTTAAAAGTTGTGAAATCAATATTGTAGGTCATGATCAGCTTTTAAAAAAAAAACAAAACAATAGCTTTGAATAGAACATAGACTGTAGGAACAAGACAAGGATGTCCATTCTCACAACTCTTATTCATCATAGTACTGGGGGAGCCAGCCCACAGCAATCAGACAACATAAAGAAATAAAAGGCATACAAATTGGTAAGGAAGAGGTAAAACTCTATTTGCAGATGACATGATACTATATATGGAAAACCCTAAAGACTCCACCAAAAAACTACCAAAACTGATAAATGAATTCACTAAAGTTGTAGGACACAGAAATCAATGTATAGAAATTGGTTGCATTTCCATACACCAAAAATGAAGCAGCAGAAAGAAAAATTAGGAAAACAATCCCATTTACAATTGTACCCCAAATAATAAGATACTTAGGAATAAACCTACGCAAAGAGGTGAAAGACCTGTACTCTAAAACTATAAAACACTGATGTAAGCAATTCAAGACAACACAAAGCAATGGACAGACATTACATGCTCATGGATTAGAAGAACAAATATTATTAAAATGTCTATACTACCCAAAGCAGTCTACACATTTAACTCAATCTCTACCAAAATACCGACAACATTTTTCACAGAACAAGAACAAACAATCTTAAAATTTGTATGGAACCACAGAAGACCCTGAATAGCCAAAACAACCTTGAGAAAGAAAACAAAAAACAAAAAAACTGAAGGTATCACATTTCTGCACTTCAAGTTATATTACAAAGCAATAGTAATTAAAACAGTATGGTACTGACATAAAAATAGACACAAAGATCAATGGAATGGAATAGAAAACCCAGAAAGAAACCCTTAATTACATGGTCAATTAATCTTCAACAAAACAGGAATGAATATCCAATGGGAAAAAGTCTCTACAACAAATGGTGTTGGAAAAACTGGACAGCTCCATGCAAAAGAACGAAACTGGACCACTTTCTTACATCATACACAAAAATAAATGGATTAAAGACTTAAATGTGAGACATGAAACCAAAAAAATCCATGAAGAGAGCACAGGCAGTAATTTCTCTGATATTAGCTGTGGCAATACTTTTCTAGATATTTCTCCAGAGGCAAGGGAAATAAAAGCAAAAATTAACTACTGGGACTACATCAAAACAAAAAGTTTCTGCACAGTGAAGGAGACAATCAACAAAACTACAAGACAACCCACAGAATGGGAGAAGATAATTGCAAATAATATATTTGATAAAGGGTTAGTATCCAAAATATATAAAGAACTGATACAACTCAACACCAAAAAAACCAAGTAATCAAATTTAAAAATAGACAGAAGACATGAACAGATATTTCTCCAAAGAAGATATATGGATGGACAACAGGCACATGAAAAGATACTCATCATCACTTTTCACCAGGGAAATGCAAATCAAAACTACAATGAGATATCATCTGACACCTGTCAGAATAGCTAAAATCAACAATACAAGAAACAGCAAGTGATGGTGTAGATATGGAAAAAAAAAGAACCTTCTTGCACTGCTGGTGAGAATGCAAACTGGTGCAGTTATTGTGGAAAACAGTACAGAAGTTCCCCCAAAAATTAAAAATAGTGCAACTCCAAAAATATAAGAACACTAATTCAAAGGATACATACACTCCTATGTTTATTGCACATTATTTACAAGAGCCAAACTGTGGAAACAGCCCAAGCATCTATCAGTAGATGAATGGATAAAGAAGATGTGGTATATGTGTATATATATATATTTTTTCTATATGTATATATATATAATAGAATATTATATATATATGTATGTATATATATAATAGAATATTATATATATGTATGTATATATATAATAGAATATTATATATATGTATGTATATATATAATAGAATATTATATATATGTATATATATAATAGAATATTATATATATGTATGTATATATATAATAGAATATTATATATATGTATATATATAATAGAATATTATATATATGTATATATATAATAGAATATTATATATATGTATGTATATAATAGAATATTATATATATGTATGTATATATATAATAGAATGTATTATATGTATATGTATATATATAATAGAATATGTATATATATAATAGAATATTATATGTATATATATAATAGAATATATGTATATATATGTATATACATATACATATATATACATATATACATATATATTATGTATATATGTGTATATATATATATGTATATATATAATAGAATATTACTCAGCCATTAAAAAGAATGAAATCTTGCCATGTGCAACAACATGGGTGGAGCTAGAGAGTATCATGCAACAACATGGATACAGCTAGAGAGTATTATGTTGAGCAAAACAAGCCAGCCAAAGACAAATTCCATATGATCTCACTCATATGTAAAATTTAAGAAACAGGAGAGGTTCAACATGGCAGAGAAGTTGGGGGACCCAAAGTTCTCTCGTCCCTCAAACACAGCAGTGTTGAGGCCAAAAGACTTTGAATTCCAAGGGTCTGGGCTGCAGAGTGACAGAGACTCTCCAGGGGCCCACGGGGACAACCTGGCTAGCATAGGTGCATGATTGAGAACTGGGAGAGATAAAACAGGCAGCATAGGCATAGAGGGGAAGAATTCTCTTCTGTGGAGAGATAAAGGGAAAAGAAAAAGAGACTGTGGAAGTGTGAGACTGTATCTGGACAAGAGAAAAACCATGGACCAGCACAGAGAAAGATCCAATCTCTAACTGCAAGGCTTTCTCTGAACTTGGGCCAGCTACCCTGTTCGCACACCTGGGGAGGAGGGGAGCCAACCCCGGGTTTGATAACTAGTTCAGAGGCGCAGTCTGCGTGAGAGAAAGCGATCCCCTCCCTGGAGTGCTATGGGAAGAAGGTATATAACCGTTCAAAGGACAAAAACTGCCTGCGCCCCTCAGCCAGAGGCCATATACCGGTGGTGTGGAGTGGCACTTCCCCGGAACTGGGGCACACAGAGCAGGACCCTTTAAGAAATCAGGGTTTAAATCCCAGCCGAGCACCAGGGAGGCGCAGGAGTCGGCAGAGCGGGACAAACTGCCACGTTCATGGCCACAGCACTGTGAGGATGAACTGAATGGAGTGGTTTGGGATACCTGATCCACGGAGGAGAGACTGGGGTGTCGCCTTTATTTTCCACATCACCAACAAGGTGGGGCTTCAGGGAATGGACAGCAGGCCCACAGTGGAGGCAAGACCCGCCTACACCAAACCACGCCCCTCCATGTCTGTATATCTATTGGAGCAGGATTGATGCCCTCCAACCAGACAGCCCCTCCTCCAGACCAGCACTGCCACCATTTCCAAGGCACCCAGCGTTTTTGCATTTCCTGATTTAATTTTTGGACGATTCTTATTATTTGTATGTGTGTATATACATATATATTTTTTCTTTTTTCCTTCCTTTTCTCCTTCTTCTTTCTTCCCTACTTCTAGTCTGGTTATTCTGGTTGTTCGTTTGTTTAAGCAGACATATTTGATCTATTCTCTTTATGCCTGTTTTATATCCCCTTCTTTATTTTCCTCTCTCTGGATTAAACTGTATAGTTTCTCTGCCTGGTCAATTTTCTTTTCTTTTCTTTCTCCTGCCCCTGTCATTTCTCTCTTTCTGTGGGATAAAGCCCCTTTTCCATCAACACTGCTCCCACCCCATTGTTTTCTTGGTGCTGGTGTTTTTGTTGTTTGTTGTTTGTTATTTGTTTGTTTTCTTTCCCAGGGCTACTTCAATGAATGAATCAAAGCACAACTGGTATAAGGTCCGAAACATCACTATGAATAGGGAGATAAAGCAACCAGAGTCATAATAACAGAGAACAAGTAACACCTCCTGAAGGTCCAGGCCCTGGATGGTGTATGACCCCTCTTTAATAGTGCTCACAGGTACAGGACACATAACAAGCTTTTAAAACCCATAAGGGACAGAAAACTAGCCAAAGTGCTGAAACAGAAGAATTCTCCTCAAAAGAAATTCCAGGAAGAAATGACAGCTAAAGAATTGATCAAAACAGATATAAACAATATAACTGAACAAGAATTTAGAATAATAGTGATAAAATTAATCGCTGGGATTGAAAAAAGCATAGATGACAGCAGAGAATCTATTGCTGCAGAGATCGAGGAACTAAAAAATAGTCATGATGAATTAAAAAATGTTGTAAATGAGGTGCAAAATAAACTAGAGGTGGTGACAGCAAGGACTGAAGAGGCAGAGGGGAGAATAAGTGAAATAGAAGATAAAATTTTGGGAAAAGATAAAGCTGAGAAAAAGAGAGATAAAAAAAATTCTAGACCACAAGGGGAGAATTAGAGAATAAAGTGATTCAATGCAACATAATAATATCCATATCGTTCCATATCTTCAGGAGTTCCAGAAGAAGAAGAGAGAGAGAAAGGGGTGGAAGGTGTATTTGAACAAATCATAGCTGAGAACTTCCACAATCTGGGGAAGGAAACAGATATTGAAATCCAGGAGGCACATAGAACTCCCTTAAGACGTAACAGGAATTGATCTTTTGCACAACATATAGTGAAACTGGCAAAATACAAAAATAGAGAATTCTGAAAGCAGCTAGGGACAAATGGGCCTTAACCTACAAGAGTAGATACATAAGGGTAGTAGCAGACCCATTTACTGAAACTTGGCAGGCCAGAAGGGAGTGGCAGGAAATATTCAATGTGCTCAATAGAAAAAAAATATACAGCCAAGAACCCTTTATCCAGCTAGGCTGTCATTCAGAATAGAGGGAGAGATAAAGTTTTTCCTAAACAAAAACTGAAGGAGTTCATCACCACTAAATAAACCCTACAAGAAATCCTAAGGGGGACTCCGTGAATGGAATGTTGCAAAGACCACAAAGTACCAGAGACACCACTACAAGCATGAAACCTACAGATAACACAATAACTCTAAATCCATATCTTTCAATAACACTGAATGTAAATGGACTAAATGCTCCAATCAAAAGACATAGGGTATCGGAATGGATAAAAGAAACAAGACCCATCTATTTGCTGTCTACAAGAGACCCATTTTAGATGTGAGGACACCTTCAGATAAAATGAGGGGATGAAGAACCATCTATCATGTTACTGGAAGTCAAAAGAAAGCTGGGGTAGCCATACTTATTTCAGACAAACTAGATTTCAAACTAAAGTCTGTAACTAGAGATGAAGAAGGGCATTATATCATAATTACAGGGTCTATCCATGAAGAAGAGTTAACAATTATAAATGTTTATGCACCCAATTTGAAAGAACCTAAATATATAAAACAATTAATCACAAACTTAAGCAATCTTATTGATAATATGGTAATTGCAGGGGACTTTAATACTCCACTTACAACAATGGACAGATCACCCAGGCAGAAGATCAATAAAGAAACAATGGCCCTGAATGATACACTGGACCAGATGGACTTGACAACATATTCAGAACTTTTCATCCTAAAGCAGCAGAATACACATTCTTCTCAAGTGCACATGGAACATTCTCCAAGATAGATCACATACTGGGTCAGAAAATAGCCCTCAATAAATGTAAAAAAATTGATTTCATACCATGCACATTTTCAGATCACAATGCTATGAAACTAGAAATCAACCACAGGAAAAAGTTTGGAAAACCTCCAAATGCATGGAGGTTAAAGAACATCCTACTAAAGAATGAATAGGTCAACCAGGCGATTAAAGAAGAAATTAAAAAATTTATGAAAACAAATGAAAATGAAAACATGACAGTCCAAACCCCTTGGGATGCAGCAAAGGCAGTCCTAAGAGGAAAATACATTGCAATCCAGGCCTATCTCAATAGACAAGAAAAATCCCCAATACAAAATCCAGCAGCACACCTAAAGGAACTAGAAATAGAACAGCAAAGAAATCCCAAGGCCAGCAGAAGAAGACAAATAAGATGAGAGCAGAAATAAACAATATAGAATCCAAACAACAACAACATCAACAACAACAAACAGTAGAACAGATCAATGAAACTAAGAGCTTTTTTTTTTGAAAAAATAAACAAAATTGATATCTCCCTAGCCAGACTTCTCAAAAAAGAAAAGAGAGAGGACTGAAATAGATAAAATCACAAATGAAAATGGCCTTATCACAACCAATCCCTCAGAATTATAGAAAATTATCAGAGAATACTATGAAAAATTATATGCCAAAAACCTGGAAGAAATGGACAAATTCCTAGACACCCACACACTACCAAAACTCAAATGGGAAGAAATAGAAAATTTGACCAGACCCATAACTAGTGAAGAAATTGAATCAGTTATCAAAAATCTCCCAACAAATAAGAGTCTTGGGTCAGATGGCTTCCCAGGGGAATTCTATCAGACATTTAAAACAGAGTTAATACTTATCCTTTGTAACCTGTTCCAAGAAATATAAAGGGAAGGAAAGCTTCCAGACCCATTCAATGAAGCCAGCATTACCTTGAGTCCCACACCAGACAGAGACCCCACTAAAAAGGAGAATTATAGGCCAATATCCCTGATGAACATGGATATAAAAATTCTCAACAAGGTACTAGCAAATCGAATTCCACAGTATACTACAAGAACTATTCATCATGATCAAGTGGCATTCATTCCTGGGCTGCAGGGCTGGTTCAATATTCGCAAATCAATCAATGTGATACATCACATTAATAGAAAAAAGGATAAGAACCATATGATACTGTCAATAGATGTAGAGAAAGCATTTGACAAAATACAGCATCCTCTCTTAATAAGAACCCTCAATAAAGTCAGGACAGAAGGAACATACCTAAACATCATAAAAGACATATATGAAAAGCCCACAGCTAATATCATCCTCCATGGGGAAAAACTGAGAGCTTTCCCCCCTGAGATAAGGAACACGACAGTGATGTCCACTCTCACCACTGGTGTTTAACATAGTGTTGGAAGTCCTAGCATCAGCAATCAGACAACAGAATGAAATAAACGCATCCAAGTTGACAAAGAAGTCAAACTTTCACTTTTTGTAGACGACATGATACTCTACATGGAAAACACAAAAGACTCCACCAAAAGGCTGCTAGAACTGATACATGAATTCAGCAAAGTCACAGGGTACAAAATCAATGTACAGAAATCAGTTGCATTTCTGCGCACCAATAATGAAGCAACAGAATGAGATATCAAGGAATTGATCCCATTTACAATTGCACCAAGAACCATAAAATACCTAGGAATAAACTTAACCAAAGATGTAAAAGATCATGCTAAAAACTATAAAAAAAAACTCATGAAGGAAACTGAAGAAGACACAAAGAAATGGAAAAATATTCCATGCTCAGGGATTGGAAGAATAAATATTGTTAAAATGTCAATACTATGAAAACCAATCTACACTTTCAATGGAATCCCAATCAAAATTGCACCGGCATTCTTCTCAGAGCTAGAACAAACAATTCTAAAATTTGTATGGAGCCAGATAAGTCCCCAAGTAGCCAAAGTAATATTGAAAAAGAAAAACAAAGTGGGAGGCATCACAATCCCAAACTTTAGCCTCTAATACAAAGCTGTAACCATCAAGACAGTATAGGATTGGCACAAAAACAGACACGTAGACAATTGGAATAGAATAGATAACCCAGAATTGGACCCACAAACATATGGCCAACTAATCTTTGACAAAGCAGGAAAGAGAATCTAATGGAAAAAAGAGAGTCTCTTTAGCAAATGGTGCTGGGAGAACTGGACAGCAACATGCAGAAGGATGAAACCAGACCACTTTCTTACACCATTCACAAAAATAGACTCAAAATGGATCAAGGACCTGAATGTGAGACAGGAAACCATCAAAACCCTAGAGGAGAAAGGAGGCAACACCTCTTTGACCTCAGTCGCAGCAATTTCTTGCTTGACACATCTCCAAAGGCTAGGGAATTAAAAGCAAAAATGAACTATGGGACCTCATGAAGCTAGAAAGCTTCTGCACTGCAAAGGAAACAAGCAACAAAACTAAAAGGCAACCAACGGAATGGGAGAAGATATTTGCAAATGACATATCAGATAAAGGGTTAGTATCAAAAATCTATAAAGAACTCACCAAACTCAACACCCGAAAAACAAATAATCCAGTGAAGAAATGGTGAGAAGACATGAATAGACACTTTTCCAAAGAAGATATCCAGATGGCCAACAGACACATGAAAAGATGCTCATCACTCATCATCAGGTGAATACAAATCAAAACCACACTGAGATACCACCTCACACCAGTCAGAGTGGCTGAAATTAACAACTCAGGAAACGACAGATGCTGGCAAGGATGTGGAAAAATGGGAACCCTTTTGCACTGTTGGTGGGAATGCAAACTGGCGCGGCCACTCTGGAAAACAGTGTGGAGTTTCCTCAAAAAATTAAAAATAGAACTACCCTATGACCCAGCAATAGCACTACTAAGAATTTATCCAAAGGATACAGGCATGCTGAGGCATAGGGGCACATGTACCGCAATGTTTATAGCAGCACTTTCAATAATAGCCAAATGATGGAAAGAGCCTAAATCAACTGATGAATGGATAAAGACGATGTGGTTTATATAGACAATGGAATACTTGGCAAAGAGAAAGAATGAAATCATGCCATTTGCAGCAACGTGGATGGAACTGGAAGGTATTATGCTAAGTGAAACAAGTCAGTCAGAGAAAGACAGATACCTATGTTTTCACTCATATGTGGATCTTGAGAAACTTAACAGAAGACCACGGGGGGAAGGGAAGGGGAAAAAAATAGTTACTAACAGAGACGGTGGGAGGCAAACCATAAAAGAGTCTTAAATACAGAGAACAAACTGAGGGTTGATGGAGGGTGGGGAGAGGGGAAAGTGGGTGATGGGCATTGAGGAGGGTACTTGTTGGATGAGCACTGGGTGTTGTATGTAGGCAATGCATCACGGGAATCTACTCTGAAGCCAAGAGCACACTGTATACACTGTATGTTAGCTAACTTGACAATAAATTATATTAAAAAAAATCAACAAAACAAATGAGCAAAGGACAAAATAAAAAGGGAGAGCGCGAGAGAGATAAACAAGGAAACAGACTCTGAGCTATAGAGAACAAACTGATGGCTACCAGAGGGGAGGAGGGGGCAGGGATGGGTAAAGTACGTGATGGGGATTAAAGAATACACTTATCATGACTAAAAAATGATAAAATGAAATAAAAAATAGGATATCTGTATTTAGTAAGGGCAAGTGATGTAACATAAAACTTGGGTGTGAGTTTGTGTGTACATGTGGCCCAGTACATTTCTTACTGCGGGTCATGGTCCAAACAAGTTTGAGAAGCTCTTCTGTAGACAACCCTCCTGTATTCCTCATCTCAGCTAGGATTCTGACCAAGGGTGCCGCAGAGGAAGGGAGTATCTCTGGGCTGCTGTTTAAATGCCGATTTGCAGTCATTCATCCGTAGGTATGTGATAAGACAACGGACATCCTCTTGGTTCCACGCGAGGTTACACCCAGATAGACCCATCTCCTCCTCACAAATTGCTACAAAGGATGTAAGGCTGGCCCAATTGTCCACCTGCTGAAACGAACCCTAGCTTGGACCTACAGACTTCGGTCCCTTAAAAGTCAAGGCTGCTAACTCAGGAAGCTTCCTTTTGAGTAGGAGCACATCTTGGGCAACCTGCCAGAATGTAACAGTTATGAGATTTCTGTTGTTCAGTGTTGTAAGGAAAAATTCGCTGCTTCTCCCTCCTCTGTACTCTCGGAAGACTCGCAGAATACTTCACTTCCGGTCCAGAAGTGTATGGGCTTTCTTCCCACACCAAGCAATTCTTAGATGCCAGCTGGGTGTCTTACAGTTTAACTCCGATCATGACACTAGGTACCTGCACCCCGCGGGTTAAGTGCTCAGACCCTCAAGCCGGCTCGGACTTCAGATGCCAATCACAAGTCCACGTGGCTACCTGTGCTTTTGACTGATTGGCTATAAATCGTTGGTTCCCACAACCCTGTCCTCAGGTTCAATCATTTGCCAGAGTGGCTCACAGAACTCAGGAAAACAGTTTACCTACTACTACCAGCTTGTTACAAAATGACACAATTTAGGAACAGCCAGACGGAAGATATGCACAGGGCCAGCCATGGGAGAAGCAGCCCAGAGCTTCCATGCCCTCCTTGAGTCACCACTCCCCCAGCACCTCCACATGTCCGACCACCTAGAAACTCTCCACACACTGTCCTTTTGGGCTGTAACGGAGGCTTCATTACATAGGCTTGACTGATTAAATCATTGGCCATTGGTGATTAACTGAACCCCCACCCCCTCCTCCCTTCCAGGACCAGGGCAGGTTGGGGAAGGTAGGACTAATCAGCTTCTAAAAGCAGGTTGGTTTCCCTGACAACCAGCACCCCTGCAAACCCCCCCTCGCCCCCCCCCCCCACGCCATCATCTGAGGGCTTTCAGAAAATCACCCCATTAACATAACCTCAGGTGTAGTTGAAGGGGGGAGGGTTATTCCGAATAAAAAAGACCTCCATTTCACCTTTATCACCCTGGACCTATTTCAGAAATGGGGAACAAAGACTAAATATTACAACAAAAGATGCCCTCACTTGGGAAATGATGAGGATTATAGGAACTAGATGCCAGGAATCTTGACAAAGACCAAAATATATATTTCTTATTATAGCACAATATCACAGGTGTTAAACATGTACATCAGAGATCACCACCCAAACTGCCCTCGGGTGTGAGGCAAGTAAAATAAATGTGACTACATACAGGTGGATAAAAGAAAAAATAGTCGTGGGGACACGGTGAGTTGGAAAATGTGTAATGTTCTAAAGGAGGCAGCCAGTCCTTAGCCGCAGTAATTATTGTCTGGGGGAATGTGACCCCAGGGGCTCCTGGGCGGCTCAGTCAGTAAAGCCTCCAACTCTTAATTTCAGCTCAGGTCGTGGTCTCATAGTTCGTGAGATCGAGCCTGGTGTTGTGCTCTGCACTGACAGTGTGGAACCTGCTTGGAATTCTCTTTCTCACTTTCTCTGCCCCTCCCTGCTTGTGCTTGCGTGCACATACTCTCTCTCAAAATAAGTAAATAAACTTAAAAAAATAAAATAGAAAGAAATGTGACTCCAGTGTTTTCAGTCCTCCCCAGTTGTCAAGGGACCCAGAAATCTGGGTTTTATGTAAAAGGACATATTTTAAAAAAATTTTTTTTCTTTTTTCCAACGTTTTTATTTATTTTTGGGACAGAGAGAGACAGAGCATGAACGGGGGAGGGGCAGAGAGAGAGGGAGACACAGAATCGGAAACAGGCTCCAGGCTCCGAGCCACCAGCCCAGAGCCCGACGCGGGGCTCGAACTCACGGACCGCGAGATCGTGACCTGGCTGAAGTCGGACGCTTAACCGACTGCGCCACCCAGGCGCCCCAAGGACATATTTTTAAATATAGGCAACATTCTTTAAAAAATTGAAGGATGTATTACAGCCTCCAAATTCCATAGGTTAGATCTCCAATGGTTCCTGGTTTGCTTCTTTTCTTTTAGATCAGACTTTTAACATTTTATTTTATTTTATCAAATCCTTTTCTTTAAATGAAATTTATATGGAAGTCCAGTAAATAAAACCACCACCACCACCAATGGTTGGGGGTGGGGCGAAGCTGGCCTCCACTGCCTTAGTCTTTCTAGCCCCGTTCTATGTATGACCTGCCAGTTCTAGAAAGTACAGATAACACAGATCTAAATGAGAAACCTATGGCTCTTTGAGCTAGAATTCTTTTTTTTTCTTTTTATTCACATTGGCAATTTGCCAGCCATTTTTATCGCTTCTTGAAGCCATCCTTATAATGTAATAGTAAGATTACATCATCAACTAGGGCGGGGGTGGGGTGCAGGTTATTTAAAATTTTTATATATGTTGGGGCTGGAGGAAACAATATAGATTGTTTCTGTGAGCAGAATTCAATTACTTAGGTACAAGTTATAAATGAAGATATCTAGGGGCGCCTGGGTGGCTCAGTCGGTTAAGTGTCCGACTTCAGCTCAGGTCACAATCTCGAGGTCTGTGAGTTCGAGCCCCGCGTCGGGCTCTGGGCTGATGGCTCAGAGCCTGGAGCCTGCTTCCGATTCTGTGTCTCCCTCTCTCTCTGCCCCTCCCCCGTTCATGCTCTGTCTCTCTCTGTCTCAAAAATAAATAAAACGTTAAAAAAAATTTAAAAAAATAAAATAAATGAAGATATCTAGACACAATCCTGTTGTAAGCCATCAATTTTTTTTTTTTTAATGTTTACTTATTTTTGAGAGAGAAACAGAGCGTGAGTGGGGGAGGCACAGAGAGAGAGGGAGACACAGAATTCAAACAGGCTCCAGGCTTTGAGCTGTCTGCACAGAGCCCAACGTGGGGCTCAAACTCACAAACCGTGAGATGATGACCTGAGCTGAAGTCGGACACTCAATCAACTGAGCCACCCAAGTGCCCAGTTGTAAGCTATTTTAAATTAGAATCAACACTATGAAAATCCATTCTGATACCACCATGTAGATTCAGAAAAACATTTAAAATTTGATATCTAAGTCAAAATCATATAAGCTAGCCCACAGGACAACCTAGAATTCCTTCTGGGTTTAAGCAGAGTATAGATAACAGGTCTACGTCTATGGAATCCAAAGCTGTTATTAGATCACTTAGGACTGGAAAAATAGGACTTTTCATAACTTTGAGCCCATGATTAAAAGACACGTTTTAAATCTCATTGTTAACTAGCTAGGAGGTGGGGACTACAACCCAGCTTTTTCTATTCTGAGGTTCCTCTATCGTGAGTTTTCTACACAGCCCCCATCCAAATAACACAAGATTTTAAAATCTCCATAAAAAAAATGTTTCAGGCATCTGATTCAAAATAGCTTTGACAAAAGCTGTAATGAGACTAGATACTTTGCTTCTAAACAGATTTTTTTAAGTTTATTTCTTTATTTTGAGAGAGAGAGTGAGGAGGAGGGGCAAAGAGAGGGAGAGCAAGAATCCTAAGTAGGCTCTGTGCTGTCAGCCTGACTCAGGGCTCGATCCCATGAACTGTGAGATCGTGACCTGAGCTGATGCTTAATCGACTGAGCCACCCAGGCACCCCTAAACAGATTTTGTTTTAAACAGATTTCCTGTATAACTTTTGTATAAAATCAGTTGACAGCCTTTGGGACAGGCAGACCAGACTACTAAATACTATGAAAAACGCATTGTAAAATGTGGGTTATTTGCTTGATACATTTCAAACGTTCCCACAAATCTCATCACTCCTCTGGCCTTCCTAACTTCTCTCCCATCCACTCAATAGGGCAGTAAGAATAAAAAGTGACCCACATAGAAATACTGTTTATATCTACCCTTCTACTAGATATCCCACAGTATTTATCACAGAACTTTCATCCTTCCCTGAGCACAGATTCCCTCAAAAACAAAACAAAACAAAACAAAACAAAACCAGAAATAATCCGTCGATATTTTCTCTTCCATTTCTTGCCTCCTGCCCACAATTCTCTTTCTGTTAAGTTCTGCTGAACTCTTGACCTTGGGCAAAGATGCAGCTTGGCATGAATATTTGAAAGTGACTTTTGGTGATTTAGCTGCTAAATGTGTATGATAGAAACCCAGCTTACCTTGGAGGCTCTCAGGGTTTTTCACTCACCGTGCCAGAAAGCAGACCAGTCTGGGGAAAGCCAGCTAATGTCTCCCAGCTGTGCGGAGGAGGTGTGAACAGCTCTGTCAGAAGCTTTGCCTCTTTCTCTTGTTTTCCAGACGGTACCTTATACTCAAACCATCACTTCTCATTTGCCATTTGGACAACGGTGATGAAACCTCTGCCTTATTGCCCACGGAGAAGCCAAGTGGGGAGTCTGGAGCTGATCTTGTGGTTCCTCTGGACAAAAGAAGTTTTGAGCTCAGGCCTGGTGCCCGAAGTACAAAGAAGGCTGACAGAAAATATATATTCACGGTTTTGACCTAAAGGTTGCTGGTCGACCAATAGGTAATAAGAGGAGAAATGGTCTTTTCTCAAGTTGCAGGTCTTTCCGGGTGAGAAAATTAAATGCCATCACTTAGCCCTGGGAGCGATCCAGCATTTCTTGGTAAATATCCAGAGCGTGTTTGTTAGAACGTTGGGGCTGTCGTATGTTCAAAGCTGTTAGAAGAAGTGACAGAAGGGGCGCCTGGGTGGCGCAGTCGGTTAAGCGTCCGACTTCAACCAGGTCACGATCTCACGGTCCGTGAGTTCGAGCCCCGCGTCGGGCTCTGGGCTGGTGGCTCGGAGCCTGGAGCCTGTTTCCGATTCTGTGTCTCCCTCTCTCTCTGCCCCTCCCCCGTTCATGCTCTGTCTCTCTCTGTCCCAAAAATAAATAAACGTTGAAAAAAAAAAATTAAAAAAAAAAAAAAAGAAGAAGTGACAGAAACATAGGGAACAGTACCTCGGAAATAAATATTAAATTTTAGCTATGGGGCAATCACTCTCAACCTTAACGCTTTATCAAAAAGCAGATATTGAATGACTGCATTTGCTCAGAACTGTTTGTGGCAGAACCCTTCACTTCCTCCAGGGAGCCATTCCCCCCCACCTCTTCTTTCCTATAGCAACACCCTCCTGTCATGGTAGAGGCTGAAGTTTTGGGAACTTGCCTTCCTAGCCTCCCTTGTAAGCACTTAGTGCCATATTGTGACCCATGAGTTATAAGAAATCTTGTGACTTTCAAGAAATATTTTTCCCATGATTAAAAATGATAAGGACATGGCTACCTGGGTGGCTCAGTCATTAAGCATCCAACCCTTGATTTCAGAATAGGTCATGATCTCACGGTTTGTGGGTTCCAGCCCTGCATTAGGCTCTGTGCTGACAGTGTGGAGCTTGTTTGGGATTCTCTCTCTCCCTCTCTCTCTGCCCGCCCCTCCCTCCCTCATGCACATGCTCACTCTCTCTCTTTCTCTCAAAAATAAACGTTAAAAAATGGTTTAAAAATGATAAGGATAAAAAAGCCCTTTTCTTTTTTAATCTTTTGACACTAGAATGAAGCTTCGTGAGAATAGGGACTTTGTCTATTTTGCTTATGGCTATGTTCCTATGCTCACAACAAGGCCTGGTCCTTAGTCCCTCACCATATTTACTTCCTGACTGAATGAGGGAATAAATGCAAATATTTGTTAGAGAATGTGATGTTTAGAACTACAGCAACCATTTTGTAACCTTGAAGCAACAACCTTTATGAAAATAGCCGACACCCTAAGGATCTCACCACGGAAGTACCTTGGTATCACTGAGCTACAAAGACAGTCTTGTGGCAAGTTACCTCTGAATTTCTTTTAATATTCAACAAAATCCTCTATTTTTAAAACTACTTTTAGGGGCGCCTGGGTGGCGCAGTCGGTTAAGCGTCCGACTTCAGCCAGGTCACGATCTCGCGGTCCGTGAGTTCGAGCCCCGCGTCGGGCTCCGGGCTGATGGCTCGGAGCCTGGAGCCTGTTTCCGATTCTGTGTCTCCCTCTCTCTGCCCCTCCCCCGTTCATGCTCTGTCTCTCTCTCTGTCCCAAAAATAAATAAAAAACGTTGGAAAAAAAAAATTTAAAAATAAAAAAAATAAATAAATAAAACTACTTTTCATTGGTTAATTCATTCAATAAATATTTCCTGAGTGCCCAATCTGTGCCAGACTTCATTCTAAGCTCTGGGGAGACAGCAGTGGATAAAACAAAGCCTTTGTCTTCATTTTAGTGGAGAGAGTCAGCCAATGAACAAATTCACAAGTTTTCGTGAATTTCATGCATTTCGTATGGTAATTAGCAGTGTGGAGAAAAATAAAGCCACATTAGGAGGGATGGGAAATGCTGAGCTGGGAGGAATTTTTACTGCTCCTTTACCTAGGATGGTCAGGGAAGACCTTACTGGAAAAGTGACATTTAAGCAGGAATGGACGAAATGAGGAAGGGAGTCCTGCCATTATCTGGAGTTGGAGGAGCATTCTGTTCAGAGGAAAGAGAAATGCAGAGGCCTGGAGGTGAGATCTTGCTTGTGTTTTAAGAACAGCAAGTAGACCTGTGTGATTAGACCAGAATGACAGAGGAGCTTAGTAGGAAGGAAGCTCAGAGAAGTAGTGGGCTGCCTGGTTAGAAGAGCCTGATAGGTGATAGCAAGGACTTTGGCTCCACCCTGCATGAGATGGGAAGCCACTGGGGTGAAGGGAGGTTTAAGCGGAAGAGTGACTTAATGGGACATATTTTAAAAGGATCCACTGTTTGGGGTAGGGATGGAAACAGAGAACCATTTAAGAGGACCTTGGAGTAATCCAGGCAGGATAATCCACCGGATTAAAAAAACAACAACAAAAAAAAGGGGGCGCCTGGGTGGCTCAGTCGGTTGAGCTTCCGATTTCGGCTCAGGTCATGATCTCACACTCAGTGAGTTTGAGCCCCGCGTCGGGCTTTGTGCTGACCACTCAGAGCCTGGAGCCTGTTTCAGATTCTGTGTCTCCCTCTCTCTCTGAACCTCCCCCATTCATGCTCTGTCTCTCTTTATCTCAAAAATAAATAAACGTTAAAAAAAATTTTTTTAAATACCAGATCACATTAGTTTGAGTTCCAGTTTGCTTGAGCTCAGGAAATGCAGATGCTGATTGTATTTCCTTCCCCCAAGGAATACCTGAGAAATGTCCATATATTCCAAATGGTGGTCATTTGTCATTTCAACTAACTGGCTTGCTCTGGACCACGAGCCAAGGTCCACCCTATCGCTGTTCTCGCCAGTTTTAGGCCAGCTTCTTGCAGGCATCTGTGCTCCCCCGGACCACTGCATTTTTATTTAATTCATTTTTTTTTAATGGTTATTTTTGAGACAGTAGAGACAGAGCATGAGCAGGGGAGGGGCAGAGAAAGAGGGAGACACACAGAGAGGGAGACACAGAATCAGAAGCAGGCTCCAGGTTCTGAGTTGTTAATACAGAGCCTGACACAGGGCTTGAATTCACAAGCTGGGAGATCATGACCCGAGCTGAAGTCGGACGCTTAACCAACTGAGCCACCCAGGAGCCCCAGGACCACTGTATTTTTAGTAAAGACATCGCCATCACTTTTAATGAGAATTTTCTGAGGTCTTGAGGATAATGTTGTGAGAATCCAGTGAAGAATGGCTATTTGATTCTATCAGTCCTCAGAGTCTTCAGGTCCAAACTTTCCTACTTTGTTTCTCTGTTAGGTTCCTCTTTTTTTTTTTTAAACATTTATTTATTATAGAGAGAAAGAGAGCATGATCATAGGAGGGGCAGAGAGAGGGGGAGACAGAATCTGAAGCAGGCTCCAGGCTCTGAGCAGGCTGTCAGCACAGAGCCCAACACGGGGCTTGAACCCACAAACTGCAAGATCATGACCTGAGCCGAAGTCAGACACTCAACCAACCGACCGAACCACCCAGGTGCCCCAATTAGGTTCCTCTTTGTTTATGTCTTTGCTTCGCTTAAATCCAGTAGTCATGGTCACATGACCGTGTTAAAGGGACAAGTTTAGTTAACACAAAGTGAGGATCTGAAACACATTTACCATACCCAGTATGGTAGTTATATTTGTTTCCCGTGGCTGCTGTAACAAATTACTACAAACTTGGTAATTTAAAACAACAGAAATGTATTCTCTTACAGTTCTGGAGGCCAGAAGTCCAAAATCAGTATCACTGAGCAGAAAGCAAGGTGTCAGCAGGGCATCACTCCCTCCGGAGGCTCTGGGAAAGGTTGTTTCTTGCCTCTTCAGCTTCTGGTTGCTGCCTGCATTTCTGGACTTGAGATTGTATTACTCTGATCTCTGCCTCCATGGTCACATTAAAACCTCCTGACCTCTATCAGGTATCTCCCAGTCTCGATGATTTTGAGCCCAGTTTTGATGTATGTATTCCTTTTCCATGCCACCAAGCAATTCTCTGATACTAGAGTGCTGTCCAGTTCAACTCAATTCTGATACTGTCTACCTGGAGGGAGCATCAGATCCCACAGGTTAAGGATTCAGTCCTACAAAACTTCCATCCCTGCCCCCGCCTCCCACTTCAGATGCTGATTTTAAGTCCGGTTGTCACCTGTGCTTCTGACTGACTCAAACTGATTAATTTGCTAGAGCAGCTCACCGAACGCAGAGAAATATTTTACTCACCAGATCACCTGTGTATTATAAAAGGCTAGAACGCAGGAACAGTCAGACGGAAGAGACACCTAGGGCAAGGCATGTGCGAAGAGGCATGTGACTTCCATGTTCTCTCTGAGCACATTCCCAGAGTCTCCGAGTGTTCACCAACCCAGAAGCTCTTCAAACAGAGTCCTTTTAGGTTATTAGGGAAGCTTCATTACAAACACATGATCGTCGGTATAACTCATTGGCTTCTTTTGATCAAAGTCAATCTCCGGCTTCTTTTGATCGAAGTCAATCTCCAGCTCCTCTGCCCTCCCTGGAAATTGGGAACTTTCAATCCCATCCCTCGGATCACCAGCCTCGAATCCTCAGGTTACCTAAGGGCCTTCCGGAAGTCAACTCGTTAACATAACAAAAGACACATTTATTGCTCTCTTCACAGGGAATTACTAGGGTTTTGGAGCTCCCTGTCAGGAATGAGATGAAAACCAAATATAAATATCTTATTATAAATCACAATGTCACAGCCTCTCCTATACAGACACACATTGTGTCATTTAGGGTCCACCTGGAAAATACAGGATAATGTGCACATCTCAAGAGCCTTAGCTTAATTACATCTGCAAAGGCCCTTTTAACGATTATTCATTGAGAGACAGAGAGAGAGAGACAGAGCATGAGCGGGGGAAGGGGCAGAGAGAGAGGGAGACACAGAATCCGAAGCAAGCTCCAGGCTCTGAGCTGTCAGCCCAGAGCCCAACGTGGGGCTCAAACCCACCAACCGCGAGATCATGCCCTGAGCCGAAGTTGGATGCTCAACCGACTGAGCCACCCAGGCGCCGCCCCCCTCCGTCTTTTTATTATTAACAGCTTCATTGAGATATAACTGGATATACTTCATACACCATAAAATTCACTAATTTAACATATATATTTTACTGTTTTCTAGTATATTCAGAGTTTGGCAATTATTGCCACTAATTTTAGAACGTTTTGCCACACCTAAAAGAAACCCTGTACCCGTTAGCAGATACTCCCAATTTCTTTCCTTCTACTTCAGTGTCTGGCAATAACTAATCTACTTTCTGTGCTCTGCACATTTCATATAAATGAGATCACACGCTATGTGGTGTTTTGTGCCTGGACTCTTTAGCATGATGTCTTTAAGGCTCATCTGTGTTGTAGCAAAAGCATGTGTACTTCATTCCTTTTGTGGATGAAGAATATCCTACTGTACCCATATACCATGTACACTCTATCTGTTCATCAGTTAGCGGACATTTGTTAATAGACATTTTTGATTATTATGAATAAATGCCGCTGTGAACCTTGTGTACAAAATTTTATGTAGACATAGGTTTTCAATTCCGAGTCATTCGGTCTTAGAACTACATGTGGACCATGAATAGTCGAGCCTAGTCCCTTTCCAAAATCTTTCCTCAAGTTTGGGGCGATGAGGTTACACACCTGTAGTAGTTTTCCATAATTGTTGTAGCGAATAACCACACTGGGCTCAAAACAACACAAATTATCATCTTAAAGTTCTGGAGGTTAGAAATCTAAAACAGATCTCCCTGGGCTAAAGTCAAGGTGTTCTAGGTTCTAGAGGGGATGATCAGTTTCATCTTCAAAGCCATCTGTCTTTGTCACAATGCATCACTCATTATAGCTCTTTCTTCTGCCTCCTTCCCCCATGTTTAAAGGATGCCCCTGGTTACACCAGGCCCACCTGGATAATTCAGGTAATCTCCTTATTTTAAGGTCAGCTGATTAGCGACCTTAATTCCAAATGTAACCTTGATTCCTCCTTACCATGTGACATAGCATATGCACAGATATTGACACATCTTGCCACTTTCCAGGGGCATTATTCTGCCTACCACAGTATCTTTTGAGCTATCTTGGAGTCTCTGCTAGCAGTCCTTTGGAAACAACTTTTTATTTATTTAAAAACAATTTTTTTTACATTTATTTATCTATTTTTTTGAGAGACAGAGCACAAGTGGGGGAGGGGCAGAAGGAGTCACAGAACCCGAAGCAGGCTCCAGGCTCTGAGCTGTCAGCACAGAGCCTGAGGTGGGGTTGGAATCACAAACTGTGAGATCATGACCTGAGCCAAAGTCAGACACTTAACAGACTGAGCCACCCAGGTGCCCCAGGAAACAACTATTTTAACACACACACACACACACACACAGCAATAAAGTATAGATACAAGGAAGTCTAAATCGATACCTAAAAAAAACAAAAAAAAAAAACAAAAAACCCAACCTATTTGGTGAGGTTGCAAAATGTATAACTACCTTGGAAGATAGTGTGGCAGCTTCTTAAAACATTAAGTATGCTCTTACCAGATGCTCCAGCAATCGCAGCTCCTTAGTACTTACCCAAATGAACTGAAAACTTACAACAACACACATAAATTTTTCATAATTGCCACAACATGAAAGCAATGAGAAGAGGGTAAACAAACTGTGGTACATCTAGACAATGGAGTATTATTATTCAGTGATAAAAGAAATGAGCTAACAAAAAATTAAAATGATAAATTAGAAAGAAGCCAATCTGAAAAGGTTACATATTATTGAATGATACTGACTGGATGACATTCTTTAAAAGGCAAAGATATGGAGATGGTAAGAAGATGGGTGGTTACCAAGAGTTTGGAGGGAGAGAGTGAGAGGTGAACTGAACAGGTGAGGCACAGGGAATGTGGGGGACAGTAAAACTCTTCCCTATGATACAATGATGGTAGGAACATGTCATTTTCCATTCGTCAAAATCCATAGAATGTACAATGGAAAGAGTGAACCTGATGTGAACCAACTTTAGTTAATAATAATGTATTACTGTTGGCTCATCAATTGTGACAAAGGTACCACAATAATGCAAGATGTTAGCAACAGGGTGAACTGCTAACATCTGGAGTGAGCAGGGTATATGGAAACTGCCCTTTATACATAATTTGTCTACAAATCTAAAGCTTCTCTAAAATGATTTTTATTAATAATAACTAATACATTTATTAATATAATGGATTTATTAATTATTTAAAATTCCATCTACAGAGATGCATTCTGACCACCACAAGGGCAGGGTTTCACATTATTTCCTAGAGAAGTGTAGCTCCTTGTTATCTGCCCTTCCTTAATGCCTGGATTTCAGAAATCTTTGTCTCGTGTGTACAACTACAAGTTCATTGGAACAGTCTCAAAAAAAGAGGTCAATTAGCTTCAAAAGTCAATTTTCGTCTCTACCTCATAAATGACAGCACTTTTAAATGACAGATTTTACAGAATCAACTCATTAGAATTTCAAACTTTTGTGGGGTCCGGTTCCCACTGCCGTCGCTCTGTGACACCTACAATATGGGTGAGAAATCCAACAGGTTTCTATGTTTAGTAGCTACTTACGTTGGCTGAAATTCAGAGGAATTTCATTTCAGATAGCAGCTATTGTACACTTAATCTCAAAGTAAGCTATTTTTGCACTTTTTAAGTCATCTTCAGACCCCTCAGGGGTTTGTTCTTTTAGAAAAGAAAAGAAGTCTCCACCAGTGAACACTGAAATAGACATCTGAGCATTGCCATCACTTCCTGTTTTTCAGTGAGGATTTCTGGCAGGTCAAACTTGTTCATCATTAACACTTCTGTTCAAGAATTATGAAAATTCAAGTCAATCACCAAGAAAGTGAGTTTCCTTAAGTCTTGGGCAAGATACTTGGCTGGGAATGGGGATATGATCTTTGAGAAGGTAAAAAAAAAAAAAAAAAAGAATTTACAATTAGTGAAATTCAAAAACTGCTCAATTTGCTCATTTTTCTAATATTAAGCAGGCAGCAACTAGGTATCTAGTAAATTTCTGTCAAGAACTGTGAAGTGTCTGTGATTTTATCCTATTCAAGCTAATGAGCCTGTCACAATTTCATGCAGGCTGAGAGACAATATAAGACTTCTGGGTCAGAGACAAAGGACTTGTCTCAGATTTGACTAACTGGTTGTTTTGTTTGTTTCTTTGTTTGCTTTTGGCTTTTGGTTTTTGATTTCTTCCAATTCTTTGACCTCAATGCATTGCTAGTTTACAGGTGACAGATTCAAACAGCATTAGCAAGGCTGAAGCATTCCATTTTATTACGCAGCACGACAGAACGTTTGTGAGCCCACCATTGTAGCTGCCATCATGCTTCTACATCACTGGTGTTCTTGACATACAGGAAGAGTGAATTCTCGAGGAAAGTCCAATCTTTCTAAAGGCACATATTTGCCTTGGAATATAATAATGAAGAACGTTATTACATGGCGGCATTTGTCACTACAGCTGGTTAATTTACATCAGCCCTTGAACGGAACGATCCTCTAAAGTTTGACAAGTCTGACTCCACAAGGATAGGAGGCACTATAGTGTCCAGTGGGCAGGGCACTGAGCCACAACATTGCCTTCCCAGTCCCTGTGGACTGGTGGGAATAAGCTCTACCCAGCCCTAACACTCCCTTCTGCCTCCAATACCAGGATTACACTAAATGAGGAGTCAGTGAAGAGAGGCCTTTCGTTGGGAACAGCCTAGGGAAAGAAAGGATGCAGTTTGTTTCCCATTCACAGGAAACTCATCTTCAGGCTGGAGTGCCTTGCGATACCTGGTTCATACAGCATATTGGGAGGCCCATTATTACCAGCCAAGTTCACACTTGATGAACACCAAGTTCGTCCAGTCAAAATTATTCCAAACTTAAGTAGGTCAAACAGAGCTGAGTCTGGAAGTTCCTGTAGATCCTTACTGGTGAAACATACCCCCAAGGTAAGTGTTGTTCCACAGGAGCAGTATCTGAATTTAAAGAAGTCACATTACGACACAGTTATGACATTGCAGAGATGATGATGATGATGATGATGGCAATTGGAGGAAAACTCTGGTGATTTAAATTTATATAGCTCATGTGCCTTGATATTATGGATATTAAACAGTATAAATTCTTGGGTTTTATTTTAAGACCATCAATGTGCCATAGGTTTTTCAATCCATCAATCAACATTTTTGTTGTCATAAAACTCATAAAAGAAGTCATAAACTCATAAAATATTGTGTTTGTAATCTCTAGTGAAATTAAAGTATTTTTCTCCAAAAAATTTATAAATTTCTTCACTGTCCATATACTTAACTTTGGAATCATGATCTAGGCCTATAATAGATTCTTGAAACTTTTCTGCAGATACTTTGTGGTTCTTTGTTTTGTCTTATGCTTTTTGTTTTGAGGCCGTTATAGAGTCACAGGAAGTTGCAAAAATAGCACAGAGAGTCCTGGGTAGTCTTTACCCAGCTTCTCCCAATGGCAATATCTTACATAACAATATACTATAAAACCAAGAAATGACACTGGGACATTACAGTATAAAACTGAGCAAGTCCTCAGATTTCGCCGGTTTTTACATGCATTCATTACCATGTTTCTGTATGTGTTTGTATTTGTGTATGTGTGTGTTATTGTAAAATGTTACCTTATGTATTGATTCATAAATTCACGGCCACAATCAAGACACAGAACTCTTCCATCAGCACGAAGGAACTCCCTTGTGCTACCCCTCACCCAGCCTCTATCCCTCTATCCCCAGTAAGATCTTAGAGTGTTATTTACTATTCCCACTGTCTTAGACTGATCTAAGTGTAGGTCTTCTTCCAGAAAAATTCAAACTATAAATACGGTTTGAAGGCTCCCACTTAGTGGGGGTAGGGTAATCTTTGACTTACATTAACCAGCTACTTTCTATCCAGGTTAATACTTTTCTTTTCTTTATTTATTTAACTTTAATTTATTGAGAGAGAGAGAGAGAGAGAGAGAGAGAGAGAGAGAACACAAGAGGGGGAGAGGAAGAGCGAGAGGGAAACACAGAATCCAAAGCAGGCTCCAGGCTCTGAGCTGTCAGCACAGAGCCTGATGCAGGGCTCGAATCCATGAACTGTGAGATCATGACCTGAGCTGAAATTGGGTGCTTAACCCACTGAGCCAGCTAGGTGCCCTTATCTAGGATAATACTTAACTCAAAATTTTGATTTTGCATTGCTTTTAATTAATGATGCAAGAGGTGGAGAAATTCTTACCTTTTAAATAGTACATACCAAGTAATTTCCTCAAAAGAAGAGAACTATCTTTGGAAAAATACATCAAGAAGTGCCAAGGGCAGAAGGTGAGCCTTTGGAGAGTACGTGTGTTGAGGCCAGAACTCCTGAGGAAGGGAAGAATTCATCTATGAGACAAGGGCAGGAGTTTGTTGTTTTGTTTTGCATCTCAAAGGGAAAGCGAAGTGAGTGAATAGGACATTCTTGAGAGTGTGGATACTTAGAATTCCTTTTAAGATGATTTATACCAGGGGGCGCCTGGGTGGCACTGTCGGTTAAGCTCCAACTTGTCTCAGGTCATGATCTCACGGTCCATGAGTTCGAGCCCCGCATCAGGCTCTGTGCTGACAGCTCAGAGCCTGGAGCCTGTTTCAGATTCTGTGTCTCCCTCTCTCTCTGCCCCTCCCTGCTTTTGCTCTGTCTCTGTCTCCCTCAAAAATAAATAAAGATTTAAAAAGAATCTAATAAAAAAAAGATGATTTATACCATTGGGGCACGTGGGTGGTTCAGTCAGTTGAGCATCCAACTCTTGATTTTAGCTCAGGTCATGATCTCATGGTTCATGAAACTGAGCCCCACTTTGGGGGTGCTGTTAGCGCCATGCCTGCTTGGGTTTCTCTCTCTTCTCTCTCTCTGCCCCTCCTCCTACTCATGCGTGCACTCTCTCTCAAAATAAATAAACTTAAAAAAAGATGATTTATACTGTCGTACTGTGAGCCTCTCTTTCGTCTTAGCCCAGAGTGCTTCAGAAAAATCTGTTAGACTCATGTTCTTTCATTTTTTCATGTATTCATTTATTCATCCATTCACTCACCAAATTGTAACTGAGCACCTTTTATGTTCATGGCATATCCAAGGCTTTGAAGTTACATCAGCAAACATGCCCAAGTCCATTATCTCACCTAGCTTACATTCTAGTTGGAGAGAGAGACAATAATAAGATTAATACATTTGCAACATGTCAGCTACTATGGAATATCGTGAGGAACAAGAAAGCAGGGCATTGGGGCAGAAAGAGAGAGGGGTGTGAGTTAGTTTAGACAGGGTAGTCAAAGGTGGTGATGTTTTAGCAGTGACCCAAATGAAGTGAGGGTGTAATGTATACAGGTACCTGGGAGAACAGTGTTCCAGGCAGAGGGAACAGCAAATGAGATAGAAGTTGGCTTGGTGTGTTTAAGAAACAGAAAATATGGGGCAACTGGGTGGCTCTGTTGGTTACATGTCTGACTTTGGCTCAGGTCATGATCTCCTGGTTCATGAGTTGAAACCCCACATCAGGCTGTCTGCTATCGGCATGGAGCCTGCTTTGGGTCCTCCGTCCCCCTCTTTCTCTGTCCCTCCCCTGCTAGTGTGCTCTCTCTCTCTCTCTAAAAAATGAATAAACATTAAAAAAAAGAAATAGAAAATAGACCAGTGTGCCTTGAGATTAGTGAAAAACAGGGAGTTTCAGGAAATGATGTGTATGATTGCTGTGGAAACTAAGAAAGGACAATTCCACATAGCAAAATGAATATTCCTTTAAAAAATTTTTTTTCAAATTTTTATTTATTTTGGGGAGACAGAGAGACAGAGTGCAAGCAGGGGAGTTACAGAGAGAGAGGGAGACACAGAATCCGAAGCAGGCTCCAGGCTCTGAGCTGTCAGCACAGAGCCCAACGCGGGGCTCGAACCTACAAAGCACAGGATCATGACCCGGGCTGAAGTCAGATGCTTAACCGACTGAGCCACCCAGGTGCCCCGCCACGTAGCAAAATGAATAGAACAGAAGAAACTTCTAGAACCCAGACGCCTGACAATTGTGCCACCTCTGAGAATACAAGCCATCACCTCCTTATCCCAGAAAACTTAGGTACTACTTTGGACTTAGGAAAACAAGAGAATTGGCAGGAGTCGAAGACATTGTCTCAATTTGGAAGGGCAAGGAGTCCCTGACATAGAGTTTCCTCTGGCAGAACTCTTTAGAAGTACTTGAACTTTCATCAGAATTTTCATTTTTGGTCATCATAGCTTTTCAAGAAGCTGTTGCATCACTACAGTGTTCCATTCATTCTTTAGTAAAACTCACTAAATTCTGATAATAAAATCACGCAGATGTAAATAGCATGAGAGTATCACCTTGGTCTGTCTTGCTCTACACTTTTCAATCTCTGCGAAAGTGCCCGGTACATAATAGTGCACATATGTATCCTTAAAGAAGTTAACAGTACATATATGTCCCCTTAAATAAGTTAATTAATTAATTTATTTAAAATGTTGATGCTGATGATTTTTCTCCAGGCAGAAGGTAAACAGTACACAGCCCATTCTATCATCTTGGCTTCCCAGGTAGAACACTTTTATGAAAAAATATGATTTGATCACAGAACATCTGTAATAGCCTCCAATATTTGCAAGTAATAAGAGTTTAATTTAGATAGCCGGTGTTCTCATCCAGATTTTGTGACATATTTTATTACTGTGAAGTATCAGTCTGAATAGTGTCAATCTAAACTGAAAATATGCCAGATTTATTAGCACCAGCATTAACAGACTTTTTAATTAAGTTGCTGAGTCTGTCAATAATATAGTTAACTGTCGTTTCTGGAAAGAGTTGTGTAATTATTTCTTCTTTATAGAACTTTTATCCTATATGGGTGTGAAGTAGGGCAAAGTTTCAGCAAATGTGCAAGAATCTAAGCACAATTTCACGACGTGTTGTTTTAATGCTGTAAAAATAAAAATGTTTGAATTTGTTCCGCAAAACATAAGTCTTGCTTGTCAGGCTTATGCTTAATGTACTATTGCTTAAATGTACTATTGAATCAGTCAAATTTTCTTTTTTTTAAATAGGTACACAGGTTGATCGTCTGGAATCCTGGTTCCCGGATAGGCAGCTGGTCGCATCTGGTAGTGCAAATTACATTTCTTATGCTTTTTTAATACTTGTAAAGACTTCTACCTCTACTCTCTCATTATATTAGAAAGGTTCTCTGTCTTTGTGCCAAGCATACAATACAAAAGAGGACTTACATTCATAAAAACTGAACAACTGAATAAGATGTGATATTCTAGACTTATTGCAGAATCTAGATACCCTATCCAAAAGCAGAATCTTCATTTTCCACCCGGAAAGGGATAGTACTTAAAAGATTCCTATTACTTACATGTTGGGGCCAGATAGTCCGAATGACAATATTGCCCTAAGATGTGCCGCCATTCACATTCATTCATTTGTCTGTAAATATTTTGTTCTGTGCCAAACCGAAACAGGTTGGGTGTTAGAAATGTTGTCGTCCGTGCGGAATGACTTGTTTCAAATTTTCAAGTCTAAAGTTCCATTTGTTCTGGGACACCTGGGTGGCTCAGTCTGTTAATCACCTGATTCTTGATCTCGCCTCAGGTCACCATCTTGCAGTTTGTGGGATCGAACTCTCCATCAGGCTGTGCGCTGACAGAGTGAAGTGTGCTTGGGATTCTCTGAGTCCCCCTCTCTCTGCCACTCTTGTGCATTCTCCCTCTCTTTCTGAAAAGAAAGAAACTCAAAAAAAGTAAAGTTAGATTTATTCTAGCTCATGTAGCCTCAGCAGTTGTTTTTATATATCCTTCATCGATGATTATTTCATATATCAACTTCATGTTTTGTATCCAACCCTTGTGTGAAGGTCTGGATTCCTTTAAAGAGAAAAACCACACGCGGTTTTTGAAAGGAGTATGTCTCTTCTAAGAAGACACACCTCCATTTTAGTTTCTAATCCCTCCTCATTTTAACTTCTGCCAAGGAGTCAATTTAGCCCTTGGGGTAGGTTGATTGTGAAAATGTTTCCATTGTATTTAAACCTGCTCTTTGCTCTGTGACTTTGCACTTCCTTTCATTTAAAGGGTGGATTCTATTTCCCCACCCCTTGAAGCTGGGATGAACTTGTTTTGGCCAACAGAACCCAGCGAAACCGAGCCTCAGACTTACAGACTTCTGCTCTATCCCGGACCCCTCACCGTGCGAATAGCCTACACTAGTCTGCTGGTCAGTGATCAGATTCCTCCCACTCAAGGACATCCTGGAACTGCCCACCAGCCAGCTAACTGCAGATACATAAGCAAGCACCTCTGTGATCAGCTGAACCCCGAGCAGAGTACCAGAAGCACTCAGCCAGCCCATGGATTTGTGAATAGAGTAAGTGTTTATTCTTACATGCCACTGAGGTTGGCGGTTACTCGTTACTCAGTATTATAATGGCAGCAGATAACTAATACAGCTCTTAATGTTATCTTTGTTCAAACAGCTGCAAAGATTCTTGGAAGGCAATGCTCAGCAAGCAACTTGTATTGAGTTCTATGTGCCTAACATCATTTCTAGCCCATAGTAGGGGCTCTGGAAATCGTTGTTTACTGAGTTTACTCAGTTGTTTACTCAGTAAAAAAAGTTTACAGTTGTAAACTCAGTAAACAACAATTTCCATATATATATATATATATACACACACATATATGTATATATACATATATTCTTTCTTTAAAAGATTTTATTTTTAAGTAATCTCTACACCCAACGTGTAGGGCTCAAACTCACAACCCTGAGATCAAGAGTTACACTCTCCACTGACTGAACCAGCCAGATGCCCCACAAATAAGTATATTTTCGTACTGAACACACTATACCTGGTGTACGTGAGAGACATTTCTTTGGCTTAAGAAGTTTGCATTTCTGTAAATATTAAAACTTAGGGGGGCGCCTGGGTGGCGCAGTCGGTTAAGCGTCCGACTTCAGCCAGGTCACGATCTCGCGGTCCGGGAGTTCGAGCCCCGCGTCAGGCTCTGGGCTGATGGCTCAGAGCCTGGAGCCTGTTTCCGATTCTGTGTCTCCCTCTCTCTCCGCCCCTCCCCCGTTCATGCTCTGTCTCTCTCTGTCCCAAAAATAAATAAAACGTTGAGAAAAAAAAAAAAAAAAAAAAAAAAAAAAGAAGTCTTCTTTGAAGATGGCGAAGTTTTAAAAAAAAAAATAAATAAAAAAAAAAAATAAAACTTAGGAAAAATTCTCCCTACAAATTCTACAGGAAGGTTTCGTGTCAAGATTTCCTGAAGGGCCAACATGGAGGCAGCTGCCACGACTCGTGTCCTCAGAGCCTCAGACGGGGCTGGTTTTGGTGCCGCCAGACTTGCGGCTGCTCTGTTTTGTCCTGTTCTTCGGTCCTTGTGGTTCCCATGAGTTTGGTGGGTGCAGGCTCCTTCCAGCCTTATGACCGTCTGACGTGTCTTGCCTATGTGCGTCTTCGTCGACTTCGGTCCAGGAGAATGAGAACACGTCTGGCCCCACAGCCTGTGACCTAGATCCTTGAGCTTTGAACTACATTCTGCTGCTCCCTTCCTTGTTACCAACATGCAGTGCAACTCTGAGCAAACTACGTAACTGCTCTGACTCTCGGTTTCCTCATTTTTAATAATGAGAGCATTGGTTTAGGATGGTCCATAATGGCCTGTCTAATTGCCACTCTGGTTTCTTCTTTGAGTCATTACTTACTTAGAATGTATTATTCATTTTGCAAATACGTTGACTTCTTAGATTAAAAAAAAATGACTTCTCACTTTTTACCTCTTTAGCATTGTGGTTGGAGAACATGACTTGTATGGAACCTGGTGTCAGAAAATGTTGAGACTTACTTTATAGACTCGCATGTGATGAATTTTCATGAATTTTCTATCTGTGATGTGTGTTTTTTCCACCAAGGTATAATTGGCACACATTATATTAGTTTCAGTTGTAAAACATAACGATTCAATATTTGTATATATTGCTAAATAATCACCACAGTAAATCTTGTGAACATCTGTCACCACACAAAGTTACAGGATGTTTTTCTTATGATGAAAAATTTTAAGATTTACTCTCTTAGCAACTTTTAACTATGCAGTACAGTGTTATTACCTATAGTCTCCACACTGTACATTACACCCCAGGACTTACTTGTTTTATAGCTGGCAACGTATACCTTTTGATTTCCTTTACCCATTTTACTTACCCCCCCACCCCAGCACCCCCTGCTTCTGGCAACCAACATTCTCTTCTCTGTATCCATGAGCTCATTTTTGTTTTTCATTTTTGTTTTTTTTAGGTTTTACACACAGGTAAGAAAATACGGTATTTATCTATATACATATATATACACATAAATATTACATATAC
This sequence comes from Puma concolor, assembly GCF_028749965.1. Lineage (NCBI taxonomy): Eukaryota > Metazoa > Chordata > Mammalia > Carnivora > Felidae > Puma > Puma concolor. The sequence goes on from NC_141675.1 coordinate 14,735,335, forward strand.
ATAAATATATATACACATAAACATTATAGATACATAAGTATGGTATTTATACACACACATGCCACATTTTCTTTATCTGGTCATTTATTAACGGACACTTAGGTTTTTTCCATATGTTGGCTGCTATCAACAATTCTGCAATGAACATTAAGGGTATATATATCTTTTTGAGTCAGTGTTTTTATTTTCTTCAGACAAATACCCAGAAGTCGACTTGCTGGATCATATGGTAGTTTTTTGTTTTGTTTTGTTTTTATGGTAGTTCTATTTTACATTTTTTTGAAGGAACGCCATACTGTTTTCCATAGTGGTAGTGTACAAGGAAGGGTTCCCTTTTCTCCACATCCACACCAGCATTTCTGTCTTGTCTTTTATTTTATTTTTTTAAATTTTTTTTTCTTGTCTTTTATTTAAAAAAAAATTTTTTTTAACATTTATTTATTTTTTTTGAGACAGAGAGAGACAGAGCATGAACAGGGGAGGGTCAGAGAGAGGGAGACACAGAATCTGAAACGGGCTCCAGGCTCTGAGCTTTCAGCACAGAGCCCGACGCGGGGCTCGAACCCACGGACCGTGAGATCGTGACCTGAGCCGAAGTCGGCCGCTTAACCCACTGAGCCACCCAGGCGCCCCTGTCTTGTCTTTTAGATAACAGCCATTCTAACAGGGATAAGGTGATGTCTCATTATGGTTTTGATTTGCCATTCCCTGACAGTTAGTGACGTTGAACATCTCTTTATGTACCTGTATATCTTCTTTGGGAAAATATCTCTTCTGATCCTCTGCCCATTTTTAAATTGGATTGTTTGGGAGATTTTTTTTGCCATCCAAATGTATGTGTTCTTTATATTATCCGAGTATTAATTGCTTATCACATCCAGGGTTTGTAATTATTTTCTCCCATTTAGTTGATTGCCTTGTTTTGTTGATAGTTTACTTTGCTGTGCAGAAGGTTTTTAGTTTGACGTAGTCTCATTGGTTTATTTTTGCCTTTGTTGTTTTAGATTTGGTGTCAAATCCAAAAACTCGTTGCCAAACTGAGGTCAAGAAGCTTACCTCCTATGTTTTCTTCTAGGAATTTTATGGTTTCAGGTCTTACATTCAAGTCTTTAATCCATTTTGAGTTAATTTTTGTGTATGGTGTATAAGATAGTTGTTCAGTTTCATTCTTTTGCGTGTGGCTGTCCAGTTGTCCGGTAATTGAAGAGACTGTCCTTTCCCCACCATATATCCCTAGCTCGTTTGTTGTAAATAAATTAATCATATGTGTGAGTTTACTTCTGGGCTCTCTATTCTGTTGCTTTGATCTATGTGTCTGTTTTTAATGCCAATACCATACTGTTTTGATTACCAAAGCTTTATGACATAGTTTGAAATCAGAAAACAAGGTGCTTCCAGCTTTGTTCTTTCTCAAGATTGCTTTCACTATTTGGGCTCTTTTGTGATTCCATACAACTGTTTTATTTCTGTGAAAAAAAGCCATTGGAATTTTGATAAGGTTTGCATTGAATCTGTGCCTTGCTTTGGGTACTGTGGACATTTTAACAATATTATTTCTTTCAATCCATGAGCATAGACTATCTATTTGTCTCATCTTCAATTTCTTTTATCATTGTCTCATAATTTTCAGTGTATAGATCTTTCACATCCTTGGTTAAATTTATTCTTAGGTGTTTTCTTCTTTTTGATGCAATTGTAAATGGGGTAATTTTCTTAATTTCTCTTTCTCATAGTTTGTTATTACTTTATAGAAATGCAGAGAATTTCTGTATGTTGATTTTGTATCCTGCAACTTTAGTAAATTCATTTATTAATTCTAATAGGTTCTGGTTCTAACAGTTTTATGTCTGTGATGTGTACTTTTTAATCACTGGGTTTAGGATTCTAAATATGCTTTTTGGGACCATCAAGCTTAGCACTAACTGTAGCCATCATGCTAGACGTGGTACTCTCTTTGCTACAGCAGATTTAATAGGGTCTCGGAAACATGATATGCGACCATTAATTTTGGCTGTCTGGTCTATCCCAATAAAGAAAGGAGATAGTCACACTTATATGGAAGGACTGCCACTATGTATTTACAATTTTGTCTCCAGCTGGTGGCTCACGGAAGGTAGGCGTCAGCTGTGGAGTGCTGTCCTGAGTGAGCTCACACCCTTTTTGGGGCAGTCTGCATTCTGTGGCCTAGAAAGGCAAGGCAACACAGGCCCAACCATTGCAGCCCAACACGAGATGACACTGACAGCCAGAGCGCCTTGCTAGTCATGTACTGGTTGTAGCAAATAAACATCCTGTACCCCACGCTCTTGTCTTAGCATCTGCTAAGTAAAATGCAGTAAAACAAATTCAGATGTGATGCAATTTGGAAAGTGGTTCCCAAACCCCCAGAGCTTTTAACGGGTTAGCTGCTCAGGCTCTCCCTAGTCCTATCAGCAACATTCCATCCGGTAATGCAACCTTATATTTTATGCCATTCAATACTTTGGACTGCATAATGTCATGATGGGTTTTTTTGTTTGTTTGTTTTTGTTTTTTACGTTGTGCTGTACTTTATTTTATAGTCCTAATCAGTACTTTGATCGTCTTTTCTATTTTCACCAAAAACGAGTTCTTGCTCCCTCAACCTCTCCATCAATACCTAGAACCAGTTGCAGATAGGACAGCTGCCTTTAGGGAAGAGAGAATATTGCTTCTCTGTTTCCTTTCTCCCCTTCTCAACTGGCTAACTGGAGTTTCACACCTCCTCCAGGGTCAAAGCATGGAAAGGACCATTTCAAAGCAAACATTTTCGCTCTAACATATTTTGGAGCAAACGCCTCTGTTCCCAATCGTCGGAGAGAGTGCAGTCGCCTTCTAGATGCTCACTAGGGTATTGATATGCATCCTATCTGGATACTCTGAATGAATTTTTAGTTTAACATCCTGTCTCATATCTATTTCAGCTCTCCTGTGCTTAGTATCTGTCCAGTGTATCTTTTTTCCATTCTTTCGTTTTCAATTTTTCTGTCTTTATCCCCTAGGGATGTCTCTTGTGAAAAACATAGAAGTGGATATTTTAAAATTTAGTCTGTCAGGTTAGGTGACAAAATTTTCCAGCTTTCCAGATGATTCTTATGGCTAGCATATGTGAGTAGGAGCAGGATGCAAGAACTTTCTGGAACAGGTTGCTGGGGGTGGGCGTGGGGGGGCAGCATCAGCCCCATCTTTCTCTTCTCCTTCATAAATCTTTGCCAGACCAACTGATAAGCCTATATCCTTAGCCTCTTTATTGCCTTTTCTCAAAATCCAGGGAATGGTCTGGTGAGTTCAACCATGTAGAGGCATCATATCGGTGTTCACCTTCTCATGGGTAAATTGCATTCTAGTGAACAAGAAAACCTCTGTTTGATTTAAAGCTAGGAGAGAAAACACCTAAGTATTGACTAGGGAAAGCTTTGTGAAGATCTGCCAGAGGCCTATAGAGAGATATTAGTTCAAAAACCTGCTCAGGCAAGAAAAGCTAACCATTGATATGTTTCTCCTAGTAGGGATTTCTATGAGGAATACACAGATTTTTTTTTATTTTTTATGTACTGTGAACACAAAGATGTAGCATGAGTAGAATATTAAAGTGGGAGGAATGAAAGACACTATGGGATTGGAGGACTTCATTTTCTATGTTGGAAAGCAAGACTACTATCTTAATTGGAATGTTGTTAGCTATGAGTAAGATTCCCAAACTAACAATGATTTAAATACTATGACATTTAATTGTTCCACATAAGAAGGAACCTAGAGGTTCCAGTTTTAGGGAAGCAGTTTAAAAACGTCTTCAAAGTACCAAGTTCTTTTCCATCCTTCTGTTTTACCATCCTTAGAATTTTGAGGGGGGAGGGGTCTTGGTGCTTATACCTCATGATCACAAGATAGCTGCTGTGGCTCCAATCATCATTGCTACATTCAAAGTTTAGAAATAGTAAGCTGGTCAGAGAGGCAAAAAAAAAAACAAAAAACAAAAAACAAAAACAAAAAACAAAAAACCCTCCTCGCAGGGGGTTTTCTCCTTTTATTATTAAAGAAATAAGATTTGAAGAACATGTTCCCTCCCTAGCAGACTTCCCTTTAGATCTCATTATGGAAAAAGGAATTCACTTTTTCAAGGAACAAAATTCTATTTCTCTAACAGCTTTTTATAGGGAGACACTTTGCAGTCATTCATGTTCACAGCTAGGATGTGCATGGCTCCTGGGGCTCGCTTGCCTCAAGAAACTTGCTACTGAGCAGAGCGCTCTGGCAAACCCTGTATATGACATGAATATGCGTAGACAAGAATGTCAATTACAGGACCAATGGCTTGATCACAATCAGCTGTGGACTCAAGAAGCCACTCAGGGATAGACGAAACAAAAATGTTTGCCAGCTTTTAACGAGTTTGAAACTAAGTAGAGTTAGCTAATTTTCCTCTTCAAAGTTCATTCTTCACTTGTATATCATCCCAAGAGGTTTTGCCAGCTTACTTCCAAGCAACTACAAAATTCTGACATAATCTTAATATTAACTTCCCGAGCCTCAGAACAGGGATAGCATTTGGAGCCCTCGACCAAGATCGCTTTTGCTGCTCGATTACTTGGCCACGGCCTCAGAATCTTTCTCAACACAGTGATTTAGGCAGCAATTACCAATAGATCAGAGTTGGCACTCAGGATAAAAGGACACCTGGCTTTTTGTACTAATGGTGATTTTATAGCTTTTGAGGAAAAAAAAAACCCACATAGAATTAGTTGTGATAAACTTTTCTTCATTCTTTCAACTCTCCAACACCAGTCAACCTCTTACCAGTGTTAGGTACTTTGTTAAGGCCTAGCTTATTAAATACGTTAATCATACAAGAACTGCACAGAAAATTCAAATTTTAACATTTTTTTTTTTTAATTTTTTTTTCAACGTTTATTTATTTTTGGGACAGAGAGAGACAGAGCATGAACGGGGGAGGGGAAGAGAGAGAGGGAGACACAGAATCGGAAAGAGGCTCCAGGCTCTGAGCCATCAGCCCAGAGCCTGACACAGGGCTCGAACTCATGGACCGCGAGATCGTGACCTGGCCGAAGTCGGACGCTTAACCGACTGCGCCACCCAGGCGCCCCTACATTTATTTATTTTTGACAGAGACAGAGACGGAGTGCGAGCTGGGGAGGGGCACAGAGAAAGGGAGACACGGAATTTGAAGCAGGCTCCAGGCTCTGAGCTGTCATATCGGCAAAGAGTCCGAAGCCGGGATCGAATTCACCAACTGTGAGATCATGGCCTGAGCCGAAGTCAGCCGCTTAACTGACTTAGCCACCCAGACACCCTCAGAAAGTTTAAATTCTAGGCTCAACACCACCGCAACACTTACTAAGGGTGAAGTACCTAATAATTCTTAGACGTGAAGTTTCATTTGATAGTCTCTTGGTTCAGAACGCATGAAGAGACAGACTGTAGTCCTGCTGTCTGTAGTCCTTGTCTGATGAAGCTCTTTTGCAAAGAACCTGGAGAAGAACAAGAAACCCTGAAGCTTTCAAGGATTACCTCTGTCCCTTTCAAAACAAAGCAACACCAAACTCAGCGCCATCTGCCAGAACCCCATCCTGTAGAAGACAGGATTGTCCAAGAGTGTCCATAGCGTCCCCAAACAACGGGCCTGATGGTTCCCGGTTGAGCCTAACTGCGTCTGCCGATGAAACAGTTGGGATGTGACAATTTTAACATGCCCAGCGGTTTGGGGCAGCAGCAGAAATGCAGGGATGGTGCACGTTGGAGGGGCCGTTTGCTTGTTAACTTTACGGCACGCTACAGCCATTGCGATTTTTTGTTGTTGTTGTTTTGACGGTCCCAGGGAAAATGCAAGCAGCACTGACCTCTCCTCAGCAGCTCTGTAACCGTGGGGCTTGTGCAGGCAGATTGGCATCTGCAGGCACATCTTTAGCAAGTTGGCAGCCTCCGTGCCCTTTGCAGGTTGCAATCAAACCTGCCTTCTACAGCAGCCTCTTTCTGGTTGATTAACTTTAATGTAATTTTAATTAAAAACCACAGTGTCAAAGGGTTTAGCTACTCGAGAAATGAGCACAGACTGCGGCCCAGTGGCAGCAGTCACTTGGAAAATGGAAATGTGTCTTGACAATGTTGTGCAGGGGCCAGATAAACAGGGTCGCCGTGGCGCCTCGCTCACATGCAGGAAAACGGGCAAGGGAACGTCAGAACCAAGAGGCCGGCTTCTACATCAAGGGGTTCTAATGTATGATTTTCAGGTGCCATCAACATTTTTTAGAACTTGTTCAGTCCTGGCACAAAATACTCTCTACAAGGGCTGGCTGTGACCATTCTGTTCCCCTCTTGGCATTTTAGGCTCTAAATCAACACACAGATCTGGGTTAAATATGAATCCAATTTCAGACAGCAAATGATAGCCAAGCCTTAGTGTTCTTCAACTGTAGAACTTCTCTCTTTCCCACTGTATATATTTTATAGAAGGCCGGGGACTTTAAATATTAGAAATAGACTTTTCTTTCAAGGAAATACTTCCTCTGGGATATGATTCCTTGACTTCTTTAGAAGTAGTGCCAAGGAACTAAAACTGAATGTCTTCTTCCAAAAAAAAAAAAAAAAAAAAAAATTCTGCATTACTTGAATCGCGTGAAAGAGAGGCAATAATCTCGCAAATATGTTTGGTCATGTTAGGGTCAGAAAACAGATTTTATCCTCTTTATCTTTGTATGCATTAAAATGTAAATATTTTAAGCTTTCTAGTTAGCCTGCAGATACTCTTTTCCAATTCCCATTTTCCTTTAATTTTCTGGTTGATGTTAAATAATGTTTGAAACGGAAGACAAATGTGGTTCTGTGCGGGAGAAGGATTTTATTGATGCCAATGGAATGAATGCCTCTATTCCATGCTGAAATGCCCTTTATTCTTCCTCAGCGTAGCTAATTTTTCAGGGCACAACTCTCAGGAGAACACCTAGTGACGTCAATTCTTCAGAGGAGAATTTCCTCCACCAGGTTTGTGGGATGCTGGGGCTGCTTTGCTGACAGATGGGGCCGGTACAGGTGGGCCCAGAGCCATCTGAACAGAAGGGGCCCCTGGACCCTGACAGAGAGGATAGACAGAACGGTGGGGGAGAGTTTAGGGCAGTGGACAGGGAGGGGAGAGAGGAGGCAGAGAGGATTTCTACACCGAATCCAGCAGAGAGGAAGAAAAGCAAAAACAAGCAGATGGGTGGACAGGGAGAGGTGATTTGAATTGTATAACTTGCTTAAGAGACTAATAAAAAACAATCTCTGGGGATGGGACTTCTCTGCAGGCAATCTTGGAAAATTAGAAATGCGTCTAGGACTGCCAAAGCAGAGAAAAACACAAGGAAAATCAATATGAAACGAAGGTATAAAAATGAACTGTGTGTAATATGCTTACAGGATGAATCTTCATCAGGCCTTGATATGGACCAAGGTGGAGCCATTGTGGGTCAAGAGCCACTGTTATTGCTCTCATCTCAATTGTTTTCTCTATTAAAAAACAAAATAGAATTTTGCTTGTCAGTTTAGCAGTTTACCTAACTGGTCAAAATGGACTCAGAACAACTCAATACATTTATAAATTTTCTATGTTGACAGTTAAAAAATGAAACACCTAGCAGAGCAGGTGTTAAATAAGTGAAACCAGAATATTCAAAACTATCTTTCCTAGAGTAAAATTTTTTCCAGATATTTGTATGTATGTTTTGGAAAAAAAGGTTCTATGGTGAAATTAATGTGGGGAGGCCTGGATTACACATCAAACAGATTTTTTTTAAGTTTATTTATTTAAGAGAGAGAGAGAGAGAGAGAGAGAGAGAGAGAGCACGTGTGAACTGGGGAGGGGCAGAGAGAGAATCCTAAGCAGGCTCCACACTCAGCACAGAGCCCCACATGGGGCTCGATCTCCCAAAATGTGAGATCTTGTCTTGAGCTGAAATCAAGAGAGACACTCAACCAACTGAGCCACGCAGGAGCCCCATCAAGCAGATTTCTTTTTAATTTTTTTTTTTTTTTCAACGTTTATTTATTTTTGGGACAGAGAGAGACAGAGCATGAACGGGGGAGGGGCAGAGAGAGAGAGGGAGACACAGAATCGGAAACAGACTCCAGGCTCTGAGCCATCAGCCCAGAGCCTGACGCGGGGCTCGAACTCACGGACCGCGAGATCGTGACCTGGCTGAAGTCGGACGCTTAACCGACTGCGCCACCCAGGCGCCCCAAGCAGATTTCTTTTTAATCACAAGACTTCTCAGGGCCTTCACGTGCTGTCTTACATATGAAGCTTTTCTTTAATTTTGGTCGAGGACTCCTTTTTGAAAAGCATTTCTTGGAGCTAGATTAAAGTACACACTTCAGGAAGCAGACTCTCTCGAACGTGGCAGAAGTGCCCAGAACCTTAGTCTTGCCAAGGGGGTTATCAGCGTGGGCACAGCTTCAGCGGACATGGCTCTGCCTTTCCATCACACCCTGTGTCCAGCAATGGGCTCCCACCGACCACCCAGTTCAGAAGTCATCTTATATCCAATAATAGTAATCAAACATGAAAAACACTCTATTTGCAGGTCACCCATGTCAGTGGTGTTATTTTATCTATTTTGCAGTAGATAGTTTGAGTTAAAGAGTTTCGATTTGGTAAGAAGTGATTTCTAAAAGTTACGGCCTAAGCATTGACTGGAACGAATTCTGGCCAGATACGCAGCTGTACCTGAGTGTTCTCACTGAATGCCAGGCCTGCTCCTGTTTTGTTTTGTTTTGTTTTTTTGTCTTTGTTTACAATTTACTGTGTCCTCATTTACCATGATCAACAAATAGACTTGAGCTCTACAAGATCAGAGACACGTATGTCTTTTCTCACCCTTGTGTCTCCAACACTTACGTAGTCTGAGCTCAACAAATGTTATTAGAACTAATGAATTGTCCCTCTGGCTAATGTTTGATGATGTTTCATATGGCATGAGCATGAAGCAGGGCCTACATTGGATTCCTCAAGCACCTTTCTATACTAAGTAAGCAGTAATAGTATTTGTTTCCATTATTGAATATCCTGCTTTGTGACAGGCACTGCTAGGTATGCTGTGTTTGTTATTTACTTGTCTGACCACTAACTACAAACCTCGTGGTGGGAGACAGTATATGTTATTCATCTCTGAATCTTAGAAAAATTGGAGACGTCATTTGAAGTAAACGTTGCGGTCTACCTTTCATGCTGTAGTCCCATTTCTCACATATCTTACAAGCTTTGTTCAGGACTTGAAGATACCACCACATAAACATGAGCTTGATCTCTGTTCTTGAAAAAAAAATTGGTTTCATAAGCAGTCAGTTCTGTACTTCCGAAATAGCTTGATGCTAAGTCTCTGTTGGATTATTGGCTTCATGAGGATCCAGCAGTGTTTGTCTTTTCTATCCCTGTATCTCCAGCACCTTTATTCCCTGGAATATAGTAGGACTCAATTATTGTTCAGTGAATGATGAGTATTGTATTTTTTCCTTTTAGGGGGAGATCTGATTTTGGTAAATGCTTGAAGGTAGAACATGGCAGTGACTACTAATAGTGAGGTTTTGTTTTCCCAGATAAATTTGACTGCCAATATGATATGTGCAAATGTTGAACAAAATTCATCTGGAACTTCCCAATGAGTCTGGGAAACATAAATGGTGAGTTTAATTATAATTGGTAGTGTTCATTGGCCAATAAAGCAGATGGATGGAAACTAGATTTGGGAAGAGAATGGTTATTTCTGTAAAGTTTGGGGGTTCAGCATTCTGAAATCCTATTACATATCCATAAACCTTCTATGTACTGAGGAGGTTTAGACAGAAAAGGTTAAGGGAGAACTGTTACTCCTTTGAGCCAAGGAGTTTATGCTAGAAACTTTTTCTTCCATAATTTAATTTTACCAGCATAATTCATCAAAATAGGTATTATTATTATTTCCATCTTATAGATGGGGAAATTAACTCCCAGAGAGGCAACTACTTAGCCTTTGTGCTAGTAACAACCTAGTCAGTGGTAAAATATGCTCAATGATTCCCTCACTGATAAATTTAACTTTCTTTTCTCTCTATAGTTCTGTACTTTGTATATCATTCTAATATTGCATATATTATACTATATTTTAATAATTTATGTGCATGCATATGTTCCCTAATAGACCATGTCTCTTTCCAGAGGACAAATTGAGTCACACTCAATATTGCATTCCCTAGCTTCTAGCATGATTCTTTTCTCCTAGATTAGAGCAGTGGTTCTCCATCTTTAGTGTGCATTAGAATCACTAGAAGGGGATGTTAAAATTCAGATTTTAATAATGATGATTTCTTAATTAAAATTTTTTTTTTATGAGAGAGAGAGAAAGACAGAGCATGGGAAGGGGCAGAGAGGCAGACACAGAATCCGAAGCAGATTCCAGGCTCCGAGCTGTCAGCACAGAGCCTGACACCGGGGCTCAAACTCACGAACCATGAGATCATGACCTGACCAAAGTCAGAGGCTCAGACGACTGAGCCACCCAGGTGCCCCAATAATGATGATTCCTGCTTCATTAGGTCTGGGATGAGACCTACAAATTGGATTTCTAACAAGCTTCCAAGTAATGCTTCTACTGGTAGTCTAGGGACCACACTGGTTTAAAGGGCTCAGCAGATATTTATTCATTTAAGTTGATTTGAGTTTACCATACAGATTGGGAGAGTATAGGCCTCAAACATTTATTAGTTCCTTAAAGGCATTAACAATCTCCTTGGTTATGACATCCTATCAACCATAGCTAGTGAAAATGGCATCTATGAAATTTAAAGATCTCAAGTTAAAATGTAAAGTAGCATGATAGGAAGGAATGTTACATTGCCTTTCCCCTCTACCCATTCTTGAAGCTGTCAAGAAGACTGTATTGCAAACAGAGGTCTTTGTTTCACTGACTGGGATGTTGTATCTGTCACGGAGACATGTGTACACATATAATACAAGGATGATGAGAGAACCCAAAGAGATGATTGCATGGGGTAAGGTGTGGAGGCAGTAGTAATGGCAGGAGGCCGTGAAAATGAAAGGGAAATAGCAAAGCAGGGTATAGTGAAAGACAGGAGCCAAAGGAAGAAGAGAAAAGAGAATTATGGTAGATGACTCCAGGAATAGAGAAATCATGAAAACAAGAAAAAATTTTGAAGAGGTTTTTAAGAAAATTCTGTTGTGTGTATCAGACATAGCTTCTTCCTCTTTCCACAAAACCGTAGATACAAATTCCCATTGTGAGTTCTACTTCTGGAATTGCGATGTGAGGACCTCTGTGGGCCCACTCCTAAGAGAAACAAATGCACCTGATGAAAATTGCATTAAAAAAACCCCAATTTACTATGGAAATTGAGGTGAAGAAACATTGAGCAAGTGAAGAAACATTTAATCAAGAAAAACTACAAAACTAAGTAAGAAAAGCAAGAGTCTAATGACCCTTGGAGTCATGACCCACTCTTTTCCTACCTCTCCTACCACCCAGCTCGGTTTTAAGAAAGCTCCACTTTAGGTGTGATAAAGACAGAGTAGCCTCTGCCCTCAGCTGTCTATTAAGGGCTGCAGCATCTCACCAGGAGGGGAAGGCTACCAGCATCTCTCATCTCTTTCAACTCTAAACTTCAGAGGCTACATTCTGAGTAAGTATCACCACGAGGTCCAGGTCTCCCTTCTTCCACCCAGCTCCTAGTTATGGGATGGAGATTCTACCCCAGGTGTGGTAGGCCAAGAATTCTGGGGCCCTAGTTGCCTTCGCATTCTAAGCCAGGAAGGCTGTGGCTGTGGCTCCTGCTCAGTGCCTAGAGCAATGGCTCAGAGTTTTTTTCCTGGGTGGATAAACATTCCTTAGAATAGAGAGTTCTTAAGATAAAAACAGGGAGGGAGGCATCATAAGAGTCTCTTAAATACAGGGAACAGACTGAGGGATGCTGGAGGGGAGATGGGTGGGGGAATGGGTTAAATGGGTGAGGAGCATTAAGGGGAGCACTTTTCAGGATAAGCACTGCATGTCATATGTTAAGAGATGAATCACTGAATTCTACTCGTAAAGCCAAGACTACACTGTATGTTAACTAACTTGAATTTAAATTTTAAAAAAGTAAAAATAAAATAAAGTAATTTAATAAATATGTATGTAATTCAACTGTTGTGCTTATAACATATTGAAATGTATTATATTTGACAATAACATTACAAAGGAGGCAGGTGGTAGCAAAGCCGTAGTGGGAAAAATGAACAACAACAACAACAACAAAAAGGACATCAGGTGGTAAATTTGAATCCACAGGAACAAAGTTAAAGAACATAAAATATTTAAAAGAAAGTATAACATGCTCTATAAATACATACTTTCTCTGTTTTCTTAGCTTCTTTAGTGGATACAAAAATATATAATGATTATAACAGTGTATTTTTGACTTGTAACATATATAGAGGTAATATATATAATGATAATAGTACAAAAGAGGAGGAAATGGAATAGAAGTATGTAGGGGTAAGGTTTCTATGTCTTACTGGAATCAAAATTATATGCATCTGAAGTACATTATAATAAAATATATATGCTAAGCCCTAGATCAATTAATGAAGGCAATAATAAAGAAAATAGCTAGAAAAGATATAATAAATCATTGAAGAAATTAAAATGTTCTAATAGAAAGTATTCATTCAATGCAAATGAGTAACAGAGGAACAAGAAAGACATGAGACATATAGAAAACAAAAAAGCAAAATGGCAGATGTAAATCCAGCTATATCAATAAAGACAATAAATGTGGATGGATTTAACAATCCAATCAAAAGGCAGAGATACACTGGACGTAAAAATATGACCCAACCCTAATGTTGTCAACAAGAGACAAAATTTATATTCAAGACACAAACTGTCGAAAGTGAAAGGATGGAAAAAAAATTTCACGCTAATAGCAACCATAACCTGAGTGGCTGTATGAATATAAGAGAGACTTTAAAACAACAACAACAAAAATGTCATTACAGATAAAGAGGGACATTTTATAATGATAAAAGAGTCAATCCATTAGGAAGGAATATATGACAATGATAAACATATATAGACAATAACAGAGCCCCAAAATATGTGAAAGCAACCATTGACAGAATTAAAAGGAGAAACAGAAAATTCAACAATAATTGTTGGAGACTTCAATACGTCACTTCAGGAATGGGTAGGAGAAGTAGGCAGGAGATCAATAAGAAAATAGAAGGTTTGAAAACCCCTAAAATTAACTGTAAGTTCTAACTATAAAACACCCTACCCAATGAGAGTAGAACACACATTCTTCTCAAGTGTGCATGGAATATTCTCCAGGATAGCTCATCTGCTAGGCTACAGTACAAACCTTAATATTTTTGAAGGAATTTAAATCACACAAAATATGTTCTGTGATGAAAACGGAATGCAATTAGAAATCAATGACAGAAAGAAATTTGGGAAGTTCACAAATATGTGAACATTAAATAAGACTACTAAATAAAATGACTCTAAAAAGAAATCACCAGGGAAATTAAACAATTATTTTAGATGAATGAAAATGACTATAGACATACCAAAACTTATGGGATGTAGCTAAAGCTGTGCTGAGAGGGAATTTTATTACACTACATGGTCACATTAGAAATGAGAAAGATCTCAAATTAGTAATTAAAATTCTACCTCGAGGAGCTAAAAAAAAAAAAAAAAAAAAACAAGAGAGAGAGAGAGAGACAGAGAGACAGAGAGAACAAACTAAACCCAAAGCTAGAATAAAGAAGGCAATAATAAAGATTAGAGTGGAAATTAATAAAAATGAAGACTAGAAAAGCAATAGAGAATAATTAGTAAAAGTAAAATAGGGTTTGTTTTTTAAAGATCAATAAAATAGACAACAGACAAACCAGGGGATTGGAGGGAGAGAATACTCAACTGAAATCAAAAGTGAAAAGGGGGCTACTGGGTGGCTCAGTCATTTAAGCATTGAACTTTTGATTTTGGCTCAGGTCATGCTCTCACAGTCATGAGACACGGTCCCCTATCTGGCTCTGTGCTGGGCATGGAACCTGTTTAGGATTCTCTCTCTCCCTCTCCCTTTGCCACCCCCCTGCTCATGTGCTCTCTCTTTCTCAAAAATTAAAAAAATAAGTGCAAAAGTAGACATTACAACCAACCTTATGGTAATAAAAAAGGATTTTATGGGATATCATAAATAACTGTATACTAATAAAGTAGATAATTTAGATAAAATTGATGATTTCCTAGAAAGACAAGAATGACTTAACTTACTCAAGAATAGAAGATAGAATATCTATGAAAAGCAAAGAGATAGAATCAGTAATCAAAACACTTCCCGCAAAGAAAACCTTAGTCCCTAATGGCTTCATTGGTGAATTCTATCAAACGTTAAAGATACATTAACAACAATCTTTCAAAAACTCTCAAAAAGAGAGAAGAGGTAACATTTCACAATAAATTCGGAAGCCAGGGTTACCCTGATACTAAAACCAGACAAAGACATCGCAAGAAAAGAAAATTATAGATCAATATTACATATGAATATAGATACAAAATCCCTCAACAGAAGACTGGCAAACCTGTTCCAGCAACGTATCTGATGGACCATGCACCGTGACTAAAAGGGATGTTTCCCAAGAATGTACGTTTGTTTTAACACCTGAAAATCGATTGATGTAACACATCATATTAACAGAATAAAGTACCAAAAAACATTTGACAAAATCTATCATTACTTCATAATAAAAATACTCAACAGAGGGAGGAGTTAAGATGGCAGAGAAGTGGGGGGGACTGAGATTTTCCTCATCCCTCAAACACATCTGTATTGAGGTCAGAACCCTTGGAACACCCAGGAAATCATTCTGTGGAGTGACAGAAAAAATCTCCACAGGTGGAAGGAGATAGCTTGGTGGAACAGAGGGAACAGGCCAGCAGCCCAGTGGAGGTGGGACCGCTCACATCAAGCCCCGCCCCTTGGTGCCTGGTAACTTATCTACTGGACAGGACTGACACTGACAGAACCAGACTGCCTCTCCTCTAGACCAGCACAGCCACGGGTCCCAGGCACCAACAGACAACTGTTCTGTAGTTTTGTATGTTAGTCTGTTTCTCCTTTTTTTTTTCTTCTTTCTTTTCATTTCTTTTTTCTTTTCTTTTCTTTTCTTTGCTTTTCTTTGCTTTCCTTTTGTTTGTTTTTCTCCTCTCTTTTTCTTTCTACCCTTTTTTTTTTTGGAATCAGGCTTATAGTTTCTGATTTGATTTTTTGGTCAATTCTTAAGTATATATATATATATATATACACACACACACACACACACACATACATACATATGTGTGTATTTATAAATATATATTGTTTCTTTCTCTTGTTTGTTTAATCAGGCATTTTACTCTATTCTTTTTACACTTTTTCTGTATCTCCTTTATTTTCCTTTCTCTCTCTGGATTAAGCCTCATAGTTTCTTTGATTCTCTGCTTGATCTTTTTTTTTCACCCCTTCCATTTTTAACTTTGTATGAGATCAAGTTCCCAGCCTGTTCCTTTTTTCCAAGGTTACTTCAATGAATAAATCAAAGCACACCTGGTGAAAGGTCCAAACAATCCACTACCAAGAGCAAGGAGAAGCTTTGTAGAGGACTGACCAATGGGATAGAGCAGCCAAATATGCAACAGCAGAGGGCACACAACACACTCCAGAAACACTTCCTGAAGTGCCACACCCTGGACAGGGTATGACCCCTTCTTAACATAGTAGTACTAGCAGGTGCAGGACACATAAACTATTAAAACATGTAAAAGACAGAAACCTAGCCAAAATGATGAAATGGAAGAATTCTCAAAAGAGATTCCAGGAAGAAATGACAGTCAGAGAATTGCTCACAACAGATATAAACAATATATCTGGACAAGAATTTAGAACAACAGCCATAAAACTAACAGCTGGGTTTGATAAAAGCATAGAAGACAGCAGAGTCTATTGCTGCAGAGATCAAAGACCTAAGAAATAGTCATGATAAGTTAAAAAATGCTATAAATGAGGTGCAAAATAAACTAGATACAGTGACAGCAAGGAGGGAAGAAGCAGTGGAGAGAAGAGGTAAAATAGAAGATAAAATTATAGAATACGATGAAGCTGAAAAAAAAAAAAGAGGGAAAGGAAATTACTAGACCATGAGGGGAGAATTAGAGACCTAAGTGATTCAATGAAATGGAATAATATCCATATCATAGGTGTTCCAGAAGAAGAAGAGAGAGAAAGGGACAGAAGGTTTATTTGAACAAATTAGAGCTGAGAGCTTCCCTTTTCCCAAATCTTTCCTAATCTAGGGAAGGAAACAGGGATTCAAGTCTGAGAGGCACAGAGAACCCCCTTCAAGATCAAAACCCACAACGTATCATAGTGAAACTGGCAAAATATAAAGATAAAGAGAGAAATCTGAAAGCAGCTAGGGACAAATGGGCCTTAATCTACAAGGATAGACACATAAGGGTCATAGCAGACCTGTCCACTGAAACTTGGCAGGCCAGAAGGGAGTGGCAGGAAATATTCAATATGCTGAAGAGGAAGAATATGCAGCCAAGAATCCTTTATCCAGCAAGGCTGTCATTCAGAATAGAGGGAGAAATAAAGGCTCTCCCAGACAAAAAAAAAAAAGAAAACTAAAGGAGTCATGATCACTGAGCCAGTCCTGCAGGAGATCCTAAAGGGGACTCTATGAGTGGAAAGCAACAAAGACTACAAAGGACCAGAGACATCACCACGAGCACAAAACCTACAGATAACACAATGACATTAAATCCATATCGTGTGTGTGTGTGTGTGTGTGTGTGTGTGTGTGTGTGTGTGAGAGAGATGGCTTGGAATTTAATTTATTAAAGTCAAATTGGAGTTTATAAACTAGACAACTGGTTATGCTTTGAAAGGTGAGTGGACAGCAAGGCTATGGGAATGGGTGGGGTGGGAGGGTCAGAGACGGGGGCCTAGACAGTGAGGTGCAGTAGGTGACCCACATGTTGGGTCTGCTAAGAAGTTCCTGAGGGGAAGAAGGGACACACAGAGAGAGGATGGGAGAATGGATCTTTGAAGGGTGATATTGTAGCAAAAGAAGTCAATCACACACACACACACACACACACACACAATCAATCAATGAGTACAAGCAACTTCATTCCCCTTTCTTTAGGCTGCTGCTTCCTTGATAGAACAAACAGAATCCTAGGGGTGAACTCTGGTTCTAAACTGTCTAGATTTGAGTCTCAGCTCCTGTAATTACCTGTGTGACCC